>NC_090925.1:527731344-528931344 GCF_040938575.1 Ambystoma mexicanum
GGTGACCCTTGATGCTGGGGGGTGGGGGTGGTGGGAGACATGGGTGGGGGCCTGGTGGAGGCTGCCCCTGCACTGCTGGGGGGTGGGGGTGGTGGGAGACATGAGTGGGGGCCTGGTGGAGGGTGATCCTGGATGCTGGGGGTGCAGGGGGACATGAGTGGGGGCCTGGTGGAGGGTGGCCATGGTGGCAGGGGGGTGGGGGTGGTGGTAGACATGAGTTGGGGCCTGGTGGAGGCTGCCCCTGCACTGCTGGGGGGTGGGGGTGGTGGGAGACATGAGTGGGGGCCTGGTGGAGGGTGGCCATGGTGGCAGGGGGGTGGGGGTGGTGGTAGACATGAGTGGGGGCCTGGTGGAGGCTGCCCCTGGTGGCTGGGGGGTGGTGGGAGACATGAGTGGGGGCCTGGTGGAGGGTGACCCTGGTGGCTGGGGGCCTGGTGGAGGGTGACCCTGGATGCTGGGGTTGCGGGTGGTGGGAGACATGAGTGGGGGCCTGGTGGAGGCTGCCCCTGCACTGCTGGGAGACATGAGTGGGGGCCTGGTGGACGCTGCCCCTGGTGGCTGGGGGTGGTGGGAGACATGCGTGGGGGCCAGGTGGAGGGTGACCCTGGATGCTGGGGGGTGGGGGTGCAGGGGGACATGAGTGGGGGCCTGGTGGAGGGTGGCCATGGTGGCAGGGGGTGGGGGTGGTGGTAGACATGAGTTGGGGCCTGGTGGAGGCTGCCCCTGCACTGCTGGGGGGTGGGGGTGGTGGGAGACATGAGTGGGGGCCTGGTGGAGGCTGCCCATGGTGGCAGGGGGGTGGGGGTGGTGGGAGACATGAGTGGGGGCCTGTTGGAGGCTGCCCCTGCACTGCTGGGGGGTGGGGGTGGTGGGAGACATGAGTGGGGGCCTGCTGGAGGCTGCCCCTGGTGGCTGGGGTGGTGGGAGACATGAATGGGGGCCTGGTGGAGGGTGACCCTGGATGCTGGGGGGTGGGGGTGCAGGGGGACATGAGTGGGGGCCTGGTGGAGGGTGGCCATGGTGGCAGGGGGTGGTGGTAGACATGAGTGGGGGCCTGGTGGAGGCTGCCCCTGGTGGCTGGGGGTGGTGGGAGACATGAGTGGGGGCCTGCCCCTGGTGGCTGGGCGGTGGTGGGAGACATGAGTGGGGGCCTGGTGGAGGCTGCCCCTGCACTGCTGGGGGGTGGGGGTGGTGGGAGACATGGGTGGGGGCCTGGTGGGGGCTGCCCATGGTGGCAGGGGGGTGGGGGTGGTGGGAGACATGAGTGGGTGCCTGGTGGGGGCTGCCCATGGTGGCAGGGGGTGGGGGTGGTGGGAGACATGAGTTGGGACCTGGTGGAGGCTGCCCCTGCACTGCTGGGGGGTGGGGGTGGTGGGAGACATGAGTGGGGGCCTGGTGGAGGCTGCCCCTGCACTGCTGGGGGGTGGGGGTGGTGGGAGACATGAGTGGGGGCCTAGTGGGGGCTGCCCATGGTGGCTGGGGGGTGGGGGTGGTGGGAGACATGAGTGGGGGCCTGGTGGACGGTGACCCTGGATGGTGGGAGGTGGGGGTGCAGGGGGACATGAGTGGGGGCCTGGTGGAGGGTGGCCATGGTGGCAGGGGGGTGGTGGTAGACATGAGTGGGGGCCTGGTGGAGGCTGCCCCTGGTGGCTGGGGTGGTGGGAATGGTGGGAGACATGAGTGGGGGCCTGCCCCTGGTGGCTGGGCGGTGGTGGGAGACATGAGTGGGGGCCTGGTGGAGGCTGCCCCTGCACTGCTGGGAGGTGGGGGTGGTGGGAGACATGGGTGGGGGCCTGGTGGGGGCTGCCCATGGTGGCAGGGGGGTGGGGGTGGTGGGAGACATGAGTGGGTGCCTGGTGGGGGCTGCCCATGGTGGCAGGGGGGTGGGGGTGGTGGGAGACATGAGTTGGGGCCTGGTGGAGGCTGCCCCTGCACTGCTGGGGGGTGGGGGTGGTGGGAGACATGAGTGGGGGCCTGGTGGAGGCTGCCCCTGCACTGCTGGGGGCTGGGGGTGGTGGGAGACATGAGTGGGGGCCTAGTGGGGGCTGCCCATGGTGGCTGGGGGTGGTGGGAGACATGAGTGGGGGCCTGGTGGACGGTGACCCTGGATGGTGGGAGGTGGGGGTGCAGGGGGACATGAGTGGGGGCCTGGTGGAGGGTGGCCATGGTGGCAGGGGGGTGGTGGTAACCATGAGTGGGGGCCTGGTGGAGGCTGCCCCTGTACTGCTGGGGGGTGGGAGACATGAGTGGGGGCCTGGTGGAGGGTGACCCTGGATGCTGGGGGTGGTGGTAGACATGGGTGGGGGCCTGGTGGGGGCTGCCCATGGTGGCAGGGGGGTGGGGGTGGTGGGAGACATGAGTGGGTGCCTGGTGGGGGCTGCCCATGGTGGCAGGGGGGTGGGGGTGGTGGGAGACATGAGTTGGGGCCTGGTGGAGGCTGCCCCTGCACTGCTGGGGGGTGGGGGTGGTGGGAGACATGAGTGGGGGCCTGGTGGAGGCTGCCCCTGCACTGCTGGGGGGTGGGGGTGGTGGGAGACATGAGTGGGGGCCTGCCCCTGGTGGCTGGGCGGTGGTGGGAGACATGAGTGGGGGCCTGGTGGAGGCTGCCCCTGCACTGCTGGGGGGTGGGGGTGGTGGGAGACATGGGTTGGGGCCTGGTGGGGGCTGCCCATGGTGGCAGGGGGGTGGGGGGGGTGGGAGACATGAGTTGGGGCCTGGTGGGGGCTGCCCATGGTGGCAGGGGGGTGGGGGGGTGGGAGACATGAGTTGGGGCCTGGTGGAGGCTGCCCCTGGTGGCTGGGGGTGGTGGGAGACATGAGTGGGGGCCTGGTGGAGGCTGCCCCTGCACTGCTGGGGGGTGGGGGTGGTGGGAGACATGGGTTGGGGCCTGGTGGGGGCTGCCCATGGTGGCAGGGGGGTGGGGGTGGTGGGAGACATGAGTGGGTGCCTGGTGGGGGCTGCCCATGGTGGCAGGGGGGTGGGGGGGGGGTGGGAGACATGAGTTGGGGCCTGGTGGAGGCTGCCCCTGGTGGCTGGGGGTGGTGGGAGACATGAGTGGGGGCCTGCCCCTGGTGGCTGGGCGGTGGTGGCAGACATGAGTGGGGGCCTGGTGGAGGCTGCCCCTGCACTGCTGGGGGGTGGGGGTGGTGGGAGACATGGGTGGGGGCCTGGTGGGGGCTGCCCATGGTGGCAGGGGGGGTGGGAGACATGAGTGGGTGCCTGGTGGGGGCTGCCCATGGTGGCAGGGGGGCAGGGTGGTGGGAGACATGAGTTGGGGCCTGGTGGAGGCTGCCCCTGCACTGCTGGGGGGTGGGGGTGGTGGGAGACATGAGTGGGGGCCTGGTGGAGGCTGCCCCTGCACTGCTGGGGGGTGGGGGTGGTGGGAGACATGAGTGGGGGCCTAGTGGGGGCTGCCCATGGTGGCTGGGGGGTGGGGGTGGTGGGAGACATGAGTGGGGGCCTGGTGGACGGTGACCCTGGATGGTGGGAGGTGGGGGTGCAGGGGGACATGAGTGGGGGCCTGGTGGAGGGTGGCCATGGTGGCAGGGGGGTGGTGGTAGCCATGAGTGGGGGCCTGGTGGAGGCTGCCCCTGGTGGCTGGGGGTGGTGGGAGACATGAGTGGGGGCCTGCCCCTGGTGGCTGGGCGGTGGTGGGAGACATGAGTGGGGGCCTGGTGGAGGCTGCCCCTGCACTGCTGGGGGGTGGGGGTGGTGGGAGACATGGGTGGGGGCCTGGTGGGGGCTGCCCATGGTGGCAGGGGGGTGGGGGTGGTGGGAGACATGAGTGGGTGCCTGGTGGGGGCTGCCCATGGTGGCAGGGGGGTGGGGGTGGTGGGAGACATGAGTTGGGGCCTGGTGGAGGCTGCCCCTGCACTGCTGGGGGGTGGGGGTGGTGGGAGACATGAGTGGGGGCCTGGTGGAGGCTGCCCCTGCACTGCTGGGGGGTGGGGGTGGTGGGAGACATGGGTGGGGGCCTGGTGGAGGCTGCCCCTGGTGGCTGGGGGGTGGGGGTGGTGGGAGACATGAGTGGGGGCCTGGTGGAGGCTGCCCCTGCACTGCTGGGGGTGGGGGTGGTGGGAGACATGAGTGGGGGCCTGGTGGAGGGTGGCCATGGTGGCAGGGGGGTGGTGGTGGTGGTAGACATGAGTGGGGGCCTGGTGGAGGCTGCCCCTGGTGGCTGGGGGGTGGGGGTGGTGGGAGACATGAGTGGGGGCCTGGTGGAGGGTGACCCTGGTGGCTGGGGTGGTGGGAGACATGGGTGGGGGCCTGGTGGAGGGTGACCCTTGATGCTGGGGGGTGGGGGTGGTGGGAGACATGGGTGGGGACCTGGTGGAGGCTGCCCCTGCACTGCTGGGGGGTGGGGGTGGTGGGAGACATGAGTGGGGGCCTGGTGGAGGGTGATCCTGGATGCTGGGGGTGCAGGGGGACATGAGTGGGGCCTGGTGGAGGCTGCCCCTGCACTGCTGGGGGGTGGGGGTGGTGGGAGACATGAGTGGGGGCCTGGTGGAGGGTGGCCATGGTGGCAGGGGGGTGGGGGTGGTGGTAGACATGAGTGGGGGCCTGGTGGAGGCTGCCCCTGGTGGCTGGGGGGTGGTGGGAGACATGAGTGGGGGCCTGGTGGAGGGTGACCCTGGTGGCTGGGGGCCTGGTGGAGGGTGACCCTGGATGCTGGGGTTGCGGGTGGTGGGAGACATGAGTGGGGGCCTGGTGGAGGCTGCCCCTGCACTGCTGGGAGACATGAGTGGGGGCCTGGTGGACGCTGCCCCTGGTGGCTGGGGGTGGTGGGAGACATGCGTGGGGGCCAGGTGGAGGGTGACCCTGGATGCTGGGGGGTGGGGGTGCAGGGGGACATGAGTGGGGGCCTGGTGGAGGGTGGCCATGGTGGCAGGGGGGTGGGGGTGGTGGTAGACATGAGTTGGGGCCTGGTGGAGGCTGCCCCTGCACTGCTGGGGGGTGGGGGTGGTGGGAGACATGAGTGGGGGCCTGGTGGAGGGTGGCCATGGTGGCAGGGGGGTGGGGGTGGTGGTAGACATGAGTGGGGGCCTGGTGGAGGCTGCCCCTGGTGGCTGGGGGTGGTGGGAGACATGAGTGGGGGCCTGGTGGAGGGTGACCCTGGTGCCTGGGGGGTGGGGGTGGTGGGAGACATGGGTGGGGGCCTGGTGGAGGGTGACACTGGATGCTGGTGGGTGGGGGTGGTGGGAGACATGGGTGGGGGCCTGGTGGAGGCTGCCCCTGCACGGCTGGGGGGTGGGGGTGGTGGGAGACATGAGTGGGGGCCTGGTGGAGGCTGCCCCTGGTGGCTGGGGGTGGTGGGAGACATGAGTGGGGGCCTGGTGGAGGGTGACCCTGGATGCTGGGGGTGGGGGTGCAGGGGGACATGAGTGGGGGCCTGGTGGAGGGTGGCCATGGTGCCAGGGGGGTGGGGGTAGACATGAGTTGGGGCCTGGTGGAGGCTGCCCCTGCACTGCTGGGGGGTGGGGGTGGTGGGAGACATGAGTGGGGGCCTGGTGGAGGGTGGCCATGGTGGTGGTAGACATGAGTGGGGGCCTGGTGGAGGCTGCCCCTGCACTGCTGGCGGGTGGGGGTGGTGGGAGACATGAGTGGGGGCCTGGTGGAGGCTGCCCCTGGTGGCTGGGGGTGGTGGGAGACATGAGTGGGGGCCTGGTGGAGGATGCCCATGGTGGCAGGGGGGTGGGGGTGGTGGGAGACATGAGTGGGGGGCTGGTGGAGGCTGCCCCTGTACTGCTGGGGGGTGGGGGTGGTGGGAGACATGAGTGGGGGCCTGGTGGGGGCTGCCCCTGGTGGCTGGGGGTGGTGGGAGACATGAGTGGGGGCCTGGTGGAGGCTGCCCATGGTGGCAGGGGGGTGGGGGTGGTGGCAGACATGAGTGGGGACCTGGTGGAGGATGCCCATGGTGGCAGGGGGGGTGGGAGACATGAGTGGGGGCCTGGTGGAGGCTGCCCCTGCACTGCTGGGGGGTGGGGGTGGTGGGAGACATGAGTGGGGGCCTGGTGGAGGCTGCCCCTGGGGGGTGGGGGGAGACATGAGTGGGGGCCTGGTGGAGGGTGACCCTGGATGCTGGGGGGGTGGGGGTGCAGGGGGACATGAGTGGGGGCCTGGTGGAGGTTGGCAGGGGGTGGTGGTAGACATGAGTGGGGGCCTGGTGGAGGCTGCCCCTGGTGGCTGGGGGTGGTCGGAGACATGAGCGGGGGCCTGGTGGAGGGTGACCCTGGTGGCTGGGGGTGGTGGGAGACATGAGTGGGGGGCTGGTGGAGGCTGCCCCTGCACTGCTGGGGGGTGGGGGTGGTGGGAGACATGAGTTGGGGCCTGGTGGAGGCTGCCCCTGCACTGCTGGGGGGTGGGGGTGGTGGGAGACATGAGTGGGGGCCTGGTGGAGGCTGCCCCTGCACTGCTGGGGGGTGGGGGTGGTGGGAGACATGAGTGGGGGCCTAGTGGGGGCTGCCCATGGTGGCTGGGGGGTGGGGGTGGTGGGAGACATGAGTGGGGGCCTGGTGGACGGGACCCTGGATGGTGGGAGGTGGGGGTGCAGGGGGACATGAGTGGGGGCCTGGTGGAGGGTGGCCATGGTGGCAGGGGGGTGGTGGTAGACATGAGTGGGGGCCTGGTGGAGGCTGCCCCTGCACTGCTGGGGGGTGGGAGACATGAGTGGGGGCCTGGTGGAGGGTGACCCTGGATGCTGGGGGTGCAGGGGGACATGAGTGGGGGCCTGGTGGAGGGTGGCCATGGTGGCAGGGGGGTGGGGGTGGTGGTAGACATGAGTTGGGGCCTGGTGGAGGCTGCCCCTGCACTGCTGGGGGGTGGGGGTGGTGGGAGACATGAGTGGGGGCCTGGTGGAGGGTGGCCATGGTGGCAGGGGGGTGGGGGTAGACATGAGTGGGGGCCTGGTGGAGGCTGCCCCTGGTGGCTGGGGGTGGTGGGAGACATGAGTGGGGGCCTGGTGGAGGGTGACCCTGGTGCCTGGGGGTGGGGGTGGTGGGAGACATGGGTGGGGGCCTGGTGGAGGGTGACCCTGGATGCTGGTGGGTGGGGGTGGTGGGAGACATGAGTGGGGGCCTGGTGGAGGCTGCCCCTGCACGGCTGGGGGTGGGGGTGGTGGGAGACATGAGAGGGGGCCTGGTGGAGGCTGCCCCTGGTGGCTGGGGGTGGTGGGAGACATGAGTGGGGGCCTGGTGGAGGGTGACCCTGGATGCTGGGGGTGGGGGTGCAGGGGGACATGAGTGGGGGCCTGGTGGAGGGTGGCCATGGTGGCAGGGGGGTGGGGGTGGTGGTAGAAATGAGTTGGGGCCTGGTGGAGGCTGCCCCTGCACTGCTGGGGGGTGGGGGTGGTGGGAGACATGAGTGGGGGCCTGCTGGAGGCTGCCCCTGGTGGCTGTGGGTGGTGGGAGACATGAGTGGGGCCTGGTGGAGGGTGACCCTGGATGCTGGGGGGTGGGGGTGCAGGGGGACATGAGTGGGGGCCTGGTGGAGGGTGGCCATGGTGGTGGTAGACATGAGTGGGGGCCTGGTGGAGGCTGCCCCTGCACTGCTGGCGGGTGGGGGTGGTGGGAGACATGAGTGGGGGCCTGGTGGAGGCGGGTGGTGGGAGACATGAGTGGGGGCCTGGTGGAGGATGCCCATGGTGGCAGGGGGTGGGGGTGGTGGGAGACATGAGTGGGGGCTGGTGGAGGCTGCCCCTGCACTGCTGGGGGGTGGGGGTGGTGGGAGACATGAGTGGGGGCCTGGTGGGGGCTGCCCCTGGTGGCTGGGGGTGGTGGGAGACATGAGTGGGGGCCTGGTGGAGGCTGCCCATGGTGGCAGGGGGGGTGGGGGTGGTGGCAGACATGAGTGGGGGCCTGGTGGAGGATGCCCATGGTGGCAGGGTGGTGGGAGACATGAGTGGGGGCCTGGTGGAGGCTGCCCCTGCACTGCTGGGGGGTGGGGGTGGTGGGAGACATGAGTGGGGGCCTGGTGGAGGGTGCCCCTGGGGGGTGGGGGGAGACATGAGTGGGGGCCTGGTGGAGGGTGACCCTGGATGCTGGGGGGGTGGGGGTGCAGGGGGACATGAGTGGGGGCCTGGTGGAGGGTGGCAGGGGGTGGTGGTAGACATGAGTGGGGGCCTGGTGGAGGCTGCCCCTGGTGGCTGGGGGTGGTCGGAGACATGAGCGGGGGCCTGGTGGAGGCTGCCCCTGCACTGCTGGGGGGTGGGGGTGGTGGGAGACATGAGTGGGGGCCTGGTGGAGGGTGCCCCTGCACTGCTGGGGGGTGGGAGACATGAGTGGGGGCCTGCTGGAGGCTGCCCCTGGTGGCTCGGGGGTGGGCGTGGTGGGAGACATGAGTGGGGGCCTGGTGGAGGCTGCCCCTGGTGGCTGGGGGGTGGTGGGAGACATGAGTGGGGGCCTGCTGGAGGCTGCCCCTGGTGGCTGGGGGTGGGCCTGGAGGGTTGACCCTGGATGCTGGGGGTGCAGGGGGACATGAGTGGGGGCCTGGTGGAGGGTGGCCATGGTGGCAGGGGGGTGGGGGTGGACGTGGACATGAGTGGGGGCCTGGTGGAGGGTGACCCTGGATGCTGGGGGTGCAGGGGGACATGAGTGGGGGCCTGGTGGAGGCTGCCCATGGTGGCAGGGGGTTGGGGGTAGACATGAGTGGGGGCCTGGTGGAGGCTGCCTCTGCACTGCTGGGGGGTGGGGTGGTGGGAGACATGAGTGGGGGCCTGGTGGAGGATGCCCATGGTGGCAGGGGGGTGGGGGTGGTGGGAGACATGAGTGGGGGCCTGGTGGAGGCTGCCCCTGCACTGCTGGGAGACATGAGTGGGGGCCTGGTGGACGCTGCCCCTGGTGGCTGGGGGTGGTGGGAGACATGCGTGGGGGCCAGGTGGAGGGTGACCCTGGATGCTGGGGGGTGGGGGTGCAGGGGGACATGAGTGGGGGCCTGGTGGAGGGTGGCCATGGTGGCAGGGGGGTGGGGGTGGTGGTAGACATGAGTTGGGGCCTGGTGGAGGCTGCCCCTGCACTGCTGGGGGGTGGGGGTGGTGGGAGACATGAGTGGGGGCCTGGTGGAGGCTGCCCCTGCACTGCTGGGGGGTGGGGGTGGTGGGAGACATGAGTGGGGGCCTAGTGGGGGCTGCCCATGGTGGCTGGGGGGTGGGGGTGGTGGGAGACATGAGTGGGGGCCTGGTGGAGGGTGACCCTGGATGCTGGGGGTGGGGGTGCAGGGGGACATGAGTGGGGGCCTGGTGGAGGGTGGCCATGGTGCCAGGGGGGTGGGGGTAGACATGAGTTGGGGCCTGGTGGAGGCTGCCCCTGCACTGCTGGGGGGTGGGGGTGGTGGGAGACATGAGTGGGGGCCTGGTGGAGGGTGGCCATGGTGGTGGTAGACATGAGTGGGGGCCTGGTGGAGGCTGCCCCTGCACTGCTGGCGGGTGGGGGTGGTGGGAGACATGAGTGGGGGCCTGGTGGAGGCTGCCCCTGGTGGCTGGGGGTGGTGGGAGACATGAGTGGGGGCCTGGTGGAGGATGCCCATGGTGGCAGGGGGGTGGGGGTGGTGGGAGACATGAGTGGGGGGCTGGTGGAGGCTGCCCCTGTACTGCTGGGGGGTGGGGGTGGTGGGAGACATGAGTGGGGGCCTGGTGGGGGCTGCCCCTGGTGGCTGGGGGTGGTGGGAGACATGAGTGGGGGCCTGGTGGAGGCTGCCCATGGTGGCAGGGGGGTGGGGGTGGTGGCAGACATGAGTGGGGACCTGGTGGAGGATGCCCATGGTGGCAGGGGGGGTGGGAGACATGAGTGGGGGCCTGGTGGAGGCTGCCCCTGCACTGCTGGTGGGTGGGGGTGGTGGGAGACATGAGTGGGGGCCTGGTGGAGGCTGCCCCTGGGGGGTGGGGGGAGACATGAGTGGGGGCCTGGTGGAGGGTGACCCTGGATGCTGGGGGGGTGGGGGTGCAGGGGGACATGAGTGGGGGCCTGGTGGAGGTTGGCAGGGGGTGGTGGTAGACATGAGTGGGGGCCTGGTGGAGGCTGCCCCTGGTGGCTGGGGGTGGTCGGAGACATGAGCGGGGGCCTGGTGGAGGGTGACCCTGGTGGCTGGGGGTGGTGGGAGACATGAGTGGGGGGCTGGTGGAGGCTGCCCCTGCACTGCTGGGGGGTGGGGGTGGTGGGAGACATGAGTTGGGGCCTGGTGGAGGCTGCCCCTGCACTGCTGGGGGGTGGGGGTGGTGGGAGACATGAGTGGGGGCCTGGTGGAGGCTGCCCCTGCACTGCTGGGGGGTGGGGGTGGTGGGAGACATGAGTGGGGGCCTAGTGGGGGCTGCCCATGGTGGCTGGGGGGTGGGGGTGGTGGGAGACATGAGTGGGGGCCTGGTGGACGGGACCCTGGATGGTGGGAGGTGGGGGTGCAGGGGGACATGAGTGGGGGCCTGGTGGAGGGTGGCCATGGTGGCAGGGGGGTGGTGGTAGACATGAGTGGGGGCCTGGTGGAGGCTGCCCCTGCACTGCTGGGGGGTGGGAGACATGAGTGGGGGCCTGGTGGAGGGTGACCCTGGATGCTGGGGGTGCAGGGGGACATGAGTGGGGGCCTGGTGGAGGGTGGCCATGGTGGCAGGGGGGTGGGGGTGGTGGTAGACATGAGTTGGGGCCTGGTGGAGGCTGCCCCTGCACTGCTGGGGGGTGGGGGTGGTGGGAGACATGAGTGGGGGCCTGGTGGAGGGTGGCCATGGTGGCAGGGGGGTGGGGGTAGACATGAGTGGGGGCCTGGTGGAGGCTGCCCCTGGTGGCTGGGGGTGGTGGGAGACATGAGTGGGGGCCTGGTGGAGGGTGACCCTGGTGCCTGGGGGGTGGGGGTGGTGGGAGACATGGGTGGGGGCCTGGTGGAGGGTGACCCTGGATGCTGGTGGGTGGGGGTGGTGGGAGACATGAGTGGGGGCCTGGTGGAGGCTGCCCCTGCACGGCTGGGGGGTGGGGGTGGTGGGAGACATGAGAGGGGGCCTGGTGGAGGCTGCCCCTGGTGGCTGGGGGTGGTGGGAGACATGAGTGGGGGCCTGGTGGAGGGTGACCCTGGATGCTGGGGGTGCAGGGGGACATGAGTGGGGGCCTGGTGGAGGGTGGCCATGGTGGCAGGGGGGTGGGGGTGGTGGTAGAAATGAGTTGGGGCCTGGTGGAGGCTGCCCCTGCACTGCTGGGGGGTGGGGGTGGTGGGAGACATGAGTGGGGGCCTGCTGGAGGCTGCGGGTGGTGGGAGACATGAGTGGGGCCTGGTGGAGGGTGACCCTGGATGCTGGGGGGTGGGGGTGCAGGGGGACATGAGTGGGGGCCTGGTGGAGGGTGGCCATGGTGGTGGTAGACATGAGTGGGGGCCTGGTGGAGGCTGCCCCTGCACTGCTGGCGGGTGGGGGTGGTGGGAGACATGAGTGGGGGCCTGGTGGAGGCGGGTGGTGGGAGACATGAGTGGGGGCCTGGTGGAGGATGCCCATGGTGGCAGGGGGTGGGGGTGGTGGGAGACATGAGTGGGGGGCTGGTGGAGGCTGCCCCTGCACTGCTGGGGGTGGGGGTGGTGGGAGACATGAGTGGGGGCCTGGTGGGGGCTGCCCCTGGTGGCTGGGGGTGGTGGGAGACATGAGTGGGGGCCTGGTGGAGGCTGCCCATGGTGGCAGGGGGGGTGGGGGTGGTGGCAGACATGAGTGGGGGCCTGGTGGAGGATGCCCATGGTGGCAGGGTGGTGGGAGACATGAGTGGGGGCCTGGTGGAGGGTGCCCCTGGGGGGTGGGGGGAGACATGAGTGGGGGCCTGGTGGAGGGTGCCCCTGCACTGCTGGGGGGTGGGAGACATGAGTGGGGGCCTGCTGGAGGCTGCCCCTGGTGGCTCGGGGGTGGGCGTGGTGGGAGACATGAGTGGGGGCCTGGTGGAGGCTGCCCCTGGTGGCTGGGGGGTGGTGGGAGACATGAGTGGGGGCCTGCTGGAGGCTGCCCCTGGTGGCTGGGGGGTGGGCCTGGTGGAGGGTGACCCTGGATGCTGGGGGTGCAGGGGGACATGAGTGGGGGCCTGGTGGAGGGTGGCCATGGTGGCAGGGGGGTGGGGGTGGACGTGGACATGAGTGGGGGCCTGGTGGAGGGTGACCCTGGATGCTGGGGGTGCAGGGGGACATGAGTGGGGGCCTGGTGGAGGCTGCCCATGGTGGCAGGGGGTTGGGGGTAGACATGAGTGGGGGCCTGGTGGAGGCTGCCTCTGCACTGCTGGGGGGTGGGGTGGTGGGAGACATGAGTGGGGGCCTGGTGGAGGATGCCCATGGTGGCAGGGGGGTGGGGGTGGTGGGAGACATGAGTGGGGGCCTGGTGGAGGCTGCCCCTGCACTGCTGGGGGGTGGGGGTGGTGGGAGCCATGAGGGGGGGCCTGCTGGAGGCTGCCCCTGGTGGCTGGGGGGTGGTGGGAGACATGAGTTGGGGCCTGGTGGAGGCTGCCCATGGTGGCAGGGGGTGGTGGTAGACATGAGTGGGGGCCTGGTGGAGGCTGCCCCTGCACTGCTGGGGGGTGGGGGAGGTGGGAGACATGAGTGGGGGCCTGGTGGAGGCTGCCCCTGGTGGCTGGGGGTGGTGGGAGACATGAGTGGGGGCCTGGTGGAGGGCGACCCTGGATGCTGGGGGTGCAGGGGGACATGAGTGGGGGCCTGGTGGAGGGTGGCCATGGTGGCAGGGGGGGTGGGGGTGGTGGGACACATGAGTGGGGGCCTGGTGGAGGCTGCCCCTGGTGGCTGGGGTGGTGGGAGACATGAGTGGGGGCCTGGTGGAGGCTGCCCATGGTGGCAGGGGGGTGGGGGTAGACATGCATTGTTGATCAGTAGTGCAAGGTGACATGTGGGTTGGCTGGGGGGCATGCCCATGGTGGATGGGCTGCCTGCGGGACACAAGCATGGGTGCAGGGTAGTCCCCCGTGGTTTGGGCTGCCTGCAGGGTCCGTGGAGGTTGTAGAGCGTACACCTGGGAGGGCCCACACGGCCAATTCACATGTGGTACTCCCCAGAACCCCTGAAATACACATACCCTGCTGAAATCGTGTGTGGAACTTCCTGCGCACCCCTGAAATACACATACCTTGCTGAAATCGCGTGTGGAAATTCCCGCGCACCCCTGAAATACACGTACCCTGCTCGCACTGGGCCAATCGCGTGTGGAACTTCCCGCGCACCCCTGCAATACACGTACCCTGATGAAATCGCATGTGGAACTTCCCACGCACCCCTGAAATACACATACCTTGCTGAAATCGCGTGTGGAAATTCCCGCGCACCACTGAAATACACGTACCCTGCTCGCACTGGGCCAATCGCGTGTGGAACTTCCCGCGCACCCCTGAAATACACATACCTTGCTGAAATCGCGTGTGGAAATTCCCGCGCACCCCTGAAATACACGTACCCTGCTCGCACTGGGCCAATCGCGTGTGGAACTTCCCGCGTACCCCTGAAATACACGTACCCTCATGAAATCGCGTGTGGAACTTCCTGCGCACCCCTGAAATACACGTACCCTGCTGAAATCGCGTGTGGAACTTCCCGCGCACCCCTGAAATACATGTACCCTGATGAAATCGCGTGTGGAACTTCCCGCGCACCCCTGATATACACGTACCCTGCTGAAATCGTGTGTGGAACTTCCCGCGCACCCCGCTATACACGCACACATATTTTTTGTCAGCGGGTGTCCGTGTTTGTGGGTACCCCTTTGCACGTCATTTGTCCTGGAGGGCCACAGTATAGGACATTCATCATGGCAGTATATAGGTGCTATTTGTTGGCGCACCTTTTGGCGCACATTTCTTACAGCCGCAGAGACGCTACCGCCTGATTTCTTGTGGCGGTCGGGTTTGTGCCTGTGCGCTGGTTTGAGCGTGCGCTTTTTTGCCCTATTCTATTCCATGAATACGTGTTGTAGG
The DNA here is from genome assembly GCF_040938575.1 of Ambystoma mexicanum. Lineage (NCBI taxonomy): Eukaryota > Metazoa > Chordata > Amphibia > Caudata > Ambystomatidae > Ambystoma > Ambystoma mexicanum. The sequence goes on from NC_090925.1 coordinate 527,745,261, forward strand.
CGAGCGTGTGGGCGTTCCGCGCACTTGTGCCCTGTACTTCCCCCGTGACGCCCACGTTTTGGCAAGTTGTTCCCCATTCCGAGTGTTACACCCGTGTTCCGCCTACTTTTGTTGCGTGCGCCGCGCTATGTGCGATTTTCGCTGTGGCCTGTGCGATTTTCGCTGTTAGATGGCCTGTGCGCCAACGTGCGCCGCGCACTTTTTTATCGCACATCCGCTGGTTTTCTCGCGCACGGACTTCCGTGAATCGATGTGCGCTGCTTTACTTGTGATTTTCGCACTTGCACTGCGATTTTCGCTATTCCACTGCGATTCGCACGTTTTTGCCCACTTGCGGCGCGCTAATTATTCCATGAATCGGCCTGTAAGTGGCTTGCATCAAGGTTTATTGAAAAGAAAAGTCTTCAACGTCAAAGGAAAAGTGATCGGCAATGGCATGGAGATAGGGGGAGCGAGTTCCATTGCATGGCTGCCGCGTTGGTGAAGGCATCCCCACCCTAGATTCTCCTTGAAGGGGTAAAACTAGCCTGTGGTTATGAGGTTTAATGATTGTGAAACCCAGAAAACACTCTGCCTGAGCCTGTAATTGCAAATATTGAAGTTGCAGGAAACCATGAGACAACCCGCCCCAGATTTTTGGGAGCCAAGCTGAAGGGTCTGTAAAGTACTCCATTGCTTCTCGAAGCTAGCTCTGCGCTCCATAAATACATGAATAACGATAATAATGCAGCATTACAGGAAGTCTGCATCAGTAAGTGTGAAGCCCGTGCTATCTGCTACTGTGGTGTATTTCATAGGTTACCAAGTGCAGCAACAGAAATGGACGCAGTTCTGTTCATCTAGGCAGAACATTCCACCCCAATAATGATTATTTACCGCCTAGTCCTACTCTTCCTCGTCACAGAACTTACCTCATGAGGCCCCTGCCTCCAACACAGGACCTTCTTCTATTTCTTATAACCCCTCCACTTAAACCATGTCATCCAGTGTAACATATCCAAGCTGGAGTATGGGACCTTTCCCGCAGGGAGGGAGAGGAGGGTCGTCAGTACTGTGATGAGGAAGAGGACAAGGAGTAACAAAGATTACTGGTAAGTAATCAGAGCATTACCTCCACATCCACTCTTCCTCGTCCCAGTACTCACCTCATGTGGCATACCATAGCAGTAACGGGCAGAGGTCCCAATGAGACACAGAGCCAGAAAGTGCAGAACAAAAAGTCACACCTTTAATAACTCCGAATGCACATCCCAACAGACAAAACACCCAACCCTGAAGAAACCGACCCCAGAGTGTGAGACATTCAACCGATAGGGGTTGACGAAAGTGCTCTGATCTGCCCAGGTGGCTGCCCTACAAATCTAATGTAGAGCAACCCCCCCCCCCCACCCCTCGCATCTGCACAGGAAGCAGCCAAACAACTGGTAGAGCGACCCTGAACGTGGGCAGGCCCGGGCAGGCCCAGGCAGGCCAGAAGCCACATAGGCCATGGAGACGACAACAACACGGATCCATCAGCTAATGGAAACCACAGAGGCCTTCCGTCCCACAGCAGCAGGGTCAAAAGTAACCAAGAGACTATCAGACTGCCGGAAGGGGGCAGTCCGAGCCAAATACTCCAGAACTGCCGTCCGTACATAATGGCATGCCAAGCCACCTCTTCCGGCATTTGTGGATCCTGAAAAAAATGCAGAGAACCAGATCCTAGGAGGTCTGATACCGAAACACAACTTTAGGCAGGAACTTCGGATCACACCACAAAACCACAGAGTCCGGTAGAACTCTGTAGGAAAGGGGGATGACACAAAAGAGCCCCAATCTCCCCCAGCCTATGGGCAGACGTGATAGCGATGAAAGGAGTCTTCAGTGTAAGGTGCGTGATGTCAATTTCAGAAAGGGGCTCAAAAGGCAGCCCCTGAAAGAACCACAAGACAAGCGGAAGATCCCAAAGTGGAAGACTTTTTAAGTACACGGACGGGAAGAAGAGACCCCGAGACAACTTCCCTACCAACATCTCCCCATCCAGGTGGCCATCTGAGTCCCCCAAGAGGAATTTAATTGAGGCCCATTGGGAGCGAAGCGTTGAGATAGATAGCCCCTGTCAAAACCCTCCTGGAGAAGCTGGAGAGTAGCAGGCAGACCGGAACGCGGGGGAGGGGGGGAATCCCAGACCGCCTACACCAATCCCCAAAGTGACCCCTGTGCCTGCCATACGCCTTCAGAGTAGAAGGTCTACGAGCATTAATGATAGACTATCAAAGGACCCGAAAACTCCTGGGATATCAACCGAGACCATGCAATAGCCATACTGCCCATTGAATCTGTAGGACCCCAGAACTGCCTGCAGGGGACAAGGCCACTTCGCAATCAACTGAGGTTCCCGGGACTGAAGTTTCAACAGTGAAGGGAACCAGGTCCGGTGGGGCCAGAACGGAGCAACCAATAACACAGTCAACCTGTTCTCCCTGATGCACTGAACCACCCGGGAAGAAAGGGGGAGAGGAGGGAATGCATGAAGGAGACCAAACCCCCCCCCCCCTCTCACTCCCCAAGCTCCCTCGGCCAGAAACCAGGAGCAGAAAATAAACCTTCAGAGGCCAGAGAGATCCAGAATGGGGATCCCAAACCTGACACAGATCTCTGCAAATACCCTGTTCGACAGAACCAGTTCTGCCGAGGGGGGTTTGGGGGACCAGTGGCTGAGTAGATCCGCTCAAACATTGTCCACCCCCCTGATATGAGAGGCCACCAGGGACAACAGATGCAACTCCCCCCCAGGAACCTATCTGAGCTGCCAGAGCATTCAAGGAGCGGCCAGAGAACCCCTGGCAGTTGAGATATGCCAATGCTGTGGTATTGTCCGTCCGGACCAACACTGCTGGGCCTTCCAGAAACACCCTGAAGTACAAGAGGGCCCAGAGAATGGCACACACCTCTGTCCAATTGGACGAATGATGGCCCTCTCCGGAGCCCACAACCCTTGGGCCGAGAGGACGCTCAACATGGCCAACCAACCCCTTCCGCCGGCGCCTGTAGTGTAGTGGTCACAGGAGGACCAGGGACACCCCTGCCTGGAGATTCGGAACCCGCAACCACCACAGTAAGGAGGCCCTCAGAACCAGCGACACCGGGATCAAGACCTCATAAACCCGAGAAGCCAGTGGGAGAGAAGATAAGACACCACAGGACACAGACAAGCCCAAGGAACCAGAAAACATACAAGATGCCATGTGCCCGTAAAGCATGAGCAACATGCAAGCCGTGATACACCGCCTCCTGAGAAGCCTGCCCAGAAAAGCCAGCAGACAATGGACCCTTCTCCTGGGACAGAAAAAAAAAATCTCCCCATCCTGGTGGAAACCTGAGTCCCAATGAAAAACATCCTGAGAGGGCTCCTTATGAGACTTCTGCCAGTTCACCAGAAACCCCCAGTCCTGCAATGCCTGGCAGACCAGCTGGAGAGGAGTAAGGACTGTCCAACAGAGGGCTATCTTGACCAACCAGTCATCCAGGTAGGGATATTCTGAATGCCCTTCAGGTGCAGATGCGCCACCAGGGGAGCCACCAGCTTGGTGAACACCCTGAGGGGCCCAAGCGCAACCCAAAACGGGAGCACTCAGAACTGAAAATGACAGGATCCCACTGCAAAACAGAAGAACTTCATGGGCACGGGCGGAGAGCCACGTGTTAACATTCATCCTGGAGATCCAGGGACGCCATCCAGTCCCCCCCTGTGCAACATCAGGAGAATGTTCTAGCGTTCCTTCTGGACGAAGTAGTTCAGAGCCTGGAGGTCCAAGATGAGGCGCGACGTCCCTAAAGGTTTGGGGACCAGAAATACCCAAAAGTAGAAACCCAGACCCCAGTGTGGCAAGGGAACGGGCCTGATCACCACCTTCAGCAACAACTCGGAAAGAGCAGTTGCCATAGACAACCTCTTGGTCAGTGATCAGGGAACAGTTCGAACCATGCAATTCTGGCTTCTGTCAGAATTTGTCAGCACAAAACACCTTCTGCACTTTATCCTCAAGTTAAATCATCAAAAAGTTTGGAACCAACAAAAGGCAGTTTAAGGGCAGCCGACATCTGTGAACCTTCCGTTTTCCAATCCCGCAGATGCACATGCCTCTGGGCCAACACACCATCACCCATGGCCGAGCCACGCACCCCATTAAACGCAGATCGGACAAAAGTTCAACCTGCTGCTGCAGGTCAGCCAGCAGAGGGGCACAGTCAGAACCCCCATCCATGGCCGCCTTTAACTTCCTGAAACCACTCAGCACAGTCTCTGCAGTGTAGGAGCCGTAGATATTCGCACTGAGGGCCAGATGTGCACCAGCATGAACCTTCAAGCTGGAATTCACCCTACAGTCCGCTGGGTCCCGGACAGCAGGCTCCTCAGCCGACGTAGAGGAGCAACCCACAAGACTGGCGAGGATATCATCCTCAACTGAATCCTAGAGCAACGTCTCACCCCCTTTCAACAGGTAGAGTGGTCATAAAGCAGGGCATGGCAATCTTCTACGGGTCACCCCATTCACAAAGGATCTTAGCCCGGATATCAGAAACCAAAGGCAACCCCATCCTCAGGGTATGCTTATACTGGTGAATAGTGGGGTTGGCCCCTTCCACTGGTACCAAGGGCTCTGAAAAGCCCATGCAGTCCCAAACTTGAGCAAGCACTTCCTCCACCTCTTCCATGGCCAGATATTTCCCTTCTGCATCAGCTGATGAACAGGAGGCAGCAGAGGAGGACTCCGCGCCAGAAGAGGAGTATGATGATGAAAATGACCAATGCCGGCGCTTGTGCCCATGCATATGGCCATGATGCTGTAGCAACTTCTTTAAGTCCTTCCTGGACAAGGAAAAAAGCCTTGATTTTTTCTTTTTCCTCCTGCGCTCAGGTGAAGAGGACCAGGCAAGGTGCCTGAGTTTAGCAGAGCACTTTCCCATGGTGTGCATCAACAGCAAAAACAGGAACGCCACTTTCTGAGCAATTATTTTTAAACTGCAGGCCAGGAGAAAAACCCACCAATGAGGGAGAACAAACATTTAATTGTCATGATCTCTGCTTCCAAAAGGTCAGGGTTTTCCCAACTCCCTTGGAAGCAGATCCATAACCCAGGTTCCGAGTGCCAACCAGTCCCAATTGGGACCTTTTGGACCCAGTCCTGGCGCCAGTGGCACCAGGCTCATAAATATGCCCAGTCCCAGCGCTGGAAGCGCCGGGCTCATAATGCTTGGGTGGACTTACCTGCAGCAGACCATGCTGCTTACTTGCCTGCCAGTTGAGCCTCTGATCCTCTTCTGTTTGGAACTACTTTTCCTGTTGGGTGGGGCAGGAGCCACTCCCTAGATTCAGAACACTGGAACTCTTCTGGAAAGCAGGAACTCTTTTCTTACCTAGGCGTGGCTGTGGAAGGAGACACCTAAGCACTACAGGAGGCTATTTAAACCACACCCGGTGGATGAATCTTGCTTTGCGTTATTCTGCATCCTCTGCAGCAGAACGCTCATCGTGTCTTCTGCATCGGATCCTGGGCCTAAGGAAAAAAGGCTTACCATCCTGAATCCAGTCTTCAGCAACACCTATAAAGACAAGAAAGAACAGGTTAGCATTCCGGCATCTGAAAGACAAAGGCTTACCTACTCTTCGTGCGCTCCGGAGGTCTTCACACTGCATTCCGGCATCTGAAAGACAAAAGCTTACCAACTCTTCGCACGCTCCGGAGGCCTTCGGCGCTGCATCCCGCATCTGAAAGACAAAACAAGGTACGTTTAAAGACATTGGGGAACTTTAATACTCACGTGCCATTACTCCTTTCCACATCTAACCCAGTGGGTATTCCGGCACCCTGCAGCCGCTCCGAACTCGTACCTGCAAAATAAAAAGACAGTTAGAGCGCATCGTGAAGCAGGCAACAAGCGCTTACTTACGTGCTTCCAGGCGCTTCTATTCATCACACGGACTCCATCTTCAACTCACTTCAGCCCGTCATCCGCCATCGCCGGAACCCTGCAAAACAAGAGACATCATTACTAAAGACTTTAAAGACAATAGAATTACTCGAAACTTACCGTTCGTGCAGTAAACGACGGACAGCAGTCCTCTGAAGTCAAGAGGCCTGCGCTACCTACCCAGTAAAGAAACTGGTTACAGCACCCTGCCCCGAGGCAGATGGAGAGCTCGGCATTCACTTACCTAAGGTGAGAGCGTTAACCTTTGGGGGTCTACAGGAGAGCAAAAAAGGGAAGAGATAGGGACACCCCAGTTCATTAATCCCATATTTTCTATCTGCAGACATCTCACTCTTGAAGTCAGGCATACAGTGCACAGAGGTCCAGCCCAAAGAGCCAACCGGGTGCTACACATCACCTTTGAAGATACGGTAGTTGCCCAGTCAAGACCGGCGCCTCTGCGAGAATCAGGTGAGCGTTACATTAATCCCCTTGGGAATGGGCTGTTTAAATCAGTTTCTCCACCGGAGAAACACCAACAAACCACCCCAACATCCCCTTCTGGAGGCGGAGCCAACCCACCCCCCAGAAGGCACATCAACCAGCCCGCCACGCCATGCTGATGAGGAATAAAACGCAGAGTGAAGCAGCGTGCAAAACAAACCCCACTCAGCCAGAGGGCATACATGGGTCCCCCATCTCCCAGGCAGACCCCCTTACCGTAGCCCGGGCCCTGCAGGAGCCCACGTGGTGAGGACTCTACGCCGAACTCGAGCCAGGCAACAAACCGGGAAAGGCTTTTGGTTCCTGCTCAACCGGGACCCAAGCCCTGCAGGGGGCGCCCAGAAGCATGCCGCACCTGGAGGAAACCAAGGCCCCGCCACACATCCCCACGAGGAGGCCAGCAACTGTAGCTTCCAAGAGCCCTGCGCCACTAACAGTCCAACCTGAAAAATTAAGCTGGATGCCGTGGTTTAATGGGAGGAGTTATAAGAAATAGAAGAAGGTGCTGTGTCTGAGAGAGGGCCTCATGGAGGCAAGTACTGGGACGAGAAAGAGTGGCCATAATGACAGGCGTCATTGCCGATATTTCATCCACACAGCACCAAAAAAAGTGACAGGCTGAAGAGGGAAACAGACGGGACAAGCCCTATGGGGTACAGTAGCAGCTGCTACTTTATAACTCCCTCTTGGCTGCTACTGTTGTGTGTCCTGATGCTGGGCTAGAATGAGAGTGCCCTCCTTGTAGACAGCAGTTGCACCTTAAAAGCACAGTCTGTACCAACCACAAAGCCTGACTGATTTCAAAGTTTTCGCTGCGTGCCTGTCCCGCCCCCCATTTTGTTTGGCACGGGGGTATTTAGACGTGGCTGCCGTGTCCAAGCGTCCCTCGCGCCAAAAAGGCTTCTGGGCCAAAATGGATGCGCCAAACTGGCCCGTGACGAAACGGCAGCGCCAAAAACGGGATGTGCCGGGTAACATGCACCCAGAAAGCACTGGTAAATATGTTGTCCACCATGGGGCAAGTACATTTCTCGCAGGTACAATATGTAAACTAAGGAACTCACCCTGAAGGTCTCATGGGATTTTTAAGAATTTGTGAGGTCTTAGGAGGGTGTTTCACAGAACAAACAGATATGTATAGTTCCAGTGCCTGAGAAAAGCATTTTCTAGTACACAGAGAAAACAAGAGTTTAATGTGTTTTGACTAGCAATATAAAGAAATTCAGTAAATATTCAGTTTCTAAGAAGAATGGCCCAAGTTTGTGCCTAGAAGGTTTCAACAGACATACATGAGTTGGTATTTAATTAGCAGAAGATCTTACAGCCATTGTGCACCACCGGGTGTATGCCTTTTTAATTCTGGCAGGCAATGTTTCCTGCAGTCACAGAAAAGGAACTGAAATTATAAAGCTGGTGTCCTCCAGGGCGGCTCCCTATGACTAGACCCCAGAAACATTTGCTTGCCCTCCGTGGACGTGCATAGGGGGCTCATGCTCTTCACACGAACTGGACTCTCATAACAAATTCATGTGTATTTGCTATTAAAGGTTATATTTCATTAGAAGGTAGTTAGAAAATAAAAGGCTGAAAGTGGACGGCCCTCTCTAAGATGCAAATTCCTGTAAGGAAAATTAAGTTCCCATTATGCTGCACAAGTAGCACAAAAGGGGTGTGTGGGATCTGTGAACATGCATACCCCCACCCTTATGAGTTATAATAAAGCAGAGTAATGTTAAAGGATATTTGTACCACACACTATCACCACTGGAGTCCCCTGGCGCTCTGAAATGTCATCACATAGAATGTAATTAGGTGTGGGCAGGGTGTTGAAACTGGTATGGATGACTCATACTTTTTTTTTCTATGTAAGGGCGTTTTACCCCTGTGTGATGCCTTTTACACGCTCAAGTGTTGCGTTCCCTAGCATGTATTATTAAACTTTAAATCATAACAGCATTCCCTGGTTTCGTTGGCTGAGGATAGTACTTGTAGTTGATCCAAGAGACTGGGCATGCATACCTCAAGAACTGGTGAGTTTATGATATGGCATTGATACCGCGCCTGTACACAAGTGTTTCTAGGCGCGACAAGGAGGGGGGAAACAAAAGGAAGACAAAAACAACAATCTTACAAGGCCTTGTGTCATTCAGATCACGGAAGGGAGAAGTGGTGAGGGAGGATGGAGAAGTGTGGGACAAAGGAGAAAACAACAAGAGTGCAGCCAACAGGTGGCAAATAAGTGCAGGAGAGGGGGGACTGTAGGGTTACAGATACAGACCACAAGTGCAGGGGGAGCCAAGGGGTGGTTCTAGGTCAAAGTTTCAAATGCATAGGACCGAAAACCAAAGGGTCCATTTTTTTTTTGTTGGGGTGTCCCCCTCCCTCCCTCAAAACCCCTTTTTTTGTGGTCAAAAAAACCACTTTTTTTTCCAAAATAGAAACCCAAAAAATTTAAAAAAAAAAAAAAAAAACAATTCACCCCTTTTGTTTTAGGTCAAATTGAGTCGACCCTTTGGCATTCGATCCTTTTGTATTCGGTACTTTAACTGGACACCCCAAGGGGCAGTGCAGGATTGCAGCTGGACAGCAGGGACCTGCGCCCGAACTCAGGGCGACCAGTGCATGGAACAGGCAGGTGGTCAGCAAAGGAGAGGAAGAGAAGGCAGAAGCAAAGAGAAAGATCTTGAGTTGCTTCTGTAACCGAAGATGGTTCTGCTCAAGTTTTAGAGAGGCTGTTCCAGAGGGAGGCCCCAGCCGAAGAATCTGCCCCCCAACTCTTTGCTTCGAAATGCAACTGACCCTCAGAGAGCTGGAAGTGGAAGAGTGGAGAGCTCGAGAAGGCAGCCATTTAGGAAGAGAGAGTTGGCAGTAGTGTGGTTCCAGGACCCAGAACGTCTTGTGGACAATGCAAAGGGTATTTAACTTTATCCTTGCCACCACTGGGAGCCAGTGAAGGGATGTCACGAGCTGTAGAGATACAATCCCTGGGATTGGGGCCAAGGACGATGCTCACAGTCCTGTTCTGGATTAGTTGTAGCAGCAGGAAGATTTGGAACAAGGTGGTTGAAGTAGTTCAGCCTAGAGAGAACAAGAGCGCGGGGGGAAGTGAGGAAGGAAAGATTATCTCTGAGAAGGTGCAGCTGGTAGTTTGACTTCTTAGAGACATCAGAGATGTGAGGAGAGAAGGAGATTGTGTAGTCGGAGATGACCCAGAGGTTATTAGCCTCACGAGAAGGAAGAGGGCCCAGGGTGGGCAGCCGGAGAGCGAGAGGAACGGAGGGAGCTGGTGTTCCAATGAGGTCGATCTCAGTCTTACTGGCAATAAGGCAGAGATCGTTGGTGGCACCCCACTCCTGAATTGCAGAAAGACAGTCAGGAAGGAGTAAAGGCAGCTGAGGCAAGCCTTTTAGATGTGCTTGAGGTTACTGTGCCAAGGCCATCAGCCTGCTATTTTGCAGACCGGTTTCAAGCTGTATTGAGCAGCAAGTCTCTCATAAGAGAACAGACGCTGTGGAGGTCGTGCTCTCCTTGCCGGAGGACGAAACCAGACGCAGTCACATTTGTCATCGTCACCCAGAAGTTGGCTAACATGCGATATACTCACAAAGCATGGACATGGAAGACACTCATGATAATAAAATAGGATTCCTCGTTATGCGGCAGTTGGGAACTGCATGCTGGAAGACTGCAAAGGCCTCCTCAAAGTTATAGGTTTAAGCTTCTTGCTGGACATAAGGGGAGCAAAACTGGGGAGGATCGTGGAGCAGGTTGGTTGGGTTAGGATGGGATGCGGTCTAGCTTGCAAGCACAAATTGCTGATAAACATTTTGTCTTTCCATTCTCCAAGACCTACAGCTGTTGCCTTTTTCATCATGTTTACACAGAGAGATGAAATATTTTCTGGGCAGGATGGTAAGACAATGGGACACTTTCAATGGACAGGTGTTTCAAAATGACTTACGTTTAACTACAAGGTTACACTACTCTGGCTGCAGGAGAATAGCACCACAAAAACTCCCAACCAAGGTTTTTGCAAAGGACTAATAATTTGCATTTATGTAGCGCTATGAACCCTCAGGCGTCTGAGCGCTGCCTGTTATTAACCACAGTGTGCAGTGCTCATTTATCGACCTCTGAAGGATGAAAGGCTGAATTTGGCTCTGCCAAGATTCAAACCTGCATCAGCAGGCTCTGCACAGATATCAAAGAGAGCGTTCTACTCGCTGTGCTATCTGACCACCACTAAGACACTATTTACATAGAGTCCATGACTACTCCCCTGTAACAACTTTAGGATGGGTTTGAAATTGTGAACGCTTATTGCAGACAACTTCAGGAAGATGTTGCTTTCAAACAATTTAGGAAAAGTGTTTGATTCCTTGTGTGTAAGATGGGTGGTATTACTATAGGGTCAGATTTATGGACAGTGTACTGGAAAACATGGAATTTGCAGCCGTTACTTACCATCTTTGCTAGAGCACGCAAATGTCATTAACTAAGGTTTGCTGATTGAGTATACAAAACTACAAATCCACCCCTACAATGTCACGAACCAACCTCTAAACTCCCTCATTTCATTTCTCACCTCTAGATAACATGGCATTATACCCAATGAACTCCCACAATTACAAATCACTGCACTAAAACAAACACTGACCTTAACAGAATCCGTTAATGGTCTACCTGCATGACAAGACTGCCGATCACATCACGCAATATCACTATTAACAGCTAGCAATTAGTTCGACCATTCACCACACCCAAGAAAACATTATCTTACATCCCCACCCAACAGAAATCCACTAGCAAAAAAACATGTACCATTTATAAGTTGGCACCAACCTACAAATTCACTAGATCAACTATAATAACACACAAGAGCACTTGCATCTTCAGTTTCACAGAGCAGCATGTGCGCTACAATTACAGTGTAGATTAGTAGCAGGGGCTGACATAGTAACCAAACTCAGTTGTGGGATAATCCAATGTAATTATTAAAACCGTAATCTGAAATATTGCACAGGTGTGTGGTGTAGGTCTCACTTCACTGTCTAAACAGGCATGACCATCATACTGTAACAAGACCACACTGTTCAGAAGACGTGGTTATAGAGTTGAGCTTGTCAAATTAGATCTGACAAAACATCTGTAGCAGACAAATGCCGGGTTACTTTATAGTCCAATATTCTGCAGTTGTTGCACAGCTACATCTTTGGGAACTGCAACATTACACAAACATCTGCTGATTTAATCTATCAATTGTCCAGGTGAAGTAAGAGGCAGGTTCTGAGGAAGGACTGTAGGAGGAAAGAACACTAGCCATCCCTGCCAAAAGACAACTTACATCTTCCAGCTTTTGTGAACAGCCATTAATACGTTTTGGAATAGTCAGTTTACACCCATCAGCTTTTACAATATAATTCTCTTGTTATTTTCACTGCATCTTCTTTTTCCAGATTCCACCAGGTGCTGATTTTTCTCCTCTGCCTTTCTTTTAAAGCATCAATTATAGCTTTTCATTATTTCATCAAATGTTTCCTGTGTCCTAATACCGTTTTTTGGCTGCGGGTAAAAAAAAAAGGCAAGTTGAAACTTCATAATGTGACTACCAATACAACAAACATTTTGCCTGCGCTGTACACCGGGGTGACTCCCCTTAAGCGCAATCCTATTCACCCCTTGGATTTTTGCTTATTCTTGCTCTCCTTGGCGCTTTCCCTCCCCAAGCAGCTACCCACAACTCAGTCTATCTGCAAACATAAACGTGTGTATGGGTACATCTCCTTGAGTGTGCTTTGTGACCTCTATGTAAACAGTGGCAAGCTGCGTCACCAATTCCATAAGGTCTACGCATAAAGCCCTTGAATGAATAGGACCGAAAACTGATGGTATTTGCAAATTCGCACTGTACCTCCAAGGTAAAAAAAAAAATATTTGTAAAAAATTTTAGGAATTTCGATTTGGGGAACCAATCCAGGATGTCCAAGCACCACTAAAGACTATTAGCACAATGCACCAGCCAGCGACAGGTCTCTCTGGACGAAACCCCTTTTATCATAAAGTACGATCAGAAAATTGTTTCAAGATATTTTCACAATCAACTTCCAAATCTGGTCACCATACCAAGTGTTCAGAAGGCCTTGAAGACGGCTAAGGTCGAAACACGTGTCTGCTGACTTTATGGGAATAAATTCACCTGCAGATGAATAACCTGATGATATCTTTTTCATTCTAAAAGACTGCATACCTAACTTTAAGGAGGTAGAGCTCGATTCACCAATACCAATCCATTCTCTGTTCTAGCTGCACACATAGACTACGTACAACCCATAATGCTTTGCCAATAACATAAGAGAAATCAGTAGACCATCTATACTTAGAGAGTTACTCTAGAGTAAAGAGATGCTGTAAATGAGGTGAGCATTGTGCAGCATTCAGCTGTATGTGTGAAAAAAAAAAAGGGGAACGACTCTCCATAGGGACGTCATATGTACCCTCCGCCCCAAAACATCAAATAGATGAAAGAAAAAAAAATTACATTGCTTACCCAACTAGAAAAGCATGACTGCTTTGAAATCCTTTTCTTCACGTATTTCTCTTCTACTTTCATCGATAACCTCGATCAGCAATTTAAAATTAACTTCACCAGGAATTGCAAAGGCTCAAATTCCCCATCCTTTCAAACGCACAGAGAATTGTCGGAATCAAAGAGTGCCATGATTTGAGTATTGTCTAAAAGAAGAAATACAAAAGTAAATTTAATATGCGCCAAATATTTGTGGAACAGGTTTTTACATAGTATTAGTGGGCTTGCTATGGATGTTCCTGCCTGATGTGTCCCAATTTATGAGTGAAGCGTCTCTTGGTGCTGGGTTAACTTAAGACTTCCACTCATTGTGGCTTTAACTAGTTGCATCTGCTCATAATTAAAGGTGGGTGTTCTGGAGAGGCAATACGTTCTTAACTGTAGAGCTCTTGTGACTAAAATGATGCAGTAATTGTGTGTCCTTTAAAAGACAAGCACCTGCTTCAGTTTCTTAAATGTAAATATCAACCATAGAGAGGCCCAGCTTGCAGACAGCAACATGTATAGGAAATAGGAGGATATGCAGGGACAGAACCCATGACCAAAGTGATCCTTACGGGGGGAGGGGTGGGGGGGGGCGGACAAAAGGCCTTTGCTAATATGAGCCAGGCCACCCTGCACTCAATGCTACTAGTAATCCTAGAAGGACATATGAAGGGAAAAGGCCTGTCGAGGTGCCAACAGCCACTCTAGCACCTAAAAGAAACAGAAAAAAGCTTGCAGATCACACAAATTTGATATGCTGCCAGAAAAAGGACGATTTCAACAGCAGGGAAGAAAATCTCAAAATGCCTTAAAAGACTGTTCCACACTGCTCAGAGGAATACCTGACAAGTATTGACTTTTTAGCTCAGCAGAGACTTTTTTTTCATCTTTTTTGGCTCCTGGGGTACAAGCAGGTGCTTCATTTTTCTACCCCCAGAGGACGCTGAGAATGGGTCACTATCCCACATCATCAAGGAGGTGAACAATCTAGGTGTTCAAATGGAAAAAAGAAGGTGGTATTCAGAACAAGTTGGCTATCGCTTGCCTTTGATTGGGTCATGTCATGGCTGGGGGCAGCAGTAAAAATACTGGTTCCTGTGATCATGTTCTTCTTGGTTCTCTTCTGCACGTTCCAATGTGCTCAAAGATGATGTATCAGAGGGGGGGGGGGGGGGGAATCTAAAACGCCTTGCCATACAACAAACAGCAAAACTTAAACTAATATTTGTGGGGATGAGTTTGTTACTGTAGAACGAAAAGGGGGGGGGGGGTTAATGTTGGGAGGAGCACTGAGAAAGCTTATTTTTTGCAATCAAACACGGCCAGTCACTAAATATAAATAGGTAATATTTAAAATATTATGTGATATGATATGATAGTTTATTTATATAGCGCCTATACACAATGTGTTTCAAAGCGCTTCAAGGGGGGGAGGGGACATAGGAAAATACAGTTACATTCTGAGAAGCCCTTGAAACAGTACAGAATGTGGAAATAACTATCATAATAGGCCTGTCGACATTTCTGATAGTGCAAGTGCATAAACAAGTAGGGCAAGAGGTAATGGAAAGGAAGGAGAAACAGAGCAAGCAGTAACATTACTAAGTCTGACGACAATTTACGCAGTGCAGGTGGTAACAGGAGGAGGGGAGGGAGGGGGGGTAATGGGACGGAGAGGGAAGGAGAAACAAGGCACGCTACAAAGCAAAAAGTTGGTGACAATTTGATAAGTAGGGGAGGGGGGAGGGAGAGTACAAGGGGGGAGGAGGGGGACAGACATGCTGCTATCAAGAGTTGAGGGCACAGGTGATAGCAGTAAGTGCTAGGAGGGGGTGTCAGAAGAGGAGCAGAGTAGGAGGGGGGGAGGGAAAGGTAGTAGAGAGGGTGGAAGTGAACGAGGGGGGAGGGAAGGGGCAGGAAGGGGGGGGTGGGACACAGAGGGGGAGGGAGGGGAGGGGAAATCGCAGGTAAACTGGGGGGGAGGGGGGTCGCAGGCATACTAAGGGGAGCGGGGTCGCAGGCATACTAAGGGGAGCGGGGTGTGGGGAGGGGGGTCGCAGGCATACTAAGGGGAGCGGGGTCGCAGGCATACTAAGGGGAGCGGGGTGTGGGGAGGGGGGTCGCAGGCATACAAGGGGAGCGGGGTCGCAGGCATACTAAGGGGAGCGGGGTGTGGGGAGGGGGGTCGCAGGCATACTAAGGGGAGCGGGGTCGCAGGCATACTAAGGGGAGGGGGGTCGCAAGCATACTAAGGGGAGGGGGGTGTGGGGAGCGGGGTCGCAGGCATACTAAGGGGAGTGGGGTGTGGGGAGCGGGGTCGCAAGCATACTAAGGGGAGCGGGGTCGCAGGCATACTAAGGGGAGCGGGGTCGCAAGCATACTAAGGGGAGCGGGGTGTGGGGAGCGGGGTCGCAGGCATACTAAGGGGAGCGGGGTGTGGGGAGCGGGATCGCAGGCATACTAAGGGGAGCGGGGTTGCAGGCATACTAAGGGGAGCGGGGTGTGGGGAGGGGGGTTGCAAGCATACTAAGGGGAGCGGGGTGTGGGGAGGGGGGTCGCAGGCATACTAAGGGGAGCGGGGTGTGGGGAGCGGGGTCGCAGGCATACTAAGGGGAGCGGGGTCGCAGGCATACTAAGGGGAGCGGGGTGTGGGTAGGGGGGTCGCAGGCATACTAAGGGGAGCGGGGTCGCAGGCATACTAAGGGGAGGGGGGTCGCAGGCATACTAAGGGGAGCGGAGTGTGGGGAGCGGGGTCGCAGGCATACTAAGGGGAGGGGGGTCGCAGGCATACTAAGGGGAGCGGGGTGTGGGGAGGGGGGTCGCAGGCATACTAAGGGGAGGGGGGGTCGCAGGCATACTAAGGGGAGCGGGGTCGCAGGCATACTAAGGGGAGCGGGGTGTGGGGAGCGGGGTCGCAGGCATACTAAGGGGAGCGGGGTCGCAGGCATACTAAGGGGAGCGGGGTGAGGGGAGGGGGTCGCAAGCATACTAAGGGGAGCGGGGTCGCAGGCATACTAAGGGGAGGGGGGGTCGCAGGCATACTAAGGGGAGGGGGGTCGCAGGCATACTAAGGGGAGCGGGGTCGCAGGCATACTAAGGGGAGCGGGGTCGCAGGCATACTAAGGGGAGAGGAGGGGGCTCACCTTACGAACCGGGCAACGAACAGGGTGACAAACAGGGCCTTACAAAGGTGGGCCTTGGGGAGGGGGGCCGGCGTCCACCTGCCGGCGTCGGATTGGCCCTTAACAGCAGGCCAGAGACCAATCACGCGGCAGCAGGGGCTGTGGTGGGTAGGCACAAAGGGAACAGAGATTCGTGCCGCCATCTTGGAAGGTGGTTAGTAGCATATGGCCCTGGTGAGGCAGTGCACCATAACAACAGACAAAGTCCCATTAATCCGTAGTGCGCACTCACCGGCAAAGTTGTAATATGCCTGTCGAGTGGGAGAGCGCAGTTCTGCAATTAGCGATGTTTTCGAGTGAAT
The DNA here is from genome assembly GCF_040938575.1 of Ambystoma mexicanum. Classification (NCBI taxonomy): domain Eukaryota; kingdom Metazoa; phylum Chordata; class Amphibia; order Caudata; family Ambystomatidae; genus Ambystoma; species Ambystoma mexicanum. The sequence goes on from NC_090925.1 coordinate 527,761,778, forward strand.
AATGTCGGCCTGCTCCAGGCACCGCATGCTCGTGTCCATTTCAGCAGCATGAGTCACCCATGTCCAAACGCAGCCTCGTCTGATGATGGAGTCCCCAGGAGAGGGTGAAGGAGATGCAGAGAAGGGGGTAGAGGAATGGAGTCACAGGGTGACAAACAGGGCCTTACAAAGGTGGGCCTTGGGGAGGGGGGCCGGCGTCGGATTGGCCCTTAACAGCAGGCCAGAGACCAATCACGTTGCAGCAGGGGCTGTGGTGGGTAGGCACAAAGGGAACAGAGATTTGTGCCGCCATCTTGGAAGGTGGTTAGTAGCATATGGCCCTGGTGAGGCAGTGCACCATAACAACAGACAAAGTCCCATTAATCCGTAGTGCGCACTCACCGGCAAAGTTGTAATATGCCTGTCGAGTGGGAGAGCGCAGTTCTGCAATTAGCGATGTTTTCGAGTGAATAATGTCGGCCTGCTCCAGGCACCGCATGCTCGTGTCCATTTCAGCAGCATGAGTCACCCATGTCCAAACGCAGCCTCGTCTGATGATGGAGTCCCCAGGAGAGGGTGAAGGAGATGCATAAATTAGTTGAAAAGCCCATGTAAATGTTATCCTTTGTAGTTTTAAAAATCAAATCTTAAAGCACGGTAAAGAGCAGGCGCTCTGCCAAAGGAATGTGCTTGTGCTAAGAATAGATCGCAGAGCTTGTGTGCAGTGTTGCGTCACTGAGGCCAAGGCTTCAAGAGAGAACGAAGTGGTTGAGCAAATGTTCCTGTCAATCACAAACCAGTGGAGACTGATTCATCACGACGGGGGACAAGAAAAAAAAAAAAAATTGTTAGGAATTATTGACCACATCAAATATAATTTTATGGAGCGAGTGCTGAGGTAATGGCGGGAAGATGTGTTTATGAATGTTTTAAACATAGTAAATTATGCTAAACAAGAGCAACAAAGTATTCCTGTTAATACAGCATTATGTTAAGTAGGAAACATGCCCATGCAATGCTGGAGCCTCTGCAACATACCTTGTATGGCAAGAAGGACACGTTGTGGAGGAGCTCTGCTGGTATCCAGTGACCAAGTCAAGAGTACATACGCCCCAGGCACAGCACCAGTATTAAGGACCTGGGAGTCAGCGATGGACGCTGTCTGAAATGGCAGAGCCATCTGCCATTTCCCCAATCATGATCTGTAAAGATTAAAGTCTTGTTATCACCTGCAAGATAGACTCATGGTTTTGATTCCCTAGAGGGGTGCATTTTCTCTGCTTTATGGTGATTATGGGTCCCACTGGGGCTCGCTTTCAAGGGTCAGAAGTCCCCCCGCCCCATAAGCATCGCTAATGTGGTGCAATAAATTATGCACTATAGCTGAACTAGTGTAACGCTCATAGCAGTGGAAAAATCCTGCAAAAAAAATAAAATAAATAAAGTAAACCAAGCCATGGGTAAACTGCAGAGGCATGGTTTCTCAAACGTGTACCACAGCTGGACACATGTGGATAACCTACTACATAGAGGGTCGGGTGCACCTAGCTGAGGAAGGCATGGACTATTTGTGTGGATCATTGGAGCAGCAACAGCATTAAAGCCAGAGAGGGGCAGCCAGTAGGAGCATTTATCCCCTACATGGCGACGGTTTGAAAGCGATCAGCCTGATCAGTAGATCATTGTGTGGAACTGGGAAGGAGTCGCCCCACCCACGAAAAGGGGGCCTCTGTATGCTGAACAGCTAGTGCCTTATGCCAGAGGCCTTCAAACGGGGGGGGGGGGGAGGGGGGGCAAGGATGCCAGGTGGTGGCGGAGGGGGGCTTGAAGGATTATGGTGACTTTAATAGAAAATAAGCATTTGTGGGAGGGGGGGGGGGGGTGAGGGACAAACTATTTTACTCAAGGGGAGGGAGGGGGGGGGAAGCTCAGCATAAAAAGGCTTGAAGACCACTGCCTTAAGGGAATAAAGTGACCTCCCACTTAGCAAAGCAATCAACAGCACTCCTTTCACACCCAGGTCAGAAAACTCCTGCTACCGCGCCAGTCCTCCGATATGAAAAATCCAGACAAGCAAGAAAATAGCTCCAAGCTCAACATCACCTAACAAGAATGAACTGGTCCCATCATTAAAGAAAAATGATCTATTTTCAAAATTAATGACAGGGATCACTATCCCTAGCAAGCATTCAATAAAGGTTACAGGCAAACTATCTTCAAACTAACTCCTCGGGTCAAGTGGTTGGGGGGGGGGGGAAAAAAAGAAACTGCATTAAAATCCCTATGGGAACCTCATCAACCTATATAGAAGTAGAATTAGAACATGCAGTAATACCAAGTCCCTGAAACTTACATTTGTATATATTAAATCATGTAGCGATTTCCCCAGTGTTGAACAAACTAAACGTAGATGGAGTAGAGCAGGAGTCATGGGGGAATTAGAACACGGTCCACATACACATAAAGGCTGGCACAACTAGCCCTATGGAGTAAAACCATCTATGTGTTCTTTAAAATAAATGGTGTAAAAAGCTCTGCCTCATGGGTATAGCATCCATAACTTCCAGCAGTTCAAAAGCATTACAATACAAAAAGTAGAATGCCAGACAGTTGGCCTTTTATGGGGGGCAGCTTTACAGAACCTCTTTATGGGTCCTTTGACCTTGAACTTCAGAGCACCTGCCCCATACACTTTTCACATTACACAAATCGCAACAATCTTCCCCAGCTTGAAAGGAAGGGGGGTGGGGGGTGGGGGGGAGGGGCATTTTTAAGAGAAATAGATAGGCATCTGTCCACTGTTGGTTATAGGAGTCTCTCTGCCTTCTTCGTGAGAGCTTGGATGGCCGGTATTTGCAACCATTCTCCGCGCGCAGAATCACAACAGCAAATCTAAGCCCAAAGCACACTAACACCAGAAGGCGGAATGCAGGAATCAAAGAACTCATTCGGGGCATTTCACCCATCCCCAGCCTGAGACTACACCCGACGGTGTGTGCAGCACACCCCGTACCGCAGCGGCTCAAACAGTCTGCCACAAACTTCAAAACGTAACCAGCCTTCATGCTAGCCAAACAAAACTTTGCCACTTGAATTAAGCAATATTAAAAGATGCTGCGAGGGGGGCGTGGCTTGGAGCGCCACTGATGCGGTCACTCCATTGAAGCCTCCTGTGGAAGACCCACCGCGAATATCATGTGGTTCCGCCGTAGTTCCGTGCTCGCCAGTACCATCTGAGGTGACCGGAACAACTCAAGCACAATGAGGTCAAGGCTGACCGGCTAACGCGCGCGCATTATGCCTGATTTTGATACCCAAACCCTACACCCGGTGCCTGCCGCGAAAACCAAGATGGTTGTACGCCTGCGAAGCCCAGCGAAGGGAACAGGCCGAGTTGGGAGGAGCTGGCGGAGAACCAAGAGGAGGGGCACACTGACTCCCGACAACACGATCAACCGCGGATCCGCCTACGGAAACCTGCCCGGGACCAGAAGAAAGCAGAGCCGTCCGCGACCCGAGTGTGAGCCACAGCTGCATCCATAGCTGCGCATCCATCAGGGGCCCTCTCACGCCCAGAGTCCTGACGGAGGCGGACGAGAAGCTCCTCCTGCTCTCCCCCCTTCTCCCGCCGCACTGCCCGGGGCTCTGAGGACACCACAAGCCCGACCGGAGCCTAGGTGAGAGAGCCCACACTGTGGGGAAGTAGCGGTAACATCCCACTTCCAGAGGACACACAGGCGCCGCCCCTGACCCCCGGCCGGCACATATATCAGCGGTCACTCCAGGCACAGGTCCGGGGGGGGGGGGACTGTGACCTCGGGTGGGCCCCCCCCCCACACGCGCTTCCAACCCGCACCTCCTGGGAGCTGCGAAAACAACTCCAACCCCAGCGTAATAAGCGGGGGCCCCACAGCGGGTCCAACCTGCCCCACTAATGGAGGCCTCCGACTCCAGTCTATGACCTCGCTGCACCAGAAGGCATCCGGATCAGGGGCTTGAGGTTGTTCCCCTGCACCACAGACCTCCTGGGTCATCGACTAACCCACCCTCCCTGGAGCTGTCCAACTACATTTAAGGACTCGGCCCTCCTGTCACAAACCTTCAGCTTCCTCCCGAGACCCTCTCCAATACTGAAGTCCATCTTCTGGAGGCCTGGACCGACCTTACCAACAACAGTGAGGGGTGCCAGGGCTTAATAGAGCAGGCCCCGGGGCCAAACACCAAGGGCTACAGTGCACCCGAGTGGGGGGTCTTCTTCCCCCCTCCTAAGACACGGAGCACAGCCACACCAGCCCGGCTTTATCCAACTCGTAGCACGCTAAAGCGCCTCCAGCCAAGCCCCAACCGGATACAAACTCCTACCCCCCACAATCTTTCTGGGGTGCCCCGGCCCACACCCGGCTCACTGACCCAGCCCACTCTGGCTCCCCCCCTGCGCAAAACGCCTCACAACAGCCACTACTGGACACACGCAGTCAGTCAACTCACAAGCATTCTCAGGACCTTATCTTTGGAGGTGCCCACCAGGAGGGTTCCCCGATAAGGCCTCCTTCACGCTCTTGGGGCCCCCCGGCGGCCACCAAGACCTTCTCGACGCGACCCCCCCATACAGCCACCATTCCAGGCAAACGAAGGCCAGCAAAGCTACGGACATTCCCACTATGTTTGCAGGGGCGGACAAAGGCAAGAAACAGGACCCTCTCAAACTGACCCCACAGAAACAGCCGGAGGAAAAAAAAGCCCTCCCTACCAGAGGGGACCTGGTGGCCTTCATGGCAGACATTAAGTCTGAATTTCGCTCCTGCCTAGCAGAAATCACCTCCAAAGTAGAGCAGACTGACCAGAGGGTAACGGAGGTTGAGCAGAGGCTAGGGGAGATCGAGGACCATTCACAAGCCCACACTGCCATCAATGCCCTACAAGATAAATATGAGATCCTGGAGTTTAAACAAGAGGACCTTGAAAATAGGGCGCGTCGCAATAATCTTCGGATCCGAGGGGTCCCATCCTCTGTCCCCAACAACAAGGTAGTGGACTTCTTTCAAGCCCTGCTCCTGGATTTAGACAAATCCCAACTGTTGCTAGATCGAACCCACCGACTGCACACACGCCAGGGAGTGGACTCAGACCCTCCCCCAGATGTGATCACTAGGGTTCACTTCTTTACAACTAAGGAGGCCATCTCAGCGATTAGCCGTACGGGAGACAAGTTCCTCGTTCCAGGGCAACTCCCTTCAGATTTATTAAGCTCTTTCGTTGCTCACTCTACAGAAACGGAGGGCGCTCCACCCCTTAGCACTCTTCCTCCAAGACCAAAAGGTACAGTACAGATGGTTATTCCCAACGGCGCTACAGTTCTCATACAAGGCACTGTTTGGCGAATCAGTCATTTGGAAGACGCAAATAGTATCATGCACCCAACCTGACCCAGGGAAACCCCCCTCACTGAACCGTGAAAAAGCCGGGGCCTCTGAACCACCCTCTTCCCCAAAGCCCGGGCGGTCTTCTTGGTCGAAGATCCAGCGAAACCACAGGAGAATATAACTGGGGACAGAGCGCACTTCAGAGATCTGGGCTACATTAACCTCAACTTGATGGCCTTTACCCATCTTGGAACCACCAGCTCATTCTCGAATAAATAGAGCTCTTCGACGGTGGTGGCGGGCCACACCCATGGTTCATACCCTCTCCAAGGATAGTTCCAACCCCGCATCCTTGGAAACCCACCTGGTCTCCTTTATTGGCCCAGTTGGCCGAGGGTGCGTCCGCACACACAATGACAGCCCACCCGCTAGTTATGGTTACGCCCCCCCCCCCCTTGGGGGCGCATGTTAAAACCCCAAGTGCAGGCTGACACACCTCTAACTCTCAACAGGAATGGCAGTTGACCCATCCCCGCTCGGCTCCCCACCCCCCCCCCCCCCTCTCCCCCTGCTCAGTCCACGACGCATGGCCAGTTGGCAGACCACCAAACCCCGAGACTCCTCTCCTTAAACGTCAATGGGCTAAACTCTTATGCTAAAAGGAAATCAATCCTGCTAAAACTTCAGAATGAAGAGGCAGCAGTAGCCATGCTCCAGGAGACGCACATGCTACAGTCAGATGTTGCTCGGCTCTGCTCCCGATGGCACTCCCTCCAATTCTTCTCCTCAGGAGGAACTAAAAAAGGGGGCACTGCGATCCTTTTCCAGAAGGACCTAAACCCGCAGATATTGGAAACAAACTTGTTCAGAAGGCCGCTTTGTAGCGGTCGTGTCTTCTGCTGGGAGACCTATACACTTTCATTTCGGTGTATGCTCCCAACGTCGGGCAATCAAATGTTTACGACTCACTGGGGTCATCCCTCTCACCCTTCATAGAAGGCCAAACGATAATCGGAGGAGACTTCAATGGCGTTCCAGACCCCACAAATGACAGATGGCACCCCCCAACCCCAAGCAACTTCACCCAGGCACTGAGCCTCCTCCAGATGTTGGTCGCTGAAGGTAGTTGACGCTTGGCGGGTGCATCACCCCACCGAAAAAGACTTCTCCTTTTACCCAGGCGTCCACCGGACCCTAGAGGATCGACCTCCTCCTAACCTCCCTGCAAACTCTAGCGTTCGTCAAGGAGGTGACCATCGGTACAAAAGCCCTATCAGACCATGCCCCAGTGATCCTGGAAATCCAGGCGCAGAACCCAAAAGCTGACTGCCCACGCAGATGGACTTTAAACGATCCGATCCTCAATGAGATGGCTACAAGGGACAAGATCGCGAAATCCATCAAGACTTTCTTTGAAGAAAACCCAGCTTCTGACACCTCTGTGGCAAACACCTGGGATGTAATCAGAGGCACCCTAATCGCCCAAGGAGCAGCCTACCATAGCTATAGGCGACAAACCCAGATAGCCTTGGAGGAAGAACTAGGGGCCGCAGAACAAGCCCTCAAAAAGAAAGGTTGGTCCCCTATGCAGAACAGACCACCCTTCTCATGGCCAGAGCCAAACAATCATATTACGCGAAGAACAACAAGGCAAATAAAATCTTGGTGGCCAAATTAGCCAAACTAAGGCGAACGAACATCATCGCAGGCATACGTGACCCCAAAGGAGTTATCCAATTCTCGGAATCCAAAAAGCAACAACTAGCGGTGGACTACCTCACCAAGATCATGACAGCCACCCCACGAAACCAACCACAACAACAACTGGAATACCTACGTAAAGCTGCACTACCGCAGCTTCCTGACACGATAAGGGAGAAGCTGGAGGCGCCCATCAAAGAGGAAGAGATTGGGGATGCCATTAAGTCAATCAAATCACGAGCCCCGGGCCCAGATGGCTTCTCAGCGAGGTTCTATAAACTATTTAGGCCCCAACTGATTTCCCCCCCCTGGTCACACTTTCCAACTCCTTCAGAGAGACAGGCTCTGTGACGCCCTCGATGCAGGAATCGACTACCATCCTCCTACCTAAACCTGGGAAAGATCTGAGAGACTTGGCCTCATACAGGCCAATTGCACTATTGAACATTGATGTAAACCTATACTCTTAAAATCCTGGCCAACCGCCTGGGTCCCATCCTACCTGAGATCATTCAGCCGTACCAGGCAGGTTTCATCCTACACCGGGCGGCAGGGGATAATATCCGGAGAACTCAACCTGGTGGACCTTGCAACCCAGAACTCCCAGAAATTGGTCCTAGATGCGACCAAGGCCTTCGACAGGGTAGACTGGACATTTATGAAAAACACCTTGGGGGCCTTCGGCTTTGGGTCAACATTTCAATCAGTGGTACTAGATAACTATGCAGGCCCAAAGACATTCCTAAGAATCAATGGTCACAACTCGGCCCCAATCCCCCTGACCTGCGGGACTAGACAGGGCTGCCCACTGCTCTTTGCCCTGACCATGGAGCCCTTTGCTCAAAGGATCAGGCTAAACAATCTGATCAAAGGCCCGATGGTCGGCCCTTCGCAACACAAAATAGCTCTGTATGCGGATGACGTCTTACTCATGCTTTGAGAAACCAGCGCATCCCTGCGACACGCGTTAGAAGAAATAACTAGCTATGGAGAGATTTCCGGCTTCTCAGTGAACTTCACTAAGTCTACGGCCCTAGGCATTGGCCTCACCCCAAGAGAACGGGAACCATTGGCTAAAATGTGCCCAATCACATGGGAAAAAAGGGCAATCCTTTCTCTGGGGGGGGGGGGGGTCTATATCTCAACAGACCCGAGAGACACATACAACGCAAACTTTCCCCGGCTATTCGGGGAGCTGGAAGGGGACCTGAAACGCTGGACGCTGCAAGAGCTCTCGCTGCTAGGGCAAATTACAGCGTGCAAGATGAACCTCCTCCCAGGTTCCTTTATGTCTGTGCCTCCCTCCCCGTGGCGATCCCCGGTCCAGCCCTGCGGAACCTACAGAGGAAGATGCTGAAATTTATCTGGAGAGGTAAGAAGGCGAGAATTCCCCTAAAGACACTATTAGGGGGCTCCAAATCGGGAGGTCTGGGAGTCCCGGATCTGCAGGCCTACAGGGTGGCAGCCCAATTAGAACAGGTCCACGCATGGCAGACAATTACAAACCGTCCCAGATGGGTGGAACTGGAGCAGTCACGATCACCACTACCACTTCGATTCGTGCCACACATACCACCCCCTCTCCGCACACACTGGGGAGACCTCCTCCAGGCAACCAACCACACCCTGAAGTCGTGGGATTGGGCACTGAAACGGAAGGGGGTTCCAAGAGGCTTGAGCCCTCAATCCCCGATCTTCTTTAACCCGGCCTTCTCACCTGGCGCGAGCCCCCGCAACTTCCAAAATTGGATAAACTGTAGCCTTGAAACCATAGACCAGCTGTACGGGGAAAGAGACACCCCTGACATTCAAGCAATGTAAGGAAAAATTCCAACTCCAGGAACGGGACAGATACACTTATATTCAACTGCGTCACTGGTGTACACACCCCCAAACTCTGCAGGCGGCAACACGGCCCCCTACCGCCCTGGAACTGACACTCAGTGACCTCCCGGCCCGCGGGAGTGTATCTACCCTATACAGGCGGTTCTTTGGGGACTTCCTGAGCACGAGAACACGCTGCATGGCCCAGTGGGAGGCAGACTTGGGTCACCCAATAGAAGACCTGGGTGGGCATCTGGACCCGAACGCATACCTCATCTACCTGCATCACTAACAGGGAAAGTGCCTACAAAGTCATGTTACGGTGGTATTACCCACCCCTCAGACTTCATCACATGAACCCCCAAGTGGACTACCTTTGCTGGAGAGGGTGCGGCCATCCGGGCTCTTTTTTCCACATGTGGTGGACTTGTCCACGGATTCAGCAATTTTGGAAGACGTGCCTAGGGACCATCACACAAATTACGGGGTCAACAATCCCGCTAGAACCGGAGCCCGTCCTGCTGGGAGCACCGATCCCCACGATCTACCCACGGGCCGGCAACAGAGCAAAATTGCTGACCCAAAGCCTACTAGCCGGGAAAACGACCCTGGCCCGCGCCTGGAAGTCCCCAGAGGGCCCCCTCATGGCCCGGTGGTGGACGAAGCTCTGGGACATTCTGGTAGCGGAAAAGGTAACAGCGGCAAAGGCAGGTACCCTCCACAGATTTCAGAACATCTGGGCCCCAGTTCTAGAATACAACCAGCGATTCCCGGCCCTGACCTATAAACCCATTAACGCTCGCTGGACCCTGAGGGACCAGGAAAACCCCGAAAGGGACACAAAGGCTGGGGCACGAGACAGACGGCTTTGGAAGGAGGAGCATAGACCGGGGGATGGGGGGGGGGGGGGAGCACTTGAGGGTTAACATGCTTAAATGATGTTATAAACTGCTGTGTAATTGTCATCCTGCCTTGATTTAAAATAAACAAAGTTTAAAAATAAAAAAATAATTAAAAAAAAACTGCAAAAGTCACTCACAAGCCACACCAACAATCCACACACAAGGGAAATCTATGCCAGCGGGTGTCTGCACTGGCACGCAGCTGTCTGGGGAACTTATTGAAAATTACAAGCACTGTCCCCTCTATATACACACAATAGACATTCTCACAGTGGCTAATCAACACTGCAATGGTCTTTAGCAGACAGTCAAATCTATAGTATCGCTGGGTCTGTGCAACTCTTTCCTTCACGGTAGAGCACTGGAAGGATTTCACCAATAACCACTGAAAGTGCGGTCATACTTTGCCTCAAGCCCTGGGTTTGTATCTCTCCAGCTCTGAAATCACATCACTCCATTGGCTCCCAGTGGATGCAAGGATTACATTCAAAACCCTCTGCATTGTCCACAAGGCTTTCTGAAGCCTGGGTCCAGAGTACCTTCAGCTATCCCTCCACAAATACCTCCACTTCGAGCTCTTCGCTCCTCTACCTCCAACTCCTCCCGGGTCAATCATTTTCCAAAGAACAGCTCCCCTGCCACTCTAAAACTTCAGAACCATCTCCGGTTCAAGAAGCACCTCAAGACCTTCCTCTTTGCTTCTGCCTTCGCTGTCCCGCCGCCCCTCCACCCCTGATGCGCTCTCTCTTGGCCCTCTGCACCTGCCCTCTGTCCCCTGGGCCCAGGTACCTGCCACCCTCCTGCACGGCCTGCCTCCCGGCCACCCCTTGCACTGGGGACTGTATCTGTACCCATACAACACCCCCCCCCCACCCATTTTATGTCATCTTTTTCTGCACTTATCAGACTACCCAGTCTGCTGACTTAAACACAGCACTTTCCACTTGCTGGCTGCACTACCACTGTTTATTGCCTCAATGTTCTATTTATTATTATCTTATTCTGCTCTCCTCTGTTCCGCACACTTTCCACTCTACCCCTTCCATGCACTTGCGCATTCTCAATGACACTGGGCCTAGCAAGATCGTTGTTGTGTTCTCCCCTGCCTAGTCGCGCTCTGAAACACTTGCGTACGAGCGTGATACAAATAAAATATATCATACAACAACTTGATACTATCAATGCAGTCACTTGCAAGCTGGATAGTGGCATACTGGAGAACTAGTGCGAAGGGTGGGCCTGCCTTTCAGCAGCCAGCCCTTACTATTGGGTTCAATTTTTTGCAATAGCCAACCAAGGGTTTTCTTCCAGCTTTGACCTACATTTAGTCTTTAGGGCTGCAAGTGTTGAAAATCCAATCTTGGTACAAGGTGCTGAAAGGTAACAGTACATTATCCAAATGCACAGTAAAGTAGGAAACTGCATTTTTGCCAAAATCCACCAAAGGACAATTTTTTGAATAGCCTCTCCAGTAGGCAATCACTGTGAAGTTCCATTAGTTCCTTCTTGAGGTGTATAGGGAAGTGGGCGGACCCCTACGTCTGCTAGGAAACGCTGAACCACTCAGTCATTTAAGTTAAAACTGTCCTCTGGAAAGTACTTTTGAGAGTGGTTCTGAGATGGTTTCCCATTATTTCAAGAAGACATGAAAAGATCATACTCCGCCTCCTCAAGAACATCTGCTAATAATGGAAACGCATCTGAATGCAGACATTAACCCTCCTCCTTCAAAGCTCCAGCTTCTTCTTAAATGCTGACATTTTTGCATTCATAGCCAAAGATGTGGTTTCTTTTCTGTGCCTTGCAGGGAGAGGTTTAGAAAATGTAGCTTTTCAAAGAGGTCGCCATAGTAAGCTAACAGTACAAGCCAGTGTGAATCACAGAGGCCCTTCTTTCATCTGGTCTAAACCCAGGAGAAAGTGTCTCACTTTGTTCCCGAGTTCCTAAACACAATTTAAAACCCTTCACCCTGGAGAGCAACCTGACCTCCATGTGAAACAAAGCATCATGTTCAGCTCCCATTTCTGCACATGTGGCAACAGGCAGGCTCTTGTGCGGTGCATCTTAATAAAATGCACAATCTACAACAGAAGTCAGCACCTTAAGAGTCTATTCCCCATATTGCGCACAGGCAAAGCTTCCCGGGGGATCACAGTGTGTCCACAATATATGTGGAGCTACTACCAACACTTTTGCTTTTAACCCAGTTCCAGCACCAGGCATTGAAGGAGCACCATCCAAGCAAATACCAACACACACCTCCCACTTTAGGCAGCGGTGTGATATTAAAACATGCACTTGAGGGACACGCCTCCCTGTCCTTGTCCTGTAGTCCTTTTTCATGTGTATTCTGTGATATTTTCTGCACAGGGGTCCATACAGCTCTTTTTGGTTTGGTGAACAGACCCATGGGATACCGTTATGGCACCCACGGGTGGGGCTACAACCCTGTGCCCCATGTTTTTGGGCAACTGTGTGTGGCCCACAGAGCAGGGTGTGGGCAGGTGGCAGCTCCATGCTAAATTTGACAGGTGCGCCGAGTATCCTCCATTTTGGGATACCCAGGCCCTGCCATTGGAATCAGTTGATTCCTAACAGGAAACAAGGAGGCCCCTGTGGCTGCTTGCTTTCTATTGCCCCGTTACCTTGTATTCCCAAAGTCCTGGGAAGCCCTGACTCTGTCCCTTCCCCCTGACTGGCTGTTCGGTGGAAGTTCCCTATATGGTATTGTCCCCCGACTGGCAGCTCCATATATGGTATTGTGGGGGAAGTCCAGGCCAGACTGGCTGGAGCCTTCCTAGTGACTATGTCGTGGGTACAAGCCTGATTTGCATATGGTCTTTCCCCTTCTGTAATGGCTTGGCAGGCAAAGAATGATGGTCTGGAGGGTTGCCCCGACCAATGCCAGTGGTTAAGATTCAGTCTAAACCTTTCAGCCATCACCTCTTTGTTTTTGCTCTGTCACCCCGAGTGAGATGGGTATGCCCAGACATGGTCCCATGCCTGCTGGGCCTAGAGACCCAAGCTACTCCTCCCCGATGAGGCCCAACAAGGCCGAAACATGTCTGGAGATGCTTGTGGTCTCGTGCAGAAGGGATGTGACCTAGCAGTTCGGGCTGGACTCTGGGGACCTCTCACTATTGGAAATTGTTCAGAAGCTGAAGTGGAAACTTTGAAAATGCTTACCCTTGAAGCCCAGCTGGATGAAGAACTGCTGCTGCATTTGCTTCAACCCAATCCTAAAGCGGTAAAGTATGTCAGGGTCTGATCCAAGAGAGGGCCGAAGCGCTCTGGAAGCCAGCCCTCGAAGGGCTGTTAACCGGAGACCACTGAGAACAAAGTGAAGCACCTGGACATCAACGCCGCTGAAGTCCATTGCCGTTGACCAGGGTTTGGAGAATCGCTGCGACCGCTGGAAGCCCGTCGAGTCGTGTTGCCCAGAGGCAGGGACAGTTGGTGCCGTGTCGCCAACGACCAGAGCCGCAACGCTCCACCTTTGCCTAAGAAACATTTGAACCCAAGGACTCCCTTGTTACACCGTCAACCGCTTTGTCCCGCCGTAGAAAGTCAAGGCCGCCAACGCACCGAGCAGAATCCACTGGTGGGTTTCCTGCCACCTGACAACCGCAGAGACACAGACTGAGACGACTCCAACGCCCTTGCTGGGCCAAAGTTCTTCAGTAACTAACAATGCCAAGGTGCCCCGCACGCCTCATCCTCAAACTTTCCATCAAGGTTCATCGCCGCCAAGTTCACCTTCTTCGACACCTATCGACGATACACGGCTCCTGCTTTAAAGGGGGCCACCCAAGAAGGATCCATCGACGCTGCCTTGAAGAACTCTGCTCTTCCAGGTACATTGGGGGTGGGGTAGAAACCTTATGGAAGGAAATAAGACTAATTGAACAATATATTGACTTGGCTTCTAGTGTAACTATTTTACAGGTTGCCTAGGTTGGGGGGGTGCGGTGGGGGGGGGGGGGGGGGGAAATTGTGATCTCCACACAGAACTGTGTCTAGGTAACAGGGCAAGTATTCTGCCTATAGTTTCAACCAACCTGCTTTCCTCCAATGTCTATTGTTGGTTACCTTTATTAAGTGATGCCTGTCATTTGACCACAGTACAGTTGATGCACTTTAATGAAATCTGATAATACTTAGAACTGTATAGATTTGCCATTGTAGGTTTAACTGAGCACAAATGAGTTATTGCGATTGTGTATATAACCTTGAACCTTAATTATAGAAAGGCTGTTTTAACTAATACAGTGTGTGGACATTCCTTTGTGGGGGGCTTGCGGACTACACTGTACTCAAAAACGAGCCTGCATCACCTCCCGAGAAGCTAGGACTCGATTGCTCGACCATAGCTACCTTATAGAGAATCTTGGCTGGGGTCGTCTGCCATATAGAGAGCAGGAGTACAGACACCCCCCCTTAAGTCTTTAGGAAGTAGTTAACAATGTCAATGACTATAGATGCAGTTGCTCTGCCCTGAATCAGTTTACAAATATTTCTCCAATATTTCAAGCACAATATCAGTTCTGTACTGATATAAGGTCAGTGATACAGTGGAAATTGTGGTGTCAGACATAAGGATACTTTTGCATTTCTCTGCTGCACCGTCACTAAGTATTACCCGGTTGACAGCAAGAATTGTTGGCAAAATAACTCTTCCAACCCCACATGCCCCCTCAAAAATAGTGTGGTAAAACGCTTCCAAAGCATTTGCAGGTACTGAGGCCACGTTTTAATAGTGTCTTTTTGCTTGTGTATGCTTTACAGCTGCCATACAAACAAAGCCCTGGTCTTTTTGCTAATGTTCTGTTTCCAAATGCCACCTTAATAGTGTTGGCTTCAGGCTTGCTAATGTAGCGGCACAAACCACACACCGTAGCTTACCTTGTCAGCAACTGCGATCCATGTGAACCCAAAATGCAAAAAAATACATATTTCAGTGTTTTCGCATTTCTCGTGTCAGTTTCCACCTCTCCTTACGCTTTTCGTTTGAGATTCCTACCATCTTTGGACACTAGGAAACTATTCAGTTCCATGTGTTATTTCTGCATTTTAAAGCCCAAACACCAGATAGGACTTTTGCGGGGGGGGTGGGGGGGCATTGATGGGGGAGGAAAAAAAATAAAAACAAAAAAAAAAGGCCCCCCAAACAAAACCATGTGAACAGCTAAGGGGAAGAAAAAAAAAAAAAAAAAAACTACCACATTGATACAAGTCTCAGAAGACTCCCTGTTCAGATTGTGAAGGTCTAGCTCGAACTTTTGGTGAAGTGTGACTAAGCCACAGATTGGCAGCAAAACCCACACCTGATGCACATTGCACAGGGCCGATATAAACCTTCAGCACTTCTACTCAACCGATGTTACAAAGGGAAAAGAAATACTTACCTGCCTGTGTAACTGGGTCAAGTTCTTCACTGGATTTTTCTTGCTGGGACACGGGTGGTAAGGTTGACACACCGACACTTGGAGCGATACTGCTGCAACGAAAACAGTTAGTCAAGGATACATGGGCCTACCTGAGACTTCAAAAATGAGCAGAGGTTAAAACCAGCTCTTGGGTGTTAGGCAACAGCTAGTAAGTAGGACTGTAAATGCAACTCCCACATGAGACGTGAACTTTCAGTCCTGGCCAAAACTGGACATGAGAAAGGAACAGCCTCAAAAATAGGTTTGAAATCCCCAATTGTGACCATAATAGACAATATTTACCGTCGGCAAGTCCTAATACAGAGGTCAGGATTTTTGATGGTGCCATTGCGGCTGGGGATTTTGCTGCCAAGATGGGATGATTGAGCCCGTTGTTCCTGCAATTGAAAAAGTACAATAATTTTTTTTTTTTTTTTTTTTTTAAATAGACGTACCAGATTGACCATACCATACCAATATTTGCGCACTACACTCTGCCAGTCGGCACACATCCTCCCATACAAAAAGGGGCCTAGGTTGCAGGGTGCAACCGGGAAATCTCCAAAACTTCCCTATAGGCCAGTCCACCCCAGCTGGAAGAGAGCAGTCCGAGCCCATACCTGAAAACGTGACACATGGTGACTGAGACAGAAATAATATAGCGAGCAAGAGAAGCAGCATCAGCATGTTATATTTTACCCTTGCCCTTTCTATTCCCTGCCTAGAACAGTTGAGAAGTCCAGCCTGCTGGCATTCCAATCATTCATCTACATATCTTACATAGAATACAACACTGTAGTTCTTAACTCACCAAGCTAACTTTCGGAAACGTCATCGAGTAACAACCACTTAGCTTATACTGCAGTTAGGTGACAGCGCCGACATAGCAGCAGACTGCCGCAGCTGCCATGCCAAACATGAGGGCCCCTGGCTTCTCTGCAACATATGGTGCCACAGCAGGATGATATACATGAATTACATTTTAAATCACTTCCATGGCAGCGGTGCACGCAAAGTACTGTTGTTAATGCAGTGATTTTAGTACAGAGGATGCATAGACTTGCTCTATGGTAGATGGCTCCAGGGGTAGCTCAGCAGGTTGACAGATCATTGCTGAGACTGTGTTTAAGGTTAAATTTAACCAAAACAAAATTATATATATATATATATATATATATATATATATATATATATATATACAAAAATTGTTAATCAGATGCCTTTTTGCAATTACTTATAAAAAAAGGAAGTGCTATTGCCAAGGGTTGGGTTGGGATATTTCTGCCTCCATTTGGCACCCATGAACCCAGTTTAATTTCCTAATAACTGCTTTCAGCACAATAGAAGCATTTATTTGTAAACATAACCTCTTTATAAATATAACCTGTGATAAAAAACAAAGCAAAGTGCACACAAAAAGGAGTATTGGTGTGGTGCTCAGAAAAAAAAAAAAAGGTCAAGAAAACTAGTGAACGCAAGTTTCTGCAGCTATAGTTTGGAAATAACTTTTCTCCTTTGAATGTGTACAACGCACATTTGAACAATAATTTAGAATGACTGCTTCCAGCAGTGACCACCACCCTCCCCACCACAGCGATGTTCATGGCCCATTTTCCATGGTCTCCCTTTCAGGACAGAAAAAAAAACAAAACAGGACAAGCAAACAGAGCCAGGAAATGCACGAGTGATGGCTGGGGGAAGGAGCACCGCTTAGATTAGGTCACTGAGCCCCCAGCTTCCCTCTGCAAAGCTGGGGCCTTGGTCATGGCGGAGGCAGGCTGGGTCCCGAGATCCGGCCAGACATCTGATGCCAGATCTCAGACCCAGCCAGTGCCGTCCCACGGCCTAGAGGGGTGACGAGGCAGAGGTACACCCAAAGCAGGGGGACCGGTGTTGTACATCTGGCTCCCCCACGGCACATTGCTGGAGAGCCCAGCAATATGCTGTGGGCGAGCTGGATATCGTACAACACTAGCAATGCATGCTTCTGTCGCTGCTCACCTCTTCTTCACCCATGGCCAAGCAAGGTGGGGCACAGAGGTAGAGGGGTACAGGGGGAACCAGCATTGCAGTGATCCGGCTCCCCTGCATTGGTCTTCATGGGTCCAAAGGGGGAAGACTGAAGCAGAGGGAGCGACAAAGATCTGAAATGCTTGCTTCCCGGCACTCCCTACAACTGTGGTGGTCCGATCGAGACGCTGGCGGCACCAGCAGGAAGCAACAATGCAGCGTGGACATGTGATCCAAATGCAGGAAAGCACACGTCAAGGCTGCATTTATTCCCCACGCCCTCATCACGTTGCACTGACTGAGCATGTGGGCCACTGTCCTGGATCACACACCCCACAAATTGAAGAACTCAGTATGGCTATTTTTTAGGGCTAAATACTCATATCTTGCTGGCAAGACTGCATAGGAGTTTGCATTTTCACTCTATACTAGCAAAGCAACATGCAGGCATCTAGTTAGGGAGACAATGCAGTTAAATCAAGAAGTCGCATGGAAATCGGTCCTATACAGAGAAATTAATATGGGGGGGGGGCCAAGAAACACATCTTGTGGTACGGACTCTGGCTGGTACAGCTCAATTCACTGTGCGGTAAAGGCAGGCACATCTCCCCACAATGTTCGGAACCCCTCACCTCGTAAAAAAGGAAGTAAAGTTACAGAAATCATACCAGGGGAACTGCATGTCATCATAGTGAGCTCATTGCTGTTTTAACAGTGAAAGGTGTGATGCGCAAATAAGGGCAGCGCTGTTCATTGGGCCAGCTCTCGTTGGATCCGAGATGCAGCCCCAGCTGTGTAGCTGGATCCAGCCAGAACGAAGTCTGCCGCAAACCCCAAACCCATGCTCTGCGCTCGGCCGCTTTGGGAGGGAAACAAAAAAAAAAAAAAAAAAAACACACCTGCAATGTGCGCTCTGATGGCTCCGCCTCCCTATGTGTACACATCAGGACTTTGATACAGGTCACAGCTGCAGGAAAAGCAAACCAACTCCCTCTGGTGACCTCGTGCATGGTGCACGGGGTCACCAGGGGAAGTATTCAGCCACGACCCGGTTTATGCATGCAATGTTTGTCGGATACTTGTATCCGACAAACGTTGCATAAATAAATATACAGGTATCCGACAAACATTGCATGAATAAATAAATACCCCTACTAACATTGATACTATCCCATAAGATGCAGCCACCCAAATGCTCTCAGCGGGGAGCTGCAGGAGCTGTGCCGAGTATGGTTCAAGTAAAAGAAAACGTTGCTTATGGCGAACTGAAATCAGCAGGTTTTAAGAATGAGGTTGCAGGACAATCCCTCGGTTTAAACCGGGATGTCCCCACAGATTATCTGCTCTTTCACCATTAGCTAGAGTAATTGTTCTTCTTAATGATTCTTTCAGTCTGCTTAAACTACTCCTCTGCATGAGCTCAGATCACCGGTCGATCGCGGGCGACTAGTAGCTCAGACGCCCACGCTGGAAATACTGAAAAATAAACACTAAGTTAAATTATTCAATGCTGTGTGTTGCTGCCATTTTCCTTGATCAGTATCTGAACCCTGGTCATCTGAATTGCGGGCAGGGAACTTGACTGCTGTGCCACGTGGAGCTGCTTGTAAATTCCCCAACAGATGTCAATATCACATTCTGCTTCTGGAGGCTGCCTGTAGTACCAGAGTTGGTCTTGTGCGCCCCCGACACTGTCTTGCTTAAGCAAGCTGCTCTTGTTTGCCAGAGATGTCAAGAGGGGCTGGGGCAGGATCATTGTGACCACGCAATGAAAATATCACAGTAGCACTGCCGCTCGCCTGGAAATGTTCATGGTGCAATTTCTTGCATGTGGCTTCTTTCCAAACTCGACATTTCCACTTTAAATCACTTCCATGACACAGGTACACCCACTTTTACTACATTAAGCGGTCCATTGACACGCGGTACAGGAGAAGCCTACCAGGGTAGCTCAGCAGGTTGACAGACCGATGCCGAGATGTTATATATTCAAAACTATATGCTGTATCATGTGTATCAAGGTGCGACAAGGCAAGGGAGGGGGGGAACAGAGATAAGACAGAATGATCCTACTAGGCCAGGTGTCACTCAGATCGCGCAAGTGCATGGGAAGGGGGAAGGAGGAAAGTGAGAGGGGAAGGGGAACAGTGCAGTACATGGGATAAATAATAAGTAGCGTATGGCCAGCGGTGGCAAGTGCAAGGGTAGTGCAGAAAAGTGCTAGTGGTGGAACTGTAGGGGTACATAACAGTCCCCAAGTGCAGGGGGTTGCCAGGAGACCAGTGCAGTTTCAGGATCTGCCAGGAAGTCAGCAGGGGAGGAGGAGAAAAGGCAGAAGCAAAGAGAAAGGTTTTGAGGTGCTTCCGGAACTGGAGATGATTCTCAAGTTTCAGGGAGGCTGTTCCAGAGAGAGGCCCCAGCCGAGGAAAGAGATCTACCACCAACTCGCTGCTTGGAGAAGCGACTGACCCTAAGGGAGTTGGAGGCGGATGAGCAAAGAGCTCGAGAAGGAAGATATTTTGGAAGAGAGGTGAAGGTATTAAGGCCTCATGCCCCCGAAGGCCTTGTGGACAATACAGGGGGTTTTGAACTTAATCCTTGCAGCCACTGGGAGCCAGTGGAGAGATACGATCCCTGGGCTTGAGGCCAAGGACAAGTCTTGCAGTCCTGTTCTGGGTGAGTTGTGGAGAGTAGAAACAGGCAGATTTAGAAAGGGGCTGTTGCAATAGTCCAGCCTAGAGAGAACCAGTGCTCTCTAGACAGTGAGCTTCTGGGGAAAACGAGAGGAAAGGAAAAATGCCTCTGAGGAGGTGCAGCTGGTAGTGTGACTTCTTAGAGATGTGAGGAGAGAAGGAGAGTGTGGAGTCGAAGATGACCCCAGGGTTTTTAGCCTCACAGGTGGAGGGCCAAGGGAGGCCGGCCAGAGAGTGACAGGAAAGAGGGAGCAGGTGTTCCAATGAGGAGAATCTCGGTTTTACTGGCATTAAGGCAGAGATCATTGGCGGCACACCACTCCTGGGTGGCGGACAGGCAGTCAGAGATGGAGGGAGAAGAGGTGGCTGTGGGTAGCCTGAAAATGAGCCGAGTGTCGCCCGCATAGCACTGGAAGCATAGAAAAAGTGCTATAAAACGTTTTTGGCGGCCAGGATATGGGTTGGGCTGCTTGCTTGCTTATATTCAGGACGGAGGTGGGGACATTTCTGCCCCTGTAGTGAAAAATCAAAAGTTGGCACACATGAACCCACAGTTTAATTTCCTTAAAACTGCCGTCAGCACAAAAGCAGCATGTGATCAACCAGTTTGACAAGCATATAACATCTTTATAAATATAACCTGTGCTAAAACACAGAGTGGCACACAAATAATAGTATGCATGGTGTCTGACCAAAAAAATTCAACAACTAGTGAACGCAAGCAGCATTTTTCTATTTGGAATTATTTTTTTTATGGAAGTGTGAAATGCACATTTGGAAAACAGTGTGCCTAGCATGTAGAAACCCTGTATAAAACGCAAAGGGAGAGCACAAAAATTACAGGATATTTGTGTGGTAGTCCAACAAATAAGACAGCTACTAATAAATAATAATGCAACAAAGAGCTGTTTTGAAGTTCTTAACGCAATCGTGAAGGCATATGTTATTCCATCTGTTTATAGAGGAAATAATTGGGGCAATCAAATATTGGTAAAATTTCAGAGGTTTATAATATCCCCAACCCCGATATCACTCGCTAGTAGCTCTCCACTGTTGACCTCCACTACGAGTAGCTCTAGCTAACGTAAAGGTCAGAGACCCTGGGTGTAGACTAACATTGCTGTTGGTAGTTTAGGTGCACAGATGGCTGTTACGGTTTGCTCCTGTGTACATGTGCGGGTCGGACTGGGCCACAAAATTGTCTCGGGCACCAATGAAAAAGTGGCCCATAGCTGTAAATGGCAATTCATAACTTTTCTGACCATGTTTGAATAGTACCCAAGAGGGAGGGTTTTTTTTTTTTTTTTATAAAATGGGATGCAAATTGTGCATTTTAAAGAATATTTACTCAGCACCACTGGCCAAACCTATTATCCACATAGTGAAGTTACATCACCAGTGCCACGTAAGTGGAATTGATATACAGTTTGGAAAAGCAGCAGCATGAAAGAAATTGCGCCGTTTTAAACTATTATTTTGGACATTTCCTTTGATCGGAGGTCAACTGCCAGCTCCGCCCCGCCAACCACACCTGTTTGGACACCGCCCCCACCCCAATCTGGATAAGGGTGAATGAAGATGGCGTACAATTCGACTTGGTGCTGACAGCCGAATCTGCCCTCGGCGTGAGCGGCGCGGCTATAAACCACTACTGTTTTGGGGCGGGGGAGCCGAGGATGGGGATACCAGTCAAGAAGACACACAAAGATCCACTGTTGGTGCAACTAAAATAGGAAAAACAAATCCATCGGTGTTTTCTCCTCCCTTGCCGCGCTCTGAAACACCTGTGTATGAGCGCAATATAAATCAAAATGTCATTATCATTAAATATACCTTACGCTTCCCTGAGAGAACTTAAGGGCATTATAAATGCGCAATTAAAAAAAAAAAAAAAAACCTGCCCCTGCACAGGGTGGAGCGCTCCTGCCTCCGCGATCCTCTTCCCCCAAACACGTAGACGTCACACAATGCTATCAAGTGTCATAGGGACTATAAATGTGTGATTGATAATGAAAGCAATACAAGGCCTCCGTTTAGCCTTCTCTGCCACACACTGCAAAGGGGCAAATGAATAACCCCCCCTCCCCGGGGAATGCCAAATCGCTCGCCCGCCCCCCCCCCCATGCAGGAGAAATAAATAACAACCGTTATGCTGGAAATTCCTACCGAAATACTGTCTGCATAAGACACATATCCCCATCTGCTGCACATAGGAAATCCTCCAAATCCCTCCAGCGGGAAGGATAACTAACCGTTCGCTGATACAGTGGAAGTCCCAATGGGAAGGGAGGAACGCGCTGTGCCCAGACCTACTCCATAAAACACATCTCCCCCGGGCAAATTGCACACCTGGATGAGGAAACCCCAAAACGAACTGAACCCACCTGTACTTAATCTCAGCCAATGCACATTACAAACGCCCAAAATACACCCTCCCCAATATTGCCTCACCGCTGTGATGCACATTACATATCCCCAAAATACACTGAAATAGCGAAAAAAAAAAACTGAATCCGCCTGTAGTTTAAGTAAATGTCACCCAATGCACATTACAAACAAAATACACAGAACTATCCCCTTCCCGACATTGCCGCTCTGGATTAAAGTAACAATCAACATGAGATAACTTTAAAACTTACCAGAAATCAAATAACAATCGGCTATACTGTACGCCATGTGCTTTGCAAAGGAGAAATCGCTCCCACAACACCTTCCCTTCCTGCTCGAGCAAAAAGGATAATGAAGTGAACGTTCACACCCACGTGATGTAGAGCGGACCACGTGATGAAGTGGACGTTGAAACCCACGTGATGCAGAGCAGGCCACGTGATGAAGTGGCGGCGGCGGGCCTTGCTATGGTCCGTTTCTCGGATGGGGACTAGACACTACCCTTTATGTAACGCGCATGTCCAGTTTCCAGGCAGCATCAGGTGAGTGTATGCGAACCAGGGCCAGTGTTGCCATGTCCGCGTATTATAAGCGACTCTGGGCTTGTTTTCTCCAAAGTCGCTTATAATTTTGTCAGGTCGCTATTTCGGCGTTTGTCCGCTTATCGCCCCGATTGTGTTCTTGCCTGTAAAACACGCATGAAAGGAGAACTAACGTTCGCCCTTTCACACCTTTCTATTGTCATGCAATGACACAAGCTGGCAGACACTGGGCTGCCTGCAGCCTTTTGATGACCTGCAGCAATTGCGTTCCCATCAGCTCTTCCTAACAATATGTTTTGTCACTGATGTCTCAACGCCCCCACTCCAGGGGTTATTAGCATACCAAAAAGCTCTCCACCTACATTTAATGCAGTTGGAAACCTTTTGGGGACTGGCTCACATGGTGTGGCTTCTCTATTTGCCTTGTGGCATGGTCTTTGTTGTTATGGGAAGGAGGGGATACGTTGAAAGATGTTCAAAATAAACAGCCGGGAAGTGCATCCATGGCGTTTCCTTTTTTTTTTCCGGAAGCATTCATCTCGTTATAAACGGGGCACGACTTTACATTTTTCTTTCTCTAGTTGTGTGATCCTGGGCAAGTATAGAGGACTCCCCTTAGCAGGGCCAACATCAATTTTCACCCCTGTTTCTCCCATTCACCAGTTGCATGGGCCATCCGGAGTACACAGAACACTGTATGAAATTCTTTGCTATGCCCTGTTGACGTGCACTCCCGGTTACTAGCGTAAATTGCGTGATTGCCAAAAGATGTGCCTTTAGAAGCCCCATTCAGATGAAAAATTAAAGTACACACATTTCCCTAAAAATAAAATCGATTTTTAGTAAATGCGTTTAGTTCTAGCATATCTGTGTTGTCTTTATGTTTACGTTACTGTATTTTTCTTTTGAGGCCTATCCACAGTGTTTTAGAAGTGCGCTTATTTTTCCAGCTTATTTGGTTGGGAGGCAGCTTGTTTTGGGCTTGTTTTAGAGGGACATTCGGCTTATTTTTTCCTTTTGACCTAGCTACAACCAGCTCTTGTTGTGAATTTTATATGCATTTCTTTTTGCAGCCATTGACTTAGAAGTTCTCACCTCTTTGTTACATTGTTAAGAGGAGCCCTTTTGCAACCTGTGGAAAGGCACGTTGAAGTTGTATTCCTTGTACTGTACTTATCACTTGTTTAAATTAAATATTGCAAGTACGTGATTTTCTAAACATCTGGTTTTGAAATGACCGGTGTAGCGCTCTCAATTAGGCTGCGTTCACGCGGGCAGAAAGAAGCAGGGATCACCCGGCATTCTCCGGATCACCGGAGTTCCACACGTTCGCCGGGAGCACCGAGCTCACCTCAGCCCCGGCCATAGGGGCACCCAGGCCAGGGTTGCGCCTTCAGCCACGATCACATAGCAAGGGGGACGGTGTTGTGGATCCAAGAGCTGACCTAAAGACCAGCCTTTGGGTCTGCTCACGAATATTAGAAAATTATGTATACTTTTGGATCCACAGATGGCTGATCCAGCTGAGAGCTTCTCAAGAGAGGCACCATAGAATCACACAAGATTGAAAGTAATCAAATCGGGTAGGCTCGAGCATGCCTTTGAACCGCTCTTAATGAGTTGCATGTATTTAGTAGCACTGCTGTAGCGGTAGTACTTGGCACATATAGATACCCACTATGGATACATGTATGTATAATGGGTTGCATGGAACAAATGAGCACACTCTAAGGGGTGCACTTGGCACAGTCAGTTACCTAATTAGGATTCTATCACACTATGCACTACCAATGGGAATATAAGGGAGGCCCTAGTCCCCACTCCCTTACATACATGTTAATAATTGCCACTACAAAAAACGTTTAGTGTTGGAGTTATTCAACGCTAAATAGATACACATTGAATGGTATGCTTTAATTAATCAATTAATTAGCACGCAATGACAGGGGGTATAACTTACCCTTCTGTTCTCATCCATATGTTACCTCACAGGAAGCAGAGGTGCCAACCGGATCAATACCTTGATTCTACACATGAATAAGACTCGTAGTAAACCATAGAAGGTCCTGAAGATGATCCAAACAACCAAGATTATCGAAAACAGTCGACTACAGACAGCATGAGCAAGCTCATGCAGAATACAATGATAACATAAATATTAGTTAACACGTCATGTACTAAGAAATGTGGCCTCTAGAAAAGTGGATTGTTCCTTTTAGAGGCAGTTGCTTGAGATTCAGAACTTTTTAAGTCCGTTTTAATAGCAGATACAAGTGTTCAGTAGACATGACACATCTGAACTCACTGGTGATTAAAACATAGAGTAAACATTTCAGAGTTGAGGATATGTACATGTCACTAGAGCACAAGACACATGTATTTTGTTTGTGGGCTTGTATATTGTCAAACAAGGATTTATGACCTGTAACTGCATTTTTATGTGTGAATGTTGAATTGGATAGGGGGATTCTTTCTGCTATCCCTTTTAGATAGGCGTAGCACCCCCCACCTCCTAGGGAGAGACATGAGGTGAGGGACAGGGTGTTCTTCCCTTAGGGACATTCTGTATATGTGTATGATTAGGAAGAATGGTCAATTTTGTGAATTTAAAGATGTCCTCCAGTACCGTTCTAGAGTGTTTTATATAATTGTTTATTAACGGTAGGAATGAATTGTGGACCGTTTGGTTTCTAAAAATTAGCCCTAGGTGTGTTTAGTATCTATATTTGTATAAGTGGGATCTCTTTCACCTAGGTTGTCGTGGTGGGTTGATAGCATGGCGGCCTCGTCCGTTAGTTTTGTTTGCAAAGTTGGGGTTGTAAGAAGATGGTCTGTAGATCAGTAGGAATACTGTGTTGGATTGGTCGTTGAGTTCTATCTTTATTAGGAGGGATTCATAGTCTTCCACGTTGGTTGTGATGATTCAAGATATTCAGGTGTTTTTTGTGTGTGTTTAATTGCGATTCCTCCTCCTTTGGTTTTCTCTGTTGGCGTGTATTAATTTATAATTGTCGGGTATTGCTTCGTTCACAATTATTTTATAGTTGTCTAGCCAGGTTTCTGTAAGGAAGAGCACGTCTGTGCCTCCTTCGCTTATGCCATTGATTTCTGTGGAGTATTTTGCCATGGATCTAACGTTGAGGAGGCTGCAGTGTAGTTTGCTGGATTTCCCTTTTGTGTTGTTGTATTGTTTGTTCTGACCAGTGTGTTGTTGGTTGGGTTTCCGTTCCAGGTGGGTTTTTCCCAGTTGAGGCTTTTGGGTGGGGTGGTTCTTTGTTGGTCAGTCTCTTTGTTGAGCAGACAGAAAAGGTTTATGTAAGGGTTGGTTCATTTCTGGGTGGTAAGTAAGCTACCCCTCTGTTGTTCCAGTCTTGGTGATATAGGGGGTGTAGAGTGTGATGATTTCCAATTTGTTCCTTATTCGTGTGGGGTATTGTCCATGGTGGAGAACGGATTGGGATGGTTTATTAGTTGTCCTCCGTTTGGTGTCCTGGTTGGGTCTTTATCCGAGAAGCTTGTTGGCTGTCCGTTGTGGCTTTGCTGTTTTTGTTTACCACGTTGTCATATGTGGACAGGTAGCAAGCATTGTAGTCTGTCTTTGCTCTGTTATTTGTATGTCTCCTTGGGCCAGCTCAGATGTTTGTCAAGTTTTTTGGGGATGTGGGATCATGCTGGCCCGTGCCTTCCTGAGTGGTTTGGGATGTCTTATTATTTCTGTTGTCTTTTCTGGCTTCTTTGTCTTTCTTGTGGGGAGGCATGATGCGTGGGTTGTGTTCCTTAGTGGGTGTCCTCTTTCGATTGGTGTTTTTCATGGGCTTTTTGCCTTTAGTCTTTGCTGTTTGCTGTTTGTGGTTTGTTGTTGCTTATATTTGGTAGGTTGTGGGTAGTTGAGACCTCGGTTGATGGGACTTTGGGGTTCCGTTTGTTTATTTTTTCTTTCTTTTTTGGATCCTTTTCTTTATTTATTTTTTATCCTGGAGGTACTTTTCGTTACAGTTGTTGATTCATTTGATTTTCTGCAAAGCAAACATGAGTACTGTGTGAAGGAGTGCATGTGAATACTGGCATATATTGGTGCAGTCATGTTAGGGAGAATTCTAATTTCTGTGCTAATTCTCTTCAACCTTAGAGACCCCCAGCTCTTTTGCTGGACTGTAGGACTTTAACATTTTAACCCTGGAGTGTGTGAGACCCTTTTCCCACTGCCTCGTGTGTTTTGACCTTTGGATTATGTATTTTCACTGTTTTGGGAGTCTGTCAAACTCCGTATGCATCTACTTTTTGTATGGTGACACACAGCACCTTCAGTTTGTTTGTTTGTTTATTTATTTGGTAATGCACACCAAACCCTTAGGTAGCCGGGCGCAAACAGTACAAGAAGTCTTAGAGCTTGCTTACATAGAAAAACATGTGCATACAAGTAAGTACAACAGGTGCATAAATACATGTAATGCAGGGGCGTAACCTTGGAGGCCCAAGGAGGCATTGACATACAGATTAGTACATACATAATCGGCTACAGTACAGTATGACTCATCAGATGCTGGGGTCAGGTGCAAGCCAGGAGTGGTAGGTAAAGGTAAATCAGGTTGTGTCGTTAGTGCGCAGCCATTTAAGTACCTTGTGCCTAAATGTGGGATAGGGTTGTTCTTGTCTGAGGTCAAGTGGTAGCTTATTCCAGCATTGCACAGCTTTGACAGGGAAGCTAGTTCCTCCGGCAGTCGAACGTTTAAACCTAGGAATCTCCAACATGGATGTATTAGCAGATCTAGTAGGGCGGGTCGCTTTTCTCCTGGTGATTTTTTCCGCTAAATGAGGAGGTGCTAAATTGTTCAGACATTTGGAAGTTAAAGAAGTTGTTTTGAGGAGGATTCTATCTGTTATTTTCAGCCAGTTAACCTCTTTCCTAAATTTGGTAATGTGCTCTCTGTATGGGATATCCAACGCTGCTCTGGGGGCGTTATTCTGCAATCTTTGAATTTTGTCTGTGATGTATTTGTTGGCTCCTGAGTACAGGGCATAGCAGTAATCTAGTCTTGACATGATAAGAGCATTGGCCATGGTGATACAGCTAGCATTGGAAAGATATAGTCTAGCTGCTCGGATAAGTTTGCAGGTGTAGGTTTTAGTGGAGGCTAGGGAGTTGACTTGCTTTTTGAGTGTAAGAGAGGAGTCCACATAGAATCCTAATGTTTTAACCGCAGACATCACCTTGATGGTATTGTTACAATGTTGAAGGAGGTGTAGTTTGGGCCTAACTTTTTGATGTTAGTTTCCGAACCTATTATTAGTAACTCCGTTTTCTCATCGTTCAGGCAGAGGCCATGTGATGCCATCCAAGCCTGAATGATGGAGTAGATTTTGTTCACCAAGGCTGAGTCAGCCTCAAAGTTGCCTGAAAGGGGTATGTGGATCTGGGTGTCGTCTGCATAGTTTAGGTGACACCCAGTCTATCCAACTTGTCAAACAGAGGCTTGGTTAACGGGCTGTGTCGGCCTCATTTGATGTTGCTGCCTCTTCTTTCTTTTGTTCCTCTCCCTTGGTTTTGGTTGTCTTGTCTATGTTATGACTAATTGATAAATAAAAAATGTCTTATCAAAAAGAAAACAGAGGCTTGGTGAAGATGTTGTACATGGTGGATGAGACACAAGATCCCTGTGGGACACCACAGGTAATCTCGATAGGGTCAGCGGAGGCTGAGGTGGAGAAGACTTTCATGGTGCGATTGGCTAAGAAGGATTGGCTCCAAGCTATAGCCGCTCCAGTGAAGTTGGCGGCAGATTTAAGATGGTTGCATAAAACAGCATGAGCCACCAAGTCAAAAGCTGCCGACAAATCCAGTAGGTGTAGCAGCGCTGTTTTTCCATTGTCCTTTAGTTCTTCAGTTTGTGTCTTAAGGTCTAGAAAAGCTGTTTCCGTGCCGTGAAGGGGCGGAAGCCAGATTGCCGTGAGCCTAGTAGGTGGTTAACTTCCAGGCAGTCTTGGATTTGTATGTATGCCGTTCTATCCAGGATTTTGAGTAAGAACGGCACAGTGGTGATAGGTCGATAGTTGGTGGGGACGGATGGGTCCAGTGTTTGTTTTTTGAGTAAGGGGAGGACCCAGGATTCTTTGAGGTTGGCAGGTACCGTATTTGTTTTAAAGGAAGAGTTTATGAGCTTAGATATGAAAGGGGCTTGATCCCTAGCTGCACCTTTTATTTGCGCTGGGCAAATATCACCCTTACAGTTTGAGTATTTGGGGGATAGTATTATTTTTTCTGTGTCAATTATGGAAATGGTCTTGAAGCTAAAGGGTGTAGTTGTCCTGATCTCAAGGGGTTGAGTTGATTGTATATCGGAGGGTGGCAAGGTAGCCTTTTTATTAGCAATTTTACATTGGAGAGAAGAGATTGGGATAGAGCATTTTGTATGTTAGTACACCATACCTTGTCCAATTCTCGGAGGATGGATAAGAGTTCTTTGGTGTTGGAGTTGGCTTTGGCAATTCTATCATTGAAGGTATTCTTTTTAGTTTTTGTTATTTCTTTTTTGTACAGTTTGGCCAGTTCAGTTAGATTATTTTTGTTGTTTTTAGTAGGGGAGTGACGCCAAATAGATTGGAGCTTTCTTTTTTGTAATTTTAAAGCTTTGATTTGGCGAGTAAACCAAGCATTTAAGTGTGCTTCTTGCCTGGCTTTGCGCAGTTTGACAGGGGCAGTCACATCGAGTGCCTTGGTCATAGCATTGTTAAAGGTGTTTACTACTATGTTCGGGTTGGTATTACTTCCCAATCCAGTGATGGCTGGAAGGAGGAGAGGTATAAGTTTGTCAGCAGTAATATCCTTCTTACTTCTGGTCGGAAGAAGGGATACCATATTTTAGTCTTGGGGTTGAGAAGGTCTAGTGTGGCGGAGAAGGTTATTAAGTGATGATCTGTCCAAGGTTGCGGGACAATATCAGTGATATCAATATTGCAGTTTAGTTCAGATACACAGTCAAAGGTCCTTCCTTTGATGTGAGTTGGAGAGAGGACTTTTTGAGTGAGACCATGATCACTTAACAAGGCTGCTATTGATTCAGCATGTTTGCTATCTGTGTCATTGAAGCCAAGATTAAAGTCTCCCATCAGTAGTGTTTGAGAGTGGTCTTTTGTGTTGTTGGCTAGAAGGCTGGTTAGGTCGTCTTCGAAGGTGCCTTGAGGCGCTGGTGGCCTGTATATCAAGTGGATTGTTAATGTATGGTTGTTGGAGAGAGGCAGTTTGGCTGTCAGTATTTCACAGGACGAGTATGGTGCTGACGTGGCAAGTCTAATAGGAAGGGTCGTTTTGAAGATGATGGCTAGGCCACCACTTCTGGCATTAGGCCGGTCTGCTCTAAGCGTTTGGTAATTATCAGTGCAGTGTCACTGAGAAATCTTTTAGATTTCTCATAAGGTTTAAAATACCTTTTCTTGCGTGAACTACTGTTCCCAAGAATAGTAAAGTGAAATTGACTTTACTTAACTTTTCTCTTTGTGGGTCCAGTACACACCATCTTATGTGGAGTGCTGGGGGTTACCTGGTAGCCCCTTATCCTACATTCTCATGGAACATTTGTATGTTGTCCTCCCTACTTTTAAATGGCTAGTGGCAGTGGTTTAATTTGTCCTACCATTGTGCTTTTCTACCGCAGGCTGAACCCTCAGCTGCAGTATAGTACCCAGGGGTGACCATTTTATCAAAATGGCCCCTGTCTTCTTTTTTTGCCATTTTCTGTTTGTGAGATCTTTCTTGGGTTTTACTCTGTGCGTCTAACAGATTTGAGCCCTTTGTTTGTCTTGCCTTTGGCACACTTCAGCCCTGAAGCCCGCCTCTGGCTCCAGTGTGTCTGGAAGGACAGGATGTGAGGGAGGGTCCCGAAACTCCCCTGTCCTTTGTCTCTTGGAATGCCTGAGTGCAACCAGTCCTGAATGGCTGGCTGGCTGTTCCTTTAGCACAGCCACCCTGATGTGTGATTGGCAGCCTAGGCTGTGCATGAATGGGAGAAATGTGCTTAAAAGGCAAGGGTTTTGGGACTAGAGGCAGAGTCGACCACTGGGAGAAAAACCTGACAAATCGTGAACGAAGCTTACTGCATCCTCCTGGACCTTTGAACTGCCGGGTGAAGCCCTGATGCTGTGCTTAAACTCCCTAGTTCCGGAAAGGATGACTTCTCCCCTTGGGTTAGTGGGACCAACTAACCTAGAGATGAACTCCACTGGACCATCTTCCCAGTCTGGCTTTACTTCTTCATTGCTGCAAGAACTGAGTGCCAGGGGTCGAGTAATCTGGAGTCGAGTGAAACGTCTGAAATCTGGCTAAAAGCTCCAGGATTCTCCTAAGGACCCTCCAGAAGCAAAGCGACCAGAGCTAGAGTCCCCTCACCCGACCCAAGGCGTGAAGGAAGCCCAACCGGTCCCAGAGATCCGCAACAGTGCTAATGACTAAGCGCTGAATCCGCAAAGTGCCGCTGAACTGAAAAGAGCCCGTAGCTGCCAACAAACTCCGAAGTACCGCCGCAGGAGCCAGATGTCCTTCCTCTTGTCCCCACGACTGAGGCTCAGGAACACGGGATCTGCAGTGCTGTAGCAGGACAGGAGCCAGCTGGACCACTCTTCTTCAAACCAGAGGTACTGCTTAGACTTAGGGTACTTACCTCACTGTCATGTAGCCTTGCTTTTCTCAGTTGGTAATTGCAGTGGCGTACCTTTATAGTTGATTCCAAATCTGTTTTCACAGCTTGTGACCCTACAAGTGATTTTCTAACAAACTCTAACTTTGTGCAAGACCTTTGATTCTAAGAAGTGCCTCGGCTCCATAGACTGTTTCAAATTCACTTTGGCTGTCCTGGCTCTTTGCAGACTCTTCTATCCCACTGATTTTGATATGGTTTGTCCCTCATAGGTGGTAACTTGTTTTAGACTGTTACTGCTGGGAAAGGCTTGTCTAGATTTCATTGGAAGATTTAGTTGTCCTCACATATACTGAGAACGTGTTTAACCTTTTCCCTTCCTTAAACCTTTCCTTTCTGCAACCCCAGAATCTGAAAAGTATAACTAGTGTGATATAAAAATGCCATTACTTGTGATTGAAGTCACCCCAGGGTGTAGCAATTGTGTAAGAAGCATATCCAAAGATTATCCACTAACCTGCTCCGTTTCTGAAAAGTAATTTGAAAGTATATTTACATTGTTACATGAATTGCCTTTCTAAAGAACACTTATTCAAAAATGTATGTTAATTAAATAAATAACTATTTATAACTGAACTTGAGTGTGAGTGTTACTTGGCTACTTGTATTTACAGATTTCATTTGTACATCTCTACAGCTCACAGTTAACCCTCTTGAGATAGGCTTGGCTGCTCAGTCACGATGCCAACCTGTGTAGTTCAGACCTATACCAAAAGGTGGGCTTACCTACTACCAAGCATATAAGTGTCGTGTAGTCTCACACAGTCGGAATACACCAATTCTTACCTAACAAGTCAGCATGGAAATGTATTGGTTGTGAGGGTGCTGGACTCCTGCTTTTGACTGGGATGGCAAAGGATTCTCAACCAGGGGGTGCATGCTATGTGTAGGCCTCTTTCTTCCACTTTGGCCCAACATAGTCTCGGCTTTAGCGATGCCACATTGGGGATTTTGAGGGTGATGGGTGCCTGCTTTTGACTGGGATGGCAAAGGATTCTCATGGGTGCATGCTATGTTTAGACCTCTGGCTTCCACTTTGGCCCAACATAGTCTCAAGCTTTACCCTTTCCACAGTGGGGGATCATTCAGCATAAGTGCAACTAAGCAAAAGCGGAATGACAATCTGTGTTGGTCCGCATATCATCATACAAACTCTGATGTTCTGAAGTAATCAGTAAGTCATCCCTAAATCGTCAAGAACAAACATGTTTCATGGCAATGCTCTTGAAGTAATCAGCAGGTCATCCCACAATCATCAGGGACAAAGAGGTTTCCAAAATGGGGATGATGTTAGCATATTCAAGTCATCCTAAGCTCATCACCCACCATTCTGAGATATTTGCTGATGACTTTAACACCGTGATGACATCTGATGATGTGGGAATGACTTCTAGTGTTGTTCGATGATCATCAGACGACCCCAGGATGGTCTCTAAAGTCATCCTTTTAGACCAGGGAAGGCCACTTAAAACAGATGAGTCAGATGGTGATCACATCAAGGTTCGATGTCGTTACCCCCCTCAACACACAGTATGCAGAACCACAAACCCCTTGCAGAATGGCACCTCCTAGAGTGCATCAGCTGTCAGTCAGCAAGAAAAACCTACCTGGTCTGTGATGTGTGCCTAGGATGTGAAATAAGGTGTATTCTGTCCCCATCAATAGCCTGGTATGCAGGATTAGACTGGGTCATGAAATTGTCTCTGGCACCAAAGAAAAGGTGGCCCACAGTTGCAGATGGCTATTCATTCCTTTTTTGACACTTTGACTAGTATCCAAGGGGGTGTTTTTTGATAAGTGGGATGCAAATTGTGCATTTTGACGTTTTTTCAGCAACACTGGTCAAAACTACTAGCCACAAAGTGAATTAACTCCTCAAACTGGCCCGAATTGTCCAAAACAGTGGCCCACTTTGACCAAAAAAACTGGCCCACACCAGCGTCTTGTGTTTTTGGTTCAGCCATGGGCATATTACCCTATAGGGCAGTCCGAGCCTGCTGGTATGTACAGTGTCTCCCTCTTCCCTGGAAAAGGTCAGCACCCAGTAAGCTAACAAGCAAGGATAAGATAAGAGAAAGTGTGGGTTGCATGTGAATTCTGCCCCCCAACCCTCTGCCCTCTGAGCAGAAGTCGGTGAGTTGTACGCATATCTTTTATCACCATGGTCCAAGAAAGTAGAGATTCGGGGGAATGCTCTTAACCCCGCTTAACCCTTTCTGTGAGGACCCGAAGAATTAGAAGTCCTGGGCAATTAGAAGGCATGCAGCAGAAAGACTCCAGTCGAAAGGTCTCCATGCCGAACGAGTTGTTCTTCCGGGGTTTGTTGTACTGAATCAAATGTCAGAAGCGCCTTTTGTAAGCTTTGCTAGTGGAGTATAGGGCACTCCACTCTGTATTGTAAGCTATCTGGAAATGTCGTAGGTCCTACAGGCTACGACCAATTTTGGAATCGTGTGCACGCATTTCACCTGCTGGATACCTGTTACACAATTATTTGGCCACAGTCCCACATAGGATCGATGTAGCATATGAGCGGCATGTGGGAGTGAGGAGTCTGGCGAGAATTGCAGGAGCAGATGATGGCATGACAGTGTCATGCCTGCTGGACATATCTCTGGACCAGGAACGACCTCTCCATACAAAATGAGTTACGCCCATAGAACCACTAGACCATTCTACTCAAAATGGAGGTTGTTCGATGCATTGCCCGGAAAACGACGTCTGCATTTTTCACGTCGTTAAAATTCGCGTGACTTAGTTCCATCACGTGTATCACGGCAGTGCGTACATAAGCAGCGTAGAAACTCTGATCGCTGCTTCTGATTAAGTCAATTTTGGCGTTTTGTAGCTGAACTCCGGACCTGCGTTCTCGCATTCCCTTCAGCAACTTCTTTGGCCTTTTTTGAGTGTGTTTTCCTCCACACGCTAATTCCTGAGCTGTGTGTATCCTGTTCGCGTGCCAAATATCCACGCGGACGCTGTCTGCAAACGCGGCTGTCCTGAGCTGCGTGTATCCTGCTCGCGTGCCAAATATCCACGCGGACGCTGTCTGCAAGCGCGGCTGTCCTGAGCTACGTGAATCCTGTTCGCGTGCCAAATCTCCACGCGGACACTGTCTGCAAGCGCGGCTGTCCTGAGCTGCGTGTATCCTGTTCGCGTGCCAAATCTCCACGCGGACACTGTCTGCAAGCGCGGCTGTCCTGAGCTGCGTGTATCCTGTTCGCGTGCTAAATCTCTACACGCGGACGCTGTTTTCAAGCGTGGCTATCCTGGGCTGCGTCTATCCAGTTCGCGTGCTAAATCTCCACGCGGAAACGCTGTCAAGCGTGGCTGGCCTGGCTGCGTGTATGCTATCGCGTAAAATCCTGCACGTGGTTTTCTGAACTACTTGAACCTTTAGTACCTGTGACAGTTAACAGGTAAAATTCTAATTTTCTTCGTGGGAAAGGAAGTATTTCATGAACTATTGGAAGGTGATTGTGCACAGTACTTTGGACGCTATCCTGTGGTGCACCAACCCGGTATCTAGCGAGAGCCTCGTGCCGTTCGGGATAAGTCTCCCTTACTAATCTACCCTTCCTTTGTCGTTTGTTCAACTCCTGGTTTTCTTCAAGAAACTTTCGTGGATTACTTCAGTTTTGCCATAAGGTCAGTGTCTGAATTAATGCTAATACTGTGTTATCTTAGTAATTCGATTGGGACAGTTTCTTATGATACTTTATCTATCCTAGGAATACTTCCTACACAAGTCCCACGCCCTTTCCAGTGATCCATCTCTCTGCCTGTTTCATTCAGTCAGAGAGTTGTATCATTTGGAAGGTCTAAATTGACCTACCTACAGTCAAGTCGTGTGAAAATAGGATCCGGAAGAGCCCTACCAAATTGTATCCTTTTTTGGTTACCGTATCCTTTTCAATTGATACATTGGTGATTTATGACAGAATCAGAAGCCATGGAGGGTACGGATCCTTTGACTGTTTTGACTCAGTTAATCACTGACTTGAGAAATGAAATGATTACGGCACAGGACATACTACGGCATCGAATGGATGTTATGCAAGATACCATGCATGCCACACCTCAGGGAGCACAGGTTCCAGTAGCCACTGCATCTGGATCTGGGACTACGACACCATCATTATCACAGGAAACTCTTAAAGTGGTTATGCCAACACAGTTTCCCTTGGCTCCCCCGGAAAGGTTCACAGGTGATCCTAAAACCTATAGAACTTTTGTTAATCAGTGCCGACTTCATTTCCTTTGCCGGCCTAATTCATTTCCCGATCTAACTACTAAAGCAGCAGTCGTGCTTTCCCATTTGGGGGGTACAGCTGCTGCTTGGGCAAATCCTTTATTGGAATCAAATAGCCCCTTGTTGTACGATTGCAATGATCTTCTGGCTGCTATGAACAAAGTCTTTGATATGCGCTACGCTACTCAAGCCACAGATCTTGAGTTGCTGAATCTACAACAAGGCACTCAACCTCTGTTGACTTACATCGCACGATTCAACCAATTAACAGCTGAAACCCAATGGCCGGAAGACAAGAAGACGGCTGTTTTCTACAAGGGTCTTTCAGAAGAACTCAAAGATGCCTTGTCCACGGTCCCCGTGGTTCCTACAGGTTTTTCAGAATTTCTTGATTTAATTTTACAAATTGATGCCCGAAGAAATGCCCGCAAAGGAGAGAGAAAACCTTTCCTTCATGCACCGGTTCGTTCTGATACACCAGCAGCTTCTTC
The DNA here is from genome assembly GCF_040938575.1 of Ambystoma mexicanum. Taxonomy (NCBI): domain Eukaryota; kingdom Metazoa; phylum Chordata; class Amphibia; order Caudata; family Ambystomatidae; genus Ambystoma; species Ambystoma mexicanum. The sequence goes on from NC_090925.1 coordinate 527,798,039, forward strand.
GAATGATCCTGAACCAATGCAAATCGGTGCGGTGACAGGCCGGTTGTCTAGAGCAGAAAGAGAGAACCGAAGAAAAAATAACTTATGTATGTATTGCGGTCCATCTGAGCATTTACTGCGGCATGTCCTAAAAAACCAAATAAGCCTTCGGGAAACGCCAAAACTCGACAGTAGCAGGAGTCCCTGTGTCGAGTGTTACATCGGACTCCATTACATTTCCAGCGCATGCACCGATAGCTGTTGAGATGACTTTACGTTTCGATGATCAAAACTTGGTCTCCAAGGCTATGGTTGACTCTGGAGCCACTAATAATTACATCGATATCACATATGCCAAGAAATGTTCTATACCCCTTATAGACAAGAACAAACCTGAAACTGTTAATACTGTGGATGGATCAGTCTTGATTTCCGGTATGGTAACTCAGGAGACTGTACCTATTCAGATGACGTTATCAAATGGTCATTCGGAGGAAATAGTCTTCGATGTCATTGCGGCTCCTCAATACAAAATATTACTTGGACTTAATTGGTTGACTCTTCATAATCCCGCCATTGAATGGGTTACGGGATTGATCCAATATCCTTCCGTTTTTTGCAATGAACATTGCTTTACCAGTCAGGTGGTGTCAAATAAATCACATATTTTGGCCTCTATGGAGGGAATTTCCACTATTAGTGTGGTACATCAGAGCGGTACACATATACCAAGTGAATATGCAGATTTTGCTGATGTGTTTGACAAAGGTCAGGCAGAACAGCTGCCTCCACGTAGGCAGTATGATTGTCCAATTGAACTAATTCCTGGAGCTAAAATCCCTACTGGTCGAGTTTATTCTTTAACTCCCAAAGAAGATGTTGTCTTGAAAGAATACATCGATAAAGCTCTTGATATGGGATTTATACGGCCATCTCAATCGCTGGCTGCCTCTCCTTTATTCTTTGTTCCAAAGAAGGAAGGAGATCTAAGGCCTTGCATTGATTACAGGGCTATTAACAACATCACCATAAAGAATCAGTACCCTTTACCACTGATTAATGTTCTGTTAGATCAATTAGGAACTTCCAAGTATTTCTCTAAATTGGACTTGCACGGTGCTTACAATCTGGTTCGCATTCGCGAAGGAGACGAATGGAAGACCGCTTTTAAGACGCGGTACGGCCTTTATGAATATTTAGTGATGCCGTTTGGTCTTTGTAACGCTCCCGCCACATTTCAGTTCTTCATGAACGATATCTTCAGAGATATGATGGACCAATTCGTGGTGATTTACTTGGATGACATTTTGACATATTCATCGTCTTTTCCAGAACATGTTAAACACGTGTTAGCTGTCTTACAAAGACTGAGAGAGAACAAACTTTTTGTTAAAGCTGAGAAATGTGTCTTTCATACACAAGAAGTGGAATTTCTGGGTTACGACATTACCAATCAAGGTGTTCGAATGAGTCGTTCCAAAGTGAAGGCCATATTGAATTGGCCTGTTCCACAAATGTCAAGTCATTACAGTCATTCCTAGGTTTTGCGAATTTTTATCGCAGATTTATTCGTTCTTTGTCCAAAACAGTGGCCCCATTGACAGCTTTAACTAGTTCCAAAGATCCATTCTGTTGGAACCAGAATGCCCAAGCTTCTTCTGAGAGGTTAAAGGAAGCATTTACCACTGCACCTGTACTTAAACTTCCTGATCCGGATTGTCAGTTTATCGTTGAAGCAGACACTTCCAGTGTTGATACAGGAGCTGTACTTTTGCAAGTTAGTGCAGAAACCAAGGAGGAGCATCCACTTGCTTTCTTCTCACGCAAACTTACTCCATATGAACAAAACTATACTGTCACTGAGCGTGAATTACTTGCAATCAAGGATGCTTTCCAAGAATGGCGACATCATCTTCTTGGGGCCAAACATCGATGCTGGTGTATTCGGATCATAGAAATCTTCAGGCATTCAAAACTATGAAATGTCTTACAGCTAGACAGGCCAGATGGCATGTCTTTTTTGCTCAATACGATTTTCGAATTACCTATCGCCCTGCCAGACAACATGTCAAGTCGGATGTTTTGTCTCGCATCGGTGAAGAGGTGAAAGAAGAACCATCGGTGCAAAATAAGTTGTTGGCAGATCACGTGATATGTAGTTGTTCTGCACAACCTTCCCTAAAAAACGAGTTACAGGAGTGGGTGAAACTAAATCCACAATTGATTCAGGAATTGAATATTGATATATACAATGGTTTGCCTTTCAAACAAGGAGTACTCTATCTACCAACTGGTACCACTCAGAACAAGGCCCTCAGTTGGGGTCATGATTCCTTGATTGCCGACCATCCTGGACAGAAGAAGACTCTAGAGTTGCTGAAAAGATGGTGTTGGTGGCCGTCTATAACACAAGATGTTATAAATTATGTTTCAACATGTTCTGTATGCAGTCAATGCAAGAACACTCCTGGCAAACCAGTGGGTTTACTCCAGCCCCTACCTGTTCCTAAAAAACATGGGACATGATATCAATGGATTTTGTGGTAGAACTTCCAAGAAATAAAGGCTATGATACCACATGGGTGGTGGTGGACTACTTTACAAAATTGGCGCTTTTTATCCCCTGTATTGGTGTACCAACAGCTGTTGGTCTGGCTGATCTATTCATCCGGCATATATTCCGGTTTTTTGGTCTACCTTCAGTGATAATCACTGACGGGCTCACAATTTGCTTCATGTTTTTGGAAAGCACTAAATTCGGCATTACTAATTGATGACAGGTTGTCTAGTGCTTATCACCCTCAAACGGATGGACAGACTGAGCGAGTCAATAGCACTATGGAACAATATCTGCGATGTTTGTGCCTGCAGTTTCAGTCAGATTGGCTCAATGTTCTGCCGGCAGCGGAGTTCGCCTATAACAATTCCTACCATAGTGCCATAGGTACTTCGCCTTTCTATGCTTTGTATGGGCAACACCCACGATCCATTCCTTTTGGATTCCAGTTTGTCTTTGGATACTCCTGCAGCAGGACGTAATATTAGAGATCTAAAGAGTCTACAGACGAAAGTTAAGCAGCAATTGGAGCAAGCTAAAAAACAAGATAAGACCTATGCCGATGCTCATAGAATCCCTGCACCTGTCTACAAAGCAGGTATGAAGGTATGGCTGTCCACAAAAAACTTGAGGATACCCGGTAAAAAGAAATTGTTGCCTAAATACATCGGGCCATATGAAGTGCTCCACATTATAAATCCGGCTGCTGTCCGTCTGGCATTGCCACAACGGTGGCGACTGCATCCTGTATTCCACGTGTCACTCATCAAACCGTGCTCGGATGCTACTAGATTGTCTATAAGGCCTGTTGCTATTTCTGGGAAAGGGTCAGACAAATATGAAGTACAAGACATACTGGACATGAGGCTACGGTCTGGGAAACCGTATTATCTACTGGATTGAAAAGGTTATGGTCCCGAGGATAGATCCTGGGAACCTCTGTCTAACATTCATGCTCCTGCTTTATTAAGGCAATTCCACTCGAAAAGGGGAGAGGCTGCTCCTTTGGGGGGTGGCACTGTCGTGCCTGCTGGACATATCTCTGGACCAGGAACGACCTCTCCATACAAAATGAGTTACGCCCATAGAACCACTAGACCATTCTACTCAAAATGGAGGTTGTTCGATGCATTGTCCGGAAAACGACGTCTGCATTTTTCACGTCGTTAAAATTCACGTGACTTAGTTCCATCACGTGTATCACGGCAGTGCGTACATAAGCAGCGTAGAAACTCCGATCGCTGCTTCTGATTAAGTCAATTTTGGCGTTTTGTAGCTGAACACCGGACCTGCGTTCTCGCATTCCCTTCAGCAACTTCTTTGGCCTTTTTTGAGCGTGTTTTCCTCCACACGCTAATTCCTGAGCTGCGTGTATCCTGTTCGCGTGCCAAATATCCACGCCGACGCTGTCTGCAAGCGCGGCTGTCCTGAGCTGCGTGAATCCTGTTCGCGTGCCAAATCTCCACGCGGACGCTGTCTGCAAGCGCGGCTGTCCTGAGCTGCGTGTATCCTGTTCGCGTGCCAAATATCCACGCGGACGCTGTCTGCAAGCGCGGCTGTCCTGAGCTGCGTGAATCCTGTTCGCGTGCCAAATCTCCACGCAGACGCTGTCTGCAAGCGCGCTGTCCTGAGCTGCGTGTATCCAGTTCGCGTGCTAAATCTCTACACACGGACGCTGTTTTCAAGCGCGGCTATCCTGGGCTGCGTATATCCAGTTCGCGTGCTAAATCTCCACACGGAAACGCTGTCTCCAAGCGTGGCTGGCCTGGCTGCGTGTATGCTATTGCGTAAAATCCTGCATGTGGTTTTCTGAACTACTTGAACCTTTGGTACCTGTGACAGTTAACAGGTGAAATTCTAATTTTTGTTCTTCGTGGGAAAGGAAGTATTTCATGAACTATTGGAAGGTGATTGTGCACAGTACTTTGGACGCTATCCTGTGGTGCACCAACCCGGTATCTAGCGAGAGCCTCGTGCCGTTCGGGATAAGTCTCCCTTACTAATCAACCCTTCCTTTGTCGTTTGTTCAACTCCTGGTTTTCTTCAAGAAACTTTCGTGGATTACTTCAGTTTTGCCATAAGGTCAGTGTCTGAATTAATGCTAATAATGTGTTATCTAAGTAATTCGATTGGGACAGTTTCTTATGATACTTTATCTATCCTAGGCATACTTCCTACACAAGTCCCACGCCCTTTCCAGTGATCCATCTCTCTGCCTGTTTCATTCAGTCAGAGAGTTGTATCATTTGGAAGGTCTAAATTGACCTACCTACAATCAAGTCGTGTGAAAATAGGATCCGGAAGAGCCCTACCAAATTGCATCCTTTTTGGTTACCGTATCCTTTTCAATTGATACATTGGTGATTTATGACAGACAGGCTGGTGAAGAGGTGCAAAGGAGACGGGAATGGAGTAGGTGGAGAGGGGAGAAGAGTGGGGAGCAGATGGGAAGGGAGATGGGGATAGGAGGAAGTGAGACAGTGAAAAGAGAGGAGCAGAGGGAAAATGGAGGCGCAGAGGAGAGAGAAAGAGGAGTCAGATGACTGGTGTATAGGTGGGGGTAGAGAGGAATGAAAGAGTAAGAGTAGCGGAGGAAGGAGAGGGTAAAGACTGAGAGTGGTGGGGTGGCAAGGAGAAAAGGGAGAGCTGAGGCAAGGGGGAGAATGATGGAGGAATGTGAAGCGATGGTGAGACAGGCCCCATACCCAAAACAGTTGAAAGGGTATTCTGGTGGGAGAGAAGGCTAGGGATCCAGACATTGTATCTGAAGACCTACTCAGCGACAGCAGGAGGAGAAGCCTGAGTCCTTTGCAGGCCAAAAGTGCTGAAAGTCTTGATTCGTGACCCCCGCCAAGAAGTCCCAGGAGAGCAGGGGTGGTAGTGCCAGGTAAACTAACGTCTAGAAGGGACAGCATGTCACCCTGACAAGCCTTTGACACACAAGACGGAATCAGTGAGGGCCATTAAAGCAGTGTGGAACACCTAAAACCCCAGATACAGTGAGTGACTGTTCCACTCCGGCAGTGAGCTATATTTTAAGTGCGGAAGGACAGAGGGCCTTGGTCTTAAAGAAAGTCTCACTGTTTGTTAGAAGAGCCAAATCCCACTGGCTGAATTAAAACCCAACTCCTCTTGAAATTGACGCATGTTCTCCAGTTGTCTGTCGATTTCCCCCAGCAGTTACTGGCTGCCTCATTACGTTCCAAAGCCAGCCACACTCCAGGAGGGTGAAAACTCTGATCTCCCGAAAAGCTGTCCGATATGCAGGGTAAATGGCCCTTGTGGTTCGCCATCTGATTGCACAACAGTATTGAACAGACAATGCACATATGCTGTGCAAGCGCTGGCACGGATTGCGAACCAGAACCCAACAAAAATTCTGTGGCAGTCGGAGAAAACTCGCAATGAGCATGAGCTATCATGAAGCAAGGTAGTAATTGGGGAAATGAACCTATACATCATAATGTCCATTGGGATACTATTATCGCCTGTATAAAAAGAGGCATATGCCTTGTGATTTTGTGGGTGTTGTTAGGGTGGCGTTTCAGGGGGTAGGAAAGGAGTAGCAGAAAATCAGAACCTTTGTTGCCCATACCAACTGACTGAATGAAGAACGATAAGGGGTGGCCCTGACAACTACATATAGAATAGTTCATGTTGCATGCTAGGTGGCCTGCTAAAAACCTGGGCCGGAACACAAAAACCTTCTGAGAGAAGCCAGTTCTGGGTGCTATCTCAAACTCTTGTGACAGCTCCAAGGTCACAACCCCAAATAAATGGTCTTTTAAGCCATTGAGAAATTGGGTACAGGCAAAAAAATCCTGCTCAAATATACCTAGATCGTATGGAAAATTAACACCTATGGTAAGGGGGAGGGAGGGCAGAGTTACATATCTTGCCCTGATAACGCACCGGAGAAGCCCCTAAGGCATCTGGCTTTTCCAGGGTGCCAGTCTTAAAGCCTTCACCTTATCTCGAGAGCAAAGAGCAAGACAAAAATCATGACCAAGGAGTGCGCTCCTAGTAACTTGAAAAATACTGTTCTAGGTGGATGCAGAGGTGTCTGACTCTGTAATAGGATTGGTCTCTGGCCGTTAGGTCTCTGTAGATTTACCTTGGTCCTCTTACCGAATTTGCTCTATCCTGCCTTTTTTCTGACTGTTTACTTGGAATCTTTCTTTTGATTTGTTTCCCCAAACTTCCCATATGCGTTCCTCCCAAGCATAGCCCTACCCGAGAGCTTGGAAAAAAGGAACACGAGCACAGGGTAAAAATTAAGCTGATGCTGCCAGCCAATATCTCTATTTCAGTGGGAAAGAGCAACCCACATTTGGGCCTTAAGTTGATGTCTGCTTCTGGACGATGGTGAAGGTTTAGGCTCATCCGTTATGACAAACTGCTTTCTGCTCACTAGGCCAAATATGGAGGCACCATTTTTGGGCCAGTCTGGGTCAACGAAGGGGAAAATTGGAACAGGGTCCAAACCCACACTTACCTGATGGAGCACTATGGAAGGCCATCCAGTCGATAGCGACTCGTTAATTTTGGCTATTTGGTGGCACCACTTGTAGGCCAGACAAAAATATTGACATGGTAGGGGAAGGTTGGATAGAGATTGGCTGTGAAGAGGGTCACCCTACCTTCGATGTTTTCCTTTCTATCTTGGAGTAGGGAGATACCCTCGGTGCAGGAGAGGTGGACCGTAATGCTCTGAAAGTGGGAACGGGAGTGTTAAACCAGGCAGCAGAGAGTAAGGATGCTGATTTGATTGGGCCCCATTTCTCCTCTTCATGGATAATTTGTATGTCTATGGCCACTTGGGTAGCAATGTACAGGTTCAGGTTATAAGAGAGATTTTGAAAGCAGTAGTTTTTAAAATGTTTTATCTTAAACGTTATTATACCAGTTTAAGCATATATTATATAATGTATTAATTTTGTGTTTGTGTATTTTGCTAAAATGCCCTAAATTAACTTTGGCAATAATTCAGCTTCCCAGCCCCCCTATTCCCTCCCCACCCAAATAATGCAACCAGTCCACAAATTCCCAGCCAATCTTGAGTTCAGAGCCCGAACCGCAATGCTGCTGTTAGGGCAGACCATTTCTCCAGCTCTCGTATCCACTTCAATGGGACCACTAGCATATCTGGTGACTGTTTTGAAATCCTGAGCTGATTTTTGGGTGTGAGGTACTTTTAAGCCTCATTCCCAGCCGTATTAATTTATTGGGGGGGCAATGGTCAGTATTTAAGGCTACTAGTGTAGGGGACCCTATCCCCCATGTATGTCTGTTGTTGCAATACTACCTTCCCAACCCCCATGAGGAGAGCAGTGCAGATAAACCTTGTTTTCATTCTTTTTGGACTGTGGCTATTGAGCTCATGGTGGGTGGACCACAGACCTTGCGGCCGTAGTTTAAAAATAAAACGCATGACAATGATTGTTTAGCTCAAAATGGCTGGGCATGTAGCTTAAGCGAAGGGAGGCAGGCAGGAAGAATGTTTTGGGATAACCACTGCCCAAGCGATCTAATGCAAGGAAACACTCTACTATTCTATCAACAGCGCAGACATTTTGTAGTACTACCTCCCTTGAACTGGTGGGCTTAACCACTTCCAAGTCGTGCATTGCCTAGGTCTTCCTTATGGGCCCTGGACTTTGCTACTATGCTATTGCTGCTGCTCTCTATCAAGAAGCGGAGTCCTGCTGGATCATGAGTCGTTGTGCTTGCAGGCCCTGTGACTGGTCACTCCAAATCTGCCACACTTTGAATTGTAGTATGCGAAATCTTGAGTTAAGGGAAACACTTCCTGTTAATTTACATACTGCGCCAGACATCCGAGAGATCCATTTAGAGGTCTACGATTCTAGCAACTTATTTATCCAGTTTGGAACGTAGTGTGTTGATGCTCTCTGCAATATCAAGCTTCTCATTCACTCAAGCAAAGCCGGTACACATACTGTCCAATAGAATTTGCACATTCAGTATTTCCTCCTCTGGTTGTTAGTCTGCGTTCTCTGTACCCTTACTGTTGTGTGTTTTGGCCTTAGGGGGTTGTCTTGTGAAAGTGCCCATTTTCCCTTGCTTTTCGCTGGTGGAATTGGCTTTATTCGTCATGAGATGGTGGTAAGTAGCAACAGCAGTTTTTATGCCCCAGGCAATGCTATGTAACGTAATTGTCCAGTGCCAGATGTTTACATTATTTTCAGCGTATCTTGGGCCACCAATGTATATAATGATATGGCGCTTGAGTGGTTCTATTATATTGCCCGATCCAAAACAGAACAGTCACGGACAAGCCCCGGCAGACTGGTGTACTGTCCTAGCACAGGTGCCAAGCCGTGCTGGGCAGAGTCTCGGCGGGCTGCCCAAGAGTCAGAACTGAGGGAGAACTAATGGCAGTAGCCCGTTAGCCAGGCGGATACAATCCAGCTAGGTGGCTCGTCGCACCAGACACTGCCGCTGGCCACAGCAGAGTTCTGGGATCGGCTCTTTGGCGGCTCAGCCCACGTTGTTATGCGGCGGTCTGGTCACCAACTTCAGTGACCGGTCTTGGCGGTGGTCAAGGGCACGATTGTCGGCGGACTTGTGGGCGCAATATCACAGGTAGCGCTTAGAGGCGCAGAGCTCGGTTACAATGCAGGCTGCTCAACAGTGCCCCCCCCCCAATACGATTGCAATTTGTAATAAACGCTGATGCTAATGGAGACATTCAAATTCTCATATTTTAAATTACAAACACTAGGTAATTTTGATCCTTTCAAAAAGTCTTCCTATAGACTCCATGCTGTTTGAATATCTACTACACCCTTGAGTGAACTCTTTGTGGATGGAATGTATACCCCACAAGGCTATTACGTGATGCACCTTTGTCCCAAGTCGGTCATGAATTCACTAACATTTGTGAACAGTAAACAACAAAACGGTGGCATCTATTGAGAGAAATACAAATGTTATTTATTTGATTAGAGAACTAGACAATGGCTTGGTATCGGTGTAGTTGTAGGGCCATACAGCAATCAAGAATGCACGAAGTGCAGGGGCAACATGCTAGTGTGGGCCCATATAATTTGGTCAATGTGGGCCAGTTTGTTACTACACTGTGCAGCTATTATTTTTGACCAGTGTCACTGAACAAATTGTCTTTAAAATGGACATTTAGGAAGACATTTTACAATTAAATACCCCTTTGGCACTGCTCAGTCTGTCACCAAAGGAATCCCATTTGTGATTGTTTTTTGCTTTTTCATTGGCTACTGAGCCAGTTTTATGCCCAAGTCTGACCTTTTGGGCTATCGCTCCAAATGACATACCTTAAATAAGAGTCATTTTCAACCATGCATACAAAACTAAGATTCAACTAGTTTACAAGTGAAGATGGTTGCCAAGTGTGACAAGTTGTAGGATATATGGGCACATAATGTAGCACATTGTTTCACCGAACGGATGTCAGTTGGGCTGGGGAGACTACAGTATCATGTGAGCAATATTAGTCCTTTAATGTACAACTCACTGATTTGTGGGCACCCGCAGACGAACAGTGGCACGTGGCTCATACATCAATGTCATCCGTGTATAAAGAAGAGTATGGGTAAAGCCTACTTCTCTTAAGTTATTTTGAAGAGTGATATTGTTGTGGGGATCTTCTTTGGCTAGATAAGCACAACACAACACATTCATAGACAACAGACGTTTTCCTAATAATGTGGGCATCGTTTGATGCTAATGGCAATGACACCAAGTTGATATAGCATCAGTGTGACTCGGTTGCGGTAAAAGAATGCCGTCTTCACTGCCACTTCCTTGCATTTGGATGTCTTCCATTTGTGTTACAGCTATTTCTTCATCCCATAAAGGCCTGCAAAGCATGCATATCAAAAGTGGTCAAAAATTATTTGATTTAACAACTGACTTGAGAAACATTATGGATAAACTGCGTATTATCAAAAAGGATGCTAAATGATTCAACAATGGAAAAGTACGTTGTTTGTAAAAACAACAAATTGATACAGATGTCGACAACATGCTTATGGCACAGCTTCATCCCACAATACATTTTAATGGACATAATTGTAACTATTATTTCAATAAATCATTGCCTGAGACTGTTTAGTGAATTTCAGACAGGCCAGCTGCAGATCCGTGCATGCCCCCAAACCATGTTATTTCAAATCCATTAATCCCGATGCATACCTCCACCAATACATCATGCAAGATTATAATATATACTTTTACATGAAAATCACTGTGACTGATGTAGAGGACTCTTTAGTATGTCATACTTGCATGTAGATGTAAAAAAGCAATTTGCTTTGTCAACATTTTGCTCTTGAAAATAATCTGTCATTTAGAACAAACCAATAATACTAACCACAGATACAATTGTGAGAACTGAGAAAAGCTCTGTTCATTGGCATTACAGGTGAGAGCGTCTTACACGTTTACAAGGCTTAGATATTGAGAGAGTGAAGTGTCTGCATGATCAGTCGAAGTTCACTCCACCGGCTCTGACTGTCCCTTAGCACCAGGTGGCTGTGACTTTGGTTGCACTGTTCATGGAATGCAAAAGCAAGCAATGCTCCATACCAAACCCGATTTACAATCCATGGCTGTCGGGTATGGAGTGGGTTTACAGACTATTTATTTATTCTGAAACCACGAGAGGGGTGACCATTAAATCATCCGAAAGCAAAAAGAATAATTGTCTACATTCCTTGTGTTAAATCATGAAATATGCATTGCCCTACTGCTCAGTGCACGAATGCCCCTAAAAGAGTAAACTCTTATTGTGATGACACATCTTGTCAAAGGTATTCTCTCCCTTGGATAGCTGGTAACAATGTGTTAAACTGGAGTGTTGACTATTTCTAAAAAGTAGGCCAACTGGGGAACTCGGATTGTTCTCTTTTCCCCTCCTCCCTTAAATATGCATTGCCCTAGTTGCATTGTAACACACATTATGTGTTTCAGGGTCTATGAGTAAAATGATTGGAAGAAAAACATGTGGCATGTCTGCTGCGGCAGGCACTGGTAGTAGCAATGCAAAAAAGATAGCAGGCGCCCCTCTCTAGAAAGAACACGGCATGATAACCTGTTCTGTGTTTATTAATCACTTTGAGAGTTCACAGCCATCTGCTTTTTGCTCACTATACCTTACACAGATGGGAAATATCCATTTGCATATCAGTCTTTGTCCTGCACCGAAATGATATGGCAATTCCTCTCTGAACAAAAGTACCAACAGCAACCCCATACACGTGTTTCAGCCTTGTTGGGCCTCATCAGTGAGGTGAAGCTGTACCTCTCTGAGCACAGTGAGCAGGGAGTCTCCGTCTGGTTGCCCCCACGTAACCTAGGGTGACCAATCCCAAGTTCCTTCCAAAAATGCAAAAAAGATAGCAGGCGCCCCTCCCTCGAACAAACACGTCATGATAACCTGTTAAGTGGTTATTAACCACTTTGAGAGTTCGCAGCCATCTGCTTTTTGCTCACTGTACCTTTCCCTTTTTTGGTTTACTGTTAGTAGCAATGTTGATGTTTGGAGCATCAAAGTGTTTTTTCCGCTTTGAGACATGCATAGCTTTTTTAAATTTAATCATGTCATCCAGTGTTTATAAAATAGCTTTATGCTGGATTTCTCTCACTTCTAGGTTCTGTATTACTCAATTTGTCAACCTCTGAAGGCTGAAGGGCCAAGCTGGCCAATTCTATAGTTTTCTTGCGACCGCGATGTCCACAGTTAGCAGGAGCCATACAAGCAATAAATAGGACCCATTGCTGCAAACCTAATGCCTTGTGAGGAGAAACACGTATTTGGCATGCGTAATCTATCTGCACTTTAAATTAAGCAGTGGAACCTCTTCTGTAAATGAAGGCATTCCTGTGAATATTATAAGAACTTAAATCAACGTGATGTCCAAAAGGATTCCACGTACACCGTTTAAGATGCCCTCTGGGATTAAGTCGTGGAAAGTGGAGCTTGTCCTACACGTCCTGAAGAAGACCATGTGTCCAGAATTCGTTTTGGATTTATTTGTCAAAACTAGCACTTTAAGTCCCAACACATATCGGGCTATTGACTTGCTTGGAAGACTGATGTATTTTAGTTTCAGCAAGTAACATGTATGAATGGTTTTTATGACAGTAATGTGATGATGCACTCTTTAAATACAGTGAAAATGATCATTATGATTAAGCACTTTATGGCAATATTGACACTACAGTTTTTGGAGATTTTTTAACCATTACGACCTCTGTAATAAATATCACATTTCATATATGCTGAGTCTTTAAGATTTTTCCACTGGTTACCTTTGAGTATATTCATTAAATCTTTTTATTTTTTGTATTTTTTTTTTTTGGTGTTAAACATATTTATTCTATTAATTCATCCTGCAGGTTTCAATATCCTTGGTGTGTTGAAGAGCCGAGCTGGCCTTGCCGGGATTCGATCTTGTGACTGTAGGTGTTGCACAGATATCCAAGACTAGCACATATCTCTCTACGTATTGTAAACTTGAATGTTGGTATTCTTTACACTGCCCAGAGGTCACTTTAAAGAGCTCCAGGAAAGGAAAAGAGATGCAGATGAAGTTGTGCATGCAATGCAGAGTTTCCCCTTATGCTTTACTCCTTATTTTATTTCATGGGTCATTTATTTCATTCTTAAACTCCTCATGCTGGGCTGACTATCGAACCCATGTTGTATTGTTCCCATGGTCTGCACGTTGCCCTTCAGCTATCCTACTGGCGTAATAAAACCAGAGGCTGCTATCCATTCTGTCTGCAGGGTTCCTAAGAAGCTGCTAAAAATTATGGCGGCTCTGGCCCTGATTTTTCCTAATTCTAGAGAAGGAGATTTGTGCAATGGTGGAGTACCTGGGCTTATGATGATCATGTCTGGCAAATGCCTATCTAATATCTACATACAAACCAAAATGCTTGGCTTTGGCAAAACAATTGGTTTGTTTTGAACATTAATCCATGCAAGGATTAGATGCGAGGATACTTGTATATTGCTTACAAATTGAGTGGCTGCTGAAGGCTCACTTGGATAAGACGTTTGTATTATCCCACAATCTAATTTAAAGCTACAAATAAGCCATTAACTCTCAGATGACTGGTTAGAAATCATACTGACAGGCCCTATGCAGCAGGAGTTAGATGTTAATATGTGGTAGAGCTAGGGGATGTGGTTTGGGGGCAGATAGTGGGGTAGGACTGGCTTTAAGGCAGGGGTCTCTAGATCCGTTGTAGTCACAATTCACTATACTGTCTAAGAATGATGGTAGTTATAGTATAAAACATCTGGAGAGCCAAGGGTTGCAGACTCCTGCTCTAGGGCTTAGCATGGATAGATCTAGTTGGTCAATGGGGCTAAAAGCCTAACCACTATACGCTGTGTCCCATCCTCTTCCTATCCGGACTCCAATACAATTGTATCAGCTTATAGGCGGCAATATAGTGCCACTGAATAGCCGAAATTAAAAATGACTGCCTCTGAGAAAGTACTTTAGGTCTGGGCCATGGCATGTTTAGTACCAGTTCAAGGACCTTCCATTTGATTGTAGGATGGCTGCTAGGACATTACGGGGTTCATGTTGATTTGCCTGGCAAACAGTCTTGTTTGTAAATGCTCTTTACCTTCTCTCTGCATCTAGGCTAGGGGCAGCCAACACTGTACATATAACCATGGTAAACGGGGTCATGGCTTAAGCAATATTATATGGGGTGAGCTGTGATTGGGGGCCCTCATGGTGTCTCCCCCACACACACCCATTTGTGATAGTTATTATAATTTTTAAGTCTGACCCTTTTTGGATTTGTGTACTATATTTCAGTAACCTTTCAAAAACGTACTAGATTTTATCTTCCCAGGGTGGGCAGAGGGGCGTTGAATTGTTTGTTTAAAAGCCACAAAGCAAATATATGTTTGTTTAGGCTAGGTAGTGTCCGTTTGGATGTTGTCCAATTTGTTTTTAATAACTTGCTTGAAGATTTCTGAGATAGTGAAATGTTGCAGCTTACCCCTTTATTTATTTATTGAAATGATTTAGTTTGTTTACAAACTTTTCATTTAGACATCATAAAACATAAGAGTGGCAAATTAGTTCTTAATTCAGTTAGAAAATTACTTAGGATCAGTTACAATAATATTGTTTCCAGGCGTCATTCATTAAATACTCTAATTCTTAGTTCGGGAATAAAGTCTTCATATCCTTATGGTCAAGTATTGTTTGCCATTATTTCAGCCCAGAATTGTAGTACTCTAAATGTCATAGTATGATTGTTAGCACAAATAACATAAGCCCAATGTTCATTGCAACTCATCTGTGTTTCTGAATGCTGTAGCATATTTGCAAAAAGCTGTCCCTTTTTCCTCCATTGCTGAACGTTTCATAATTAAGTGAAAAAGGGATTCTTTGTGGTCCATATGTTTGCAAAATCTACAGTATGGTTCATCTGGTACCAGTTGTTTGGTTCTTGACAAATATTCTCGTGTTGGTAGAATGTTCAGTCTTAATCTTAAAAACACATCTCTCATTCGACGATCTGGAAATAATACTAAGTATTTTGGCAGTTGGTTTAACGCTCTCCCCTCAAAAGTAGGAGAAATGTCCATTTGATATTTGGCTTTTTTTGAGAGGGTTAAAATCCAGTCCAAACGTTGGATCTTCTTTACCTCAAAGAGCCATTTAATTAACATTTCATTTGTTGCCTCCGCGTTTCCCAACAAAAGGTTAGAAACTTTCTTCCATGTTGATATCGCTGCATTATTTGTTTGAATTGCCTTGTCACATAAAATTTCAATTGAAGGAATAGAATCATTGATTATATAGGTCCAAGTATTTCCACTTGACTATGGATTTCAATGATTGTATAGCCAATTCATGTCTTATTCGTGGCATTGGAAAGGAGGCTGGTAAGGACAGTGTTTTTCTCCAGAAGATAGCTTCTATTTGCGTCCATATTCAGGGTGATATATTAAGCATTGTCTCGCTTCCATAAGTTAATATGGCCATCACTTTTTGGCGATAAAATACCATTACTGCTCTTGGAGAATATTTGCCATATTGTACGTGTATCGAAAGACCTTGTCGAGCCAATGACAATGATTTAGCTTTCAGGTGTTGAACCCATCCGGATTCGACTTCTGAATGATTCAGCCATACTCCTAAGTATTTAACAGTTCTTATGTGCTCTATTCCTTCACTTTTAATATCAATCCGAAGTGGTTTGTTATTTGTACCTTGTGTTAATGCCATTACTTTCTTGTGTTGATTGTTACATTATTCTGATCTGTGTAATGGACAAGGATGTTCAAACTTTTTTGAAGTCCATCTGGCATCCTGTCAAAAATAACTATGTCCTTGGCGTATAGCATATATGGAATTTGAGTATTATTCAATTTTGGTGGATTCACAGATATTCTTGCTTGCGTTTTGCCAAGATCTGATATGTACAAGATAAATGACGTTGCTGCCAACAGACAACCTTGCTTTAATCCATTCATCGTTGGAATTATAGATGACATAACTCCAACTTGCGAGAGCCTGACACAGATTGAAGTATGTGAACAGAGAGCTTTTATAGGCTCCAATATTTCTTTCGGCCACTTCCATATGATGAGTTTGTCCTAGTGGTTTTGACGGTCAATCGTGTCGAGCGCAAGGTGTATATCGACAAAGATAGCATATATCGATATTTTTTTCACAAGTTCTTCTTTAAGCGCAACAGATTCACATTCGTTCCCACGTTTTTCATGAAACCAACTTGCCTTGCATCAAATCGGCCCATGTTGTGGCCGACTCAATTAATCTCTTTTGCATGATCGCCGCAAAATGTTGCCCAATGGATCCAAGAGGGCTATTGGTCTGAAGTTTGCTTGTAGGGTCCTATTCCCTTGTTTATATATTGGGATTATTATTGCTGTTTTCCAACTTTTAGGTAATTGAGCTTCTTAATGGTATTGAAAAGGTGAAAACATATGGTTGCCCAAATATCGGGGTTCTTCTTGATGACTACATTGGTCAGGCCATCTGGGCCTGGGGGCTCTTGAACGGTTTAGATATTTGATATGATTTAGAAGCTCCTCATAGTCTCACAATACATCCCAAGTCGATGCAATTTCTTTATTCTCGTCTATTGCTATAGCCGTTTTATTTTACATACAATGATGAAAAATATGCTACCCAATCTGCATCTGAAACCCCCGACACCAGGTGGTCCGTTTGCTTTTCTTTGTCTTGAATGAGATTCCAAATTTCTCTAGTATTCCTTTGGCTAATGCTTTCAACATATTCTCGGCATCTGTTTGGGCTATCTGTGCTCAGGTTTGCTTGATCCAATTTCTATATTTTTGCTTATGGTGTCTTATTATTGCAACCTGTTGTGCTAAAGTCAAACATTTTGTGGCTTTTATGTTTCTTTTTAGTTCTTTTTTCCTTTGTGCTATTTGGTAATTATATACATGGATATGTTTTACTTTCGAGTTTGTTGCTGTTATTCCTTTTGTTCTAAAGGGAATTAATATCCATTCATAATCTATTTTCTGTTTGTCAAAATTGTTTCAGAGAATCGATCCTTAGGAATCTCCAATTGTATGTCAGATATTCGCAGTCGGCTTAGCCCGTTGGTCAGTTTTAACCGTGGTAATGAGTGATTCTGTGCTCGGACACCTGTTGTTTCCCATGGCATTGTCACTTTATAATGATCACTCATTAATGAGGGAACTACTTTTTAAAGCTTTTATTTTAGTTCCTATTGACTCTGGAAATATATATGTAATCTAATGTAGCAGTTGAACCGCAATTTCTCCATGTCGGTTTAGGTGGTATATCATCCCAGTAACATCCATTAGCAAGAGTTAACTCTTATTCATTTCTTTTGTCCAAAGTAATGCTTTGTGTTGCAGTTTAACAGAGGAGATCTTGGTACCATCTTCAGCAAATATGTGGATATTCAAATAGCCACATACTATTAGGACTATATTATTATATTTTAGTTGCAAATTATTGATGCTTGATGAAGCTGTATCAATGAAAGAAGCTTCAGTAATGCTGCTGTGCTCCAGTAAAGATTTATTAGGACAAGTAGACCTGACCTAGTTGCTGGGATTTTTTGGACTCATGGCTAGACTTTATTTCATTTGGTTCAAGTATAGTAATTGGCGTGAAAGCGTTAGGATTGTAGGACTCTAATATTCTTATGTTGGCTTCAGCTTTAACCAATGTCAGTAGACAAGCTGAGGGACGACCTTTGGTTCTGACAATTGCCGGGTTAATAATTGTTATAAACCCGTTGCATGTCGGATCTTGAGATATCCATGTCTCTTCTAAGCATATTAAATCAAAGGACAATAGGTCTTTATTTGTTGTTGTAAATAAGTGTGCTGAGCACCTTGTATTCGATGAACATAAGGATAGAGTCATATTCCCTGTAGATTGTGATTCTTTTTGTCTAACATTTCTTTGTTGTTTATTTTGTAGTTGGTTTTCTCTAGTTCGTCTCAGTGATCCCTTGCGTTCAGTATTTCTATCCGACCGATTCCTATCTTTCTTGTGTATCAAACTTCTGCCTCAAGATTTGGTGTACACAGAGTCATTGGTTCCATGACTGCAGATGATTCTGCTGTCGATAGAGCTTTCGCTCGCTGCTGCGTCTGTGGGCCCAAGGCAGAAATCATTGGAGAGATGTATGAATTCAATGGCGGCACCTCCTTTCGTCTCGTGAAGATTCTGCACTCACTCCAAATGGCTGCTGATTCTTAAGTGTGGAATGCAGTGAGAGCCAGATGTACTAATGTCAGCGCCAACACTCCCCACACACGCTCCGCATACGCTGGAGCAGGGGATTTTAATGGCGAGGCTCCTCCTCCAAAAGTCTGGTCCGTAAACAGCAACTGAAGGCAGACTGCAGGTCTTCACTATGGAAAAGTGAAAATAGTTGCCACACTCGCCAACACTCCTCGCACATGGGGGAGCTATTGATTTATCTCAAGAAGTTTGGCAGTTGTCACACTGTCTATAGGTGGTCGGTCAAAATCTCGAAAAAAAAAATTCTCTTTTTTTAATTATATATTTATTTTGGGGTCCGGGATTAAAAAAAAAAGCTAAACATTTCTTTAAAAAAAGGAGGTTTGGGGAGGGAACCCCCCCATTTCGAATAAAAAACGTCATAAAAAAATTTGACTTTTTTTTTCGGCCTTTCTTTTTGAGATTTTTTTTTCGTGATTTATTTTTCCGGTTTTATGACCATAAACCCTCTCTATAATCATCATGATGTATGGCAGAGACATCTTCTGCTGGCATGACAGTGGCTTATTTCTGTCATAGCAGTGGTTTGTGTCAGCTGCCTTCAGCTTTCCTCGAGACACAGTAATATTGGAGACCTCTTTAAAATTCTGTTTGTCACCTGGTCAGTAATCAAGAAGAAGCATCAGCCAGTGAAGTGCAGCTTTTTGAAAATAAGGACATTTGTCGGATAGACCAAATCGGGACAGGGCAGCCATTAGTTCTATCTCGTGGTTCTTGTTTAAAAAAAATAAAAAAAAGGTTTTCGTCCTACCTATTCGCCCAGAGAACCAGGCCTTTGTGCAGAAGTAATGTTTGGCAGCCCTAACACTGCCAAAAAGCATATATTTTCTTGAGGACTGTAGTGCTACTTTTATGATTCTGTCCATGAAGAGACCATGCCTCTTCAAGTCAGTCTTTTTATTATTTTTTTTTTTTTAAATATTTCCCCGTTTTAATGGCTTCCAGAGCTGCTTCCTTGATGCTTGTGCACACCATAACAATGCACTGAAGTGAGAATAGTGACACATTCAGCAAGTAAGTTAATCAGAATATTGTTTTGTAAATGCATGGCCGTGGCACAGCCGAGTGTAGGAAATTACATATCATAGTGATTATGTGTTTTTCCAATGGCTCAATGCAAGCATTATGAGCTATAAAGTTACTTCCTCATCCTGCCCCTTTCTAGCTTCGAGTTTGAAGGCCATTTTAACCCGAGCCATCAGAAAGATTCCTTAAGAGTGATGGACCTTGCATACTCAACAGGTGTGATAGGAGTACAGAGAATCCAGGAAGGAGATGCAATAATAAGATAAAAGGTCATAACACTTCACATTGCCAAAATATCCTCCTTCTCTTCCTACTCTCCGTTCTTACATTCCTCCATTTTACTCATTGTTTCTCAAGCAGACTATGGTCTGGAGCACCCTGGGTTGGGGCACAATAGCCCATAGACAAGGATCTAACACCACTACGATGATGATTTGGTGCAGTATAAAAGCAGTTACAGAACATAGTACCTGAAACGGTTGGTTGAACATTTACTTACGGGTAGTTTCACGACTTCGTTTGTAAATGAGTCCACCCACTTTTTATAGCGGAGGAATCCACACGTGCGCAAAGTGAATTCTGATGAGTCCTTGTTCGTCAGTTATGCTGTAAGCGACATCTGGGTGGTTCTTCTGGATATTTGCTTTGGGTGCCGTGTGTAAGAATGAAAAACCTTTGGATTACATGTGCTAGCAGTGATGATGGAGGTCGGTCTTCTGTTTGGCTAGCATGGTGTGCATGGTGAATAATGTAAGCAGAAGTGTACTTTGCTAACCAAAGGTGAGTGGGGGCTGAAGAGGTAAGTTACCTTCTGGTAAAATGCAGCACTGAAATCAAGCCTCTGGTACCTTAGGGAATCCCCTTTGAGTTCCCAGTGTGCAGGCCTTCTGAGTAGGCTTATGCAAGACTGAGGAAACAATGTCCTGGACATACTACAATGTGTGGGTGTCCCCTTTTCCAGATCAATTTATTTTGAGTGTACATGAAGCAGGATGTGTTTTCATACTGTGCATAGTAATGCAACATATTGTGAGTATTTGTAGAGGGCACATTCACCTGGATGGCTCTCAGTGCTATGGAGAGATGATGTATGCTTGTTTACCATTATTCTTGATTTCTTGGTTCCCTCTGAATGCCACATATGAAACTAAGCAGATGCATTGCTCCCTCCTTTGCTTTGCATCAGAGTGGGTGATGTGCTAAATGGAATCCTTCACATCGTATGAGTGATGCGTTGAGGATGTACTGCTGTGATGCATGTATCATTCACTTTTTGACAATGGTTTATGTTCTTACCAGATCGAACGTGGAGAAATGGCTAATGAAAATCACGGAAGCCCGAGGGATGAGACCACCCTGATGATGCACTCACCTGGCACCTCAAACCAGAACCAACCATGCTCACCAAAACCTAACAGGCTGGTGCAGGACCTGCCAGGTAATGGATACTAAGAATTATTCCAGATCAGTATTGTGAGGCGTCAATAAGGCTGTTAGCAATAAGAGTGGATAACCTGTATAAACGAGTGATCTGGTGAGTGCCCAGTATGTTGGAGATAGATGTGGCATTGTGGCAGCTATTGTGTTCCAACACTAGTGGATTAGTGAATACTAGGCTTGGCGTGACCGGGTGGAGCCAAACGAGAGACCTGCATTCAGCACACAGTTGGTACACGCTGCATTATCTAGCAAGTCATGCAAGTCTTGTATGCTTGGTTGAAATTGTGTAGATTGGGCTTGCGTTTGGTTTGTGTGCCGATCATCTGTAGCATGGTTTGGTGCTTCATACTCGGACCTGGAACATTGAATTTCTTCATGCGACTGTCTCAAAGAAGTAATTTACTTACATATGTGGAGTCCTTCTTGCTAAGATAAGAAATAAGCTGTGATGTATCCAGGGAATTCGTCCCTTCCCCCTAAAATGGACCCACCCCCTGTGGGACAAGGGAGGTGAGCCTAATGATCTTAACACCCCCTAAGAGACAGGGCAAGTGGGATACCACTGGGGGGGGGACTCCCCGCTGGTGAACAAGGAGTCCCCAGAAGGGTCCCATGTGTATATGGGGATTGAGCAGTCTGATTACTCTTGTAACAGTTTAGAAGTGACTGGCAAAGTTTTTGACCCTTATGTTTTTCTTTGTATTAGTGGTAGGGTTAGCACTTTGGTTAGATTGGGCTTTGACACCGAGTACTGTATACTGTTTGCAGAATGTTAAAACGGGCACCAGTTATTATTCTTTCGTTTTAGACGGGGCTAAGATCCACTTTAGAACTAGGATAGAGTAGCCCTTTTATATTTTTTTGTTTAATAAAATAAGTGTTAAACCTTGACCTCTTGTCTGCCTCCCGAGTCTGACTTACCACAATGCATAGTGCGGGATTGTACATTACGTTTGTTGAGTAGATGGCATCGTTTGGAAGTTATTCGAATATGGCATAGGTTTAAGGTTTCCTGTATTTTGTTTTTGGGGAATACATGTACACTTCTTGAGAGGTTATACTATGTTTGTCTTTGCAATTAGGTTATCCCTCGGGTGAGCGGATGAAGTTGGTTTGTGGCTAGACATATCTATGTATATATGTGCCTGGTTTAGGCGATACCAGTGCAAACATGTTCTTCTGTAGGTGAAATGTCGTTTTTATTTTTTCTGGGTGGACTAGCAGGGGTGTTTGATTTGATAGCATGAGGCGTTTGGAGTTTATAATGCTTTTTTTGTTTTTTTCTCACTTCATCCTCAGCAGGTTGACTAACTCAAGTGATTTCTTTTTCTTCAATATTGAAGTACTTGGAGTGACCAAACATATTAAATAGGTGAAGCAAAAAAAATGTGCCCACCAATGCTTTGTTATGATACCAACAACACTTAACCCTGTTGTTTACCTCCTTATTGTCTTAGCCGTCCTCGCTTCTGGAACTACTTTAGCAACGACTGCCACAGCGGAATCTAGCCACGTTTTCATAGCCTGCTTACTCTGTAGTACAGATTAACACTGACTATATGATCACCCTTTGCCTTTATTACTTGCCGCATTTCCAAGACTCTGTTTTTCCCAAGCGTATCTTGCTGCCCCCGACTTGTGGGGCTCACAATGCCAAGCTCAAATTCTGCCGTGAAAATAGTCCTCACTATCGTCCATCTCGTTTCATAGGTAGGATGCAACAAATCTATTCTACTTGGTCAAATAATTAACTGACTTTTATCTTACAAATGTGTGTTTCTGTCTGAATATCTGTACAACATTCTGATACTCTACAGGGACCGGTCTGCGCTTTTACAAAACTTCGTAATTACTATGAATATCTGAATTGTCTGTCTTATCTGATGGGTGTCTGTTGGCCCTTAATGAGTTATAGGTAATATACCGGTTACCTCTGGAGTGCACACGGTCTCCTAATGTGGATGTTTGTGGATTGTTTTTGTTTCTGGGTTGGACCATAACTACTTTTGGGGTGTTTTATTTCAATGTTTATTTTTAATGCTTTTCAGACGAGCTGGTGCAGGCAGGCTGGGAGAAATGCTGGAGCAAGCGGGAGAATCGTCCCTATTATTTCAATCGCTTTACTAACCAGTCTCTGTGGGAGATGCCAGTCTTAGGCCAGCATGATGTCATTGTAAGTAAGATTGTTCGATGAAACCACCACAAATGATATTGAGTACGACTCTGCTTACAGAGTGATTGTTGATGCTTTAGTTTATTAAATGTATAAAGCTCTCAATTCCCAGAAAATCTAGCTTTTGCAGCGCCTAACCTTTACAAAGACAATACAAGGATGTTGTGGGTACCTAGAATACAATTAATCAGTACATGTTTTATAGGGTTCGAAATTGCTGGGTGCTAAAGCTATTTATCTCCTGCTCCTAAAGAGCCTTGTTACCTTGACCACAACCGCTACCAGGAGCTACATTTAGCTCCCCAGGCCAACTGGTGACATACAAACACACCTATGTTATATTAACCATGTGTATTTGGCAAGGTTTATAAAGAGGTTTGATGGCACATATAGAGCACATTTCGAGCACAACAGATCAAGTGTAATCGACAAAACGTGTACTTTTGTCTCCTGTGTGAAAGTGATATTTGTGGCACACTATCTGCTAGCTCCTGGTACCCCAGAGGTAGCTCCTGCCTTCCAGATGTTACCAGGTACCCAGCAGCTGGTTTTGATTCCTGCTTATCAAGTCACTATTTCAAACCCTATATTATAAATAAGGTGGCACAGTGAAATATAAGAAATCAAGAGTACCAGGTGGAGGTTGTAAGAGGGCCAAAAAATCAAAAAAATAATGAAAAATCGCCTACAAAACTGCTCGACCTTGCCTGTTCTCAAACCTTTCTTTCAATGCAATGCATCTTATTGTCAGATGTGTGCTTCACAGCCTAACCTGTTATGTTTCTTTTCAGTGACAGTGTATAGTTTTGAAACTTTGCCATTCAAATTGTCATGTTTGTTTTCTGCGTCTTATGTTAATGTTAGGCAGAATTTCATGCAGTACCCTCTGGGACCACCACATACAATTAGGACTACAGGTGTAAGCAAAAACCAACCTTTGGTATAAGTCTGTACTACACAGTTTGTGGTAGCGAGCTGAGCAGCCAGGCTTATCTCAATAGAGAATGTGAGCAGTAAAAGAGGTTACACAGAGGTCTTACAATCACAGTGGTTCAAGTAGACACTTGCACTCAAGGTTTCTTGGTAAAACACTTATTAATTTATTACACAATCATTTAGAAAACATTCACTAGAAGTAGGCAACTTCATAGTATACACAAACGCAATTCGATACCAAACCAATACGTTTCTGAGTAATTTAGGCTCCCCTGAATTAGGAGTAAAATGGCATTTCAGTTACTTTCAATGGGAGTAAAAGGCGCACAAATTAGCAGAATAGATCACAAATACTTTCTTAGACAGTGCAAATAGTTTTAGTTCACTAGAGGACTCGATTCAGTTCAATAGGCCTAGGCCAAAGTCAATGGACTAGTGTCTTGGATAGGAAAGAGCAGTTCTTGAAGTAAACAGTAAAGTCTTTGCCAATGTTCTCAGAAGTAGTTTGTACGTAAAAGAATCATATGTTGGGTCACAAGCTGATTTGGCCTGCAAGTTGGGAAAGTTCCATTAACTTTCACCGCAAGAGGTAAGTTCTCTCAATCGGGTTGGCACAGTACCTTAATATGAAGAACAAGATGTAGCAGAAGACGTTGGTTCCTGCCAGTTCCTGCAGATCTCACTGTTCCAGAGCCTCAGTCATGGGGACAAGAGGGAGGACGTCGGGGACTCCTGCACTGCACAGGATCCTTGAAAAACGCGGACAAAATGGAGTCACTTCAGGTCAAGTAGCTGTCATCAGGCACACAAGCTGGTGTCCTTCCCGCTGGTTAATCCTAACCAGCTCCGAGAATGCAATCCAGGTGGCTTACAAGTTGATTGGTCCCACCAACTCAAAGGAAGAAGTCGTCCTTGAAGGGGCTTCTCTGTCGAGATGAACTTGGCAATTCGGACCTGCAGCAGGGCTTCACCGGGCAAACCAACTGTCCAGGAGTTGCAGCAGCTGTTCTCTTCCAGCTTGTCTTCGGTTCTTTCGTTCCATTGGTCGACTTCGCTTTCCAGTCCAAGCGACTCGCCTTTTAAACAGTTTTCTCCCTTTCATTCCAGCCTAGCTGCCACTCGCCCAGCACAGTGGCTGTCCTTGCCAGCCAGCCAATCACGCTAGAGTGCATTTGGGTCTCCTAGGAGACTAAGCACAGGGAATTTCGGGCACCTTCCTTACTTCCTGCCCACCGCAGATACTCGGACACCAGAGGCGGTCTTCAGTCGTAAAGCCTGCCAAAGGCATAGAAACAAAGGGACCAAACCTGGTCTGGCGTGCAGAGACAAACTCTAGAAGGACCTTTCCCAAAGAAAATGGCAAAAAAAGAAGACCGGGACCTGTTTAAACAAAGGGGCTTAAGGCGCCATCTTGAAAAACATGGCTCCCGCGATTTCTAGCTACCACTGTTTGCGGTCGGGAAAAATCATGGTAGTTCGTTGTAAAACCACTGCCACCAGCCATTTCGATAGAAAAGGGTAGCAGTTGACTGCTACATGAGTTTCTAGACATAGGGGATACTAGTTAACCCCTCCAGCACTCTATAGGAAGATAGTGTGTGCTGGGTCTAGGAATTTAAAAAGACTAGTAAAGTCAATTTAACCTTACATTCTCTGCGAAACAGTAGTTTATCCCAGCGAAGGTATTTAAACCTTTGGGAAGTCTAAAAGACATCCCTGTGTCACTGCACTGAGGGTGCTGTGTAACACACATGAAAAGATGCCTATGGAGTTATGGTAAAACTCCATAATCAAAGAACACAAGAGTAAAAAACCCATCAAAATACACGAAAGGGGGGAAAAAAGGCTCACACTCTTTCCAGGTAAAAAAATCAAGTCCTCAAAATCCAGCAAAGTTGCTGGGGTTCTCTAAGGTGAAGGGAGTTAGCACATTTATGAGAATTCTCCCAAACAGTTAATGATTGTAGTCATTTTGCGTTTCTTTTCAGTAAGGTCTATGCTACTCCTGCATTGCATGACTGTGTTAACACATTGGCCTCTGAGTGTAATTGTGCTCTTACGGTGGGGCCACCTTTTGAGGGTTAAAATGGTTGGCAATGCGTTTTAGTGGGTGTATTTGAGTTTTCAGAGAGCTTGCTCCATATTTCTAGTTGTATTGTTAAGTTTCATCTTTGCCGCTGTTGTTCCGAAGTCACTTTTCTCATTGAGACCTGAAATGTGACCTTCTTTGTTACCTATTCATGGTTTTGGGGGCAGAGGGCCTGTGTGTGTGTGTGTGTGTGGTGTGTGTTTGATTGTGTGTGTTTTTTTGTTTCTTAGTGGATCTTGTTAGGCTTTTTCTACACATGAAATTTAGGATTCAGGATGCTACGTTCCCACCTACGTTGCAGGGCTTCACTGTACATGTCTGTTCTGATTCTACCTGGGGTAAACATTGCGGGTCAGTCAATGCTACACGCATTGAGTAGATAAAGGTGGTAAAAAGGTACAGGGTAACATGCAACAATACACAAGGGGTTAATGTCCCCACAGTATATTTAACATGCACTGTTTACATGTAGGTTATATGCAGGTAAATATTCAGTGTGTTACAGGTAAGTAACGTTTTAGCAATGGAGTTTGTATGGTTGTGATTGAGGTGATAATCCGGTTTTCAGCAGGCTGTACTGTCTAGAAACAGACTGCCGTCCCTAGGTAATGGCCTAAGTGAAGCAAAGGCATTACCGATGAGCAGCGGTCCATTACCAGGATGGTACAGACCACTGACCAGGGTGTTACCACCATACTTAATGCCAAAAACATTTTTTTTTAAAAGTTCCTACGTGATGATCTCCAGTGCGGTTCCATCTGCGTATCTCGGAAACCCGAAGTTAGGTGGCATGCAAGTCCCGCTGCTGTGTGGAGATCCTGAAGTCAAGAGTGGCATCTTTGCAGGTTTATTGTGCTGTCTCGGGAGTCAAAGGAGCTACGTGAGTGATGCATTGCAGAGACAAGGCTGGCCTCCTGCGCTCTTCTGAATTCGATCCAAACTTCCCAATGACTCAAGCTGGGTATTGGTGGGGTCTTGCACAAGTTGTGCGTCTGCAAGCAGTACCCAGTAGTAGTAGCAGCATCATTGTTGGTGAGTGGGGGAGTTTTCTGTGAGAGATCCGGATCTGGGTGATCTGCCCGCAACGTTGTGACTGCATACCCTCATTTCCTATTAGTAGAGCTTCCCTCAAAAGAGACTTTAAGCTGATTAGCAAGCCTCCCCGTTTTGCTGCTTACCCGTAGGCCAGTTCTCTATGGTCACTCCATTTGAACAATATTTAGGAGACGTTTGTAGTTTCACCCGATGCAGCAGCTCATTCCACCTTCTCGCATTCTCTCCAGCACAGAAAGCGTGATGCCATATAGAACCCCCAGCCGAGCCGTAGGCACACCCTCCTCGGTGTGCAGTCAAAAAGTCGAAACAATACATTCAAATGTCAAAAATGTTGAAAAAAATGTCGCAAAAAAAGTCGAATGTTTTATTTTATTTATATGTATTTTTTGGGTTTAGTAAGTAAAAAAAGGGCTAAAATAAAAAAAAAGGGTGGTTGGGGGAACCACCCATTTCGAAAAAAAAGTAATAAAAAAGAAATTCGACTTTTTTTTTCAACGTTTTTTCTATATTTTGACTTTCGACATTATTGCTTTCGATTTAATGACTATAAACCCACACTCCTCAAAGGCAGCCCAGCATATATGCTCTTTAAAAAGGCTCAACTGCCAAGGGCACCCAGTGGACCTGTGATGCAGATCTCCATGTGCTCCTTCCAGGACCCCTCACATGGCCTTAGATACATGCCTCTTTTGCAAAAGGGGACTCAAAGTCTCTGTGATCCCAAACGCCTCAAGACCTTCCTCTTCTCCTCTGCCTTCTCTCTACCGCTCCCCTGCTAACCCCTGCTTTCTACCTGCTAGCTCCTCCTTCTCAGCTTGCTGACTGGTCGCCTGGCTCACCTCCGAACCTTACAGGTCCCAGGCACCCACATCAGTCCCTGAACTTGCCTCCGGCCCCCGCACTACTTGCAGTACTACGCACTTCCCTAAGAGGCAACCTTCTGCACTAACCAGGCCCTCCTGGACCAGGGCAGTTTCTCCTATCATTACAGATGGTCTGGCACTTGCATCATTGTCAGTTTGCTATACTTGTACTACCCCCCCCTCCCACCCCCTTCCCCCAACTACATGTTAACGCACTTGAATTAGCAGAAATTCATCCGGCCTAGTGTGCTTATTATTACTGTATTTTTCCAAGGCCTTATGAATGATTGTATCCCATGTTCCCCTCCCATCTTGGAGCGCTTTGAACCACTCGTTTTGTGTACAAGTGCTTTATAAATATACAATACAACACGTTCCTCTGCACTAAGAACTA
This sequence comes from Ambystoma mexicanum, assembly GCF_040938575.1. Taxonomy (NCBI): domain Eukaryota; kingdom Metazoa; phylum Chordata; class Amphibia; order Caudata; family Ambystomatidae; genus Ambystoma; species Ambystoma mexicanum. The sequence continues at coordinate 527,826,367 of NC_090925.1, forward strand.
GTCCTCTCTGAGCCATGCCACATGGGTGGGTGCTCAGTCCTCCATCTCAAATAAGGTCTGCTTGGTGAGTCTTCTCTCATTGTTGCTAGATGGTAGTGTGTGCCTTTCACCAGCTGGCTGCAGGGTTCTGGTCAGCGACCAACAAGTCCCATCCCACAACTTTCCAGCTCCACAGGGAGCAGGGACATGCAAAAATCATGTAGGTGATGCTACCTCCTGGATGGTTTAGGAACAAGGCAGTATTTTCCACAGGATATGGCTGGGTTTACTCAGACATGCATGAAAACAAGGAGAAATTGATTACCCCTCTCTACGCCGATATCACATAGACTGATGATGCTTTTACAAACATTATTGTTCATGAAAATCAAAACATTATTCATTTTTGATGACCATATAGGGAAAGAACTTCCCACCATGGAACCACACACATATATTAAGAAAGACGATTTTATTGAATTAGGTTTTAGGGTTTACTTGGAGCACAACCCATATCTCCCGTCTTAGTCGGGCTCTCGCGTGCCCCTTCTCCACATTCCTTAAAGTTTCTGGTCCGGGCCTGGTCACTTTATCCACCTGTGATCATGAAGTGTGCCCCTTTTCAGAGCGTTCTACACCACCTCAGGTCTCCCTCTTCACTGAGATGTCAATGGTTTGTTCCTCCTGCTACCTCTAGCTTCTGCATTGGCCTACCTGGTTCTCTTTGCTCCTTCCTGATGTTCTCCCGCTTAGTCCGTATTATCAGCAACCTCCTTCAATTGTTTTCCACCAACCTCCTCATGTTTTCCAACCGCCTCCTGATTCAATTTGCTGACCTCTTCCTGATTTTTTACAACCTGCTTCTTGCTTCATTCAACCACATCCTTCTCTGCCTCCAAACACTACTCCAAACACTCCTCACCAACCCTTTTGACATTCTCCAACTGTTTTCAACCTCCTGCCACAACCCTCTCCAAGCTCCCACACCAACTGACTAACCTTGTGGGTTCTTGCAGGGCTTTGACCTCATCTTCCAACATGGGGATTTAGGTGTGTCAGCAGGGATGGGAAATGCCTCTTTGGCTTCTCTACTGAGGATGTCTTATAGGTCCAATGTGGAGCTTGGGATTGGCTTGTCCATCCCCCTGGCAGTCCTCTTTGCATGCCACCCCCAGATACTGCTTTCCAGCCTCAATCTGATGAAAGAGGACTTGGTTGTGTTACTTCAGACAGCTGGTGTAAGGATTGGCTTGTGGGCCCCTGCCCTGTGAATGATGTGGTAATTGTGGCTGGCTAGTCACTCCTCCTTGGAGGCTCTCTTCTGGTTGTCATACATTGACCCTGGCCCGCGGTGGGTTACCTAAGCCTGTAACTGTATTACAGTGGGGGCCTTGTGTGTTGGCCGGCAGGCTGTTTGTTTCCCCATACTAATTTTGGACCATAGGGCCATCTGTAGATTTATATATGGGATTCTGGCACCTGTACAATAGACTAGATGCTGCACCAATGTTACTTGACTCCTTTTAACGAGGCTGAAGTGTCTATTGTGGCACTTAAACTGTCCCCTACCACATGCTTGGGACCATGGTCAGGTGGCCAGGTCATCCTCCTCCCCATACACCTACGGGACCATCATCTGTTAGCTTAGGGCGGCACCTGGATTCTTGATCACCCTTTCTAGGTGTTCCACAAATGAGTCGGGGGACTTTTTAGTCACAGGGGCTCTTGATTAATAGGAATTTCAGACTCATGTTTTGTAATCCAGCATTCTTTAAGTGATTGTGTCACCTCCTCTACTTTGCTAGCCTGGTAATTAGTGAGAGGCTGATATGTTCTATCGTACATTTGTTTATGTATTTGTTTGATTCATATTGTATGGTACCTTGAATTACTATTCCACCCCATTGCCTGATGATTTGAGAGTAATAGTGTGTTAAACTCTACAATATTATTTTTTCTTCCTTAGTAATGGTAGCTGGGTTCATTTTGATTTAAATCCAGCCCAGAGTCCCTTTTCAAATGCAATATATTTGCACACATCAGTAGTGGTGGTGGTGTGAAATGAGAACAAGGCCTGAAGCCAGTTGTGAGTGTTCCTCTCAGCTGGTTGTCTGTTTTCTCTCATCTGGTTTGTCACATTACTATTTTGTTTTGTTTTTAGTCTGACTTTTTCTGGCAGACCGCTCTCTGATAGTGATCCCTTCAAGTTGGACTGTTAAGTTTATTTAATCCCAGCAAATAAAGCTCATTGTGTAATTACTGATGTTTAGATCTAGACTTTGTTTCTTTCTGCTAGACTGCAAGCAGACTGTTCTCACTTTGGGCCACCTCTTTTGAATTCTAGTTAAAGCCCATGTTGATGTCACCATATGTTCCCTTAGACTGACCACAATTTACTATGTTTTTGTTTATCCTGTCTGTTGTTTCCACTTTTAATACCTTATTGCCATGATGTTTCCTCATAGTCTGACCCTTTAGGGTTGAATGCAGCTCCAATGCCGGCTGAAGGAACCATTGTTGAGAGTCCTGTGGACCTGAAGCAGCGGAAGAGGAAACTTTCTGAAGAACTGCCTCCCAGCGGGAATAGTGTGAAAAAAGTGAAGGTAATTCTAAACCACTCTAAAAATGAAACTTGTGCTCTAATTGACATCTAAAGCCTCCCATCCAGGCACACTCTCTCCATCCACCTCAATATCTTTTTAAGCTGATCTTTTGGCTATAAACCTATCTCAATGTCTGCTTTTTTAATGTTGATTACTGTGCATCTTCTTCTCTGACAGTATGTTAATATAAAGCAAATTCACTCCCTTCTTCATAATCTCTTAAAACATGCTTAACATTCCATCTCCCAGCCTATTTTATTTTGTGGACTATACGTTATTCCCTTCAACTATACTTTTCCATCCCCAGTGATCAGTGATGTGTTTCTCATTAGGTTGATGTGACTCCTCCGACTCCTTCCACTCCGACGCCCACAACTCCGACTTCCCAGACCGTTCCCAGCTCTCCAAGTGTCCCAGGGGCTCCAGTCTTTAAGGTCTGGGGTGCATCTCAAGAAGATAAGCAACAAGCAGCCCTCCTTCGGCCCTCAGAGTAAGTACAGTTCTAATTGAGCATGACTGTAGGAAGGGATGAATGAGTTGTAGTTAGCATTTCCTAGTCATAGTTTACTTCTTGCTTGAGATAGGTAAGATGACTTGGATAGCCCTTATAAGTAACTGTGACCATGCAGGCCAGCGTAGTGATAGTAGCCTATATTAATGATGCTAATGATAATGTGTTATTTATATAGCGCCTTAATCCAAAGCGCTTTATAGAGCACATATTTACCTACAATATCGCCCAACCGAAATTGGTACTCATATTAATGTGCCTTCTCAACCCCTGCCTGCAGTGGCTATGATAAAAAGCTTGTGAGATGCTAAGTTAACCCTCCCCTCGTAAATTGTATCATACATTGCCATAGGTCTATAATAGAAACTCTCCAAGAGTACCAGAAGATGCTCTTGTGGGTGTGTACATATTGTCTTTAAAAAAAGAAATTGTGACGAGTAACCTGGAGGATTTGTCGGAGTAAAGCAAGGAAATAGGAAGACTGCCAAAAGGCCTGTGAAACATGGTATTAGGACCAGTGGGTCAGTGTTTGTTTACTTTCACTTAGTGAAGATCACACCCTAAAGTTGCACCAGAGACTGAGCTTGCATATTTACATATATAATTTATTCAACATTCACACATAATGAATGGTACTAACTTAAACTGCTAAAAAGGCTTTCATTCTCTTATCCAAATTAGCACTGGGGGATACTTAGCTTTGCTGTTTCTGTGTGGGAATGCTGCAGTTGAGGCTTTGTAGCATTCACGACTCCAAACTGGTGCCCAGGGTATTCGAAGGCATCGTGACTCGTTGGTCCCATTTAGTTCAAGGGCTGAAGCACCGATGAGTCATCCTTGAGTCATCGACGGGCTGTTCTTCGAAGGATTCTTGCCTCCATAATAGATCCTAAGAATGGCTGCAGGAGCCCTCCTCCTATCCGAAACTGGTGGTGAAAGCATGTCCAAAACCACCAATGGAAAGGATCAGCACCATTCAAACAGTCATTAGTTGTCCAATCGGGGACCCCTACTGGTTTGAAATGCCATCCAGTAGCAGACATACTGGCACCAGGGATTTGGACTTGGACTAGACAGTATTTTTATTTACATTTTATATACAGGAGGAACAATGCTCCTTTAGTTACAAAAGAACAGACAATAGATAATAAATCAGATATGATGGGAAGTAGTGAGCTTCTTACAATGGGGTGAGTTTCAGTCACATCCTGACCAGGTTGTGGAGCGGTGTACATGGAACAGTCATTGGGGCCAATGCATACGTTGACATGCATATATTAAGGACAGCCAACTATTAGGGATAATTCTGCTAATTCCCTTCACCTTAGAGACCCCCAGCAACTTTGCTGGATTTTGAAGACTTTTTTTTTTGTATTAATCAATTGATTGATTTTTACAACATGGTCTTCTGCAGCAGTTAAAAGATCTATTTCAAAGGATTTTTTCCAAATGTTTTATCAAACCTTTCCTAATGTCTTCAGCCAAGGTTGGCTCTTTAAGATGTTACTATCGATTGGGAAAGTAGATGTAAGTGAAGCTAAAAGAAAAGGAACGTCTTGTTGTTTCTTCAGGAAGAAAACCGAGGTTTAAGTCTCAGAGGTCAAGGGGTTTTCTAGGGGTTCAGGTAGATTTTCAAGTGCTGCCATTAGATGCTGAAAGATTTTGAACGTTGCCGTTAGCCAGGTCGGTTTATCCCCACTTATCATCCTGGACCACCAACAGTTTTCACCCTCAATCGAGAGGTCAGACGAAAAATGTTTCATGTATGCCAATCTGGTTTTTACTGTTCTTGTGCAATTTAGAAGAAGGTGGCAAATGGTCTCTTTTTCGTTTGGTTTTTGACAGTGTCTGCAGTAATTGGTACTTGAGAGACCTCTAATTGCTTTAATTTCGTTGGTGGGTAGTAGGTTAAGTCTAGCTCTTAGGAGGAAGTTTCTAGCTTGCCTACTTGGAAATTGTTTGATGAAGCCCTGTAGTTCATTCAATTTCCTTACATGAGGCGGCAAGTGAGATGTTAATTTGTTTTCTGAGGTATTTGCCAGAGTCTGAATCCAGTCTAGTTCTTTGATTTTTTTTTTTTTAGAACTTTAACCGGGTTGTTCACTAGTTCTTCCTCTCTGCTCTCAATCGAGTTTAGAAGGGCAGTATTTCCTGCCCTCCAAATTTGTAGTGTCTTGTTGGTTGAATTCTCCATCTCCGATCAGTCTGTATGGCAGCACGCTTGTTGGAATCAGACATTTCCTAAATAGCATCAAAGAGTTACAGTTCAATAACCCTTGCAGGGACAGAAGACTCAGTTCTCTTCGAAATTGATGCTACTGGTGTAGAGGTGGGTAGACCAAGGACACGCTTCGAGTTTTGGCCATGTTTCACTCTGTATCAATGGTATTGCCTCTGCGCCGCAGGTTATTGAGGGTACTAATTTCATCTTGTAGAACTCAATAAGTGGTATTGATGAAAAACGGCTGAATTTCTGATCAATGGCCTTTCCTTGGGTTACCAGTTTTCTGATTTTTACTCGTAGGGCGTCTTGCATTGCAGATTCTCTTTTTGTGCTGTCCAAAGTTATGCCTAAATACTAAAAGCTCTTTACTTTGTCGATCTCAGATGATTGGAAGTGCCATTTAGTCTTGTCCAGTTTCCTGGCTGTTTTTTCAAAAATCATTATTTTGTTTTTTTCTTTGTTGACTTCCAAGTTATTGATGGTTGTGTATAGCAGAAGGTGATCAAGTTGGCGCTCTAGACCGTTGGGCGTCTGGTCGATTAAAATTAGGTCATCGCCATATAGTAGTCTGCTGCCCTAACCTAGGTGGAAATGTCTTCTGATGTTTGGTAGTCGCCAAGGTAAGCCAAAAAGAGAAGGGGCCAGTGGGCAGCCCTGTTTGACTCCCCATTGAATCAGGATGATTGCCGATAGGGACCCTTGGCAATTCAGCCGTACTCTCACAGTAGTGTTTTTGTGCAGGGCTCTGATGGGGTCTAAGATTTCGATCGGACACGCCCAGCCTTCAGGCGGGTCCTGTCTACCCTATCAAAGGCCTGAGTGAAATCTATGAAAGCCATGTACAGTCTGGGTCCTCCTTCCATCACTTTGCTTTTCAGGGCACTTATTAACAGGATGTTGACAGTAGTTCCCATATTCTTTTTGAACCCTGACTGGAACTGGTCATTGCATGGCGCCTCTTTGTCCCAGACTTGAAACTGTTAGGCTCACCTGGTATCCACAGGGATGCAACCCAGCCAGTTGGTCGTTGGTGCTCTTCTCAATGATTCCCTGGTGTGGTCTCGGTGTCTATGGGATTCCGCCTGGAAATGAAAACTATATTAGGACTGGGCGACCAAGGAAAGTTTTCCCGCACCTCCCTTGTGTTTCCAGCCCCTCCAGGTTCTCTTCTCACCTGGTTGTTGGAATCGGTGGGCTCTCCGTCCTGCTCTCTGGGCAGGGGCGCGTGGTCTTTTGTAGGCGCGGGCGGTCCAGTTACTTCACTGACTGCTGCCCTTGTAGTGTCTTTCAGGTAGGTCTTATTGCGATTGATGGTGTCGTAATTCTTGCATGCCTTTTCTCTGTTCTGAATGTCGCTTTTTTATCTCCCTAGGAGCGCGGAGTGTCCGCTTGAAGAACTGGATATGCTGGTTCTCCCCGGGAGATGATGGCGCGCTATAGCGCTATGATGCGGTAAGGAGGCGCTTTGCGTAGCGCAGCGATGTCTTGTCCTCACTGACCTGTGCTTTTCTCTTTTCGTAGGTCGCAGTGAGTTCCCAGTGCAGAAGGAGTTCCGGAGTTATGCCGGCTGAAAAGCAACCAACCAGGTAAGTCTTTAAGCGCTTTGTGGTTGTAATGTCTCCACTACCTCCTTTAATGATGTTTTTCTCCTTTTCTCAGGTCCTTCGATCCGGGCGGTAAACTCCACCAACAGAGCTGCCCAGGAGCTGCGAGCAGTGAAGGATGATGAATGCAGGTAAGATTCTGCTGCTAACGATGTTCTTGATTTTTCTGCAGGTCCGGAATTCACCAGGCTCGTGAGAAAGCTGGACACAGTGAGCGTCACGTTGCTAGAAGCAAAGTAACGCAAAGCGTGTTGTCTTGTTCGGGTGTGGTTTAAATAGCCACTGTAAAGTAGTCCAGGTAAAGTTGTCCCTAGGCCACCACACCCAAAACACTAGACCACATAGCTTGGTTCTAGGAATCAAGCTATGTGGATACCTCCATGTTGGCTGAAAGCCTAAATAAAGTAGTTCCTCAAGTAGATGTCTTTCCTTAGTGATGAGCCTGGCGCCAAAGGCGCCAGGACTGGCCCCAAGAGGGCCTGAGAAGTGGATGCCAGGCCTTATTAGTGATTTGAGCCCTGATTCCACCTGGCCAATGGGCTTGCCAGTGGGGATCAGGGCTGAGGGCCATGGCAGCACTCCCCCTCCCCCCCCCCCCCCAAGGCCCTCCCAAGGTGTGTCTTCTACCTGGTCCAGGTTTAGTTGGGGAAGTTCTGATGAAACTTCTTGATCAGACCTGGTGCATGGATGTTCTCACTGGGTTCCCAGGATCTATCTTGAGGCCCAAACCCCTTCCAGTCGACGAGACACAACTTGGCTCTAGAGTACTTAGAGTCCAGGATGCCCTTGACTTCGAATTCTGGTTCTCCATCTATTAATATAGGTTGAGGTGGTGTCTTGATTCGTATACCGGGTTGCATTGGTTTTAAGAGGGACACATAGAATACCGGATGGATTTGTAGATTAGGTGGTAAGTCTTAATTTGACGGCTGCTGGGTTGATAATTGCCTTGATGCTATAGGGTCCCAAATGTCGAGGATGGAAGGTCCGGGTCCCTTTGATGGGTACGTATTTGGCGGCTAACAAAACATGGTCTCCAACTTGATAGTCTGGGGCCTTTTTCCGATGCTGGTCGGCAAAGTGCTTTTGTTTTTCTTTAGCATGAATAAGATGTTCCTTCGCCTTTCTGAACGCCTGAGTGATGGTTGTATGAAGAGTCTTTACTGCAGGCATTTCCAAGTTGGCAGGAAGGTCAAGTTCTGATGTACGTGGATGTCTACCATACAAGGTGAAAAAAAGGTGTTTGGCACGTGCTAGAATGTACAAAGTTGTTATATGTGTACTCGGCTATCCACAGTAAGTCCTTCCAATCTCTCAATTCATGGTGCAGCATGCACTGTAAATACTGCTCGAGGGTCTGGTTCGTCCTCTCGGTTTGGCCGTCTGTCTGGGGGTGGTGACTGGAGGATAGCCGGAGGTCAATCTGTGCCATTGCGCAACATTTTCTCCAAAAATTGGATACAAATTGGCTGCTCGATCGGAGACCAGAACTGATGGAAGCCATACAGCTTGACAATGTTTTCCAGAAATACTTCTGCTTGGGTGGATGCGTCCGGGAGGCCCTTTAGAGGAATAAAATGTGCCATCTTTGAGAACAAATCCACGATTACAAGAATGGTGTTAAAGCCTTGACTCGGTGGCAGATCAATGATAAAGTCGAGGGAAAGAGTGTGCCATGGAGCGGGAGGGATGTCCAGTGGTTGTAGGAGACCTGATGGTTTCTGATTCTGTGATTTATTTTGTGCACAGACGCCGCAGGACTGAACATACTGGACAATGTCCTTACGCCAGGTAGGCCACCAAAAGTTATTGTTTACCTTGGCTAAAGTTTTAGCGATTCCAGGGTGTCCTTCGATCAGAGAGTCATGATAACCTGAAGTGATATGCTGTTGCAACTCCTTCTCGGGTACATATAGCCGGTCTCTAAAATAAGGTAACTGATCCTTGATGCAATATTGTTCTCCTTAAGTTTGCCATGCAAGGAAAGCATCCGGGTTCATTGACTGTCGAATTTTGTTTCGTAATTCGGCTTGTGATAACCTTGTTGTAATCCCCAAGAGTTTGTCTTCAGGTATGATGGGTACCGGGTCTGGAGTTGTATACACCGTTTCATCGATACCCATTCGAGATAAGGCGTCAGCTTTCCCATTCTTGACCCCTAGTCGAAAGGTGATCACATAGGTGAAGACTGGGGTTTGGCTGTTTTGAGATATTGCAGGTTCCGGTGGTCTGTGATCACTGTAATGGTGTGTCTAGCTCCCAGAAGATAGTGTTGCCACGCCTTGAAAGCGGACTTGATGTCTAGGCGTTCTTTGTCCGTGATAGCGTAATTAATTTCCGGGGGTGAGAAATTTTTTGACCAGAAGGCCACAGGATACAGCTGGCCAGTTTCTGGGTCCTTCCGTGAAAGGACCACTCCCACTGTCATTATGGAAGCATCAGTTTCTACAACATAAGGGAGGTCTGGGCGCGGGTGCCGCAGGATTGGAGCGGAGGTGAACCTTTGTTTCAGTTCCTGAAAGGCTCTTTCTGCTTCCTCAGTCCAAGCAAACTTTTTATTGCTTTTTCGTAGCAGTACTGTGATCGGGTGCACAACCTGAGAGAAGTCTGGGATAAATCGGCGGTAAAAGTTTGCAAAGCCTAGCATGCTCTGTATCCCCTTCAGAGATGTTGGTGATGGCCATTTGAAAATAGCGTAAACCTTATGTATGTCCATTCTGATGCCTTTTGGCGAAAGGATGAAACCAAGGAATTCTACTTCCGTGACGTGAAAAAAACATTTCTCCAGCTTTGCATACAAACAATGTTGGTGGAGCTTGGTGAGGACTGAACGAACATGCCTGATTTGATCTTGTTTTGAGGCTGAGTAGAGCAAGATGTCATCAATGTACACTAAGGCGCAAACGTCAATCAGTTCTCTCAAGACATCATTCATGAAATATTGAAGCGCTTCGGGAGCGTTACACAAGCCAAAAGGCATGACTTGATATTCAAACAAGACATATTTGGTACGGAAAGCGGTTTTCCACTCATGTCCGCTTCTGACCCGGACCAGATGGTATGCTCCCCGAAGGTCTAATTTGGTATAGATCTGGGCATCTTTGACTTGGTCTAGCATTTCCGGGATGAGAGGCAAGGGGCAGCGGTTCTTCACGGTTATCTGGTTTATTGAGCGGTAATCAATACAGGTCTTTAAGACCCCTTCCTTTTTCGGTACGAAGAACAAAGGGCTGGCTGCTGGAGACTTAGATGGGCGGATAAATCCGTTTGCAAGGTACTGGTCCAATTGGGATTTCAGGTGAAGGTTTTCTGGTTCGGTAAGAGTGTAGATCCTGCCGCAAGGGATTTGTGCCCCAGGAATAAAGTCAATTTGACAAACATAAGGCCTATGCGGCGGCAATGTGTTAGCCTGGTCTTTTTGGAATACGTCCTGAAGGTCACGATATTCATCTGGCAAAGTATTAGTTACTCCCAGAGTAGAGGCTCTAGTATTGGAAGTCTTGGAGACACAGGAGTCGGGTTCCGGGTCAGGAGAGTAGCAAGTTGGGGAGTAGTTGCTGGAGAAGGTTTAATTTCCGTGCCCGCCAGTCTAGCAAAGGGTTGTGAGCAACCTAGTATCAACCGGAACTGAGGTGCCTTTATAAGATCGAACGTAATACTCTCCCGATGTCCATCCTGGCACAGCAAGGTTACTACTGCTGTGCACTGGGTTACTGGTCCGGAGGCAATTTCTCTCCCATCCACGGTAGACACCTTGTCCCTGGTAGACTTAGAACACAAAGGGAGACCCATCTCTGCTGCCAACTCTTGATCTATATAGTTCACAACTGCTCCGCTGTCGATGTACGCTTCTACGGCATGCATCTTTGACGATTGTTGGTGATTTATTAAGATCACGGATATCGCAAAGTGTGATGTGAGTGGCTCTTTCTCATCACTCGACAAACTGACCTCTACGGTTGCCGAGCTTGTTAGTTTTCCGATTCCTTAACTTCATCCTTTTCTGTGGCCCCGACTGTCCTACTTGGGGTTTTTATTTGGCAGTCTTTCAGAAAATGTCCTGGTTTTCCACAATACAAACAAAGTTGCTGTTGTCTTCTTTGATCCCGCTCTTGTTTAGTTAATGGAGGTCGTATCCCTCCGATCTGCATGTGTCCTACGGCATTGTCTGGCCCCTGTGGCGCATTGTCTTTAGGCCGAACATAAACTACTCGAGAGTCTGCTTTGGTCCGGTCTGCTTTTCTGTCCTGCAACCGATGGTCTAGCTGCACGACCAGATTTATGAATTCGGTACAGTCTCTGGGGGGGATCAACTACCTGGGCCAAAACGTCCTTTAATTCGCCTCATAAGCCTCGATGGAATAATGTGGTTCTTTTGTTTTCTGGCCACCTGGCTTCAGCAACCAATCTATTGAAAGTCACAATGTATGTTAACAAGTCTTGGTTCCCCTGCCGGAGGGATAAAAGTTTGTTATCCACTGCTTGTTCCTCGGTATGGCGAGCAAACAGTTTTTCCATTTCTCTCTGGAACCCCCCCATAGTCCTGTAACAACGGATCATTATGGGTCACCAATGGCACCGACCAATCTGCTGCACTTCCACTCAAGTATGATAGGATGAAAGCTACCCGAGCTTGGTCATTTGGAAATGCCCCAGGGCGACAAAGGAAGTGAAGGCAACACTGATTTATGAATGCTGCATACTTCCGTGGGTCGCCCAAAAACCTTTCTGGTGGTGCCAGGGGAACTGTTCCAGGCAGCGTGATCTGTACTGGTGTGGGGGCATAAGATGGTGAGATAGGATTTTGTATCAGTGGATTTCCTCCAGGCAGAGGAGTCTGCCCTGCCTGCGATTGCAGGAATTGTCTGCTGATTTCGTTGGTGCGCTCCTTGGCCACTATTAGGTCTCTCCGAAGTGCATTAGTCTCTTGTCGGGCTGAATGAACCTCAGCACGAAGGTCCCCCAACAATTGGGCCAATTGGTCGATTTCTGATGTTTCCATGGCGCCCAGGTGGATTATTTATGTGAGGCTTTGCGTTCTGTTACACTCATCAAGTATCCACGGGGACGCCACCCAGCCAGTTGGTTGTTGGTGCCCTTCCCAATGATTCCCTGGTGTGGTCTCGGTGTCGATGGGATTCCGCCTGGAAATGAAGACTATATTAGGACTGGGCGACCAAGGTAAGTTTTCCCCGACCTCCCTTTTGTTTCCAGCCCCTCCAGGTTCTCTTCTCACCTGGTTGTCGGAATCGGTGGGCTCTCCGTCCTGCTCTCTGGGCAGGGGCACGTTGTCTTTTGTGGGCGCGGGCGGTCCAGTTACTTCACTGACTGCTGCCCTTGTAGTGTCTTTCAGGTAGGTCTTATTGCGATTGATGGCGTTGTAATTCTTGCATGCCTTTTCTCTGTTCTAAATGTCTCTTTTTTATCTCCCTAGGAAGGCGGAGTGTCCGCCTGGAGAACTGGATATGCTGGTTCGCACCGGGAGATGATGGCGCGCTACAGCACTATGATGCGGTAAGGAGGCGCTTTGCGTAGCGCAGCGATGTCTTGTCCTCACTGACATGTGCTTTTCTCTTTTCGTAGGTCGCGGTGAGTTCCTAGTGCAGATGGAGTTCCAGAGTTATGCCGGCCGAAAAGCAACCAACCAGGTAAGTCTTTAAGCGCTTTGTGGTTGTAATGTCTCCACTACCTTCTTTAATGATGTTTTTCTCCTTTTCTCAGGTCCTTCGATCCGGGCGGTGAACTCCACCAACAGAGCTGCCCAGGAGCTGCGAGCATTGAAGGATGATGAATGCAGGTAAGATTCTGCTGCTAACGATGTTCTTGATTTTTCTGCAGGTCCGGAATTTACCAGGCTCGTGAGAAAGCTGGACACAGTGAGCGTCACGTTGCTAGAAGCAAAGTATTGCAAAGCGTGTTGTCTTGTTCAGGTGTGGTTTAAATAGCCACTGTAAAGTAGTCCAGGTAAAGTAGTCCCTAGGCCACCACACCCAAAACACTAGACCGCATAGCTTGGTTCTAGGAATCAAGCTATGTGGATGCCTCCATGTTGGCGGAAAGCCTAAATAAAGTAGTTCCTCAAGCAGATGTCTTTCCTTACTGATGAACCTGGCGCCAAAGGCCTTATTAGTGATTTGAGCCCTGATTCCACCTGGCCAATGGGCTTGCCAGTGGGGAACAGGGCTGAGGGTAGTGACAGGAACCTTCTCAAGAGGAGGGAGCCAAAGACCTTTCTGATCGGGTCTAGCAGCGCAATAGGGCGGTGGTTTGAGGGGTCGCTGCTGTCGCCTTTCTTGTATGTAGGAACTATGATGGCTGAAGTCCATGAGGCCGGTATGGATTTGGTCTCTGAGCATCTTGCAAAGGCCTGGCTAATGAATTTCACCCATGCTTCAGGATGGGCTTTTAGGTCTATATTAGTAATGCCCTTGGGACCTGGGGCTCTTGAATTTTTCAATTTTTTTTTTGTTAGGTTACAGATTTCCTCTTGATCGTCTAGTCTTTCCCAAGTTGTTACTTTTTTGGTGGGGTTAGGAAATAGCTGACCCGTAGGTGGCTTGAATAGTGTCTTAAAGTGGTTCGTCCAGGTTTCTTCGCCAATGCCGTTTCTAATAGCTTCACTCCTGTTTGACGTGGAAGAGTTTAGCAGTGACCAAAATTCTCTCGCGTTTTTCGTACATATGGACTTGAGTACTGCTTCGGAGTCCTGTTGGTAAAGCTTCACTCGATGTGATCTCAGCCAAGCCCGGTAGATTTTTTCCACCTCATTGCTGTCCATTTTAGCTCTTTCAGTACCTAGCTTGGACACTTTCCTTATTGCTTTTCGGTATTCTTGTCGCTTTTGAACCAACAGAATATCGTATGTATGTTTCTTTTGAGCAATAGATGGACGTTTATTTGAGCTGTTTTTTTTAATGCTATTGGAAGAGGACCGTAGTCAGTTGAATTATGCGGTTTACTAGTTTGGTCTCACTGTACTTGTTACTCAGCTCTCTGATGTCTTTGGCCGAGAATCAAAGTCTATTTCCTTGAGGATTTAGTTCGAGCTGATGGGTCATTTTTCCCACTGGGTCGTTGATACTCTTCCAAATAGTTGTTAACAGTTTGTGATCAGTAGCCTTAGTTTGGACCACTTCAAAAGATGTGATCAATTCTAAGAATGGTCTCGAGATGAAGATGTAGTCGATGGTAGATTGTGTTTTTCCATTTGTCCAGGTCGGAAGACGGTCGTAGCTTGGGAAAACTGTGTCTAGACTTTGCAGTTTTCTGGTGTTCATTAGATTTAGCCAGAGAAACCCTCTATGTTCCGGTGATGTCAATTTTGGTTTAGATTTGTGGAGTATACAGGTAGCGTTTAAGTCTCCACATATTAAGATGTGAGACACTTGGTGAACAGCCAGGATCTCGTCAGTAGCAGTCTCGATTTTCATCAAAAAAATGGAAGCTTCGATTTTAACAGGGATCCAGTACGTGCTTAAGATGGCTATCGGTGTAGATTGCACAGCCTTATCTAGTTAATTTTTGTGGTCCTATGTAAAAATGACTGCTAGCAGATTTTGGTTTGCCATCAGGACTTTATCCCTCTTAAGCCCGTGGCCAAAACGACTAGCCGTAAGAAGACCAGATGAAGGTCGTCCCATAGAGCTCTTTTTAGCCAGGGCCAGGATGACTTCGTATCCATCAAGAATAGGTTCTTTCATGAGCCACGCTTCTTGTAAACACAGGATGCCGTACTGTCCTAGGTTTACATTACTGGTAGTAGTCAAGTGTAGAAAGCCTCTTGTGTTCCAGGAGCAAAGTCTTAGGTCATGCGTGACAGTATCTGTTGTGCACATCTCTGACGCAGTGTTCTCTTTGCACTTGAGTTGCTATTTGTTTCGCTTGGCTGTTAAGGCTTTAGGGAGCCATGCCCAGAGGGCAGGTGTAGGTGGCTTGTGCACATTAGTTTCCGTCGAGGTCGTCGGTGTTGGGACTTCTTGCCTGATTGTCTTTTTCATGTCTGGGTAGGCTTTATTCCCTTTATTAGTCGGTTGAATGTTACTGTCCTTTGCTGGCCTGTCAAAGTGCTGCTTTTGTTTACTTGAAGCCTTGGCCTTCTGGTGTAGGTTTTGTGGCTCGTGATCACGTTTTTTCGAGTAAGTGTTTACGGGTTAGCTGTTGGAATTCATCTTTTTGAGACGTCGTCTTCAGCCCACTGTAGTTCTTCCTTTGATTGTCTGAGCGATTTGACGTTCTTTCACAATCCGCGGGAGTTTGAGCCTGTCTCCGTGGACTCTGTCTCTTATCACACGGTTCGGTAAGGTCATACCCTAGTTTTAGGAGGTCTTTAGCCTCCTGCCTCAGCAAGTCTTTCGCCGACCCTGATGAGATGTGTAGATAGGTTAGCGATCTGCTGCGTCTATGACTAGTGTCTACGATTTTTATGTCCTCTGTCTTTATCCACCTTAGTTTCGGTACATGATGGAACAAAGTCAGCACTGAGCTTCTGTTAAGGACGACATTGTCATGATTTTCCTGTACTTGTTCCAGTTTGAAGAGCCACCTCGTCTCTGGTTTAAAATTTGGGGCCTTTCAGTATTTTTCCATCTTGGATCAATAATGGGTCTCTCTGGTCTTCTTTTTTGGATATGAGTGTCTGTTGAGGATCTCGTGGCTTCTTTTTCCTGTGTTGTTGTTTCATGATTTGTGCTTGGTTTTCTGTTCGTTTTGCTGGTCACTTGGTCTCTCCGGCTGGTCTTATCAGGAACTGGTGTAGTATGTACCACGTCCAATGGTCTTTGTAGGGTTCTACCTAAAGGCCGAAATGGGGAACCCGATATTTTCCGGTTTTCTGCCCGCAGTGTGTTTTTGCTGCGTTCCTCCAGTGAGGAGAAGGGTGAATTTTGCTCAGAACTTTCCTCATCTATATTGAGGGATGAACTTGAAGGTATTGAGGCAAGGTTAACTTTTCTCTCTATTGCAGGTGGTGTATCACAGTCTTCGAGCTGTTGATTGGTGTTCATAAGGATCTCACTTTCCATAAAGTCCTTAGCTGTTTTTGGTGAAGGAAAGGGCCGGATTTTCTGAGAAGTTTTTTTTAGTGGGTTTTGTTGTAGTTTCATGCTTTTCCAGGGACTCTGAGTTCAACCTTAGTCTCTCGGGCACATCTTCATGTAATGCAACTTTTATTGGTGCAGTCAGAGTCACTGCATTTGAGTGTTTTGCTAGACCCTGCTCGTTATTAATAACTCTTTTATTTCCTAGGTTTTTAAAGATCAGAAAAGGCTGGTCTGGACTTTGCGCAGTGATGCAATTTGCAGTTTAATGCTGGACGGGGTCCTCCGCTATAAATATCACTTATTTTTTTTTGTCTGTTATTGTTAAGTGTTTAGGTAATTTTTACTGTTTGGGGCAAGTTTTTTTTTAATTTTTTAAAAAACGTTTTTATTGGTTTATACAAACCTTTAAAAGAGACAAACAAAACAACATACATTTCTTCTCAATTTCCACATTCCATAATTTCACCCTTTCACAATTTCATATCTTCATCATCTAATCAAATCAGTCTGTTTGGTACACAAATTTCAAAACCAACATAAAAGAGATAAACCACATCGAACCTTAACTAAGGACTAAGGTTTGACTTGTAGATTAGGATTGCAGTGTCTAAACTGTCCTTTATGATACGAAGAAACGTCACTACAGCATATAGGACAGATCGGTCAGCGCCGACAAATAGTACTTTCCACCAATCTTCAACCGTCAAAGTTTGGTATTTACAGGTTATAGGACCAAAGATTCGTAATCTCTGATGAACAAACCCACGTCATGCCAATATCAAGTGTTTTAGGGTCTCAATGTTGGTGTTACAAAAGCGACACTTTAAGTCCAGATCAGCGTATTGTGGCCAGAGGCTAAAACGTTCCTTTGTTGCAAATATGTTAAGCCTAAAGTACATATACAACGCTCTGGTATGTTGATTAGGAAAGCAATTTAGGTAACTTTGCAACTGCCCATATGCTCTGTTTCCTCCAGGTACATCTTTCATTGTTTTCGAGTCGGATCTTAAAGTAAAAGTATGAATCCAGTCCGATCTCCACATCTTCTTCTTAGCCTGCTCAGGGTTGTCCATCAGAATCTGCATCGGAATATCGTACATTTCTAATACATCAAGACATAGCATATTCCATAGAACTAATATTGTTCAGATTTTTCAGTTTCTGAGGATTGTAGTATACAAAGTTGAGGGGGCAGATTTTTTTGCCTTGTTTTCCTGAACAGACTTACTAGATTCCAAGCTACTCGTGCTTGAATCGAAATGTAGCCCAGTTCGAATCTTATACAGGCTGTGGAGGTACCCTTTGGTAAGCGCAACACTTTAGTCCAAAAAATGTTTTCCAATGAATTCCACAGCTCGTGTCCACATCCAAAGGCATTTTCTCCGCCATATATCAGTGCAGGTACCACTTTTTGTTAAAAGAAAGTGATAGTTGGTTTCAAAGAAAATGTACCAAATTTTTTGTTGATCTGCGAAGCTTGACAGGCCAACTGGCGACATTTGTTTTTAGTTATCTCGACCCAAGGTGCATCATTTCTGCTTGCACTGATTTTCATGCCCAGATAAGTAGTGCTCTTCACAATCTTAATCGGTTCTTTGTCGAGGTACCAGTTGAATTTTTTCACATTCCCATTGTTGCCTCCTAGTTTTTCAAGGACCAAAATCTCACACTTTTGTTTATTTACTAATAGTCCATTTGCCAATAAGTACTTTTCAAGAATGGTGAGTTTGCGCTGAAGCCCTATTGACGTGGCATCTATGAGAATAAGATCATCCGCATAGACAAGATAGTTAAGATGCGTGCCATTAATTTTAGGTGGGAAGATAGCCAGATCATTGAAGAGCTCCTTAATGTCCGATATGAACAGGTTGAAGATGATGGCAGCAAGAGGGCATCCTTATTTTACCCCTCTATGTGTATTTATTGGAGCTGTTAGGGAGCCTTTTAGATCTAGTCTGATTTGGATTGAAGTGTTTGTATGTAGCTCGCGGATAGCAGCTAGCAAGCTAGGTGGACAATTCCACGCACTCAGCTTTTTCCAAAGCTGATCTCTATTTATGCTATCAAAGGCGTGGGATAGATCTATTAAGGCCAGATACACTTTCGAGGTAGATCGGTGTGCTTCCATCTTCAGCAGATTTATCAGCAGAAGGTTCACTCCACAACCTACCCCCTTGACAAACCCTGTTTGTCTAGGGTCTATCCGATTAGAGTCGATGGACCATTTCAGTAATTTCTGTTGCAAAAGGGTAGCGTAGATTTTTCCGAACACGTCCAATAATGCAATAGGTCGGTAGTTTTTAGGATTGCGTCTATCACCCTTCTTAAAAATGGGAACGATCACAGCAGACTTCCATGATTTTGGTGTACAGCAGCGTTGGATGATCCTATAGAACAAAATTGTACAAAAGTCTGTCCATTCCTCCGGATGCTGTTTGATGGAAAAATTTGTCAAACCATCTGGTCCCGGTACTCTGGAATCGTGTACGTTCTTAATTGCTTGTAAGATATCTTCTTTGGGAAACACAATCTCCCAGTGGGTAAGAACTGGAGCAACCCATTTTGTGGTTGTCGCATCCTTACAAAACAAGTCGGTATCGAAGGATATCCACTCTGTTTCTGAGACCAGATTTGCTTGCAAAGCGTGTTGAGGGGCTAAATTGGTATTTATTAGCCTCCAATATTCTCTGTAGTTTTTACTCATCATTTTGGACAGCATAAGCTCTGCGTCATTTTGTAACATATGAGCCTTATGGGACTTAATCCAATTCTTATATGCTTGTTTTATTGTTCTTTTTTCATTATTGGCATTAGCATTGTTCCCCCTTATGGCTTTACGAAGATCACGACGTAGAGCTCTTCTGCGTTGGAGAATTTCAAGATCAAATCTATGTTTAGGAAAAAAGTCAACATGTTTTAATTTATGTTTCCGTTCTTCAAATTGTGACAACAACTGATGGTATTCAAGTATCTCACAGTTCCTATGAAATTCAGAAGTGATCTGGGTTAGCTCCTCAGTCTCAAGGTATAAACGAATTCTGCACGCTCCAGTTCTCACGGCATGCGGCCATATTCTATTGTCACGCTGAAAGGTGTTATTAAAACTTGCGGTCACCATATCATGATCACTATGGGTCATTTTAATGATTTTCAAACATGTAGACCTCATGTGTAAGTTCTCAGAAGCAAAAATGTAGTAAAGAGTCGAACTCTGACTTTCTCTTCTCCAGGTCGGTTGGGCAGGTATATCACCTGCTGTTTGACCGTTTAACATAGTCATCCCACGTAAGTCCATTTCCACGCACCATTGGTTTATTATTTTCTCTTGGCGGGTGTTAGATGTCTTTTTACCGCCAGGTAGATTTAAGTGTGTGATGCAATCAATGTTAAGGTCACCACAGATGATTAATTCGAACTAGTTCTCCTTTTCTTTTAACTCATCAATTAAAGTTGTGACTTGGTCAACAAAGGTCTCAGCACCGGCGGCCCAATGGTTCCAATATAAGTTTATAATGTATAGGTTAAATGCCTGCACATTACGCCCTGTGGAACCAATCATAGCTACTTGAATAACTGGAGATGGATTAAAAGATTCATAAATCTTAAACCCAGACTCTCTCTTTGCCGCAAATAAAAGCCCAGCCATAGGTCTACCCTTGAGTTGTTTAATGGCCGGGTTAAATGCAATCTCAAAACCTTCAAGGATAGGAATTTCATAGAGCCATGTTTCCTGTAAACAGATGATGTCCAGATGAAGGGCCCAAGAAGTTGAAAACAAATGCGCAAAACCTCTTGTGTTCCATGATCCCAAGGTGCAGGTTTGATGTTCTCCTTGTACCTGGCGTTACTTTCCCACTCCATTGTTTAGGATACTCGCAAGCCAAGACCAGTCATTTACTTTATCAGTTGGATCATCCGCTCTTTCTATATCATTGTCATTGCTTGGTCCACTTACGGTCCCTTGAATTGTAATCCTTATGTGATCATTCATTGCAATTTTATCCAACGGATCAAGTTGTGGGGCGCTCATTTGTAAATGTGCCATTTGGGGTTGAGCCAAAGTTGTAGCTTGGGCATCTAATTGGATAGCTCTACTGACGTCCGCTCTGCAAGGATCGTTTTCCAAGGATCGAAGATCAGAATGATTTGCTACTACGGATACGTCAAACCCTAGAGACCTCAACACCGGGCCTGCTTCCAGTATAGTGTCCACTATGAATTTTGATTGTAAATGGAGTATGACTGCATCATTTTTGTCTTCGTCAAAGAAGTCAACAATTTTCAGATCTTCAGATTCAATTATTCTGAGACTTGGCACAATATGGCACAGCCCTAGCACGTTGTGACGATTTAGGATTAAATCGTTTGAAGAGTCTATGCGCTCCAAAAGTACTTGATGCAGAGCCTGTGATTTCAATGCAGTGTTTTAGCTTGTTTCTCCTTTATACATTGAATGGGGTTCATGCTATTTGCTGGCATGTTTTGTTTGCTTTTTCTCATGTCAACTGCAGTGTGCAACTGCCTCCCATCAGATATGCGTTCAATTTGTAAATTCTTCTGCTCATTGAAACTTGAGGAGACCACAGGTTGAGTCACGTAGTGACTAACCGCGTTCTTTCGCATCTCTGGCGCTCTCCGAGAGTCATCTGTGGTGCGTGACAAGGCCGCCAATTTCAGAGGCTTCTCATCCAATGTCATAAAGATAGGCGTTGAATTTAAAGAACCATCTTGGGGGAGAGATCGATAGTTGCAGGAGTTGACAGCTTTTTGTAGCTTTATTGCATTGAGTTAAGCTTTTTTCAGTATTTGAAATTTTTTTTCCGAACATTTTAGAAGCCATCTGTACTTTTAGTGCAGGTTCTGTCGTAGCAGGCATTGGTTTTAAACAGCCATCTTGAGAAGAAATAGCTGATTGCAAAACTTGACAGTTTCTTGGTGCCTAGTCACAGAGAGTTGCGCTTTTTTCTACACTTGGGATGATATTTCCAATCAAATTTGAGTCTGTATGTACATGTACTACAGGTTCCGACCTAGCAGGCAGCTCAGCTGATTGAAGGGATTTTTGAGTTATTTTCGACTCACACACTTCTTTAGGATATTTGTCCATCACACAACTAGATGCAGTAAGAGCAGCGTGATCGTCAGCCGATGCCGCATCGACCTGCGGGCTCAATTCCTGAATGTCCTTCCTCATATTCAGTAGATCTTCAGACAAAGAACTGATACCTGCGATTGATTCTTGAGCCTCATATAGTTATTGCAACTTTTGGGTTAATTTTTATTTCGTCGCCTTTTTCTTAAACAATAGTTCTGTTTACCATCACATTGACGGTTTTGATGTTTCTTAGAAACTTGCGTGAGCCGTTCACTCGTTGCGTCTTTTTAATAGATTGATTTTTTAGTTTTTTTTCAGCTAATATTCTTTGGTTTGATCTTATTTATAAGTGGATCTTGCGTATTTCTAGGATTCTTAAATATATCATAGGGTTCTGGAGCATTACTGTGGACATCAGTGCTTACCAGTATAACGTCCTCACAGATCGATTGACACTGATTTCCCAAGTTGGACGTGTAAGCCGTTTGAGGATCTAGAAGAGCCAAATTTCTTGGTGATTGACTTTCAGTAATGATGTCAACAAACTGGATTGGCAAAACCTTCTCTTTGGAATGGGTAGAGTCTGCTTGTGACAATCCACTCGCACCCACTTACTTCTGAAAGCTCACCCCCAGAGATCCGTGCACTTAGGTTAGATTTAGTCTTTGTGACCAAGGTAGCTCTGTGTTGTTCAACATCAATTGGAACAGTATTTGTAATTAAAATGTCCAATTTCTCTGAGGCGTTTTCAGTTGAGAATGGGTGCCTGGAACCGCTCATGGCGGTCTCACAATCAGTTACCACTTCAACGGTGCACCTTTCAAACTTTTGGTTCTTCACAACGTGTGTTTCATTTCTTTTTTGAAAGATGTTTAAGGCTTCTTTCACCCTCGGCTAGGAGTTTTTTGTCCAGGTTGGCATTTTTAGCGCATTCAGCCATCGAGTCAAAAGCCTGCTCAGTCCTCTTTTCGGTGTCACGTAGTGACTCTTTATAAGAGTTATAAGCGTTCTAGATATTTCCAAGCTTGGAGTTCATTGCAGCGACCAGACCGAAGAGGTCTTTCGTGCTGTCGTTCAGATGCTCATACATTTTCAAAAAAGGGGAGATTACCAATGACATTGAAGACATTATAGTGGCTTGAAGATCTTTCATATTTTGCACCTGTACCCCTACCTTGTCCTCGGCAACTTCGTGTCGTACACGACGCCTTCGACGGTATGGCAACCGTCTAATTCTTGGAAAAGGGCGTTCCATTAGGGAAGAGTTAGAAACAGACACATCTCATGCAGAGTCCGCTGATAGGCAGTACGAGTCTGGCGCTTCTCCGTTTAAAGGCAATTCATCATTTGTACCATCTGTGTCAGTCTTAGACATATTTTTTGATATTTTAAGTTTCTTCATCTGAGAACATCTGATGCTTGGTGAAATGCTTGAATCAGCTCTTCTATGAGAGTGGATTGGCTAGTTTGTTTTTTGAAACAAGAAGGACTGGGATTATTAGTGGGCTCAAAAGATGAGCCCAGTTCCTCAGATAACGTATTGCTCATTAATTTATTTTTTCTTTCTTTATTCTACTGAGTCAGATCCATAAGCAGCTTGTTAACAATGGCCAAGGAGTCCCGTCAAATGTAAAAGAAAAGACATTGTTTCCATTATTTTCATTGGCGATGACTGCCGCTGACTCCAAGCCAAGCGGCGGGGAGGGACCCAGTCTCTCAAGGGCACTGTAAAATCTGGAGCGAGGTGACCTCAGACCCCTCCAGTGGGGTGACCCGTCACCAAGACCCCACTGAGGGCCGCCCCGACACACATCGAGTGCGCCTCCAAGCCGGAGCCAAAAGCGGGCGGCCGCCCGTGCTCATGCAGCATCCGCAGCGCCAGCTCTTGCAAGGAGGCAACCGGTACAGGCAGGGAGAGCACAGCTGTGGACCCGGTACGCGACTCGCCCACCCGAGCTCCACCACCCGACGTCGGATGCACCACATCCGGCGTTTTCCAGCAGGTGAGTCGCACTCAGCTTTGACCATATTTCGGCAGGTTCAAAATGAATTGAAGAGTTATGATATGATATGATATGGCATTTCTAACGCGCCTATACACAAGTGTTTCAAGGCGCGACGAGGCAGGGAGGGGGGAACAAGGGGAAGACAGACAACGATCCTACTAGGCCAGGTGTCATTCAGACCGCGCAAGTGCAGGGGTAGGGGGAAGGGAAAAAGTGCAAGGGGAAGGGGGGGGAGTGCAGTACAAATAAGTAGAATAGAAATAAAATAATAAATAAATAGGGCCAGCTGGTGGCAAGTGCAAGGTAAGTGCAGACAAGTGCTGGGGGGGGCTGTAGGGATACAGAGACAGTCCCGCAGTGCAGGGGTTGCCAGGGAGGCAGTGCAAGTGAAGAGTGACTGGGCCCAGGACCGAGGTCGGTGAGAGTGGTCCAGTTGCAGAATCAGTGCAGTTTAGGTGAAGAATTTAGCAGGGGAGAGGGAGAGAGAAAGCAGAAGTGAAGAGGAAGGTTTTGAGGTGCTTCCGGAACCGGAGATGGTTTTCCTCAAGTTTCAGGGAGGCAGGAAGGCTGTTCCAGAGGGAGGCCCCTGCCGCGGAGAGAGACCTACCCCCAGCTCGTTGCTTCGAGAAGCGGCTGACCCTGAGGGAGTTGGAGACGGATGAGCGTAGGGCTCGGGAAGGAAGATATTTAGGAAGAGAGAGTTGAAGGTATTTAGGCCCCAGGCCCCAGAAGGCCTTGTGGACAATGCAGAGGGTTTTGAACTTAATCCTCGCAGCCGCTGGGAGCCAGTGTAGAGATTTCAGTCCTGGAGAGATGCGGTCCCTGGGCTTGAGGCCAAGGACAAGTCTTGCAGTTCTGTTCTGGATGAGTTGCAGAGGGCGGAGAGTGGAGGCAGGCAGATTAAGATAGAGGCTGTTACAGTAGTCCAGCTTTGAGAGAACCAGGGCTCGGGAGACAGTGAGCTTCTGGGGGAAGGAGAGGAAGGGAAGGATACCTCTGAGGAGGTGCAGCTGGTAATGTGACTTCTTGGAGACGTCAGATATATGAGGAGAGAAGGAGAGTGTGGAGTCGAAGATGACCCCGAGGTTTTTTGCCTTGCAGGTAGGAGCAGGAAGAGGGCCAAGAGAGGCCGGCCAGAGAGCTGCAGGGAAGGAGGGAGTGGGTGTGCCGATGAGTAGGATTTCAGTCTTACTAGCATTAAGGCAGAGGTCATTGGCAGCACACCATTCCTGGATAGCAGACGGACAGTCAGAGATGAGGGAGGGAGAGGAGGAGGCCGAGGGTAGCCTGAAAATGAGCTGGATATCGTCCGCATAGCACTGACAGTTGGGGCAGAGGGCGGCGATGCGGTGGGCAAGGAGTGCCAGATACTGGTTGAACAGCTAGGGAGAGAGATTAGATCCCTGGGGAACGCCGCAGGTGGAGAAAAAGATGTCAGAGAGGAAGGACCCAAGTTGGACCTGGGAGGGTCGGTTGGAAAGGAAAGAGGTCAGCCACGCCAGAGCCTGACCAGTGATACCCAGGTTACCACGGAGACGGTTGAGCAGGATGGCATGGTTGACAGTGTCAAAGGCAGAAGCGAGATCGAGCAGAATGAGAACACACGGAGTGTTGGAGTCGAGGTTCAAGAGCAGGTCCTCACGGATGTTCAGGAGAGCAGTTTCCGTTATTCATTTGTGTCACAGCAGGATTAGTACATTCGCAGGCTCTTGTGTTTGTAACGCAGAGCGTATTTGTACTTACTTGAGGTGTAGGCGGCCAGATAGTTGCAGACGTCGGTCCCACTGACGAAACAGGTACTGAGATTGAAACAGGCACGTCCAGGTGGCTGCACAACACGGATTCCAACTTCCGTTGAGCGCGTGTCTTCGCAAAGGAGGCAGATTTTGTAACATCGCGCATGGCTCCAGTTACGGGGCGCCGGGGAGGCAGACAGAAGAGGGGACGGGGATAGTCCAGGACTCTACGGACTTCCTCTGACTCTGCCAGACTCCGCGCCCGCTCCGCGGGGGAGAACAGTTTTTGTAGTTCAGACACTCCCAGCAGCAATGGGAGACAGTAGAGCCACTAACACAGTAGCAGCAGCAGGGAAAGCAGACTCACTCCTTCCACTCCTCACTCTGCCAGACTCCGCAGACTGAGCAGAAAAGTTGATGTAGTGAGGTCGATAACTGGTAGTTTGTTCGGCCACATCCCTCGTGGTTCTGCTCAAACTAGGCCCGGCGTTCTTTGGACCCTTTTCCGTCTCTAAAATCTGCTGTTGAATTTTGCACTGGTTTTGGCTAATTCCCTTCACCTTAAAGACCCCTAGCAACTTTGCTGGATTTTGAGGACTTGATTTCTTTTTTACCTGGAGAGAGTGTGACCCTTTTTTCCCACTCTCTCATGTATTTTGATGTGTGTTTTACTCTTGTGTTCTTTGATTATGGAGTTTTAGACAGCTCCATAGGCATCAGCTTTTCATGTGTGTCACACAGCACACTAAATGCAGTGGCACAGGGAAGCCTTACAAGCTTTTCCAAGGTTTAAATACATTCTCTAGGATAAACTACTGTTTACCAGAGAAAGTAAAGTGAAATTGACTTTACTAGTCTTTTCAAATTCCTAGACCCAGCACACCCTATCTTACTATAGAGCGCTGGCGGGGTTACCTAGTATCCCCTGTGTCTAGATACTCATGTAGCAGTCAAATGCTACTCTTTCCTATCGAAATGGCTGGTGGCAGTGGTTTTACAACGAACTACCATGATTTTTCCCGAACGCGATAGCGTCAAATCGTGGGAGCCATGTTTTTCAAGATGGTGTCTGAGCCCCCTTTGTTTAAACAGGTCCCGGTCTTAATTTTTCAACATTTCTTTGTGGAAATGCCCTTCTAGAGTTTGCTCTGTGCGCCAAACCAGGTTTGGTCCCTTTGTTTCATCGCCTTTGGCGGGCTTCAGGACTGAGGGAGGTGCCCGAAACTTCCTGTGCTTAGTCTCTTAGGAGACCCAAATGAACTCTGGTGTGATTGCCTGTCTGACTGTCCGGCAAGGACAGTCACCCTACTGGGTGAGTGGCAGCTAAGCTGGAATGAATGGGAGGAAACTGGATAAAAGGCGCGTCTCTTAGCTTGGAAGGCAGAGTCGACCACTGGAACGAAAGAACCGAAGACTAGCTTGAAAAGGACGGCTGCTGCAACTCCTGGACCGTTGGTTTGCCTGGGGAAGCACTGCTGTAGGTCCAAATCGCTAAATTCATCTTGACAGAGAAGCCCTGCAAGGACGACTTCCGCCTTTGAGTTGGTGGGACCAATCAACTCGTAAGCCACCTGGATACCATTCTCAGAGCTGGTTGTATTTCCCTCAGAGTGCGGCAGGAAACCGAAAAACCAGGGAGAGGGACACCAGTTTGTGTGCTTGACTACAGCTACCGGAATTGAAGATTTGCCAAGTGCCAACTTTGACCAGTGCAGTGCACGAGTCCCCTCTGCCCCCCGACATCCTCCCTCTTGTCCCCACGACTGAGGCTCAGGAACAGCGAGATCTGCAGGAACTGCCAGGAACAGAAGTGTTCAGCTTCATCTTTTTCTTCATTATAACATACTGTGAAAACCCGACCGAGAGAACTTACCTCTCACTGCGAATGTGCTTGGAACTTTTGCAACTTGCAGGCCTAGTCAGCTTGTGACCCAACATATGAATCTTTCTTTTACAAACTACTTCTGAGAACTTTGGCAAAGACTTTTCCGTTTAACTATCAGAACTGCTTTATCCTATACAAGACCTTAGCCCATTGACTTTGGCCTAACCTATTGCTTTAAAGTGGCTCCTCTGATGAACTCAAACTATTTGCACTGTCTAAAGTAAATGTAAATATTCGTTTTATTAACCTATGCTTTTTTGCTCCTATTAGTTTAAATGCCTCAGACCCGTACAGTGTAAAGTACTGAAGTATATTGTTGTGTGATATAGATTGCCTCCTTCTGGTGAATGTTTTATAACTGACTGTTGAATAAATTAATAAGTGTTTAACCAAGAAACCTTGAGTGTAAGAGTTTATTTGAATACTTACGATTGTAGACCTGTGTGTAACATCCTTGCAGCTCACATTCCCTCTTGAGATAAGCCTGGCTGCTCAGCTCCGCTACCAAAAACTGTGTAGAACAGACTTATACCAAAGGTTGATTTTGCTTACACTTGTAGTCATAGTTGTGTGTAGTGGTCCCAAAGGATACTGCATACAAACTCTGCCTAAAACTGTCTGCTCCGTAGCTCTTAAAGGCATCTGTGTTTTCCTATTGCAGCACACCTCTCCGTATGGACAGTGTTGCTGGGGACCCTTAGGGCCCTCCTATACTACAGTTCACAAGGATAGAGAGATACATATCTCTCCCAAAACTCTATAGACTGAGAGATTGGCACACACCACCTTATGTGGAGTACCCAAGGGATACCTAGTATCCCCCTTCTCTCTACTCCTGTGACGTTTTAGTCACATAGACAAACTCTAGTTATGACTGGTGGCAATGGACGTGTTCTAACAACTATTGTGTAATCTTTGTACGGCAGGCTATTTCCATAGCCTCGGTAGTGCACAATAGGGTCACCCAAGTACCAACTTGGGGGCCTCCCTTCTTTTTTCACCATTACTGGCATGCATGTCCTTTGTTAGCCCTTCTACCATCCTAGGTGGGGGCGGTTGTGTGTGTGTGGGTGTTTTGCCTTTGCCAGGAACCTTTGGGTGTCCCTGCATAAGCTCCAGAGTGTCTGGGTAGGCAGGAAGAAGGGGAGGAGTTTTCCACTCCACTGTCCTTTGTCTGCCAGAGTGCCTGAATAGGACCAGCTCCCACTGGGGCCTGGCTCACCTGATTGGACAGCCAAACGCTCCTTTCGGTAAAATGCTGTGCGAGATTGCAGAGGAGTGTGTGCTGGGACTGTATAAAAGGTGAGGGTTCTGGAGTGAAAAGCAAGTCGACCACTGGAAGTTGAAGTAACCGAAGAAGAAGATGACCAGAGACGCCTGCAGACCCTTTGCAACACCAAGAAGCGATCACTGCTGTCCTGACCCAGTTTTCTGTGATACCAAGTTGCTCTGAAGAGGACGACGCCTTTCCTTTGGCTGGTGGGGACAACCAGTCCCAAGACCAACTTTAAACTGAGCCATCTCCCAAAGGAGTTTCCAAAGCTGCGGAACCCAAATATCAGGAGACTTGGTACCCATTTCGAGTTCATAGTCGATTCTAGACCTCTGTGTAACATCCTTACAGCTCACATTCCCTCTTGAGATAAGCCTGGCTGCTCAACTCTGCTGCCAAAAACTATGTAGTACAGACTTATACCAAAGGTTGGTTTTGCTTACACCTGTAGTCATAGTTGTGTGTACTGGTCCCGAAGGGTACTGCATACAAACTTTGCCTAACACCAACACTGGACATTAAGTGCAAATAGGCGGTACGGCCAGCTGTGCTTGTGATGTGTACCAGCTCCCTTCCTGGGCACCACACACAAACACTTACTAGCCCAGGAAAGCGGCATCTTTGCTGGAAAAGTGCATGACCACCAGCTTGTCTCTAGGCACATATACAAGTAACCAAACAAAGAGGGGCTCGTCAAGGATGTCCCCTCTTCCCCCTTATTATTTAACCTTGCTCGAGAACCCCTCCTACAAAGCATCAGAACCAACACCAACATCAAAGGTATCTCGATAAAATAGAAATAAAGCTTTCTGCTTATGCGGATTACCTAATACTTTATCTTTCAAACCCTGCCTCCTCCATCCAGCATTTAATATCTACCGTTAATGATTTCTCCATTGTCTCAGGCTACAAATTACATTTTGACAAATCTGAGGTTATGCCTCTTACTAATGCTTGTATCCCAACCAATACCCATTATTTGGTATGTCCTGGCAACCCTCACACATTAAATATTTAGGCCTTTCTATTACTAAAGATATTCAAACCACTATGACCTTCAACACCAACCTCATAATAGAGAAGGAAACAAAAATGATCTCGGATTGGTCACCCCTCTTCTTATCTTGGTGGGGTCGTCTTGATACCATAAAAATAATCAGCCCCATTATCTTCTACTCTTTATCCATGATCCCCGTAGCAATTCATGCCATGTTTTACAAAAAACGTCTCTGTTGGGGAGAATTCTCAGAAATGTGCTAATTCCCTCCACCTTACACACCCCTAGCAACTTTGCTGGATGTCGAGGACTGGTGAGAGTGAGACCTTTTTTCCCACTCTATCATGTATTTTAGTGTGATTTTGAACTCTTTGTTTCTTTTGGTGGTGGAGTCTGATAAACTCCATTGGCATCATCTTTTACATTGTGTCATGAAGCACCCTCAGTGCAGTGGCACAGGGAAGTATTTTAGATTTCCCAAAGGTTTGAGTACCTTCTCTGGGATAAACTACTGTTTTCCAGAGCAGTAAAGTGAAATTGACTTTACTTACAATTGTAACTTTCTAGACCCAGCACACACTATCTTACAATAGGGTGCCGTAGGGGTTACCTAGTAACCCCTTGGTCTAGCTTCTCATGTAACATTTCTATGTTACCCTTTCCTCGATGAATGGCTGGTGGCCGTGGTGTACGTTTAACTTCTGTGGTGTGCATTTACTGTGGGCTGCATTCGCAGCTGCAGTAAAGCACCCAATGGTGCCATTTTTGTCAAAATGGCCCCATTCTTCTTTTTTCACCATTTCTTTGTGGAATGGTCCTTCTTGAGATTTACTCTGCGCACCAAACCAGGTTTGGTCGCATTGTTCGCTTTGTCTTTGGTGGGATTCACAAGTGAAGGCCGCCTCTGGCTCTACGGTGTCTGGGGTGGGCAGGAAGTGAGGGAGGTGCCCAAATCTCCTAGGAGACCCAAATGCACTCTGTAGTGATTTGCTGGCTGACTGTCCGGCAAGGACAGCCACCCTGCTGGGTGACCGACAGCTAGGCTGCAATGAATGGAGCAACTGAATAAAAGGCGAGGCCTTTGACTTGGAAGGCAGTCGACCACTGGACAAAGGAACCAAAGAAGAACTTGAAGAGGACGCCTGCTGCAGCTCCTGGACCGTTGGTTTGCCCGGTGAAGCACCTTGAGTTGGTGGGACCAATCAACTCCAAAGTAAGCCACCTGGACATTCTCTCGGAGCTGGGTGTATTTGCACAGAGTTGCTGCTGGAAACCGAATATTCAGGGAGAGGAACACGAGATTGTGTGTGTTGCTTTTAAGTTGGCCAAGAGCTCAGGAAGATCCTATGGGCACTCAGGAAGCAGGACTGACCGAGTCTGAGCCCCCTCAACAGAGTGCGGGACCCCAGAAGCAAGGAAAGGCCATCTCGACAGCCAGAAAACACAGTGTTGCTATTTGCGGTAGTCGCAAGGAGCTGAAACACTGAAGTGCCACTTGTTGGAAAGATTGCTGTTTGCGAGCGGTGACTGTCCCATTGTAGTGCAGGATTCCCCAGATGCACTTCCTCTAGTCCCCATGACTGAGGCCCAGGAACAGTGAGCTCTGCAGAGCTGCCCAGGAACAGAAGTCATCTGCTGCACTTGTTCTTCAATACAAAGGTACTGTAAAGTCTGAGATAACTTACCTCTCATTGTAGTTGCTTGCATCTTCTACTACTCACAAGTTTAAACAGCTTGTGGACCTTCATTTGATTCTTCTTTTTTTCAAAGACTTCTAAACATTGTGCAAATATTTTTCTTCTTACCTACCAGAAGTGCTTCAACCCATATAAGACTTTTACCCATTGACTTTGGCTTAACCTGTTATACTGAATGACTCTGCTTGGGGGATCCGAAAGTATTTACCTGATTAAGTATATTTGTGATCTCTTGTGTGTTCTAATAACCTTTTCCTTGACCAATTGCTAAGAGTGTTCTAAATGCCAACAGTAAGTTATTTATGTCCCCGGCACCCTAACTATTGAAGTCACCTGAGCGTGTAGGCTGTGACTGTGGGCCATCCCAAAAGGGTCTTTACTGATTTAGAATAAGAGTGTACAGTTTTGAAGTTTATTTGTGTGAAGGCCTATTCTAACTGACTGATAAATACATTAATAATTGTTTATTGAAGAAACCTTGTGTGTGTTTATTTGAATACTTGTGTCACTGTGAATCTCTGTGTAACTCCCCTACACCTCACATTGACCCCTTTTGAGATGAGCCTGGCTGTGCGACATGCTACCAACCTGTGTAGTACAGACTTATACCAAAGTAATTGAAAAGCTGAATGAACACTCACCTTCCATTCAAGGAATCCTTACAGTTCATTCTCAAGATTTTGCAACCTTTGGCTCACCAGATGATTTGGATTAGAGCTTCCATGAGTCATAGCCAGCATAGTCTATTGCGACGGTTCATGAGATTCCTCCTCTAAAATATGTGGCGAGTGATAGGGTAGGTTGCAGATCCCTGTAAGAGATGCATTGCACTTATTGCTGTAGTGAATGAAGGAATCCTGCTGTAGGACATTTGCCCGGCAGCGACATATAGAATGTTGTTCATAGTACATTGTTTTATTGACATGGATGTGAGAGCAAAGTCCACAAGAAGACAATGTGTGCTGAAAAATATGTTTCAGTAAAGCAATATTAATGGTAAACCTTTTTACTCCAATGCATGTGTAGCTATACAAATTAAATACTAATACTAGAGAATTACTTAATTGTGCCTGTTCTTCACCGCTGGCATCGTTCACAGATTCCCATGTTACCCAACCACCTCCAGTGTAAGGCTGGAATGGAATAAGTACTGCAGTTGTATTGGTACTGTGGATTTCCATGCTAACTCAATGTTTTTGAAGCATGTGAATCCATGAACGCACAAATGCTAACGCTGCAGTTACATCTATGTAACACATTTTCCATTTGGGAGTTCATGCCCACAACCTTGTGTAGACTTGAAATATCAGGGATCAGTAATTAAGGATCAATTTGTCTCCATGTGTTTTACTGTGGCTCAGTTATGTAGGTTGTCCTAATTGATCTTGCTTTGTCTTTAGGGTGTACTGGGACCTGGATATTCAAACAAATGCAGTTATAAAACAAAGAGGACTCTCCGAAGTACTGACCCCTCACCCAGAAGTGGAGTTGCTCCGATCCCAGCTAATTCTGAAACTGCGGCAACATTACCGTGAACTATGTCAGCAGCGAGAGGGTAAACGATGCCCTCGCAACACCTTCTTGCTCATGTCTTTTTTTCTTGTGTAGCTCGTGTCTACTGTCTTTTTTTTTTTCTTGTTCCTCTTGTCATCCTCTTCTATTTCCTGCATTTGCTATTTCTGTCACTTTGATTATAACAATTCCCCACTGCCGAAACTGGCTACTGAAACATTTCCTTAAAAAAATGATTTCCTTTTTTACTTTTTTCTTCAAAGTGTAAAACAAGCACAAGTCCTAACACAGGTCGTGAATTTGCTCATTTTAAAATGTTAGTGTAGGATAACTAGGCTGTAAGGTCCTGGCCCTTACTCACTCTGACTGGTCTTTTGGTGGTGCATCCTGGGTTAATGATCATTCCCTAAGCCTATCCTAGTGTGTTTGATTGAGCAGAGTACTCACTTGAACTGTACTTGAACTTGTATCTAACTTTTGATAACTCTTTAATAATCCTAACCACTGGCAGACAAAATCTCTATCTACACTTACGTAAAGTATTTTTACTTATTTAAACATGTATATCAGCGTGCAAAACCCATGGGCATCTAGGTGCTTGTTACATGGATGCAACAGTTGCAGAATACACAGGGAACTGATCAAATGGGGCACATTAATTGAATAGATGGGTTTTAAACTTTTTTCTTCAGATGTTGTAGGATGGCTCGTTATGCAAAAGGGGTGGGAGATCGTTCGAGAGGATGGCGGACGGCAGCCGGAACAGCATTTTTGCGCTTGAATCTCAGGGTTCTTGTGGACGATTCCCATGGGCCTTGTGTTAGATAAGAATTGGTGCAGTCACACTGTGTGAGACTACACAACACTTGGTACTAGGTAACCCACCTTTTGCTATAGGTCTGTACTACACAAGTTGGTAGTGTTACTGAGCAGCTGTGACTGAGCAGCCAAGCCTATCACAAGAGGGGTAAATGTAGGCTGTAGAGCTGTACCTATGCAATACAAGTAACACTTACACTCAAGGTTTCAGTTATAAATAATATCAATTTTTAAATAAGCATTCTTTAAAAAGGCAATTCATGTAACAACGTAAATACACTTTAAAATTACTTTTCAGAATCTGAGCAAGTTAGTGGGTAATCTTTGGATATGCTTCATTCACAATTCCTACACCTAGAGGTGACTTCAATCACAAGACAAGTAATGACATGTATATATCACACTAGTTACACTTTGCAGATTCTGAGGTTGTATAAAGGAAAGGTTAAAGGAAGGCAAAAGGTTAAACGGGTTCTCAGGGCATGTGAGTATACTTAAATCTTACAATGAAGTCTAGACAAGCCTTTCCCAGCAATAAGTCTAAAAAGAAGTTACCACCTATGAGGGACAGAAATATCAGTCAATGGACTAGAAGAGTCTGTAGGGAGCCAGTACAACCAAAGTAAATTGGAGCACCGTCTATGGAGCTGAGGCACTTCTTGTTAATAAAAGTCTTGCACAAAGTTAGAGTTTTGTCGAAATCACTTGTAGGGTCACAAGCTGTTACACTTGTGAAAAACAGAGCTGGAATCAACTCCAACAAACGTAGCCAGTGCAAGTTTCAACTGAGAAAAGTGCAGCTAAAAACACTGAGGTAAGTACCCCAAGTCTAAACGGTACCTCTGGTATGAAGAAGAGTGGTCCAATTGGATTCTGTCCTGTTGCAGCAATGATATGATATGATATGATATGGTATTTGTAACGCGCCTATACACAAGTGTTTCAAGGCGCGACGAGGCAGGGAGGGAGGGAAACAAGGGGAAGAACAGACAAACGATCCTACTAGGCCAGGTGTCATTCAGATCGCGCAAGTGCAGAGGTAAGGGGAAAAGGAGAAAGTGCAGGGGGAGGAGGTGGGGGGGAAGTGCAGTACAAGGTAAGTAGCGTAATAAAATAATAAATAAAAAGGGCCAGCTGGTGGCAAGTGCAAGGTAAGTGCAGAGCAAGTGCTGAGAAGTGCTGAGAAGTGCTGGGAAGGGGGGCTGTAGGGATACAGTGACAGTCCCACAGTGCAGGGGGAGCCAGGGAGGCAGTGCAAGTGGAGAGTGGCTGGGCCCTGGACCGAGGTCGCTGAGAGTGGCCCAGATGCAGGTTTAGTGCAGAACTCAGTGGGGAGTAAGCAGGTTTAGCAGGGGAGAGGGAGAGAGAAGGCAGAAGCGAAGAGGAAGGTTTTGAGGTACTTCCGGAACCGGAGATGGTTCTCCTCAAGTTTCAGGGAGGCAGGAAGGCTGTTCCAGAGGGAGGCCCCTGCTGCGGAGAGAGATCTACCCCCAGCTCGTTGCTTCGAGAAGCGGCTGACCATGAGGGAGTTGGAGACGGATGAGCGAAGGGCTCGTGAAGGAAGATATTTAGGAAGAGAGAGTTGAAGGTATTTAGGCCCCAGGCCCCAGAAGGCCTTGTGGACAATGCAGAGGGTTTTGAACTTAATCCTCGCAGCCACTGGGAGCCAGTGAAGAGATTTCAGTCCTGGAGAGATACGGTCCCTGGGCTTGAGGCCAAGGACAAGTCTCGCAGTTCTGTTCTGGATAAGTTGCAGAGGGCGGAGAGTGGAGGCAGGCAGATTAAGATAGAGGCTGTTACAGTAGTCCAGCCTTGAGAGAACCAGGGCTCGGGAGACAGTGAGCTTCTGGGGGAAGGAGAGGAAGGGAAGAATACCTCTGAGGAGGTGCAGCTGGTAGTGTGACTTCTTAGAGACGTCAGATATATGAGGAGAGAAGGAGAGTGTGGAGTCGAAGATGACCCCGAGGTTTTTAGCCTTGCAGGTAGGGGCGGGAAGGGGGCCAAGGGAGGCCGGCCAGAGAGCTGCAGGGAAGGAGGGAGTGGGTGTGCCGATGAGTAGAATCTCAGTCTTACTGGCGTTAAGGCAGAGGTCATTGGCAGCACACCATTCCTGGATAGCAGACAGACAGTCGGAGATGAGGGAAGGAGAGGAGGAGGCCGAGGGTAGCCTGAAAATGAGCTGGGTATCGTCCGCATAGCACTGGAAGTGGGGGCAGAGAGCGGCGATGCGGTGGGCAAGGAGTGCCAGATACTGGTTGAAAAGCCAGGGAGAGAGGTTGGATCCCTGGGGGACACCACAGGTGGAGAAAAAGATGTCAGAGAGGAAGGAGCCCATTTGGACCTGGGAGGGTCGACCGGAAAGGAAAGAGGTCAGCCAAGCCAGAGCCTGACCAGTGATACCCAGGTTATCACGGAGACGGTTGAGCAGGATGGCATGGTTGACAGTGTCAAAGGCAGAGGAGAGATCGAGCAGAATGAGAACACAGGGAGTGTTGGAATCGAGGTTAAGGAGCAGGTCCTCACGGATGTTCAATGCATATCATGGGTTCCCGAGCCTCAGTTGTGGGGACAAGAGGGAGGATGTCTGGAGGATTCCGGCAGCCATTTGCATGTCGTTGGCAGCTACGGGCTCTGTTCGGATCAGCGGCACTTCGCGGTTTCACCGCGCGTTATACAGCATCACTGCGGATCTGATACCGGGTGGGCTTCCTTCACTCTTTGAGTCCTGCACTCTGGTGAGGGGACTCGAGCTCTCTTCGTCCTGCTTATGGAGGGTCTTTGGACTCCTGGAGCTTCTGGCCGGATTGCAGACGTTGCACTCGACTATGGATTTCTCGACCCCTTGCTATTTTTTCTTGGAGCAGCGAAGAAGTACAGCCAATCAGGGAAGATGGTCCAGTGGAGTTCGTCTCGTGGTTAGTTGGTCCCTCTAACCCAAGGGAAGAAGTCGTCCCTTGCGGAGCTTCTCTTGTCGATCAGTAAGAGGAGTTTCAGCACAGCAGCAAGGCTTCACCAGGCAATTCAAAGGTCCAGGAGGATGCAGCAAGCTTTGCTCATGGTTTCTTCGTCTGGTGTTTCTTCCAGTGGTCAACTCTCACATTAGTCCCAACACACTCGCCTTTCTCCCATTCATGCACAGTCTAGGCTGTCAATCGCACAGCAGTGGGGCTGTCCTGGAAGGACAGCCAGCCAATCGGGACTGGTTGCATTCAGGCATTCCTAGAGCCAAAGGAGAGGGGAGCTTTGGGAACCTCCCTCACATCCTGCCTTTCCAGACACACTGGAGCCAGAGGCGGGTTTTAGGACTGAAGGGCTCAAACCTGGCTTGGCACGCAGAGTAAAACCCAAGAAAGACCTCACAAACAGAAAATGGTGAAAAAAGACTGGGGCCGTTTTGTCAAAATGGTCACCCATGGGTGCTATACTGCAGCTGAGGATTCAGCCTGCGGTAGAAAATCACAATGGTAGGAAAATTTAAATCACTGCCACCAGCCATTTAAAGTAGTGAGGGTAACATTAACAAATGTTACATAAGATTGTAGGATAAGGGGCTACTAGTTATCCCCCCCAGCACACCACATAAGATGGTGTGTGCTGGACCTACAAAGAGAACACGTAAGTAAAGTGAATTTCACTTCACTATTCTTCGGAACAGTAGTTCACACAAGAACATGTATTTAAACCTTATGTAAAATCTAAAGGCTTTCTCTGTGACACTGCACTAAAGGTGCTGTCAACATACAAAAGGAGAGGCCTATTGAGTTTGTCAGACTCAAAAAAACTGTGGAAATGCATAATCCAAATCGGGCCAAAACACGTGAGAGAGTGAGAAAAAGGTCTCACTCAGTCCAGGGTTAAAATTAAAAAGTCCTAAAGGCCAGCAAAAGAGCTGGGGGGGGGCGGAGGTCTCTAAGGTTGATGGGAATTAGCACAGAAATGGGAATTCTCCCTAACAGTGTTGCTCTGTATCGACTCAAAAACAGAATGTGGACCAATAGAGCTGAAATGACGGGATTCTACTTCAGTTTTCAAAATCTTTGCAAAATATAATGTTTATTTCACATAACACAAACAATTCGTGCTAACTAATAAACCCTTTACATACTAATAAAGCTCAACCTACAAACAGCTTCTCCCATCATTCATAATTCATTCATAACTCATACACGCCATCTTCATACTAACACGTATTTCATATATGGGTAATTGTTGTTCCCAAACAAATAATCCAGTTTTTGAAAATTCAAGTTCAATAATCTCATGTGTTTTAGATGTGGCCCGCTGTATTTTTACAGGGTTTTTTTCTTCTGTCGACACGTGTTTCGGTTTTAGTCCACTGTGGGTGGGAAACACCTTGCCCCAATTTTCTAGCCAACCTTCATCAGGATGGAGTGCAACTGTCCAGTGTGTGTTGCCTCTTGATAGGATGGGTGAGCCTCAAAATCTCCACTGCATATTCAGCGGGCAGTGGCTTGATTGTGGGATCTATCCCTATTTTGAATTTCCTGTATCGTTGTGTGACCGTAAACTGTGTTTACACACCAGTAGTCTTTTCTGCAACTCATTAGTCTGACATTGTAGAAATAGTCTGCATCGTAAAGATTGATGTAGACATCGGTTGCATTCATGTCCTTCTAGCCAGTGGTACCATCAGATGATGTGTCCACAAATACATGTGTTGCCCCGTCGTGTAGGTCACGAGCAATGGTGCAATGAGATTAACTCTAATGCGGTTGTATAATTGTCCCGGTCTAAAGTCAGGAATGAGCCAACCTAGGGCTAGCAAGGCCTTTCACAAACCCAGTTGAGGAAATCCAATCTTTTAAGTAGCGTCGACTAAGCAGCAAGACTGAACTAAGGAGGAAGGGGGTGGGCGGGAACAGTTGTGTAGTACGGTTAAAAAGTTACCAGACTGATAAGGAAAAGATCCACACAGGTATGTTTTTTATTTTTTTTTTATTTAAAAGAACACTAGTTTATTACAATACTACACTAAGGCACACGTTACATATTTCAAGGTCAGTAAAAAATACTGTTGTGCATGTATATAACTAAAAACAAAGGGGGTTCTGGGAGTCTCTCTACCAGCACGAACACAGCCCATTGACCTGTTCTTGGGTGCATGGCCCCAGGGAGAGTTTCAACCAAGTCTTTAGCTCACTGTCCCTTTTACAGAGAAGAAATATCCCTGCATATCAGTCTTTGTCCCGCCCAGGGGCAGTCCAGCGCCGAAATGCTAGGCAATTCTCCTCTGAACAAGAGTACCAACAGCAACTCCATACACATGTTTCAGCCTTGTTGGGCATCATCAGTGAGGTGGAGCTGTGCCTCTCTGAGAACAGTGAGCAAGGGGTCCACGTCTGGATTCCCCTGGTAACTTAGGGTGAGACCCAAAGTTACTTAATATGCAAACCAAAGGGGGTTCTGGGAGTCTCTCTACCAGCACAAACACAGCCCATCTACCTGTTCGTGGGTGGATAAGCCCCCAGGAGAGTTTCAACCAAGTCTTTAGCTCACTGTCCCTTTCACAGAGAAGAAATATCCCTGCATATCAGTCTTTGTCCTACCAAGGGGCAGTCCAGCACCGGAATGCTAGGCAATTCTCCTCTGAACAAGAGTACCAACAGCAACCCCATACACGTGTTTCAGCCTTGTTGGGCATCATCAGTGAGGTGGAGCTGTGCCTCTCGGTGGGACAAAGACTGATATGTGTATGGAAATTTCTCCTCTGTGGAAAGCATAGTGAGCTGAAGCGTGGTTCAGACCCACCCGGGGGCCATCCACCCTGGAACAGGTCAATGGCCCATGTTCATACCGGTAGAGGGTTTCCCAGACCTCTTTATGCAAATTATGGGTACTTTGGATTCTCGCCCTAAGTTACCAGGGCAATCCAGATGTGGACCCCTTGCTCACTGCTTAGAGAGGCACATCTCCACCTCACTGATGAGGCCCGACTAGGCCGAAACACGTGTCTGGTGTTGCTGTTAGTACTCTTGTTCGGAGGAGAATTGCCTACCATTTCGTTGCTGGACTACCTTGGGTGGGACAAAGACTGATATGCATATGGAAATTTCTCCTCTGTGGAAAGCATAGTGAGCTAAAGCGTGGTTGAGAAGCTCCCGGGGGCCATCCACCCAAGAACAGGTCAATGACGGTGTTCGTACCGGTAGAGCGTTTCGCAGACCTCTTTATGCATGTATATAACTCAGTTAGATAACCAACAACTGCCAAAAACCTGTTCAGAGGATGCCTGGAAAGTAACAAAAATGCTACTTGAGTGTGTAGGGGAAAACCAAAGGCAAACCAAGACTGTCACTAGCTTAAATCAGTTTAAAGCAGAGGGGCACCAGAATAA
Organism: Ambystoma mexicanum; assembly: GCF_040938575.1. Classification (NCBI taxonomy): domain Eukaryota; kingdom Metazoa; phylum Chordata; class Amphibia; order Caudata; family Ambystomatidae; genus Ambystoma; species Ambystoma mexicanum. Next base: position 527,865,701 of record NC_090925.1, read on the forward strand.
TGCATTGCTTCTTTCATGACTTGCACTTCTTACCAGTTATTAAAACAGGGGTGAATTTATGGGATATAAGTTATCTGCTCCCTTGAGAGACCCCTCCCCGCAAATGGCATAGAGATTCACACATGCCAGGAACCCTTATGTGAACTGGCCGAAATGCTAGGTCTTGAATATTTTTGACAGGATGGCAGGAAATGCTAAAAATTCCAATGTATTTATGCAGACCTGTAACTGCCACACTGGAACAATGCGAAATCCAAACCTGATCTACCGAACAGCATTACACTCAATAGAGGTTGCTTTATTCCCTACAAATCATGGATCTGCACATCGAAAAATACCAAGGCCCAAATGTGACAGAAATGTAACTAAGCGAACAAGAGAACACAGACTGTGTTCCAGAAATAATCATGTTAAAGTGAGAAAAGTCAAGTGAACAATTTTGTAGTTTTACAGGGAATTGCCATGTTTTGCTCGTACATAGACAGTTAGTTTACCCGCTATACCTCAAGAGAATCTAGATTAACCATCACTTTATCTCCTGTAATGTGATAGTGTATTTTATGTAAAGCAGGTGAAACGGGCATATGAAAGAAGTGTGTTTTTCCAGCAACTGTCGGATTATTATACAAGTCAAAGGGATGCGAAGCAGACTATCTTCGTTGCACCAGGTTGTAGAGTCTCGACACAGGCTTTGTAGCAGCAAAGGTTGTCACCCGGCAGACTGTCTTCCGTCTCTCAGTTCATGACCCAGCTGAGGGGACTTCTACAATCGGGATGCAGACTCTGTATTCCCAGACAGATGCCTGCAAGTTTGCAGCCGTAACCGCGATTGGCGAGACAATGCACTGTATCAGTGCAAGGGGTCCCAGGGCATTCGGATATTGCAGGCCTGGAATTTCGCAAGCTCCTCGTGGGATGGCTCAAACTGTAGCTGTCTCGAGACTGGTTAGGCCCACAAGTCCAAGGGAGGAAGTCGTGCAGTCTTATCTTCTGTCAGTCGGCTCTGGCAGTCACTGGAGGTGGCAGCAGGTGCTCTTCGGAATGGCTCTTCCAGTGGTCGACTCTGGCTTCACCATCAAGACTCTGACCTATTATGCAGGAACCCAGCCAATCTGCATGCTTGATATATTCAAACTTTGGGGGGTGGCTGCCCCAAGGGGACATCCAGGGACCCAGTCAGAACTTGATCCAACCAGACACTGGAGGACCAGCACCTGAGGAGTTTTGGTGACCTCCCAGTTTCCTGTCCTCCCAGACATACTGACTTTTGGACGGGCTTCCCAGTGGCAGCCCAGTGAAGACAAAGGAGTAAGCAGGACTTTTCCCCCCACCCAGTTTGGCAGAAGAAGGCTTAAGAAAAAGGACAAGTCGTGAGTTAGCAAAAAAAGAAGACAGGCACTATTAGGCAAGATTGTATGCAATACCCTTGGGGTGCACTACAATAACCTTGACCTCCTGGCAATGGGGATCCAACCTTTGGTATAAGGCTGAACTACAAAGGTTGGTAGTGTGGCTGAGCAGCCAGGCTTATCGCAAGAGGGGTCCATGTGAGCAGTAATGTTGTGACACAGAGTTTCACAGTAGCAGTTATTCAAATAAACACTTGCACTCAAGGTTTCTTGATAAAACACTATTAAGTTATTTCAGTCAGTTGTATAAGCCTTCTTCAGAAGGGAGCAATATATGTAACAATTAAAATACACTTCAAAGCACACTCTTAGTTTCTCTAAATCAGATGATACTCATTGGGGATGGCACACAGACACTTCCTACACCCTCAGGTGACTTAAATAGCTAGGACACTGCAGACGTTGATTTATCACTGGTACATTTAGAGAAAAACTGAGTTTGGTGTAGAAGAGAGAGAGGAATAAAACAAAGGTTAACAAATAATTCACAAACCGGCAAGTACTTTTAGAAAAACCTTCCAATGTCAAATAAGTGTAACTCTTTCCTGGGGAAAAGATAAAGCACAGAGTCAAAGGTGAGAAGAGTCTCTCAGGGAGCCGTGACAGCCAATGTTAATTCCACAATGTCTAGGGGATCTGAAGATCTTCTTTGCAGGTAGGTCAAAAGTCTTGCACAATGTTTTTAGACATGTTTGTAGAAAATAGAACACTTGAAGGGCCACAAGCTGGGAGGCTTGTGAGGGCAAAGCTATAGCAACTCTGCAAGTTAACCAAGACAGGTCTCAACAGAGAGCAAGTAAGGCTACACAACAAGAGGTAAGTTCTCTTAGACTTTACAGTACCTCTGGTTAGAAGAAATGGTTCTAGCTGGCTTCTGTTCCTGTACAGCTCTGCAGATCCTGTTGTTCCTGAGCCTCAGTCGTGGGGACAAGAGGAAGGACGTCGGGGGACTCCTGCTCTGCAATGGGAAGGTCAGCGGCAGCAATGGGTAAACTTCAATTCAGCGGTTCTTCAGTGTTTCAGCTCCTCGCGTCTGACCGCAAATAGCAACACTGCGATTTTCGGATACCACTCTGGATTTTCCTTGCATCTGGGGTCCAGTACTCTGTTGAGGTGGCTCAGGCTTGGTCAGTCCTTGTTAGGCAAAGTTTGTATGCAGTACCCTTTGGGTGCACTACACACAACTCTGACTACAGGTATAGGAAACCCAACCTTTTGGTGTAAGCTTGTACTACACAGTTTTGGTAGCGTGTTGAGCAGCCATGCTTATCTCAAGAGGGGTCGATGTGAGCTATAGGGGAGTTACACAGAGATTCATAGTGACAAGTATTCAAATAAACTCTTACACACAAGGTTTCCTGAATAAACAATTATTAATTTATCATTCAGTTAGAATAAGCCTTCTTCAGAAGGGAGCGATATAAAAAGTAACACACAAATACACTTCAATACTGTTCACTCATAGTTTCTAAATCAGTAAAGACCCTTTTGGGATGGCCCACAGACGCAACCTACACCCTCAGGTGACTTCAATAGCTGGGGTGCTGGGGACATTAATATCTTATTGTTGGCATTTAGAATACTGTTATAAGTTGGTATAAGGAAAAGGTTATTAGAACAACAAGAGACCACAAATATTCTTAAGCAGGCAAATACTTTTGGATCCCCTAAAAAGAGTAATTCAGTACAATAGGCTAAGCCAAAGTCAATGGGCAAAAGTCTGATATAGGATGAAGCACTTCTGGTAGGTAAGTAGAAAAGTCTTTGCACAATGTTTTAGAAGTCTTTGAAGAAAAGAAGAATCAAATGTAGGGCCACAAGCTGATTAGACTTGTGAGAAGTAAAAGATGCATGCAAATCTACAGTGAGAGGTATGTTCTCTCAGACTTTACAGTACCTTTTCATTGAAGAAAGTGCAGCAGATGACTTCTGTTCCTGTGCATAACTGCAGATCTCTCTGTTCCTGGGCCTCAGTCATGGGGACAAGAGGGAGGCCTTCTGGGGACTCCTGCACTGCAATGGGGCGGTCACCGCTCGCAACCGGCAATCTTCAAATCAGTGGCTGTTCAGTGTTTCAGATCCTCACGTCTACCGCAAATAGCAACACTCCGGTTCCTAGCTGTTGAGAAGGACTTTCCTTGCTTCTGGGGTCCCGCACTCTGTTGAGGTGCTCAGGCTCGGACAGTTCTGTTTCCTGGGAGTCCGGAGGATCTTCCTTGAGGTCTAGGCCAGCTTAAAAGCAACACACACAATATAGTGTTCCTCTCCCTGAGTATACAGTTTCCAGCAGCAACTCTGTGGAAATGTAGCCAACTCCGAGATGGATGTCCAGGTGGCTTACTTTGAAGTTGATTGGTCCCACCAACTCAAGGGGAGAGGTTGTCCTTGCAGCGACTTCTCTGTCGATACGAATTTGGAGTTTTTGCACAGCAGCAGGGCTTCACCAGGCAAACCAACGATCCAGGAGTTGCAGCATGCGTCCTCTTCAAATTCTTCTTCAGTTCCTTCGTCCAGTGGTCGACTCTGTCTTCCAAGCCAAAAGCCTCGACTTTTATTCAGTTCTCTTTCATTCCAACCTAGCTGTCAGTCACCCAGCAGGGTGACTGTCCTTGGCGGACAGTCAGCCAGCCAATCACCTCTGAGTGCATTTGGGTCTCCTATGAGGCTAAGCACAGGGAGTTCCGGGCACCTCCCTCACTTCCTGCCTACCCCAGACACCCTGGAGCCAGAGGCAGGCTTCACTCATGAATCCCGCCAAAGGCAAAGTGAACAATGGGACTAAACTGGGTTTGGCTCAGAGTAAATCACAAGAAGGACTTTTACACAAAGAAATGGCGAACAAAGAAGACTGGGGCCATTTTGACAAAAATTGCAACTTTGGGTGCTTTACTGCAGCTGCGAACACAGCCCTTGGTAAATGCAGACCACGGTAGTTAAAACAAAACCACTGCCACCAGCCATTCAGTGAGAAAAGAGTAACATAAAAATGTTACATAAGAAGCTAGACAAAGGGGATACTAGGTAACCCCTCCATCAGCATATTGTAAGATAGTGTGTGCTGGGTCTAGAAAGTTACGATTGTAAGTAAAGTCAATTTCACTTTACTGCTCTGGGAAACAGTAGTTTATCCCAGAGAAGGTATTTAAACCTTTGGAAGTTTGAAAGGCTTCCCTGTGCCACTGCACTGAAGGTGCTGTTTAACACAATTGACACAATGTAAAAGATGGTGCCTATGGAGTTTGTCAGACTCCACAACCAAAAGAAACAGAGTTCAAAATCACATTAAAATACATGAGAGAGTGGGGAAAACGGGTTTCACACTCTCCAGGTTAAAAAATCAAGTGCTCAAAATCCAGCAAAGTTGCTGGGGGTCTCTAAGGTGGAGGGAATTAGCACATTTCTGAGAATTCTTCCCAACAGTCCTGCTTCAGGGAAGTCCGGAGGATCTTCCTGGCGCTCGGGTCCGACTTAAAAGCAACGCACACAATCTGGTGTTCTCCAGCATGGGGTCTGGCATGGATTCACATGCTCATGAATATTCCCCGTCGTCAGGCTGGGAATCCTCGGTAAAGAAAAAATCAGTATCAGTTTCGTTTCTGATCTGTCTTTCGTAGTAGTAACCAATCACTGATCTCTGCGTCATACTGACCACAGCCAATGACTGCCCTCTCCCTAAGCCCCGCCTCTGGCAGCCATCTTCAGATTTTTACCGCACGTTCAAGTGTTGGGATCCTCGTGCTATTGCTCTCGAGCGTTAGTGCTGTTTTTTCTCAGAAAAATTTCTCTTTTCGGTCAAAGAGCCTCAAGCTCCACCGTTTCTTCATCCGATCAACGGGGACCCGTGTCGGATTCGTCTACGCCCCTCAAGGGTGAAGATTTCGTCGAGCCACGCTTTTGGAGGACTCCAGAGGTTTCTCAGGCCCATCTCGGACATGGCCCAGGAGAAGGGAAGCTCGACGCCCGGAAAGCTGTTCAGGGTCTGCCCTAAATACCAGCTTCAGAATGTCTTTAAGGAGGACGAACACTCCCTTTGCCTTTACTGCCTACATGAGGACAAGACGCACGTGGAGAAGGACTGTGCGTTTTGCGGCAATATGTCGGTGCGGACCATGAAGGACCGCCATCAACGTCTCGCCAACTGGCTGGAAGGAAAGAGCCCGTCAGGCGAGTAGAAGAAGAAGAAGTCCGAGCGGTCTTCTAAGACCTTTGAGGGCGCCCCGGCGACGGGGGTCCAAGAGAAGGCCAAGCACCGCGAATCCGCTGGCACCGGGAGCGCCGAACGGTCGGGCTCTTCGGGCGCCAGGCAGGGCGCATCCTCCCCGGCACCATCAAACACGAGACGATGCTCTGGCTCGGGTAAGAAGAAGGCCGAGCACCCGGCGAAACTCCTGGAGAGACCCCGGTCGTGCCCTAAGGCCCCATCGGAGGGGGAGCAAGGTGGTGACCCTCCCCCCAAGGAGAAGGCGGTGAGCGCACCTAAGGTGGTGAAAGCCTTGATCCATCCGGCCAAGGCCTCTATCGAGACAGTCGCGGCGGCCCTGGCTCAGCCTGTGGAGGCTACACCAGTGGTGGCGACCCCGGGGCACAGAATCTCCCTGCCACCGCGGAGGGAGTCCTCTTTCATGCCCATCGACGGGACACCCGTGAAACCTCCGACGGAGAAGAAAAAGGGGGGGCAGGAGGTCGTTGTGGACTCGGCCTCAACCTCTGAGGAGGAGCTGATCGAAGTCTTAGGCTACGGCTCTGGCGTGGAAGAAGGCCATCCTGTCGGGAGGGACCCCGACGTGGAAGATGACGAGGGCGTCGAGGGTGCCGACGGGGCTCCTGATCGCCCGTCGGAACTCCCTCAACCAGTGCCGCAAGACAACTCGGCGGCCATTTTGTTGGCTATACAGTCCTTATGCTCAGAGATAAGGACGAGACTGCCGTTACCACCAACGGAGGAACTGCTCCCGACGGGGGACCCAGAACCAGGCCCTTCTGGGAGCCCTCCCCCTAAGAGAAGAAGGATTCATCCTCCACCTCCTTTTCAGCCATCGCGCCCTGCTCAGCTCTCCTCCACGACACGTGGGGATGATACGGGGACTGACACGGCCGCGACGGGTACAGACGACGAGGTTTACGACGAGGATCTCCCATCGTCACCTCCCACCCGGGCTTCCCCGCCCGACGAGATTGGATCGTTTCACTCCATGATCGCCAGGGCATCCGAGCTTTTCCAGCTCTGCCCGGAAGAGAAGAAGGAAGGTTTCCTTTATCAACGGCGCAAGAGGAAGACGGTCCTCGCTGTACCTCTACTAGACGATATTTGGGATGAGGGCCTCGCCCTCCTCAAGAACTAATCCACGACGCCGGCTAGAAGGGATCGGTACGAGAAGAAGTACCGGGTCCAGGACGCGGCCCCCTCGGGCCTTCGGGCACAGCCGACCCCGGACTCGGTCGTCTCCCAGCGGCAGCCAGGAAGAAAGCAGGGGGGCGCAGCCTCTACGTCAACCTCCCCGCCGGACGGCGAGGGAAAGAAATTAGACACAATGGGACGCAGAGTCATCTCGTCGGCAGCGACGATGATTAAGGCGGCCAACGCCTTGGCTATTGTAGCCCGCTACGACAGGGAGTTGTGGTACAAACTGGCCCCCCTGCTGGACTTCCTACCAGACGACAAGAGGGCGGTAGCCCTAGAGATCTTGCAGGAAGGAGAGGTGGCGTCGGACCACGCCATTACGATTGCGACAGACATCGCCGACACTGGATTTCGCCAGTTGGGCAATGGCGTGTGCCTGAGGCGGCGTGGATGGCTCAAGGCAGGACGTGCAGACCAGAGTCTTGGAAATGCCGTTCGACGGAAACAACCTGTTTGGGAAAACAGTGGACGATTCCCTTCAAGCCATCAAGGCGGACACGGAGGTGGCCCCGGCTCTTGGGGTTCTCCAGCAACGGCGGCCGCCCTTTCGGAGCGGCGGAGGCAAACGGGGTGCCTCCAAAGGTTCCAGCGGCGGATTTTCCACCTACCGTCAAGCGGCCCGTTCGTCGTCACAGGAAGCTTACAGGGGACGAGGCAAGTCAGGCGGACCCCGCCGTCGTCGCCAAGGAGGACAAGGCGGCAAAGCCTAGTCGAAGCAGGACTGAACCGGCCGTGGGGTCGGGCCCCCACCGAAGCACCCCGGTGGGAGGCCGGCTGGCGAGCTTCGTCAGCGTGTTGGAGTCCATCTCCACCGACCGTTGGGTGCTGGACGCCCTAGCTCAGGGTCACGCGCTCGAGTTTCTAAAGAGGTGCCCGCGCGTCCCCCTCGTGGCCAGGAAAGAACATCATGTCCCTCAACTTCTCTTGGAGGTAAAGGCGATGCTCAAGAAGGGCGCCATCGAGCTCGTCCCAAAGAGGCTTCGGGGCTCCGGAGTTTACTCAAGATACTTCCTCGTGAAGAAGAAGACGGGAGGATGGCGTCCCATCCTGGACCTACGACGACTGAACAAATTCATCAAGGCACAGAAGTTCCGGATGGTCACCCTCCAACACGTCCTGGGTCAACTGGAGGAGGGCGATTTCCTGTCGCCGTTGGATTTGGAGGATGCCTACTTCCATATTCCCACCCTAAAGGGACACCGAAAGTTTCTCAGGTTCGTGGTCCGAGGGCGTCACTACCAGGTCAGAGCCCTTCCCTTCGGATTGAGGTCGGCACCCATGGTGTTCGCCAAGTGCCTCGCACTGGTGGCGGCGCAGCTGCGCCGAGAGGGGATCCACGTCTACCCCTACCTGGACGTCTGGCTCATCCGAGCAAGGACGAAGGAGCTCGCAGTGGAGCACACAGCAAGGACCGTCCAACTACTCACGGACCTGGGATTCTCCATAAACTACGCCAAGTCCCACCTGGTGCCCGTGCAAGACGCACTGTTTCTGGGAGCGAAGCTCGACACAGTGTCGCTTCTGGCCTCTCCGTCGGAGGAAAGGACGAGGGCCATCTTGGGCAAGGTGCAGCGGATGCTGGTTGCGGACGCGGCCAGGGTGAGGTCCATCAAGTCCCTCCTCGGAATGATGTCTTCTTGCATTTATCTCATCCGCCTGTGCAGGCTCCGGATGCGCCCGTTGCAGGAGTTCCTGGACGCGCGCTGGATCCAGACGACGGGCAGCTTCGAGGAGAGGATCACACTCGACGAGAGTTTCCGACGAGCGATCCGGTGGTGGCGCACCCGCGCGCATCTGATGGCGGGCATGGACTTCCAGACCCCCGGCCACCAGGAGACAGTGACCACGGATGCCTCCCTGGAAGGGTGGGGAGCGCACACCGAAAATCTGCACGCGAGAGGCCTTTGGCTTCCAACGGAGAAGTCTCTCCATATCAACGTCCTGGAGCTCCGTGCAGTGTTTTGGGCCCTCAGGTCCTTTCTTCCGTCCCTTAAGGGCAAGGTGGTGAGGATCTTCACCGACAACACCACCACCATGTTCTACATCAGGAAGCAGGGCGGTACCAGACCCCCAGCCCTGTCTAAGGAGGCGCAGAATCTGTGGCATTGGGCCGTCGCCCAAGGGATGTTTCTGGTGCCGTTTCATCTGGCAGGGATAAAAAACACCATCGCCGACTCGCTCAGCAGAGAGCTGCGCTCGTGCCACGAGTGGGAACTACGACAGGATCTAGTGGACCGGCTCTTCTGACGGTGGGGCACACCCCAGATCGATCTGTTCGCGACGGCGACAAACTCCAAGTGCCGGAGGTTCGACAGCAGGTTTCCCCAGCCGAGGAGCATGGGCGATGCTTTCTCGTTCCCCTGGGAGGGCCTGTTTCTATACGCGTTCCCTCCATTGCCATTGCTGATCCGGCTCATCAACCAGCTCAAGAGGTCACGGTGCAGAATGATCCTCGTCGCACCTGCGTGGCCGAGGCAGATATGGTTCGCGGACCTTCTGGACTTGTCAGCGTCCCCGTCAATCAAGCTGCCAGTGGACGCGGATCTTCTTTCCAGGGAAGGAGGCGCCATCCTCCATCACGACCCGAAGTCGCTGAACTTGCAGGCCTGGCTCCTGCAGCGTTAGAGTTTGGAGGCTACGACATACCGGCCGACTGCAGAGAGGTTTTTGCAAAGGCCAGGGCGTCCTCAACTCTTAAATGCTATGGACACAAATGGAAGAGGTTCTCTGTCTGATGCCACCCACAGAAGATTAACCCTCTACGGATTACGGCTCCCCAGGTACTGCCGTACCTTCTGACGCTGGCCAAGGCTGGACTGGCGCACGCGTCCATCAAGATTCATCTTGCTGCGATCTCCCGATACACCAGAACCACGGGGTGGACGTCTTTGTGGTCTCATCGTCTGGTGAAAGAATTCATGAAGGGACTGTTCAGATCGTTCCCGCCAGTGAAGGCTCCGGCCCCGGCGTGGGAGCTCAACGTGGTGCTGACCAAGCTCATGGGACCTCCGTTCGAGCCTCTGCACTTGGCTCCGTTGAAGTTCTTGTCGTGGAAAACAGCGTTTCTTGTGGCCATCACCTCCGCACGAAGAGTGGGAGAGATCCAGGCCCTTCCCTGCAAGCCCCCGTACTTGACTTTTCACGACACGAGGGTAGTGCTCAGGACGCACCCCTCCTTCATGCCCAAGGTGCCGTCGGACTTCCACCTCAACGAACCCTTGGTGTTGCCTGTTTTCTTCCCGTCGCCTTCGTCGCCGGCCGAAAGGACTTTGTACTCGCTGGATGTGGCTAGAGCGCTGAAGTTCTACGTGGACCGCACAAAGTGTTTTCGGAAGACGTCACAACTTTTTGTGAACTTTGGACCCGTCAATCAGGGGAAGGCTCTCTCGAAGGCCTCCATTTGCCTAAGGTGAGCCTGGTGAGGAGGTAAGAATTGCTTAATGTTGAGTTTGATGTAATGCTTAATGTTGAGCCTGTGCCACCTCCCGTGGTTGTGCATGTGTGTACTGCTATGTATTCTTTATTCATGAGCATGTGAATCCATGCCAGACCCCATGCTGGAGAAGGAACAAGTTACTTACCTGTAACTGTTGTTCTCCAGCATGGGTCTGGCATGGATTCACATGCGAACCCTCCCGCCTACCCCTCTGTGGCTCTTCACTTGGTCATACTGCCACTTCACGTGCTACCAAATCTGAAGATGGCTGCCAGAGGCGTAGCTTAGGGAGAGGGCAGTCATTGGCTGTGGTCAGTATGACGCAGAGATCAGTGATTGGTTACTACTACGAAAGACAGATCAGAAACGAAACTGATACTGATTTTTTCTTTACAGAGGATTCCCAGCCTGACGACGGGGAATATTCATGAGCATGTGAATCCATGCCAGACCCATGCTGGAGAACAACAGTTACAGGTAAGTAACTTGTTCCTTCCTCTCCCCGGCACTTCAGTTCCAGCAGCAGCAATGGAAGTACAGTCAGCTCAGAGAAGATGTCCAGACAGACTTACTTTGGAGTTGATTGTTCCCACCAACTCAAAGGGAGAAGTCGTCTAGTCTCTAGGTGAATTCAGAGCTTCAGCACAGCAGCAGAGCCTCACAGCAGGCGTCTCTTCCAAGTTCTTCTTCGGATTCTTTCATCTAGTGGTCGACTCTGCCTTCCAAGCCAAAAAGCCTCACCTTTTATGCAGGTTTCTCCCACATTCCAGCCTAGCTGTCAATCACACAGCAGGGTGGCTGTCCTTGCCGGACAGCCTGCCAGCCAATCGCCTTTGGGTGCATTCCTGTAACCAAGGGGTTTAAGCACAGGGAGCACTCCCTCACTTACCGCCCCTGCCAGACATACTGGAGCCAGAGGCGGGCTTCACTCGTGAATCCCGCTAAAGACAAAATGAGCAAAGGGACCAAACCTGGGTTGGCGCGCAGAGTAAATCTCAAGAAGCACCTTTGCAACAAGACGAAATGGGCACCCATGGGTGCTTCACGGCAGCTCCGAACGTATCCCGCGGTAAAGACACACAATGGTAGTAAAAAGTAAACCACTGCCACCAGCCATTAATTGTAGAAAGGGTAACATAAAAATGTAACATAAGAAACTAGACAAAGGGATACTAAGTAACCCCTCCAGCATCCTATGGTAAGATAGTTTGTGCTGGGTCTAGAAAGTTACAAAATGATTTCACCGCCTCCTACCTCATGGCCAAGGTAGACCACTTTGCTCTGACCAATTTGACATTTACTAGCCTTTATGGTCAGATGGGCCTGCCCAAGAGCCTGCAGTACATATCCTAAGTGGTCAATATGTTCTTTCCAAGTAGGGCTGAACCCTGCTATGTCATCCAAGTATGCCATGCAGAAGTCCTCTATCCCATTCAGAATTTGATTCACCATCCTTTGTAATGTCGCAGGTGCATTTCTTAATCCAAAAGGCATCACATTAAACTGGTAGAGGCCTCCAGGGGTTGAAAAATGCAGTTTTCTCCCTAGCATGGTCTGTCAGAGCTATTTGCCAATAACCTGAGGTTAGGTCAAATGTACTGAGGTACTTGGCTGAACCAAGCTTGTCCACCAGTTCATCTGTCCTAGGTAACGGATGGGCATCCGTCTTCGTGACTGCATTTAGGGCTCTATAGTCCACACAGAATCTCAACTCCTTGGATCCTGCCTTTGGCACTAGCACAACTGGACTAGACCAAGGACTTGTAGATGGCCCTATTGTCATGATCACTGCTTCCAAGGAGTCAGGACCAGCCCAACGTCCTTGGAAGCAGGCCCCTAACCTTAATCTTAGGCTCCAGCCGGTCCCCACTGGGACCTTTTGGACCTTGTCCTGGCGCCGGTGGCGCCAGGCTCATCAATGCCATCGGTCCCGGCACTGGAAGCGCCGGGCTCATAATTTATATGAAGATGCTTGGGTGGACTTACCTGCAGCAGACTATGCTGCTTACTTACCAGCTGCATAGGAATCCTCAGTAAGCCGGAACTACTTTCTTACCTAGGTGGGGCAAGCTCCACTCCCTGGATACAACACTGGAACTCTTCTGGATCTGGAACTCTTTTCTTACCTAGGCGGGGCCGTGGAGGAAGACGCCTCCGCACTCCAAGGCTATTTAAACCACACCCGATTGATGAAACGTGCTTCGCGTTATTCTGCATCTGCAGCAGAACGGTCACCGAGTCTGTTCCAGCTTTTCTTCTATCCGGGCCCGAACCTGCAAGAACAATACTTACCATCCCCGCATCCAGTCTTCAGCAGCACCTGCAAAATAAGAAACTACAGGTTAGCACGGCAACCTTCATACGAAGCGCATTACTCACCTGATCCATCGGCAGCGACCATGTCATCACGCTGCATCTCCGCCTGTGAAAACAAAGGCATAGTTATTTCTTACCGGCACTCTGGGTCTCCAACGCTGCAATCCGGACCTGAAAGACAAAAGGAGAGACATTAGACAGGTATTTACTTACGCCCATCGCACTCGCCATAATAGGACGCCTGCAAATACTCTGGCGTTTTCCAGCATCTCTTCAGCATTAACCCGCAGCTGCAAGAGAAAAGAAACAGTTAGAGCGCTTGCATTTACTCACGCATTTCCAAGCGCTTCATTCCCATTCCAAGGCTCTGGCTCCAGCTTCGGCTCCCTTCACACCATCTTCTGTCTCCAGAGCTCTGCAAAACAAATAGGAGAAAGCATTATATCAAACCCTGATCTACATAAAAGTGCCCTCGCACCTAAAGACTTTAAGGACAAAAGGTGTCTGGAAACTCACCGCTCGTGCAGTTAACGGCGGTAGCGATCCTCTGATGTTAAGAGGCCTACTTTTTACCCAGTGAAGGAACTGGCAACGGCACCCTGCACCAGACGCAGATGGAGAGCCCAGCATTCACCTATCTAAGGTGAGCACGTTGACCTGGGGGATTCTACGGGGAAGCTGGGAATAGAGAGAGAGAGAGAGAGAGAGAGAGAGAGACACTCAACTGCCCAGATCATTAACCCCCATATTCTCTCACCTGCAGAAATCTCACCCTTCGAGTTTGACACACAGTGCGAAGAGGCTCAGCCCCAGAAGCCAACCGAGTCCTGCACATCGCCTTTCGAGTCATAGACACCTTTCTGCCTAGACCAGCGCCTCCGGTGGAATCAGGTGAGCGTTACACCTATTACCTCTAGATCAAGCATCTTGTTGACCTCTTAGTTTATGTAGGTTCTTACATGGTCTGACATTCTGTAACTTCTGCCTTTGACAGGCAAACAGTCACCACTGAGAATATCATGCTGCCCCCAAGTGGTCAAGCCTGGTGATAGTGAAAACAGGGAGGCAAACTCATTTAACAGATTTGCACTCATCCTGTTGTGCCAGATTAGAAGAGAGATTAGCTACTTCTATCTTCCTATCTAAAGGTTGTCCCCTGCAGAGGTCAGGTAGAGGTTCACTCTCCTCCCCCTCCTCCCGAGCAGAGGCTAGAAGCAAAGCTCCCAGTCCTGGTCTAGAGACATAGTCTTTTAGACGGTTGGTGTGAAAGACCCTGGGGGCCTCCTTAGGATTCCCTAACTCCACCAAATAATTGACCTCTCCCAAGTTTTCTCACAACCTTGAAGGGTCCAATCCATTTGTCATGTAAGGCCCGCTGCCTTGTAAGTACCATAACTAGAACTAGCTGGTCTTGAGTAAACTCAACCATGTTGGCCTTCTGGTCATGCCAATGCTTCACCAGAGCCTGACCTGCTTTCAAGTTATCAGACGCTTCTGTCATCATGTGTGTCATTCTCCATCGGAGGCCTAACACATAGCCAGTGACTCTCACTGGTTTGGGGGAAGGAACTCTCTCCAGCCCCTCCTTAATTAGGGCCAAATGACCTCTAACTGGATGACCATAGAGGAGCTCAAAGGGACTAAATCCAACTCCCTCCTGAGGGACTTCTCTATAAGCAAAGAGAAGGCATGGCAGTAACAGGTCCCACTTCCTTCTAAGGGGTTCCTCTAAAGCACCTATCATGCTCTTCATAGCTCAGTTAAACCTCTCTACCAACCCATTCGTCTGGGGATGGTAGGCAGTTGAGAACTTTTAAGTCACTCCACAGTTTTTCCACATGGCCTGCATGTAGTGGGACATAATGTTTGATCCCCTGTCAGAGATAACCTCCTTAGGAAAACCTACCCTGGTACAAATACCAAGTAGGGCCTTAGGAACTGCCTGTGCAGTAACAGTCCTCATAGGTATAGCTTCAGGATACCTGGTAGCATGGTCTACCACAACCAATATAAATCGGTTGCCTGAAGATGCTGGGGGGTGTAAGGGGCCAACAATGTCAACTTCTACCCTCTCAAAAGGAACTCCCTCCACTGGGAGAGGTACCATAGGTGCCACATTCTTGGATCCACTCTTGCCAGATGTCTGACAAGTGTGACAGCTCCTACAGAATTTATCTACATCAGACCCCAACTTAGGCCAGTAGAAATAAAGAGAAATCTTTTCATTGGTCTTCTTAAAGCTTAAGTGACCAGCCAAAGGAATCTCTTGGACTAACTGTAGGAACTGGTGTCTGATCTTCTGAGGCAGTACAAGTCTTCTGTAGTCTCCTGGGATAGATTAGTAGGCTCACTGTAGAAGAGGCCATCCTCCCTGTACAACTTGTGCTTCTCTGGCTCTTGCCCGTCCAGCTGGGAAGCTGCCTGTTGGCAAAGTCCTTCAAGAGTAGATCACTCTCTTTGACCTCTGCTGTAGTCAGCTCTACATGGGCCACTTTCTGCCAGTAAAGACTGCATCTCAGGATGGTCTTTAGGATCCAGTTCTCCAACAGGGTGAAGGTCTTCTACCAGCCTCTGAATCTTCAGCAGCTGATTCAACCTCTCCTGGTTGTTTCTCACACTCAGCCTCAGCTGGTGGAGCAGTCACAGGTATGACTTTGGACAGTCCTCTCGTGGATATCCTGGTTTGATTCACAGGAGTGCTATTGTTCTTGTTTCCTGAGACCTTGGGTTTCCTCTTTGTCTCCTGTTAGGAAGAATTCTCATAAATGTGCCAATTCCTCCCACCGCTAAACTTTGGGACTTTTAACTTTTTTATTCTGTGTGTTTCACTCTTGTGTTTTCTTTGGTTATGGAGTTTTGCACAATTCCATAGGCATCATCGTTTCATTTTTGTCACACAGCACCCTCAGTGCAGTGGCACAGGGAAACCTTTCCAGGCTTTCGCAAGGTTTAAATACCTTCTCTGGGATAAACTACTGTTTTCCAGAGTAAGTAAAGTGAAATTGACTTTATTCGTCTTTTTAAATTCCTAGACCCAGCACACCCTATCTTACTATAGAGTGCTAGATGGGTTACCTAGTATCCCCTGTGTCTAAATACTCATGCATCAGTATGCTACCCTTTCCTCTCGAAACGGCTGGTGGCAGTGGTTTTACAACGAAGTACAATGATTTTTCCCGACCGCGAACACCGTTAGCATTAAATCACAGGAGCCATGTTTTTCAAGATGTTGTTTAAACCGGTCCCGTGCTTCTTTTTTCACCATTTCTTTGTGGAAAGGTCCTTCTAGAGTTTTGCTCTGCGCACCAAACCAGGTTTGGTTCCTTTGTTCATTCGACTTTGGTGGGCCTCAGGAGTGAAGACCGCCTCCGTCGCCCGAGTGTCTGTGGTGGGCAGGAAGTGAAGGAGGTGCCCGAACTATCTGTGCTTAGTCTCCTAGGAGACCCAAATGCACTCTGGTGTGATTGGCTGGCTGACTGTCCGGCAAGGACAGCCACCCTGCTGGGTGAGTGGCAGCTAGGTTGGAATGAATTGGAGGAAACTGGATAAAAGGCGAGTCTCTTAGCTTGGGAGGCAGAGTCGACCACTGGAACGAAAGAACCAAAGATGAGCTTGAAGAGGACAGCTGCTGCAACTCCTGGACCGTTGGTTTGCCTGGTGAGGCCCTGCTGAAGATTCGAATCGCTAAATTAATCTCGACAGATTAGCCCTGAAAGGACGACTTCTCCCTTTGAGTTGATGGAACCTATCAACTCGACACTAAGCCACTTGGATACCATTCTCGGAGCTGGTTGTATTTTCCTCAGAGTGCTGCAGGAAACCGAATAACCAGGGAAACCAGCTTGTTTGCTTGACTACAGCTACCGTAATTTAAGATTTGCCAGTTGCCAGCTTTTTGACCAGTCCCAGTGCAGTGCAGGAGTCCCCTGACGTCCTCCCTCTTGTCCCCACGACTGAGGCCCAGGAACAGTGAGATCTGCAGGAACTGCCAGGAACAGAGGTCATCAGCTGCATCTTTTTCTTCATTTGTAAAGGTACTGTAAAATCAGACTGAGTACTTACCTCTCGCAGTGAAAGTGCTTGAAACTTTCCCAACTCACAGGCCTAATCAGCTTGTAACCCAACATATAATTCTTCTTGTTACAAACTACTCCTAAGAACGTGTGCAGAGACTTTTCTGTTTCACTACCAGAACTGCTTTTGCCTGTCCAAGACTTTAGCCCATCGACTTTGGCCTAACCTATTGAATTGAATCCACTCTTCTGGTGAATTCTAAATATTTGCACTTGTAACCTTTCATGTTCTGAATAACCTATTCCTTTTTGCTCCTACTTCAAAGTATTCCGAATGCCATGTTGCTCCTCCTTCAAAGTAGCCTGTCTCAGAAACTTAAAGTGTAGAATACTATTTTTGTGTATGATATTTAACTGCCTCCTTCTAGTGAATGTTTTATAACTGATGGTTGAATAAATTAATAAGTGTTTAACCAAGAAATCTTGAGTGTAAGAGTTTATTTGAACACTTGTGAGTGTAGACCTTGGTGTAACATCCTTACAGCTCACATTCCCTCTTGAGATAAGCATGGCTGCTCAGCTCCACTACCAACAACTGTGTATTACAGACTTATACCAAAGCTTAGTTTTGCTTACACCTGTAGTCATAGTGGTGTGTAGTGGTCCCAAAGGGTATTGCATACAAACTCTACCTAACATCTCTTTTTTTCTGGAAATAGAAGTTGGCATTTCCTGTGGACTGGATGTATAGGTTCTCCTGTAACAACCTCTTGAGTCATCTAGGGTGAGCTCTCTGGCCTTCCTTGTCTGCTCCTGTTTCCTTTTACTGGGAGGCCTGGGGGTGCTTGATACAACTCCAAGAGTCTTTAAGTCATTCCCCAGGAGGACTCTTCCAGACACCTCACTTTGTACACTGACAGGTATTCTTACAGTCATATTGTGGCACTGGACGAGAGCTGGTAGTTTTGGAAGCAGTTGGACAGGGCCTCCAGCAAGCTTAGTGAGGCAACATCCTCAGGTTTGAAAAAGGTTTCACCCACCACTGTAATGCTGGCCCCGGTGACTCTAAGGGCGGGGTCTCCTGACTATTTACAAGTGCACTGGTTTTGTAGTATTCTTTTGTGTTATCTGGTATAGAATTATAGTATGTCACAAGTCTCCCCCCTTCTCACCTGTCTGTATTGTTTGCTTGTGATCTTCAGAGATGTCTTCTTTTGCACTGTTCGGGATTTATATAACCCCGCGCGTGGGTCCTCGGATTCTAGCGTGTGGTTCGTGACCCAGCTCCAGGATACGCTCAGATGTCCGGGACGAAGACGAGGAAATAATGAGGTTCGCACTCGGAGACCCGAATGCGATGGAAATCCAGGATATACAGAGGTAAGGATAAGGGGAAGGAAGAAAGAAGAGGAATTCAGGGGACCGGGAACCAGGTATCAAAAGTAAGCGCTGAACGAGCTCCGGCAACACACGTCCGACTACTGCAAGCAGTAGCGTTGAGACGCGCAGAGCCGCGGGGGCGTGTCTGCTTTGTAGAACATAGAGCGTACAACACAGAGGCTGGCAAACAGCGTTCCGCGATCAGCGGCCATGTTGGGAGTACTACTGAGTTCAGTCCCCTATGGGTCAGGGACCACGAAGTCCAGAAGGGACGCGAATGGCGGTTCATGACAGCATGCCTCCTCTGAAACCCAGCTCCTCCGGGTTTACCCGGATGTATAAGGTGGTATCTTCTGAGCAGTCTGGGGGCATCCATGTTTGCGCTGGGTTCCCAGGTGCGTTCACTGGGAGGGTACCCTTTCCACTCGACCAGATACTGTAGCTGACCCCGTCTGTACCTGGAGTCACATATTCTGGAAACCTCATATTCTAGCTGATCATTGACAATCACAGGGGTAGATCCTGGAGCAGTTCGAGAGGACTGGACTTATGCTTTCAACAGAGAAGTGTGAAAGACCGGGTGGATCCTCTTCCAAGATTCTGGTAGTCTGAGTCGAAATGCCACTGGGTTAATGACTTACTTTATGGAAAAAGGGCCGTAATACCTGGGAACCAATTTATTTGGTCGTAGTTGTCGAGGTAGAAGTTTCGAAGACAACCAGACCTTATCACCTATTGAGTATGAAGGCCCTGGTCTTCTTTTGGAATCAGCATGATGGTTAACGTCTATTTGGGCCTTTTCTAGGTGTTCTTTTGCTTCTTTGTGTACGTTGATAAGGGTTTCAATCCAGGAGCCAACCGTAGGAACTGGGGTAGGATGTGGGAGAATGGATGGTAGAACCGAAGGGTGGAATCCTTGACTACAGAAGAAGGGACTGGTTTTGATAGCAGAGTAATCCGAATTGTTGTAGCCGAATTCAGCCACAGGTATTAAGAGTGACCAATCGTCCTGGACCTTGGTGGCGAAACAGCGAAGATATTGTTCCAGAGTTTGGTTTACGCGTTCAGTAGCTCCATTGGTCTGTGGGTGATAACCTGAGGATAAGGCACGTTGGATTTCCAGTATACGACATAATTGTTTCCAGAACTGGCATATGTACTGGGGTCCTCTGTCAGATATGATCTTGGAGGGTAGCCTGTGGAGTCGGAATATGTGTTCCAGGAAGATTCCGGCAAGTTCAGATGAAGATGGCAATTTATATAAAGGTGTAAAATGAGCCATGTGGGTGAACAAATCAATGGTAACCATGATAGTTGTGTGGCCCCTGGAAGGGGGTAGTTCCACGATAAAGTCTGTGGAAATGAATTCCCAAGGGCTTGTTGGCAGCGCTGGTTGGAGCAGGAGACCTGCCAGTTTCTTGTTATCATGCTTGTTTTGATTACAGGCTGCACATTTTTGGATATAATGCTGGACATCATCCTTCATCTTCGTCCACCAAAACTGTCTTTGTATTAGACAGAGGGTGTTGGTGATGCCACTGTGTCCTAAATGGAGGGTATCATGACATAGGCTTGTGATCTTTTGTCGTAGTCTCTGAGTGGGAATGACGAGGCAATTGTCCTTGAATAAATATCCGTCCTTCGTTTTGAGATTCCATCGATTATTACCGTTAAACTCCTTCCAGGTTTCAGAGGACTGAGTTTGAATCCGAATATCCTCCAGGAGGTTGATTGCTTGGGCAACAAATATTGTGTGGGGAAACATCTTTGGGAAGGATCGATCTTCAAGGATTTCGTAGTCGGGATAAGGCATCGGCTATTATGTTGTCTGTTCCAGGAACATGATGGATTTGAAACTGGTATTGAGCAAAAAAGAAGGCCTAACGGGCTTGACGACTGTTCCTACATTCCAGGGATTGCAGGACTTGAAGATTCTGATGTTCCGTGCAGACCTGAACAGGGTGTTTTGCTCCCAGGAGTAGATGTCGCCAATCTGTGAAGGCTTGACAGATGGGTAGCAATTATTTTTCTAAAACGGAATAGTGGGTTTCGCTAGGAGTCAAAGTGCGAGAAAGTTAGGCGATGGGGTGTTCTAGCTTGTCATCGAACTCCTGTTTCAGGACTGCCCCGATGGCCTAGTTGGAGGCATCAGTTTCCACAAGAAAGGGTCGATCAATGTCAGGTTGGGCTAAGATGGGGGCTTGTGTGAACTCCGACTTTAACCGTTGAAACGCCTCATCTTGGGCTGCTGTCCAGTGAAAGGGGGTATCGTTTTTTAACAATGTAATGATCAGATGTACAATCTCCGAACAAGAGGATATACATTTCCGGTAGAAGTTAGCAAGCCCCAGGAAGGATTGAATTTGTTTTACAGTAGTTGGAACAGGCCAGGATAGAATGGAATCTACTTTCGAGGGGTCCATTCCAATTCCTTTTGGGCTAAGGACGAATCCAAGATAGTGAACATTAGACACATGGAAAAGGCATTTCTCAGATTTGGCCAGCAATTATGTTCACGTAGATGTTGTAAAACTGCCTTAATGTGTTCTTCATGCTTCAGATGGTCCTTAGAGTATATCAGTATGTCGTCCAGATATACAATGACGAAGAGGAACAGCATATCAGAGAACACCCGGTCCATAAAACATTGGAAGACCGCTAGGGCATTGGCAAGTCTGAAGGGCATAACCAAGTATTCAAAATGACCAAAGGGTGTTCTAAAGGCTGCTTTCCATTTGTCACCTTCTTTTATACGGATGAGATGGTAGGCACCTTTGAGATCTAATTTTGTGAACACTACAGCTCCTCTTACCGCTTCCAAGATATCCGAGATGAGGGGCAACGGGTAGCGGTCCTTGAGGGTGCATTGATTAAGGCCACAATAATCTAGACAGGGCCTAAGCTCCTTGGTATCTTTCTTGGGAACGAAAAACGACCTCCCGCCGGGGTCTTGGATGGTCGTATGGTACCATTTTCCAAGTTAGTATCCAAGTATTCTCAGAGGGCTCTTTTCTCAGGTTCTGATAGAATGAACATCCTCCCAAAAGGAATCACCACTGAGGGTTCAGTATCGATGGCGCAGTCCTCAGGTCTGTGAGGGGGAGAAGAGCTTGAACTATGGCGGTCGAAAATACATCTGTATAAGCCTGATAGGCCCTGGGAATCTGGATGATATTAGAGACAGTGAGTGGACCTTGCTGGTTCGCTTGCGAGTCTTCAGAGGTTCCTGACAAGGAGTCTAGGGATAAAGAGTGGGATATACAATGTTCTGAACCAAGAAACAAGGATCCTGCTGCCCAGTTGATGTAGGGGTTATGCTTCTGTAACCAGGGCATGCCCAGAACCATTGGGTAATGGGCAGATCTTATGATGTCGAATTTGATTCTCTCTTGATGTTGGTTTATAGAAAGCAGGATCTCTTTGGTTTGAAGGGTTATGGGTCCTGAAGAGAGGGGTCTTCCATCAATATAGCATGATGTCTCGAGTTTCATATGGAATGTTATGGGTAGTGACCCAATCATGATCCATGAATATCCCAATGGCCCCGCAATCCACTAATGCAAGAATGGGGTAATATTCTTTCTTGGAAGGCGATAGAAAGGCCTGCAGAATCTCAAGGTTGTTCTGTCCAGGAGAGTTCAAGGATGGAATAGATGTGGAGCAAACATCTCTCGCCCGAAACTGTACTCCATCTAGGATCAGGAGCTGGCGTTTCCAGAACGCTGTGGAGGGGCAATAGGACACTCTCTCACAAGATGTTTATCAGAGGCAAATACATGCACAGACCAGTGTGAATCCGTTGCATCCTTTCTTGCTGGTTAATGGGTCCGCGGAAGGCCCCAAGTTGCATGGGTTCTGGGTCCGTGGTCGGAGAAGCTGCAGGCTCAGGTCTAGAAGGATGGTCTGTAGAGGCCTTTTGGAAGGGTGATTTAATTTTCTTCTTTTCCGCCTTTCTTTCCTGGATACGAAAGTCGATCTGCAAGGAAAGATCCATGAGAGCCTGGAAGGAACTTGGGTGAGCTACCCTGGCTTGCTCGTCCTTTATCTCTTCATTCAATCCTCTTCGAAAGAGGGTGAAACAGGCCTCTGGAGACCAGTCTGCTTCCTTGGCAAGTTGTTCAAAGCGGGTCACATAGGTAAGCATATCCTGGGATCCTTGTTGAAAATCCAATAAATGTTCTTGAGCACTGTAAACCTGGTCTGGGCGATCAAACATGGTCTTTAGGGCCTGCACAAAGCCATCATAGTCATCCGGGAGGGCGTCGCCCGAATTAACTAAGGGAGTTGCCCAGGTCAAGGCATTCCCAGTGAGATGTGAGATCATAAAGCCCACCTTTGCCCTGGGAGTGGAGAAGTAGTAGGGCTTAAAGGTGAAGTGCACTAAACATGAATCGAGGATGGCACGAAGAGTCTTTGAAGAGCCATCATATTTATCCACTACTCCTCCCAACAACACGCTTTCCTTGGTTGCGGTGTCACGTGACAAGACCAGCTGTTTCAATGCAGCATTTTCGGCTTTAAGATTTTGGACTTCTGTTGTTAACTCCTGCATGCCTCGCATGAGGTCCTGAACTGCGGCCTCCATTTCTGTAACTGTATCAATTTGTTGGCGTCTCAATCTGTCGCAAGTCCCCCCCTTCTCACCTGTCTGTATTGTTTGCTCGTGATCTTCGGAGATGTCTTCTTTCGCACTGTTCGGGATTTATATAACCCCGTGCGTGGGTCCTCGGATTCCAGCGTGTGGTTCGTGACCCAGCTCCAGGATACGCTCAGATGTCCGGGACGAACACCAGGAAATAATGAGGTTCGCACTCAGAGACCCGATTGCGATGGAAATCCAGGATATGCACACGTCCGACTACTACAATCGGTAGCGTTGACGCGCAGAGCCACGGGGGCATGTCTGCTTTGTAGAACGTAGAGCGTACAATGCGGAGACTGGCAAACAGCATTCTGCGTTCAGCGGCCATGTTGGGAGTGCTACTGAGTTCAGTCCCCTATGGGTCAGGGACCACGAAGTCCAGTAAGTATCGAAGTCAAATAGAAGAGAAGTGTCTGCAGGGATCCAGGAAAGCCAAAGTGAATTGGAGCACAGTTAATGGTGAGGCACTTCTTAGATAGTAAATGTCTTGCACAAAGTTAGAGAATGTGTTGAAGAAAAATCACTGTACGGTCACAAGCTGTTCGAAGGGTAGAGCTGTGTTGAACTCTAGAAAAGCAGCTACTGCAGGTCTCAACTGAGAAGAGCAAGCTACAGACAATGAGGTAAGTACCCCAAGTCAGAACAGTACCTTTGGTTAGAAGATGAGTGGTCCAGCTGGCTTCTGTCTGGTTGCAGAGATGCAGATCTTGTGTCCCTGAGCCGGATTGCAGGACCGAGACAGTGGAAAGAATCCGACCAGCAATATTGGCTCTTCATCTTGCTGCTGTAAAAAGGTGCCAAATCCACAGAGCTGCGAGAATCTGTGAAGAAACCTTTGCTGGAATCCTCTTCTGACGACTGCTGCTACAAGTTCCCATCCAGTGTCCAGTTCTTTCGTCTTCAGACCAAGAATCTAGTGACCGGGTCCTGTGCTGCTGCATCCTGAAGGCATCCACTCAGCTCTTCCTTTTTTTCCTAAAGTACTGTGTGGGCTTGGGCAATACTTGCCTTAAGTCTGGTGTGCATCCTGTGAGGCTATAGGCGATACGTGTGGTTGGGCGTTTGCCCATACCACTTGCTCAGGCCTAATGCTGTAACGTACACAGGGAGCCTTCTCTGAAGTCCCTGAACACTTCTAACTAACTCTTAAGCTGCTACTCACTTGTTTAAGAAAATATCCTCTGGAACGATGACTTTGCTGCAACAGAAACCTATCCTGACCTGCCTACAGCTGACGTCTAGACCACTAGGGTCCCTCCTCGGGAAGGACTTTATGAGATAAGGATTCTGTCTTGAGTGAATAAGTACTTACTTGTCAAAGAGATAGTGTTGTAACTGAATCTCTGCACTAGATAAGTTACTAAGTGTCTAAAAGGTATTACTTAACTTTAAGTTGCGGTTGCTTCTTTAGAAAGCATACAAGTTGCTTTACTTACTCTTAATAGTGTCCCACATTCTAAAGAGTGTTTGTACTGTTCTGTTTTATCTTTGTTTAACTGAATGAGTACAAAGGTTTATCAATGGAGTTTACCTACCTTGAATGACAGAGTGTCATTCTTAAAGTTAACCACAGGGTTTTGCTTTCCCTGATCTGCTTTATACAGTTTTAAACCGTCTTTGAGTTAATATTTGCGTTAGACCTTGAACAGCTGATGCTCTTCTAAACTTATAACACAGGGTTGTGCTTTCTGTTTAGAGCATTTCTAAAATAGTCGGAGGGTAAATTACTTAACTTGAAATACATTATCTTTTTTAAAGTGTAATTGCGGTTTGCTTTCCTTGAATTGCTTAGTGCATTCTAAAATAGTTATTGTGTGTTCATACTTATCTTAATGTAGTTTAGGGTCCCTCCAGAAACTGAGTTGATTTACAAGCTCTGAACTGAGCTCTAAAAAGTAATGTTGCAAGGAGAATACATGTAACCGGGTTGGTTTATTATGTGATTTCTTAACAGTCACTGCATGACTGATAGTCAACTACCCTTGAAATACTGATTGTATTCTAAAAGTATACCTTACTGCTTTTATTCCCCTATTTTGTCTGGTGGACAGATGTATAGAAGGCCAACCTATATTGTGACGGGGACAACTCTGGGAGCTGTAGCCAAACCAGTTCAAGGTAGCCTAGACCTCTCGTCACTGCTAAATCTCAAGAGTTGGTGAGCTTGTAAAGGGTTCACAATGAGTACACACAATGGGAATCACAAATTGCACTTGGACAGTATGTATAAAAATAATTATTCATTTATGGACCAATGCAATATCACTATGAAAAATGACTACTAACAGATAGACGTATCACACAACACTAATAATGGATTTCATATATACAGTCACTAGAGTAGGGCATAATACAAATCAAACCACTGTAAAAGAAAGTACAGATAAGTTTATGTACTACAGGTCCACAGAGAATTACCCCTAACTTCAAAAGTCCTTCCATAAGTTGTCTGGGGCCTTATGACACAGTTTGTGATGCAGGAAAAAATGAAGTTAGGGTCTGTGGGGTCCATTGAACGGTTCCAAGGGTTAGTGTATTGTGAGAAACCTGAAGGTGTCTCACCCACTAGTCCCCGGGGATGTTTCATCCAGGTGGCCAGGACACGGCCATCACTTTTGGATCCAGTACCTGGAGGTGGACCAGTGCAGGAGGATCACCTGGATGGGGGGTCTTTGGGGAGTGGAAGTGAAACACCAGAGGGCGGGACACAGTATCCCCTTCCCTATAACACATTTTCCCCAGGATACCTAGGAACTCACCGCCCCCCCACCTTCCCCGACACACACACTTTCTCATGGACCACCCACTGTGAGCGACAACAGATTAACACCAGAGCCATATACCTGAAATATCCCAACACCATGGTCCGGCAAGGTCAGGCATTTATAGATCATTACAAACACCTGACCTCCATCACACTTCCCCTCACGGATAAAAGGTGGAGAATGAAAGCACACTGTGAGCAATGCAAAACACATGAGGAAACGGCAGTTCCAAGATTACAGATTAATACAAGGAGGAAGACCCTGAGACCGGAGAGGGTTGCAAGAAGGGAAGCACCCTTGACCTATAACAACCATTATTTTCACAAGCCTTGGAAAGTAAGAAACCGAAGACCAGGAACTAAGGCTGATCAAACCTACAGTGTGTCGGAGATACCCGGGGCTCTCCTGTGTCGCTAACAACAGCGCAGAGGAGCGATTGCTGCTATGGTACTGTCCTTGGCTTCCACAACAAAGCGGCACCCAAAAAAGCAACACAGCCGGTGTATCAGAGAGACTGATACCAAACCAGCTTGTGTTTTTTGAACCAATGTTGCAAGCAGCAACATTGTATAAAGGGAACTTTTGTATGAAGCATTTGCAATCAGCAACGTGACTATAATTGGAAGCCAGAAAGAATTACTTGAACTTCAGAATTGAACTCTGGGGAAATCAAGAAAAGATACCATACGCAGAGTGATCTGGCACCATGTAGGTTCTCATTTGAAAGTTTCTGTTAGGTATCCAACAGATCCCAAGTGTGAAAGAAATATTAAGATCGATAGGGTCATGCAACGGGTCTTGTTAAACCCTGGGCGCATTCAAAAGTCTTCGACAGTATAAAGTAAATCCATTTGGTCCAAGCCCGGCTGACGGAGAATAATTGAACTTTGTTTTGGTAAAGGGATCTGAGCCCGGAAGAGGGGGATCCAGGTTGAACACCTAAAGTGAAGACTGTGAATGCTAAAGAGAACATTTGCACGTCTTCTGTTATAGCAGGCCTTCTGCGTCAAGCGACGAATGAGAGGCAAAGAGACTTGAACACAGAAGGTCTTGAGTATTTTGGACTGTTTTTTGGACTTCTTATCCTAAAAGCCAGGTTAGAGCTGAGAGTTAGCCCCACACATACCCCGGCAGTGGTCTAATCAGGACCAATGGCGGGAACACTCATGCATAACACTCAGACACACTGAAACCAGTTTGTGGGTTGGGACCAGGGACATCCTGCCAGCAAACACACATAGGTCTCCTATAACCCGCCAAACGCCTCTGTTTTCCCAGGCACTGGAAGTCCATATAAAGATTTTCCTGACCTCACAGGCCAGGAAAAAGGCTAAAAGACAAGATGGCCAAAGGACAAGCGAAAAACCATGTGGCACAGCCATGTTCGACACTAGCCACAGTTGGTAGCCAAAGGCGGGTAACGCGGTAAGGCTAAAACGAAAAGCACCAACTTTTTTTAAAAAGTCACTGCTGCCACCAGCTTGTTCATTTAGCACACCTATAGTAGCCAAAAATCATTCAAATGTTAGTCTAGGGCAAAAACAAGTGTACTGCATTGTAAGATACATTGTTTTATTTATTTATGCATTTAGTTTATATTCAATGACTAACAAACTTGTGCATATAAAAGAAAACAAAACAATGAAAACAATTAAAAGAAACCTTTTCAAACGTTTTTCCATACTACTTAAAATCAAACAAGACATAAAATACTCAAATACAGATATTTTGACATTTTCGTAAATCATTTTCTAATTTGTACATTTACCATACCATATGATGAACAATATCAATTGATTTAATCAGTCACCATATGCCATATGTAGTAGGCCGCAGCGTTATATAGCACCAATTCCAGCCCTATCTGATCTGACCAAAATTGATCACTGCATATGAACCCTGTAGAAGACCCAATACCCCCATATCCTTTGATATACACGGGTTTTAGTGGAATACATGAAGTTAATAAATGTCTACTTGTTTCGATTTCTGTAGAGCAATGCCTACACATTACATCTTGGACCTCTTGGACTGCTCTATTCCACTTATTCATGTATTCTTTTGAGTACAGGATGTTAAATCTTAGTTGCATCGTAAACCTCCTATTTGTTAAGTAACTGTTGGGTTTACCAATCTTGAAACTTTGATGTGAATACTCTCTGTATCTGGGGAACTTACTGAAATAGCCAATGTCCACTATCATAACCCTTTCCCATGCTTTCTTTTTAATGACAGACACGTTATCCGGACGTTACCGTATTGTATCCAAATCAAGACCCAAAGTGCTGAGGTACTCTTTTGTGAAACTGCTCAGCTCCTTCATGTAAAAATTGGAACTACTGCCCCTTTTCCCATTAGCTGTAAGAGCTGGTTTGTTCCTGTACCCTTTTATCAATTTTGAGGTACAGGAGAGTTTTTCTAATATACCAGCTTGTAAGCAAAGGCTGTAATCCATACTCCAGGCGAAGTGCTTCAACCGGTACAGCTCTAGGCATATTCATTATGGAATGTAGTAATTTTCCTTCCAATTTTTGTTGCCACCCAACCTCCTTTTGTGTCAGGGTCTCTAATGCATATAAAATAGCTGGACAGATAGTAGATTTGTATATTTCGATAAAACCCTCTATATTGCTTCCACCCCTGTGTTCAACATAAGATTTTATTGCCAACCACCCCCTCCATATGCTGGTTACAATATAATCTTTATACTGCGAAGCCAATGCCGTTGCCCATATTGGGATACCCAGATAAAGCACTTCCGAGGTCATTTCCAGTCTTATGCCATCAGAAAACCAATGTGTTTTTTTTAATTATCTTTCTGTTGGAATCTGTCAAACACATTGTTCTTGTCTTTGTTTTGTTTATAATCATGAAGTTCTCTTTAGCATAGACATCAAGGGCGTTTAAGGAGCGCTGTAGACCAATCTGGGTTTAATCTAAAATTATGTCATCCGCATAGGCCATGATGACAATTTTCACGCCATTTATAGTTGGTGAAAAGTTTGTAATATCCGTTAATGCGTGGTCCATGTTTGCAGTGTAAACATTGTACAGGATAGGGCCCAAAGCACATCCCTGTTTCAAGCCCTCTTTAGTAGCGATGCAATCAGTAAGTAACCCCTTGTGATTGAGACGGACTGCCACCGACTTGTTTGTATATAGTTTTTGTATGAAATCTAGAAGAGCAGAATCGATGCCCTAAGTTTTCAGTTTTTACCATAGTCTGTTCCTAGTGACCAGGTCAAAGCATTTGAAAAGTCCACGTAACGTCAATATAACTTATTTTCCTCTTTTGTGTGTAATGCCCTCAATAATTGCAATGTTGCTATATTAAATGTTGTACTATAGCTCTTCCTGAATCCTGTTTGGAAAATGCTCATTATGTTCTTGTTTTTCAGCCAGGTATTCAATGATTCCAAGAGAACACTTGCAAACAGTTTTTGGCAAGAGCCTATCATCACCAGCAATCTGTAATTTGTTATGTCTGCCCCCTTTTTTTATATTGGGATCAGAATTGATTTGCATCAGCTCTCTGGGATTTTACCAGTCTTTAATGTTTTCCCAAAGTGTCGTGCCAATATTCTAGCCCAAAGGTTAGTATCGGCTTTGTAGACCAAATTTGGGATACCGTTTGGCCCCGGCGCTCGGGAGGCTTTTGATTTTATTATTAGCCTTTCGAGGTTCGTTTCGGAAAAATCTTCTACCAACTTTAATAGAGTATGCATTGACATTAGTCCATTTTGTTGTCTCATCCTCTTCTGGATTTACTGAGTCCTGGCCCTTTGTTCCATACAGCTTATGGATATGTCTTGTCCAGCCTTCTTCCGATATAGGATTTAAATCAATCTTCCTTGATACATTTTTAAAGTTATTAAAGTTGTGCCAAAATTTGGCCTTGTTGTCTTGTCTCAACCAGGTGAACAGATTTATCCAGTTTACCGTCCTGATAGAGGCTCTATGCATTTTTTGCCAATTTCTATATTACGCAGACATGTTTTTTATAGTTCTCCTTTTGATTTCTGGAGGTAGCTCTAGATTTCTTTTCACCGCTGCCATTTCATTACAATATTTTCTCTTTCTTTCCTGGATGATGGGATCAAATAATTTAAGGTTTGGCTCTTGGTTGAGTTGATGCTCCCCTTTTTTTAATTTTTTTTTTTTTTTTTTTACATATGGTGGAGTGATAGCTTTGATTATCTCTTCTAGGTTCTAATCTCTGTTGGTGAACAGACAAACCAGTTTTACCTCATTTATTTTTAAGACTTCATTTAAAAGTTCTATGTCTTTTTGTGGCCATCACAATCTGTTTCCCGTATTATTTGGGAACACATTTTACACCTTTTTCCAGGTCTTTCTGCCTATCCTTTTGGAAGGATGTCCAACGTAGAATACCATAATCACTAACTCTACTATGGAGCTAGATGTTGTGCGCAACACTCTATCCATAACCACATAGTCTATTTAAGGATGTGAGTATGCCATTTGACCATGTGTAAATTGGTTCAGTCTCCTTGTTAGACTCCATTCTCATGGGTTCCAAATAAATAAATTCAAATGATTGCAAATCATATTTTTGCCCCACGTTGGGGCCATTAGAAGCATGCAGCAGTCTTCTATTAAAATCACCCACCGGGATAATGCCACCCGCAGGGGTGTTTCTATCCTACAAGTGATGGCCTCTGTTATTATAACTTGTATTGATTTAGTACAAGAGCCCCAGGGGGTCATAAATGTTGATAATTAAAAAATAATAATAATAAAAAAATGTCATCTGACGCAGAAGTGAATGTTGCAATATGCCCGTTAGCACATTAGCCGAGTCGTTTGTCATTGACCAGGGTTCCAGTTTTAAATGTGTCCTAGCCCCTATAGCCAGCCCCCCCACTTGCCCTGCCCTTGTTATGTTTTCTGGCCTTCTTGTACAGGATTTGATACCCATCTATATAGAAGCTTTTTGTGCACCAGGTCTCTTGGAACAAAAATAGGTCCACTTCCTTTTTTCAAAGGCTGACCCATTGGAAGTGTTAAAAGTGAATTATGTCCTCTTGTATTCAAAGAGACCCACAACGGCTTTACAGTGGTTTCACATGTCAGTTGGCCCCGCTACATTTGTTCATAGGCATCCATAACGTGGCAGTGACGACCTTGGGCCTTGTCCGCAAGTTTTGTTCTTGTAACGCTCTCAATGCATCTTTCTGTTAGGCAAGATTGTATGCAGTACCCATAGGGTGCACTACAACAAACAAGTCTGTACTACACAGGTTGGTAGTGTGGATGAGTAGTCAGGCTTATCTCAAGAGGGGTCAATGTGAACTGCAGGGGAGTTGCACAGGGGTTCACAGTGAAAAGTATCCAAGCAAACACTTACACATAGGGTTTCTTGATAAACAATTGTTAATTTCTTTACCAGTCAGTTGATATAAGCCTTCTTCAGAAGAGAGCACTGTAAAACACCACACACATATACTTCAAAACCACACAATA
This sequence comes from Ambystoma mexicanum, assembly GCF_040938575.1. NCBI lineage: Eukaryota > Metazoa > Chordata > Amphibia > Caudata > Ambystomatidae > Ambystoma > Ambystoma mexicanum. Next base: position 527,896,547 of record NC_090925.1, read on the forward strand.
TCTTAGTTAGGAATCAGTAAATACCCATTTGGGATGGCATACAGCAGAGACCTACACCCACAGGTGACTTCAATTGTTAGGGGGGTGCTGTTGACATTGATGTATTACTGTTGGCATTCAGAATTAGCTAAGAGCAAGTAAAAATGAAAATGTTATTAGAGCAAACAAGTTACCACAAATATTTCTTAAGCAGGCAAATACTTTCAGATCCTCCAATAAAAGTAATTCTGTTAAAACAGGCTATGCCAAAGTCAATAGGCAAGAGTTTAGATAGGCTGAAGCACTTCTTTGAAGGTAGGTAGAAAAGTCTTTGCACAATGTTTCAGAAGTCTTTGAAGAAAAAGATGAATCAATGTAGGGCCACAAGCTGTTTAGTCTTGTGAGAGTAGAAGATGCAAGCAAATCTACAGCAAGAGGAAAGTTCTCTTAGACTTTGTACAGTACCTTTAAAATGAAGAAAAGATGCAGCAGATGACTTCTGTTCCTGTGCAGCTCTGCAGTTCTCACTCTTCCTGGGCTTCAGCCTTGGGGACAAGAGGGAGGACGTCGGGGACTCCTGGACTGCACTGGGACGGTCAAAACTTGCAACAGGCAAACTTCACTTTCAGTGGCTGTTCAGTGTTTCATCTCCTCGCGTCTACCACAAATAGCAACACTCCGTTTCCTGGCTGTCGAGATGGACTTTTCTTGCTTCTGGGGTTCCACACTCTGTTGAGCTCAGCCACTGTCAGTCCTGCTTCCTGGGAGTCCAGAGGATCTTCTTGGAGATCTTGGCCAACTTAAAAGCAACACACACAAACTGGTGTTCCTCTCCCTGGCTCTACAGTTTCCAGCAGCAACTCTGTGGCAATTCAACCAGCTCCGAGATGGATGTCCAGGTGGCTTAATTTGGAGTTGATTGGTCCCACCAACTGAAGGGGAGAAGTCGTCCTTGCAGGGGCTTCTCTGTCGATGCGAACTTGGCATTTCGGCACTGCAGCAGGGCTTCACCTGCAAACCAATGGTCCAGGAGTTGGAGCAGGCGTCCTCTTCAAGTTCTTTTTCGGTTCCTTCATCCAGTGGTCGACTTTGCCTTCAAAGCCAAAAGACTCACCTTTTATACAGTTCTCTCCCTTTCATTCCAGCCTAGCTGTCGCTCACCCAGCAGGGTGGCTGTCCTTGCCAGACAGTCAGCCAGCCAATCATCACAGAGTGCCTTTTGGTATCCTAGGAGACTAAGCACAGGGAGTTTCGGGCACCTTCCTCACTTCCTGCCTACTCCAGTGTCTTGCTCGCCAAGAGTGCACGGATAGTTATATCACCAGTACATTTGCAGAGCAGAGCAAATACTTTGAACGCAGGTAGACGGAACAATAACTCACAACCAGACACGCAGTTAGCGAAATAATTAGCATGTACACAGCGATTTATTCATAGTTAAGCATACATAAGCAACAAGTGATAACACAGACATAAATCACACAAAAGATAGTGAATTAAAGAAAATACATCACCATGGGCATAACTGAATCCCTCATCTCGCCAGAAGCGGCAGGAAGACCCTGGTAACAGCCAGGCCAAGAGCACAACAGCCCACAGGAAGGTCGAAACAAGGCGCCCCCCTCCGACTGAGGTCTTTGTGTTTTTTCCACCTGACCTTTCCAGAGCTCCGCATATATGCCCTCCTCAAAAAGGGGTGGCAATTTCTCGAACCTTCTGGCATTAGCGCTTGCGCATTGATGAGTGACCGTTGGTTGCCGGCCAGGCCAACCGACAGTAACCCCAAGGAGCAAAGCTTGCCTCTTCTAAAGCACCATGGAAAACAATTCCATAACTCATCCTGAGACCTTGGCGCAAGTATAGCAAGACATAGCAAAACCTTTTTTTTATATCTGGTACCAGCCGGCACCTGTGGATTCTCGCTTTCCCAGCGCTGTGTCCTTGGCTAAGTTCTGCATACAGGCTCAGCAATGAATAACATTGAAAGCATGTTTTTTAGCAAAGCAAGTGCAGTTTTCACTGAGGCATGGAATAAATATCCATTATGGCTCTGAGTGCCCCCAGAATGCACTGCGCATCAGCGCCATGTTTTAGCTCAAGCATCACGCCCAGACACCCTGCAGCCAAAGGCAGAACGAACAAAGGGATCAAACCTAGTTTGGCGCCCAGAGTAAATCTCAAGAAGGACTTTTCCGCAAAGAAATGGCAAAAAAAGAAGACGGGCCATTTTGACAAAAATGGCACCTTTGGGTGCTTTACTACAGCTGTGAACGCAGCCCGCAGTAAATGGACACCTCAGTAGTAAAAACGAAACCACTGCCACCAGCCATTCAGGAAAGGGTAACATAAAAATGTTACTTGAGAAGCTAGACAAAGGGGGATACTAGGTAACCCCTCCAGCACCCTATTGTACGATAGTGTATGCTGGGTCTAGAATAGGTACAAATGTAAGTAAAGTCAGTTTCACTTTACTGCTCTGGGAAACAGTAGTTTATCCCAGAGAAGTTATTTCTACCTTTGGAAATCTCAGAGACTTCCCTGTGTCACTGCACTAAAGAAACACTTGTGAATAGGCACGTTATAAATGCCATATCATATCCTATCATAAAGGTGCTGTGTGACACAATGTAAAAGATGATGTCTATGGAGTTTGTCAGACTCCACAACCAAAAGAAACACAGGGTACACAAATCACATTAAAATGCATGAGAGAGTGGGAAAAAGGATCTCACTTTCTCCAGGTCAAAAAGATCAAGTCCTCAAAATCCAGCAAAGTTGCTGGGGTCCCTAAGGTAGAGGGAATTGGCACATTTCTGAGAATTCTCCCTAACACTTTTTGGTTGGTAAATTTAAGCTAGTATGCACATTCCTTATGTTGTCCTCTTGTACTACTTTTGTGCCTTTTTGTTTTCTGGCAAGCAATTCATGTGTAACCAGCCTGTCCTAGCATTTCAGAGTGTGTTTCAAAACTCGATTAATGCCCAATTAGTCTCACTATTCCATTCTGGCAATTCAATTTTTAGAATATCTCTAGATTGTATGTAATCCAGATATCTCAGTTGTTTGAAAATTGACAGTACTGTTTTTTGATTTAGGAATGGGCTTTGTGATGTGGGTGCATTTTCTTCCAATATCACCCATGTGCCCCCATCTTTCAATGCACCGGGATATATTATTGTCAATTTGTAATCATCTTCAATCTGTGCTTGGGCCCCCGACTGATTGTTATGTGCAGCATCCTTAGGAATTGGCAAATGTTTCCTTTCCCCATCTGGCTCTATTGACTTTTGAGCTTGTGACAATATTTGATCTGTCTTCTGGTCGCATTTAGGTGTATCTTCTGGTTGTGCTATTAGCTTATTCCTTAATTCATCTGCACCTGTTGGCCCTTTCTTCAACTTTATGCCTGGACCCTCTTTTTTCTGATATCCTAGACCTTTACACACAAACATCCTAAACTGCTTTTGAGGTGCCAGCGTTTTGGTATTGCATGTTTTTCCTTTGGCGATTGTTTGTTTTTTAGAACCTTCTTTAATTCTGTAGGTTGGGAGATTTGGACCTCCTCGAAGTCCCAGTCCAGTTTTTCCTTACCATTGCGCTTAATATCCTCCTGTATCATATCTCTGTCAAATTGTCCTTGCTTTTGATTACAAAAAAGGTAGCAGGCGCCCATCTCTCGAAAGAACAAGGCATGATAACCTGTTCAGTGGTTATTAACCACATTGAGAGTTCGCAGCCATTGCTTTTTGCTCACTGTACCTTCACAGATGGGAAATATCCATTTGCATATCAGTCTTTGTCCCGCCCACAAGGGCAGTCCAGCACCGAAATGCTATGGCAATTCCTCTCTGAACAAGAGTACCATCAGCAACCCCATACACGTGTTTCAGCCTTGTTGGGCATCATCAGTGAGGTGAATCTGAGCCTCTCTAAGCACAGTGAGCAGGGAGTCCACGTCTGGTTGCCCCCAGGTAACCTAGGGTGACCAACCCCAAGTTCCTTTCATAAATACAAAAAAGGTAGCAGGCGCCCCTCTCTCGAAAGAACAAGGCATGATAACCTGTTCAGTGGTTATTAACCACATTGAGAGTTTGCAGCCATTGCTTTTTGCTCACTGTACCTTCACAGATGGGAAATATCCATTTGCATATCAGTCTTTGTCCCGCCCACAAGGGCAGTCCAGCACCGAAATGCTATGGCAATTCCTCTCTGAACAAGAGTACCATCAGCAACCCCATACACGTGTTTCAGCCTTGTTGGGCATCATCAGTGAGGTGAAGCTGAGCCTCTCTAAGCACAGTGAGCAGGGAGTCCACGTCTGGTTGCCCCCAGGTAACCTAGGGTGACCAACCCCAAGTTCCTTTCATAAATACAAAAAAGGTAGCAGGCGCCCCTCTCTCGAAAGAACAAGGCATGATAACCTGTTCAGTGGTTATTAACCACATTGAGAGTTCGCAGCCATTGCTTTTTGCTCACTGTACCTTCACAGATGGGAAATATCCATTTGCATATCAGTCTTTGATTTGCTTTTGATTACCTTTTTTTGATTACCTTTATATGTTCCAGTTATAATGTCCACTTTTCCTCATTCTCTTCCAACCTGCTTGGCTTTATCGTTTATGATGATATCCACTTTTTTGTGCAGCTCTGTTAGTATATCTAGAAGCTTGATTGAGAGCTGTTGACTGTCTCCCAGCTCCTTCTTTATAGGGGCCATTTGTATGGCTTAGCTGTCTATCTTTCATTCCATAGCCATCAGCTGGTTCTTTGTAACAAGGTCATCAACCATAGTTGTTTCTCCTACTGTAGAAGTCTCAGTTACCTCCTCCGAGGAAGATGTATCAGAAGAGTCTGATTGTGAGGCGAAGACTGTCATATCTGGTGAGTATGACAGACTAATGCCCTCATTATCTTCCACACTTTCCATGTTTGACAACTTCTTCTCTTCCCCCAGCGAGGCTCTCTGTCAATTATTTACCAGCTTTAGTAATTAATTATTATTGTCAATTATAGCAGACAGGTGCTTTTCTTTGCCTGAATCTCGTGATTCTGATGAGTGTCTGGGCAGGCGCTTATCTTGTGCTCCAAATAAAGCTGTGATATCAGCTTGAGAAGGCTGATCAATTTTAGAATTGATTTAGCACATCGTACTTGGTGCCACTTCGTAAATTGGGGTGGTTATGCGGCGCAATTGCTTTACACAAATGCTCTTTACACGTCGTTGTTGTAGGTAGAAAGGCCGAATTTAGGTAATAGGTGACTGGATCTACAGGTTAGAGATGAGAAGGCAGCTTTGTGACTCCTAATTGAGTTTCAGCCTTCCTTTTTCTCTTATCCTGGACCCAGTGTCACCAACCTCCACCCGTTGTGCACTTTTCAAGAAGGGGAAACAAGGCCACTAATTAGAGTGCTCTACCGCGTTGTTTCAACCCCTCTCCACGCACCTGTTCCCCAGAACCCTCCTACCCTCCCACTGAACACCGCTGATAAGTCTGTGCGCCTCTGTCGGCTCCTTGTTTCCATTGTCTCCCCAGCTTGTTACCCCTCACTTTCAGGCGCTTGGGGTCATCATAGCTTGCCAAGACTCGCCTCTGCATGCAGTTTTCATTCGGTTCTGCTGCAACGAACAGCTACATCCCCATACAGCGGCGGCAGGTGACGAGCAGCTTCGATGTCTCTTCAGTGCGGCAGGTAGCTTCTGTGTAGCACAGCAACCAGGGCACTAGAGGAAAGAACCTCATAACGTCTCAGTAACGTATCAAGCCGACACTGTGGCAATTCTCAAATCACCTCAGTGAGATCAACGGCCGCTTCCGACGCTGCAAGGGAATGCTCATGTAATGGATTTTCCACATCTAACGTGACCTGGGGTTCCTGACTGAGATCAAACTCAACCTCTTCTGGGAGTTTCAACAAAGCATAAAATGAATTGTAGAATGATCCAAAGTTACCACAAGTGATAAGTAGCTACTAAAAGTAGTAACAAAGTAACTAGACTAAGGGAAACAATGTTTCCCAGTATTGACAGCTTGAAGGACATGTCCGTTTCCCCATAACAGATGAGCAGAGACAGTGTAGTGAAGCTTAAGGCTTCACTGCACTGTAAAAAGTACAGGTCATGATCAAAAATAAAAGCAACAAGTTTGGGGGTCCATTAAAAATGTAAGGAAAGGTGCAGTAAAGGGAAATGTTTCCTAACGTCTGTCTGTGTCTTGAGAGTGTGCGTGTGTCTCAATAAAGAGTTGATGTGTGAAGCACCTGTTACCCCCCAACCCCCAAGATGGCTTCCATGGTTCTCATGCCAGGGTTCCTCCTGTCTACCCCGTATTAATAACAATGGCTATCTACGTAATATCTATCTATCCCTACTTAACATTCCCATAATATCCCAACGCTCTACTTCCCCCTACGTAACATTTAGCCTACATACCATTAATCACATATACACATAGCTACTCATACATATTCACAACATATATTCAACATAAAACACTATATTATAATAGGGTGAATGCTGAAGTCAGTCACCCCTTCACAGTCTAGGTCTGTTCATGGTGCAGGGCTACGTGCTTGCTCTTGATGGCCCACCCAGGGCTTCTCTTCACTGCTCCAACCTCTGGGGTGGAGCGGGGTGGAGCGGCCTTCCGCTGTGCTCTCTGCATTACCTTCCGGGCAGGATTTTTTCAGTGACCGGCCTGCCTTACTGGCCATGAGGCTGGCCTTTGGGGACACAGCCGGGCAGGCTGGCTTTTGGGGACACGGCCGGGCAGGCTGGCCTTTGGGGACACGGCCGGGCAGCCCAGTCGGGGCTGTCCCTGACCCATGTAACCTTGTAGGGCTGTTCTTAATGGGCCCGGGCAGCCATGGGCCTTAAATGTCTCTGGAGACAGTCCGGTCTGGCCGACAGGAACCGGGGGATGCCTAGCTGCCTCTGGCATAGCAGCTCAGCCCCCCTGCAGTCCCGGCGGGGAGCCCCATGCGCCGCTCGGCACTCATCGGAAGATTAAGGTGCCAGGGGGGCCGCTCGAGGCAGACCGCCCACCCTTCCCAAGTAAGTCTCACTCTTTCATATCCCTCTCTTAACTGTCTCTTCAACTGTATTCTTTTAAAACCCTTCTAGATTTGTTTCTCTCCTCTGCCCAGTCCTTTCTATTGCTTTGACATACAATATATATATTCTCTCTGTATCTCTGTGTCTCTGTATCTCTGTGTCTCTCTCTCTCTCTCTCTCTCTCTCTCTCTCTCTCTCTCTCTCTCTCTCTCTCTCTCTCTCTCTCTCTCTCTCTCTCTCTCTCTCTCTCTCTCCACTTTTAATAAAACCTTTTATTATTACACTGGTGTCTTTGTCTTTCTTTCCTGTGTATTCCCTCAGAGGGCCAGCATGTAGCTGGGGGTAAAGGGAAATGGGGAATACTGCGTCTCACCCAATGGTGCCTCATCCCGACTCCCCAAGTCTCCTCCACCCAGGTGATCCTCCCTCTCATATCCACCCCAAGGGTCAGGATCCGATAGCGGCAGCCTTTCCCTGGCCACATTGGAGGAGGATATATTGGTGAAAGAAGTGAGGACGCCCTCAGGTTCCTCACAGCATATACATCCTGGGGACAGTGGAAGACCATGGCTGGGGATTTTTGTAACAATCATCGTAACAAGTAAATAACCCTTCTACTTTTTTGTTGCTATCCTCGCTGGCTGCTCCTGTTCTCCTGTGCAGGTACTTTTCCTGTGGTCTTTGATATATATTACTTTACTGCATTTCTTGTTTCTCTAGGCATTGAGCCACCAAGGGAATCTTTTAACCGATGGCTGCTGGAGCGGAAGGTTGAGGATAAAGGCCCAGACCCTTTGCTGCCCAGTGACTGCGATCCTGTTGTTTCACCATCCATGTTCCGAGAAATTATGAATGACATTCCAATAAGGTACTACTCAAACCAGGGACGGAGGGTAATTGGGCTTCACCATTGCACCAGAAGAGCCCCAATACTTTATTAGGCATGAATCTATAGAATATGCACCCGAAACCAAGAAGCTCATGTGCTGGTTTAGAATTTCTATTTTGAGTGTAATTCTTCCCACTTCGTGAGCCCCATTGCCTTTTTGCTCGACTCTTGAATTCTTTTGCTTCTCCTGAATGAGTGGGAACCTTTTTCCACAATTACTCATTCTTTTACTCTGATTTTGGGAATCCTTTTTATCGTTTTGATACTTTTTAATGGAGTTATGCTTTCCTCCATGTTTTCTGGCATCTACAATTTCTTATTGCAGCAAACAGCACTTTCTGTGCAGTGTTGCTGGGGAGCTCCTTGAGCTTCCATTTTTATTTTACCTGGGTTAACACATGTTACCAGGGCAGGGGGAAACATTTTGTCCCACCTGTATTTTATTTTTGAGACCAGCACACCACACATTAAGTGGAGTGCTGAGGGGAAACCTAGCATCCCTTTTTTCACTTTTCTAGTAACATTTAGTTACTGTTCGAAGTTCAACTGACAGGTTGGTGGCAGTGTACGTTTTTTGCACAACCTCTTGTGGACTTTTGTCGCAGGTTTCCATTGCAGATGTGGTAAGGGACACTAGGGTTTCCATTTGCCTAAAATGTTGACTGCATTTTTGTAAGTCCTGTTCTTGATTACTTGGTCTTTCTTGAGCCTTCTTCTACCTGCCTGGGTGGGGGAGGTTGTGATGGGTGTTTTGTCTTTATTTAAAAAAAGGTAGCAGGCGCTCCTCTCCAGGAAGAACATGGCATGATAACCTGTTCTGAGATGAGAGTTTACAGCACACGCTTTTTGCTCACTGTACCTTTCACAGATGGGAAATATCCATTTGCATATCAGTCTTTGTCCCGCCCACATGGGCAGTCCAGCACCGAAATGCTATGGCAATTCCTCTCTGAACAAGAGTACCAAGAGCAACCCCATATACGTGTTTCAGCCTTGTTGGGCCTCATCAGTGAGGTGAAGCTGTGCCTCTCTTTAGCAAATTTCCCTGCCATGGCTCTAAATGCTTGGAAGGACAGGAAGTGGGGGAGGTGACCAAAACTCCCCTGGTCTTTGTCCTGCAGTGTGCATGCTTCAAACCAGTTTGTGCTGGGAGGCTTGCTGTCCCCATTGGGCAGCCACCCCTCAAGTTTGAATCAAGGCATGTCTGGTGATTGGTGTGCTCAGACAGTTTATCTGCATGAAAGGCAACGGTCCTGGAGCAGAAACTCAGTTGACCATTGTAATTGAAGATTTGACAACGTCCGCAGCCGCCTTCAGCGACCGCCAGCGGAGAAACCGCTGCAGTCCCAACCTCAACATCTGTGTGACATGGACGCCCCGAAGCGGATCACTTCCTCCCTTGGACTAGTTGGCCTAACCAGTCTCAAGACAAACTGCATTTTGCACCATCCCTGGAAGAGCTGCGACCTCCACAGCTTGCAATTTCACGAATACCTGGGGTCATGTGCCATTTTTGCAGTGCAGCGTCAACCAAAGCGTGGTTTCGTCTGAAACTTTGCAGGCATCCTCCTGGAATGCCAGAGGCTGGGTCCTGCCCCTCAAATTCCTTTGGCCAAGATGAGGACTGAGAACCAGAGCCAAGTCTGCTGCATGACAACCTTCCTTCAACCAAGCCTTGGAAAAAGGTGCCAGCGAGCCAGTGCTGCGAAGATGATCTGCTGGGAGTTCAACTACTCCAGAGCAATCACCAAATCCATTGCAAGTTCTTTTCTTCAGTTTGCAAGACCAAGAAACCCGAACCGGCGTCTGCTGTCGCCTCTCCTTGCGGATCGCCCTTCTGCACAAGCTTGTTGCTATATCGATTGTGTATTACATCTCATTCTCTGGTTGCTGGATGCATGGTGTGTGTGACCTTATGAGAATGTTGGGTGAATAGTAGAATGATTATGCATGAAGAGGCTTCCACAGGCAGGCAGTTGAAGGGAGAGAGCCTGGGTGGTGGTAGCCAGCGAGTCTCTATGGAGCTAACATGAGATCTTGCCTATGTAACTGAATAAAGGAACTTCATACCAGCTTACCTGATCTCCCGATCATCATTCATTATAACACTGGCGACAAGGTGAAGAAACTGGACCCAGAAGTGCTGTGAAACCTGAAGCAGAAGGGAAAAAAATGAAAATCTGCTGCAGGGGGTGCAGGAGGAAAGAGGACTGTAGACTCAATGCCCCTCAAAGTGTGAACCCACTACCCAGAGCATAGGGCAAATCGTCAGGTGTTCTTTAAGGATGTCCCCTCTGACCAGCAAAGGATTGCAATCGCTGTCGAGCGACACAGGTACACCTACAGTATCTGCATTACTAAAGAGCTGCTAGCAGAACTAGCGCTGGCAAGAGTATAAAGGTCCCCTGCCCAGAGGACACAGAGCTTATAGTTCGGGCCAGAGGAAAAAGGACTGCAGCCCAAACAATTCGAGATCACTGTGGTGCAGTGTTGCCACCACCTGTCGGACAGTATCTAGCTGTAAGGTGTACGAATGTGCACCCAGGACCCATGCTCATTTTTGGTGTCTGGGGGTGAAGAAGCGGAGCTACAATTGGGGAGCGGGCCAAGATTCATTGGAGAAATCTTTCTGAAACGATAAAGTTCAAACAAAAAAACAAGTATCTGCCGTCGCCCAAAGGCTGTGGAATATGCTGGAAGTGTACTGGGTGAAGGATGATACCCAGCGGAAGAGTCCCAGTGTGTATTAATGGCTGGGAGCTAATTAGTACTATTGTTGTGAGCTGCAGGAGACCATTGGTCTTTGGTTGCTGGGAGCTCAGTGCAACTCTGAGTCAACAAGTAGGTGATGACCTCACCATGCAGTCATAGGGTGACGGCCAACATTTACATTGTGTTGCTTCATTCCATGACAGAGCTTCGTCTGTGCATGGAGTTGTGGGCTTAAGTGTGATTACATCATGCTGTGTTGGATAGTTTCATAAATTATTGGTTATTGGTTTCCGAAACTATATTGTTTCTTCGTTTGCATATACAGCTAAATGGGAGCTGATGTCAACTGATTTCCTTTTCAAAGGGAGAAAAAAAACTGTTTCACTTTAGGTATTGGAATGGAAAGTTTATATTACAGCTGAATGGGTCCTGCCTCATCCTGTGCTGTAATCAAATCATAATAATAATACCGTCCTTGTGGAGTCTAGTCAAATAAAAGGGCCTGTACTAAAAAAACTATTGCCAATACTTACCGCTATGTTACAAAAATGGTCTGGGATAATGTTCACAAAACAAAGAAGTGTTCTCAAAATGGTAAGTAAATGGTCATTAATGATGGATTTACGTATGTAAACTACAATGCTGTGGTTTCGTTTTTCGACTTGGGAAAGAAAGGTTTTTGGACGCGCATAAGTTTTGGGTGTGGCATCATTCTGCATGACTAGTTCTGCATTGCAGCATTAGTAAATCAATATGCAAAGGCGACCACAGAAAACATGCCGAAGTCACTAATACCAAACTTGGATTATTCCTCTCTGCTGATTTCCATTTCAACAACAAAGGAAATCCCCAATAGCATCCAAAAATCACTCTCATGTCACAAATAAGCAATTGATTGAAAAAAGGAGAGAAATGCGAAATGCCCTCAGAAGAGCCAAAACTACTCCTTCTATGACCAACTACGAAGCAGCTAGGAAAGCGAAGAAGACCTACACAAATTGGGTTAAATCCTATAAAATTTATCTTTACCAAGAATACTCCAAAACCATGCTGAGAAGCCTCAATGGTAAACAACCTAAAGCCTTTTGGGAACTCATAGATTCCAAAGGGAAAAGTACGATGGATGCCCTGACCAACGGCATCGGTGAGAACCACTGGATATTATACTTTTCAGAAATGTTTGCTCCAATTACGGCTAAATACCAGATCTCCCCAATTGAACAGCATCACTGGGATATAAAACAAGATAAAACGGAAATCTGCCAGGGCCGGATGGAATCTCCAACATGGACCTGAGAAACATCGAATCTTGGCACAAATATTCAAAAACTGCCGTGCTGCCCGTACGATTCCGAATTCATGGAAGACAGCCAACATTGTCCCTATTTGCAAAAAAGGGGACAAGGGCAATCCAAGTAACTATTGCCCTTCTGGACACAATTGGGAAACTATTTGGATCTTTCCTTCTTGACAAATTCAAGATCTGGTCATCGCATTCCAAAGGCCATGACCACTTCCAAACCGGTTTCGTTAAGAACACAGGAACAACGACAAACCTAAGGCTTTTGAGCATCCTAAAAGCAAAGGTAATGGAGGGAAGTCCAGAAATACATCTGGCGTTCGTGGACCTCTCCCAAGCATTTGATACAGTTAACAGGGAGAAACTATGGTCCAAGCTGTGGAGCTGGCAATGCCCCCCTAGTATTCTCAACCCTATAATTGAAGAACACTCTGGGACATTTATAAGAGTTCGACTAAACGGGGCTGGGTAACTTTCCAAACCCATTCAAACACACAGAGGTGTTAAACAAGGATGTCCTCTGGCACCGGCATTGTATAATGTATATATTGGTGACTACCAGACATGGGAAACCACGACTAGAGCCTTTCCACCCTTTGTTGGGAACGAAAAGATAAACAGACTGTTATACGCTGATGACATTCTTCTGCTTGATCAAACTCTGGTTGGACTCCAAAGAAAACTAGACGACCTGCTGGCCTGTCTGCAAACAAATGATCTGAAACTCAACTCTACAAAAACCAAGGTGATGACATTAGAAAAAACTACCACCACAAAGGCAAAAATAAAATGGCACATAGCATGGGTCCAACTTGAGAAAATCAAGGCCTTCAGATACCTGGGTGTTACAATCAACTCCAACCGCATTGAACTTCCAATGCAAGAATCAATACTAGCGAAAACAAAAATCATGACAGCCCAAATACGAATCCTGGACAAAAAATTGGTTAGATTTTCACTAAAACCAGCATTGAATTTTATAAGGCAAACGCTGTCCAAGCAATCACGTACGGAGCGGAAGCTATGCTTCTGATACCTCAAAACATCTGGACTAAACTAGAAGGACACTTTTGGAGAAAACTACTTATACTCCCGCAATCTACTCCTATGGCTTCTATACAAAGAGAACTCAGCCTGACATCTTTAAAAAGAACGGTTGAACTGAATGGTCTGATACTACACAGGAAAATAAGACTCTCAAAGCAAAGATGTTTTGAGGTGATTCGAGAAGAACTGAATGCAGGTACCAACAAAATGCTGACCACGTGGGAAAACAAAAAAAATAACAGCAAGAAAATTCAGAGAGCATGACTGGATCAAAACCTTAGAAATCGCTTAAAAAAACAGCTAACCACTGACCTTCCAACTAACTCTCAAAAAGCAAACAAACCCATGGGATACTTACTTGCTGAAATGTCCAAGCAAGAAAATCAGATCCACTTATCTGAGGGCAGGGCTCAACCTCCAAAAAACGAAGGAAATACTCGTGAACAGAGGTCTAGCCGAAAACAAAACCTGTAGATTCTGCGACCAGACGGATGCCACTGAGACTTTAAGACATCTTCAACTGTCACGCCCGGGTTTGAGCTCGAAAAGAATGCTGCACATCGGTCTCCTGTTTAAGAACACACAATGCTGGGAGGAAGAACACTGGTGGAACTTGTTGATGTCAGGAAAAGATACCAAAACAGTAATTGCTGCTGCGCAATTCCTTCAGAACATGAATCTAAGCTTTGGAGAAAGGTCTCCTCCTAGGCGCAACTGAAACAGTGAGTCAACCGACAAGCTAGACCCAAGAGAATGATGAATTACTTCTTGTGAAAACTGTCTGAAAACAGTTAAATCAAGAAATACTAAAATAAAAAATACAATATTACAGTGATTGTAGCTCGTCATGTGTAATACCTGTTAAACGTTGGTTCTAACAATGATTTAGCTTGGTGTCATGAATGCTTGCCACTGTGAGAATTGTCAAGCGTGGAATAACTGCATCTACAAGAGGTTTAACATTTTGGAGAGGCTTTACAGCTTGCGACAAAGACTTTCAGTAATTCCCATCTGTGACTATTTAATGTATGAGTGGGTTTATGTTTGGCTGCAGTGCAAGTGCCATGTGTTAGGCAAGATTGTATGTAGTAACCCTGTGGGAGACTACACCAGCAATTTCCCTTTGGCACTAAATACCCAACCATTGATATAAGTCTGTACTACACAAGTCAGTAGAGTGACTGGACAGCAGCCAGGCTTATCTCAAGAGTGGTCAATGTGAGCTGTAGGGTTGTAACATAGAGATTCACAGTGACATGTATTCAAATAACACTTATCCTCAAGGTTTCTTGATTAAATAATTATTTATTAATTTAACAGTCAGTTTTAAAATAAGCCTTCTTTAGAAGGGAGCAATATACAACACTTAAAATATACTTCAACAATACACTCCTTCAGTTCAATCAAGGAAAGTAGATGCCCTTTTGGGATGGCACACAGATACTTCCTACACCCTTAGGTGACTTCAATAGTTAGGACACTGTTGACCTTAATATATCACTTTTCACACTTTAATGGTAATACTGAAGTTCTGGCAAAAAGAAAAAGGTTAGGGAAGGAAACAATGGTTAACAAGTTTCTCAAACAGGTAAGCACTTTTGAATCCCCCAATACGCAAAGTAGATGAACCCTTTCCCATCTATACAAGTAAGGTATGTATCACTTTTTGGAGGGACAGTTAAACACAAAGTCGGAGAGTAAGAAGAGTCTTTCAGGGAGCCAGGACAGCCAAAGTCAATTGAGCAAAGCCCAGAGGAGCTGAGGCACCTCTTGAAGATAGCTAAAAGTCTTGCACAATGTTAGTTCTGATGTAATAATAATAATTCACTGTTGGGCCACAAGCTGGAAGGCTTGTGGAGGGCAACTCTGAAAAGCGCAGCCAATGCAAGTCTCCAGTGAGAGCAAGCAAGCTACAGTCAACAAGAGGTAAGTACCCCTTAGTTCACAGTACCTTGTGTCTGAAGAAATGGTTCCAGCTGGCTTCTGTTCCTGTTGTAGTCCTGCAGATCCTGCTGTTCCTGGGCCTCAGTCGTGGGGACACAATCCCTCTTGTCGCCACGACTGAGGCCCAGGAACAGCAGGACGTCTGGGGACTCCTACACTACGATCCAAAGGTAGGCAGCCGCAATGGGTGCAATTCAGATCAGTGGCACTTACAGTTTCAGCTACTAGCAAATAGCACCGCTGCGGTTCTTGGACACCTTGTGGACTTTCCTTGCTTCTGGGGTCCAGCACTCTGTTGGTTCAGGCTTGGTCGGTCCTGCTTCGAGGGAGTCCAGAGGATCTTCCTGGGGCTCGGGGTCCGGCTTAAAGGTGATGCACTTGATTCTGCTGTTCCTGTTTCCAGGAACTCGGTTCCTGCAGAAGCAATGGAACTACAGCCAGCAGAGAGAGGGGTTTCAGTCCAGTTAGTCTTGGGGTTGATTGGTCCCACCAACCCAAGGGGAGAAGTCGTCCTTTCCGGGCTTCTCTAGTCAATGTCGAAATTGGAGTTTCAGCAGTGCAGCAGGGCTTCAATAGGCAAACCAACGGTCCAGGAGGTGCAGCAAGCTTCTCTTCCCGTTTCTTTCTTCAGTTCCTTTGTCCAGTGATCGACTCTGCCTTCCTTTTATGCAAGTCGTTCACAACTGTCACTCACACAGCCGTCCAATCACCTTTGGATGCTTTCCTGTATACAAGGAGACTAAGCACCGGGAGTTTCAGGCACCTCCCTTGCTTCCTGCCCTGCCAGACACGCTGGAGCCAGAGGCGGGCTTCACCAGTGAATCCCGCCAAAGACAAACCAAACAAAGGCGCCAAACCTGATTTGGCAGGCAGAGTAAATCTCAAGAAGGCCCTTTCCAACAAAAAACAGCACAAAAAAGACTGGGCTATTTTGACAAAATGGGCACCCATGGGTGCAATACTGCAGCTGCGAATGCAGCCTGCGGTAAAAACGCACAACGGTAGGAAAAAGTAAACCACTACCACCAGCCATTAATTGTAGAAAGGTTAACATTACAAATGTTACATGAAAAGACTCAGTATCCCCTTTTCTGCGATACACCCCTACCCGACAAGCCCTCCGTCTTTATGGGATATTGCACTGAAGACAAACATAAACCCACTTATACATTAAATAGTCACAGATGGGGATTACTAAAAGTCTTTGTCACAAGCTGTAAAGCCTCTCCAAAATGTTAAACCTCTTGTAGATGCACAGTTATTCCACTCTTGACAATTCTCACATTGGCAAGCATTGATGACACTAAGCAAAATCATCCTACCACAGTCCCATCCTAACCAAGTACTTCCCTTTAAGAAAAGGCAGGAGAAGACACCTTTATCCACAACAACACGTGTTCCCCCCTTTCTGACACTAACCTTCCCTCCTCTTCAGTGGAACACTACAAACCCCATAATCCCTGTTTTCCTGTTGATAAACCTTTCAATAATTATTGAGTTGACTTTCTACCAAAATCTGCTACAACTATATTTCCCAGAATCCTCTTAATTCACCCTGTCCTTCAAATACTGCGAAGAAGAGGAAGCAACAAGGAGAAATGAGGATTACTGATAGGAATCCCTGGACCATTGATGCCTATGTACGACTAGGGGTGTCACGGTATTAGTTTTATGATGGTACGATAACCTTCTTGCCAAATGACGGTATATCATGGTTATCGTGGTATAGCAGGTGGAGTTAACTAATCTTAACAAATATTTTCAAAAAGGTCATAAATTGTCAGATTTATCATCACAAACAAAACCAGGCACCCAGGGCCAGAATTGGGCTTTTCAACATACTTTCCACTGAAATGCCACCCCTTGCTTCCACCAAACACACGTGTGGAGAGGAGGAGGGGGGCCTGCTGCGACTGGCAAAGCAAACTGAATAGCTTTTCTTAAGTGGTAATTTAGGCTTTTAGCTCCCCCGCTGGCTACTGGTGAAGATGAGCATGTTGCCATCTTTATAACCTATATGCCACAGATCAAAGGAGGCTAATGTAGTATACGCTTGTGCGCATACACACACACACACGCACGCTCTCTTTACGTTACAGCCTTTAGTTTACTTGCAGGCCAAATGGTGTTCAGTAATCACAGACATGTTACCCTTTGGTATGGCAGCAGGGAATACCCACAGAGATGAGTGAATTTCTCAGTGTGACTTATTATATGTAAATTCAATGATAGAACCAGGGAAATCCCCCATTGTCATATGTTTAGCAAAAACTATCCATTATAAATAAATCCCAAAGCTGCCAACCCAAAGTAAATCCTTTTCCTTCTTGGCCCTGTATTTATTCTTCCTATTGCTAACAAATTGATTTTGTGTCAGGCACGTGTGGTTTATGGAATGGCATTAAAAACTGCTCCAACTGAAACTACTTGGCAGATGGCACATCCAACGGTGCAAGACCAAGACTGCGCAGCACTTGCTTACTTCAGCCTTTCCTAATCAGATTGAAAAGCACACTTAACGGTATAAACGGTATACCGGTATAAACAATGTGACGGTTATTATTGTTCAATTGAGTGGTTCACGGTATCTTTAACGGTATACCATTATACCGTTACATCCCTATGTACGACCACCATTTTGTCCCGCATTTTGTCCCGCTAACGAGGACAGGTGAACCAAATTGCCACTCCCAGGAAGTATAAAAAAGGCTGGACAGGAAATCACACTAGTTGGGGATGCTGGAAGGTGCACGAAGCCAGAGGAAGACCAGAAGAGCTGCAGCGACCCTGGGAGACCTGGAGGAGGAGAAAACCGCCCTGACACTGGCCCTGTAAGTCCAGGAGAGACTATACTGTGGCGAGGGAGCTGTACCCCTAGAAGACAAGACTAGGGGCAGCTGGGGTTGCCTGGTGGTACACGAAATAAGACTCCTCCCCTGGGCCAGTCAGGCGAACCCAGGTCTCTGAGGGTCAGCCTGACCCATCACTCCTTTCCTGGGCAAACGCCTGGAAAATCTGGCCATCTCCCAGCTTAATCTTCACATTGACTCTGTTGGTTGTCTCCATGACCATCAGTCTGGCTTCAGAGCAGCCAGAAGCACGTAAACTGCTCTCCTGTACATCCGTGAAGACCTGCTCTCTAGCCTCGATTCTAATCTCCCCTCTGTCCTCATCTCACTTGATCTCTCTTCTACCTTTGACACAGTCAACCATGCCATCCTGCTCAATCGTCTCTGTGATAACCTGGGTGTCACCGATCAGGCCGTGGCCTGGCTTCCCTCGTTCCACTCTGATCGACCCTCCCAGGTCTAACTTGGGTCCTTCCTTGCCGCTATCTAACACTCTACCTGTCGTGTTCCCCAGGGGTCCAACCTCTCTCACTGGCTGTTCAATACCTGGCACCTATCTCATTGCCGCTCTCTGCTCCAACTTTCAGTGCCATGCGGATGACACACGGCTAGTATTCAGGCTCCCCTCTGCCACCTCTTCTCCTTCTCTAATCTCTGTCTGTCTACTATCCAGGAGTGGTGTGCCACCAACGATCTCTGCCTTAATGCCAGTAAGATGGATTCTCTGCATCGGCACACCTGCACCCTCCTTTCCTGTCACTCTCTGGCCGGCCTCTAGTGGCCTTCTTCCTGCTCCCACCTGTGAGGCTTAGAACCCCAGGGTCATCTTCGACTCCACACTGTCCTTTTCTCCTCTTATCTCTGACTTCTCTAAGAAGTCAAACTACCAACTAGGTGCAGTTGAACTGGAGGTCCTGAGGGGTATTCTTCCTTTCCTCTCCTTCCCCCCAGAAGCTCACTGTCTCCAGAGCTCTGATTCTCTCTAGGCTGTACTACTGCAACAACCTCTTTCTAAATCTGCCTGCCTCTGCACTCCGCCCTCTGCAACTCATCCAGAACAGGACTGCAAGACTTGTCCTTGGCCTCAAGCTCAAGGATAGTATCTCCTAAGCACTGAAATCTCTGCATTGGCTCCCAGTGACTGCAAGGATTAAGGTCAAGACCCTCTGCATTGTCCACAAGGCCTTCTGGGGACCTGAGTCCTCAATACCTCCAACTCTCTCTTCGTAAATGCCTTCCTACTCGAGCTCTTAGCCCCTCCAACTCCCTCAGGGTCAGTCGTTTCTCCAAGTAACAAGTTAGTGGTAGAACTTTCTTCAGCTGGGGCCTCCCTCTGGAACAGCCTCCCCACCTCTGTGAAACTTGAGGAGAATCATCTCCGGTTCCGGATGCACCTCAAGACCTTCCTCTTTGCTTCCATCTTCCCTTCCTCTGATTTCCCGGCTGCCCTCCAATTACAGGCTCAGGTCCCTGCCTGCCCAGTTGCA
Source organism: Ambystoma mexicanum (assembly GCF_040938575.1). Lineage (NCBI taxonomy): Eukaryota > Metazoa > Chordata > Amphibia > Caudata > Ambystomatidae > Ambystoma > Ambystoma mexicanum. The sequence goes on from NC_090925.1 coordinate 527,915,805, forward strand.
CACCCGTACTGCCTCCTTGCAACCCTTGCACTTGAGTCTGTATCTGTAACCCTACAGCCCCCCTACCTGCACTTTTGGACACCTGCTGTCTGCAATTACCCTTGCACCTGCCACCTGCTGGCCGCACTTCTTGTTATTGCTTTAACCCTATGTACAGCACTGGCCCTCTCCCCTTTCCCCAGGCACGTTTCCCTCCCACTCCACTGCACTTGTGCAATCTCAATGTCACTTGGTCTAGTAAGATCGTTGTCTCTGTCCTCCCTCTGTTGCTTCTTCCTTGCGCCTTGAAAAACTTGTGAATGGGGGCATTACAAATGCCATATCATATCATCTCAGCAAAAGAGACCCTGACCCTACTTCAATATCCCCTTTTAGTTCATGCAGCTCCCAATGCCAAATGCCCTTTTGGGGAACTGAGAAATGGGAGCAAAATCCTGGCAGTGCATTCTGTGACTGGAAGTCCAAAACCCCTTTTTAAAGATTGTGAACTTTATGAGGGGTCCGAGTCCGGCAGAGGGAGACCCTTGTGAACTTTTATGAAAGGAACTTGCACCAGAGAGAGTGGTCCGGCACCACGTGCGTGCTCATTCGAAGGTCTCTGGCTAGTGCCTCCTCTCCCGAACCAGGAGAAACCACAAGTACCAAGAGGCCATAGGAAAGACCGATGTGAGGTGTCAAGGTGGTCATACAAGGGTCAAGCCAAACCCTTTGTACAATCGAAAGTCCTTGACATGTTGTAGATGTTTTGACACGTTGTGGAGGCAGACGTGAACCAGACTGAGGGGCGTCTGCGCATACATTGTGATGAATGAACTGTGAGGAGCCTGACTGGGGGCTTTAGCGAAAATCTGACTGGTGGCTGAAACCCGGACTTAAGTAAAAGGAAGAACCTAAGGGGTCTAGAATGTCTTTTTGTTGAAAATTGAACTGTGGCAAATGTGAACCCGATGGAGGGATGCCAAGAGAAAGCTAGGGGAAGGGAACCCCTGCTTTCTGATGAGATTTAGAAATTATGAACTCTGGAATGTGTGAACCCGACTGAGGGATTTGTGAAACTGGCGTTTGCGCCTGGCTGAGGGGAACACTGTGTGAATGAAAAAGTAACGGGTCTGATCCCAGCTGAGGGAGGCCTATTGTGAATTGTACATTTTGAGATACTTGAAACTGGCGAGTGGGTTGATCCCGGCTGAGGTAGACCTGTGAGAAATAGTAAAGTCTCAAACATAAAAACTTTATTTTGTTATGAGCACCGCAGGCATCCTGTGATTAAGAGACTGGTGTAAACAAGAGACTTTATAGTGGGATGTCCTGAACTATGTTATGAGTCACACCCTCTTGACAGAAAAGCCTTGGAGTTTGCCATGCTAAAGTGTCCCGCCTTGCCCCGTGCTAGAAACGTGGGGAAGGGAGGCACCGGCCTACATATTAGGATAAAAATTCCCCAGCCAGGGTCTTCCACCGTCCCCAGAATGTATATGTTGTGAGGAAATGGAGGGCGTCCTCACTTCTTTCACCAATATATCCTTCTCCCAGGTGGCCAGGGAAAGACTGTCCCCATCGGATCCTGACCTTAGGGGTAGATATGCAAGACAGGATCACCTGGTGGAGGAGACCTGGGGACTGGGGATGAGGTACCACTGGGTGAGACGTGGTATTCCCCATTTCCCTTTACCCCCACGCCTTTGTGGGCTATTACCGGTATGCTATTACCACACCCTTGTCTATCTTTACAGATAATCTCCCAGTATACACCAGTCACGTACTGGGATGAGAAAGAGACTAACCAGGCCCATATGAAGCCCATGGCCGCGCGGGGCCCGGCTAGTTGGGCTACATGCTGGCTCTCTGGGGAACACACAGGAAAGAAAGACAGACACCAGTGTAATATACGTTTTTATTGAAAGTGTAGTGTGTGTGTTTTATCTGTGTATGTGTTTTGAAAGAATCCATCCAGCTCACCATGGGGCTGGATGGAATGTCAAAGCAAAAGAACAATAAAAATTAACTCCCCAGCCCAAGAATGAAGTGGGCAGGGGAGAGAAAAGAATCCAGAAGGATTTAAAAAGAAGACAGTTGAGGAGACCATGTGCTAACTACACTGACAAGAAGGTTAAACCCCCAACGTTCCTGCTTGTTAAAAACTATGAAGAAATATGCAATGGGGTATGATCGCAGTGCCATGGTTTACTACCATGGTAAGGAGGGATGTGATAATACCACTCAAAAAAAGGCATTCCCCACACAACTTTGTTCAATTTCGTGTTAACGTCACTTTCTTTCAAATACAGAATTTAAATGAGCATATACATGCAATGTACAAGTTTTAGACCTTAAAAGTCCTTGCTGCATTTTGCAGCGGGAAAACCTCAAAATGTTATTACTGATTATACAATTAATCTAACACCACATCACATGCAGCCATACATATGCACAACTATATATCATCGAATTGTGATCGATGGAAGTCCTCGTCACTAAAAGTGACTTTAAAGCTGGAAATCCTCAAGTGGGTTAACTCCTAACATGGCACTTGCACTGCAGCCACACATAAACCCACTTATACATTAAATAGTCGCAGATGAGGATTACTAGAAGTCTGTTGGAACTGTAAAGCTTCTCCAAAATGTTGAACCTCTTGTAGATGCACAGTTATTCCACTCTTGATTATTCTCACATTGACAAGCATTCATGACACTAAGCAAAATCATTGCTGGATCCAACGTTTAACAAGTATTACACATGATGTGCTACAATCATTGTAATATTGTATTGCTAATGCTGCAATGCTGAACTAGTCATGGAGAAAGATGCCGCACCCAAAACTTATGCACGTCGAAAACTTTCTTTCCCAAGTCGAAAAACGAAACGCAGCATTGTAGTCTATATACGTAAATCCATCATTAATGACCCACTACTTATCATTTTGAGAACACTTCTTTCTTTTGTGAACATTATCCCACAGCATATTTGTAACATAGCGGTAAGAATTGGTGATAGTTTTTTTTAGTATAGGCCTCTTTTATTTGACTAGACTCCACAAGGACGGTATTATTATTTGATGGTCGTAGCTCGTTCCCATCTTAGATTTAGGTTAAGATTAGGCCTTTAATCTCATCCAATTTGCATTTGAATAAACACCCTTGAACTGTGATCACTTGTGTCTGTCTTACTTTGACACCATGCCTTTCTTACAATTGTCAGAGTATTTTCTTGTGTAGAGGATGCTGATATTATAGAGTACCTGTTGTATTTCCATCTGGAGTTTTACAATGCAACCATGGAACACAGTGTCTACACCCACCTTTTACTGGGACTTTGCTTTATTTCTGGCTGATTTACTTTAACTGGCCATCATTTTGAGACTGGTTGTTCTGTTTTGCTTACCCTCAGTGAGCAGATGGTTGTATTTGTGGGGTGTGTTTTACATCTTCCAGTTTATTTTTATTTTTTTTATTATTATTTAGTGTGATGTGGTTTAAAATTTAAACTTTACTACTCATATTACAAATAATCATAAAAACATACAATATTATTATTCATCTTATTAGGCAAACACTTAAATTTCAGTCCAAACAAATGAGCTAAAATAGACCCAATCCAACATGTCATTTGATAAAATACCTTAAGATAGTAGATAGACACAAGAAATCTCATTCAAAAATGAAAAAAAACCCATTCTCTTGATTATCTAGAACAAAAATAGTTTGTTGATAATCATAGTCTGCTAACCATATCTCCCTAATACATCACATTATCGCATATGTAAAACAGTTATAAATTCAAAACTCTGAACTCATTTAAAATACAGTTAGTCCATTATCTTATACTAGTCAAGAAAGGAATAAATTACTTTTTGGCTAACGCGCCCTTTCTGTGGTCTATCTTACTCATGCATTGATTCAGGATTTAAATAGTAATTCCCGATATACTTTCTATCTTCCTCCATACATTATACATGGAGATGTACATTTTGATATTATTAGTATTGACCCATCTATGCCAGAACTGCTTCTCCCCTATGCTTTCCTAATTATGTACATTTCGTCCATAATGTAACCGATATGTACTTTGCATATTTGGACATTTAGTTAAAAGATGATCAGCCGTTTCCAGTTCCTCCTTAATTCTGCAGTAGCGATCTGATTTAGGAATTTTGTCAATTGTTCCTGTCACTGTGAGGACAGGTAGATGAGCCAGTCTTAAATAAGAGTATAAATCGACTAAGCCTCTTTGATGGGCACCGGTTCAGACATGGTTGTGGGCTCTTAAATTTGTATAAAACATGTGACACAAAATTAGACTACTAAAATGTGCGTAGTTTTTGAGCCAGTCCCATAGCTTAATACGTTTTATTAATGAGCGTTGCATAGCTTCCGTATCGTTACCCCATCTAGGGGTCCAGCAAATTTCTTTATAACATTTTTCTGCTGTTTCCTTCATACACAGAAATATGTATTTTCGTTCTGTGTCTCCTGGAGCACAGCAGCCAGGAGTCCACTTTTGGTATTGTTCGACATTTTAAAATATAATTCAGCCTTTTTTCTTAATACATTGGCCTTAAAGGCTATTAATCCTTATTCCAATTGAATGATTGCCATTGGAATACATACAGGGAGACCAAAAATTCTTCGCCAAAATTTGCCTTCTATGACTTGAAGCCAATGCAGATCATTTGTAAGTAGGGATTCAAGTCTGTATGTTATCATGGGGGCATATACCTGTGTATATATAATTGGCGTGCTCCCCATATGGTAAAGCCACCGTATTTGGTTGAGAACCGATTTACCAACACAGTTACCTGGGCTGCTCTAGTGCACATTTACAAGTGGTATAGTCACCTATAGTATCGATTTCGATACCCAGATATTTATACTGAGGTGTGTATAAGATCTCCACTTCATGCACCGTTAATTTCAAGCATCTAGATTGTCCGCTTGAAAACATCATCAATTGTGTCTTTATAAGGCCACTTCTATCTGCATAGGCCCATAGGGCTTCTGTCAGATTCAGTTGTTCCCTTCACCCCTTCCGAGTCACTCCAATCCCCTTCCTCCTCACCTGTGAGTTCTGAGTGTAAGGTTCCTCCGAACCGCTTCTTCCACAGCTCTTCTTTCTTCTTTCCTTTTTTTTGTGGAAAGGATCTGCCCCCAAAGGGAAGCCACCCTGACCTCAAAATTGAAGGTCTGGGGGGGCCCCTCCTCCGCTTCAGACCAGAGGGTAAAAAGCCATAGGCATAAAAAACCCCTGGGTGATGGTCTGTGATGGTCTTCAACTTGAAATAGCAGCTGGTAAGTTCTTGGATGGGATGCCGGCAGGAAAGTAGCATACGGTAAAGAGTGGATTGGAGAGCCTATAGAGGAACCCGGGGGCAGCCTCAGAGACAGACCGCGAAACACTGTAGCAAGACAGAGGGGGAAAGCCGGAGGAAAAGGGAAGGGAAATAAGGAATAAGCTCCCTGCGAAACCTGGCGAGAGCCTGCGAGTCCCAGGAGAGAGGACAAAAGAAAGACAAGAGGAAGGGCGCCAGCAGCAGGGAAGAGAAGCCGGCACCGAGAAAAGGCGCAGGGCAGCACACAAAGGGAGAAAAACCTACGAGCGCTCCAACCCGAAAGCCTGGCGCGAGTAGGTTGCAACGCGCAGACTTCCGGGTTGGAGCGGCTAAAAAGCGGTCTCCCCAGCGGCCGGCCAAAAGACTAGACCGCCACTGAGCGTTGCATGGGGACGTGGCGGAACGGCTAATGGCCGCTCCAACGCCATCGGCTCCATGCACGCCAGTCGCGGCGGTGTGTGACAGTATGCCCCCCTCCACGGCCCACACCCCCCGGTTTACCCGGATGGAGTTGATGAAACCGCCGAGTAAGCCTGGGTGCATGTACATAAGACTCAGGCTCCCAAGAGTCCTCAGAATGGGGAAACCCCTTCCAGGCCACCAAATACTCCAGCCGCCCTCGTCGATACCTGGAATCCAGAATACTCGAAACTTCAAACTCCTCGGGGAAAGGCTGTTGGGCTACAGGTATGGTTAGTTTCCGTTTGTAAGGAGTATCAGGATCAACCGGTCGGAGTAAGGAGGAGTGAAATACAGGATGAATCCGATGCATACTTCTGGGGAGTTGTAGTCTAAAGGCCACCGGATTTATCTGTTTGACAATCTTAAAGGGGCCCAGAAATCGGGGAGTAAGTTTGGTCGGGTGAACCCATCGAGGTAGATATTTGGTGGACAGCCATACCCTGTCACCTACCTTCCAATCGGGACAAGGTAGGCGAGATCGATCCGACTGCTCCTTATACCTACTGCAGGATTGGCGTAGACTTTGCTGAGCAAACTTGTGAGCGGTGGTTATCTCAGCTAAATGGGATTCAAGCGTAGGTATATTGGAGAAGGATTTGAAACAGGGAAGCAATCCCCGTGGGTGTATTCCATAGGTGCAGAAAAAAGGACTGAGACCTGTAGCTGAATGCGTGGAATTATTATATGCAAATTCCGCAGTAGGTAGGAGGGTTACCCAATTGTCTTGTACGCTATTAACATAACACCTAAGATATTGTTCAAGTGAGGCCTTAAGCCTCTCAGTCTGTCCATTAGTCTGCGGATGAAATCCCGAGGAAAGGGCACGTTCTATTCCCAAACGCTGACACAGCGCCGCCCAAAATCGGGAGGTATATTGACTTCCTCGATCGCTGATAATCTTCTCAGGTAACCCATGTAACTTGAAAATGTCCCTAAGAAAAACTTCCACCATGGCTGAAGCAGATGGCACTCCGGGTAGAGGGGAGAAATGAGCCAGTTTGGTAAAAGAATCTATAGTAACCATCAGACAGGTACAGCCCTGAGATGGAGGTAGATCTACAATAAAATCTGTAGAAATATGGGACCACGGTTGAACAGGGGTCTCCGGTTGTTCGAGGAGGCCATAAGGTTTGTGAGTTGGATTCTTATTCTTGGCACAGGTCAAACAAGTTCTCCAATGTCTCTTGACATCTTGGCTAAGAGTGGGCCTGAAAAAAGAACGGGAGATAAGATCTAAGGTACCCCTTATCCCTCTTTGACCTGCTGTCACATGGTCGTGGCCCCAACTTAGGATCTTGGATTGTAGGGTCTTGGTGGGGATGAACAACTTCTGACCCACCAGCAATAAACCATCAGACCATCGGACCTGGTGTTGTTGGTTCTGAGGTATCTGAGTCTCCGATTCGGACGTAGTGACCATTCTGACCTCTTGGAGAAAGGCGGAGCCCAGGCCCACAATACGGTTCCTAGGAAACATATACTCAGGTGTGGGTTCTGGTAGTACTTCGGGGACATCGCGCCTAGATAAAGCATCTGCCAAACTGTTTAAGGTTCCAGGAATGTAGGTAATGATGAAATCGTATTGACTAAAAAAATGAGCCCAGCGTGCTTGTCGAGAGTTCACACATTCCATATTCCTGAGGATCTGTAGGTTTTTATGATCCGTGCGTAGGGTGAATGGATGCAAACTTCCTTGTAGTAAGTGTCTCCATTCCTCGCAGGCAGCCTTCAATGCCAGTAATTCCTTCTCAATCACCGAATAATTCTTCTGACTGATAGTGAGGGTCTTTGAGAGGTAAGCCACTGGATGTTCCTTCCCATCTCTGGTCTGTAGAAAAACAGCTCCTAAGGCTCTAGCCGATGCGTCTGCTTCTACAATGAAAGGCTTGGTTTGATCTGGCTGACTCAAGACTGGAGCAGAACAGAACCTCTCTTTAAGCGTTAAAAAGGCTTGGTCAGCTTGTTCTGTCCAGAGAAAGGGTCGTGACTCCTTCTTGAGAAGGGCGGTGATGGGTAGAACTATTTGGGAGAACTGACCTATGAACTTCATATAAAAGTTTGCCAACCCCAGGAAGCGCTGAACCTCCTTAAGGGAAGTAGGAGCTGGCCAGTCCAAGATGGCCGACATCTTCCTGGGATCCATCGTGATGCCTTCGGAAGAAAGGATATACCCCAAATATGGCACGGATGAGACATTAAAGAGACATTTCTCTGGTTTGACCTTCAAGTGTTGAGTTTGAAGACGGTTAAGTACTGTTCTCAAGTGCTGGGTGTGTTCTTGTTGAGAGGATGAGAACACTAGGATGTCATCGAGGTAGACTATGGTATTCAGAAAGAGTAAATCCGAGAAAAGACGGTCCATGAAGCGCTGGAAAATGGCTGGTGCATTAACAAGTCCAAAGGGCATAACCCTATACTCAAACAGACCAAAAGGAGTTCTAAACGCCGTCTTCCATTCATCCCCTTCTCTGATACGGAGGAGATGGTAGGCGCTCCGTAAATCCAATTTGGAGAAGACATAGGCGCCTTGTACGGCCTCAAGGATGTCTGAAATAAGCGGCATAGGGTAGCGATCTCGGATGGTGACCTTATTAAGGCCACGATAGTCTATACATCGTCTTAGTTCCAAAGAATCCCGTTTGGGTATAAAAAATAATGAGGCTCCAGCAGGAGACCGCGAAGGTTGAATGAGCCCATTAGTCAAATGAGTGTCCAGATAGGTACGAAGGGCCTTCTTCTCTGTCAAGGATAACGAAAACATGCGCCCAAAGGGTACCAGAGCTTCTGGGGCCAGCTCTATGGCGCAGTCTTCTGGCCGGTGTGGAGGCAGGTCCAGGACAGGAGTTTCCTTGAACACTTCTTGGTATTCCGACAATTCTGGAGGGATCCGACACACAGCACAAACATTCTTATCTTCAGGAGTAATGATCTGCACTGTTTCAACCTGCGGCTGTATGAGACAATTCTGTCTACAAAAATCTGATTCGAAAGCCATAGTGTTGCGGGTCCAGTCTATAGTTGGATTATGTTTCCTAAACCATGGAATTCCGAGAATAATCGGAAAATGAGCCGCTCTGATGAGATCGAATTTTATCAGTTCGGAATGTTGAAGGATGGTCGCAGTTAGAAACTCAGTAGACTGAGTAATAGGTCCGGAGGAGAGTGGGGTACCATCCACTCCTTCCACCTTCTGAGCATCTTCACATTGCAAGAGGATGAGACCTTGCTGGTTGGCCCATACAGTGTCCATGAACACCCCAGCGGCCCCACAATCAAGCAGAGCCATGGTGGTAAGTTCTACGTGTCTTGTCTTCAACTGGATAGCTACTACCATGAGACGCGCATCCATTGCTGGGACTTGGGGCGAAACAGTAACAGAAACATAGGGACTAAGGTTTAGACCTCGGATGCTAGTCCCCTTTAGGTCCGAGGTCGATCGTTTCCCGCCCGCCTAGGTGGTACATCTGGGCAGTTTCTAAGTAGATGGATATTGAATCCGCAGTACATGCATAGACCAGATTCTCTCCGTCGTCTTCTTTCCTCTGGTGTCAAAGGAGGCCGAGCTGTTCCAATCTGCATTGGTTCTTCCTTATGGCACAAGGAGGGTATGGCAGGTAGAGAGGAGGTTCCAGCGGGATGGATGACTGGGGTCTTTTGCTTCCTCCTTTCAGCCTTTCGTTCAGAAAGTCTATGTTCTATCTGCAGAACAATCGACATGAGATCTGATAAGGTTGTGGGTCGAGCTATGCGAGCCAGCTCGTCCTTGAGTTCCTCCCTGAGACCTCGACGAAAGAGGGTATACTGGACCTGTTCCGGCAACCCTGCTTCTGTAGCCAAACGTTTGAAAGAGGAAATGTAGGAAAGCAGATCACTGGATCCCTGCTGCACTTCGAGTAGCTCTTCAGCCGCTACAAGTGTTATGTCGGGCTGTTCAAATGTCTGTTTCAGCAAAGACAGGAAGGCATCATAATTCCGAAGAACCGGGTCGTTGGATGTGACGAGAGGTGTAGCCCAAGCCAGGGCATTACCTGTCATATTAGACACCATAAATCCCACCTTTAAGTGGTCTGTGGAATAGGTCTGTGGACGAAAGGCAAAATGGACAGAACATGCTTCCAAAAATTCCTTCAAGCGTTTAGGGGCTCCATCAAACTTGCCGGAGGACAAGGCCATGGGAGGCAAATCAAACTCCCGTGCTTCTCGGTTAGTGAACAATTGCTTCAGGGTGGCATTCTCAGACTTGACGTTCTGTAGTTCTACATTCATAGCCTGAACAGCGGCTACCAACTCTTGGAACTGCTCAGGGGTAGCCATTGGAATCTTTTGGCGTTGCAAACTGTCAGATTCAGGTGTTCCCTTCACCCCTTCCGAGTCACTCCAATCCCCTTCCTCCTCACCTGTGAGTTCTGAGTGTAAGGTTCCTCCGAACCGCTTCTTCCACAGCTCTTCTTTCTTCTTTCCTTTTTTTTGTGGAAAGGATCTGCCCCCAAAGGGAAGCCACCCTGACCTCAAAATTGAAGGTCTGGGGGGGGCCCCTCCTCCGGTTCAGACCAGAGGGGAAAAAGCCATAGGCATAAAAAACCCCTGGGTGATGGTCTGTGATGGTCTTCAACTTGAAATAGCAGCTGGTAAGTTCTTGGATGGGATGCCGGCAGGAAAGTAGCATACGGTAAAGAGAGGATTGGAGAGCCTATAGAGGAACCCGGGGGCAGCCTCAGAGACAGACCGCGAAACACTGTAGCAAGACAGAGGGGGAAAGCCGTAGGAAAAGGGAAGGGAAATAAGGAATAAGCTCCCTGCGAAACCTGGCGAGAGCCTGCGAGTCCCAGGAGAGAGGACAAAAGAAAGACAAGAGGAAGGGCGCCAGCAGCAGGGAAGAGAAGCCGGCACCGAGAAAAGGCGCAGGGCAGCACACAAAGGGAGAAAAACCTACAAGCGCTCCAACCCGAAAGCCTGACGCAAGTAGGTTGCAACGCGCAGACTTCCGGGGTTGGAGCGGCTAAAAAGCGGTCTCCCCCAGCGGCCGGCCGAAAGACTAGACCGCCACTGAGCGTTGCATGGGGACGTGGCGGAACGGCTAATGGCCGCTCCAACGCCATCGGCTCCATGCACGCCAGTCGCGGCGGTGTGTGACAGCTTCAGCCGATCTCCGTAAACTGTGAAATGAATGAGCCATAACTACCAGATCATCCGCGTAGGCTAAAACTGGACAGTGGACCCTTACGATTTTAGGCGGTCAATTTTGGGCTGTAGCTATTGCCACTGGCAGGTAGTAAACAAACAAATTATAAAGTGTTGGTGCCGTGACACATCCCTGCTTCACCCCTCTGTTCTGTATCACCTGACTCGTCTGATTCCCTTGTTGATCAAGTATGAGGGACACATAGTTGTTTTGGTGTAATAGCCTCAGGTAATATAAGAGTCCCAGAGGGCAGCATTTTTTTTATGTTGAGCATCCCCTACTTGACGATCATTTTTTTTCATAGTTTCATAGGGGGGTGGGGGGGGGGGGGTGGGAGTGTGGGTGATGTTGAGTGTGGAACATCTATTTGTGTGGGTTTTTTGTGGTATGAGTGAATGTACTTCATCCTTTGTTTGCCAAAGAAGGGGAGGTGTGTTATATTGTGTATTATATCTCATTCCCTTGGTTGCTGGATGCATGGTGTGTAACACCTCATGAGAATGTTTGGTGAATGGCAGAATGTTTATGCATGAAGAGGCTGCCACAGCCAGGCATTTAAAGAGAGAGAGAGAGAGCGCCTGGGTGGTGGGAGCCAGTGAGTCTCTATGGTGCATACACAAGATCTTGCCTATGCAACTGAATACAGGGACTTCATACTAGCTTACTTGATCTCCTAAGCATCATTCATTATAACACTTCTTCACTGATCAGGTACTGTTCAACCCCTAATACTTACCTGGGGCCTGCTTTGTTTTTCCTGTGCTTCGGAGGGTTGCAGTTAATCAGTTACTTGCATTCCCTTCTAGGCCTTCCTTGAGCTTCATTGGGGTAGACAACACTTTGTGCTCTTTACCAAATCAACTTAACTGCTATTCACCTGCAAATCTTAAGAAATCTTCAGAGACTCTGCCTTGTCTACTGCCTGCTTGCTTTCCCTTCCTCCGTTCTTGGACACTGGTCCCCAGTGGCCCCCTTGACTGTGAGACTCACCTAAAATAGTGTTGGACTTCTTAAGATTGGTTAAGCAGATATTAACTAAAGTTATAGAAGTTGGTCTATAGTTTGCATGCTTTACCATGTTTGTGTTACTTTAAAAGTGTTCAAAGTATTTATTTATCGTATAATATTGCATATTGTTAGGCAAGATTTTATGCAGTACCCTTTGGGTGCACTACAACAACTCTGACCTCCTGGCAATAGGAACCCAACCTTTAGTATAAGTCTGTGCTACACAGGTTGGTAGCTTGTCGGGCAGCCAGGCTTATCTCAAGACGGGTCAGTGTGAGCTGTAGGGGAGTTACACAGAGATTCACAATGACAAGTATTCAAATAAACTCTTACAACAATTTATTTATCAGTCAGTTAGAATAAGCCTTCTTCAGAAGGGAGCAATATAAAGCAACACACACAAATACACTCCAAAAATACACACTCTTAGTTTTCTAAATCAGTAAATACCCGTTTGGGAGGACATACAGGCACTACCTACACCCTCAGGTGACTTCAATAGCTAGGGTGCTGTTGGCATTAATATATTACTTTTGCATTTAGAATTTTCTTGGGAGTAGTGTTAAAGACAAGAGAGTTCAGAATAAAACAAGTATTCACACAGTTATTCATAAGCAGTTAAGTACTTTCTAAACAGTCCCCCAATGAAAAGTCAGTAAACCCTTTTCTGGAAGGAAGGCAAAACACATAAGCAGAAAAGAGTCATTCAGGGAGCCAGGCCAGCCAATGTTAAGTTGGCAAAAGTCAAGGTGAGCTGAAGCACTTCTTGCGGGTAAGTAGAAATTATTTTCCAATGTTTAAAGAAGTCTTGGTAGAATAGAAGAAATCAAAGTTGGGCCACAAGCTGATTAGGCTTGTGAGGGAAAGAAGATGATAGCAACTCTACAGATGTATCCAAGCAAGTCTCCAACGAGGACAAGTGGCAACACACCAAGAGATAAGTTCTCTTAGACTTTACAGTACCTTTAGGTTAAAGAAAATGTGCAGCAGATGACTTCTGTTCCTGTGCAGCTCTGCAGGATCTTGATGTTCCTGGGCCTTAGTGATGGGGACAAGACGGAGGACTTCTGGGGACTCCTGCACTGCAATGGGACGGTCACTGCTTGCAACCGACAATCTTCAAACAAGTGGCACTTCAGTGTTTCAGCTACTTGCGTCTACCGCAAATAGCAACACTGCGGTTCCTAGCTGTCGAGGTTGGGCTTTCCTTGCATCTGGGGTCCCGCACTCTGTTGAGGGGGCTCAGGCTCGGTCCGTCCTGCCTCCTGGGAGTCCGGAGGATCTTCCTGAAGCTCTTGGAAGCTTAAAAGCAACACACACAAACTGGTGTTCCTCTGCCTGGCCATCCGGTTCCAGCAGCAACTGCAGAGGAGACTCGACCAGCTTTGAGAGATGTCCACGTGGCTTACATTGGAGTTGTTTGGTCCCACCAACTCAAAGGGAGAAGTGTCATGAACCATCAGACGCGTCCTTTCTGGACTTCCTGGTCCCTGAACCATAGGGGCATGCACTCAGCAGTACTCCCAACATGGCCGCCAAACGCGGAATACTGTTTACCAGTTTCCGCGCCGTACGGATTACCTTCTATAAAGCGGACACGCCACCGTGGCCCTGTGCGTCTCAACGCTACCGCTTGCCGTGGCTAGACCTGTGCTGCCGTAGTTCGCTTGTGTTTTCCCTTTGATTCCTAGTTCCCGGTTCCCCTAAATTCCTCCTCCTTCATTCCCCCTCCTTTTTGTCCTCCTTGCATCCCGGATCTCCGTGCACTTGTCTTCCGTGTGCACTCTTCGCTGTTTCCTGGATTTCCTCGGACATCTGAACGTTCCCAGGACTCAGAACGCTGAACGCACGCTGGAACCAGAGGACCTGCACACTGGGTTATACAGGACCCGAACTCTGCGAAAGAAGGCTCCATCGAAGAACTCCAACAAACAACAAAGATGAGAAGGGGGGAAACCTGTGACAGATTGAGACGCCGACAAACTGATACAGATACCGACATGGAGGCTGCAGTTCAAGAATTCATGCGCAGCATGCAAGAGTTAACCACAGAAGTTCAGAATCTCAAAGCTGAGAATGCTGCATTAAAACAACTAGTCCTGTCACGTGATTCCGCGACCAAGGAAAGTGTATTGCTGGGTGGAGTAGTGGATAAATATGATGGCTCCTCAAAGAACCTTCGTGGCTTCATTGAATCATGTTTGGTGCACTTTACCTTTAAGCCCTACTACTTTTCCATCCCCCGGGCAAAGGTGGGCTTTATGATTTCGCATCTCTCCGGGAATGCATTAACCTGGGCTACGCCCTTAGTTAATTCTGGCGATGCCTTCCTGGATGATTATGATGGGTTTGTACGGGCTCTAAAGACCATGTTTGACCACCCAGAACAGGTTTACAGTGCCCAAGAACATCTATTGGATTACCAACAAGGTTCCCAGGACATGCTTACCTATGTAACACGCTTTAAGCAACTGGCCAAGGAAGCAGATTGGTCCCCGGAGGCCTGTTTTACTCTATTCCGGAGAGGACTAAACGAAGAAATAAAAGACGAGCTAGCCAAGGTAGCTCGCCCAGGTTCCTTCCAGGCCCTTATGGACCTCTCTTTACAAATAGACTTTCTAATCCAGGAAAGGAAGGCAGAAAAGAAGAAAACAAAGATGCCTTACCAAAAGACCTCTATAGAATCTCCCTCTAAACCCGAGCCCACTCCTGCCCCGACCACATACCCTGAACCCATGCAACTGGCGGCCTTCCGCGGACCCATATCCCCGCAAGAAAGATTGCGACGGATTCACACCAGGCTGTGTATGTACTGTGCCTCAGATAAACATGTTGTGAGAGAATGTCCTTTGGCCCCTCAACGGCGTTCGGGAAACGCCAGTTTCCGATCCTAGATGGAGCACAGCTCCAGGAGAGAGATGTTTGCTCCACATCTATTCCATCCTTGAACTCTCCTGGACAAAACAACCTTGTGATCTTGCAGGCCTTTCTATCGCTGTCCAAGAAAGAAACTTACCCCATTCTGGCATTAGTGGATTGTGGAGCCATGGTGGATTTTATAGATCAGGATTGGGTCACTATCCACCACATTCCATATGAAACTCGAGATATGATGCCATCTGTAGAGGCCATCGATGGACGACCTCTCTCTTCAGGACCAATCACCCTGCAAACCAAAGAGATCCAGCTCTCGATAAACCATCATCAGGAGATGATCAAGTTTGACATCATAAAGCCTGCCCATTATCCAATGGTACTGGGTATGCCCTGGTTACAGAAGCAGAACCCATACATCAACTGGGCAGCAGGATCCTTGTTTCTTGGCTCCGAACATTGCATGTCTCACTGCCTATCCCCGGATTCCTCGTCAAGATCCTCTGAAGGTACGCTGACAGACCACCAAGGCCCACCCACGGTCTGAAATGTTATCCAAGTCCTCAGAGCCTATCAGGACTACACTGATGTGTTTTCAACTGCCATAGTTCAAGCCCTACCCCCTCACAGACCTGAAGACTGCACTATCGATACTGAACCCTCGGCAGTGATTCCCTTTGGAAGGATGACATCCTTTCAGAACCAGAGAAAAGGGCCCTCCGAGAATACTTGGATACCAACCTAGAAAATGGCACCATACGACCATCCAAATCCCCAGCGGGAGCTTCGTTGTTTTTCGTTCCAAAGAAAGATACTAAGGAGCTTAGGCCTTGTCTTGATTATCGTGGTCTTAATCAATGCACCCTCAAGGACCGTTACCCATTGCCCTTAATCTCTGATATCCTGGAAGCGGTGAGAGGAGCCGTAATCTTCATGAAATTGGATCTCAGAGGTGCCTACCATCTGATCCGTATAAAGGAAGGTGACGAATGGAAAACAGCCTTTACAACACCCTTTGGTCATTTTGAATACCTGGCCATGCCTTTCGGACTTGCCAATGCCCCAGCGGTCTTCCAATGATTTATGGACCGGGTGTTCTCCGATATGCTGTTCCTCTTCGTCATAGTTTACCTGGGCGACATACTGATAAACTCCAAGGACCATCTTAAGCATGAAGAGCATGTCAAGGCAGTCTTACAACGGCTACGTGAATATAAACTCCTGGCTAAACCCGAGAAATGCCTTTTTCATGTCTCTACTGTTCACTATCTCGGATTTGTCCTTAGTCCAGAAGGAATTGGAATGGACCACTCAAAAGTAAATTCCATACTATCCTGGCCTGTTCCAACTACTGTGAAACAGATTGAATCCTTCCTGGGGCTTGCCAACTTCTACCGGAAATTCATACCTTCCTTCCTTCAACCGATCATTACATTGTTGAAGAAGGATACTCCCTTCCTCTGGACCGCAGCCCAAGACGAAGCGTTCCAACGTTTGAAGTCGGAATTTACACAAGTGCCCATCTTGGCTCAACCTGACATTGATCGACCTTTCCTAGTGGAGACTGATGCCTCTAACTACGCCATCGGAGAAATCTCAAAGCAGGAATTCGAGGACAAGTTAGAACACCCCATCGCTTGTCTCTCGCGAACCCCAACTCCTAGCGAGACCCATTATTCTGTTCTGGAAAAGGAATTGTTGACCATCCGTCAAGCCTTCACAGAGTGGACTCATCTACTCCTGGGAGCTAAACATCCTGTTCAGGTCCGTACGGATCATCGGAATCTCCAAGTCCTACAATCCATGGAATGTAGGAATAGTCGTCAAGCCCATTGGGCCTTCTTCTTTGCCCAGTGCCAGTTCCAAATCCATCATGTACCTGGAACACACAACATAATTGCTGGCGCCTTATCCCGACGTCCCGACTACGAAACTCTTGAAGATCGATCCTTCCCAAAGATGTTTCCACATACAATTTTCATAGCTCAAGCAATCGCTCTCCTGGAAGACATTCGGATTCAAACCCAGTCCTCTGAGATCTGGAAGGAATTTACTGGGAAGAATCGATGGAATCTTAAAACCAAGGACGGGTATTTGTTCAAGGACAATGGCCTGGTCATTCCCACACAGAGACTGTGACAAAGGATTACAAGCCTCTGTCATGATACCCTTCATTCAGGACATCGTGGCATTACCAACACTCTCCGTTTAATACAAAGACAGTTTTGGTGGCCAAAAATGAAACTTGACGTCCAGCAGTACATCCAACCCTGTGTAGTCTGCAATCAAAACAAGCACGATAACAAGTGGCCAGCGTGTCTCCTACTCCTACCAACAAGGCCCTGGGAATTTATTGCTACAGACTTTATTGTGGAACTACCACCTTCCAGGGGATACACAACTATCATGGTTACCATGATTTATTCACTCACATGGCTCATTTTACACCTTGTATAAATTACCATCTTCCTCAGAACTCGCTGGAATCTTCCTGGAACACATATTCCGACTTCATGGACTCCCTTCCACGATCATATCAGACTGAGGTCCTCGATACATATCTCAATTCTGGAAACACTTATGCCGTATACTAGGAATCCAACGTGCCCTCTCCTCAGGTTATCATCCACAGACCAATGGAGCTACAGAACGTGTGAATCAAACCCTGCAGCAGTATCTTTGTTGTTTCACCACCAAGGTCCAGGACGATTGGTCTCTTAATACCTGTGGCTGAATTCGCCTACAACAATTCGGACCACTCGGCTGTCAAGGCCAGCCCCTTCTTCTGCAGCCAAGGATTCCACCCTTCGGTTCTACCATCCCTTCTCCCACATCCTACAGCAGTTCCTACAGTCGACTCCTGGATTGAAACCCTCATCAACTTACACAAGGAAGCCAAAGAACACCTCAAAAGGGCCCGAGCTAACACCAAGCACTATGCGGACTCCAAAAGAAGACCAGGACCTTCCTATGCAGTGGGTGATAAGGTCTGGCTATCCTCGAAACTACTGCCTCGACAGTTACGACCTAATAAGTTGGCTCCTCGGTCTTATGGCTCTTTTTCCATAACGGAAATCATTAACCCAGTGGCCTTCCGACTCAAATTACCAGACTCCTAGAAGAGGATCCACTCAGTGTTTCACACATCTCTAATGAAACCATACTTCCAGACCTCCCGATCTGCTCCAAGATCTACCCCTGTGGTTGTCGACGACCAGCTAGAATACGAAGTGTCCCGAATATGTGACTCCAGGTACAGACGTGGTCAGCTACAGTATCTGGTGGAGTGGAAAGGCTATCCACCCAGTGAACTCACCTGGGAACCTGTCTCAAACCTAAACGCCCCCAGGCTACTTCAAAGGTACCACCTTATACACCCGGGCAAACCCGGAGGAACAGGCCTTCGGAGGAGGCATGCTGTCATGAACCATCGGACGCGTCCTTTCTGGACTTCCTGGTTCCTGACCCATAGGTGCTTGCACTCAGCAGTACTCCCAACATGGCCGCCAAACGCGGTATACTGTTTACCAGTTTCCGCGCCGTACGCTTTACGTTCTATAAAGCAGACACGCCCCCGCGGCCCTGCGCGTCTCAACGCTACCGCTTGCCGTGGCTAGATGTGTGCTGCCGTAGTTCACTTGTGTTTTTCCTTTGATTCCTGGTTCCCGATTCCCCTAAATTCCTCCTCCTTCATTCCCCCTCCTTTTTGTCCTCCTTGCATCCCACATCCCCGTGCACTTGTCTTCCGTGTGCACTCTTTGCTGTTCCCTGGATTTCCTCGGATTTCCCAGACATCTGAACGTTCCCAGGTCTCGGAACGCTGAACGCACGCTGGAACCCGAGGACCTGCACACTGGGTTATACAAGACCTGAACTCTACGAAAGAAGACTCCATCGAAGAACTCCAACAAACAACAAAGACAGGTGAGAAGGGGGGGAAACCTGTGACAAGAAGTCGTCCTTGCAGGGGTTTCTCTGTCGATACTAATATGGAGTTTCAGCACAGCAGCAGGGCTTCACCAGGCAAACCAATTGTCCAGTAGTTGCAGCAGGCATCGTCTTTAAGTTCTTCTTCGGATTCCTTCGTCCAGTGGTCGACTCTGCCTTCCAAGCCAAAAAGTCTTGCCTTTTATGCAGCTTTCTCCCAGTCATTCCAGCCCAGCTGTCAGTCACCCAGCAGGGTGGCTGTCCTTGCCGGACAGCCAGCTGACCAATCACCTGTGTATTCCTGTCTCCTAGGAGACTAAGCGGAGGGAGTTTTGGGCACCTCCCTCGCTTCCTGCCCCCGCCAGACACCCCTGAGCCAGAGGAGGGTTTCACTCGTGAATCCAACCAAAGGCAAAATGAACAAAGGGACTAAACCTGTTTTGTCGCACAGAGTAATTCTCAAGAAGGACCTTTCCATAAAGAAATGGCGAATAAAGAAGCCCGGGGCTGTTTTAACATTTTGCTTTACCGTGGCTGCGAACGCGGCCCGCAGTAAAATCCCATAATGGTATTTAAAAGTAAACCATTGGCACCAGCCATTCAGTGAGGAAAGGGTAACATAAAAATGCTACATGAGAAGCTAGACAAAGGGGATACTAAGTAACCCCTCCAGCACCCTATTGTAAGCTAGTGTGTGCTGGGTCTAGAAAGTTAGAAATGTAAGTAAAGTCCATTTCACTTTACTGCTCTTGGAAACAGTAGTTTATCGAATAGAAGGTATGTAAACCTTGGGGAAATCTGGAAGACTTCCATGTGTCACTGCACTGAAGTTGCTGTGTGACACAGTGTAAAAGATGATGCCTATGCAAGTCCTCAAAATCCAGCAAAGTTTCTAGGGGTCTCTAAGGTAGAGGGAATTAGCACATTTCGGAGAATTCTCCCTAACACATGTGTTTAATTCTACTATGACAGTACTTACCTTACTTAAAAATTATAAGCTTCAGAGTATATAAAATACATGTTTATTAGTATATAACCTCTAGTGTATAAGCGTTCCCATGAACTAAGTGTATGCTCTTAAGTACTGCGGACCTCACTACAGCCCTCCTAGAGTAAGTCTGACTGGCCAGCCATTACTACCAAACCTTTGGGTAGTTAAGGCTAAACCCAGGGGTTTCCCTCCTGTTCATCCAAGGTGGGCTTTCTAAAGTTTTATCAGACAGGACTTTACCAAAATCCCTGTACAACCTGTGCTACTGCAATAGAAACACAGGTGGTTGTTAATTGACTGACTAAACAGGTAAAAGTCTGTCACATTGAATGAAATAGACCTCTGGCCACTTTAACACCACAGATTTTCTGTGTGCAGTGCTGCACCGTTTTAAAGTGAGGGTGTGACTTCTATGGTCGGACTGCCAGTGGTTAAAATGTAATTGCATCCTCATTGCATTTTGATACTCCAGGATGCTGATGTTGGCATTGGCTCCTCTTTGTTCTATAATAAAGGCCTTTTTTCAAGATGGTTATGATTTTGTTCTTAACATTTTGACAGTTTAGTCTGAGAAGCTCAAACAATTGCAGAAATGTCCCATGTGAAGCTTCTATTTTAGGGGATTGCATTTGAGTGTTGTGAAATTACTTTTGCTTGTTACTTGCTTGGTTAGGTGCACATGGACAAGGTGCCCTCCCCTTCTTCCCACTTCCCATCCTTCCACTTTGATACTATAACTTTTGAGTTTTTGTGCATCTTTTACAGGCTGTCTCGTATTAAATATCGAGAAGAGGCCAAGCGACTTCTTTTCAAATATGCAGAGGCTGCAAAAAGGCTGATTGAGTCCAGGTAAGAACTAATTGTAATGAATCCCTACTCCCTTTGTCATGATTCCTTGTTAACTGTTATGTAGCATGCCAGGATTGCGTGAACCCTTCATGCTCTTCTGCCCCTCTTATTGGCAGGTGGAACATCTATGGTCTTGGCATTGGATTAATTGCCTACTCCCGTGCATTTAAATTGAAATGTCGGTGGGCGTTTTAATTCTGTATCCTTTATTTTCTAGATTTTTTTTTCCGGCATGCCTGCCTTAAAGAGGCTTCTAAAGCCACAGAATCCAGCATCAATCTTATTTTTCTGTTTTCTAACACTTCTGCTGCTGCCTGGCCCCTTATAAGTCCTAACCTGATATTTGTTGTTAGGGAGATGAGGGCTGTGTAATAGTCTAACCTAATGGCCGAACGGTGTGCCACCCTAAAAGGAAAGATCAGACTCCCCAAAGGTAGCTGTATCAGAGCAATCAGGCTTAACTTCAGGAAGCAGGGTGACTTGCAGTAAATCCCAGCAGACACCACAAAATGTATTACTGGTATACTGAAAAAATATACACTTTATTGCGAAGGTCGCACACAAAATATTTGGAAAAGTAACCGGGTTTCACAGAAAACTAGCACAGTGCAAGTAAAAAAACAGTAAATGGCCAGTTCAGGCCTAACTCACTCATTTCTCTCAAATGTAGGCCCAATACAAGGTGGCATGCAAAATACTAGTAGGTGACTTAAGGAAAAGACCCCTTAATAATATTACACACAGTAATGATTACCAGTCGGAATCCAAGAATACATCAAAAAACTTAGCACAGGTTTCCTTCTACAGTCTAAATAAAGTATTATACATAATACATATGCACATAATACACGTATAGCATTAAGATGTAGTGAACAGGGGAAGTAGTGTCCAAATCAGCCAGGAGGGCTACCAAAGTCCAGGATATATTTTAGTTGGATAGTCCCTAGGCCCAGAAGGGCATATTGCACAACAAGAAAGGAAACTATAGCAACACAGTTACGCAACTTGCATCCTCGACAGGAGTATAATGCAGAGTTATAAATCCCTAATAAATCCGGGAATGTCTCAAATTATAGGACATGTGCCAAAGTCCAGGAACCCCTAAGGGGACCCTAGAAAAGTGCCACAATCCAGTTAAATACCTTGCAGTGCCACAATCCAGTTAAATGCCTTACATTGTCACTTGTAGTTGCATTGTCATTTGTAGTATGTCAAAGTTGAAGAAAGAGCCCCAGGGAAAACATGACAAAGTCTGTAGGCGGACCTGTGTTTATGAAGAAAACGCAGGTCATTCCCAGCTCCTTCCCATAGTTACCCAGAAGAATGCAGTCAACCCCCAGTGACACCAGTGAAGACCAAGAAGAATAGATCCTGTGGAGGCTTTTCAACCCAGCAGCCACAGGAGCAGAAAAACAGAGCACGATTCAGTCCCACTGTTAGCAAAGATTTTCTTTTTGCACTTCTCCCTCCATAGGTTTCTATGGGACCCCATTTCTTTTTGCTTGTTAGGGAGATTTTTCATATTTATGCCAAGTCCTCTCTACCTGTGAGCACCCCAGCACTTTTTTCTGGACTCCTGGATCTTGCTGTCTGTTGTCCTGAATGAGGGGATCCTTTTTCCTCTCACTGTTTTTTGCTCTGGCCATAGGAACCCTGTTCATTAGGTTTTTACTTTATTTTATGGAGTCATATTTTCCTCCATATTTTCTAAGGCATCTGTAATTCACTTTTGCCGCACATAGCACCTTTTGTGCCGTGTTGCAAGGAGCCCTTTGGTCTTTCTTTTTTATAGTCTTTTATTTTCCTTGTGAGAACTACCTTTCCCAAGGATGGGGAATACTTTTTTCCTTCTCATCGTTCCTTTGTAAGATCAGCATACACCACCTTATGTGGAGTGCTGAGGGCTTACATAGTATCCTCTTTCTTACTGCTCCTATAACATTTCATGACCAGCATACCTGAATGGCTGGTGACAGTTTCTCTGATGTTTTGTGCTTTTTTCCTACCGTTGCTGTGTTCACAGCCGCGGTAATGCACAGAAGTGCCACCAAATGGTGTCTCTTTTCTTTTTTCGCCAATCTTGTGTGCTTGTCCTTGCTTGGCCCTTTGTCTACCGTCCTGGGTAGGAGAGGTTGGAGAAGTCCTGGTTTGACTTTTTTCAGTGGGAATTTTGTGCAGCCCTCTGGGGCTCCAGTGTGTCTGTGAATACCAGAAGCAGGCTAGGAGTCATAAACTCTATTCGTTGTCTTCTGGCATGCCAGCCTGGATCCAGTTTCAACTTGGAGGCTGGCTGCCCTGACGGGACAGCTGCCCCCCCCCACACCCAAAGTTTGAATGTTGCATGACTGTTGATTTGCTGGGTTCCTGGATAACCGGTGAGGATCCTGAGGTAAAATATCAGTTGACCAATGGAACAGAAGAACCGAAGAAGATGGCCAGAGATACCTGCAGCACCTTCCAGCGACCGGAATAGCATGCTGAAGTACAGCTGTTGTTCTTACCCCATTTTCGAATGTACACACCTACACACACACACACCTACACACACACACACACACACCTACACACACACACACACACACCTACACACACACACACCTACACACACACACACCTACACACACCTACACACACACACACACCTACACACACACACACACCTACACACACACACACACACGTACACACACACACACACAAACACACACACATCTACAAACACACACACATCTACAAACACACATACCTACACACACCTACAAACAAACACACACACCTACAAACACACACACACCTACAAACACACACACACACCTACAAACACACACACACCTACAAACACCTACACACCTACAAACACCTTGGACTGGTGGGTATCAAGCCATCCCATGATGAGCTGCAACCATCCTGGGCTGCAAACCTCCAATACCCTGGGTCTTCGAGCCTGAGTGCAGTGCATCATCTTGCCAAGAACGAAACCTCCCAAATCTTTAGTGGACTTCTTCTGGACCTCAGTGGCAAGATTTCCCCTCTGCCCCACCCATCCTACTCCTCAAAGTCCCCTCACCAGAGTGCAGGATCGAGCAAGTGAGGTACATTTTTAGAACGAGAGTAAATAGATCTCGGGGGGCAGGGGCGATTGTGTGGAGGGGGAGGGGGAACAAAATGAGGGGTTGAAAACTAAATATTTTGTAGTGGCTACCCAGACAAGCCCCATCGATTTGAGCCTTAGCACAATTAATTAAGAGGAGATTGGGGCTGTTTGCTCCCTTGAGAATAGTATTTTATCCTTGAAGGAGGCACTTAGTGATGTTGTTGGCAATTATGTGAAAGGTTTATTGGGAGAATTGAAGGAAGGCTGCTGATAGTACAGCTATAAAGAAAGAGAAGGTTCCAACCCCAAATGGCCATAGCTGGAGTGTTTGAGGGGGAGACTCGGGAGAGTGGTAATAGCAGGAGGTGATGAAGGTGAGTAATTTGGGGAGGATAAAAGGAAACTTAATGCGCCACCAGCAGGTTAGATCTAGGTGGGGTGGAGACAGTGTTCGCCCGATTTTCCTCTCTCCCCCCCTCTGGAAAATAGGGGCAACTTATGCTCATGGGTCCTTGATGCACAGGAGCAGAACCTAAGTTTTGGTAACACACATGTCTGACAGGCCAATTTATTGGCAACATCAGTGCTTTTGCGCTCACCCCCCCCTTTCTGGACCTAACCGATTGTCTCGGGAGGATAGCTCAGGGGCAACGTGCTCGCCTTGGAAGCAAGACGTCACGGAGTACCACAGGTTCAAACCCCGGGTCCGCGCTTATAAACCTCTGGGTGTTAAGCACGTATTAAGCGTGTTATAAATAACCTATCATATCTGCCTTGGTGACAGAGAGGGACAGGTGCCCCATGACGTTCATGAAAACGGGGCCGGAGGCAACAAGTCCCCTATGGTCTATAGGACCAATGTCCCTAGACCAGTTAGAGGTGCTTATGAGAATGCAGAAGCTCTTAGGAACATGTCTGTACATTGGTTTCAGAAAAACAAGGGGTTGTCTCTCGGTTATTGGGAAGGATTTTATAAAATGTATTAGGGGCTCCCTCCGAAATTCCAGAACTGATTTATATTGAGGTATATTTGAGCTCATGGGAATTGCTGGAGGGCATCCTAAGTATCGACCTGTGTGTAATTCCACTAAGGGGTGTAAAGATTCTGGTACGATCCCAGCAATATTTTGAACTTAACTTGGGAAAAAATAGACCAAAGATATTGAACATAAAAGATTGAGTCCACAAGAGAATGGAGGGATATCCATAGGAAGGGAAGTCTGTGCAGCAGGAAATAGGATAAGGTTGCCCTCTAACCCGGAGCAGGTAGACTGACTCGATGAGATAGAGACTGAGGAATCAATTGGTATCCCCCCACCCCCTAAAAATCTTATCCTGGAACATTACTGGGATAAAATGAGTAATTATGGGTCTGGCATGGTGTGTGTCAGACAGCGTCAGGTTGTAATCCTTCAGGAAACATGGGCTTTGGAGCCCATCATCTTTTCAAGGCTACACTAATATTACGGTACCTGTCATTAAAGGCCTTGGACTGCGAGGTGACCTCTATTGAAACAGGCTCCCCAGATCTTCAATTGTTGGCTGTTTATACTCTCGGGGGAGGATGCCCCTTTTTGCTTTTCAGTAACTGCTTGTAGTTGGCTCTTAGGGTTCTTAATGCACACTATCCAAGGGGGACTCTGCTGTAGCACACATGACTATATGCCTCTTTGCCCTAGAACACTCCTCCTCACACCAGGGGTTTATCACCATCGATCTCTGTTAGGCAGAATTGCATGCAGTACCCTCTGGGACCACCACATACAATTAGGACTACAGGTGTAATCAAAAACCAACCTTTGGTATAAGTCTGTACTACACAGTTTTGTGGTAGCGAGCTGAGCAGCCAGGCTTATCTCAAGAGGGAATGTGAGCAGTTCAAGAGGTTACACAGAGGTCTTACAATCACAGTGGTTCAAGTAGACACATGTACTCAAGGTTTCTTTGTAAAAACACTTATTAATTTATTACACAATCATTTAGAAAACATTCACTAGAAGGAGACAACTTAATATTATCCACAAAAAAACACTACAATAGCAAACCAACAAGTTTCTGAACAAATTAGGCTCCCCTGAAATAGGAGTAAAATGGCATTTCAGTTACTTTCAATGGGAGCAAAAAGGAACAAGTTAGCAGAAGAGATCACAAATACTTTCTTAGGCAGTGAAAATAGTTATAGTTCATTAGAGGACTCGATTCAGTTCAATAGGCCTAGATCAAAGTCAATGGACTAGTGTCTTGGAGAGGAAAGAGCAGTTCTTGAAGTAAATGGTAAAGTCTTTGCCAAAGTAGTTTGTACGAAAAAGAATCATATGTTGGGTCACAAGCTGATTAGGCCTGTAAGTTAGGAAAGTTCCACGAACTTTCACCGTGAGAGAAGCGTTCTCTCAATCGGGTTGGCACAGTAGCTTACTATGAAGCAAAAGATGCAGCTGAAGTTGGTTCCTGGCAGTTCCTGCAGATCTCACTGTTCCTGAGCCTCATTTGTGGGGACAAGAGGGAGGACGTCGGGGGACTCCTGCACTGCACGGGATCGTCGAAAAACGCTGACAAAATGGAGTCCCTTCAGTTCGAGTAGCTGTTGTCCAAGCACACAAGCTGGTGTCCTTCCCCCTGGTTAATCCTAACTAGCTTCGAGACTGGTATCCAGATGGCTCACAAGTTGATTGGTCCCACCAACTCAAAGGAAGAAGTCATCCTTAAAGGGACTTCTATGTCAAAAGGAGCTTTGGCGATTCGGACCTGCAGCAGGGCTTCACCAGGCAAGCCAACGGTCCAGGAGTTGCAGCAGCCGTCCTCTTCCAGCTCATTTTCAGTTATTTCGTTCCAGTGGTCGACTCTGCTTTCCAGTCCAAGAGACTCGCCTTTTAAACAGTTGTTTGCCTTTCATTCCAACCTAGTTGTCACTCACCCAGCAGGGTGGCTGTCCTTGCCGGACTAGAGTGCCTTTGGGTCTCCTAGGAGACTAAGCACAGGGAGTTTCTGGCACCTCCCTCACTTCCTGCCCACCCCAGACACTCAGGCGCCAGAGGTGGTCTTCAGTCATGAAGCCTGCCAAAGGCGTACGAACAAAGGGACCAAACCTGGTTTGGCGCGTAGAGACAAACTCTAGAAGTACCTTTCCAAAAAGAAACAGCAAGAAAAGAAGACCGGGACCTGTCTAAACAAAGGGGCTTAAGGCGCCATCTTGAAAAACATGTCTCCCGCGATTTTTAGCTACCGGTGTTCACGGTCGGGAGAAATCATGCTAGTTTGTTGAAAAACCACTGCCACCAGCCATTTTGACTGATACATGAGTTTCTAGACACAGGGGATACAGGTAACCCTTCCAGCACTCCATAGGAAGATAGTGTGTGCAGGGTCTAGGAATTTAAAAAGACTAGTAAGGTCAATTTAACCTTACATTCTCTGGGAGACAGTAGTTTATCACAGAGAAGGTATTTAAACCTTTGGGGAATCAAAAAGACATGCCTGGGTCACTTTTCTGAGGGTGCTGTGTAACACACATGAATAGATGCCTATGGAGTTATCTTAAAACTCCATAATCAAAGTGGGAAAAAAGGCTCTCACACTTTCCAGGTAAGAAAATCAAGTCCTCAAAATCCAGCAAAGTTTCTGGGGGTCTCTAAGGTGGAGGGAATTAGCACATTTATGAGAATTCTACCTAACAATCTTCTTTTTAATTTGTTGATTGCTGTGGACAGAAATAGTATCAACGTCAAGCCCAAGGTTTTAAATTCTGCGATTTTAGAATTCGAAATATTTCCCACATTCGCCACAATAGCCGTATATGCTTCTGCTTTTATTTCCCTGGTAACCCAATTGACCCGCTTAACAGATTTTCTTGCATGATCATCGATAGTAATAATCTGGTTATTCCTTAAACCCCTCCGTCCACTAGACCCACCAGTCCTTATGCATGCTTTAAAAGAGTGACGATGCAGTAATTCTCTACACAACGCCAAATGGGCTGGGAACTTCACTTGGTATCTTTGTAGGGAAATGCATAGAGCTCAGGCTTGAATTTTATGCTGGTATAAAATGTTTTTAAACCCGTTTGCCAAGCCTAGCCATATAAATATAGAGGTTGAAGGGCTCAAAAGTGGAACAGGTAAAGTTCTTCGATTATTTGGCGGTGTAAGGAAGGCATGGTATCAAACAGTAAGACGGACACAAGTGATCAGTTCAAGGGTGTTTATTGAACTTCAATTGGGTTTGAAAACCGCCTTTCTAATCCTCAATCTAAAAATGGGAGCAAGCTACAACCATCAACTAATAACACAGTCCTAGTAGAGTCTTGTCAAAATGAAAGGGCCCATACTAATAAACCTATTGCCAATCCTTACTTCTAAATACAAATAGTGTGGAGTGGTGTTATGCAATAGAAAAGTGTTCACGAAATGATGTCAGGATATTCAAGCCGTTGGCTTCCCTTCCCCACGTTTTCAGCACAGGACAAGGCGGCACACTCGAGCTTGGCACACACTCTGGCTTCTCTAGCACGAGGATGCAGTTCAAAATCTTAACATCAGAGCCTTATGTGCCAAAGTCTCTTTGCCATTCAAAGTCTCTTATTTCAGAGGGCCTGATGCAACCCAACACACATTAAAGTTCCTTTCTTGTTAGGATTTCACATGTACAACTTCTCAGGTGATTTACTGTTCACCCTGGGTCCCCACTGTGATGCTGGAAATACATTGGAGGGACAGGGCCCCCATGTCCTTGTCCTGTACTCCTGTATGTGTGTTCTGTGTTATTTTCTGCACAGGAGTCTAGTTGGGACCTCTGGCAGTGCAGCTCTTCCTCTCTTTGGTTGTGGTGAACCAAGACCTTTGGGATACCCTTATGGCACCCATGGGTGGGGCTACAACACTGGACCCCTAGTGTATTTTTTGGCACCTGTGTGTTGGCGGTGCTCTGAGTAGCTACCATTTTGGGATACCCAGGCCCTGCCATAGGAATCTGTGGATTCCTAATAGAAGGCAGGATGGCCCCAGGGGCCTCTTGGTTTCTATTGCCTGTTACCTCGTTCTCCGAAAGTCCTGGGAAGCCCTGACTCTGTCTCTTCCCCTGACTGGCTATTGGGTGGATGAACCATTTATGGTATTTTGGGGGAAGCCCAGGCCAGACTGGTTGGATCCTTCCCAGTGACTATGTTGTGAGTACACCCTTGGGGTGGGACCTGGGTGAATAGTGTATGACCAATATGCATTATATTTTATGGGTCTGGTTTCTGTGTGTGTGTGACACAATGAATGAGACAGCCCTGCCTGAAACTGACATGAATGCAGTGTGGTGTGCTGAAAGGCTGGGTGCTTTCCCCAATCCAAATTCCTTGTTATCAGTGTCTGGGTGAAAGTGAATAATAGCCTGAATACATGTGAGCCTGATTAGCTGCCTGCTGCATGAATACCCTTCTGTGTGATTCGCTGACTGAGCCTGGCTCAGCCAGAGTGAATGAGGGACAGATGTTTATATCTGGGGACCTCTCACAAATTTGTTCAGAAGCTGAAGTTAAAACTTGAAGCTCATCCTTGAAGCCCAGCTTGAAGACTTGCTGCTGCATTTCCTTTGCTGAAATCTAAAAGCTGTTGAGTCTGTCGAGGACTGATCAGAGAGAGGACCTGGCTAGGAGACCTCTCCCTGAGCTACGAGGGACCATCGTGCAAAACTGCTGCTCTTCGAGGAACCCTGGAAGCCAGTCCCGAAAGACTGTCGACCGGAGAAAGGGTCTGCCGAGAATCTTGAAGTGAAGCACCAGGACATCAAAGCCATCCCATTGCCGTCGACCGGGGGTTCGGAGAGTTTTCGTACCCGCCGGAAGCCAGTCGAAGCGTGTCGTCCATAAGCGGGATAGCTTGATGCTGTGCTGCTCAACGAGCGCAAAGCTCCACCTTTGCGTAAGAACATTTGAACAAAGGGCTCCCTTGCCATCACCATCGACCGCTTTGTCCCGCAGAAGAAAGTGGAGGTCTATGGCTACCGAGGAAAGTCTGCTGGTGAGTTTCCCGCCTCCCGAAGATGACAAAGACGTTGTGAGGACACTGACGAAGTGAAGATTCAAAGCCCAACGAGTCCAGATCACTGAAGCTATCCTGAGGTACGTGACAGCCAAGGGACCGCTGAAGCATCTTCCGACACCCGCTTCTGGCCTACATCACTGAGTCTTCTTTGCGGCACCGATCACTTTGCATCGAGGTGGACTGCACGCCTCATCTTCACAGGACTTGCACGAATGTTCGTCAAAGAGCACTGCTTAAGTTGAAGCTGCTGTCTCTACGACAGTCTTCACTTTTCTTCAAGGAATCTCGACGCCCTGTGGCTCCTGATTTAAAGGGAGTCCACACTTGAGGGATCCCTCGAAGACACTGTCAAAGAAACTCGTCTATCTCAGGTACATTGGGGTAGTTGAACTTTTGACCAGAAAACAAATCTGATTAAATATTTATGGACTGGGCTTGTTAATACCTTTATTACAGGTTGCCCAGCTGTGTGGGGGGGTTGGGGGAGTCCTCACTGTGAATTGTCTTAGTAGCTAAAGATAGATTCTCCAATTGTTTAGCCTAACCTGCCTTCCTCCTTATGACCTATGCTGTTACACCTTGCTGCATGATTTGTATGTCATTATAACTGTCAGCAATTGATTCATTTTAAGGGAATCTAAAGGGAAGTGTGGTACCACATAGACATTCTATATATTGGCCATATTAGAATTACCAAAGTGAGTCATTATTTGTGTATATATCTCTGAACCTTATTTTTATGTAAAGAACTGTGTTAGCACATAACCTAGTGTGTGGACATTCCTTTGTGGGGGCTTGGGGACTCACTGTACTTAAGAACCAGCCCACATCACCTCCTGTGAGCTTAAGCCTTGGTTGCTCGTCCATTGCTACCACAATAGAGAACCTTGGCTGGGGTACTTTGTGGCTCTGCTCTGCCATATAGAGGGCAGAAGTATAGATAACCACTCCAGTCTTTACACCCCTCTGCAGGGCTCAGACCCACTTTAACACAAAACCTTCAATTGGTCTCCCTCTGCCGGATCGGACCAAATTCATCTACTTTTCCAAACTTTCTTCAACAAAATTGAAGACTTTCGACTGGGCACAGGATTTTGCTCGACCTGTCGCAGGACCACTTAAATTCACAATTACTCGTTCTCTTCTTGATATAACCGTTTCTCACTTTCACTTTTGCCACTTCTCAGCTGAATACCTTGCAGAGACCTTGGATTGAGCACCCACGCGGTGCCGGACCACTCTGTCAAAGGCATTGTATCTTGCTTTTAAAGGTCAATCGCTCATCAGCAGTTCAACTTTACTTGCATCTCTTATCACACACGTTCAATGTCGTTCCAGCGCTCGCCATCCAATGTTGCAGCTCTGCAGATCTCACTGTTCCTGGGCCTCAGTTGTGAGGACAAGAGGGAGAACTTCTGGGGATTCATGCTCTGCAATGGGATGGTCACCGTTCGCAACCGGCAATCTTTCCAACAAGTGGCACTTCGGTGTTTCAGCTCCTCGGGACTACGGCAAATAGCAACACCGCAGTTTCTGGCTGTCGAGGTGAACTTTCCTTGCTTCTGGGGTCCCGCACTCTGTTGAGGGGGGGGTTCAGGCTCGGTCAGTCTTGCTTCCTGGGAGTCTGGAGGATCTTCCTGGAGCTCTTGGCCAACTTAAAAGCAACGCACACAATCTGGTGTTCCTCTCCCTGGTGTTTCGGTTTCCAGCAGCAACTCTGTGGAAATGCAACCAGCTCAGAGAGAATGTCCAGCTGGCTTACTTTGGAGTTGATTTGGTCCCACCAACTCAAGGGGAGAAGTCATCCTTGCAGGGGCTTCTCTGTCGATACAATTTTTGAGTTTCAGCACAGCAGCAGGGCTTCACCGGGCAAACCAATGGTCCAGGAGTTGCAGCGGGTGTCCTCTTCAAGTTCTTCTTAGTTTCCTTCGTCCAGTGGCCTACTCTGCCTTACAAGCCAAAAGCCTTGCCTTTTATTCAGTTCTCTCCCATTCATTCCAGCCTAGCTGTCAGTCACCCAGAAGGGTGGCTGTCCTTGCCGGACAGTCAGCTAGCCAATCATCACAGAGTGCATTTGGGTCTCCTAGGAGACTAAGCACAGGGAGTTTCCGGCACCTCCCTCACTTCCTGCCCCCACCAGACATCCCGGAGCCAGAGGCGGGTTTCACTCGTGAAACCCGCCAAAGGCAAAGCGAACAAAGGGACCAAACTGGGTTTGGTGCACGGAGTAAATCTCAAGAAGGACCTTTTCACAGAGAAAAGGCGAAAAAATAAGACCGGCCATTTTGACAAACAATGGCACCCTTGGGTGCTTTACTGCAGCTGCGAACGCAGCCCGCGATAATTGCACACCACAGTAGTTAAAAGTAAACCACTGCCACCAGCCAGTCAGTGAGAAAACGGTAACATAAAAATCTTACATGAGAAGCTAGACAAAAGGGATACTAAGTAACCCTTCCAGCACCCTATTGTAACATAGTGTGTGCTGGGTCTAGAAAGTTACAAATGTAAGTAAAGTCAATTTCACTTTACTGCTCTTGGAAACAGCAGTTTATCCAAGAGAAGGTATTTAAACCTTTGGGAAATCTGAAAGACTTCCCTGTGCGACTGCACTGAAAGTACTGTGTGACACAATGTAAAAGATGATGCCTATGAAGTTTGTCAGACTACACAACCAAAAGAAACACAGTGTACAAAATCACGAGAGAGTGGGAAAAAAGGGCCTCACTCTCTCCAGGTTAAAAAAATCAAGTCCTCAAAATCCAGCAAAGTTGCTGGGTATCGCTAAGGTGGAGAGAATTGGCATGTTTCTGAGAATTCTCCCTAACAATCAGCCCCCTCCCCCCAACTCCCTGGCTTTGTTGATTTCACTGACGCTGCTTTGTTCTTGGAGCCAAGGGCGTTGCTACAGTGGCTGCTGCTTCTCCCCACATTGATTGAACATGGGATGCCCCAGATTATCTCCGACACACAATGCATGATTCGTCAGCCTGGTTGCCTGGTCTTACGCTTTCTATTCTCAAGGGTTCTGGAAAGAAACGGTTCTTTGTCGAAAAACGTCAAGGGAATTTCCCTCCTTGCAATCCCCTTCTGTTTTGCTGTCTTTCGAGACTGCAGCGAAACGGGAGAAGAAACTGCTGTTTCCTCGTGTGCTTTGCCTTACTCATGTGCTCTCGTGCAATGCATTTTATCCATGTGGGGAAGCTTAATGGAAGTCAGGTGGGTGTGATGGTCAGTAATTGCCTGACCTCGCCTGACCATTGTATTGGGACTCGTCCGGTATAAGGCTCAAGTGTTGTTTTCGCCCATATTGGGCTGTCCGTGTCAAGGGTTTGTGTTGTAAAAGGGGGTTGGTTTTGGGGGAGTTTTCCTAAAGTCCTACTGGCAGTAATACTTTAGTAAGCTATCTCAGTTATTTGTAGATCCCCAACTCTTCGTATCAGTCTGTACTAGCTCAGAACCTTGGTAGTGTGGCAGAGCAGTCAGGCTTAGCCGTAGGTAAGTACTCTGAATCTCAGCTAGACAGGCATTACAAAGAAGCACTTACATATATATTTATATAAAAGATATATATTTATTATATTTACACCAGAATCACTTTAAATACTTCACGGTAGAACCCTTAGGAATACTAGATAATACACTTCAAAGGACACTTTCACTTTTGTGTTCGTTCGTGGTTACATTTGTAGCAACGTTGGAAAGGGAAAAAGACAAGGTAATCGTATTATCGGTAATAACACACAGAACAG
Organism: Ambystoma mexicanum; assembly: GCF_040938575.1. NCBI lineage: Eukaryota > Metazoa > Chordata > Amphibia > Caudata > Ambystomatidae > Ambystoma > Ambystoma mexicanum. The sequence continues at coordinate 527,949,299 of NC_090925.1, forward strand.
GTCATAAGGTATTGCATTTACTCTGCAAACACATATAGGAAAGTCACTTAAAGGGAGGAAAAGAAGTGGTTTGTGCAACATGAGCATAGTTCAATGTTTTAAAGGCTGTTTCTTTGCCTGGACAGTTTTTTACTTCCAAAAACACAACTCTAGCTTAAGGCAGTTCAGAAAGTGCTTGAAGTCTTGACAAACCGCGAATAATGAAGAGTTCCTGCAAATTTCTTCTACTGTCTAAAGTTATTGAAGCAGCAAGTTAGCAACTAACAAAGGAGACCTAAAAACCGTCTCGAACGGGACACAAGCACAGCAGCTTGGGTCAGAGGCAAGTGGGGGTTGCCCTGAACACCTCTATGTGCACTCCAATGCTCTGGAGCGACTTTTTGGAATGAGACCTCTAATTTCCTTGGTCTGGTGACGAAAGGCAGGACAATGGATGGTGTCTCTCGGCAGCAGTCTCGAGGGAGGACCTGTAGTAGACTTTCAGCAACTTCTTTGTTCACTCAGCGGTTTTGGCACCTTTTCAGCAGCTCCAACAACGGACACAGATCGCCCTGTCAATCTTCTTCGCTTCCTGCACCCACACACTCTGGTGAGGGGGTCTTGGCAAGTTGGATTGGATCTCTGTAGTACCCTTGTGGGCTCAGCAGAGATTTGGACGGATTCAGCCTTTCCACGATGATGCAGTCGGAATGGGCAGCAGGTCTCCTGGTATTGGGTTTCCACAGCTCTGGAAACTCCTAGGACCTCGGGAGATGGCTCATTTCAAAGTTTGTCTTGGTACTGGTTGTTCCTACTAGAAAAAGGGAAGGATGAGTCCTCTTTGGAGCTCCTCTGTCACATAGAAAACGTGGTCAGGACAGCAGTGTTCGCTTCACAGTCTTGCAAAGGGTCTGCCGGCGTCTCTGGTCGTCTTCTTCTTTGCTTACTTCTGTTTCCTGTGATGGACTTTGTTAGGGAGAATTCTCATTAATGTGCTAATTCCCTTCACCTGTTACGCTCACCTGGTCTCTGCGGGGGTCTTGGGGCACGGTTGCAGCACGGTTGCAGCCCTCCCTGTATTTGGATCACCTTGGTCAGGCCTCCCCTTCTACAGATATGCTGCTTTCTGCGGTGATCGGTAGAACTGCTCCTACGTGGGTATGAGAGAACATGAGGATGCCTGTCTATTGCTATGGTGTCCCTAGAACCCTTCTTCCCACAGCGTGGTGAGCATGCACCGTCCCATAGGCTCACCTGTTATTAATGGATGATGAGCTCTCTGTCCTGCTTCTTCCAGCAGGGGCGCGTTGTATTTGGGCTGAGTTACTTCACTTGGCTCTGAAGTGGTAGTCCAGTCCAGCTGCGACAATGCCACTTGGTGATGGTAAGTGTCTTTCGTTTTTGTAAAGTCTTTTCTCGTTTTAAAATATTGTAGTATTGTCCTGAACACATTATGATCTGCGAGTTTTAAACATGTCTCGTCTCTGCTTTCTCTCCACAGGCGAAAGTGTGGCCCAGCAGTGATTTTGGAACTTGATATGCGGCCAGAATGAAGAAAAAAGGATCTGCGACGTTCCGACCACAGGTGAGAGCTGGTTTAAGGGTGAGCGCGAGGTTTGCAATGAGCGCGACCATAAACTGAAAGTTTTCGGTAAAGTCTAACATTTGTCTGTTGTTTCTCCTTGCAGGTGCCGTCCACGGATGAGCTAAGTGGCGAGCTGCAGTGTCACGGCCAGGATTCGCTTTCCGGGAGGTCCGGAGATGGAAGGTGAGTGCCAGGCACTGCAGAGGTGTTTGCAGGCGAGAACTGGTCCCAAGGTGAGTAGAGGAGCTGCCAGTGAAACAGGTTCCCAGGTAAGTAGCAAGGTTGCAGAACCAAACAGATTCCAGGTAAGTTGAATCACTGGAGCTGGATTCCAAGGTGAATCTGCACCCAAGCAGCGGTGAGCTTTACGCGGCCTTAAAGCAGAATAACGTGGAGCACTTGCATGAAGGCTGGGCGGGCTTATACATCCTAGCCCCAGCCATGCCCCCTTAGCATTGGCTTTCCGGCCACACCCTGCCACTCCCAAATGATGCTGCACATGCTACTCAGTTCTTCAGCAGCCATGCCCCGGACTGAATGGATGTGAATAGTTCCTGTGAATGTAATAAAGTACTTTACACCAAAATAATGTCTCTGCTCATATTTGGTCATGAGCCTGGCACCAAGCCAGGACTGAGTCCAGCTGGGTCCCCGGTGCTTGATTGTCAATTGGGACATGTAATGGGACAATTAAGTATGGCATTTCTCCTTGCCTCCGTCACCTGGGGGTGCAGGGTTTGTGTGCTTGGGCCAGTGATCATGACATCACCTTAGAGACCCGCAGCAACTTTGCTGGATTTTGAGGACTTTATTTTTTTACCTGGAAACAGTGTGAGCCTTTTTTCCCCACTCTCATGTATTTTGATGTGTGTTTTACTCTTGTGTTCTTTGATTATGGAGTTTTAAGATAACTCCATAGGCATCTTTTCATGTGTGTTACACGGCACATTGTCTTTTTAGACTTCCCAAAGGTTTAAATACCTTCTCTGGGATAAACTACTGTTTCCCAGAGAATGTAAGGTTAAATTGACCTTACTAGTTTTTTAAAATTCCTGGACCCAGCACACACTATCTTCCTATAGTGTGCTGGCGGGGTTACCTAGTATCCCCTGTGTCTAGACACTCATGTAGCAGTCAAATACTACCCTTTCCTATCAAAATGGCTGGTGGCAGTGGTTTTCCAACAAACAACCATGATTTTTCCTGACCGCGAACACTGGTAGCTAAAAATCGTGGGAGCCATGTTTTTCAAGATGGCGCCTTAAACCCCTTTGTTTAAACAGGTCCCGGTCTTCTTTTTTCGCTGTTTTCTTTTTGGAAAGGTCCTTCTAGAGTTTCTCAGTGCGCCAAACCAGGTTTGGTCCCTTTTTTCGTACAGCTTTGGCGGGCTTCAGGAATGAAGATCGCCTCTGGTGCCTGAGTGTCTGGGGTGGGTAGGAAGTGAGGGAGGTGCCCGAAACTCCCTGTGCTTAGTCTCCTAGGAGACCCAAATGCACTCTGGCATGATTGGCTGGCTGACTGTCCGGCAAAAACAGCCACCCTGCTGGGTGAGTGACAACTAGGCTGGAATGAAAGGGAGAAAACTGTTTAAAAGGCGAGTCTCTTGGGCTGGAAAGTGGAGTCAACCACTAGAACGAAAGAAGCGAAAACGAGCTGGAAGAGTATGACCGCTGCAACTCCTGGACCGTTGGCTTGCCCGGTGAAGCCCTGCTGCAGGTCCAAATCACCAATCTTCCTTTGAGCTGGTGGGACCAGTCAACTCTTAAGCCACCTGGATATCATTCTAGGTTTAACCCGTTGGAAGGCACCAGCTTGTGTGCTTGACGACAGCTACTCAAACCGAAGATCTTCCATTTTGCCAGCTTGTTTGACCCGTCCCCGCGCAGTGCAGGAGTCCCCCAACGTCCTCCCTCTTGTACCCAAGACTGAGACTCAGGAACAGTGAGATCTACAGGAACTGCCAGGAACCAACGTCTTCAGCTGCATCTTTTTCTTCATACTAAGGTACTGTGCCAACCCGATTGAGAGAACTTGCCTCTCGCAGTGAAAGTTCGCAAAACCTTCCCAACTTGCGAGCCTAATCAGCTTGTGACCCAACATATGATTCTTTTTCGTACAAACTACCTCTGAGAACATTAGCATAGACTTTACTGTTTAATACAAGAACTGCTATTTCCTTTCCAAGACACAAGCCCGTTGACTTTGGACTAGGCCTCTGGAACTGAATCAAGTCCTCTTGTGAACTAAAACTATTTGCACTGCCGAAGAAAGTACATGTGATCTATTTTATTAACTTGTGCCTTTTTCCTACCATTTAAAGTAACTGAAATGCCGTTTTGCTCCTATTTCAGGGGAGCCTAATTTACTCAGAAACGTATTGGTTTGGAACTGAAGTATATTTGGTTTGATATTAAGATGCCTCCTTCTAGTGAATGATTTCTAAATGACTGTGTAATAAATTAATACGTGTTTTACCAAGAAACCTTGAGTGTGTCTACTTGAACCACTGTGATTGTAAGACCTCTGTGTAACATACCTATACTGCTCACATTCCATCTTGAGATAAGCCTGGCTGCTCAGCTCGCTACCAAACACTGTGTAGTACAGATTTATACCAAAGGTTGGTTTTGCTAACACCTGTAGTCCTAATTGTATGTGGTGGTCCCAGAGGGTACTTGTTACGCTCGCCTGGTCTCTGCGGAGGCGTTGGGGCATGGTTGCAGCCCTCCCTGAACTTGAATCACCCCCTTCAGGCCTCTCCCTCCGTAGAAAAGCTGTGAGCAGTGGTACGTGGTGATACTGCTCCTGCGTGGCAATAAAGTGTGTGAGTGCGCCAATCTGTGATTGTTGTACCTCTCAAACCCTTCACCCCAAAGAACGGTTTCTGTGAGCATACGCCAGCCCATAAAGCTCACCAGTGAATTATGGAAGATGAGCTCTCCGTCCTGCTACTTCTGGCAGGGGCGCGTGAAATGGGATTTAGTTCCTTCACTGATCCCTGATAAGGATTAGTCAAGTCCAACTGTGACTATGCTTCTCCTTATGATTGGTAAGTCTTTCTTGAGCTCTTGTGATGCTGTTCGTTCTGTTTAATGTGTTTTTATGTTGCTCCTATTTATGCCCGCAATAATGTCTCTCTTCTGTTTTCTTCCCTTAGATGGAAATGCAGCCGCAATGCAGCTGTGAGACGTGGCAAATGGAAGATGGATGCTACCGCAATGTTCGACAGCAGGCAAATGATGGTTTCAGGAAATTCGCGAAGTATGGAGAAGCGCAACATTAAGCTGACTGTTTTTTCGATGGCTAACCTTGTCTTCTGTTTTTCCTTGCAGGCGCTGCTGTCGATGATGGAGCGTGTCGTGCTGCGGTGCCAAGATGAAGATTTCATCCTTCCGGAAAGTGTAAAGATTAATACTTGGTTCGCCGAAGAAATGGCCAGGTAAGAACAGCTTCCCCCAGTTGGTAAGTATGCTGTCAGGAAGCAGGATGTCCAGGAAGCAGGATCTGCAAAGGTAAGTCTGACCTCAGGCGGCGGTGAGCGTTACACTGCTTGCAAGTGCAGAATAACGCGAAGCGTCTGTCTTGAGGATCGGGGCAGCTTATATAGCTGAGATTGTGGGCACGCCCATTAGGGCCGACTTACTAGCCACACCATGCCACTCCTAAAGAGTGAGCACGTGCAAAGGCAATCCATTAGCAGCCACTCCCAAGAATACACTTTCGGCTGCTTAATGGATGGAATGTTCAAGGTTAATGCATCCTGCTTAATGGATGGAATGTTCAAGGTTAATGCATCTGAAGTGCCATGTCCATAATAAAAGTCTTTTGGTGTTAAATGGATGTTCTTGTTTACTTTTGTTCATGAGGCCAGTGTCCACCCAGGACTCCTCTGCATGTGACCCCTGTATGCCTGTGCCCTGACTTCATGACCATGACAGCACTCCCTGTCAAGGCCCCTCTCAAGGGTGGTTCTCCTCCCGGTCTTGGTTTGGTGGGATTATTGCGATGGAACTGTCTGATTAAACGCAGAGCATGGACGTGTTCACTGGGCTCCTAAGTTCGGTCTTGCGGTCCGTAACCTTTCCAGTCTATTAGGTAATATCATTTTAATCGAACCTCCTTGGAGTCCAGGATGGATTTGACTTCATATTCTGGTTCTCCATCTATTACTTAGGGCTCTGGCAGTGAACTAAGCCGTGTATTAAACTTCATTGGTTTGAGGAGAGAGACATGAAATATGGGGTGAATTTTCATGCGAGATGGTTACTCCAATTTCATGGCGACAGGACTGATTATGGATTTTATAGTATAGGGGCCCAGATATCTTGGGCGGAAAGCTCTTGGCCCCTTCAGCGGAATATATTTGGATGCTAACCACACCTTTTCTCCAATCTGGTAGGTGGGAGCTTCCTTCCAATGTCAATCGGCAAACAGTTTTTGTCTTTCCTTAGCCTTGGTCAGATGCTCTGTCGCCTCCTTAAGAAACTGAGTGAGCGTTTTATGCAAGTTTTTTATGGCTGGCATTTCCAGGGTATCGGGTGGATCAAATACTGATGTCCTTGGATGTCTTCTGTGCATAGTGTAGAATAGAGTTTGCCCTGTGCTTGTGCGAACTGAGTTGTTGTATGCATACTCAGCTATCCAGAGTATATTTTTCCAAGAATCCTCGGACTGTTGCAACATACACCTGAGATATTGCTCTAAAGTTTGGTTGGTTCGTTCAGTTTGCCCATCAGTTTGAGGGTGATGGCTTGTGGACAACCGGAGATCGATTTTGGCAATCGTACAACACTTTCTCCAAAAGGCAGAAACAAATTGCGTTCTGCTATTAGATACTAATATTGATGGAAATCCATGCAATCGAACAATTTGCTCTAGGAACACAGAAGCGAGAGTTGACGCAGTTGGGAGTCCTTTCAGAGGGATGAAATAGGCCATTTTGGAGAATAAATCCACAATGACTAATCCATTGCAGGGTGGAAGATCTGTGATGAAGTCCATCAACAGGATATGCCAATGTGCTGTTGGTACTGTTAGGGGATGTAGTAAGCCAGCGAGGTTCTGTTTCTGAGACTGACACCGCAGGTTTCAATAAATTGGGCAATGCCTTTTCGCCAGGTTGGCCACCATTAGCTTTTTTTACCTTAGCCTGAGTTTTGGCTATTCCTGGGTGTCCTTCCACTAATTAATCGTGGTAATTTGTGTTGATTTGCTTTTGCAGTTCTTGGACATATAATCTTCCTTGTAAATACAGTATATTGTCTTCGATGGTGTACTGGTCACCTTTTAACAGCCATTCCTGTTGTGTTGAAAGATCCATCAGGGATTGCAAACTGGTTCTTTGGTCATCGACACACGTGGTGGCAGCTATTCTGGTTTGAATCCTTTCCTCAGGAATTATGCCACGGGGTCGGATGCTGTAAAAGACTCTTTTTCTTCACTCATGCGTGATAGAGCGTCTGCTTTCCCATTGCATACTCCAGGTCTATAAGTGATAATAAAATCGTATTCCATGAAAAAGAGAGCCCAACGAAGTTGACGCGAGGATTGTGCTTTGGCGGTTTTCAAGTATTGCAAGTTACGGTGGTCCGTTATGACAGTGACTGTATGTCTCGCCCCAAGAAGGTAATTTTTCCAAGCCTTGAATGCTGCTTTAATGGCCAGTAATTCCTTATCTGTGATTGCTTAGTTCAACTCGGGGGCTGAAAATTTGCGGGGCCAGAATGCAATGGGGTGTAGTTGTCCTGTTCCAGGGTCTCGTTGTGACAATACTGCTCCCATGGCTATTTTTGAAGCATCTGTCTCAACTATGTAAGGTAGGTCTAGTCGTGGGTGTCGAAGTACTGGTGCTGTAGTGAATGCTAGTTTTAACTTCTGGAAGGCTTCTTCAGCTTCTGTCCACCAATGGAACTTTAGATTTTTCTTTAACAAGGAGGTAATTGGATGTACAATTTGTGAAAACCAAGGTATAAACCGACGGTAAAAGTTGGCGAATCCGAGCACGCTTTGCACTCCTTTCGTGGATGTTGGTGAGGGCCATTGGAGGATTGCATCCACCTTTCGTGTATCCATATGTACGCCTTGTGGTGTGAGCATGAAACCGAGAAACTCGACCTTGGTTACATGGAAAAAACATTTTTCCAACTTGGCATACAATTGGTATTGTTGAAGCTTCTCTATGACTGCCTGGACATGGCCTACATGGTCTTCCATGGAATTTGAGTAGATAAGAATGTTGTCAATGTAAACAAGAGCACAAAGGTCCAGTCGTTCACAGAGTACATCATTCATAAAGAATTGGAACGCCGCGGGAGCATTGCATAGCCCGAAGGGCATGACTTGGTATTCAAAGAGGCCGTACTTCGTGCGGAAGGCTGTTTTCCACTTGTCTCCCTCTTTTACTCTTACAAGATGGTATGCTCTTCCTAAATCCAGTTTTGTGTATATTTGACCATGTTTCACTTGGTCCGGGAGCTCTGGTATAAGTGGTAAAGGATATTGATTTTTTACTGTGATCTGATTGATGCAAGTTCTTAAGTCCCCCTCCTTTTTAGGCACGAAGAATAAGGGCGAGGAGGTAGGGGACTTGGACCTGCAAATTAAACTGTTCACCAGGTACTGATCCAGTTAATTTCTAAGATGCTGATTTTCCTGTTCTGTCAGAGCGTAAATTCGGCTGCAAGGGATCTGGGCTCCGGGTACAAGATCTATTTGACAATCGTAGGGTCTGTGTGGGGGCAGAACGTTGGCTTGCTCTTTTTTGAAGACATCCTGGTAATCTTGGTATTCAAGCGGTGAGGCCCAACACGATTCCTTTCTTCGGTTTCAGATTGGTGTCATCTTTTTTGTAACATGTGTCGGCACAATCATGAGGAAATGTCAGAACTCGTTTTCGCCAGTCGATCCTAGGATTGTGGGTCTCCAGCCAGGGCATTCCCAATATGATCTGGAACTGAGGAGCACCAATGAGATTGAAAGTAATGTCCTCTTGACGCCCGTCCTGACACAGAAGCTTGACTGTCTCGGTGTATTGCGTCACCGGGCCGGATGATAGCTGAGAACCATCCACAGAAGTGACGTTTTCCTATTTCTGCTTCTGTCAGAGAGGAAGGCCTAATTTGAAAGCCAAATCTTGGTCAATGTAGTTACCCACAGCTCCACAATCAATATATACCTCCAAAGCATGTATTTTTGATGGTTGCTTGTGATTCACCAAAAGCACTGGAAGGACTAGATGTGAGGTCTGTACGGATTCCTTTTCCATGGTCGACAAGCGGACCCCTACACTTGCCGGGCATTGACGTTTCCCAAGTTTTGTCTATTGCCCCAACCGTTTTCTCAGGTGGTTTTAAAGGGCAGTCACGGGGGAAGTGACCTGCTTTTCCACAATATAAGCACAACGCTGTTGTCTTCTTTTTTCCCTTTCTGCTTTGGTAAGGGGACTTTGTAATCCACCAATTTGCAATGGCTCGGACTGTTCATGTGGTTTAGTCTGATTCTCACAAGGTCGTACGTAAACTGACCGTCCCTCTGATCTAGCTCGATCCATTTTCCGATTCTGCAACCTATGATCGAGTTGCACCGTCAGGTCTATGTAGTACGCACACCTCTCAGGCTGATTCACCACTGGCGCCAACACATCCTTAAGTTCTCCACGTAACCCTCGGTAAAAGATTGTAGTCCTCTTCTCTTCTGGCCAGTTAGTCTGGGCTATGAGACGATTGAAGGTTGCAATATAGGTTAAAAGATCTCGACTCCCTTGTCTGAGTGACAACAACTCGTTGTCCAGAGCTTGTCCTTGAGTATGACGGGCAAACAATTTCTCCATCTCATGTTGGAAATTCCCAAAGTTCCGGAGTAAAGGGTCATCTTGATTTACCAAAGGTATAGACCAGTCCGCCACACTACCTCCTAAATACGAGAGTACAAACGCCACTTTGGCTTGGTCGTTAGGAAAGGCTGCTGGTCTGCACAAGAAATGAAGGCGACATTGGTTCATAAATACAGCGAACTTGTTTGAGCCGCCGATGAAGCGTTCGGGAGGGGCTAGAGGCACTTCTCCTGGAAGAACCACCTGGACCGGTGTTGATTGTTGTGCTGTGGAAGAATGGGTCACTCCAGGCAGTGGAACCTGTCCTGCTTGTGCTTGTAGCATTTGTCTAACCAATTTGTCAGTTCTTTCTCGAGTTACAATAAGATGCCTCCGTAATGCAGTGGTTTCCTGTTTTGAAGCATGTACTTTTTGAAGTATGTACTTCAGCCCGTAATTCCCATAGTAAGAGGGCTAACTGATCTGTTTCTGAAGTTTCCATAATGCCCAGGCAGAGAGTGTTAGAGGCTTCGTGTTCTGTTACGCTCACCTGGTCTCTGCGGAGGTGCTGGGGCACGGTTGCAGCCCTCCCTGAACTTGAATCACCTCCATCAGGCCTCTCCCTCAGTAGGAAAGCTGTGAGCGGTGGTACGTGGTGATACTGCTCCTGCATGGAGATAAGAGCGTGTGAGTGTGCCAATCTGTGATTGTTGTACCTCTCGAACCCTTCACCCAAAAGTACGGTTTCTGTGAGCATACGCCGGCCCATAAAGCTCACCAATGAATTATGGAAGATAAGCTCTCCGTCCTGCTACTTCTGGCAGGGGCGCGTCAAATGGGATCTAGTTCCTTTACTGATCCCTGATAAAGATTAGTCCAGTCCAGCTGCGACTATGCTTCTCCTTATGATTGGTAAGTCTTTCTTGAGCTCTTGTGATGCTGTTCGTTCTGTTTAATGTCTTTATATGTTGCTCCTATTTATGCCCGCGATAATGTCTCTCTTCTGTTTTCTTCCTTTAGATGGAAATTCGGCCTCAATGCAGCTGTGAGACACGGCCGGATGGAAGATGGATGCTACCGCAATGTTCAACAGGTAAGTTGTCATTGGTATCAGGCAGTTAGTTGGGGCAAGCTGGGTGGAGGCTTGGCAGGCCTGGCATAGCCACACAAAGAACCCATAACAAATCCCTCCTTTCATTCCTTCCTAGTGTTTGTAGTAACTTCCTGGTTACCACTTCCTGTTGCCAAACAGTGCATGATAATTCATGAGCTCTCTAGTGTTTGGGTGTGGCTGGCTATATAAGCCACACCCAAGATTCTTCCAGTGCTTCGTGTTGCTTACTGTGAGCTGTATCAGCAACACAATTGCCGTGCTCTGGATCAGCCAGCATCTGCTTACCTGCTCTGGATCGTCCTGCTTCTGCTTAACTGCTCCGGATCATCCTGCTTCTGCATACCTGCTCCGGATCATTCAGCTTCAGTTTACCTTGTTCTTACTCCACGCCGCAGCTATCTCCAGTCTTGAGGGGACATCTACACCGGCACCTGTAAGAACAAAGAAGAACAGCGTTAACGCGCGCACATCAGTAACGCTGCGCATACGCAACGAATCTCAGCGACGCTGGAATTTAGGTTAGTTGCACAAGCGCACAAACCCCGGTAAGAAAGAAGAGACATTATTCATTGCGCTCGCTCCAATAATGCGGACACTTATTTCACTGCTCTCTCTCTCTCTCTCTCTCTCTCTCTCTCTCTCTCTCTCTCTCTCTCTCTCTCTCTCTCTCTCTCTCTCTCTCTCTCTCTCTCTCTCTCTCTCTCTCTCTACGCAGTGCATACTTACCAAAAGCCTCCGTGCGCACTTACCTAACCACCAAGTCTCCAGTAGTGCTGAACCTGGACTCAAGGCGATAATACCACATCATTTCTCCTGCAAGGGAAAGGGAGAGACATTAGCAGGTGTGCTCGAATTGAAGGCGCTGCGCAAACCTACCAGCAACTAGCTTCTACACGCAGCGCTACTCACCCACAAAAATACCGGCAAACAAAGACAATACAGACAATTTTGGACACTCAACATTCACTTGTGGGAAGGACTTTCTAGCCAGTGAAGAAACTGGCGCCTTGAACTCTTGGCCTCGCTGAGAAGGCATAAAACAGCGTTTGGCATCTGAACTCAGCCTACAGACATTGACACCAATCACATGAGTGAATCGCGCCCCTGCAAATGCAGGATGGAGTGCACACCCTATTAAAGATCAAGGTATTCCTCCGGGTGAAACAGGGGAAGTGAATACTCGAGGTCACGGGAGGCTCGTCCATCGCTCCTGCAGAGACACAGGTGAGTGTGACAGAACACAAAGCCATCCTCAATACCTCTGCCCGAGCAATGGAAACCTCCGAGGTAGACCAGCTTTCCCTATTGTTAAGTGAACTACGGGCTGAGGTGCATGCATCCCGCTCAGAGACGAATGCCTTAAAGGGATGGTCTAGTAAAAAATTTTATTTAAAAAAATAGATAGGCCACATAAAAAAAAATACTAGCATTCTCCGTTTTAAAACTTCCTATGTAAAATATTGAGCTATTCAAGCTCAAAATTCGAAAAATCAAGCACAGGGGTGCAGCCATTTTGTGAAATGGAGGCCCTCCTGTGCTGGCTTTTGCAGCACTAATGAAGGAAAAGCCAGCCAGCTGTAGTAAACAAAGGCTACCGCTGGGTGGCTTTCCCTTCATTAGTGCTGTAGGCGGAGGACGGGGACCGGAGACCAGAGCAGGAAAGCTGCAGCTGAATCTCGGTAAGTGCTATTTATTTTTTTTACAAAAAATAAGTACTAGCTGCGGTTTTGTTTCTAAGTTTTCTGGGCTGGAGGAGCCCGGAAAACTTAGAAATAAAACCGCAGCTTTAAAAACGTATTTATGTTTGCGGTCGCTTTTGAAGCGACCGCAAACATAAATACAACGTTATTGTGTTGGAAAACGCTGCGGTTTTTCTTTCCAAGTTTCTCAGGCTCCTCCGGGTCGGAGGAGCCTGAGAAACTTGGAAAGAAAAACCGCAGCGTTTTCCAACACAACCGCGTGTGTTTCTGCCTGCTGTGGCTATCACTTTGGGTCTCCGGTGCTCCCACGGGAAGCCCGAGAGCCCCAAATGGAAAAGCAGATTCAGGCAGAAACAACGCGGTTGTTTTCCGCAATGCTGCGTTGTTTCTGCCTGAATCTGCTTTACCATTTGGGGCTCTCGGGCTCCCCCAAATGGGAAAGCAGATTCAGGTAGAAACAACGCGGTTGTTTTCCGCAATGCCACGTTGTTTCTGCCTGAATCTGCTTTTCCATTTGGGGCGCTCAGGCTCCTCCGCTACAAAAGCGACTGCAAACATCAATACAACGTTTTTAAAGCTGCGGTTTTATTTCTAAGTTTTCCGGGCTCCTCCAGCCCGGAAAACTTAGAAAAAAAAACGCAGCTAGTGCTTATTTTTTGTAAAAAAAATAAATAGCACTTACCGAGATTCAGCTGCAGCTTTACTGCTCTGGTCTCCGGTCCCCGTCCTCCGCCTACAGCACTAATGAAGGGAAAGCCACCCAGCGGTAGCCTTTGTTTACTACAGCTGGCTGGCTTTTCCTTCATTAGTGCCGCAAAAGCCAGCACAGGAGGGCCTCCATTTCACAAAATGGCTGCGCCCCTGTGCCTGCTTTTTCGAATTTTGAGCTTGAATAGCTCAAAAGTTTACATAGGAAGTTTTAAAACGGAGAATGCTAGTATTTTTTTTTTTATGTGGCCTATCTATTTTTTAAATAAAAATTTGTACTAGACCATCCCTTTAAGGCGCAAACTGGTAGTCAACAGGGACAAAACAAACGATTTGGCAAGACAGCTCCTACAGACCCAAGCTGGTCTAGCACCCCTACCAGGTGGAGTTCCACAGGGGCAGCCTACCGTGGCACCTGTAGCCGCACCCGTTCAGGCAATGCTTCCATGCAACATCCCTTTAGCACCCCCGGAACGATTCTGTGGGGAACCCAAGGAATTTGGAGCGTTCATGAATCAATGCTGGCTACATTTCATATGCAAACCAGACACCTTTCCGAACGACCAAGCTAAAGTAGCTTTTGTCCACTCCTATTTAGGAGGGCACACGGCAGACTGGTCTGTCCCGTTAGTGCTTAGGGACGACCCTTTACTGAGAAATTACCCAGGTTTTCAGGGTCAACTGGAAAAACTATTTGCCGATCGGACTCAAGGTCAGGCCCTGGATGATGAGCTACTCTCTCTGCGACAGGGTGGTCAGGATCTTATCTCATATATCGCCACATTCAATCGCTTAATAGCCGAATCAGGTTGGCCAGAGGAGAAACGAATAACGTTATTTTATCGAGGACTGAGAGGAGAATTAAAAGATGTCTTGGCGCAAGTAGTTAATCCTCCCGGAGATTGCAGTGACTACATCGACCTAACTCTGCAACTAGACCACCGGTTACAGGATCGCAAGGCCGACCGAACCAGATCAGAGCATAGACCAGTGTATGCCCGACCAAAGGAAGCATCCCATTGACAGGCCTCAGAAATACACTCAGAGCCCATGCAATTTGGTGTTCTCAGGGGACCACTCACCAAGGCGGAGAGAGAATGGAGGCGTCAGGAAAATCTTTGCTTATATTGCGGCCAATCTGGTCACTTCCTCCGGAACTGTACGATTTAACCCCCACGGAAGACAATGGGGTTACTAGATAACACAGGGGGAAGACACATGTGCGGGAGCGGAAAACTCCAATGCCCGGCTGAAGTCGAGGTAGGTCTGTCGAGCCAGGAACGGAGCACTCAGATCTCACTTTTCAGTATTCCTGTGGTTTTGGTAGACCCTTCACAGCCCACCCGAATGCATGCCCTCAAGGCTTTCATAGACAGTGGGGCTGTTGGGAACTACCTGGACATAAACACTGCAAAGACCTTGGGATTAGCATTCCTCCATAAGGACACCGCAGAAAGCGTGACAGCTGTGGGTGGCACACAACTCCTTTCGGGACCAGTAACACAGTGTACTCCCACCATCACCTTAATCTGCCAAGATGGCCACAGAGAAAGTATTAGATTCGACCTTATCGCTGCACTCCAATTCCAGCTGATTCTTGGGATACAGTGGCTAGAGACGCACAACCCAAAGATAGATTGGTGAGCTCGAACCTTACTCTTTTCCACAGAACGCGCCTCTTGTTACGACATCAAAGGGATCAAAGGAAGGCCATTGTTAGCTTTACAGGAAAAGATAGCAGGTTTAGACTTGGTGGGCACTTTACCAGAGGAATACCAGGAGTTCCAGGATGTGTTCGCGAAGGAGCAAGCTAATACACTACCACCACATCGAGTTTACGACTGCCAGATCAACCTGCAACCAGGGGCACAAGTACCGTGCAGCCGCATTTATGCTTTAACCGAGGAAGAAAACACTCATCTACGGACCTACGTGGATCAATACCTGGCCAATGGCTTCATTAGACCATCTAAGTCACCAGCAGCCTCCCCACTCTTCTTCATACCGAAGAAAGAGGGGGACCTAAGAACGTGTATTCATTACCGGGCCCTAAATCAAGTCACCATAAAAAAATAAGTACCCGTTACCTCTGATACCAGTACCCATAAACCAAGTGAGACAAGCGAAGATTTTCACCAAACTAGACATAAGCGGCGCATATCACCTGGTACGCATGAAGAAAGGGGACGAGTGGAAGACTCCGTTCCGTACCCGTTATGGCTTGTATGAATACCAGGTCATGCCCTTTTGGGCTTTGCAATGCCCCGGCTGCGTTCCAGCATTTTATGAATGATGTGCTACGGGAACTCCTCGATGTCTGCGCAGTTGTCTACATTGATGACATTCTGATCTACTCCACCACTCCCCAAGAGCACGTAACCCACATGCGAGCTGTACTCCGCAAACTTCGTGAAAACAAACTGTACGGAAAGCTAGAAAAATACTCCTTCCATATCACTGAGGTGTAATTTCTGGGATATGTACTGACACCGCAGGGGATCAAGATGGACAATAGAAAAGTTGAGGCAATCCTCACTTGGTCCTCTCGCACGTCTGTAAAGGGAGTACAGAGTTTCCTAGGGTTTGCAAACTTTTATTGACGCTTCATACCAGGATTCTCACGCATTGTACATCCAATAACATCCTTGCTGCGCAAACACCGAAAGTTCGAATGGACACCAGCGGCGGAAGAAGCTTTCCGAGCTCTCAAGGGAAAATTCACCTCAGCCCCAATTCTGCAACACCCACAGCCCGATTTACCGTACATCGTGGAAACGGCCGTTTCAAGCATTGCCATGGAGGCTGTATTGTCTCAACAAAATCATGAAACCGGATGCCTTCACCCCATTGCCTTTTGGTCAAGGAGATTTTCCGCAGCAGAATTAAACTATGCAGTTTCTCAGAAAGAACTCCTAGCAATCAAAAGCACACTGTGAATGGCGACATTACTTACTAGGAGCAAAACACACCATCACAATAATAACAGATAATCGGACCTTGCAATACTTACACTGAGCAAAAGCTTAGTCTTCTAGGCAGCTCCGTTGGGCCCTATCCTTAATGGAATACGACTTTGTAATCACCTACCGCCCTGGAGTTAAGAACGGGAAAGCGGATGTGTTATCCCGCATTGGCACAGGAGAGGAAGTCTACAATGCCCCTAACCCGGTGGAGATCATACCCAGCCATAAAATTCTTGGCCTCTGCATCGGCCCATCTCCGTTAAAGATTCTGCAGGAAACAATAAAAGAAAATATGTCTAAGACCTATTGGCTTGGGACACGAAGGGAGATCAGTTCACCATTCAAGACAAACTACCATACTACCAAAAACGCCTCTACGTTCCAACTAAAGATCTGCAACAAGCAATCAGATCAGACTACCACGACTCACTGTTAGAAGCCCATCCGGGTATAGCCAAAACCATGAAGAAAGTAAGCAAATCTTATTGGTGGCCAACTTGGCGAGAAGATATTGCCACCTACATAGGCACCTCTGAGGTGTGTGCACAATGCAAAACATCCAGGCAAAAACCAGCCGGCCTCCTCCAGCCAATCGCCATTCCGCAAGCACCCTGGCACACAGTATCAATGGACTTCGTCACTGATCTACCTCCTAACTCAGGTTATACTACCATCCTCGTAGTAGTGGACCTCGTCTCCAAAATTGCCCATTTCATAGCTCTAAAAGGTATTCCCTCAGCTCAGACCCTGGCGCAGGTTTTTCTAGACCGGATCGTCAAGTTGCATGGATTCCCTACCATAGTCGTTTCTGACAGAGGCAGCCAATTTGTATCTCGTTTTTGGAAAAAATGTTGTGCCCTGGCAAGAGTAGAAGTCCGTCCGTCTTATAGTCACCACCCTCAAACGGACGGCCAACCTGAGCGCACAAACCAGACCATGGAACAGTATTTGCGCGGTCTATTACACCAAACAAGCCAAAGCTGGACAGAAATTCTATGGATAGCAAAGTATGCCTACAACAACTCGACACATTCATCAACCCAAGCAACACCCTTCTTTACTATATATGGTTGAAACCCTAGAACGTCGGTATATGATCCGCCAGAAAAGATTGAAATGCCCGCAGTAAAGAATCTACATGCCAGCATCATGAAAACAGCCAGAGAAGGCAGCAGAAACCTACAGCAAGCCAAAGAAACACAGAAAAGAAACGCTGATTGCCATTGACGAAAAGCCCCAGATTATCAAGGGGGAGACTCGGTCTGGCTGGCAACTAGACACATTGCTTTAAAGGGTCCCAAGAAATTTCAGCCTAGATACATCGGACCGTGTACAATAGAAAAAGTAATTAATCCAGCAGCCATGAGACTGGCATTACCTCAACATATGTGTATACATCCTGTATTTCACGTGTCACTATTAAAACCAGCACACCTAGGAACCCGAAGTTCCACACCTCCCACACCCATACATGTGGGTGAAGAAGCACCACAATATGGTAAAAAACATATTAGATTCCAAACAAGTACGAAACACCCTGTATTATTTGATTGACTGGAAGGGGTACGGACCCCAGGAAAGATCATGGGAACCCAGCACGCACATGCATGCCCGCCGATTGGTGCGGAAATTCCATTGGGACCATCCTGAGAAACCAAAGCCCTCATACACACCATTGGGAGGGGTCTTGAGGGGGAAGACTGTCATGGGTATCAGGCAGGTAGTTGGGGCAAGCTGGGTGGAGGCTTGGCAGGCTTTCCATAGGCACACAAAGAACCCATAACAAATCCCTCCTTTTATGCCTTCCTAGTGTTTGTAGTAACTTCCTGGTTACCACTTCCTGTTACCAAACAGGAAGTGCATGATAACTCATGAGCTCTCTAGTGTTTGGGTGTGGCTGGCTATATAAGCCACAGCCAAGATTCTTCCAGTGCTTGGTGTTGATTACTGTGAGCTGTATCAGCAACACACTTGCCGTGCTCTGGATCAGCCAGCATCTGCTTACCTGCTCCGGATCATCCTGTTTCTGCTTACCCACTCCGGATCATCCTGCTTCTGCTCACCTGCTCCGGATCATCCTACTTCTGCTTACCCGCTCCGGATTATTCAGCTTCATCTTACCTGGCTCTTACTTCACGCCGCAGCTATCTCCTGTCAAGAGGGGACTTCTACACAGGCACCAGTAAGAACAAAGAAGAACAGCATTAACACGCGCACATCAGTAATGCTCCGCATACTCGCTGAATCTTTCCGCGACGCTGGAACCCAGGTTAGTTGCACGAGCACACACACCCATGTAAGAAAGAAGAGACATTATTCATTGCGTTCACTCCAATAACGCGGACACTTATTTCACGGCGCTCTCTCCACGCGGTGCATACTTACCAAAAGCCTCCGTGCAAACTTACCCAACCACCAAGTCTCCAGTAGCACTGAACCCGGACTCAAGGCGCTAATACTACATAATTTGTCCTGCAAGGGAAAGGGAGAGACATTACCAGGCACGCTCGAATTAAGTCACTGCGCAAACCTACCAGTAGCTAGCTTCTACACGCAGCGCTACTCGCCCACAATAATACCGGCAAACAAAGACAATACGGACAATTTTGGACACTCTTGTGGGAAGGACTTTCTAGCCAGTGAAGAACCTAGCGCCTTGAACTCTCGGCCTCGCTGTGAAGGCATAAAGCAGCGTTTGGAATCTGAACTCAGCCTACAGACCTACAGACATTGGCACCAATCACATGAGTGAATCGCACCCCTGCAAATGCAGGATGGAGTGCACACCTTACTAAAATCAAGGTATTCCTCCGGGTGAAACGGGGGGAAGTGAAGCTCGTCCATCGCTCCTGCAGAGACACAGGTGAGTGTGACATAAGTGATGGTTTCAGGAAAAGCGCGAAGTACGGCGAAGCGCAACCTTAAACTGATTGTTTTTTCGATGTCTCATCTTGTCTTCTGTTTTTTCTTGCAGGCGCTGCTGTGGACGAAGTTCTCGGCGTTCCGGAAAGTGTAAAGATGAATACTTGGTTTGCCGAAGAGATGGCCAGGTAAGAACAGCTTCCCCCAGTTGGTAAGTATGCTGTCAGGAAGCAGGATGTCCAGGAAGCAGGATCTGCAAAGGTAAGTCTGACTTCAGGCGACGGTGAGCGTTACGCTGCTTGCAAGTGCAGAATAACGCGAAGCGTCTGTCTTTAGGATCGGGGCAGCTTATATTGCTGAGATCGTTGGCACACCCATTAGGGCCGGCTTACTAGCCACACCCTGCCACTCCTAGAGAGTGGGCACGTGCAAAGGCAATCCATTAGCAGCTACACCCAAGAATACCCTTGGGGCTGCTTAATGGAGGGAATGTTCAAGGTTAATGCATCCTGCTTAATGGATGGAATGTTCAAGGTTAATGCATCTGAAATGCTATGTCCATAATACAAGCCTTTTGGTGTTAAATGGATGTTCTTGTTTACTTTTGTTCGGCGCCAGGACAGTGTCCACCCAGGTCTCCTTTGCATGCGAGCCCTGCATGCCTGTGCCCCTGACTTCATGACCATGACAGTACTACATGCAATTCTGCCTAAGAGACCTGCTCTACACTTCAGTAGCCGCACCTTTTATACAGTCCAGCATACACTGCTCTGCAATCTCTCTCAGTTTTTTAACAGAAAGGCTTGTTTGGCTGTCCAATCAGGACAGTCAGATCACCTGTGGGAGCTGGACCGATTCAGGCACACTGGCAGACAAAGGACAGAATGGTGGAAGACTCCTCCTCCACTTCCTGACTGCCTAGACACTGTGTAGCCTAGGCAGGGATACCTTCTGGGTCCCACCAAAAGCAAAACACACACACAGACCTCCCACTCCCAGAATGGTAGATGAAGGGTTAACCAAGAACAACCACGCTAGTAATAGCAAGAAAATAAGGGAGGCCCAGGTTGGTACTTGGGTGCCCCTATCGTGGCTATAGACCTAGCCTGCGATATAAAAAATACACAATAATTGGTAGAACAGGCCCACTGCCACCATCCACAACTAGTTGATTAGTCTGTGATTCAAAAGCCACAGGAGCAGAGAGAAGGGGGATACTAGGCATCCCTTTGGCACTCTAATAAAGGTGGGGTGTACCAATCTGTTTTTATGGGAGACACTATCTCTCTATCCTTAAGAACTGTAGTTACCTAAGGATATATAAAAATAATCTTAAAGGAGGACCCTACGGGTCCCCAGCAACACTGCCCATAATAAGCTGTGGGCTTCAGTAGTAAAATGCACATGCCTTTTAAGAGCTATGGAGCAGACAGACTTGATAGTACAGATAGATTACAAAGAATAGAGTTCCAAAAGACAGAGGGCCTCATTACGACTTTCGCAGAACAGGTTCACGAGGGGAAGAAGGAGCTAACAACGGGCCGGTCGTAATCGGCCTGTTAGCTCCCTCTCCCATTGAGCCCTATGGGGGCTCAGATGGGAATGGGGAAGGTCCGGGCCCGGGTTCCCAGAGGGAGGAATTACCAGGCCCTCCAAACTCAGAATGGCCCAGTAATTCCCCATTCTGGGAACCCGGTAAAGGAGCCCGGTTTGGCGGCAGCCATGGAGCTAATAGCTCCATGGCTGCCGCCAAACCCGTAATGAGGCCCAGAGTCCACAAGAATGAACGAGTGGAAAAAGGCTCCACTCTTTCAGGATTAAAAGGAAAATAGGTCCAGTAGTCCAGCAGAAAGTGCTGAGGGATCTCACTAGGAGAGGGGATGGAGCACACAAATCATAAACCTCCCTAACAGGGAGGGGGGGTAGAGTTCCTAAATATCCTACCTGGTAGGATGGGGTAAAGGTGTTACAGGGAAGGGGATTCCGCCTCTCACCATCCAGTGGCCCACTCCCACTGCCCGAAGACCTCCCACTCAGGTGATCCTCCCACACTTGTCCACCCCCAGGGTGTTGGGTAAGATTTTCATAGAAATGGTAAATCTTCCAGACCTGGGTCAACCCCCGAACTTTTTGCTTTTATACCTCTGTGAGGGAACCTTTTTCCATACTCACAGAATCTTTTACTCTTTTTATGAGTCTCATGAACTTTTTGGCAATAAGTGCCTGTTGTTGAGTTGCCCTAGGGGCTCCCCTTTTAACTTACTTTTGCTAACCTTGAGAGAACTACAGTTCCCAAGGGTAGAAAGGATCTTTGGATCCCTTTTATATTGTATTTTGTGAAACCAGCACACCCCACTTTATGTGGAGTGCTGGGGAGATGGAATATATCACCTTTCACACTAAAACTGTAACAATTCTGTTACAGGGACAAGCTTACCTTCAATGGCTGGTGGCAGTGGTACTTTGTATTAATCTGGTGCACCTCTACCGCGGGCTGTGTTCACAGCTGCAGTAGAGGCACCTAATGGTGCTCATTTTACCATTTTAGTGTTTCTTGTCCTTACATGTTCCTTCCCCTGAAATCCAGGGCAGGAAATTCTTTTGTGTGATTTCTATCTTTGGTGGGAGTCCTCTGGAATCCCCACCCAGGCTCCAGTCTGTCTGTGAGTGCAGGAAGCGAGGGAGGAGTCCAAAACTCCACAACCCTTTGTCTTCCTCCTTGCCTGAATGGGGACAAATCCCAGTGGGGAGCTGGCTGTCCTGATTGGACAACCAGACCGCCCCTTGTTGTAAAATGCAGGGAGAGAATGCAGAAGTTGTGCTGTAGTTCCTGTTAAATACTGCAAATCGACCGCTGGAACCGAAAGCGAAGATGAGGATGAAGGAAAAGCAGATGAAATTATTTCCAGCGACCGGAGAGCCTGCTGTTTAACTGGAGCCTGCTGTAGCCCTTCCTTCCAACCAACCCTGACCCAGAGCCTGGTGAGACCCACTAGACTCCAGAAGACCTGCATATTGAGCAATCCCACACGTTGCTACGACCTTGCGTTGCTGCAATACCCTGGGACCTCGAGCCACTGTGCGGTGCGTGGTCTTCCAAATTCCGACTCTCGCAGAAACTTGGTGGGCATCCTGGTGGATCCCCAGAGACACGATTTGAGTCTGAAAAGTCCCTTCAACAGAGTGCTGAACCTTTGTAACAACGAGAATTTCACAAAAAGTGTAATGTCCAGTTGACTGATGTCATTTGTACTGAGAGTCACTGTACAACTAGTAGGGTCTACTGCCCTTGCATTACTGAATGTAATTGTGAAAGTAACCATTGGTTTTTACTTCCCAAGAATAGGCGCAACCTATACTGAATGGGTATGAAAAGTTGTTGAATTCCCTAGAACTACTGTTAGGTATTTCAAATAAGGTTTATACTTGGGTCTGTGTACCTTCAAGTATAGTGGTGTGTTTTAATTGTGATTTCATATAATGTGTTAGTACTTATTTACCCCTAGATTTATCTGGGCCTTGTTAGGCAAAGATTGTATGCCGTACCCTTTGGGACCACTACCCACAACCAGAACTACAGGTGTAAGCAAAACCAACCTTTGGTATAAGTCTGTACTACAGTTTTGTGGTAGCGTTGCTGAGCAGACAGGCTTTTCTCAAGAGGGATATGTGAGCTGTAAGGATGTTACACAGAGGTCTATAATTACAAGTATTCAAATAGACTCTTACACTCAAGGTTTATTGATAAAACACTTAATTTATTTCACAGTCAGTTATAAAACATTCACTAGAAGAAGGCAATCTATAGCACACAAAATATACTTAAATACTTCACACTGTCAGGTTCTGGGGCATTTAAACTACTTTGAAGGAGGAGCAAAATGGCATTCAGTGCATTTGAAGTAGGAGCAAAAAGGCATAGGTTAATAAAAAGAAGAGTTATTCTTAAATAGTGCAAATAGTTTGAGTTCACCAGAGGAGTCAATTCAATGCAATAGGTTAGGCCAAAGTCAATGGGCCTCATTCCGAGTATTGCGGAATGGGTTAACGGGCGTCGCTAATGGTGGCGGCACCGTTAAACCCATTCCGCAATATTACGAGGTTCCCTCGCGGGACCCGATGTGGACGTCTGGTTTTACCATACATCCAGAGCGGGTCCCGCGAGGGGACCAGGGAGCTAACAACGGGCCAGTCGTAATCGGCCCATTGTCCGCTCCCGCACCCATTCCCACTGAGCCCTATGGGGGCTCAAATAGGAATGGGGAAGGTCCGGACTCCCTGTAGGAGAAATTACCGGGCCCTCCAAACTCGGAATGGCCCGGTAATTCCCCATTCAGGGAACCTGGACCCGATTTTGGAGGCAGCCATGGCGCCAATAGCGCCATGGCTACCTCCAAAGTCGTAATGAGGCCTAATGTCCTAAGGTCTTGTATAGGCTAAAGCAGTTCTGGCAGTTAAACAGAAAAGTCTTTGCCAAAGTTCTCAGAAGTAGTTTGTAGAAGAATGATTCCTCTGTTGGGTCACAAGCTGACTAGGACTGCAAATTGCTAAGTTTCAAGCACTTTCGCAGTGAGAGGTAAGTTCTCTCGGTTGGGTTTTCACAGTACCTTACAATGAAGAAAATGATGCAGCTGAAGATGTCTGTTCCTGGCAGTTCCTGCAGATCTCGCTGTTCCTGAGCCTCAGTCGTGGGGACATGAGGGAGGATGTCGGGGTCTCCTGCACTGCACTGAGACTGGTCAAAAAGCTGGCAAAGGCAAATCTTCAATTCCGGTAGCTGTAGACAAGCACACAAACTGGTGTCCCTCTCCCTGGTTATTCGGTTTCCTGCAGCACTCTGAGGAAAATACAACCAGCTCTGAGAATGGTATCCAGGTGGCTTAAGGGTCGAGTTGATTGGTCCCACCACCTCAAAGGGAGAAGTCGTACCTGAAGGGCTTCTCTGTCGAGATGAACTTGGCGATTCGGACCTGCAGTAGGGCTTCACCGGGCAAACCAATGGTCCAGGAATTGCAACGGCCATCGTCTTCCAGCTCGTCTTCGGTTCTTTCGTTCCAGTGGTCGACTCTGCCTTCCAAGCCAAGAGACATGCCTTTTATCCAGTTTCCTCCCATTCATTTCAGCCTAGTTGCCACTCAAACAGCAGGGAGGCTGTCCTTGACGGACAGCGATCCAGCCAGCCAATCACGCCAGAGTGCATTTGGGTCTCCTAGGAGACTAAGCACTGCTGGTTTCGGGCACCTCCTTCACTTCCTGTCCACCCCAGACACTCGGGCGCCAGAGGCGGTCTTCAGTCCTGAAGCCAGCCAAAGGCGTAGAAACAAAGGGACCAAACATGGTCTGGTGCGCAGAGACAAACTCTAGAAGGAGCTTTCCAAGAAGAAATGGTGAAAAAAGAAGACCGGGACCTGTTTTTACAGAGTGTGGCTCCCGCGATTTAACGCTACCGGTGTTTGCGGTCGGGAAAAATAATGGTAGTCCGTTGTAAAACCACTGCCACCAGCCATTTCGAGAGGAAAGGGTAGCATTTGACTGCTACATGAGTATCTAGACACCGGATACTAAGTAACACCTCCAGCACTCTATTGTAAGATAGGGTGTGATGGGTCTAGGAATTCAAAGAGACTAGTAAAGTCAATTTTACTTTACCTACTCTGGAAAACAGTAGTTTATCCCAGACAAGGTATTTAAGCTTTGGGAAAGCCTGAAAAGGTTTCCCTGTGCCACTGCACTGAGGGTGCTGTGTGACACAAATGAAAAGATTATGCCTATGGAGTGGATTAGACGCCATAACCAAATGAAACACAATAGTAAAACACATTTCAAAACACATGAGAGAGTGGGAAAAAGGGTCACACTCTTTCCAGGTAAAAAAAAAAATCAAGTCCTGAAAATCCAGCAAAGTTGCTGGGGGGTTCTCTAAGATGAAGGGAATAAGCACATTTTTGAGAATTCTCCCTAATCCTCCCCTCCCCCAATGAGTAAATCTCAAGAAGGACCTTTCCACAAAGAAATGGTAAAAAAAGATTGAGCCATTTTGACAAATATGGCACCCTTGTGTGCTTTATTGCAGCTGCTAATGCAGCCCGCAGTAAAAGCACACCACAGTAGTTAAAAGTAAACCACTGCCACCAGCCATTTATCGAGGAAACGGTAACATAAAAATGTTACATGAGAAACTAGACAAAGCGGTTACTAAGTAACCCCTCGAGCACCCTATTGTAAGATGGTGTGTGCTGGGTCTAGAAAGTTACAAATGTAAGTAATGTCAATTTCACTTCACTGCTCTTGGAAACAGTAGTTTATCCAAGAGAAGGTTTTAAACCTTGGGGAATTCTAAAACACTTCCCTGTGCCTCTGCACTGAAGTTGCTCTGTGCCACTAAGTAAAGATGATGCCTATGGAGTTTGCCTCCACAACCAAAAGAAACTCAGAGTTCAAATCACATGCGAGAGTGCAGAAAAAAAGGTCTCACTCTCTCCAGGTAAAAAAATTAAAGTCCTCAAAATCCTGCAAAGGTGCTGGGGGTCTCTAAGGTAGAGAGGAATTAGCACATTTCTGAGAATTCTCCCTAACAGCTGCCTACATTTTTTGCCAGCCGGAGCCGTCGATGCGAGTGCCCTCATCTTCCTGGAGCTCCCAACACCAAAATCTTTCATGCAGGCTTGATGGTCGATGTCCTGAGAAGAGCCTTTGTTCCTTTCTTGAGTCGCTGGGATCATTGATGGCTCTGGGTGCAACTCCCTGAGAACGAAATCCTGAAAAACGCAACTGTGTAAAAACCCTGTTTACTCACTGGGTTGTCTAAAGCTGCTGTAGCAGTTTCCGCTGAAAATGACAGGAGTACTTGCGTTTGGCTGCAGGGGTTGGCTATTATTCAAGTTACTCGCTCTCAGTTTTCCATCTTTTCAAGGAGTAGTGATTTCCTTGTGGCAAATCTTTTCTGCATTTCCCATAGATCTATTTGGGGGCCACCTGCTCTGCTGCATCTTCCTTTGGGGCTCTGGGCCCATCGTTTGACTGCACCGCTGCTTTGGGTTCTCTTGAGGCCTTCCTTGGGATTTGTTCAGGTATAATCATACTTTCCTCAACGTATACTAAGGTTGGGTTGTGTCTCTTTAGGACATGTGCGCAATTGTGCTGTCTCAACTGCTTGTTGGGTGTAATGGTTCCCTGGTTCTCCTCACCTTTTGTTACCTTATGTTGGGTGCTTACCTCTGGTACATGAATCACATAGGGACATTGGGGGTAGGGAATCTTAAAATGGATTTCTAGAATCTCGCTTGGTGAACAGATTTCATGAGGCCATCCTAGTTATAGTAAACAAGGGAACTCTGAGAGGTTAGCCAGAACCCAATCAACGTAGCAATGGAGAGCAGTCAAGGCTATTGTCAAGGCTATTCTCAGGAGAGTGTGAGCGGGGTCAGAGGTCCACAATGAATCCAGACATTGAAGTGCACAATAATTAAATTTAGACTGGAATGTACCAAAATATTATATTCATTCTAGGCCCAATACACACGCTGAAAAACTAAACCAGCAGGTGGTATCGCACAACGCTCAATAATAAACATATATACAGTCACCATAGGTTCTAATCTGCATTCAATTACTTAAGTTAATAAAATAAGAAAGTAAGTGATGCAGTAAGATTGAACCAAGTAACAAGAAATATGCCCGTGCTTCAGAAGTCCAATCCCTTTGAAGAATAGGGCCTTGTGGCCAAAAGTTACAATGCTTCTCCCCAGAATGCATCTGAGGCAGGTATAATACTTGCGTTTGTGAAATGTTCAAGAGAAGAGATGCAACAAAGTTACTGGCAAGTAAAAATGTGTTATCTTTCAGGTTTCACTGCTCAGGTGCGACGACCAAAAAGCAGTGGAATGGAAGGATACAAAGAGACGTGTTCTCAATGTTATCCTTTGTTAGACAGGGGGAGACAAATGCATTGTGTCTATTTACCCCCCAGACTCCTTCTGCCCCCCAGAAACTCAGATTTTCCCAGAGAAATTGATGGGTTAACGGGGTCACTGGAGGTTGGATTTCCTGGCATGGGTTCTAATGAGAGGGGCCCAGGAGCTGCGGATGGAAGGATTCTTCTGGTCAGGGCCAGGAGCGGAGTGCAACTCTTGGCAATGGAGAAATGCAGAAAGTACCAATGCAGACCTCTCCAGGATACTTCACAAGACTGGGAAGGCGACGGCCACTGCTCACAGTCGACGGCAGGTTTCCTTCCAATTGAGGTGGAAGGCCTTCCAGAGCAGCACCCCTTGAAGCTGGGAGGCTGCAATTCGGCAGGAAGGCAACTTGCACCATAAGCTGGAAACCACTGAAGCTCCACCTGCAAACGCAGAACAGCAATGGTTCTAGTGAGGCAGCCCACTGGAGAGCTGGTCAGTCCACTGGGTGGTCCAGGGACACTTCCGAAGGCCCAGAACAACATGACCCTCAATAAAACGTAGACTGGTTGGCCCCACCAGTCCAGGGGTTTAACCACCGCTCTGGGTCTTCACAGATCAGGTAGTGCAACATGGCTTCACCGGACCAGATACAGAAAGGGGTGTTGGGTCTCTTCAGGAGTCTTCTTCGGATGTTCAGTCGGCTGTTCTTCTACACAGGATTCTTGGTTCCAGAGCTGATCTGAAGAAATGGCTGTAGGAGTCCTTCTTATCCAACATCCTCGCTGAAAGGAAGTCAAAGCCCACCAATGGTAAGGATCCACACCATTCCAACAGCCAGCAATGGTCCAATCTGGAACCATTGTTGGTTTCATTTCTGTCCCACATTCAGTCTCTCAAGCACCATGGATGTGGAGTGGGTCCAGACAGTCCCACCACCTTCTTGAGACGCACGCACACACACACGCACACACACACGCACCACTAGCCTGTGAAAGCTGGAGCTTTCCCGGGCAATTGCATGACCTTCTATGGGATTTCCTGACCTGTCAAGGCAGGAAGAAGGCAAAAGAACCATATGACCAAAGAACAAGGAAAAGCAATTTTTAGTAGCCATACACTGTAAACGCAAATGTGCACACTAGAAATAATAGAAAAATGGTAAAAATACATCCGCTGTCACCAGCTTGTCTTCAGGCACGTATGAAAGTTTCCATTACTACAAAAGTATCAAAATTTGACTGCATTGTAAGATGCTGTGTGCAGTGTTAAAAAGTTAATAACAAGACAAAAGGGAAACAAGAACTGTTCAGTTACCCCATAACGAAATATGCAAAAGGCCAGTGGAGTGAAGCTGAAGGATAGGGTTGTACCGAATAGTAGATGTTAGTATTCAGCTGAAAACCGAATAGCTGCCTTTTTAATTAATAGTTATGTAGACAAAAACATTTTGTAAATTAAAATGACACTTTAAAAATGTATATCCATTCTGTATTGCATTTCTCTGTCCAAGTATAAACCCTGAAAGAAATACATTATCAGAAAATAAACTGCTCAGTAACCACACAGTTTGCATTTTTGTGTTCTTAAGTGTCACATTTTAGGCAGGACCTGAGTAACTAAGACTTGCCCAAATGTATAGTATGCATGCATGTAATCACTGTGAGGGGAGACTATGATATTGTATCGTGCTCATGCACAAGTGTTTCAAAGCCCAGTGACATTGAGAACGCGCAAGTGCTTGGGAAAGGGAAAGGGGGAAAAGTGCATGGAAGGGGGAGAATAGAAAGTGCAGAGCAGAGGAGAAACAGAATAAATAGTAATAACAAATGAATAGATAATGGAGGCAATAAACAGTGGTAGTGCAGCCAGCAAGTGGCAAGTGCTGTGCTTACGGCAGCAGACTGCGTAAGTCTGATAAGTGCAGAAAAAGGAGAAAAAAGGGGGGGCGCTGTATGGGTACAGATACAGTCCCCAGTGCAAGGGGTGGCCGAGAGGGAGTGCAGGAGGGTGGCAGGGTGAGCAGGTAACTGTGCCCAGGGGAACAGAGGGTGGCCAGGTGCAATAATATGACATTTGGGCCTGCCCATCTTTAGCCGTCTTGCTCCAGCAAGGCACTGAAACACAAAAGGAGTGATTACATAAATTAGCACACTGCTGAAATGCTAGTGAATACAAACCTCTGGTATGCTAAAACCATGCTTTCTACCTGTGGTACTGAGTGGGAATGAGGCATTTGAAAAATATTTTCTCATTAACAGATAGTATTTTTCTTTCTTTTTCGGTTTAGTTATGGTTGTAGTGGTTTGGGGCATGGTAAAAAATACCAGACAAAAATATATAGGGAATGTTGAGTCCTCCGTGGTTCTTGGCTGAGCCTATAGTGAAGGGGCAGTGTTGGGGAGATTTATCAGTGTTATGCCTAATTCCCTCTCCCAGAGAGACCCCCAGCACTTTGTGCTGGCCTTCTGGACCTTTTACTTTCTATCCTGAATGAGGGGAGCCTTTTTCCCCTCATTTATTCATAT
The DNA here is from genome assembly GCF_040938575.1 of Ambystoma mexicanum. Classification (NCBI taxonomy): domain Eukaryota; kingdom Metazoa; phylum Chordata; class Amphibia; order Caudata; family Ambystomatidae; genus Ambystoma; species Ambystoma mexicanum. The sequence goes on from NC_090925.1 coordinate 527,978,446, forward strand.
GTGCTTTGACTTTTGGAACTCAGCTCTGTTTGTTTAAATAAAATGTCTTCTATGGAGTCTGCTTTCCTCCATAACGCTTAACTTTTGCAGCACACAGCACCCTATGTGCAGTGTTGCTGGGAACCCTTTGGGTTCTCCTTTGAGATTCTTTCACTATCCTTAAAAACGACTTCTTAAGGCTACTTTCTATGTTTCCTAAAATGTTATTGTAGGAGAGATTAGCACACTGCCTCGTATGTCAGTGCTAAGGGGATACGTATCCCTCTATCCCTGCGACTTTGTAGTCACAGTGACAACCCTAAAGTTATGGTTGTTCGCAGTGGACATGCTCTACCACCTATTGGGCTATATTTTTCTTTTACCAGACTGTATTAACAATCTCGGTTGTGCACAATAAGGTCCCCGATGCTCTAACATGGTGGCTCCTTTCTTTTATCGCCATTTCCCGTGTGGTTGTCTTTTGTTAGCCCTTCTACCATTCTGGGAAGTGGAAGTGTTAGGAAGAATTTTCAGTTTAGTGATAAATTCCTCTTAGAGACCCCCAGCTCTTTTGCGGAACTTTGGGGCTTTGTACTTTTAATCCTATGTATTTTCTGTCTGTGTTTCTTTCGGTTGTGGAGTTTGACAAACTCAATAGGCATCTTTTTAAATTGTGGCACACAGCGCCTTCAGTGCAGTGGCACAGGGAAGTCTTTTAGAGTTCCCAAAGGTTTAAATACCTTCTCTTGGATAAACTGCTGTTTCCAAGAGCAATAAAGTGAAATTGACTTTACTTAAATTTGTAACTTTCTAGACCCAGCACACACTATCTTTCAATGGGGTGCTAGAAGGGTTACTTAGTATCCCCTTTATCTAGTTTCTCATGTAACATTTTTATGTTACCCTTTCTACGATGAATGGCTGGTGGCAGTGGTTTACTTTTAACTACCAATGATCGTATTTACTGTGGGCTGCGTTCTCAGCTGCAGTAAGGCACCACTGGGTGCCCATTTTGTCAAAATGGCCCCAGTCTTCTTTTTTCGCCATTTCTTCGTGTAAAGGTCCTTCTTGGGATTTACTCTGTGCGCCAAACCAGGTTTGGTCCCTTTGTTCGCTTTGCCTTTAGCGGGATTCACAAGTGAAGCCCGCCTCTGGCTGCAGAGTGTCTGGCAGGGACAGGAAGTGAGGGAGGTGCTCGAAACTCCCTGTGCTTAATCCCCTTGGTTACAGGAATCCACCCAAAGGTGATTGGCCGGCTGGCTGTCCAGCAAGGATATACACCCTGCTGTTTGACTGGCAGCTAGGCTGGAATGAATAGGAGAAACCTGCCTAAAAGGTAAGGATTTTTGGCTTGGGAGGCTGTCGACCACTGGACAAAGGAATCCAAAGAAGAAATTGGAAGATATGCCTGCTGCAACTCCTGGACCGTTGATTTACCCGGTGAAGCCCTGCTAGTGTGCTGAAGCTCTGAATTCGCCTCGACTAGAGAAGCCCTGCAAGGACGACTTCTCCCCTTGAGTTCGTGGGACCAATCAACTCCAAAGTGAACTTGTCTGGACATCCCCCCGGAGCTGGCTGTACTTGCTACTGCAGAAACCGAAGTGCCAGTGAGAGGAACACCAGAATCACTTTTAAGTTGGCCAAGATCTCCAGGAAGATCCTCTGGACTCCTAGGAAGCAGGACTGACCGAGCCTGAGCCACCTCAACAGAGTACTGGACCCCAGATGCAAGGAAAGTCCATCTCGACAGCCAAGAATCAGCGGTGGTGCAATTTGCTGAGACGCGAGGAGCTGAAACCGCAAAGTGCCGCTGAATAGATGTTGGTCCTTTTCTGTTGCCGACCGTTCCTTTGTGTTGCAGGAGTCCCCAGTAGCCTCGCTCTTGTCCCCGCGACTGAGGCACAGGAACAGGATTTGCAGAGCCACACAGAAACAGAAGCCAACTGTGGAACCATTTCTTCTAACCAAAAGTACTGTACAGTCTAGGAGAACATACGTCTTGTAATCTTCCATGCTCTCAGTTTGAGACTGGTGTTGGTTGCCTTGTAGAGTTGCTCACAGCTCCTTTACCTCACAAGCCTAAAAAGCTTGCGGCCCTACATTGATTCTTCTTTTCTACAACTTTGTGCAAGACTTTTACTCACCTACAAGAAGTGCATTTCCTAAGGTACTGTGGGGCTAAAGGCCGAACTAGCCTTAAGCCGAAAAATTGTTCCATTGTGACTGGAGTGCGTTTCAAGGTGTTTGGATGTCCACGCATACCTCTGGCCCCGGCTTGATAGCTTGTGTCCTATTATGAAGTTGTAGTGGAGGCATTGTTCTCTCTAGGCTTGACTATTGCAATAGCCTCCTCCTCCTTAATCTACCTTCGTCCACACTGCAACCCCCTCCAGCTAATCCAGAATAGGGCAGCAAGACTTATCCTTGGCCTCAAGCCCAGGGACCGCATCTCTCCTGCCCTACAAAGTCTACACTGGCTCCCGATCGCAGCACAGATTAAATTCAAATCCCTCTGCATCATCCACAAGGTTATTTGGGTCAGGGGAACCACTTTATCTGCAACTCTTTCTGACCAAATACTCCCTCTCTAGACTCCTGCACTCCTCTGGCACCAACTGCTTGCATGGGAAGTGGTTTGCTCAACCGAGAGCAGGTGGTTGATCGACTTCCTCAGCAGGCTCCCTTCTTTGGAACAGCATCCCCCCTCCCTCTTTGTCTTGCACAGGTCCTCTTTAAGTTCTGGAAAAGCCTCAAGACCTCTTCCTTCCCTCTCTCCCCTGCTAATTGCACAGTAGCCTGGCTGGTGTGCAGTGCCCTTATGCTTCCTCGGGGCCCTGACCTCCCACATCTTATCCCAGCTGCTGTCTATCCTCTGCAATTGCCTCGGCTCACCCTCCACCACTGGAGGTTGCACTTACCTTCTCCAGCATGGGGTCTGGCATGGATTCACATGCTCATGAATATTCCCCACCGTCAGACTGGGAATCCCCGGTAAAAATCTGTTTGTTTCATTTCTGAATTGTCTTTCTCCTGACAACCAATCACTGGTCTCTGGGTCATGCTGCCCCCAGCCAATGACTGCCCTCTACCTAAGCCCCCCTCTGGCAGCCATATTCAGATTTTTACCTCTCGTTCAAGTGTTGGGAGTTCTCGTGCTTAGCTCTCGAGCATTTTTTTGCGTTTTACACTATTTGGAAGAGTTTTACTCTATTTTGTCGGTCAGTCGAGCCTTGCGCTCAATCAATATACCTTCCCATTAACGGGGACCCGTTTTTTGGATTCCTCAGAGCCCCTCAAGGGCGAATTTCGTCAAGTTTCTTTGTGGAGGATTCCAGAAGTTTCTTCATGGCCTACGCCGCGTGGACATGTCGGAGGAGAAGGAGGATTCAGCTCCCCTTTTCAAGATTTGTTCTGACTGCGGCTTGCAGAATGTCTTCTCGGACGACAAGCATTCCAAGTGCCTCTACCGCCTGTACCCGGACCCAACGCACGTGGAGGAGGACTGTGCGTTTTGTCAGGAGATGGTGCCCCCGCACGCTAAAGAAGCGGCATAGGCGGGGCTACAGGCAAAAGCCCCTGCTCTGGGTGGGTCCCAGCAGTATGCCTCACCTGCTCCCGGGAAAGCTGAGCGGTCTTCTAAGACCTTTGAGGGCGCTCCTCCCACGGGTGCCCAACAAAAGGCTAAACACTGCGAGTCCACTGTCACCGGGAGGCCATTGCGACAGGCTCCTCGACGGCCAGGGCGAGTACAGGGTCATCAGCGGCTTCGATCACCAGCCAACACTCAGGATCTTCGTCAAAGAGGAAGTCGGACCATCCGGGCAAACTCAAGGGGAAGCCCAAGGCCGGCCCGCCGGAGAAGGCCAAGAAGGCCAAGGGGGAGCGGGGCTCTGACCCTCCCCCTAAGGAGAAGGCCGCCGGTCCGACCAAGACCGTGAAGGCCCAGTGGCATCCAGCGAAGGCCCAACCTTCCATCGAGGGGGTGGCAGCGTCACTCGCGCAGGCTGCCGTGGTGGACCTGCAGGACGCACCCCAGAAGGCTAGAGTATCCCTGCCAGCCAGGAGGGAGTCTTCTTTTCAGCCCATAGAGAAGACACTGGAGAAGATGATGGCAGTCATTTCACCGAAACCACCCCCCCCTGGTCACAGAGAAAGAGGGGAGAGGCCAGGTAGTCCTCCAGGGCACGGATATCTCCTCAGAGGAGGAGCTTACCTGCCTCCAGACCATCCAGGAGGAGCATTGCATTGAGGGCTGGCCCTACGGCAAGGATTCTGATGAGGACAACTAGGAAGGCGACGATGAGGAGACTGACGAGGAACAGCAGGACGTGGAGGGCCTGGGTGACCAGCCTACGCCCCAGTCACCGGCTCCACCTTCACCTCCGTCACCACAGCAGCCACCTGGAGATATCTCTGCAAGACATCCTCTCAGTTTTGCAAACTCTAATCTCAGAGATCCAGACGAGGATGCCTCTTTCACCGGCGGCCCCTCACGCGGTGCAAGGGTTGACGGGGGAACCACTGATCAAGAAGGGGAAAGTTTACCCTCCACCTCCTTGCCACCCTTCGCCTCCCTCTCCCCCCCACCCCCCCAACTCCTCGAGGGATGACGGCAGATTGGGGAACCTCCCATCTCCACCGCCCAGATCTTTGCCACTGGACAAGATAGGCTTGTTTCACGCCATGATCTCCAGGGCTTCTGAGCTCTTCCAGCTCGTTCCTGAGGAGAAGGAGGGTTTCCTATTCCAGCGCCGCGAGGCCAAGAGGAAGACCGTCCTTTCAGTCCCACTCCTGGATGACATTTGGGACGAGGGGCTGGCCCTCATGAAGAACCCTTCCACGGCCCCTGCAAAGAGGGACCGTTATGAGAAGAAGTACAGGGTGCCGGACTCTCTGCCCAAGTGCTTACGGACCCAACCGTCACCGGATTGTGGTACTGGCAGCAGCCAAGAAGGGCTCCTCCTCCTTCGGGGGCCTCCACCCCCCAGGACAGTGAGGGGAAGAAGTTGGATGCCATGGGACGACGAGTTATCACGTCAGCAGCGACTACCATCAAGGCTGCCAATGCTCTCGCCATTGTGGCATGTTACGACTGGGAACTGTGGTTCAAGATCGCTCCCCTCCTGCACTTCCTTCCCGACGACAAGAGGTCGGAGGTTTTGGAGATTCTGCAGGAAGGCACCTGACCACGCCATCATCGGTGGCCACAGACATCGCAGACACAGGATTCCATCAAATGAGCAACAGCGTTTGCCTTCGGCAGGGCTGGCTTAGGGCCACCAATATTTTCGCCAGGACGTTCAGTTGAGGATGTTGGACATGCCCTTCGACAGGGAATATTTGTTCGGGAAGGCCGTAGATGAGTATCTTCAAGCCATCAATACGGACACAGTGACGGCTCGTGCCTTTCGGACCTCTGGCAGCAAATCCCAAGGATCCTCCAAAGGTTTCAGTGGAGGTGCCTCGTCTTACCGTCGACCCTCCCGCTCTTCGGCCCAAGAAAACAACAGGGGCTGTGCCAAGTCTGGAGGAGGAAGTAGTAGTCGCCAGGGTCCCCAAGGCGGCGATTCGACATCCAAAAAGAATTGAACCGGCTGTGGCATCGGTCCCCCACCCGTGCACCCCGGTGGGAGGCCGGGTAGCGAACTTTGTCAGCGTGTGGAAGACCATCTCCACCGATCATTGGGTACTGGACGCTCTCACCCACCGACACACCCTGGAGTTTCAACGGAAGTGTCCCAGAATACCACCGGTGGCCCGGCAGGAAAACCATGTCCCTCAGCTGCTGCTGCTGGAGGTGCAGGCCATGCTAAAAAAGGGTGCAATAGAGCTTGTCCCAAAGAGGCTCCAGGGCTCCGGAGTGTACTCTCGTTACTTCATCATGAAAAAGAAGACCGGCGGCTAGAGGCCCATCCTAAACCTCTGTCGTCTAAACAAGTTCATCAGGTCCCAAAAGTTCTGGATGGTGACTCTTCAGCACGTGCTCCGACAACTAGAAGAAGGGGTCTTTCTGTCGTCGCTGGATTTGAAGGATGCTTACTTCCCCATCCACAAGGAACACCGCAAGTTTCTGCGTTTCGTTGTTCAAGGGCAACATTGCCAATTCAAGGCCCTTCCCTTCGGATTGAATTCGGCGCCAAGGGTTTTCACCAAGTGCCTGTGGCGGCGCAGCTGCCTCTGCAAGGGATCCACGTCTACCCGTACCTGGACGACTGGCTCTTTCGGGCCAACTCAAAGGAGATTGCCATCGACCACACAGTGAGGACCATCCGCCTGACAGACCTGGGGTTCTCTGTGTCCTGGTTGACTCCATCGCAGGATGCACTGTTTCTGGGATCCCGACTCAACACAGTGTTGTGCCTGGAGTCTCCATCGGAGGAAAGGATAGCATCCATCTTGGCCAAGGTGCAACGGCTGTTGGCACTGAAGGTCGCCGCGTTGATGACTGTCAAGTCTCTGCATGGCATGATGTCTTCATGCATCTACCTCATACAACTATGGAGGCTGCGGATGCGTCCACTACAGGAGTTTCTCGATGGCCGTTGGATACAAGTGTCGGGAAGCTTCCAGGACAATATCAAGCTCGACGAGAGCCTCCGGTCACGACCGACGCTTCTCTGGAAGGTTAGGGAGCTCACACCGGACGTCTTCACACAAGAGGCCTGTGGCTACCGGAGGAGAAGACGTTGCACATCAACATTCTGAAGCTGCGAGTAGTGTTTTGGGCCCTCAAGTACTTCCTTCCGTCCCTCAAGGGCAAGGTGGTGGGGCTCTTCACGGACAATACCACCACAATGTTTTACATCAGGAAGCAGGGGGGGCACTAGATCCCTGGCGCTCTCCAAAGAGGCGCAGGACCTATGGCACTGGGCCGTAGCCCAGGCATTGTTTCTCATCCCGTTTCATCTGACAGGAGTGAAGAACACAGTCGCCGACACTCTCAGCAGGAAGCTGCGCTCTTGCCACGAGTGGGAACTTCGGCAAGACCAAGTGGATCACCTGTTCCGCAGATTGGGCCAATCCCCAGATTGATCTGTTTGCGACGGCAATGAACACCAAGTGCCGGAGGTTCGCCAGCAGGTTTCCCCAACCGGGGGGAATGGGGGACGCATTCTCATTCCCCTGGGATGGCCTGTCTCTGTATGCGTTTCCTCCGCTGCCGTTGCTTCTTCGACTCGTCAATCAACTCAAATGGTCCTGGCGCAGAATGACACTCGTTGCACCGGCGTGGCCGAGGCAGATATGTTACCCGGACCTTCTCAGCATGTCAGCGTCCCCTCTAGTCAAGCTTCCAGTGCTCGCAGATCTTCTCACCAGGGAATGAGGTGCAATTCTGCATCACGACCCAGGATTGCTGAACTTGAAGGCCTGGCTCCTGCAGCGTTACAGTTCGGGGACTACGATCTCCCAGTGGACTGCAAGGAGGTGCTTGCCAAGGTTAGAGCATCGTCTACTCTTAAATGCTATGGACATAAATGGAAGAGGTTCGCCGTTTGGTGCCGTACACAGAAGATCGATCCTCTACGAGTCACGGCTCCGCAGGTGCTGCCATCTCTGCTGTCGTTGGCCAAGGTTAGACTGGCTCATGCCTCCATCAAAGTTCATCTGGCGGCTATCTCTCGCTACACCAGATCTCCGGGGCGGTCGTCATTATGGTCACACCGTCTGGTTGAGGAGTTTGTCAAAGGATTGTTCCATTTGTTCCCGCCAGTGAAGGCTCCAGCCCCGGCGTGGGAACTCAATGTGGTGCTAACTAGGCTCATGGGTCCTCTGTTCGAGCCTATGCATTCGGCGCCGCTGAAACTTTTGTCGTGGAAGACAGCTTTTCTTGTGGTCATCAACTCAGCACAACGAGTGGGAGAGATCCAGGCACTCTCATGTAAACCACGATACTTGACATTCCACGAAACGAGGGTGGTGCTACGGAGGCACCCCTTGCCGTCTGACTTTCATCTAAACGAGCCCTTGGTATTGCGTGTGTTTTTTCCAACGCCTTTGTCGCTGGATGAGAGGACTTTGCACTCGCTGGATGTGGCTAGAGCGCTTAAGTTCTATTAGGACCGCACAAAGAGTTTCTGGAAGACGTCCCAACTTTTTGTGAACTTTGGCCCTGTGAACCATGAGAAGGTCCTCTCCAAGGCTTCCATTTCCAGGTGGCTCTCTGGCTGCATCACCCATTGTCACCGGTTGGCGAACCAACCATTGCCTGGCTGTCCAATAGCCCATTCGACCAGAGCGATCGCTGCAACTACGGTTTTCCTGTCTGGTGTGCCCCTGCTGGACATCTACAGGGCTGCTACGTGGAGTTCGACGCACACCTTCACGAGTTTCTACTGCATCGACAGGGATTCCAGGGAGGAGTCCAGAGTCGGCCAAACAGTGCTGCACAACCTGTTCGCTTGAAGGTGAGCCTGGTGAGGAGGTAAGGGATGCTTATGTTGAGCCTTGCCACCTCCCGTGGTTGTGCATGTATGTACTGCTATGTATTCTTTATTCATGAGCATGTGAATCCATGACAGACCCCATGCTGGAGAAGGAACAAGTTACTTACCTGTAACTGTTCTCCAGCATGGGTCTGGCATGGATTCACATGCGAACCCTCCCGCCTACCCCTCTGCGGCTCTTCTCTTGGTCCTACTGCCACTTTACGTACTACCAAATCTGAAGATGGCTGCCAGAGGGGGGGCTTAGGTAAAGGGCAGTCATTGGCTGGGGGCAGTATGACCCAGAGACCAGTAATTGGTTGTTCGGAGAAAGACAGTTCAGAAATGAAACTGAAACAGATTTTTTCTTTACCAAGGATTCCCAGCTGACGACGGGGAATATTCATAAGCATGTGAATCCATGCCAGACCCATGCTGGAGAGCAACAGTTACAGGTAAGTAACTTGTTCCTTTCTTGTTAGCACTTCACCTGCTGCTCTCCATGAGCACCAAAGCACCAATCCTATACCACATCCCCTCTGCACTTGATGTTCTGAACCATCACAAGGCATAGCAGGTTTGTCTTCCCCTTCCCATTGTCTCTTCTTATTTTGTTTTATTTAATTAGTTAACATTGTTGCAATTTCATTGTCTATCATCCCCTGTCCCCTCCCTGTTGCCCTGTGGTTGTTTTGAAACAGTATTTGCTTCCTGTATAAGCACCTAACAAGTGAACAATAAAATAAATGTGTATCACAAGTATGACACTGACACAGTAGGTACAATTTGTAAAACCTTTATTGAAGTTTCTGGGGATGGAAAGACTCCTACTTTGCCCTATAAGATGGGAGTAGTCTTGACCATCAAACGATAAACAAAGTGAAATCAAAATGGCCTATGCTAACAAAATCTCATGCCTGCCTTGTCTTGTACAAAAAGTGTATAAAGGTGAAATAAATGTAAAGGAAAAATCAGTGTTCAAAATAATAAATGTGGCTGAATCAGCTCTCCTCCCCACATTGGACCACACAGAGTAATGCGGTCCGTGTAGTCGGGATGACACACTTTGACTTGGGTTTTCATTACAATAAACCGTTCCAAAATGTGGATCGATGCTCGCCTGGCCTTCCACGTTAAAGTCTCTCTTGCCAGACTTCAAATAATGTTTAAACAAAAAGTTCATGTAGGCCCCCCTCAGACCTTTCACAACACAGTTCAATAAGACTTGCAAGGGTCTCCCTTCCCTAAGCTTATTAAACTTTGGGTCTTCCTCAGTCAGGCTCACACCGGATGTCAGACTTTCGAATGTGCGTTGCTTTCTTTACAGACCTCTGCAGAATCACTTTGACTAAAAGTTCAAGATTCATCTTTCACTCTCCCCTTCTCTAGGTGTTAAGTTTGCTTCCTTCGCTTTTGCAGTACATTTGCTTTATCTTCACAAACAATGCACCTTTCACTGAGAGTTTCAAGTGGGCTACTTCCTTTTGCCGGACCACTCGGTTACTCAGTATCGCTGATTTCACAGCTGTCCTTACTTCAAAGTTCATTCACAGGCCTGCCTTTCTTCGCGTCCTATCCACAGGCATGCAGCCTTCACTTGCGATAAATGTTGCCACTTCAATCTTTAGCACACACCGGTCCCTCAGATCGCTTTCCAACTCATCGGCTGTGTGAGTTTCTTTCTTGGTTTTACGATTTTCAATTCACAAGTCAAGGTTAGTACCACTGGCTAGGCCTTGCCTCCCCAACTGTGTCGTTCACCCGTGAGGGTCGCTGCCGTCGTTTAAACACAATGCAGCCTTCTAATGTGGGATCTGGCCTTCTCCACATGTCTTTTGTGGCCTGTTGAAGGCAACAACCTCCAGTAGGGAACTTTGTTTTTTTTGACTCGCTGCTCTCGTCCGTTGTTCTGTTCCAGTAGGATTGCCTTCGCCCGGACGCGCTGCTCGTACTCGAGTTCCACCTTGCTCAGAGAGTGTCTCTAGGTTCTACCTTTTATCCGTATGAGGAGAGTTAATTGGTATAATGTGTATGCATTTAAAGTCAAGTGCCTGACCTGATTTAACAGGACATGTCCAGTACGATTTATGAGAGTTAGTCTTGTTACTCTGTCACCCTCTTCCTCTGCTCAGTTGTTAGGGAGAATTCTCAGAAATGTGCTAATTACTCTCTACTTTAGAGACCCCCAGCAACTTTGCCGGATTTTTGAGGACTTGAATTTTTTATCTGGAGAGAGCGAGACCCTTTTTCCCCACTCTCTTGTAATTTTGGTATGATTTGTACACTGTGTTTCTTTGGTTGTGGAGTCCGACAAACTCCATAGGCATCAACGTTTACATTGTGTCACACAGCACCTTCAGTGCAGTGACACTGGGAAGAATTTTTAGATTTCGCAAGGTTTAAATACCTTCTCTTCGATAAACTGTTTCCAAGAGCAGTGAAGTGAAATTGACTTTACTTGAATTGTAAACGTTCTATAGCCAGCACACACTATCTTACAATAGGATGCTGGAGGGGTTACTTAATATCCCCCTTTGTTTGTTTGTTTATTTGATATAGCGCAAAACCAAACTTGCAGGTAGCCGGGCGCGAACATTACAAGGATACTTGAGGACTTGGTTACAGTGAACATACAAAACGTGGCAATAGGAGCAGTTCTAGTTACAGTGAGCACACAAGACATGGCAATAGGAGCAGTTCTAAACATTATAGTCTGCATAGGTTTATACAGTTAGTGCAGGCATGGGGAGCAGAGGAAATAGGTTATAGGACAATTCAACTAGCGATACGGTCTAAATGTAGTAGTGTAGTTGAGTGCCTGGAGTCGGGAGACAAGAGGGATCTGAGTGGTAGACGACCAGGGATAGAGGTCCCAAGGGTCCAGTGAAGTGGCTGGGTGCTAGCAGTGGAGGTCTGGGTCCCTAGAGGACAGGTTAGCAAAGGTGGGTCAGGAAGGTGTCGCTCAGGATGAATGGTTCTATTTGGGAGGTGGATCACATTAGATGTCATTGGAGCGCAACCATGAGAGCACTTTGCGTCTGAAACTTGGGTAGGGTTGGTCGTTTCTGAGTTCTAAGGGGAGTTTGTTCCAGGTTTGAGCAGCTGTGACTGGAAAGCTAGCGCCGCCAGCTGTGCTCTTTTTGTATCGAGGCACCAGCAAGGTGAAGGCGTTGGTCGTTCTTGTGGGGCAGATTGAAGTTATCTTGTTGATTCTATTTAGGGAGGAGCTATATTATTCTAGGTAGGGAGGACCTGTATTGTTGAGGCGTTTGGAAGTGAGTGAAAGAGTTTTGAGGGTAATCCTGTCCTTAATTTTTAGCCAGTGGATGTTCCTTCTGGCAGTCGAGACATGGTCTCTATTCGGAATGTTTATGGCTACTATAAGAGCGTTATTTTGGAGAGTTTGTCTAGCTTCTCATGTAACATACCCTTTCTTGGATGAATGGCTGGTGGCAGTGGTTTACTTTGAACTCCTGTGGTGTGCATGTACCGCGGGCTGCGTTCGCAGCTGCAGTAAACCACCCAAGGGTGCCATTTTTGTCAAAATGGCCCCGGTCTTCCTTTTTCGCCATTTATTTGTGGAAAGGTGCTTCTTGCGATTTACTCTGTGCGCCAAACCAGGTTTGGACCCTTTGTTTATTTTGCCTTTGGCGGGATTCACGAATGAAGCCCGCCTCTGGCTCCAGGGTGTCTGGCGGGGGCAGGAAGCGAGGGAGGTGCTTGAAACTCCTTGTGCTTAGTCTCCTAGGAGACAGGAATGCACTCCTATGTGATTGGCTGGCTGGCTGTCCGGCAAGGACAGCCACCCTGCTGGTTGACTGACAGCTAGGCTGGAATGAATGAGAGACACCTGCATAAAAGGCGAGGTTTTTTTGGCTTAGAAGGCAGAGCCCACCACTGGACGAAGGAATCAGAAGAAGAACTTTAAGAAGACACCTGCTGCAAATCCTGGACCATTGGTTTGCCTGGTGAAACCCTGCTGCTGTGCTGAAACTCCAATTTCGTTTCGACTAGAGAAGCCCCACAAGGACGACTTCTCTCCTTGAGTTGGTGGAACCAATCAACTCCCAAGTAAGCCACCTGGACATCCTCTTGGAGCCGGTGGAAATTCCCCTGCAGTTGCTGCTGGAACCGAATTGCCAGGGAGAGGAACACCAGATTGTGTGCGTTGCTTTTAAGTTGGTCAAGAGCTCCAGGAAGATCCTCTGGACACACAGGAAGCCAAAGGTACTGTTAAGTCTAAGAGAACTTACCTCTTGTTGTAAACTTATTTGTTCTCTGCTGCAACCCATCTTGGTTGCCCTGTAGAGTTGCTAACAGCTCCTTTACTTCAGAAGCCTAAACAGCTTGTGGCTCTGCTTTGATTTCTTCTTTACTTCTAAGACTTCTAAAACATTGTGCAAGACTTTTACTTACCTGCAAGAAGTGCTTCAGCTCACCTATAATTTTTCCCAATTGACGTTGGCCTAGCCTGACTCCCTGAATGACTCTTCTTCCTTTCGACATTGTGTTTTGCCTTCCTTCCAGGAAGGGGTTACCTAACTTTGCATTGGGGGTTACCAAAAATACTTACCTGCTTCAGAATATTTGTGTGATCTCTTGTTTTGTTCTAATAACCTTTTTCTTTGACAAACTCCTTAAGGATGATCCTAAGTGCAAACAGTGGTATATTAATGTCCAGTGTCCTAGTTACTAAAGTCACCTAAGGGTGTAAGAAGTGTCTTTATGCCATCCCAAAAGGGTACTTCCTGATTTAGAAATATTAAGAATGTGTATTTTGGAGTGCCTTTGTGTCTTACTATTATATTGCCCCTTCGGAAGAAGGCTTACTCAAACTGACTGTTAAATTAATAATTGTTTAATCATGAAACTTTGAGTTTAAGTGTGTATTTGGATACTTGGCACTGTGAATCTCTGTGTAACTCCCCTATAGCTCACATTGACCCCTCTTGAGATGAGCCTTGCTGCCCAATCACGCTACCAACCTGTGTAGTTCAGTACTGCATACAATCTTGCCTAACACCAGTGTTTGTGTAAAAAGTTGGGTGGGGGTAGTTGGGACCTTGAGAATCCTAAAATAATAGGATGGGTTAGATGAACAAAAAAGGGGGGGGTGTACCACGTCTCGCCATCGGTGAGTGGTGTTGAGGCAGATGAAGACCCCTCACCCAGGTGATCCTCCCGCACTGGTCCACCAGAGGCGATGGCCGTGCCCTGACCACCTGAGAGAGAGAGTTCCCTGGGGACTAGCGAGTGAGACATAACTTGTGTTATCTTCCTAGGCATGTTTATTCTAGTGACTAAACTTTTCCTTTCCTGCTGCTACATAAGACTTTTTATTCTACTCCAAGGCTGACTTTTGGCTAGTTGGGGAGTGGACTTACAAAGCGCTAGAAGCCTTTAAGTTTTACTAGAATGTATAATGTTGCTAAAGTGTGAATAACCATCCTTTTCCTTCCTACAGACTTCGTCTGATGTGAATTTACTACATGAATGCAATTACCGTTTATCTGTAATCAATGTGAGTGGCGATAGTACCGATACTATGGTAGAACTGACATTAGTGTCTTTCTCTATAACAATTGTAGCCGCGAGCAACTACAATTGAAGCAGTCACCTTTGAAAAGTATTGTGAATAATTCCTATGAGTATTGGTTAGTTTAAAAGTGTATTCACTTCCTACCTTGTGTATATGCGAATAAATATATTTTGAATATAACTTTCAGTGTGTAAGAGTTTATTGTATTTGCTGTGCTCAGTGTACTTACTTACAGCTCCCATCCTCTTCGTAAGATCAGCTCTGCCGTTCTACCAAGATCCTTTGGGTAGTACAGACCTACACTAAGAGCTTGAGCCCTGTATACCAAGCGATAGTTGTCGTGGACTTTAGGAAAACTCCCCTAACGGGCAGTGCTGGTTTTCAGATCTTTAATGGGCATGTGCATGTACACTTTACTTATTTCTTTCACTTGTATATCCATTTGGTCAAATGTTTCTAAATTGTAAATTTGTATCTCCTCTTTATTACACAAATATTCCTTTTTTAACTCTTTATGTTGGGGAGTAATATTTCTGCTGCCACAGACTGGGGCATTTTAGTTCAAACAAAAGAGCCACATTATTTAGTAATATGTCATTTCTACACAATTCAAAGGGACTCATTTTGACAACATGGGCAAGTTGGAATGCAGGATATTCTAAACACATCTCTGCTGCAGGCACACTTCCCACTGGCCATGTTTCTTTTTGTATAACCTTAGCCTGCAGGTGGAATACAGTTCTTTGCTGCAGGCACACTACCACCTGTGCTATTTTATTCAGGGTTTGGAACTTCTTCAACAGCTATATTAATCCACTTAATATATTATTATTTGCATTGGGAATTGGTGAGATTGGACCCTGTAACTTTAAGATTTCTCAAAGGTCATCGGCAAATCAAAAATGCCTAAAGAAAAAACAATTTTCCATAGCGATTTCATGAACTACTGTTCTAGCTCAGTGGTTTTCAACTGCAAATTACAAAGATGCATTCGAAATATCTGGTTTTGAAATTCTGAGGGCTCACTTCACCGAACTTGAAATCAAACTCAGCAAGTTTCTATGGCAGGGGAAAAAATGGAGAATTGCAGAGTCTTGGGAGTCTGCTGAACCTGCTGTTCTTTGCCATGTGTGCTGCCTCTGTTGCGTAGCTCTACCCCCTTTACTCCTAAGGCGTAGCCTACTGTTTAACAACCCTGACTCACCGCGGAGCAGCTGCAGATTCGAGCTGAGCCTTGGCAGTATTAGAAGGCGTCGGAGGGCCGGTGATCTCCTTCTTATTAACAGTTGCGTATGAAATTTAGTTCGAAATGGAGCCCGGATGTCGACAACGACAAAATCAAATGCCCACGAGAGAAAAAAATAAACCCCCACATCAGTCCAACTAGTTTTGGGTACACCAACCTCTAACGCGGTCACTACTACGCTGTGGAAATCCAGAGCTGGTCCCTTTATCTAGACAAGTAAGTGCACCCTCGTTGTTATATGCTAAAGACTCTGCAGAGCTTCACTACAGCAACGATATTGACTGTACTAAGATAATTACACTTAATAACATCACTGTTAATAAATCTTTGGCTTCTGTGGATTGTCAAGTCGTCAGCAAAAAAGTAAACAAGTTGACTTGTGAATCCGTAGCCTACCATGGTGACTCCTACTCCTCTATTGCGGGACTTGGAGATGCCGTTGTGTGTGGCATGGATGATGTGGTGCTTCACAAGCCGGAGTCCGCTTTTCAGGAAATCCACTCCAACAACAAATCAGCCATAGAACGAGGTCTTCCTCATACGAATACCCATGCAGACTCAATATCTTCAGATGACTCGTCGACAGATTCTTCCTTTATGGAAAGGGAATTCCCGAAAATAAGGTGGAATTTGACGATTGATTCCTGCAGAAAAGAGGAGTCCAGGATGAAACAGCATGCCCTAACCAAACAGGTAATCAATGAATTACAGCCCATTCCTTTAAAATGTATGAGCAACTGAACGAGAACGTTAAAGATTTGTCTACTTTAACGGCGCTAATGAACTCTAGTTGATCAACATAGAATGTGACAATAAAACTCATAAGCAGTTGGCGCACAATGAGTTTAAGAGACTGGACTGTTCGCTAAGTGCCCTGGTAGACCAAAAACGCAATAATAGTGCAGACAAGAAACTCAAGTCATTTGGATGCTTGCTGCAACCAGCTCTCAAACTTTACTCAGTGTGCCCAAATGGAATATGGCCAAATGACACGACATATGAGTCATAAAGGTTTGAATATAATTGATGACTCTGAACTGAAAGACCGAAAACCTGATTAAGCGTTCCCGACGAGGTAAGTTATTCAAATATTGAATGCTTCTGTGACAAAACTCGTGCAGAATACACGGGGAGACTCCTCACTTGTAAATGTACTATTGCCATCGCAACAAAGATCATATTGCCATGAAACTGATGCAATAACGCCTTCTATTGTTGTAACAGACGAAAAGGAACTTGCAAATGCTGTGCAGGCTTCCGTATCGATAGTGGTGCTAAGGAGACCTATGAGGCTGACATATCTCATGGTTTGTCAACTTTAGCCAATGCGGATCGTCAAATTGGTATTCTTGACCTTTACAGTCACAGTTCATCTGGCGAAAAGGAAAAAAAAGGACGGTGTTGCTATAGTTGAGAATCAATTGTCAATCCAGATCAGGCTCGGTGCCCATGCTGTATTGACAGTGGAACTACGGGGAGTGTTGCGGATGGCACAGAGGATGGACCCTCTACCTCAGCCAATGCAGGTGGCCAAATGTGCAACCCTGATTTTGGCATTCAGGGCCAGTCAAGGGACAGAGGAAATGAGGATGGCTTATTCGCAATATTCAATGCAAAGAACGTGCAGCCTGGCAAGAAACCTGCAGTCAAACCCCCTCTGGCTAAAAAGACAAAGAACATAACTAAGTGGAAGAATCATCTTACCAATAACTCAAGAAAATGTATGCACAATCTTAAAACTGTAAACCTTGTGGTGAATACAGATAAGGCTGCAGAGAATAATGTAGAAACTAAAGTGTCTTCAAGGCTGGGTGCCGTACACACTGTGGCCTCACCTGAGGTACGTACAAATTTTGAGTGATGAAGAACAAGCAATTGATCTTTTAAATATGTCTACCTATGAAGACGACGAAGAGGTAATTTATGCACCTACAAACATATTATGTACAGAACAAAAAAGCACGATTGGTGCACTTAAGGACAATTTGAAGGAGTTGAAGCTGCCGGAGTCAAGAAGAACATGCACATTACTACTGCCGAGTATAATAAAACAGGATGATACTGCAAAACCTTTGAGTTCTAAATTTATCACGCTGGGTCAGAAATGGAACGAACTGGCTGAAGCACAATCACGAAGCCAGTCTATTATTCCAGGCACGTAATCGACTAGTCCAAATGATAATGTAAAGATGATGACTGGAAAAGACTCACGCCCAGTGTCTTCCACTAGTGCCCAAAGCAACACCTCCGACTTGAGCTGCACCCATAAAGATATGGAGTTTAACCGCTGGCAGAAGGGCAAAACAAGCAATATATCCTAGCAAAATTGCAACAAAAAAAGGCAATCAATGTACTGTCTGATGCTGGAGTGGATTCAGACAATTAAGGATGGGCTCATTTTGAATCGATACAATGTCATGAGACTGTTGCATCATGTGCCGATGCTTAGAACAATTGAGTCCAATGATATAAAAACTGTGGAGTTCCTGAAAGAGTACCAACATGACAAAGTAAGACTACAAATCGACTCCAGAATAATTTTTAATATTCTATTGGATGCAGCACCAGTCTTGGTATCGTTTGGCTTTGACATCTATGAGCTTGATGTTGATCAAAGCAACAGAAGCACCGATAAATGCAACACTGACAATAAAAGGGTGCATCCTTTGGGCTACATTAGTGTGAAAGGTAATGACGAGACTCAAAGGGGCTGTAGAGTTGACAACAGAGCGAGTCTAGTCACAAAAAATCGATCACCCATTAAACGAAGATGTAAACCCTCTTCAAGAGATCAAACCAACCTGGCGAATGCATTGAAATCACCTTTTCCAATGGAAACAAACCTCATTATGAGTTAGCCGGTCCGGAAACAACAGTGGCAGTAAATCCCGTGCCACTGTTGTTTCTAGACCGGCTGATTCCGAGTTCTGCAGGAGGGAGGTGTCACTCCCGCCCGCTCTGACCTGGCAGGAGTAACGCCCCCTGCCTGCAGGCGGAAATGGAGATACGGCTCCGTCATAGACGGAACCAGGGTTTCCATTGTCCCCATCCCCATGGAGTCCTCTTCGACTCCATGGGAATGGGGATTTACGGAATTCTGCCTCTGGAATTACCGGGTCACCGGGGTTGTAATGCCCCAGTGATTCCGGTAATCGCAGAGGCGGAATGGTATTTCGGGTACAGCGGCAGCCTGCCGGTTTTTCCAGCACGGCTACCGCCAGACTCGTAAAGAGGGCCAAAGTCTCTAATGAAACTGCAAGTAGCATAGTGACGCAAAACCCAATTACCAAATCTAATAACTGGAATTGGCTTGTAGCAACACTAGCCCGGAAAAATCGGAGTTAACTTCAAGATGGGGATGTTAAATCAACAATCACTATTGGATCCTGGAATACTAGAGGGTTTACACGTTTCTTGATGCCTTTGAAATTTCCATCAATCCAACTATTAAAAAACAAAGAGGCAGACCGATAGCGGGCCTGCTGACTCTTGTGCAGAAAAGCTCAGGATACAGAATCATTGAATCTAAGAATTTCTCTCTGTATATCCTAGTGACAGTCCTCCGGTCTAAAGAAATAAGTAACTTAGAAAGCACTCCTGTGCATATCATCCATATGTATTGGCATCACAAATCTGCTGGTACCTCTGTCTTTATTGATCAAATATCTGAGTTGACAAGATCAACGAGGAAGAAAATTCACCGGATAGAATCTTGTGCAGTGACTTAAACATAAACTGCTTAAATTGTAAACAAGAGCGCACAGGGAAACAGCGTGACACTGCCTGTATCGCTAATCTATGGTGCGCTGAAATGGAATGAAGAAATATGGGACTACTGAATGGAAATTTAACAGGTGATGTCCCCGCCCAGTATACGTGGAGGAGAAACATGCAGAAGTCAATTTTAGACTACTTTTTTGTCTCTGAGAGCATGGTTAAACAAGCAATCTTCTTACAGTTCACACCTAAAACGGAGAATGATCATAACCTGGTGAAACTTCATCTGATCGATACTAATAAAGGGCTCCCCAAAATGTGGCAATCTGAAGTACTAATAGAAACTAGTAGGATTCGACTGAGACTTCAAGAAAATGAGGTCAACATGCTAACTAATATTTACTCAGAGGATCATGAGATAATGGAGTACCAACATCTGTTAAAACAATTTGTTGAAAAAAAGCAAGGCTTGCGGAAGTGTGGATTTAAACCAAAGCATGCTTTTAATCTTCAAGTCTCAATAAGAAAACGCCAAATGCATTACGAAATCAAAGAATGCTCTCAAACAAAATATGTCGCTCTGCTGAAAAACGATCTGTAAAGCAGAAATACAAAAATTGGTTGATCTTGTATAAAGCAACCCTCCAACAGCAAGATGCTGAGATAATGCTAATCAAATTGAGTGATAAGAATTTTGGAGGGTGATAAATGAAGAAAATGACCATCAATTAGCATTTCAACAGAATGTAGTGACAGAAAATTAGTGGGTCTCCTTCTATAGTAAACTATATAGTAAAAAAGGGAACAGCATAGAACCAAACTTCCCAAATTTTGATTGATGGGACCTTGATTTCGATAAAGAGGATACGTTGAACATCATTAAAAAAATAAGCGCATCCAGAGCACCCGGCCCTGATGGCTTAACTAACTTCACACTGAAGATGAATCCGGAAAAATGGGCCGAATTCTCTGTCTCTCTATTTAGAAAAATTAGGGCGCAGTGCGCGACACCAAGATCTTGGAAAAGCGCAATTATTGTGCCTATTTTAAAAAAAGGCAACAGAGCAAGCCCAAAAGACTATATACCAATTGCATTGCTGGATATGCAGGGTAAGATATATGTGACCCATCTGCAACACCAGCTATCAACTTGGATCAATGCTAGCCAGCACATTGATCAGAGACAGTCTGGTTTGGTCAAAGGTGGGGGGTGTGGTCTAAACCTCTTCATAATAAATCTCATGAAGATGGAAGCAATAAGAACGGGCAGAAGGGCGTACCTGGCCTTTATATACCTCTCTCATGCTTTTGATAGTATTGATTGCGAAATCTTGTGGGCCAAAATGGAAATATGGAAGTGCCACTTGAGCCTGCTCCTTGCCATTAAAGAGTCCCACACTGACACAGAGGTCAGGATTCGTCTGGATAGAGTGGGAATTATGTCTTCACCTATAAAGCTCTATACATGTCTGAACAAATGTAAACCGCCCTGTGTAAACCTAAGACCCTGTTCACTGTTGTCAAGGCTCTCTCCTCCTCTGACAAGCTTACCTCTAGCGTTAGACCCACTCAAAAATTGTGTGATGACCTATCGCATTTCTTTATTACTAAAATCAGTGACATTCGCCATAACATTGCAAAGACTACCCCTACGGCTTAGAGTAATAACACTGAACTCAATGTGAAATCATCTCCATCTGAAATGCCTAGATCGTCTGTCTTTCCATTATTCTCGGAAGAAGCAGTCCTTGCTGCCATTTACAAGATCAAATCTTCGTCCCCTTCTGACGCTATTCCGGTAGCGATCATGAAAACTATCTATCTCCCCTGATCTTTTAAGGGAAATTACTGCAGCGATTAACATTTCCTGCCAGTCTGGGACTATTCCCCCAGAAATGAAAGCTGCTAGAGTGATCCCTCTGTTAAAGAAGCCCACTTTGGACCCTACGGTCCTCGCTAATTTCCCACCCATTTCACTCCTTCCTTTTCTTTTGCGAAACTATTGGAATCTTTGGTTTCTACCTCACTCTTTTCCTACCTTGAATCTTCCTCTCTTCTTGACCCTGCTCAGGCCGGTTTTAGACCTGGCAGAGGCACAGAGAGTGTTCTGGTCTCCGTCCAGGAGGACATGGCCAGGCTGGTGGACTCAGGTGGGGTGGGGGCCCTGATTCTACTAGATCTGTCAGCGGCCTTCGACATTGTCGACTACCCCATCCTGCTGTCCCGTCTTGCTCAGATGGGTCTATCTGGGCAAGTACTGGCATGGTTCACCTCGTTCTTGGCGGATCGTACCCAGACTCTCTCCATGCCCCCCTTTCTATACACTCCATGCCTTCTTAGCTGTGGACTACCGCAGGGCTCCTCCTTATCCCCGATTCTTTTTAACATCTACATTTGGGCATTAGTGGGTCTCATCCAGTCCTTCAGCCTCAGGTGCTATTCGTATGCTGACGACACTCAGATTCTGATTCTTTTAGATCTAGATCAGGCTGAGATGGCTTCATGCCGCTTGAGTGCCTGACGGCCATGGGTAAAGGGATGAACCACAACTGGCTCAAATTTAACTGTGATAAGACTGAGGTTCTGGTGGTGGGGTACCCCCCCCCCGATCCGTTACTTTGGGTGTCCTCTTTCTGACCTGCTTCTCTGGGCAACCTCCCCACTCCTACAGGGAAGGTTAAGAACTAAGGGGTCATACTGACTGCTTTTTTCTCTATGGAGAGTCAGGTTGCTACGGTATGTCAAACTGGCCATATGCAGCTGAAAGTTCTAAAAAAAAGTGCTGGCTTTAATCCCTGAACATCTTCGTCCCCCGGTTGTGGCTGCCCTTATTCTATCACGGCCGGATTATTGTAATTCTCTATATTTAGCCCAACAGAGAGCGCTTATCCAAAGACTACAGCGCCTACAAAATCTAGCAGCTAGAGTAGCCACTGGCTCCCCCTAAGGGGCACACATATCCCCCGTCTCGTGCTCTCTCCACTGGCTGCCAGTATGCAAGCATATTAGATTTAAAGCTCTGTGTATTGTCCATCAGGCAATCCACAATGTGGGACCAGGGTTTCTGATAACAGAGTTTGTGCGCTATTTCCCCAATCTCCAGATTTGTTCGGCCACGGCTGATTTACTTGTGGTTCCTTCATTTAATTGCACAAGGTTAGGGGGCCGCTCCTTCTCTGTGGCTGCTGCCATTGCATGGAACGAGCTGCCGCCTCCCATAAAGAAATTAGCTGTCCACCTAGCTTTTAGCAAAGCTATAAAGACCCTTCTCTTCTAGTTGTGCTTGTTGCTGGCTTTCCCCTCTACATGGACAGCTTGCCTTCCTCTAGCGCCAATATGCCCCTCGGTGACCGTTTGCACTTAAGAAATTTCAAATAATAATAATATTAAAACTTTTTGTGGAGTAAACCAGGGGTGTCCTCTGGCTGCCATAATTTTGAGCCTGTTTCTGTCAGATATTGGTGATATGATAAAAAGTGTTGCATCATTCCCGCCGGAAATCCATGGTTCTCATCTAAGCTGGATATTTTATGCAGATGACTTAGTTTTGCTTGACTCTACTCCAATAGGGCTGCAACGCAAGTTATACGCTCTTGAAGAATATGTTGGCAAGAACGGCCTGTGTATTAACACAAATGAATCTGAAATTCTCATACTACAGTATTTGAGGAAAAATAAAGTCTTTTGCATAACAAATTCCAGTGGCATTTGGGAAAAGAGATACTTAAAACCTTTTAACTGCCATGGGTTTTCCCCCCCAGTGCCAAGGCCTTTTTTGGTGATTTCGGTAATTCACCAATCAAAGCCTTCTAACATTTTCTCCTTCATTAACCACTTAAGTGCCAAGGACGAGCTATATCGTCCTTGGCACTGGGGAGGTAATCCCAAGCGCGAGATACCTCGTCCTTGGCACTTAAAGGACCTCACTCCGTACTAGATACTTGGGCATGATCATTATTGGAAATTTGAACGATGCACCCTGGGCTGAAAATGCCAAAAGTAAATGCAGGCAATTGGCAATTCAAGTCTCAGTGCTGAATAGAAAACATGGTAAATTTTCATTAAAACCAGTGCTTGATTTTTACAATCAAAAAGCGTACCGGCAATAATCTACAGTGCTGAGTGTGCGGGCTGTTCACATACACTTTGGGCCACCTTGCAGAATACCTTTTGGTCAAAAGTATTATGGCTACCTAAAGGAACACCAACTGCCTGTATTCGTTTTGAATTAAATCTCATATCAATGAATGTGTGTATTTGCTGGAATATGCTTGCACTTTATCCTATAATGACAATAGAGCCTACTCTCCTTCAATTCAAAGTATTATACGATCCAGGAAGTGGAGAAAAACATTGCATATTGTCCTTATGGGTGGACCAAGCCAATAAAATAGTCAGACCTAAAAATTAATATTCCCACTTTGCAGACCAATCCCAATCTGGTACAAAGAAATTATGGGAACAGGACTGCTGCATGACAGAACGTGAGCGGCGGAAATGCAGGATAATGCAGAATGTTCGAAGTGAAGCAAAACCCTTTAATGTCACTCAAGGTTATCTTGTTAAATTTCCGAATCGATATCGCAGATCCGTGTACATGAAATTTCAAATTAATTTGCTTGACACAAATGAGAGACTAGACACATGGTCTTAGGCTGGTGTTGTTAGGTCTGTCTGCAGGCTGTGTAAACAACAAGAAGAAACACTAAAACATCTGACTCTCTTCTGTACAGCCCTTTGTTGGGACAGAACAAAGCATTTGGGAGGGTTTTTTGCTCTCAGCCAAACACTTAGTTCACAAGAATGGTGGCAAGTCATGTTCGATTAATCTGATAGAAGGCTAACAATTGCTTTAACTTTATTTTTCGAGGTTATGATAAAAATAATAGCTGAAGTGAAGAATAATCCATAGGAACTGTAAAGATATATATATAACAGTTCCTTTTTGTTCCTTCATTTTTGGATTTTTGGCTTGGACATTGATTTAAGATTCTTCTATTGTTGTTGGCCTTAATGTTAGTTTTAATTATGAATTAATATGAGAGTTTATCCTATGAATGAGGAGGGTAATAACCTGAAATTGTTTTATGTGTTTTTTCTTGCTTCTTTTTTAAAAAGCTTTTTTAAAGGTTTGTAATAAATCATATAAAAAATAAAAGAATTGCCAATAGCACACTGACGAGGAACAAGGAGGTAGGGGGAGTGGGGCTTCCAGATTGTTATACTTTCATGCAGCTCAACTCAGAACCCTGACCCTGCATCTCAGGGGGGACAAAGACGAGCAATGGGTTGACATGGATAATTAGATACTGAGGCCGGTAATACTGGGAGAGTGGCTCTGGGCACCAAAATCATCATTTCCAAACAAAGCGATAAATCATAAGATATTAGGCGCTCTCCTGAAATTGTGGTGGAACAAAAGGGAAATGAAAGGAACCACAACATGGCCATCCCCAATGAGCCACATCTGGGCCCCACCAATCGGAACCAAAATCCTCGAGCCCCAATGCTTCCAACACTGTTACAAGGCAGGCCTAGAAAGAGTGGGTCAGATTATAAAAGGGAAAAACATGCCTCTCCCCTCAACAGCTTGAGGAAGGATTGAAACTCAAACCCAACCAGGCCTTGCAGTTCCTTCAGCTAAAGGGGGTACTGATGTCCCCAGGCCGGAAAGACAAGCTACAGAGAGACCTACTGCTACTTGAAAAAATACTAAGTGAGACCAGATCAACCAGGGGCCTCATCTCACAGATCTACCAAACTCTCTTGTGCAAGGCAACCAACACCAGTGAACCACTCAAAGAGATGGGAAAAGGACCTGGGTGACCCACTCCGTAAAGGTTTCTGGACAAGGTTCTGCAGAAATGCCCACAAAACCTCCATCTCGCGACAATATAAGTTACACGGATTGAAACTGCTCTACAGATGGCAGTATGACCCCAAGCACCTCTCAAATGTTCAGAGGGACAAGTCCATTATGCTGGAGAGGATGCGGTGAACAGGTGGACTTCTGGCTCATGTGGTGGGCATGCCCGAAAACACAGGCATACTGGAAGGAAGTTCTGGGGTGGGTCAACAACATAGAAGCGGAGGCGCGCAGCCTCGACCCCTGGCTGGTTTGTTCGGGCTGGAGAAGTCAGGCGACCAATGGGTGCGGCTCCCACACATGCCTCACTACCTGCTGTTGGCTGCAAGAGTATGCCTCACAGTAAGATGGAAAGCAGGTGTGCTTCCGTCAGAAAGAATCTTGTCTCGAAAGCCAAAGAGAGTTACGAAATGGAAAACATCACAGGGACTCTCCATGACCTAACTCCGGCAAGAGAAATGGAATGGCTGCCCTTCCTCAATGTGTACAGAGAGACCATTTCTATGGAGAACCACAACCCCCTCCATTGACATGGCTCTTCCCCGTCGATACCAATCGTAGACTCAACCCATGTTTACTCTATTTTTGGTGTTTTTAAACAACTACAAACAAGACCACCCCAAGGCAGGTGTGTCGACAGTTGCGCCCTTGAGTTCCCTCACTCCCTCCTCCTCCACCAGTCCACATTAGTAACATGTTAAGGATATTGTCTCTTAAGTCTCTTTATTCAAATCTCATCTTCTGTAGATGGGTGGGCAGGAGCACTTCCCTGAGTGGATTGCTGAGTTCGGGCGATGAGGTGGAGTCGTCTGGGATGGAAAATAGGTAAGCGACATATGGCCCCCAAATGTCCAGAGGGCGTGCGTGCAGGGGTACTGTCTTAATAAACTCTATCTCCACGTCTTAACAATAAAGTACATATTTTAGCCTGTTTGCCAAAGTGGGAGCCGGTCCACGGCCCCACGACATAGCGATTCCCCTGCTTGCTAGTACCAGTAGGACACCCGCTAATTTCCTCATTGTGGGTGTCAGCTGTCTCGTTATCCTGAGTGGCGCTATTGTGGGGATGGGTAACGGTTCTTCTGCGATTATCGCCGCCGTCGTTTGAAGAACTTGAGTCCATAATGGGGCTATGGCGGGACAGTCCCAGGCCAGGTGGAGAAAGTCAGCTGATTGTGCGCAGTTTTTGGCTAGGGTATAGTACTTTTGATGGAGGTAATTGAAGTGGATTTGTTTAAATCTTGTGTTTAATGCTACTTTTTCAGTCTGCTGCAGGATGTATGTCCAGTCGTCATCTGCTATCGAGGCTTGTAGAGATTTTCCCCATCTTACTTTCGTGTTTACACATGTAGGTACAGTGTCTGCCAAGACGGATTTGTACATCATAGAGACTATCCTGCCTTCACCCTGTGCTTGAATCAAATTATGTAGTAGTTGTCATGTGGGAGTTTGTTGTGGAAATGTAGAAAGGAACGCTTGGAAAGTGTAGCG
The DNA here is from genome assembly GCF_040938575.1 of Ambystoma mexicanum. Classification (NCBI taxonomy): domain Eukaryota; kingdom Metazoa; phylum Chordata; class Amphibia; order Caudata; family Ambystomatidae; genus Ambystoma; species Ambystoma mexicanum. The sequence continues at coordinate 528,004,707 of NC_090925.1, forward strand.
GAGTCTAAAGTATACAAATGTGTCTAGGGATGTGTCGCTTCCTCTTTCTCTAGCCTGATGAGGTGTAATGAAGATTCCCCCAAAGAACAGGTCTCCTGGTGTGCGTATATGCAGTTTGTCTGTCCATTGGTGGAAAACGTCAAGGGTATCCCTGGTATAAACTTAACTGGTAGGAGAGGGAAGAATCTGGTCTGAATGTTGTTTTTCTGAGCTATTCTTTTCCAGATCGCATAGCTGGAGAGGACTACGTTCAGTGTAGTGTGAGGTACTGGGAGCTGACTAATGGTAACTGCTCTCAGTAGGTTGAGGGACGCCAGGGCCCGTTCTAATTGAACATGTGGTCTAATGAAATGTGTGGTGTACCAGTAACTGAGAAATTGCGCCTGGGCGGCCCAGTACTACCGCTCTAGGTCAGGGAGTGCTAGGCCACCTTTAGACACCGGTAGGATGAGTGTTGTGTAAACTACTCTTGCTGGTTTGCCTGACCACAATAATTTGAGAATTAAGCTCCTAGCTTTTTTCAGAAAGGATTGTGGCAATAGGAGAGGTATATTAGCGAACAGGTAGAGGAATTTGGAGAGAATTACCATCTTAACCAACAAGGCCCAACCCCATAGTGTTAACAGGAGTGTTGTCCATCTGTTCAATTTCTCTTGGAGCGATCTCATCCCTTTTTCATAGTTATCTCGAAATATGTCTTGGTGGTTTTGGGACATTAGGATCCCTAGATAGCACATGTGGGAGCTCTCCCATTTGAACCCATGGTCATCTACGAATTCTTTGGTACATGGTGTTAGAGGGAATATGACTGATTTGGTATGGTTAATTTTTAGGCCCGAGACAGCGCCAAACTAAATTACTTCGCCCATAATGGGATTCAGGTTTTCACTGGGGTCTTGGACGAAGAGTACCACGTCGTCGGCATAGAGGGAGAATATTAGTTTGTGGGGCCCAAGGGAAAGACGTCTCTGGAGTTGTCGGGTGCGTAGTCCCGCTGCTAGGGGTTCCATTACCAATGCAAATATTAGGGCCGATAGAGGGCAGCCCTCCCTGGTCCCTTGTTGTAGATCTATACGGGCAGATTTTGTTGTACCCAGAATGATGGATGATTGAGGGCTGTTATATAGTAGGGAAACTAACTTGATAAAGTGGTTTCCTAGTCCCATTTGCCTCAGTACTGCGGAAAGGAAAGGCACTCAACAGAGTCGAAGGCCTTCTGCGCATCGAGTAGGACTGCGATCGCTTGATGGGTAGGGTCAATTGCTTCCATAGCTCCGAACAATCTCCTAATACCAAACGCTGTGTTACGTCCAGGGACAGAATCCGCCTGGTCAGCAAGCACCAGACCAGGCATCAGGGGGAGCAATCTAGTAGTAAGGACTTTTGCCAGGATCTTGTTGTCAAGGTTGATTAGTGAGATTGGTCTGTATGATGCAGTCTTCAGGGGGTTTGCCTGCCTGCTTTATGTAGAAGGATCACATTGGCTTCTCGGAGGGTTTGTGGAAGGATCCCAGACTGTAGCGCCTCCTTGTATACACGTAGGAGGAGAGGGGCCAGTGTAGTTGCAAAGGCTTTGTAAAATTTGCTTGTTAGGCCGTTGGGGCTTGGAGCTTTGGTGTTGGGTAGACTTTTTATGGCTTGTAATATTTCTTCCATTGTAATGGGTTCGTTTAGGGGTTCTCGAAGCTCACTCTCCACCCAGTAGAGCTCACTATCGTTCAAGTAGTTACGTAGAGTTTCAGGGCCCTCACTGTGTTTGGAACTGTACAGTTCTTGATGGAAGGCTCGAAATGTCTTAAAGATTCCTTCTTGTGTGTGTACCTGCGTGGTGCGCACTCTTTCCACTAGGGTAGGTTTTCTGTCTGCAGCTATTATGCGGGCTTGGAGGGTTCTGGGTTTTTGACACTCCCCATACTGGTGGATCTGGTGTCCACGCCCAGTTGCTAGGCAAAGCTAACTGGTATGGTCACATGACCAGAACTTCTAAACCCCCAGCCTGAACAGCCATAAGCGAGCTCAGACACACCTACATTCCTTTGAGGGAGAAGCAGGCAGCCGGCTGAAATTGCCGTGCAGCCACGCATTCAGGCGTTTGAAGGTAAGCGCACTGCATGAATTCGTACTAGACCATCCTCGTTACACAAACAACTGCTAGGAGGCAGATTTCACAGCATTTATTCATTCTATTCATTTTCTTTGGTGAAATAGATGCCGCTCGCATATTGTAGATGCTAGACTGACCAGCTTACTACTTTTCACGGAATCGCTATCACGTACTGAAACTTGGGTAAGAATAGCTAACGCCAATTCATTCCATTGCGAACCTTGCAGATGCTATTATCAATCAATACCCAACAGGTTACAATGCTTATTCATATATTATTTCAGAGACCGGACAATAATTGTTAATGAGTCTCACGGACGCCATTTTATTGCTGACCACCAATTATCAGGTATACTACACATGCGGACTGCACGCCTCTCTTTTTGGTGCAAAAACCTAGTTTTTTTGTCAATAGGTAACTTATTAGCTTCATATTTATTTTGCTAATATCATGTACCTTGTATGTAATAATGTCATGTACCTTGTATGTAATAATTGTAAATACTTACTAACATTGTATTCTAACTTACATGTCCTTCTCTCCTCCCCTCCCCTTCTTTCTCCTTTTTTGTCTTTTATTTCTCTCCTCCCTGATACGTTATGTTTTATCTGGTTCATGTATTCTTTTCAATTATCTTCTATTTGTTGGATTATTATATTTTTTCTACAAAACATACCAATATGCCTACTTCAAGATTGTATGCAAAGGGGCATGGATTTGCAATGTTTTGACAGTAACCTATCATACCAATGTTAATACGCCCTGAGGACGGCCCAGAGAGGGCTGAAACACGTGTTGGCGTGTAGTTTTGTTTTTGGCGAATAAAGACTCACATTATTACCAGGACTTACTTCTCATACAATTCAAAGCTCAGACTTCAAACCTTTCATTGGGGGAGGGCAGATTGGCAGGCTTGTGTCACTTGGTCTGTTTGCTTACATAGAAGGGGTACCGAGAACTTACCCTTCTGGGATCTGCTACTGTTGCAAACCCCTCCACACTATAAACAGCACTAACCTAATACCAGGGGTTGCGCACCCACCCATCTTGGGGCTATCCTCTCGGTATCCTTAATACTTTTATTCAGGCTGGTTTGGTCCTGGTTGGCTGCCTTGCTGTGAAGGAGCTGGGGGGGGGGGGCCAAAGGGGTTATGGGGTTAGTTGATGTTGGTTCGCTCCGGACTGAAGATAGAGATGTCGGCGCCGTAAGTATTCTGATCAGAGGTGACAGGATTCCTTATATGGTGGATGTACTGATCACCTGTTGGTGGTTCAGGCATCAGTAGGGCGAGTTGTCCGATGGAGCAAAGGTGGTGGGCTGGCTGGCAACTTTGGGTGAGAAAACTACTTTGAGCACGCAGTTGTATGTGGGGCGCCGGGGTGTCGGAATCTCCCGTCGTTATATCTTGGATTGCTGAGGGTGTTTCGTTACTGTGGTGCGGATCGCAAATCAGGATATTGTTTCGACCTCTTATATATGGTGCTTGCTGCCGGGGGGATCTTGCATGTAGACCCAGTAATATATTGTCTGTTAATTGACTGACGGTTTCCCCTAGGATTGGGATCAGTGTTGTGCCTTTTCGGTAGCTTGTGCTCCTTGAAGGATCAGAGGGTGGTCTATGCTACTTGGTTGGAATCAAGTTTTTACTCTATGGCGTGCACTGGGCTTGCTGTTGTCTGTGGCTAGCTTGGGGCTTCGATGCGGGAGACAGCTTGGCTTTTGTTTGTCCACTCAATCTACTTGTGTGGGGATGTCTTCCCACGGATTTACTGCAGGATTCCAAATGGCAGGAGCTGTCGCCCCGGGAGAGGGAGCCGCTTCTGTGTGGTCGCTTCGGTGGATTGGATGGTTGGTTATTATGTGAGGCTCAGTTCAAGTGCCCGTTGATGCCAGATATGGTAGCCGGCGACCTCCCGTGTCAGGGCGTCAGTCGAGGTCTGGCGGGCTGCGAGGCTGCAACGATTGGCGCCTGCGGCAGGATCAGCGGGCAGTTGTCGGCACCGCCGCAGTTGTGTGGGTCCCGCGGTTCTGTGGGAGTCTGTCGCCCCTCTCTCAATATGGCATCCGCTGCCTCCACCACAGGCTCCCCACCTCCCGGATGCCAGGTGGTGGGGACCCTGTGGTGTCACTGCAGATCGGACGCCCGGTTCAACCGGAGGAGCGGGGGGTGTCGGTGCAGCTGCTCTTTGTTGTCCGCCAGTGGGTCTCCCCGGCTGGCGCGCCGTCCTCTCGCCTCCCCCGCCTAGGCGTCTGTGTGCCGGCTGCATTGATGCCTACCTTCAGGAGCGGCTTGGCTGGTCGCGGTCTGTCACTGCAGGGCTGTCCTGCCGGCGGACGAGCCTCCATTTCACTCCACTGCACAGCACTTCGGCTGGGGGTGTCAGGCGAGTCCTCTTCCCGGTTCGCCTTCACTATTGGTGATTCCGGACCACAGCTGGGAGTTTTGATGCTGAAAAGACTTTTCTAGCTGCGGAGGGTGTTGTCCGCGGCACTGGCCTCATAGTTGTACTCAAGGGACCGCCCATGCTGTGAGAGTATGGTCGCTGCTAGGCCGTCTTCCGGTTCCGCGTCGGCACCGGTGTTCGGGTGCAGGGGATCGCACATGCTTCACTTTTCAGTAAAATGCAGGCACTATTTCTTTAACGTTCTTTACATGCTGGTCTGGGCCGTCTACCCTCCAGAGGCACCGTGATTTACAGGATTAATTTAGGAGCCTCACGGGAGCTCACAGAGGAGCCGCCATCTTGATTGGCCCTCTAGCACCCTCTACAAAGATGTAACTTCGTTGGAAAGGACGGGCCCAGACCCAAGGTGATAAATGTGGATAAGTAGCCAAATTCAGCTACATAAGGGGGGCAGGGGATGTTTAAAGAATTACTTGTATGCTTATGTACCTTATTTACCTCATAAATGCTTAATAAAGACATATTTAAAAAAGAAATCTAGTTTTCTTTAGCTCAACCCTGTCAGTAAACAACCAGATGAGTCTGTCTGTCCAGCACATGAAGGGAAGCGACTTTGTTTGGACTTTCACACCTCTGCTCTGCCTATACTCAATCGGAAAAGTGACAGCAACATTTGTGTAATGATCCTTTTAAAGGATAAACATGACATGCCTGAATGATTCCATGCATGCAGTAAAAGCAGTACTTTGTAGGAGAAACTATTTGGCTTCCAGTAATAGTTAATAAGTTATTCAGCCGATGCAGAATCTCACTTTCAGCTGGAATTCGGCCGAATACTTCTCGAAACCTAATTTCGGCACACCCATACTGAAGGATTCACTGCCCTGTGTAAATTCGGGACAGGTTCAAAAACCAAATCAAATGTTGTAAGGTCTGTAGAACTATTGAGGGAAAGCAGCCAAGAGAGACATTTTTTCTGACTGTGTTCTTGAACAAACTGGCATGTTGGCAGCATACACTGCACAGTCTAAATCTAGTCTATCCCAATTTGTCAGACACAGCATGTGCACATGGAATATAGTTCTGAAATACATCTGTCATGGATCACCATTGACCATGTGTGTCTCGTATTCTGTTTTACAGGAGTGCCACCCCAGACAGCAGGAAAGTAGTGAAATGGAATGTGGAAGACACCTTCAGTTGGTTGCGGCGAGACCACCTTGCCACTAAGGAGGATTATATGGTGAGGATCATTGCTCTTCTGTTCTGGTTGTATCATTGAAAACCTTTTATACCATCAGTGCCTGCCAAGTAGCTCAATTTGTGTGGACAGATGCTGCAATGCTTTAACTGTCTTGCTTATGTTAATATTTCCCTCCTCCCTCTCTTCCTTGCTCTTTATGATTGCAAGGACCACTTCCACTTTTTCTCGTGGCAACCGATTGTGCTCTATTCTTTGAATCTCTTCCGCTGTTGCTCCCCTTTACTTTAGTGTTCACTTGACTTGTATATGCACAGCCTTACTCCAGCCACCTGAGGGGGTGTGAAGATGGATTTTGGTGGACAGATTTTAGGAGGCCACCCTAGTTATATTTAACAGGGGAACTCTGAGAGGTCCAGGTAAGCATGGAGAGTGGTCAAGGCTATTCTCAGGAGAGTGAGAGTTCGGTCAGGTGTCCACAATGAGTCCACACAGTAAAGCACAATCTCAATTTAGACAGGTCGTACACATATGCTATATTTATTATATGCCCAAAAACACACTAGGAAATAAAACAAGCAGGTGACCATTTCACACAACACTAGGTTATAAAACATATATACAGTTCTTAGGAATGCATTCAACAACTTAGACAACAAAAATAAGCTAAATAGTGATGCAGTAGAATGAAACCAATTCACCAGAATTATACCCTAATTTTAGCCCAATCCCAAGCTTCTTGGAGAGGGCTGGTGTCTGAAACGTTCTTGTGTTGGTGACATTTTCCAGAAAATATTCAATAATATTACAGGTAGGTAAAGTGATATACCGATCTTTCAGATACAAGCTTTTGGATATGATGATTAAAAAGCGATGGAATGGAATAGCCAAAGATTATTCTAAGGAGAACAGGGGGAGGTGACTGTGTTGCAATTACCTCTAACTCCGATTTTCCCAGATGAGCAGTTAGGTCGAGTGGGAGACGCTGGGGGTAGATTTTTCCGCTGTTTGTTGCGGTCCAGGATGTTGGTGCGCGGCATGTCTGAGGATTTTTCCGGTCGGCTGCGTGTGTAGTATGCAACCCCTGGTGAAGAAAGCAAGCAAGATTCACCACTACACCTCACAGGAGACAGGGAATCAACTTCCACTGACTGTCTCCGCACAGCGACGATGGCAGATGTCTCTCCAGTGGCATTCGAAGAAGAACAGAGCAGGATCCCTTAACTGGGAAGCTGAAACTCGAAAGGAAGGGGACTTGTGTCACGACCTAGCGACCACCAAAGTTCCGGCGACGAACTCGGAAAGGCGATGAATATCCAGTAGTCCACTGGAGAGATGGTCAGTCCACTGGGTGGTCCAGGGAAACTTCTGAAGGCTCAGGACGGCTGGATCCTTGTGAATTCTTTGAGAATGGTTGGTCCCACCAGTCCAAGGGTTGAAGCACCACACAGGGCCTTCACAGATCAGTTATACCAGTGTGGCTTCTCAACGGCCAAAACACAGGAAGGGGATGACAGGCTCTTTCGGGAGTCGTCTAAGGATCTTCGGTCAGTTGCTCATCTACAGGATACTTGGCTCCATCTGAAGAAATAGCTGCAGGAGTCCTCTTCTTATCCTAAATCCTGGCTGGAAGCAGGTCCAAGCACACCAATGGTAAAGATCTGTACTATTCAAAAAGCCAGACAGACGTGGTCCAATCAGGGACCACTGCACGTTTCACTCATGTCCCACTTTCGAGCTCCACAGTTGTGGAGTGGGACCAGACAGTCGCACCCCTTCTTGAGACAAGCACAGACCAAGGCATCACTAGCCTGCTAAAGCAGCATCTTTCCCGGGCAAGTGCATGACCTTATATGGGATTTCCTGACCAGAGAAGGCAGGAAGAAGGCCAAACAACAATATGCCAAAGAACAAGTGGAGAATCTTGTGGCAAGGCCATTTTAAGACAGTAGCCATGTTAGTAGCCATACGCGGTAAACGCGAATGTCAACACAAACTATAATGCAAAAATTGTAAAAATGGATCTGCTGCCACCAGCTTGCCTTAAGGCACATATAAAAGTAACCAAAAATCCCAGGTGTAAAAGACTAGGGTGATACAAAAGTATCCCCAGTGCACTGCATTGTAAGATGCTGTGTGCACTGTCAAAACGTTACCAGAAAGGTGTAATGGAGGAATGCTCGTTTTTACCCCCCCCATACATTCGGCACAAAGGAGTACTACTGCTCATGCAATAGTGGAGAGACGTCCTCCATTGCCCTTCCCTGGTGACAGTGGAAGCGGGGCTATTGCATGACACATTTGGACTCCATTTTGTGTCTCTCCCGACTCCATTTTTGGACTAGGCCACACTCTGATTGTTGCAAAGCCTCCTCTTCCCTGTCCAGCGCAGCGCACAGCTAACACTGACAACCCCCTACCTCCTCCTCCCGTGCCTACCTGGTCCAAGCTCATTTCTCACAGATTCTCTGGTGCGAATTGTTACAAGTATAAATTACATTCTTTTTTCTTTCCTCTGAGCTCATTTCCCTGTGTGTGACCAGAGTGAATCTTGCCCTGTGGCCCATTCGTCTCCACAAATCTTCTCTTGCTCCTCTCACCCCCACCTTTGAAAATTATTGCCTGCAGAACCTTTTGCCCCTCCTTTCTCCCTTTGATGTAACAGAAGTGTGACCCTTCTCCAGTGACCACTCCTGAGTGCCCCCCGATAACTGTTTCATGTCCCCATATATCACACTTAAAACCAACACCTATCAATCTGTCCATCCGAGCTCTGTGGCGCCTTGACCAATAAATCCCAGATCGAACCCTCTGATAATGCACCTGGAGGGCAAGACCCTCGTACCCATTACTTCTACAAAGGCCTGGTGCAGAAATATGTTTATAAATGTCTACAATTTAGAAGTGTTCGCACATATCTAAGTGATGTTTTGTGTTTTCATTATGCTTATATGTCAGAAGATGTGATGTAGCCTAGTTAGACAGAATGACCTCCTCCTGTGGAGCCGACATGACCTTCACACCGGCCAGATGAGCCCAGCTGACCCACATTTCACACAAAGCAACACTTCCAAACCGACCTATCCTGTGAAGCCGGCCCATATATTTGACATAATGTATTGTAACTTCCATCAATCTGATGTAGTCTGATGCACATATAGGGAAACGTCACTAGTGACTTTTCCAAAGCTTAAAATCTATCATGCTTGTACTGTTTGGCAGAGCGCTCTCAGGCAGAAGAGTCCTCTGCATGCAACTATCTTTATAAATAACTTTGTTTTGCTCAAAACCTTTCTCTTGGTCTCATTCCCTACTGGGGTGTGTTCTTTATTGTGAGTTTATGATTGTGTTGGGGAGTGAGCACCTTCACTTGGTGACCCCAACGTGATCCTGTGTGCTCCGACGAGGCCCCTGTGCCGTGCGGCGAGATCCTGGGTGCCTCATCAAGACGACTGCCACCTACGGCTGACCAGTAGAGCGTACGCACAAGAGAGGTTCCAAGGGTCCCAGAGTTTGCAAATACCCGACTGCTCGCATGAACCGGCCACGGTTTGATTGGGGGGCGGCACCCTGATTGTGGATAGACCGTGATCGGAGGCTCTCGGATCACGTTGGACACGTGAGTATTGGTTGCAAGCAACTTAAAGGAGGGGAAGTTAAAAAGGGTCAGGAAAAAAGGTTAAAGTTTCATGGTGAGGGAATAGCTTGGGAATCAGGTTAGGTGGGCAGGGGAGTGTGCGAGCATTGATTAGTATGTTTTTCTTTCTCTTTTCTTATATGGCCATTCCTTTTTTTGTGAAGAGGTAACGTATGAAAGGATAATAGGGGAACCTTGCTCCGAAAAGGGAGGGGATGGAAGGTGGCGCCGCGTAGCATTGTCTCGATCAGTGCAGGATATGAGTGGAAGTAAAAAAGGAAAAAAACTTAGGATTCTTGTATATTGAGGAGACTCAGAAGATATTAGCCAACTCTTTTTCTTGTGTGTAACAAATATTTCTAGGGGTAGGCCCATAAGGGGCCCAGGGAGAGGTGAATGTGAAGAGTGAGTGTGCGGAAAGAACCTGACAGTTTCAATGGGGACGGGATACAAGCAAGTGTTGTTGATATTTGTTATTCGTTCATTGTTAGTGAAGTCCGTCAACGTGTACAAATATGGGCTGCCCATGGGAGGGTACGGACAGCGGGAACAATATGACAACAGTTACCAACAAGGGCCCGAACCACCACAGCAAGGACCCCAAACACCACAACAAGGAGGACAACAGCTAATGACACGCCAAAATATAATGGGAAATACACACTCAAACCCTTTTGTCACTACCGCAAATGGCGCACCAGCACCGTTTCATGGAACAGCAGTAGTGGGGGAAAGCGTTTTCTCATTTCCAGGTACAAACACACATCCCGATTAGGACAGCCCGCAGAGAACACCTGCGCGTCCAGTCCTATCAACTACCCTACGTCCAGACGAGGAGCCACTGGTGGGGGCGGAGATGAGAAATAAGCAGTTCATCTTTATGGTGGACTCGGGGGCAGAAAAATCGTACCTCATGGAATGCCGGTTTCCACTGTCAGGCAAGATTTTGGAAACGTAGGGATTCTCTGGGGCAATTTTAAAGGTTCCCTAAACAAAAGATTTGGATGTGATAGTAGGAGGTAAGACAGTGCGAGCACCCCTACTGTATCATGAAGACTCGCCAATTAATTTACTTGGGAAGGACATCCTTAGTAAGCTCAAAGTGACAATTTCTTTTACCAATAGGGGTGTGGTATGTTCAACACCAGGGTTATGCCCACGGGCAATGCTTGTGATTCACACCCTGACAAACGAAGTAGCAGTGAGGGGGTGCCCACGAATGCAGATATGTTTATTTATGGCATACAGGTTCTGGCGAGGGTGGTGCCAGAAATAACGAGAAAGGAATGGAGAGTACCTTCTGATTTCATTTTTCGCCCAGTGGCAGTTCCAGAGATTGTGCCCGGTTCCGTAGTATCTTTAAATTTACAGGGAGTGCAAGTGGCAGTTAAACGTATTGTGGCAATACGACTGGACACGCATGGATGTGAATGAAGAACAGTTTTGCATAGACCCAAATGCAGCACTGCGATATTTAACTGACGAGGAGCTGTACACTGACAATGTCAATGATGGGGAGATTATAATGGAAATTTGCATGCCATGTGACATAATGATCCAAAACAGACGAATAACAAACCCCCTCATGGCCACCGTCAATGCACCGCCGTCAATATTTGATGAAGATCTGAAAGGGGTACCCATGAATTTGTGGATGACAGAAGAAGTAACACCAGTAAAAATAAAACTCAAACCAGGAGCAGTACTGCCTCAGGTTGAACAGTGCCCTCTGTCCAGAGAAGCGGAGGAAGGAATAAAATAAACCATACATGCACTGCTGCAGCAAGGTATCATTTTACCATCAAATTCACCTTGTAATACAGCGATTTATATAATCAAAAAAGCGAGGGGCGGGGCTTGAAAGATGAAACAGGACCTACGCCCACTTAATGACGTCATACAGAAGGAGTTCCTCCTTTTCCCAAACCCTGCGTCCATCTTGTGCAGTATTCCAAAAGAAGCCACGTGTTTCAAAGTGGTAGATTTGAAAACTGTGTTTTTCTAGATACCACTTGACCCCAATTTCCCAATACCTGACAGCATTTACCCTAGGGGGAAAAAGATATGAACATTGCAGACTACCCCACGGCTACTGTGAGAGCCCAAGCATATTCAACAGGGTATTGCATGAAGACCTTGGCAACATTGATGTTGAAGGTGCCATAATTCAATACTTAGATGACCTCCAAGTGTGCAGTGAAAGTGAAGAACAGTGCAGGGTAGACTCCATAGCCTTGATGAATTTGTTGGCACAGAAGGGGGTACAATGTAGATAAAGAAAAACTGCAGTATTGTCTAGCCGAGGTATTGTATCTGGGACAGCTAATATCCAAAGATGGGAAAAGAATTATCCCAGACAGAGCCGCAGCCATCCGTGCAACAAAGATGCCCAAAAATGTAAAAGACCTGCAGAAATTTCTCAGCATATGTAACTATTGCCGTGCCTGGATACTCGATTATGCTGCATACACCCGCCGCCTACTTCAGGCACTCAAAGAAGCACAGAAGGAAAGCACAGCATTAAAATGGACTCAAAAGATGATCACAGCATTTTTTCAATAGAAAGATCTCATTTCAGCAGCACATGTTCTGGCGACCCCCGATTATGAGCGGGAATTCTACTTGTTTTCGCACTGTAATGGCACACTTATGACGGCACTGCTCACACAAAAAACGTTGTTGGGCCATAAACCGTTGGCCTACTACAGCGGCATTCTAGATTCTATGATGCAAGGTCATTTCACGTGCAAAAAATCTCTCGCAGCTGCCGCCTTTGCAGTTGAGAAGATCTCAACAATAGTAATGGGGTGCTCAGTAACACTATTTGTCGAACACTCCTTATTTGCAATACTTGAGCAATCGAAATCCACACTCGCCACACAGCGGGCTACAGCATATGAGATAGTAATCTCAAGCTCAAATATACATGTATTACGCTGTAAAACTGTAAATCCAGCCACGTTCATCCCAGAGACATGCGCAGTAGAGGATATGCAGGAAAATAACTGTGCCACATATGTAGGGGAGGGTGACGACATTCCCAAAGCTAGTGAAAACACTCTGGGGGAAGGTGAGGTGTACTTTGTGGACAGATCAGCATCAATCGACCCAGAGACAGGTAAAAAAACAAATAGGTGCGGCTGTAGTGAGGGTGGAGGGAGAGGAATACGAGATCATAGTGCAGAAAAGACTCCCCTCACATTATTCAGCACAAGCATCAGAATTGATAGCCCTAATTGAGGCGCTACACACAGCAAAAGGATGCGCGGTAACAATCTATTCAGATTCGGCATACGTGACAACAACGGTGCATGCCGGGTTGTCCCGATGGCGAAGCAGAGATTTCAGAAGGGCGGATGGATCCCCAGTACAGCATGCTCAGCTATTGAATGACCTGATAGATGCGTTATCTGAACCCTCAGTGATTGCTTTATTGAAGTACCAGACCCGTACCAATAACAATGACGTCATATCATTAGGAAATGCGGCAGCCGACACAGCTGCAAAGCAGGCAGCGTACTTTCACAAACCCAAGCAACAGAATGCATACTCAAAAATAACATAACTGAGGAGAGGGAGGAAGGATACAACTTGTCCATCTCACAAATTATTGAGCTACAAAAATTAGTACCACACGAAGAACAAGATATGTGGATAAAAAGGGGTTGCCAACAGTCACCCACAGACCTCATTTGGTGGTAAGAGATAACTGTGAAAGTAGTAATGCCTATAGAATTGTTACACATAGTGTTCCAACAACTACACTTCCTGGCACACATCTGCAAGCAATATATAGTTGCAGATATCCAAGAACAATGGTTCATTCCAAACCTCCAGGAACACTTGACAAAAATGACAATTCATCACTTGCCAAACATATAACTCGGGAATGACACTCGGAATGCTGCGAGGAACATTGCCCTGCCCTGTTGGACCGTTCATAGAGCTGCACATAGACTACTGGGTGAAAGATGCAATGGAGCGAGATACCTTATAGTAGTATTGTGCCCCTTTTCTTGCTGGGTGGAAGAAGGTCCTTGTGCACACCCAGCCGCGAAATGTGCTGCCAAATGTTTGGTAAGAGGGGTGTTCCCACGTTGGGGGATTTGTGTCATAAGGTCAGACAACGGGACCCACTTTGTAAACGACTTTTAGAGAGGTAACACCACTGTTAGGCATAAAACACAAATTATGTTCAATTTACCACCCGCAAGCGAATGGAGTGGTCGAGAAAATAAACGGCCTCTTTAAAAGCAGACTGTCAAAACTATGCCACACCCTAAAAAATAATTGGGTGTATTGCTTGCCTGTAGCACTGTTCCAGCTCTGGACTCAGCCAAGCAAGGACCACCATTTTCCCTGCACTAAAAAGTGATGGGAAGACATATTCAGACACCTCTGTCTCCAATAAGAGTAGCATCAGACGTTCATAGAGCTGCCACAGTGCTGGGGGACGAGTTCAAGGAATATCTGACACAACTCATGAGGGCAGTGCGAAGCATAGCCAAACAGATAGCACCTCCATTCACAAAGAAAGAAGAAACACACAAGCACCCCAGCAGCAGACAGCCCCACCTTTCATTTAATGCACAATGAATGAGTGTACGTGCGCAGCTTTGTACGGAGATGGAACTCGCCAAGAGTTCATGGCCCTTACGAAGTGATATATTGCACACCTTTTGCAGTGAAGGTCAAGGGCCTGAAATATTGGATACATCTATCCGATGTAAGGAAAGCACATGGTAGCACAGTACCCGAAGGGTGACAGCAACAAGAACAAGAAGTAGCTGTACTATAATGTGAGAAGTGATCTGAAAGTAAACTCGGATGTATATAACAGAATAGAAGGAAAGTGTCAATAGTATAAATATAAGCGGTTTCTAAAAGTATGTTAATAAGACGCCTACAATGTATTATATTTATCACTGCCTTTCTCCTTCTCCCCTTCTCTCTTTCTCTCCTACTCTCCTTCTCTTCTTCCCTCCTCCTCTCATTCTCTCCTCCTCTTTCCTTCATAGTGCAAATGTGCGGTGTTATGGTAATTGCATGTGTACTTAACCCATTGTATCACCCTCTTCAGGTTCAAACATGGCGGAAGCAAGAGCTCTCACTGACAACGTCACAGATGTAGATAGCAGTAGGCGGGAAGTGTTAGTGCTACCAGAGCTTACTCGTATGACTGCAGGCTTTATTGTGTGGCCATTGTATTCTCCACAATGTTATTCTGCCCGGGGAGTATATGCTTTATATTGGGTTATATAAAGCAAGGGGGTGTGGGGCCACTTTTGTACAAGAAGGAACCCAGTTGATATGGGATGGGGTAAAGCTAATGTGGGATCACAATGCCCCTACCAACCTGACCTCTTTACACAGGAACCGCACAATTAAAGCACCATGGTCTGAAATGCCGAAAGTAACCAATGTGACAAATCCATTTTTTGGGTATTCTGATGATAATGCAATTGTTGATGTATAAGTATTGTCATATGTGTATACGCCAACAACTGATGAAGCTACATGCACTTTATGTCCCAAACACCCGCCCCACAAATGTATTCTATTGCATAACCTTGACAGAGCAATATTGACCACAAAGAGGAGATATGGTCAGGTATAGTAAAAAGACAAAAGGGAAACAGTTTCCCAGTACTGATAGATAGCAACGTAAGCAAAAGGCCAGGGAAGTGATGCAGAAGGCTTCACTTCCCTGTAAAGTATGGACAGGTTCAAAGCAAAAGCAAAACGTTTGGGGGTTCATAGAATATGGAGGGAAAGTTGCCAAACGAGAACAAGGGGCATGATGCCTTCGGCTAACACAAATGTTTCAGCATATAGTGGGGTCTTTGTGTGACTGAAAGTTGAATGTGTCATCATCCCAGTGATTGGAACCCCTCAAAAGGTTTTAATGAATACATCCTTATGATTGGGCCTAATCAGTTAACTTGGTTTTCAATGCATTATTTAACCTGATGGTCTGTACGCTTTCCTTGTTGAACGTGGGGACAATGTTGGGTATGATTTAGTTCCGATGTATGCCAAATCCCCCTCACTTGTGTGACCCTGAGCACTTTTTGCTGGACTTGTGTATTTCTTTTCGAGGGGATTGGGTCCTCCGACGTATTCCATATCTTTGACAGTAATCACCACAGCTGTGCTGCTTCGGAACATTTCCGGCGTCTGCATCCTGCGTCGATGACGTCGATGCGCCGTCCCCGAGGACCTCCTCCAACGGCCGACGTCACCCGATGTGATAAGTAGGACGCACGATGCCCGTAGCCTCAGTTCCGTTTTTTCCTTGAACGTGTTCGCTTCGTGAATCTTGGTACGCCTCGACTCTTTGAAGTTCTGTTATATTCTTCTCGGTTCTTGAACATGTTCAGTTTTTGTGAAAAGCCTGTTCGTGACGATGTCTACCTCGTCTTCAACCCCGTGTCCGGGCTTCAAGAAATGCAGGGACTGTGGGTCCAAGATGTCGGTAATGGACTCGCTTGACGCCTGCCTCTAGCGCCTCGGGGAGGCCCACGACACGGACGACTGTGTCGACTGTCAGTCGCTCACGGCCAAGGCCTTGTGGGAGCGCAAGAAGAAGTTGTTGGTAGGTAGGGTGTCTAAGCCCCGGAAGTCGAGGTCTGCGGGGCTTTCGCCGGATGATTTGAGAGGCGACTCTCTGTGTCATTGTCGGAGGTCCAGTGGGACTTCCAGGAGTCGGTCTCGCCACTCTTCTGCCTCTTCGAGGCATCGGTAGCCTTCGCCGTCCTCTTCCGAGGACTCCGCCCGTCGGCGGGTCGCTTATCCCACCTTGGGCTTCCTCCGGGAAGAAGATGTTAGCGATTCTCGAATCGCAGGGCACAGGTCCGTCCGCGCCTCCGAGTGGGGTCGGTCGTGATCGGTCGAGAGACACCGCTCGCACGCCTTCGGGCTTGAGTGGTCGGCACAGTTCGCGGGAGAGGTCCCGCTCGGACAAGGGTAACCGTTCTCGCCATGCCCATTCCAGGTCCCTGTCCTCAACGCGCTCGAGACCGCGTGATCCTGTGCAGTCTTCGAGGAAGACGTCGATGCCTGTGGCGCCGAGGTCGTCGACGACCTCTCTCGAGGTTCTGCCTCCGAGGGGGTCGTCGGCGCCTAGGTCGTCGAAGGACACGCTCGGAGCTCTGGCTTCGAGGCCTGTGTCGACGCCACCGATGCTGGCGGCGCTGCGGCTGACGTCGAAGCCGATTTGCTCGACGCCGATTCTCTCGACACCGGCGCCGACTCGTTCAGCGCCCTCGACGCCTTTCGAGGTGGTGGTGTCGAAGGGGCCCCATGGTATGGGCGTAGCCCCTAGAAAGGCTCTGGCTAAGGTCAGGCATTGCTTTGGTACCCAGGTGTCTTCCTCTCACCGCCTGGAGTACATTTCAGAGGGTCATGAAGGCTCTGATGAGGGCCTGGTTCCGGTTACGGTGCCGGATGAGCTTCTCTCGGGCCATAGCCAATTTGATGACCTGAGGCAGTCACTGCATGATGCCAGTGGACTGGACATCTCTCCGGAGGTGGAGTTTTGTAGGCCTGAGCCTGGCACTCATGCCGATTCTTCGTACCGGCGCCTTATGTCTCGGGTCACCGAGTACTTGGGATGGTCGGCTCCCCCAGGGGAGTTTAAGGATGATCTCATGGACATCCTCGATCTTGGTCGCCCCACTGACCCGGTACTGCCGTTTCATATGGCTCTGCAGAGGAGGGTGGCGGTGGCTTGGACTGCTCCAGAGAGTCTCCCGGCAGTGGGCAAGTCCTTGTCGCGAAAATACTGTCCAGCCAGTAGCGACCCCTGCTACTTGTCCAGGCACCCCACTCCAGAGAGTTTGGTGGTGCAGACGGCTACGGCCCCGGCAAAGCAGGCGTCGTATCCTACCATCCCTCCGGATAGGGACGACAAACATTTTGATGGCTGGGCGAAGAAAGTGTTTTCTTCAGGGGGTGTGCCGCATCAGGCGGCCAACTCCGTATGTGCCTTGTCTCGTTTCACACACACTCTGTGGAACTGTGTTGCATTAGCGGCTGAACATATTCCCAAAGGGGACGAACGGGATGGTTTCCTGGCTATGGTTCAGGATGGCAAGGATGCCATGTGTGAGGCCGTTCAGTCGGGTTCGGACATGGCAGATTGTGTCAGCCGGTCCATGGCGGCGAGCACCGTAATACGCAGGTTTGTGTGGTTGCGGAAGTCGGGGTTCACTCCTGATGTGCATTCCTGGCTCCTCAACATGCCCTTTGACGGTGAACATCTTTTTGGCAGCAAGGCTGACAAGAGCCTTGAGAGGTTGCAGACCTCCAAAGCTGCAGCGAAGTCGTTGGGCGCTGCAGTTCGACAACCTCCGCCTTTTCGTCCTAGGGGACAACAATGGAGGAGAGGTTCCTTTCGCTATTACTCGTCCTTCAGTAAAGCGAGAGGAGCTATCAGTCAAAGAGGCCACCGTAAGAGTGCCAGAGGTGGAAAACAGGGTACTCGAGGTGCCAAGGCCGCTCGGGTAGTTGCCTCTTTGCCCTCAGGCAACGCCGCAGCCGCTACCACTCAGTCATGAGGCCAGGTCCCATGGTTCGCCGGTTGGGGGAAGGCTGGCGCAGCTTCTTGTAGAGTGGCGTGCCATTACTTCAGATGTGTGGTTTCTGGAGATCATAACCCACGGCTACTGTCTTCCCTTTCGACAGAGGCCTCACGACAATCCACCTGGGAACCTCTCTTTGAAGAGTCCGGATCCGCTCCTTACGCAGGAAATTCAAGCCCTGCTTGAGAAAGGCACCATAGAACTGGTGCCTGTAGCGGAGAGGAAAAGGGGATGGTATTCCCCTTATTTTTTGATTTCGAAGAAAGACGGGGGATTGAGACCCATCATGGACTTGCGCGGTTTGAACAAACTCTCAGATGGTTACTCTCTCTCAAGTCCTCCAGGCCCTTCAACTTCAGGACTGGTTGGTGTCTCTCGACCACAAGGACGCTTACTTCCATGTGCCGATCCATCCCAAGCACAAGAAGTACCTGAGGTTTGCGGTTGGCGACTCGCACTTTCAGTTTCGGGTCCTGCCATTCGGATTGACCATCGCCCCAAGGGTTTTCACCAAGTTCATGGTGGTGGTGGCAGCGCATCTCAGGAAAGCGGGGATTCACGTCTACCCCTACCTGGATGATTGGTTGATCAGGGGGAGTTCTCCCGAGCAAGTCCTGGATCATCTGTCCGTCACCTGCCACTCCCTTCACAAGCTGGGCTTCTACCTCAATTTAAAGAAGTCCCATTTGACGCCGACACGGCGGCTCCAGTACATCGGAGCAGTGCTCGACACATCCCTGGGGCTGTGTTTTCCTCCCCAGGTGAGGGCTCTTCACATTCAGCAGATGGTGCTCAAGTTTCAACTTGCCCAGACTCTCCCAGCGTCCGAGTTCTTGAGACTGCTCGGCCGCATGGCATCCTGCACTCAAGCTACAGTGGTCTCGGTCCTCCGACAGGATGTCGGACCCTGTTCAGGTGGCATCCTCGGTCGCCCAGGACCTTCTGTGGTGGGCCGTCAAAGGCAATCTGATGATGGTTGCCCCATTTTGGCTGCCCTGGCCAGAGGTGATGATCGTGTCAGACGCATCCCTCACGGGATGGGGGAGCTCATGCCAACGAGTTGACAGTCAGCGGTCGTTGGTCTCCGTCAGAGTCCAGACTCCATATCAATCTGTTGGAGCTCAGGGCCGTCAGGCTAGCCCTGAAGACTTTTCTGCCGACTGTGTGAGGAAAGAGTGTCCTGATTCTAACAGACAACACGGTGGCCATGCACTACCTCAACAAAAAGAGGGGGGCAGGGCCACTTCCTCTGTGCAGGGAGGCGATGCAGCTCGAGTTCTGGGCCATCCAGTAGGAAGTTTCGATCTCGGCTGTTCATCTGGCCGGAGACGACAACGAGACGGCGGACGCTCTGAGCAGGCAGAGCACGATCTCTCACGAGTGGGAGCTGGCTCAGGAGATTCTCCTGGAGATCTTTGCCCTTTGGGGGGACCCCTCAAGTGGATCTCTTCGCCTCCAGTGTCAACCGGAAGTGCGAAAGTTTCTGCTTGCGGGAATTTCCTCCAAAAGGAGCTTTAGGAGACGCGTTCTTGGTGGAGTGGTCATTCCCACTGCTGTACGTGTTTCCTCCAGTCCCAGTCATCACTCAAGTACTGCAGAGGTTACAGAGGTTCGGTTCCCGGATGATCCTCATTGCTCCGGCGTGGGCCCGGAGGAAGTGGTACCCGGAGCTTCTCGACTTGTCCATCTGCCCTCCACGTCGTCTTCCCTACCGAGACGATCTGCTCTCACGGGAGAGGGGTCAGGTTCTCCATCGAGAGGTCAGATCCCTCAACCTTCACGCTTGGCTTCTGAAAGGTTGAGGTATAATGATTGGGACCTCCCTGAAGACGTGTTGGAGGTGTTGCTCTAGGCCAGGCGGCCTGCAACAAAGTCTCTGTACCGTTGCCGTAAATTCTGCGACTGGTGCAGAGTTAAGAATGTGGATCCTTTTGTGTTACAGGCACTTTCAGTTAAGCAACACTTCACTGTGTTTCATAAGGACAGGGTTGTCCTTCGAGTTCGTCCTTCCTTTCTTTCGAAGGTGGTTTCGGAATTTCATTTGGGCCAGAAGGTTGTTCTTCCGGCATTCTATCCTCCTCCACATCCTGGTAAGGAAGAGGAGAGGCTCCATGGGTTGATCCTAGGAGAGAGTAGAGCTTTTATATTTCACGCATGTCCCGGGTCAGAGTGGACGATCAACTCTTCATTGGTTACGCTGGAAAGCGTTTGGGACAAGCTGTGACTAAACAGACTTTGTCTCGTTGGATTATTTTGGCTATCTCCGAGTGTTACCGCTTGGTGGGAAAGGACCCACCGGCTGGCTTGCGGGCCCATTCTACCAGGGGTATGGCTGCATCTACTGCCCTGCAGAGGGGTGTTCCTATTCGTAACATCTGTGATGCAGCCACCTGGGCTTCTGTACATACTTTTGTACGTCACTACTCCCTCGTTTCCATCCGAGGACAGGCTGTGGCCTTTGGCAAGGCAGTCTTTTATTCCGCAATTTGATTGAGCATGCTAAATTTGTATTCTAAATTCTTTCCCCACCTCCTTGCTTCGGTACTGCTTTGGGAGTCTGTCAAAGATATGGAATACGTATATGTCGGAGGACCCAATCTCCTCGAAGAACAAGTTCCTCTCTTACCTGGTAACGTTCTTTCGATGGGATGGTCCGACGACGTATTCCATATCGCTCCCTCCCTACCTTCCCCGCTGCAGAATTTCTTATGCGATTGCAGATTACGTTTCCGCAAGGCCTTGTGTGTCTGACTGGCAGAAGACTGGTGTCACACGTTCTGGGGGAAAAAACTACAACTGAGGCTACGGCGTCGAGAGTCCTACTTATCACATAGGGTGACGTCGGCCGTCGGAGGAGGTCCTCGGGGACGGCGTATCGACGTCATCGACGGACGCAGGACGCAGACGCCGAAAATTTTCCGAAGCAGCACAGCTGTGGTGATTACTGTCAAAGATATGGAATACGTCGTCGGACCATCCCATCGAAAGAACGTTACCAGGTAAGAGAGTAACTTGTTCTTCTATGCTCCTCAGGGGTAACTTTTTTCCCCAACTCACCCTTTCTTTTATTCTGGCTTATGGAGTCATTTGTATGGCCCGCCATACCTTTTCAGTCCTACTTTCCTCCAACTTATTTAGGCATCTTATGCTACACACAGCCCTCTCTGCAGTGTGGCTGGGAGCCCCTTGGGAGTCCCTTGACATTCCTTTGTATTTTCTTTTATTTCCCTTGTGTGAACTAATCTTTCAAAGGGTACAGGGATACTTTTGATCCCGTCTACATTTTGTATTGAGATCACCACACATTTTCCTTTCTCGCTGCTCCTCTAACATTACTGTTGCAGTGACAAGTGTACCTGAATGGCTGGTGGGAGTGGATGTGTTCTACCGACGTGTGTTATTTTTACCCACGGGCTGTGATCACAGCCCTGGTAATGCACAGTAGGGTCACAAATGACCCAAAATGGTGGCAGAGTTATTTTTTCGCCATTTCTTGGGTGCGTGTTCTTTCTTCTTCTGCCGGCTTGGGTGGGAGAGGTTCTGGTTTGACATTTGTCTTTGGTGGGAATTGTTTGTGAAGCCCGCTGAGGCTCCAGAGGGTCTGTGAAGACAGGAAACGAGGGAGGAGTCCGAAGCTCTGCAGTCCTTTGTCTTCTGGCATGCCTACATGGAACCAGTGCCAACGTTTGAGTGTAGCATGAGTGCCCGATTTGCTGGATTCCTGGATATATGTCTTGGATCCTGAGGCTGAAGTCAAGTCAACCACTGGAGATGAATCCGATGAGGAAGAAGAAAAGACTCCAGCGACCAGAGATGCATGCTTACTGACCTCTGCTGTGCTTACCCTTTCTTCCATGCGACAGAGGAGACCTGAAGAGGATGTCTCCTTCCCTTGGACTGGTGGGAACAATCAGTCTTAAGACCTGTATTTAGAGCCATCCCATGATGAGCTGTGACCTTCCTGGGCTGCAAACCGCCAATACCCTGGGACCTCGAGGCTGAGTGCTGTGCATAGTCTTCTGAAGAACGAATCTCGCTGAAACTTTGGCGGACTCCTTCTAGACCTCCAAAAGCAAGATTCCACTGCTTGAAGCACCCTCACCAGAGTGCTGGACCGAGAAAAAGAAGGCAATCGATCATGACTGCTTCATCTGGTGTCTTGAAAAGGGCACCAAAAACACTGAGCCGCGAGATGCTAAGTGGAATTCTTTGCTGAGAGCCTTTACACTCAACTGCTGCAGCGAAATCCCTTCCTAGTATCCTTTCCTCTGAAGATCAAGAATCCAGTGACCATGTGTTAGGCAACGTTTGCATGCAGTACTCTCTGGGACCACTACACGCAACTCTGACTACAGGTATAGGAAACACAACCTTTGTGATAAGCTTGTACTACACAGTTTTGATAGCGTGTTGAGCAGCCAGGCTTATCTCAAGAGGGGTCAATGTGAGCTGCAGGGGAGTTAGAGATTCACAGTGACAAGTATTCAAATAAACTCTTACACACAAGGTTTCTTGAATAAACAATTATTAATTTATTCATCAGTCAATTAGAATAAGCCCTCTTCAGAAGGGAGCAATATAAAAGTAACACTCAAATAAACTTCAAAACACACGCTCTTAATATTCTAAAATCAGTGAAGACCCTTTTGGGATGGCCCACAGACACAACCTACACCCTCAGGTGACTTCAATAGCTAGGGCGCTGGGGTCTTTAATATCTTACTGTTTGCATTTAGAATACTGTTAGAAGTTGGTAAAAGGAAAAGGTTATTAGAACACACTATAGACCACAGGTATTCTTCAGAAGTCAAATACATTTGGATCCCCCAAGCAGAGTCATTTGGTTGGTTTGTTTTTTTGTGCATTTATATAGCGCTACAAACCCTCAGGTATCTGAGCGCTGCTCATTTCCCACAATGTGTGGTGCTCATTTATCGACCTCAGAAGGATGAAAGGCTGAGTTTGGCCCTGCCGGGATTCAAACCTGCATCAGCAGGCTCTGCACGGATGTCAAAGCGAGCTCTCTACTCGCTGTGCTATCTTACCGGCTAACATAATATAACAGGCTAAGCCAAAGTCAATGGGCAAAAGTCTTATATAGGATGAAGCACTTCTGGTAGGTAAGTAGAAAAGTCTTTGCACAATGTTTTAGAAGTCTTTCAAGAAAGGAAGAATCAAATGTAGGGCCACAAGCTGAAGATGCAAGCAACTCTACAATGAGAGGTAATTTCTCTCAGACTTTACAGTACCTTTGCATTGAAGAGAAAGTGCAGCCGATGACTTCTGTTCCTGTGCAGCTCTGCAGATCTCTGTGTTCTTGGGCCTCAGTTGTGGGGACAAGACGGAGGACTTCTGGGGACTCCTGCACTGCAAAGGGACGGTCACTGCTCGCAACCGCCCATCTTTCCAACAAGTGGCACTTTGATGTTTCTGCTCCTCGTGACTACCACCAATAGCAACACTGCGGTTCCTGGCTGTCGAGATGGGCTTTCCTAGCTTCTAGGGTGCCCGCAAACTGTGGAGGCTCAGACTCAGTCAGTCCTGCTTCCTGGGAGTCCGGAGGATCTTCCTGGTGCTCTTGGCCAACTTAAAAGCAACACACACAATCTAGTGTTCCTCTCGCTGGTTATTCGGTTTCCATTAGCAACTCTGTGGAAATTCAACCAGCTCCGAGAAGGATGTCCAGGTGGCTCACTTTGGAGTTGATTGGGCCCACCAACTCAAGGGGAGAAGTCATCATTGCAGAGGTTTCTCTGTCAATACGAATTTGGAGTTTCAGAAAAGAAGCAGGGCTTCACCGGGCAAACCAATGGTCCAGGAGTTGCAGCAGGCGTCCTCTTCAAGTTCTTCTTTGGTTCCTTCAGCCAGTGGCCGACTCTGCCTTCCAAGCCAAAAGCCTCGCCTTTTTGTTCAGTTCTCTCCTATTCATTCCAGCCTAGCTGTCAGTCACGCATCAGGGTGGCTGTCCTTGCCGTACAGTCAGCCGGCCTATCACCACAGAGTGCATTTGGGTCTCGTAGGAGACTAAGCACAGGGAGTTTCCGCGACCTCCCTCACTTCCTGCCCACCCCAGACACCCTGGAGCCAGAGGTGGGCTTCACTCGTGAATCCCGCCAAAGACAAAGCAAACAATGGGACCAAACCTGGTTTGGCACGCAGAGTAAATCTCAAGAAGGACCTTTCCACAAAGAAATGGCGAAAAAAGAAGACACTTGGGTGCTTTAATGCAGCTGCGAACGCAGCCCGTGGTAAATGCACACCACAGTAGTTAAAACGATACCACTGCCACCAGCCATTCAGTGAGGGAAGGGTAACATAAAAATGTTACATTAGAAGCTAGACAAAGGGGATAATAGGCAACCCCTCCAGTAGTGAGCCTCATTATGAGGAGGCCGGAAAGGGGTTAACAGTGCCGTTTACCCCTTACTGCCCCATTACGAGGTCCGCTCGCGGGACCCGCTCAGGACGCCTGGTTTTACCAGACATCCTTAGCGGGTCTCGCGAGCGGCCCAGCATGCTAACAATGGGCCCGTCATTAACGGTCCCGTTGTTAGAATGCTCCCCATGCCCATTGAGCCCTATGGGGGCACATATGGCAATGGGGATAGACCGGGTCCGGGTTCCCTGAATGGGGAAATACCGGACCCTCCAAGGTCGAATGGCCCGGTATTTCCCCATTCAGGGAACCCAGACCCGGGTTTGAGGGTAGCCATGCCCTTCTTAAGGGCATGGCTACCTCCAAACTCATAATGAAGGCCCAGTGTGTGCTGGCTCTAGAAAGTTACAATTTTAAGTAAAGTCAATTTCACTTTACGGCTCTTGGAAACAGTAGTTCATCCCAGAAAAGGTATTTAAACCTTTGGGAAATCTGAAAGACTTCCCTGTGTCACTGCACTGAAGGTACTGTGTGACACAATGTAAAAGATGATGCCTATGGAGTTTGTCAGGCTCCATAACCAAAAAGAAACGCCAAGTCCAAAATCACATTAAAATACATGAGAGAGTGGGGAAAAAAGGGTCTCACTCTCTCAGGTTAAAAAAATGAAGTCCTCAAAATTCAGCAAAGTTGCTGGGGGTCTCCAAGGTGGAGGGAATTAGCGCATTTCGGAGAATTCTCCCCAACACCTGGTCCCACAGCCGCTGCATTATGAGGGCGTCCACCTGCATAATCTTCATTGCTGAGGTACTGTGAGACTTGAGGTAATCCTTACCTAGAGTTGTTCTGTCGCTCCTGTGTAGCTAGGGGGGCTAATTCATGTAGTTGGGAGTTAGCCCATCCATGTTCGCCCAGACCCAACGCTGGAACGCATTCAGGAAGCTTTCTACAAAGTCCCTGTTACTTAACTTCTACAGAAGAATTACACAGGAACTCTTACCTTTTCTAAGCTGGTACCTGCATTTTTGTCCTCCAATCTGACCCTGAAACAGACTCAGAACTAAATAGGGAAGGACTCCTTAAGCTTAGGCTCTGTGAAAAGATTAAGTAACTTACCTTGTGTTGGTGTTGTTTCTGTCATAGGAATCTGAGACAAAATTCTTACTTATCTTTTGAATTGTGTCTACTATTCTAAAAGGTATATCTGAAGTCACATGTGTTGCAAAGTGCTTACTTCTTAAGGTTGGTGGTGTAACCGTAGTATTCCTGAAACAGAATAAGAAGTGTCCAAGTACTTATACCTGTATTATTCCTGAAACAGAGTAAGTTATAGTTTACCACAAAGTGGGTTTTACTTACCTTGATATGCATACTGCTATTCTGAAATGTAGTTCCCAAGTTCTTATTCATCTTTTGAATTGTATACTGCCATTCTAGGAAGTATATACAAAGTTTACTGCAAAGTGGTTTTACTTACATAAAATGGCATACTGCCATTCTAAACGTTTTTTACACTTTGGTTTACTAAACAGAAGTATTGTATTGGTTTTTATATTGTGTTATTTTCTTATGATAGTACTTACCTTTTAAAGATTTCTCTTTGCCTGTGAATATATAAAATAAAGCATTATGTGTTTCTTTTAGCCGTATGTATGCAACAAGTTCTTTGTACCTTCCCACAGCCCTCTCACCCTCCTAAAATAAGCCTGGCTGCTCTGCCTGTGCTACTTACCTTGAGTGGTACAGACTTCTACTAGAAGTTGGAGCTCTGGATTGCCAAGTAGAGCGTCTTATAAAGTCCTTTGGGTGGACATTAGAAAACAAACCCTAACAGAAAAGTCCTAAACCACAGAAGTAGGAACCATATCGCCATTGACGTCTACCTTGCCAGTGTTGACTGCCAGTTGTGACGTTGCAGAAGTAAGCAAAAGTGAGGTTCATTGTACTCTTGCTTTCTGAAAGACGTCTGTGTTTCCGAAGCCAAGTACGATCTTTAACAGAGGGTCCTATCAATGCGATTGGCCACTGTGCTGAACCAGGTCCTATCAGTACCATGGGGCACCAGGTAGAGTTCTTCTGCACAGCCGATCAGAAGCAAGACCTCTCTGCTATTTATTGATTCATATGAGACACTGGGCCGCTGTGGAGCCTGTAGAATTCCTAACTCCTGCAAAATGTCAAAAATTGTCACAAAAATGCCAGCGGGCAGTGGACTAAAAGGTTGACATTAGCAAGGAGGGCTAAGCTCCATAAATGTTAACTTTCTAAAACCTGCTTTACTTGTAATTGCATATAAAGTATATACTTCTATGTGCGTATTCCTTTATTATAATACTGTGTTGTACTTTACTCTTGTATACCCTGCCCCCCTACTGATTGTTCGCCATAAATGCCTAACCACTTCAATACCTCTAGATAAGGGAAGGGAACCTTGAGGATTGTCTTTGTGAGATTGATGAGGGGACCTACACACACTGAACACCAGGCTGGACAAATTCTTCTCAACATTCTTAAAATCAATACTCTGCCACATCGGGTGCCATTTAAGGGCATGGAGGGCTGGGTTTAAATTGTCACAATTTCTCAAGCCAAACATGATGTAGGTTGATGATTTTTGGACGGGTAGATTGGTTCATTCGGGGGCAACAAATTGTTGCTCATGGTCTATAGTGATTCTTGCTTCCTGGTGAATAGTCGGGAATGTTAGAGCTTGGACTTTACCAACTGATAGTCCAAAAAAGAGATTTTCAGTGTGAAGCCAAAGATGGCTAGGTTTCATATTTGGGAAACAAGGGTGTGTCAAAGGCCTAATAGAAAAGTTGGTCTAATTTGCCTTACCTCTAATTTGCCTTCATAATGTTCTCTCTGTCATGTTCTCACTTTTGTAGAATTTCGACACAAGCTATCTTTCCTTGTGCTCTTCCGACTTTTGTACCTCTTTTCACCTTGTCTCATGTTCCGTCTATTCTCTTTACTGTCTAACACTTATTATTCCTCTACTCTTGTTCTACTTACCTCTTTATTGCTTCTTTATGATCACCCTCACATGACACTTCATCCACTTACCTCATCCCATAGTCACTTTTAATCCTTGAATGTTCTGTCCCACCATTCTACTTAAGTTGAAACATGTTCCTTTTTTTTAGCCTTCTTCTCTCCCCAACATTTGTTCGCTGTTAACTGTTCTTCAACTCTTCTCATATTCTGTGCTTCTCTTGTTTGGTCTCCCTTCTCCAAGGCACATCTTTCTCTTACTGCACTGTAATTTGTATCTCTGTGTATTATGATCTCCTTGTTTGATTTTTTTTTCTCGTTTTGTCCTTCAATTGTTTTAACATCTTTCGCTTATTCTTTCTTTTTCTTGTTCTATCAACTTTCTCTAGTCTCTTCCTTTTGTTTCTGGACTGTGTACTTGCCTTCTCCTTCTCTGTACCCCCTCTATTTTTGCTCTCTTGTATTATGTTTCCGCATTACATGTACCCTCATTCCTATCTACCTATGTACAGTATCATTTGACCTCTATCAAAGTGCATCAGTCCCATTCTAAACCTTTCTTTTGACACCGTTCCTCTCTACAGGACCGGTTGGAACATCTACGTAAACAGTGTGGGCCTCACATGACTGCAGTGGCGAAGGACTCTGTAGAAGGCATCTGCAGCAAAATCTACCACATATCTTGCGAGTATGTGAAACGCATTCGCGAGAAACACCTGGCCCTTTTGAATGAGCACAATATTTCAGGTACAAGCTAATAAAAAGCAATTGGGAAACACCAAATGTAATCTGTAACTCGAAGAGTAGAGGTGAAGCATGTGTCCTGTGCATTGAAAGTGCTTGAGAGGAGGCTGTTAAATGAGAAGAATGCTGCAATAGTAAATGGAAAGGGCTGGAAGAGGTAAAAGAAAGAATGCTCAAAAGTAAGTGGGAAATGGAAAATGCAATGGGGCACTACAAAAACGAAACGGAAGGGATTTGAGAATAAACTGAGGAAGTTTGATGAAATTAGGATATGTCTGGTACAATGATGGGGAAGGTAGGGCCGGAGGACAGTCTGGATAGCAGTACGAGCACCAAGGGTTCTGCGAGCAGAGGTTCTGTGAAGTAAAAGAGTGCACTGTGGTCAGTGAAGGCCATCTTCTGTGTAGTTGGGGAACATATAGTTTGTAAGCATGCACAGCTCAGGCAGGGATATGTGAACAAGAGTGTTAGGAAAACATTTTCTTTTTTTTTGTTTAACCTTTCCCATACACCTCAATGAGACCCCTACATATCTGCTGTTCGGTGACTGAAGGCATCATGAAGCAAGACACAGACAACAGATTTAAAGTTCAAACAAAAGATATTTATTAACTTAAATGTCAGGATAGTAGAAGGCCTAACTTGCCCTATGCTAAGGTGGGATTTCCCTACCTGAAAGAAATTAAGGAAAGTCTGAGTCAGAGTTCAATGAATGTCTCCCTGTGTGCAATACCTATACCTGCCCTCACAACTAGCTAAACAGTGTGTAGGGATGCCAATAATCAAGGAAATGGTGATCAACACAAAGTTCTGAGCTTCTTCAAGCTCTAAGCTTATTCTTCAGTCCTTCACCAAGTTCAAGAAAGTTTCACAAAAAGTCTTAGGATGTACCTTGTTCAAGTTCAAACAGTTCTACAAACACCGCAGGAATCCCTTCCCCAGGTTCAAAGTAACACTGTTCAAACAAAAAGGGTCCTGAGGCCCTGTTCCCAAGACGGTATCTGTATTTCATCAAGTCTCGGGGTTCCCTTACCGAAGACGTCAACGTAGTAACCAATGTGTGATTCAGTCTTTTGAACTTCAACTTAACTCTTGGGTCAACCTGGCCCTCCTTCTGGTTTGCGTCACCAGTTCACTCGCAGTGTTCCTTTTTGGTTGGCTTCAGTGTCTTTTCTTTCACAAGGTAGGGCTCACTGGTCTAGGCGCAGTTGTCAGACCACACGGTCCACCCATCACAGGTCACACAACCAGGGTCCCTTGGCTCCTCAGCCCACACAGGTTCCTCTGTGTTTGCTCCTGTGTACAAAGTCGTGTTCCCTTAGTTTCTCCTTGTTGGCCTTTTGGCTTTCTGTGCAGTATTTACAATCCTTTGGCTTCTCCCGATTAGCATCTTGGCTCTGCCATAACGTGTCGCACACCTCTTGCCAGTCGTTGGCCTTGCTGCACTGCATTTACTCACACAATTCACTTGGTGGTGGTCTTGTTCATGACCCACCTTTGGTTGCACTCCTTCATGCTTGTTCCTTTCCCCATAGGTTGCTTTCATATGAGCATTTTTCTTTTTTAGCCTTTATTAGCCATTTGCTTTGTCTATATCATTTATATTTCCATGTTAGTCAATCTGCGTGGTTTAACGCGGTTTAAAACTTCATCTTCAGTTCGGTATGCAATATGTAACGCATCTTGCCCTGAAGCTTTAATTCATACGGCGCTTCATGTATGTAGCCCGCCCGGAGCGTCTGAGTGTCTTTCCCCAACACTCGCCTGTCTGCAGCGTCTTGCTTCGGCGGCTCTTGCTGCTTCCTCTGGCTTCCCAGTCTGGCGCTCTGAACTCTGCGAGCCCTGTTCGAATGCCGGTTTGACTTCTGCATGCGCCAGCAACCTTGTTGCTTCTGGGTGGATGCGTACACCGTCCTCTCTTTTGTTCGTTCGCAGCTCCCAGCTGCTCAATCAATGTCACGGAGGCTCCCACACCTTGGATGTTGGCCGGCATCTTAGTCACACTTCATGTCCCACCACGGCTGCCTCCTCACAGAAAGGGTCCCCTGGTCTCCCCTACACAGGCCTCCCTGTTGCTCTCTTCCGCCACTCTCTCTTCACTGGTCTGCCCTTATACACCTGCAGGCCCTTGATAGGCCACAGGTGTAGCTGCCTGATTACACTTGTCTGACCATGATTAAGGGGACATGCCTGACTCTCGCCATACTTTGCAGGCCTCTTCCCCATCTCAGAGTGGTAAAATGAAGGTGTAGTGATCATTAATCTGTCTCCTCTTCCTCTCCGAGTACTTTCAAGTGTTAAATGTGGGGAAATGGGGGGGAGAGGTCTTGCAGTAACCCATAAAGGTTGGGGGAGCGTTAGGTTGGTCATAATTAGGGAAAGGGGGGATACCATGTCTCGCCTATGGGTACCCCACTCCCAATCTCAGAGGACCCTCCACCCTGGTGATCCTCCCTCGCTTTTCCACCCCAAGGGTTAGGATCCAAAACACATGGCCTTTCCCTGGCCACCTGAGAAGAGTATACAGGGGGGGGGTTAGGAGTGAGAATACCCTCCGGTTACCCTGGTCTGATTTTTGGGAATGAGGTATTTATAAACCTCACTCCCTGGCTTAACTAATTTCATTTTGGGGGTACTGGTCAGTCCCTAAGGCTACCAGAGATGTGGTATTCTGTTGGCCATTTAAGTCTATTGTAGTATTACTACCTCCCTTAAAAAGAGTAGCGCAGGGAAACCTTGTTTCCCTATTCTTTTTGGTGTAAGTGAAGGCCAGAAAGGCTGGTGGCAGTACCTTTTTTTTTTTAAACATTTTTTTATTTTTTGTGAGCACCCAGTTTACTTGTTTACTGTACTTCACCATAATGTGCTTCAATGTCCTTTTTCCCCTCTATCTCCTGGGCAGGTGTTGGATGTGGCCGTATTTGGCCATCCTCTTTGTGGGTATGGCTGGAGTCTGGGAAACGTTCTCTTTGTGTGCGCTAATTTAGATTGGTTATGGGACTGCAGATGGCCCCAATACTCATCCTAAATCTTGAGCGAGGTCATGGCTTTACCTGTGCTGACTCTCCACGATTTGACCGCCATCCATAGTTTGAATGTAACCGGTCCCCTAATGGGTGGGTTGGGATCGCACTAATTCAGGATTTCGTATGTACCTGGAGCCATTCTGCATTGAAGCCAAGGATCCAAAGCATGAGATGTTGCAAAGAGACACCACAGGTCTGCTGCTGCAACCACCATGGACCAAGCCATTCATTGCAAGTCAAAGCTCTGCTCTCTTTGTCAGAAGAGACCTTCCCTGGTGCCTCCCTCACTTGAAATAATGGCTTTATGTGTTTGAATCCTACATTACCACGGTCGTTGTCCTGGAATGCTCGAGTCTCATGGGCTTGTCTGGTATCCATCTTCTGCATCAGGAGCTTTGCCTGTTGCCTGAATCTTGTGCTGCCAGTGCTATGAAACTTGCAGTTCATCCTTGTCATTGACCCTGGCCATTACTGTTTTGCTGATGGTCTCTTACAAGGAGACCAACTGTGCTGGAACTTGTGGTGTTCTTCATTCTTGCAAATGTAGACTCTGTGTGACGTCCAACTGCGTTGTTTGAGGTTTCCTGGGGTTCCCCAATCATTTTGGGATTTGTCATAGACCATCTGCATCTTGCATCAAGTCCAACCCGGTGGTGATCCGTTCCATTACATGCCGACAGAGATGAGGCACCCTACCCCGCTGTCATAGTTGTCATTCAAAGAACACTGCAACTGTAACCCTAGGACCTTCAACTGTGGAACTTGCAGTGGGAGCAGTTGTCCCCATCAGCCCAGACGTACCTAGAGTGGTTGTCTGTCTTAATCAGGGTCCAAAGGGCTGGGTTGCTTAACTGTTTTGTTGCCCCTCACTGGTCCCCCAACGTTGCAGCGGTTGCCTTACTTTGGTGATTTATATTGGGCATCCTCATGGGGTCTCCCTAGATGGCTAAGATATGCAGCTGCCCCTTCCTTATCCAGGAGACCTAACTTCCCTATCCTACAAATATTTGCACTGACTCTAGTACACCATTGCTTCCTATGGAAGAACTTTGCAAACTCCCCCTAAGTAGCAATACTGTGGTTGCTTAAATTAAACATTGTTTCATAGGATATGGTTGTACTCGCTAAGGAAGATGACCATTTATTGGTGTTGCACTGTACAATTATAAGGCTTATAATAATTTATTTGATATGCCCCTCCCCCTTTAAGTCATTGTAACTGTTAGGGAAATGTTTGCACAACCATCTGGCAATTGTTATGTAGCCATTTAGCTTAAAGGTAGAACAGTGTTTTGCCCAAACAGGAGAGAGAACACACTAATGGCAGCTGTAAGCTGAGCTGTTAAATTACCTACTCGAGGGAGGGAAGAAAGTTGGCAGTGAAGTATAGTTAGTCCCAATAGTCACCCCAAAAGAACGATAGTCTGGTATACTCAACACTATACACTTTAATTAAAAAGTGACCCGTATAATATCTATGTTAAATGTTAAAGGTATTTGTACCGCGCACCATCACCAACGGAGTTGGTCCCCAGGCGCTCTGGCGGATCTGCAAACGAGAAGGTGGGATGGGTTAGTAGTGTTCTGTTGGCAGCTTCAACTCTGTATACACCGGGTGCTGAGCTTTGGTGCGAGTATCGGATCGATGTCAGTCCTCGTGTGCTGTTGGTGCGGCTTCTGCGTTGTTGCGGTGTTGTGAAGTGCGTGCGGTTGTTGTGCGAGAGATGGTTGTGTGATATTTTTGAGTGAGATAAGTCTGCAGAAATGCTGAGTTTTTTGTTAGTGGGTTGTATAAAGTTTAACATGCTAACATTCAGAATTCTGTCCGAGTGTGGGGCTCGCCAATCCTCCCTTTCTCATCAGGATGGGTGAAGGGGTTACGTCTGGCAGGGTTTTAGGTTTGTGTCAGGCGCTCCCTTTGCTTTTCTAACGCGTTCTGTAAGTGTTCTAATTCTGATGGAATGAGTGTTGTGGGTTGGGTTTTAGTAGGTGCGATGCACTCGCTGTTCTGTTCTGGCACGCTCTGTAGGTGTTCTAGTGCTGATGGGTTGGTTAATATGGGTTGGGTGTCTATTCTCCTCCTTGGGCGTTGGAGCAGGTGTTGTGGTCTCCTCTTACAAACTTCTATCTAAATGTGTCTGCTGGGGGTTTGGATATGGTAAGGCCGGGAGGCAGTGGATCAGTCATTTAGGGCTTTCGTCTCGGTCTGAGTATGTAATCGGTCTATGGTGACCTCCTTTTGTGGCTATTTCCCATATTATCTTATGGCCTGTCGTGGGGTCCGTTCTTTGGGTTCTGTGTATGTCCATTTTGGGAGTGACCGAGGTTGGTGTTATTTTCATCGTTGTTTAACGGGGTGGGCATTGTAGTGTGTCGCTGTTGTCTTTAGGCTGTGAAGAGCCATGATTTGAGGAGTTTCCTGAATGTTAGGTGGTTTGTTGTGTTTCGTATATTCTTAGGTAGGTAATTCCAGGTTTTCGGTGCCTGGTCAGAGAAAGAGGATCCTCCGAGTTTTCTTCTGTTATAGGGTTTTGGTTCTAGGCGGATGTCGGTGCTTGATCTCATTGTTCTTGTCGGTTGATGTAGGCGTAGTTTATCGCTTAGGAATTCTGCGCCTTGTTTGTGTATTGCTCTGTGCGTGATGCACATGGACTTGAACTTTATTCGCTGTTTTAATGGTAGCCAGTGTAGCATTTTTAGCGCAGGTGTGATGTGTTCTCTTCTGGGTAGCTTGAGGAGTCTGGCTGCCGCATTTTGTATGCGTTGTAGTTTTTTTTAGAAGTCGTTGGGGCATGCCCAGGTATAGGCTATTGGTGTAATCTACTCTGGACATGATCAGAGAGATGATGGTAAGTGTTTTGTTGGCGAATGACAGGAACGGTAGAATCCTTTTTGCTGCTCGCAGGAGGAAGAAACATTTCTTGAGTAGAGCGTTTACTTGTGCCTCTGGAGTGAGGTTGTTATCCATTAGGACCCCTCGTTTTTTTACAGTTGATGATGGTGCTGGTGTGGTGCCGAGCTCTCTTGGCCAGGGGATGTAGCTGATGTCTCCTCCCTTTTTTGAAACAATCATTATCTCTGTTTTGCCTCGGTTGATTTTGAGGTGGTTGAGGTTCATCCAGTTGAATATATCACAAAGGCAATTCTCTAGTGTAGTGTTTTCTTCTCAGGTGTCTTGTATGTTGAAGATTGAGTATCGTCGGCATAGTTGTAGCATGTGAGGCTGTGTTTTCTGATGAGTTTGATTAATAGGTACATGTAGATGTTGAATAGAAGCGGGGAGAAAGATGATCCTTGTAGTACTCTGCACGTGGAGTCTCTAGGTTTGGACTTAAAAGGTTTCATCCATACGTTTTGGTTCTGTTTGTTAGGAAGGATTTGATGCATAGTAGGGCGGTGTCTGTTATTCCTAGTCCTTCTAATCTCTTTATAAGGATGTAGTGGTTGACATTGTCGAATACTGCGGATAGAGCAAGGAGAATCAGGGTAGTAATGTTGTCTGAGTCTGCGTTCGTTTTTAGGTCATCCCATATTGAGAGGAGAGCTGATTCTGTTCATGGGTCTGAAACCAACTTGTGCCCGGTCTAATAGTCAGTGCTCTTCTATGAATTCTTGGGTTATTTTGTAGACATACGGTTCTATCAGTTTGGCCATGTAGGGTATGTTGGAAATGGGTCTGTAGTTGGATAAGTCCTCTATGTTTCCTGTTGTGTCTTTGAGTAGCGGCTTGATGTAAGCCGATTTGAAGGCCTGTGGTACTTTACCTGTTGGGATTGAGAGGTTGAGGAGATTCCTGTGGTATTCCATGGGGGTTCCTTGTTTGAGAATTGTTTTGTATATGTCCGGGGGCAGGGGTCTTCTGGAGAGCCTGATTTGTTGCTTGGTTTACCAGTTTGACGAAAGTTTCCACTAATATTTCTGGGAAGCTTCGTAGCTTGTTTGGATGTTCCTCGTTGGTGTCGATGGGGTTTGAGGTGTGATTGCTTGGTCTGTTTTGTATGGTATCTTGGATGGAAGTTATTTTGTTTTTGAAGTGGTCTCCTAGGTCATCGCATAGTTTCATCGATGGAATTGGCGGGTTGTTGCATCCCGGTGTTTTTTTTTATTTTGTTTATGATTTTGAAGACTTCTTTTTGGGTGTTTGGTGCTCTGAAGATTCGGTTGTCGTAATGTTTTCTCTTCGCTTTTTGTATTTCCTTTTTATATGAGCGGATCTGTTGCAGGAATTTCAATTTGTTTGCAGTGGTGTTGTTGGTCCTCCATTCAGATTCTAGTTTTCGTTTTTCTCTTTTCATGGCATTAAGTAGTGGGTGAAACATTTTGCTGTTGTTTTCTTATGTAATGGGGTGAAGGGCTTTTCTTTGGCGATGTCATCTAGAGTTGTAGCGATCCAGGTATGGAGCAGGGCAACTTTTTTGTCTAGGTCAGCTTCTTCCATGGTTGTTGCTTGTGGTTTGCTAAATTCCAGGAGCTCGGTTAGATAGGAGTTTTTTATGGTTCTCCAATTTCTTTTCATCATGATCGGTGGTTTTTCTTGTTGCTTCTTTTTTGGAGCGTCCATTGTGATTATGAATGGAATGATGAGGTGGTCGCTCCAGAGTATTTGAATATGGGGTGCCGTGGTGATGAGATCCTTGTTGGCGAAGATTGCACACATGGCTGCTAGTTGGGCGGTTAAGGATTTTTGTGTGGTTGTGGTTTCTTCGTCGAACCAGATGTTGAAATCTCTGGGGATGATCAGATGATTGTACTTGTTGGCTAGGATGGTGATTGCTTCCATGAAGGCGTCTATGAAAGTCGCATCGTAGGTTGGTGGTCTGTACATCAGTAGGAATTTCAGGTTTGTTCTGGGGTTTATTGATAGCCGCACTATTAAGGATTCACATTTATCGATGTTTAGTTGGATTTTTGCTAGCCCCCCCCCCTCTTTTGGATTTTCTGTTTGCTTGGATGCATTTGAAGTTTTCAGGCAGGCAGTTGTTGATGGTGATCTTGTAGTTGTTGTCTAGCCATGTTTCGGTTACAAATAGGATATCTATGCCTCCTTTTGATAGGAGGTTGTATATTTCAGTTGAATATTTGGACATTGGCCTTGTGTTTATTAAGTTGCAGTGGATTCTCTGGGTGTGATTTTGTTTTGTAGTTATTCGTTGTTCAGGTTTGTAGTTGTCCGGTCGTGGTGTTTCCGCATTGATGTTGGTAGGAAGAAGAACAGCGACAGCTGCTTCTTCATTTAAGCGGTCCAATAGGTTGATAACGGGGCTGATTAATCGCGGTGCTTCTGCTGTGATGAAGCTTGGTTGAAGATCAGCGATGGCTTCTTCTTCATTGAGTCCGATTGTTAGGTTGGATGTAGCATTGTTGGTTGTCGGGGCTTCGTCGTATTGTGTGGGATGTTGTGGAAATCGATGGTATCCCTCCGTTCTTGTGATGTAAGGGGTAATGGGGTCAGAGTCATCCCGCTCTCTTGTTGAGTGCTCCCGTCTTTTTTCGGGGTGTTTCGGGAAATTCTTTGCATGTCTTGAGGTTTCCGTGTTGAGGTGTCGGTGTTCTGTGGTTGTCGCGAGGTAAGATGTGAGGTATAAAGATTTTTCTCTTACATAGTTTGTTCCAGTTATAACTGTGTTAGGCGTGTTTCCTGCCAATGAGGCTGCTTCTTCTGGGTTCTGTTGGTGTTGTGTTTGCGTCCCTTGTTGCGCGATCTTGCTCTCTTTCTCTGCGTCCTTTTCTGGGTCGGGCCATTTTTCAGTTTAAGGTGCAGGCCTAGTAGGGTAGTTGGTCCTCTATGCTGTGTTGTGTAGGCACAGTAATCTTGGTTTTCCTTCTCTGGATATGCTAGGGAGCTCTCTGGCTCAGTCTGTCATTTCTGTCGGTGGGTAGGGTTTGTTTCCTAAGGGTGCACTGTCGGGGAGGGTTATGGGCGTTAACTGGTCTGGTGGTAAATGACTCAATTAAGCTAGGTAGTGATGGGTTTCAGGATTAATAGAGTACCAAACTAAATGCAGTTAGATCAGGGGCCCTGTATAATGGGTGAAAGGCCTACGCCCAAGAAGGTGACGGAGTACTGGACCAAACACAGCTAGATTTGAGGGTCAGTTGAAGCAGTGGAGCACGCTACCAGACACAGCTAGATCTGGGAGTCCTGCACAGTGGATGTCTCCCTGAAGGGTTCACTGCGGTGAGTTAGCCATGTAGGTTCGGGGAGGACATGTACTAGTTGAGGAGTGAGTTTGAGGGGCCCAGCTAGGACTTACTCTCTTGATGCAATCCGGCCACAGAAGTTCTGCTAGATTTGAGAGACAGGCCTCTCAATGCAATCTGAGTATCACACAATGCGATCTGGACACAAAGCCCAATTAGATCCATATAGTAGGAGACAGGCCTATCAATGCAATCTAAATATCATACAATGCAATTTGGAGACAGAACCCCTGCTAAATTGGAGAGACCTGTATATTGGGAGAGAGGCCTATCAATGCAATCTAAATAACATACAGTGCAGTTTGGAGACAGAACCCCTGCTAAATTTGAGAGACCTGTATAGTGGGAGAGAGGCGGCCCATCAATGCAATCTAAATCATACAATGCAGTTTGGAGGTAGAACCCCTGCTAAGCTATAGAGACCTGTATAGTGGGAGAGAGGCCTATCAATGCAATCTAAATATCATACAATGCAATCTGGGTACGAAACCCAACTAGATTTGAGAGACCTGTGTAGTGTGAGGCAGGTCTATCAATGCAATGTAAGTATAGTGCAATGCAGTTTGGAGACAGAACCCCTGCTAAGCTGGTGAGACCTGTATAGTGGGGGATAGGCCTATAAATGCAATCTAAATATCATACAATGCAATTTGGGCACAAGAACCCAACTAGATTTGAGAGACCTGTGTAGTGGGAGGCAGGTCTATCAATGCAATCTAAATAACATACAATGCAGTTTGGCGACAGAACCCCTGCTAAATTTGAGAGAATTGTATAGGTCTATACAGAGGAAGGGGGTCTGTGCCTAGCCAGATTGGTACAGTATTAAATAATGATTAAATTGGCGGGTGAGGGAAAGAGACATGCAGTGAGGAGTAATCACCTTGTTTACTATGGGTTTGGTAAGTGGCTCGGAGTCTAGGGTAGAGTAGTTGCTCTACTCCTGACCCAGGCCACTCCTACCTTACTGGTCCTTGTAGATGATGGTTGACGGCTGGCCACTGCTTCTCCTGCTGACACTTCCTGGGGGCGTCCTTGGCCTTAGTGCTCTTAGCTGCAGGGCTGCGCGGGCAGAAGGGCTGCCCTGGGAAGACCAGTGGTGAAGGCTGGGAGGACCAAACAGAGCGGTGCTGGGGGGGTTGGGAGGCGGGAGGGAAGGGAAACCAGGAAGAGGGTGCGGGGTGAGAACAGGCTGCTGCGGGTCGCAAAAGGCCTCGGGCCTACGGATATTTAAGGGAGGTAAGGAGACTTGGGAGGCGGGCACGGGGTGGCAGTGGGGTCTGCACGGGCCTCGGGGCCCTAGTACAATACACAAAAGAGGGGATGGGGGAAGAAACCAGCCGCAGCACACCGGGGCAACACTCACCTGGCTCCGATGGAGATGGGGCCGGTGAGTGTTGCTCTGTGGCTATACCACAGGCACCAAGGTCCACGGACCAATGGGAGCAGGGGGGGCAGGACGGGAGGCGGGAGGGAAGGAAGAAGACTCAGGAGGAAGACGCGGGGTGGCAGCGGGGTCTGCATGGGCTTTGGGGCCCCAGTAGAATACACAAAAGTGGGGATGGAGGGCAGAAATCAGTCGCAGCACACCGGGGCAACACTCACCATGCGTACTCAGG
This sequence comes from Ambystoma mexicanum, assembly GCF_040938575.1. Lineage (NCBI taxonomy): Eukaryota > Metazoa > Chordata > Amphibia > Caudata > Ambystomatidae > Ambystoma > Ambystoma mexicanum. The sequence goes on from NC_090925.1 coordinate 528,043,598, forward strand.
ATAAACATAACACAGTAGAGCATAGTGCAGTTATAAAAAAAAAAGTAATGTGGCATGAACACCCCGTTCCAAGGGCTGCAGCGGGAGGAGGAGGATAACTGCCAGGCATCCCAAGTTAATGGCCCAGGCCGTTGCCCCCCCCCGTTCCAGCACTTGGAACGTGGTGTTAACGCCATTAGCACCCTGGGTTACCAAAGCGGTAACCCGGGTTGCTAAATTCATTGTATGTGACGCCATGTGCGTCCCGTTCAATGAATACAAATACTAATCCAAAATGTTTGCCGTGGTTGTAGAAGGCAGGAAGGTAGGAGGGAATGTGCTGCAGCATCAGCTGCAACAATAAGGTAAGTGGGGCAGGGGTGGGAGGTAGGAAAAGGAAAAGAAAACGAGGGTGGGGGAAAGATGGCAGCCTACGGCGGGTGAGGCAGCCTGCGGGTTCTGTGGAACGTGGGTTGAGATCAGAGATTTCAGCCTGCAATTTGCAGAAACTGATTGGTTGTGCCCCCACCCCCACAACGCCTTGCATAGACAAGGAGCTGAATTCCTCCAAGACGAGATTATCCGGTATCACCCAGGGAGGGACCCAAGATCCAGCAATGATCTAAAAATTACAAAAAAGGAAATTCGGTATGGCAGCGTTCTCAAGTCTAATTGCTAACATCTGGAACACCATGCCCAAAGAAATTGGAAACACAGAAGACCATATCACCTACAGGAAATGACTCAAAACCTGGCTATTCAACAAACAATGACCACCTCGAAGGGACACCAGCAAAAACAATAACACCACAGACAAACTACTAGAGAGCAGACAAGATGGGCCACAACCAAGAACCTGGCTAGAAACCGCCAAGCGGCAACTAAAGAGCTGCGCCAGAGGCCCCAACAAACCGACCGACTTATTAACACATTGTTAGGAAGATTTATCGTTTGTTTGCCTCATCTCCTCTCCTAGTGAGACCCCCAGCACTAATTGCTTTTTCTTTCAATCCTGAATGAGTGGAGCCTTTTTCCTCTCATTCTTGTGGGCTCTGTCTTTTGGAACTCTTTGTATTCTACCTGTACTATGGAGTCTGTCTGCTCCATAGCTCTTAAAGGCATCTGTGTTTTTAATACTGCAGCACACAGCTTGTTATGGGCAGTGTTGCTGGGTACCCTTAAGATTCTTTTTCTGTATCCTCAAGTAAGGATAGATAGATACTTAGTATCTCTCAGAAAACGTTATAGTTTGAGAGATTGGCACACACCACCTTCAGCGGTGTGCCAAAGGGAAGCCTAGTAGCCCCCTTCTCTCTGCTCCTGTGCGTTTTTAGTTACATAGACAATCACCTAGTTATGGCTGGTGGCAGTGGACGTGTTTTTCCAACTATTGTGTATGTTTTATACTGCAGGCTATGTCCATAGCCTCTGTAGTGCACAATAGGGGCACGCAAGTACCAACTTGGGGCATAACTTCTTTTTTGCCATTACTAGCGTGGTTGTTCTTCGTTAGCCCTTCTACCATTCTGTGAGGGGGAGGTCAGTGTGTGTTTTTTGCCTTTCAAGGGAACCCGTAGGTATGCCTAGGCTCCAGTGTGTTTGGGCAAGCAGGAAGAAGGGGAGGCGTTTTCCACCGCCCTGTCCTTTGTCTGCCGGAGTGCCTGAATAGGTCCAGCTCCCACAGGGGGTCTGGCTGTCCTGATTAGGCAGCCACACATTCCTTTCTGTAAAATGCTGAGAGATTGCAGAGGAGTGTGCTGGAACTGCATAAAAGGTCACGCTTCTCGAATGAAAAGTAAGTCGACCACTGGAAACCGAAGAAGATGACCAGAGATACCTGCAGACCCTTTGCAACACTGTGAAGCGACCACTGCTGTCCTGACCCCGTTTTCTATGCGACAGAGGAGCTCTGAAGAGGACTCCTTCCCTTTGGCTGGTGAGAACAACCATTCCCAAAACTAACTTCCAAGGTATTGGGAGCTTCCAGAGCTGTGGAACCACAATGCCAAGAGACCTGCTGCCCGTTTCGAGTGCATCATCATGGAAAGGCCAAATCTGTCCAAATCTTTGCTGAACCCATAAGGACACTCCAGAGATCCGATCCAACTCATCCAGACCTCCTCACTAGAACTGCAGGAAGTGAAGAAGATTGACTGGGCGATCCATGTCCTTTGTTGGTGCTGCAGAAAAGGTGCCAAAACCGCAGAGTGAACCAAGAAGTTGCTGAAAGTCGTGCCACAGGTCCTCCCTCAAGACTGCTGCTGTGTGATCACGTCCATTGTCCTGCCTTCAATCACCAGACCAAGGAATCCAGAGGTTGGGTCGAGAGCTGCAACATTGCGGAGCATCCAGCACAAACATTTTCTTCTAACCGAAGGTACTGTGGGGAAAAAGGTATTGCTTACCTGATTCCAAGAAGTTGCTCCAGAGCATTGGAATGCATGTAGAGGTGTCCAGGGCAACCCCCTCTTACCTCTGACCGAAGCCGCTGCTTGTGTCCCCTTCTCAAGTCCGTTTTAAGGTCTCCCTTGTTAGTTGTTAACTTGCTGCTTCCATAACTTTAGGCACTGGAAGAAATCCACAGGAACTCTTAATTATTTGCTGATTGTCAAGACTTCAAGCCCTCTACGAATTGCCTTTAGCTAGGGTTGTGTTTTTGTACGTTAGACTTAGCAGTTGAAAAAAACAGTCTCTAGAACATTGAACTAAGCTTATGTTGCACTAACTAACCATTTTCTTCCCTCTAAGGTACTTTACTATAGGTGTTTGCAGAGTAAATGTACTACGGTATAAACCGTTGAAAACGCGCATGCACAATAACCGATAATACAATAACATTGGGGGTCATTACGAGGTTGGAGGTAAGTTACGGTCCTTACTGGCATGGAGCAAATACTTTGCCCTTGTAGCCTAGAGCTCGGTTAGATAGGAGTTTTTTATGGTTCTCCAATTTCTTTTCATCATGATCGGTGGTTTTTCTTGTTGCTTCTTTTTTGGAGCGTCCATTGTGATTATGAATGGAATGATGAGGTGGTCGCTCCAGAGTATTTGAATATGGGGTGCCGTGGTGATGAGATCCTTGTTGGCGAAGATTGCACACATGGCTGCTAGTTGGGCGGTTAAGGATTTTTGTGTGGTTGTGGTTTCTTCGTCGAACCAGATGTTGAAATCTCTGGGGATGATCAGATGATTGTACTTGTTGGCTAGGATGGTGATTGCTTCCATGAAGGCGTCTATGAAAGTCGCATCGTAGGTTGGTGGTCTGTACATCAGTAGGAATTTCAGGTTTGTTCTGGGGTTTATTGATAGCCGCACTATTAAGGATTCACATTTATCGATGTTTAGTTGGATTTTTGCTAGCCCCCCCCCCCCCTCTTTTGGATTTTCTGTTTGCTTGGATGCATTTGAAGTTTTCAGGCAGGCAGTTGTTGATGGTGATCTTGTAGTTGTTGTCTAGCCATGTTTCGGTTACAAATAGGATATCTATGCCTCCTTTTGATAGGAGGTTGTATATTTCAGTTGAATATTTGGACATTGGCCTTGTGTTTATTAAGTTGCAGTGGATTCTCTGGGTGTGATTTTGTTTTGTAGTTATTCGTTGTTCAGGTTTGTAGTTGTCCGGTCGTGGTGTTTCCGCATTGATGTTGGTAGGAAGAAGAACGGCGACAGCTGCTTCTTCATTTAAGCGGTCCAATAGGTTGATAGCGGGGCTGATTAATCGCGGTGCTTCTGCTGTGATGAAGCTTGGTTGAAGATCAGCGATGGCTTCTTCTTCATTGAGTCCGATTGTTAGGTTGGAGGTAGCATTGTTGGTTGTCGGGGCTTCGTCGTATTGTGTGGGATGTTGTGGAAATCGATGGTATCCCTCCGTTCTTGTGATGTAAGGGGTAATGGGGTCAGAGTCATCCCGCTCTCTTGTTGAGTGCTCCCGTCTTTTTTCGGGGTGTTTCGGGAAATTCTTTGCATGTCTTGAGGTTTCCGTGTTGAGGTGTCGGTGTTCTGTGGTTGTCGCGAGGTAAGATGTGAGGTATAAAGATTTTTCTCTTACATAGTTTGTTCCAGTTATAACTGTGTTAGGCGTGTTTCCTGCCAATGAGGCTGCTTCTTCTGGGTTCTGTTGGTGTTGTGTTTGCGTCCCTTGTTGCGCGATCTTGCTCTCTTTCTCGGCGTCCTTTTCTGGGTCGGGCCATTTTTCAGTTTAAGGTGCAGGCCTAGTAGGGTAGTTGGTCCTCTATGCTGTGTTGTGTAGGCACAGTAATCTTGGTTTTCCTTCTCTGGATATGCTAGGGAGCTCTCTGGCTCAGTCTGTCATTTCTGTCGGTGGGTAGGGTTTGTTTCCTAAGGGTGCACTGTCGGGGAGGGTTATGGGCGTTAACTGGTCTGGTGGTAAATGACTCAATTAAGCTAGGTAGTGATGGGTTTCAGGATTAATAGAGTACCAAACTAAATGCAGTTAGATCAGGGGCCCTGTATAATGGGTGAAAGGCCTACGCCCAAGAAGGTGACGGAGTACTGGACCAAACACAGCTAGATTTGAGGGTCAGTTGAAGCAGTGGAGCACGCTACCAGACACAGCTAGATCTGGGAGTCCTGCACAGTGGATGTCTCCCTGAAGGGTTCACTGCGGTGAGTTAGCCATGTAGGTTCGGGGAGGACATGTACTAGTTGAGGAGTGAGTTTGAGGGGCCCAGCTAGGACTTACTCTCTTGATGCAATCCGGCCACAGAAGTTCTGCTAGATTTGAGAGACAGGCCTCTCAATGCAATCTGAGTATCACACAATGCGATCTGGACACAAAGCCCAATTAGATCCATATAGTAGGAGACAGGCCTATCAATGCAATCTAAATATCATACAATGCAATTTGGAGACAGAACCCCTGCTAAATTGGAGAGACCTGTATAGTGGGAGAGAGGCCTATCAATGCAATCTAAATATCATACAATGCAATCTGGGTACGAAACCCAACTAGATTTGAGAGACCTGTGTAGTGTGAGGCAGGTCTATCAATGCAATGTAAGTATAGTGCAATGCAGTTTGGAGACAGAACCCCTGCTAAGCTGGTGAGACCTGTATAGTGGGGGATAGGCCTATAAATGCAATCTAAATATCATACAATGCAATTTGGGCACAAGAACCCAACTAGATTTGAGAGACCTGTGTAGTGGGAGGCAGGTCTATCAATGCAATCTAAATAACATACAATGCAGTTTGGCGACAGAACCCCTGCTAAATTTGAGAGAATTGTATAGGTCTATACAGAGGAAGGGGGTCTGTGCCTAGCCAGATTGGTACAGTATTAAATAATGATTAAATTGGCGGGTGAGGGAAAGAGACATGCAGTGAGGAGTAATCACCTTGTTTACTATGGGTTTGGTAAGTGGCTCGGAGTCTAGGGTAGAGTAGTTGCTCTACTCCTGACCCAGGCCACTCCTACCTTACTGGTCCTTGTAGATGATGGTTGACGGCTGGCCACTGCTTCTCCTGCTGACACTTCCTGGGGGCGTCCTTGGCCTTAGTGCTCTTAGCTGCAGGGCTGCGCGGGCAGAAGGGCTGCCCTGGGAAGACCAGTGGTGAAGGCTGGGAGGACCAAACAGAGCGGTGCTGGGGGGGTTGGGAGGCGGGAGGGAAGGGAAACCAGGAAGAGGGTGCGGGGTGAGAACAGGCTGCTGCGGGTCGCAAAAGGCCTCGGGCCTACGGATATTTAAGGGAGGTAAGGAGACTTGGGAGGCGGGCACGGGGTGGCAGTGGGGTCTGCACGGGCCTCGGGGCCCTAGTACAATACACAAAAGAGGGGATGGGGGAAGAAACCAGCCGCAGCACACCGGGGCAACACTCACCTGGCTCCGATGGAGATGGGGCCGGTGAGTGTTGCTCTGTGGCTATACCACAGGCACCAAGGTCCACGGACCAATGGGAGCAGGGGGGGCAGGACGGGAGGCGGGAGGGAAGGAAGAAGACTCAGGAGGAAGACGCGGGGTGGCAGCGGGGTCTGCATGGGCTTTGGGGCCCCAGTAGAATACACAAAAGTGGGGATGGAGGGCAGAAATCAGTCGCAGCACACCGGGGCAACACTCACCATGCGTACTCAGGATAAACATAACACAGTAGAGCATAGTGCAGTTATAAAAAAAAAAGTAATGTGGCATGAACACCCCGTTCCAAGGGCTGCAGCGGGAGGAGGAGGATAACTGCCAGGCATCCCAAGTTAATGGCCCAGGCCGTTGCCCCCCCCCGTTCCAGCACTTGGAACGTGGTGTTAACGCCATTAGCACCCTGGGTTACCAAAGCGGTAACCCGGGTTGCTAAATTCATTGTATGTGACGCCATGTGCGTCCCGTTCAATGAATACAAATACTAATCCAAAATGTTTGCCGTGGTTGTAGAAGGCAGGAAGGTAGGAGGGAATGTGCTGCAGCATCAGCTGCAACAATAAGGTAAGTGGGGCAGAGGTGGGAGGTAGGAAAAGGAAAAGAAAACGAGGGTGGGGGAAAGATGGCAGCCTACGGCGGGTGAGGCAGCCTGCGGGTTCTGTGGAACGTGGGTTGAGATCAGAGATTTCAGCCTGCAATTTGCAGAAACTGATTGGTTGTGCCCCCACCCCCACAACGCCTTGCATAGACAAGGAGCTGAATTCCTCCAAGACAAGATTATCCGGTATCACCCAGGGAGGGACCCAAGATCCAGCAATGATCTAAAAATTACAAAAAAGGAAATTCGGTATGGCAGCGTTCTCAAGTCTAATTGCTAACATCTGGAACACCATGCCCAAAGAAATTGGAAACACAGAAGACCATATCACCTACAGGAAATGACTCAAAACCTGGCTATTCAACAAACAATGACCACCTCGAAGGGACACCAGCAAAAACAATAACACCACAGACAAACTACTAGAGAGCAGACAAGATGGGCCACAACCAAGAACCTGGCTAGAAACCGCCAAGCGGCAACTAAAGAGCTGCGCCAGAGGCCCCAACAAACCGACCGACTTATTAACACATTGTTAGGAAGATTTATCGTTTGTTTGCCTCATCTCCTCTCCTAGTGAGACCCCCAGCACTAATTGCTTTTTCTTTCAATCCTGAATGAGTGGAGCCTTTTTCCTCTCATTCTTGTGGGCTCTGTCTTTTGGAACTCTTTGTATTCTACCTGTACTATGGAGTCTGTCTGCTCCATAGCTCTTAAAGGCATCTGTGTTTTTAATACTGCAGCACACAGCTTGTTATGGGCAGTGTTGCTGGGTACCCTTAAGATTCTTTTTCTGTATCCTCAAGTAAGGATAGATAGATACTTAGTATCTCTCAGAAAACGTTATAGTTTGAGAGATTGGCAGACACCACCTTCAGCGGTGTGCCAAAGGGAAGCCTAGTAGCCCCCTTCTCTCTGCTCCTGTGCGTTTTTAGTTACATAGACAATCACCTAGTTATGGCTGGTGGCAGTGGACGTGTTTTTCCAACTATTGTGTATGTTTTATACTGCAGGCTATGTCCATAGCCTCTGTAGTGCACAATAGGGGCACGCAAGTACCAACTTGGGGCATAACTTCTTTTTTGCCATTACTAGCGTGGTTGTTCTTCGTTAGCCCTTCTACCATTCTGTGAGGGGGAGGTCAGTGTGTGTTTTTTGCCTTTCAAGGGAACCCGTAGGTATGCCTAGGCTCCAGTGTGTTTGGGCAAGCAGGAAGAAGGGGAGGCGTTTTCCACCGCCCTGTCCTTTGTCTGCCGGAGTGCCTGAATAGGTCCAGCTCCCACAGGGGGTCTGGCTGTCCTGATTAGGCAGCCACACATTCCTTTCTGTAAAATGCTGAGAGATTGCAGAGGAGTGTGCTGGAACTGCATAAAAGGTCACGCTTCTCGAATGAAAAGTAAGTCGACCACTGGAAACCGAAGAAGATGACCAGAGATACCTGCAGACCCTTTGCAACACTGTGAAGCGACCACTGCTGTCCTGACCCCGTTTTCTATGCGACAGAGGAGCTCTGAAGAGGACTCCTTCCCTTTGGCTGGTGAGAACAACCATTCCCAAAACTAACTTCCAAGGTATTGGGAGCTTCCAGAGCTGTGGAACCACAATGCCAAGAGACCTGCTGCCCGTTTCGAGTGCATCATCATGGAAAGGCCAAATCTGTCCAAACCTTTGCTGAACCCATAAGGACACTCCAGAGATCCGATCCAACTCATCCAGACCTCCTCACTAGAACTGCAGGAAGTGAAGAAGATTGACTGGGCGATCCATGTCCTTTGTTGGTGCTGCAGAAAAGGTGCCAAAACCGCAGAGTGAACCAAGAAGTTGCTGAAAGTCGTGCCACAGGTCCTCCCTCAAGACTGCTGCTGTGTGATCACGTCCATTGTCCTGCCTTCAATCACCAGATCAAGGAATCCAGAGGTTGGGTCGAGAGCTGCAACATTGCGGAGCATCCAGCACAAACATTTTCTTCTAACCGAAGGTACTGTGGGGAAAAAGGTATTGCTTACCTGATTCCAAGAAGTTGCTCCAGAGCATTGGAATGCATGTAGAGGTGTCCAGGGCAACCCCCTCTTACCTCTGACCGAAGCCGCTGCTTGTGTCCCCTTCTCAAGTCCGTTTTAAGGTCTCCCTTGTTAGTTGTTAACTTGCTGCTTCCATAACTTTAGGCACTGGAAGAAATCCACAGGAACTCTTAATTATTTGCTGATTGTCAAGACTTCAAGCCCTCTACGAATTGCCTTTAGCTAGGGTTGTGTTTTTGTACGTTAGACTTAGCAGTTGAAAAAAACAGTCTCTAGAACATTGAACTAAGCTTATGTTGCACTAACTAACCATTTTCTTCCCTCTAAGGTACTTTACTATAGGTGTTTGCAGAGTAAATGTACTACGGTATAAACCGTTGAAAACGCGCATGCACAATAACCGATAATACAATAACATTGGGGGTCATTACGAGGTTGGAGGTAAGTTACGGTCCTTACTGGCATGGAGCAAATACTTTGCCCTTGTAGCCTAGAGACCGCTATTAGAGGGCTATTATGACTTCGCGGGCACAATCTTTGCGCCATGCTGGTAACAACCTTACCACCATGCCGCAAATACCCAAAAATCGCCCTTAGCCGCATCGAGTAAAGTGCAGATAGTACCACCGCCATCCATGCCTCCGGCATTAGTGGTCACCGCTATTAGCGGTGACCGCTAAGAGTGGCCACCGCTAATAGCAGTGACCGCAAATAGGCGGAACCGGAAGTAGCGTCACCGCACAGGAACGAGAAAGAGCACATCGGCCATCTTGAAAAACACAATCCATTGCCATCCTTTGCACCCAGGATCCACATCACCACCACACCTGTCCGAAAACAAACCAGCAGCATATTAGAATGCCCAAGGCCCTTAAAAAAGGTGCTGCACGCATGCGCAAGGAGCGCTTCTCTGAGGAAGAGCTCAACATGCTCGCGGACACCTTGGCAGAAAATGGGGATGTTGTGTTTTCCAATGACATGCGCCGACCTGCACTGTTGCGCAAAAAAGAAATCTGGGCGGAGGTGGCGCGTAAAGTGAGTGCGGTTGGCACCACCCCGCCCACAGTGAAAGATGTCCGGAAGCGCTGGGATGACCTGTGGCTACGCGTCCGGAATATCATCTCGGCAAACCGTAGCCAGGGAATGGCAACAGGTGGTGGAGATGGCTCACCCATAAAGATGACTCTCTGGGAGGAGACTTATGCGAGCACCATCGGAATGGAGGCAATTGTGGGAGTGGGGGATATGGAGCGTGGAGCCCCGTCATCGGCTGATGCAGGTAGGTGTCCCAAATAAACCAGTGTAATGGAAACCATAAAGATGTCCCCCCAAACTGACAGTGTAATGATGCAAAGCAGGGGCCACCAGACACATGTACGCAAACCTGCCTACAGGCAGTGCACAGCACCATTTTGTCCACATGCATGATGCACCCCATACATGTCAGCCCAGATGCATCCCTGCATGACGCACCCAAAAGGCAAGCAACCCGTATGTCACTGCTCCAACGGCAAATACCCGCCATTCCGTAGAAATGCTGCTACCCCAATGCATGCCTGATGCACGTACACCCATCACTAACGCTTTCCCTCTCCTCATCCCCCACAGGCACACAATCTGACAGCGATGATCATGCCCCCAGGGAGCAGCCTGCAACACCAGTCAGGAAGTCCAGGGGCATGGAGGGAGCAAACAGGCCCTCAACATCAAGGGCAAGAGCGAAACCAGGACTACCTCACAAGCCCAACACAACCGAAGAACCTACAGCACCAATGTGCAATATGCCCACCATCACAGCACCCACGCCAGCCACCACCACACAGGAGCCAGTGGCTGAAGGCACTGTATCCGCTGCCAGCAGTACTGTCGTAGAGGCAGCTGCCACAGCAGCCGTGTCAGATGATGAAGCACATAGCACACCTACCGCTACAGGCCCCCTGCAGTCACCCCACCTCTCCCCACCAAGCATGCACAATACCAGTAGCCATGAGCTGTCTGCTCTGGAGTCAAGGCAAGGGAGCCTCAGCCCCACGGCGAGCATGCATGAAGCACCAACCATGTCGCATGCACCTTCGACATCCACCAGTGTCCGGGACAGGCAAGAGGGGATCAGGGTAATCCAAAAGCGCCAGGAGGAGCTGACAGGGTTGGTGACCCAGCACATCATTGAATGTGGCCAGGCAAGGGAGGATATCAGGAAATGTGCAGCGTCCCTCAAATCTGCCATTGAGTCTACTTCCAAAGACCTATGCAACGAATTGGCGGCTGTGAGGCAGGTCCTCACCCACATGGTGGCAGCATTGGAGGCCCTGCGTCCCGCACAGGTGGTTGAACAACCTGGCATTCCTCAAATGCCAGCTCCACTCAGACCAGCCCTCTGCGTAGGTCTGGGCGGAACCTGCGCAGGTCGGACAGGCGTCCACCTGATGCTGGCAGTGGCCAAGGGGTGTAGGTGCATCCTGCCATTCGGAACTCATGAAGACTAATGATGCATGCAATGTGTGGGGAAGTTGAGGGGAAAGGAGGAGGGGAGAGGGTGTGTGGGGAATTTCAGGGGAGAGGGGGAGGAGGGAGAGGGTGTGTGGGGAAGTTGAGGGGGGAGGTGGAGGGGTGAGAGGGTGTATGGGGTGGAGGGCTTGTGCACTTTCTATGTTCTATTTGTTCAATACACCTGTTGTGAAATGAGAATTCACATGACCGGACATTGCTTATTGTGTACGTGTGCTTTATTGGTGAACAGTGTACAGTGTCCATGTCCCTGACACGCCCAGTGCCCTGAGTCCCACCTCCATGGCACACTCTGCATCCAGGTGTGTTAGAAGCATTGGTTAATCAAAGTCTGGCGCACGGCACGTCCCTCCTGTGCATCGCTACCTCCCTGAAGTGCAGCCCCATCTCCTCCCTCCTCATCCCCCTCGTCAGGTGGTTGCAGTTCAGCGTCAGGGGGCAGAGGCACATTCCGTCTGATGCACATATTGTGTAGCATGGCACATGCCATGATGATCTTGCCCACCTTCTCATGCCCGTACAGGAGTGCCTCACCAGACCTGCTGAGGCAGCAAAACCGTGCCTTCAAAAGGCCAAATGTCTGCTCAATCACCACACGGGTACGTGTATGCGCACGATTGTAGTCCTCTTCGTGCCTGTTCTGCGGGTTCCGGACAGGGTAAGGAGCCACCTCTTCAAGGGATAGCCAGCATCACCTGCATGTGTGCACAATGGTTATGTGTAAGTGATTACATCAAATGGGACCTGTATCAATGACACAATAGCATGCATTCATTTCCTGTTTGCATCCACATATACATGCATGAATAAAGCCACATAAAGTAACTGCAATGTGTGAATTCATCTGATCGACAGGTGTGCGTGGCATCGTCTAGTGGGCGCAGGGGTGTCCTATTCCTTATGAGTGCTCATTCACTGTGGTTGTCCATGCCGTTTCTTCCCATGATCTAGGTGATGTGTAGTCAATTGTATGCTTTCATCCTGTCACCGTTGATGGCAGACTCTTGATGATCTCACTTTTCACGGCAGATGTTGCCATGCTGTTATGCTGGAAGTCTGTGTTGGTGTAGGAGTGGGTTCATGTATTTTGCCCTCATGTGACTTCTTTGTACGCAGTAATGGACAACTGTCCTTTTTGATGATGGAATTTGGTCATGTGCATTGGCCATACTAACTGCATGTCGCTGCATTGTGTTGCAGGGGCTACGGACTCATTATGTGCAGTGTACATGTTGATGGCTATGGAATGGTTGTAGCACTGCCTCATTTTCATAGTAGGGCAGTTTACGTCTTGCATTTAGGTGTCAGGTGTCAGGTCCAGTCTGGCCTGCTTTGGGGGTATGAGAATGGTCCATCCTCTCAGGTACTCTCAGCCACGTGAAGTATGCATCTCCCCCACCCCCCATCTCAGCCAGGTGAAGTATGCATCTCTCCCCCCCGCCCCTCCATCTCAGCCAGGTGAAGTATGCATCTCTTCCCCAAACCCCCATCTCAGCCAAGTGAAGTATGCATCTTCCCCCCCCCCCAGCTCAGCCAGTTGAAGTATGCATCTCTCCCCCCAATCATCTCCCCACATCACACTCCCATGGGCTTGACATGCAACTCACCGAGTAGCCAGGATTGTTGCCCTGCGTGCCGCTCCATGTAGCGTGGTATCGTGGAGTTCCGCATGACCATTGAATCATGCGTTGATCTGGGAAATCGGGCACAACAATGTGTGATGATCTTGTTTGAGTCACATACCATTTGCATGTTGATGGAGTGGTATAATTTACGGTTGCGGTACACTACCTCCATGGCATTTGGGACCACCAATTCAACATGGGTGCAGTCGAGGGCACCAACGCAACCTGGGATGCCTGCTAGTGAATGGAAGCCAACTTTGGTGTTGGAGATCTCCTGGGCAGTCCGTGGTAGGAATATGCGGTCGCCTGAGTGCTTCAGGAGGGCATTGAGCAGTTGGTTCAGTGTACGTGAGAATAATGGTTGTGATATGCCATGCATCTGCCCAACTGTGTGCTGGTAGGTGCCTGTGGCCAGGAAGTGGAGCAGAGACACCACCTTCAGTAGATGGGGGATGGCGGTACGGATGTCTATAGGCTGGCAATGTCATTATGTATCATGTCCACAATGGTGGTGATGGTGTCCCGGTCCAGACGGTACAGGGTGTGGATCTGCTCAGGGGTTAGGCTGAATGCACTGGCTCTGATTCGAGGGATTGGGGGCTGCCTGTGTGGTACAACTGCCTGCACTGGTGGTGCATGCTGTGCCTGCCTCACTCTCCTTCTCCTCCTGCGTCTCCTCTGTGCTGCCTGTTGTTGTTTTTGCTGCCTGTTGTTGTTTTTGCTAGAGTTCCACTGCAATCATGTCCTCCAGCCCCAACATTGCTACTAGTATTGGTATCATTTTGGTGTGTGACTGGGTGTGGGAAGGGGTGATGTGTGCTCCCTTTGGGCTGGCCCAGTCTTCATTGCCTCCACCTGTGATGATTGTGTGCACCTGTGGCAGTTGGGAACACTGCACATGGCCGTTTACGGGTGGTTCGCGATGCCGGTATTTACTCCATCCCGGTAAGGTACTTTTCGGGCTTCTGTAGGCCGTTATTTGCATGTCCGCCTGACTTCTGTTCAGCTCCTGTTTACGCCATGCCGCTATTGCCGGCATGTAGGGTTGCGTGCCCGCGCCAATGCCGCTATTAGAGGCACCGTTATTTACGGTGCCGCTAATAGGTTGGCGGGTTGTAATGGACCGGAGTGGTTAGCGATGCCGGTAATCCTTTAGCGGCATCGGTTTTCCCTTACCTCCGACCTCCTAATGAGGCCCATTGTCTTTTCCCTTTATAACGTTGCTACAGATGTAACCGCAAACAAACACAGAAGTGGAAAGTGCCAGTTGAAGTGTATTATCAAGTATTCCTAAGTGATTGTGATGTAAATATAATAAATATATACCTTTTTATATCACTATAAGTTCAAGTGCTTCTTTGTTGTGCCCGTCTAGCTAATATGATTCAGTGTAATTACTTACAGCATCTTGCTCTTAAGATTAGCCTGACTAGTCTGCCACTCTACCAAGGTCCTGAGCTAGTACAGACTGATACTAAGAGTTGTGGATATACAAACCACTGGGATGGCTTACTAAAGTCTTACTGCCAGTAGGACTTTAGGAAAACTCTGCTAACACTGGAACAAGAAGTCCATTATTGGTGATTGTTTTCCAAAGCTTGAATAATAACTTTCTATAGTTTTAAATGGCAAAGTATGCCTGGATGATTCAAAAATGCACTTGGAGAAGGTGGTCTTGTAATTTCTACATGATCGATCACGGGGTGGAGGTTTGGCTCGTTTGATGTAGGGAGAAGTTTTCCCTATTCTTCAAAGAGGGAGGTGTAGATGAAGGCCAATGGGCCATACAAGTCTTTGGTATGGGAGGATAACTTTCACAGGCAAATTGTGGATACCATGTCTCATCCAATGAAGCCATGTTATCTCCCGGAGGTTGTCTCCTCCCATGTGATCCTCCCTCATGTAGCCGCCCCCAGGGTCAGGATCAGGTAGCGGCTGCCGACCCCTGGCCACATGGGAGGAGGTCACCACCAGAAGAGGATGATGCTTTTGAGTTGTACTTTTAGCTGAGGGTTCAGAGGGATATTTACTCTTTTCTTATTTTGTAAGGGTTCACAAGCTGGGTTATAACTGCTGGGATTTTTTCACAGAGGAAGTGGAATCTCCTGAGGTTCAAGATCGGCTGGTGTACTGTTATCCTGTGAGATTGTCTGCCCCTTCTCCGCCGATGCCTTGCGTGGAGATGCATGTGGACACCAATGTTGTCTGTGTGCGCTATAAGGGCGAGGTGGTGAAAGTGAGCCGCAGCTACTTCAGCAAATTGGTAAGTTAGATGCTCGAAAAATAACCTGAACTGAAAATTATTGTAGAAATGGGGAAGAGTCCGAAAGGGTAGTCGAAAAGCTTACTGTCTTGATGAATATACTAATCTGGTAAAATGGTTCTTCTGAGTATGTACATGCTTGTTAGAATATTTCCTCATGTAAAAATGTAAAGGACCTTTATAGCCTATTGGCATTGAGGATGGGTAATTTTCTTTAGACTTGTTAGTTTTACTAAAGTCCACCTATGGTAGGACTATGGCTCCAGCTCTTAGTATAGGCCTGAACTACCCAAAAGGGTTGTCGGTAGCTATGGCTGATCAGCCAGGCTTACTCTAGAAGGGAGAAGGGCTGTAGTAGAGTACAAAGACCTTTGAGCACGCAAACTGTCAAGAAGACAGTTACACTCTTGTAGTTATACATGCATATTATTTATTAAAAATACTAGGCAAGGTTGAGTTCACTTTTCAATTCAGGTAAGAGAAACTTCTATACATATATACAGTAGGACTTTTGCAGGGGTAACTGAAATCAATGGTAAACCTTAAGTTGGAATGCAGGTAAGGAAAATAGTCTCTTGAGGTTAGCAAAAGTATTCATCAACCAACAATCATAAAATGATAATATTGGTAAGTAAAATAACATACAGACTTGTAGAATACCTGGAAGCAATTCAAGGTAGTAAAAGCACTTGACAATTAATAGTTGGAATCACTGTTTCAAGAGAGAGAGAGAGAAAGGGAGAGAAAGAGAGAGAGAGAAAGGGAGAGAAAGAGGGAGAGGGAGAGAGAGAGAATCAAAACTAACACAGAGCAGATGAGATTTGCATTGAATTCACAGAAGCCTTAGGCGGAAGTAGTCCATCCCTATCTAGGTATGAGAGTCTGAGTCAGACTGGGCGGCAAAATAAGTAACTAGCTGTAGAAAGTCAAGAGCTCCAGAAGATGACTTGTAGCAAGTAAGTACACATTCTTTGTTGGGGGAATAAGGGCCAGGGACTTCAGAGAAGGCTCCCTATAGGCGTACATGCATTAGGCCTGAGCGAACGTGTATGGGCAAACTCCCGTACATACAAATTATCATTACAGCAATACAGGAGCAGCAAAGCCACTCTAGGTAAGTTCTACAAAGAGTCTCACGGTACCTTAAACATGAAGAGGATGCAGCACGATGACCCCACGATGCAGCAGACCCGGTCACCGGATTCTTGGTACGTCAGACTGGAGCAGGGACACTGGATGGAGCTTCACGGCAGCAGTCAAGTAGGGAAGCTCTCAACAAAGGATTATTGGCGGTTCAGAGGTTTTTGGCACCCTTTTCAAGGCACCAGTGAAGAATGGTTACAGCCTGGTCGATTCAGCTTGCTCTGTCAGCTCACCCTTTGGGTGAGGGGACTTCAAGTCGCGGAATCCTACCTCTGGAGGTCCGTAAGGAGTCCACCAAGGTTTCGGGAGGATTCGATCTTCGGAAGGCTAGCAATGCATAATCGTCACGGGTCCCATGGTATTGTCGGTTTGCAGCCGGTGAAGGTCGCAGCTAGCTGTGGAATGGCTTTTAATGCAAGTAGTCTTCAGACTGGTTGATCCCACCAGTCTAAGGGAGGAAGTCGTCCAGATCGGAACTTCTCTGTCGCTTGGAAAAGTGGGCTGGAGCAGCAGTGGGCACTAGGATGGCTCTGGATGTAGCTGCAGACATCATGTCTTCCAGTGGTCGACCCTCGCTTCAGCATCAAGACCCTCACCTTTTATGCAGGAACCCAGTCACTCAACATGTATGCTGTTATTCAAGCTTGGGGCGGGGGCTGTCCTTCTAGCTCTAAGCAGGCACACTGGAGAACAAAGACCTGTGGAGTTTCTTCCACTACAGTAATGCTGGCCCCAGTGTTCTAATGGCAGGGGTCTCCTGTCCATTCACAAGTACACTGTCCTTGTAATATTCTTTGGTATTATCTTGAATAGTTATACACATGTGCATTCTGCTGTTCCCACAGACCCAGGGACACTGAAGAAACACTGGCTGAGACTCCAATGGGATCTTCAGCCAATACTTGAAAGTTACCACTAGCCATATGAACTTCAACCTCAGGGAAAAAGGCTAAGGAGGCAGCGTGGACCCCTGAAGGTTTACCCTTGCAACTGGAATCCCCTTTCACGTGGTCATTTGGCCCACAAGCATAACATTTACCAAATGTTTTGTGGAATGGGGACTTCTGCTGACCTCCCTCTGCTTTAGCACCAAAGGTTTCACTAGACTGACCTGGGTTCCCATGTGGCTTACCCTTTTTCCGTTTGTGGCCCTCTTTTGGATCGGAGCATTCAGAATTATCTTTGTCATCTTTCTTGTGCTGCTTCCCCTCATCCTTTTTGTGAGTGGCCCTGTTGGTAACCCACAAGTCAACAGCTTTTGCTAGCTTCTTGGGATCAATCTCTTTAGAGTCAGCCAAGTGCTGTTTCGGCTCAGGAGAGCAGACATCAAAAATAGATTCCAACAAAAATAGATTTATCATTCTTTCAAAGTCTGTAACCCTTAACCCAACCATCTAAGTTTTTCAAGCATTCACACACCCAGGTAGCCCAAGGGGTGCCATCCGTCTTATTGAGGATCCTAAATCTCTTAAGGTACTGGGAAGGAGTTTTCCCAAATCTAGCTATCAAAGCTAACTTCCCATTTTCATACTCCAATCTTTCAAGTTCCCCCACCTCCATCACAGCATCATTTGCAAACTGGGGGAGCCTAGACAAAAGCCAAGGAATCAACTGATTACCTGTAAAACCCTGAATCCCATAATTGTATTCAAAAACCCCCAACCAATCCAAAATATCAAGTTTCACATGATACATACTCAATGCTTCTTTGGGCATGCAAGGCCTCTTTGGACTGGAAGACCTAGAGGACTCTGGGAGGGAAATGTTTTTAAGAGACAATTTCTTCATTTCTAGAGCATGTTACATTTCTAACTCCCTGATGTTTTGGTTTCAGGTTGGACTTGTAACTTTGAATTCTAATTCAAGTCTCATCTTCTCAAGAGACGCAAATTCTGGACTCAGTAATGGACTTTGTGGGGTCCCAGTGGCTAAAGGTTGAGGCAAAAGGGCCTGTTGAAGTAAAGAGGGGCTCTCTACCTGAGACTCCTCTGACTTTTCAACAATATTAGAGTTAGAATATCATCCTCATTATCTTTTGTCACATTTCCTGGGGTAGTAGGTGTGACAGGCCAAACTGATGATTCAACAATCTTGCAATCAATTCATTTTTTTTCCTTCTTTAATGGGGAGATTCCTGACTTTACACATTTCTTTCAGTTGATCTACTGTTAGAATGATCAGGGCTTCCTGACTGAAGTTATCCATATTTGGCATGCTGCTTTTCTAGTGGAGCTTAGCCTTGTGAAGGTTTTTAGTTGAACAAAAGCAAAGTAAATTCTTTGTGTAACAACTCTACAATAGATCCTCACCGCCTGCCACCAGTGCTAGGCAAGATTTGGATTAGTACCTTTTGGGTGCACTACAACAACCTTGACCTCCTGGCAGGAACCCAACTTTTGGTATAAGTCTGTACTACACAAGTTGGCAACGTGATTGAGCAGCCAGGCTTAAGAGAGGGGTCAATATGAGCTGTAGGCTTTTTAGATTCACAGTGATAATTATCCAAATAAACACTTAACACTCGAGGTTTCTTGATTAAACAATTATTTATTAATTTAAAAGTCAGTTGAATAAGTCTTCTTTAGAAGGGAGCAGATATATGCAACACAAAAATATACTTCAAAATACACACTCAGTTCAGTAAATCAGTAGATACCCATTGGGGATGGCAACCAGACACTTCCTACACCCTCATGTGACTTATATAACTATCTCTCAGATTTAGTCTGTGCAGTAATGCTTGGCTCCCCAACCCCCTCCTCACCTGAATCTGTATGAGAGGTAGATGAGTCTTCCGTCGTGTCGTCTGATGAGATTCGTTTTCTTCCCTGTCGCCAGGTTTCGCTGGTCTCCTTCTTGTGAGTCCTCTCCTTCTGTTTGGAGTATTGGATATGGGCTCCACCGGAAGCCACTTTGCCAGAAATGCGATTTTCCCTGGCAGCGGAGACTCCAGGGAGCCCACCCCAGGCCAGGGAAAAGCCTTGCCGAAAAACCATGGCAGATGGTGTAGAAGATTCCAGCAGATGACTACTATCACCAGAATGCACTGCAGTGCGGAAGCGTGGTTCCAGAGGAGATATCCAGATAGAGTATCGGCAGTAGACGGTTGGATGGGTAGACTGAATAGCAGCGGCTTCACAGAAGACCTTGCAACAGTGATCTCGTCCCGGAACGAGCAGAAAGAACCGGACACAGGAACACAGAGCACGAAGCAAAGAAGGGGGCGTGACCAAGGAGAAAGCGGGAGCTGCCGAAGAGTACCGCGCGGACAGCAGGTAAGCGGGAGGAAAGGACAGGGATGGAGCGGGAAGGCAAGAAGCGAGTACACAAAGAGGGAAACCCACCTGAGAGCGGGAGGAAACAAACACACCAGACTGCTAGGAAACTTCCCGTAACACTGGAAGTTGCAACGCATGCACATTAGCAACTTCCTGGTTTATAAAGGCTGGGGAAGACTAGAACGCGCATAGTGTTACTGGAGGTAATAGTCCTTTTACCATTTCTTCCATCTCCTCCATAGCTTCCAGGGCCGGCAAACCATGACAAACTAGGACAATGTGGACATTGATATATCACTGGCACATGTAGTGCAGCACTGAGTTTCGTTTCAAAGAAAATGTTTTGGGGAATAAAACAAAGGTTAACAAATATTCTTAAGCAGGTAAGTACATTTTAACCCTCCAATGCAAAGTAAATTAACTATTTCCTGGGGAATGGTAAAGCACAAAGAAGAGTCTTTCAGGGAGCCATGACAGCCAATGTTAATCAAGTGAAAGTCTAGGTGAGCTGAAGCACTTTTTGCAGGTATGTAAAATGTCTTGCACAATGTTTTTAGGAGTTTTTGTAGAAAATGAAATCACTGTAGGGCCACACGCTGGGAGGCTTGTGAGGGGCAAAGCTGCAAGCAACTCTGCAAAGCAAAAGCAACCAAGACCTAACTGAGAGCTAGCAAGGCCACACAACAAGAGGTAGGTCCCCTTAGTTTTACAGTACCTTTGGTTTGAAGAAATTGGTTCCAGCTGGCTTCTGTTCCTGTGTAAGTTTGCAGATCCTCTTGTTCCTGGGCTTCAGTCATGGGGACAAGAGGGAGGATGTCTGAGGACTCCTGCACTACGAATGGAAGATCGGCGGAAGCAATGGGCACACATAAGATCAGCAGCACTTTGCGGTTTCAGCTTCTCGCAACCCTCGCAAAAAGCACCAACGTGGTTCCTGGATACCACTATGAACTTTCCTCGCATATGGGGTCCAGCATTCTGAGGTGGCTCAGGCTTGGTCATTCCTGCTTCATGGGAGTCCGGAGGATCTTCCTGGAGCTCGGGTCTGACTTAAAAACACTCACTCGATTCTGGTGTTCCTCTCCCTGGCAATCAGTTCTAGCGGCAGCAATGGAAGAACAGCCATCTCCGAGAGGATTTCCAGATTAGCTCGTCTTGGGGTCGATTGGTCCCACCATCCCAAGATGGAGAACTCGTCCTTTGCAGGGCTTCTCTAGTCAAGGCGAATTCGTAGCTTCAGCACTGCAGGGCTTCTATAGTCGAGGCAAATTCTGAGCTTCAGTACTGTAGCAGGGCTTCACCGGGCAAACCAACGGTCCAGGAGTTGCAGCAGGTGTCTCTTCCAAGTTCTTCTTCAGATTCCTTTGTCCAGTGGTCGACTCTGCCTTCCAAGCAAAAAGCCTCACCTTTTAAGCAGGTTTGTCCCATTCATTTGCAGCCTACCTGTCAATCACACAGCAGGGTGGTTGTCCTCTAAGGACAGCCAGCCGGCCAATCACATTTTGGTGCACTCCTGTAACCAAGGGGATTAAGCACAGGGAGTTTTGGGCACCTCCCTCCCTTCCTGCCCCTGCCAGACTCGCTGGAGCCCGAGGCGGGCTTCACCAGTGAATCCCGCCAAAGACGAAACGAACAAAGGGACCAAACCCGGTTTGGCACGCAGAGTAAATGTCAAGAAGGAACTTTCTAACAAGAAATGGTGAAAAAAGACGACCAGGGCCATTTTGACAAGGCCTTTTGCAGTAAGGCCATGGGTGCCTTACTGCAGCTGCAAACGCAGCCTGTGGTAAAAACACACAATGGTACAAAAAGTAAACCACAGCCGCCAGCCATTAATTGTAGAAAGGGTAACATAAAAATGTTACATGAGAAACTAGACAAAGGGGATACTAGGTAACCCCTTCAGCACTCTATTGTAGGATGTGTGTGCTGGGTCTAGAAAGTTACAAATGTAACTAAAGTCAATTTCACTTCACTGCTCTTGGAAACAGTAAGGTATTTAAACCTTTGGGAAATCTAAAAGACTTTCTCTGTCACTGCACTGAAGGTGCTGTGTGCTACAATGCAAAAAGATGATGCCTATGGAGTTTGTCAGACTCCTCAACCAAAAGAAACCCAGAGTTCAAATCACAGAAAAATACATGAGAGAGTGGGGAAAAGGGTCTCTCTCTCCAGGATAGAAATGAAAAGTCCTAAAGTCCAACAAAAAGAGTTCGGGGTCTCTAAGGTAGAAGGGAATTGTCACATTCCTGAGAATTCTCCCGTTGTGTAAGATTTTCACAAAACTGGTAAATCTTCCTGACCTGGGTCAACCCCAGAAATGTTTGCTTTACTAGTGGTATATAGTGGTATTAATACCTCTGTGAGTGGGAACCTTTTTCCACACCCATAAAATCTTTTACTCTTTTTATGGATGTCATTTATTTTGACTCTCCATGGTGTCTTTTAAAAGTAATCCTCTTTAACAACTTATTGGCAATAAACGCCTGTTGTTGCTGGGTTGCCCTAGGGGCTCCCCTTTTAAGTTTCTTTTGCCAACCTTGAGAGAACTACAGTTCCCAAGGGTAGAAAGGATCTTTGGATCCCTATTACATTTTATTTTGTGAAATCAGCACACCCCACCTTATGTGGAGTGCTGGGGAGATACAATGTATCCCCTTTAACATTAAAACGGTAACAATTCTGTTACAGGGACAAGCTTACCTTCAATGGCTGGTGGTCTTGTATTAATTGTTGCACCTTTACCTTGGGCTGTGTTCACAGCTGCAGTACAGGCACCTAAGAGTGCTCATTTAACCAAAAGGGCCCCTGTGTTCTTTTTTCGCCATTTTAGTGTTTCTTGTCCTTTCTTGTTTCTTCCTCTGACATCCAGGGTGGGAAATTCCTTTGTGTAATTTCTACCTTTGGTAGAGTCCCGTGGCCTCCCCCATCTCACCCCCTTATCCCCAGCCTCCAGTCTGTCTGTGAGGGCAGGAAGCGAGGGAGAAGTCCAAAACTCCACAGCCCTTTGTCTTCCACCTTGCTTGAATTGGGGCAAATCCCAGTGGGGGGCTGGCTGTCCTGAATGGACAACCAGACCGCCCCTTGTTGTAAAATGTAGGGAGAGAATGCAGAAGTTGTGCTGTAGTTCCTGATAAATACTGCGAACCTGGAAGCTGAAGACAAGTCAACCACTGGAACTGAAGCGGAAGAGCATGATGAAGGAAATGCGACGGAGACGATTTCCAGTGACCGGAGAGCCTGCTGTGTAACCTGAGCCTGCTGCTGTCTTTCCTACCAATCGACCAGGGGACTCGAAAACAATGACCCTGACCCAGAGCCTGGTGAGACCCACTAGACTCACGAAGACCTGCATTTTGAGCCATCCGACGCGGCTTAGAACTTGTGTTGCTGCAATACCCCAATATCCTGGGACCTCGAGCCACTGTGCGGTGCACAGTCTTCCGAATTCCGAATCTCTCTGAAACTTCGTGGACATCCTGGTGGATCTCCAGAGACATGTATTGAGTCTGAAAAGTCCCCTCACCAGAGTGCTGGACCTTTGTAACGACGGGAATTCAACAGCGATTTTCTCTCTTCGTCTGTGCTCCTTGAAAAGGCGCCAAATCCGCATTCAGCAGCGAGGGAAACCTTGCCTAGAGCCTTCTTCATCGATCCCTGCTGCAAAGTTCCTTCTGAGGTCTTGTTTTCAGTCACCACGACAAGGAATCCACTGACCGGGTATTTGGCTGCAGACGCTGAAGTCCTCCTGCTGCAAAATCTTCTTCAGTGCTGAGGTACTGTGTTGGCTTGGGGAATGTACTTGAGTCTGTAAGGATTTTCGTCTAGCTGTGGGGGGTGTTTTCTGTGATGGGGAGGCCTCTCATCCAGTGCAACCAGTCCCACCGCTAGGATCCTGCTAGGGTGTCTTCTGTGAATCCCCTGGACCCTCTTCTAACTCAGAAGTAAAGTACCCAGTCTTCCTAAGGCACTCTGACTTTTTTCTTAAGAGCCTATCCTGACGCTGCCTGATGGACACTAGAAACTAGTGAACCCCCCTTCGGCCACTGAGAACACTCATGCTCCAAGAATAAGGGAAAGAATTTTAAGGGATTGGGACTTTTGCCTAGAAAAGAAAATAAGTGTTTAAAAGTTACTTACTTGAAAAAGAGTTGGTTGTTGGTTATAACTGTAACTCAACAGTTACAAAAGTTCTTACTTACCTTGGATGTGTAATGCACTATTCTTAAAAGTATGGGTAACGCCTTCCTTTCCTTAGAAACTGTTTTGCCATTCTAATAGAGAGTAGATTTGAAGGTATTTTACTCTCCTGTGATTAGGTTGTGCCTTGTCCCAAAAGTAATGTGTTGGTTTCACCAGATTATTCCTGCAGGATAATTGTATGAGTGTCCTCCAACTGGGTCTTGCTTCCCCCTACTTGCTGCTAGCCTGTCCAGAATAAGTCTGGGTTAGGTTGTTGCCTACCTAGAATAACTTTGAGTCATTCAGAAAAGTGTAACATTAGGGTTTGCTTTACCGATGCTGTTGTAGACAGATGCAAAGAGAGTCTGTGGTTCTAACAGTCCCTTATAAGTCATACAGAGGGTACTTGTGTAGCTGGGAAAAATCTAACCTGGATTTCATTGTGAGGTTAAAAAAGTATATGGGTTTTACTTACCTTGAGTTAGCTGTGTGCCATCCAAAAATAAGTTAGAAGAGTTACAGCTTATCTCAATCTTGTTTCACTGATCTCAAAAGCACCTGTAATTGAATATTACATCCTCAGGTTTTACTCACCTAGTAAAACTGTGTTATCACAAAAGTAGTTATAGGTTTTTACTGTACCTGCAATAAGCGTTCCACTATTCACAACAAATATATTGTCCAGTTGACTGATGATGTGATTTCTACTGGGAGTCACTGTACAACTAGTAGGGTCTACTGCCCTTGCATTACTGAATGTAAATGTGAAAGTAACCATTGGGTTTTACACCCCAAGAATAGGTGTGACCTATACTGAAAGTGTTTGAAAGGTTTTGACTTCCCTAGAACTACTGCTATGTGTCCCAAATAAGGTTTATACTTTGGTCTATGTACCTTCAAGTATAGTGTTGTGTTTTTTTTTTATAATTGTTATTTCACATAATGTGTTAGTACTTATTTACCCCTAGATTTATCTGTGCCTACCTGTATTTAAATAAATCCTTTATTTTTACAATACATAGTGTTTCAGTGTTTCTTTGGACCATTTGTATTACTATTTCATTTGTACTGATTTCTACAGCCCTCTCTCCCTCCTAATATAAGCCTGGCTGCTCTGTTTACGCTACCATGTACTTGGGTCGTATAGCCTTCTACTAAGTGGGGTCTTGTACTGCCTTTGTTGAATTGTTTTACTAAACCCTTAGTTGGACTTCAGAAAAACTGTCCTAACATCTCCCTAACGCTCGTCGTCGTCCCTTGACTAAGGGGCAGGAGGTTTTAATCCACTCCTGGATGAATCTCCTTACTCCAGTCGGTCATACTTTCTGGAAAGACCATCAGCATTTTTGTGATTACCCCCTGACCTGTGTTCTATGGTGAAATCAAACCCCTGAAGGCTGATTGACCATCTTAACCATTTAGGATTTTGCCCTTCATCTGCATTAACCATCTCAAGGGTTGGTGGTCTGTTTGAATCACAAAAGTAGATCCATACACGTATGGTCTAAACTTCTTCAGAGACAACACAATGGGAAAACATTCATGTTCTATGGTTGCCCACCTTCTCTCAAGTTCCCTCAGTTTCCTACTGATGAAGCAGATTGGGTGTTCCCTGCCTTTCACATCCAGCTGACTCAGAACTGCACCTATTCCTGTATTTGAAGCATCAGTTTGTACAATAAAGGATTGGTTGTAGTCTGGAGCCCTCAAGACTGGAACTTCAAATGCCTTACTGCACTCCTGATTTCAACTGACCTTCTTGGGGAATTTGGGTGAGGAGATCACATTCAAGGGATAAGCTATGGTCCCATAGTTCTCAATGAAGTTCCTATAGTAACCTGTGAGACCTAGAAGGGCTCCGACTCGGGTTTGAGTAGATGGGATGGCCCAGTCTTGTACAGCCTGTACTTTGCAAGGCAATGGCCTTATTTCACCTCCTCCTACCTCATGTCCAATGTAGACTTTACTCTGACCAATTTGACACTTGCTTGCCTTTATTGTCAGATGAGCCTGTTTAAAGGGGTAGTCCAGCTAAAAATTTTATTTAAAAAATAGATAGGCAACATTTTAAAAAAATACTAGCACTTTTTTTTAAACTTCCTATGTAAAATTTTGAGCTATTCAAGCCGCATGGGAGCACCGGAGACCCAAAGTGAAAGCCAAGGCAGGCAGAAACACAACGCGGTTGTGTTTACATGCCGCTGTGTTTCTGCCTACAGCTGATTTCCCATTTGGGGCTGGTGGAGCACCAGAGACCCAAAGTGATAGCCACAGCAGGCAGAAACACAACGCGGTTGTGTTTGAAAACGCTGCGGTTTTTCTTTTTGAGTTTCTCAGGCTCCTCCGAGCCAGAGGAGCCTGAGAAACTTGGAAAGAAAAACCGCAGCCTTTTCAAACACAATAACATTGTATTTATGTGTGCGATAGCTTCAAAAGCGACCGCAAACATAAATACAACGTTTTTAAAGCTGCGGTTTTATTTCTTATTTTTAAAAATAAATAAATATCACTTACCGAGATTCAGCTGCAGCTTTCCTGCTCTGGTCTCTGGTCCCCGTCCTCCGCGTTCAACACCAATGAAGGAAAAGCCACCCAGTGGTAGCTTTTGTTTACTACAGCTGGCTGGCTTTTCCTTCATTAGTGCCGCAAAAGCAAAAGCCAGCACAGGCGGGCATCCATTTCACAAAATGGATGCGCCCATGTGCTTGCTTTTGCGCATTTTGAGCTTGAATCTATTTTTTAAATAAACTTTTTAGCTGGACTACCCCTTTAAGAGCCTGCAAAACATATCCAAGGTGGTCAAGATGCTCTTCCCAAGTAGGGCTGAATAGTGCAATGTCATTCAAGTATGCCATGCAGATGTCCTCCCTCCCATTCAGAACATGATTCACCATCCTTTGCAATGGAGCAGTTACATTTCTTTAGTCCAAAAGGCATAACCTTAAACTGGTAGAGGCCGCCTAGGGTGGAACATGCAGTTTTCTCCTTGGCATGGTCTGCCAGAGGTATTTGCCAATAGCCTGAGGTTAGGTCAGATGTACTGTGGAACTTGGCTGAACCAAATTTATCCACCAGCTCATCTGTCCTAGGTAAAGGATGGGCATCAGTCGTGGTGACTGTATTAAGAGCTCTATAGTCCACACAGAATCCCAACTCCTTGGATCCTGCCTTTGGCACTGGCACAACTGGACTTGCCCAGGCACTGGTATATGGCTCTATTACCCCAAGATCAAGCATCTTCTTGACCTCTTCCTTTATGTGGGTTCTTACATGGTCTGACATTCTGTAACCCCTGCTTTTGACAGGTAGACTGTCAACAGTGAGAATATCATGTTAGCCCCAAGGAGTCAAGCCTGGTGTCAGTGAAAACTGATTTAACCGAACATTGCACTCCTCCTGTAGTTGCAGTGTCAGATCAGAAGAGAGATTAACTCCTTCTATTTTTCCATCTAAAGGCTGTCCCCTGAAAAGGTCAGGTAGAGGTTCACTCTCTTCCTCCTCTTGGTCAGATGCTAAGAGCAAAGCTCCCAGTTCTGGTCTGGATACATATGCCTTTAGGCAGTTAGTATGAAAGACCCTGGGGGCCTCCTTGGGATTGCCAAAGTTCACTAAATAATTGACCTCTCCAAGTTTGCCCCTCTGCCTTGTAAAAAGAAATAGCTGGTCTTGAGTAAACTCAACCATGTTTGCCTTCTGGTCATGCCAATGCTTAATCAGAACCCGACCTGCTTTCCAGTTATCAGAAGCTTCTGTCATCATTTGTGTCATTCTCCTCTGGAGACCTAACACATAGTCGGTGACTCTCACTGGCTTTTGGGAAGGAGCACTCTCCAACCCCTCCTTGATTGGGGCCTATGGACCTCTACCCAGATGACCATAGAGGATCCCAAAGGGGCTAAAGCCAACCCCTTCTTGAGGGACTTCTCTATAAGCAAAGAGAAGGCATGGCAGTAGAAGGTCCCACTTTCTTCTAAGGGGTTCTTCTAAAGCACCTACCATGCTCTTTATTGTTCTGTTAAATCTCTCCACCAATCCATTGGTCTGGGGGCGGTTGGCTGTTGAGAACTTGTAGGTCACTAAACAGTTTTTCCAAATGACTTGCATGTAGTGGGACATAAAATTGGTCCCCCCTGTCTGAGATAACCTCCTTAGGAAAACCTACCCTGGTAAAAATACCATTAGGGCCTTAGCCACTGCCTGAGCAGTAACAGACCTCATAGCTATGGCTTCAGGATACCTGATAGCATGGTCTACCACAGCAAATCAGTTGCCTGAAGATGTTGGAGGTTCTATGGGGCCAACAATATCAATCCCTACCCTCTCAAAAGGAACTCCCACCACTGGGAGAGGCACCAAAGGTGCCACCTCTTGGCTCCACTCTTGCCATATATAAATATATAAATAAATCCTTTCCTTGGTCTTCTTAAAACTTAAGTGACCAGCTAAAGGAATCTCATGGGCTAACATTTGAAACTGGCGTCTCACCTCCTGAGGCACTACAAGTCTCCTGTAGTCCCCTGGGGTAGACTCAATAAGATCACTTTGAAGGAGGCCATCCTCCCAGTACAGCCTGTACTCCCTGACTCTTGCCCATCCAGCTGGGAACCTGCCTGTTGGCAAAGTCCTTAGAGTAGGACACTCTCTTTGACCTCTGCCGAAGTATGCCCTAGAAGGTCCACCTTTTGCAAGCAAAGTCTGCAGCTCAGGGTGGTCTTTAGGATCCAGATCCACAACATAGCGAAGGGCTTCTTCCATCTCTGTTTCACCAGTAGCTGCTTCACCATTCTCTGGTTGTTTCTCACACTCAGCCTCAGCTGATGGAGGGGCCACAGGTGTGACCTTGGACTGTCCTCTCAGGGATGTCCTGGTCCTTTGAACAGGGGTGACACCTTTCTTTTATCCTGAGAACTTGGGTTCCTCCTTTGTCCCCTTCTTTGTCCTAGAAGTTGAAGGGTGTCCTTCCTGTGGACTGGAAGTTGTAGGTTCCTCTGTAACTTCCTCTTGACAGTCACCTAAAGTTGCCTCTCTGGCCAATCTAGTCTGCTCCTGCTTCCTTTTACTGGGAACCCTGGGGTGCTTGACTCCAATTCCAAGAGCTTTTAAGTCATTCCCCAATAGGACTCTCCTAGGCACCTCACTTTGTACATTGACAGGAATCCTCACAGTCATATAGTTGCACTGGATTTCAGGGTCATTGTTAGTTAGTCGGAAGTGGCCTCATTCTTTTCCTCTGCGTCATTTTCCGGTGTGCTGGACATGCGGCTTGACTGTGCGGCTTGTCTATCGGCATGAATTTGCGACAGTAGAGAGTGAGGTCCTCGCTTTGGCCCCTCTAGGTTCGTCCTGCGGCCCCGCTGCAACCCCGTGGCTCCGCTGAGAAGAATTGCGGTGAGGCGCAACCGAAACGCTGGGTGTTTAACCACAGAGGTTGCTGAGGCGCTAAGGAGGTGATAAGGAGGCGATGAGGATGCTCGGACCCGGCTCCTGGCTCCTGAGCCCTGACCCTGGGAGACCCAAGAGAAGGGGTTAAGGGGCGAAAGTGGTAAGCCTTCCGGTGCTGTGAGAAATTAATCTACCCTTGGTACCGTTGCTGCCCGGTGCCGTTTTTTTTTAACCATATTTTTCCCGCAAAAGTGCCTGCCCTGCACTGCTGCAACCTTTTAGCCCAGCTTTGCGGTAGTATCCTGGGGCGGTATAATATTATATGCCTCCAAGAGACCTGGCTCAGAAAGAAACCCGTCTGTGACGGATACAAAGTATATTTGACTCCAGCTCTGAAAGGGGTACGAGGGAGACCCTTTTCAGGCCTATTGTCTCTGGTGAAATTTGATTGTGGTATCAAAGTGAATAATCATTCCACTCCAAACCCCTATACCCAAATATTGGAAATGGAAAACTCAAGACAAATTGTCCCTCCAAACTTCTGTTGATAAATGTATATTGAGGAATGAAGGGTCCGGCCATGGAAAGATGCTTAAAGACGATTATGGAATGTATTGATCTATTTCTGAAGAGGGCGGCAACTGTGAAATCCTCATTTGTGGAGATTTCCATTTTCGCCTCCTATCAAAGAAGGGTATTCCTCTTGGCCAGGAGAATTTACAAGGGCTTGCAAAGAAATGAATGGAGGGGATTATTGGCCACGATATGGAACTTGTGATTGGCTTGTATGTGGGTGATTGCACGGGTAGGAACACTTGGAGAAAGGGGTTGCAGACTGCTTGTAATGATTTTTGTTTTGTTTCATCGACCCTGGGAAAGCTGATCTCAAAATTTGAAGTGATACACGTGCGCCAGAATAATCATGAGCTATTACAATGAACTCTCTGACCCATAATGACCAAATTAAGTCTACTTTTATGCTGACGATTGAGATTAACGAAGGTCTGAATAGACTAAAAATCCCCCCTAATATAAATCCACTATTGGCAGAATGGCTAGATCGGGAAATTGTGAAAGATGACAAACTGGTAGAATACGCATGGACTCTGACGAGTTTCATAAAAAAAAAGTGAAAAGACATCGGCTTTATCGAGCTGAAAGGAGGAAATTAAAACGTGGAAACCCCCGAAATTTGAAGCTTCTACTTAAAAAATGCAGTCAAATGTATAAAAACTGGGTAAAGAGTCACAAACACATACTCAAGCAAAAGGATGCTGAAAAAATGCTCCGCTCGCTGATTAACAACGGAGGTGGTAGTAAGAGACACCACCTATTTGGGGGAGTATCCGAAGAAAGCTGGGTGAGCCATTACACCAACTTGTTTATGGCACCAGCAGACAGCCGACTACAACCGGAGAATGAGGGGACTATTGGCTGGACATTTAAATTTGACAGGGATGACCTGGAAATTATGATTAAGAGGCTTAGCTCTTCTAGAGCGGCGGGCCCTAATGGGGTCTCGAATAGAGAGATGAAAAGCATTCCAGCAGCTTGGGCAAGTTTTACCTTCTCACTATTTACTCAGGTAATGCTAAATCATCAGATTCAGAGTTCTGGAGCGAGGAATGGGTAGTGCCCATATATAAAAAGGGCAATAGGACTGATCTGAAAAACTATCATCCTATCGCTCTTTTGGACTCACTGGGAATGCTTTTTGCTTCCTTAATTCTACGAGACCTCAATAAATGGGCAATGACTAAGGGAATTTTAGACCCAAGACAGTCAGGTTTTCAAAAGTGGGTTGGAACCTCCTTTAAATCTTTTCATCTTGAATCTAATTAAACGCAGAACCCTGGCTAAGAATTCAAAAATCTTCATGGCCGGGGGGCGCTGTTGTGCACGACCAAGATGGCCGCCTGATGTGAGAGCTCCGGCCTGACAGAAATCCGAACTATATTTGAATCCTGTTTCGGAGCCCCCAGCGGATAGTGGAGTGAATGTAGGGAAATGCATGAAAATGAATGTAGGGAAATCCCAAATCCTGATCATGTCAGCTGCAGGGGAAGAGGAAGAACTCATTGTTCGTATGGAAGTTTGGTGGCATGGGCATTGAAGGTGTAGATGTTATCAAATACTTGGGGGTGAAAATCGATAGAAACGTTAATGAAAGCTCACACATACTTTGGTTGAAAGCGAAACTTCAAACTCTCACGAACCAAGGAATTGCCATTCACAGACGCTATGGGGCCTTCTCTATGATTCCTATCATAACTTTATATCGACAAAAAGTCATACAAGTCCTCACCTATGGAGCTGAGACCTTACTGAACCTCAATAAAAAAGTATGGCCACAATTGGAAGGCCACTTTTGGCGAAAAATGTTAAGGCTACTGAGGTATTTATGAACAGCAAAAATTCGCCATGAGCTGCAGTTACCATCTATGGCATCCATTGTTCTGTGGAAGGAAATTTCTTTATTCAGGAAATGCATCTTGCAAAGATCCTGTTCCTCCATACTCTATACTTGATTTAGCAAAGATGTCTAAAGAAAAGGTATTATCGGAGTGGTATGAAGCCATGATAGAGGCACTACCATCTCTGGAGGTAGACCTCGCCTTTGCTAAAGGAGAATCCGACAAAGGCTAAGTCTCATTGCAAAGAGGTGACTGGATACAGACCAGCGAGACAAGACCAATCATACCAAATACATTTAAATGGTGGATTGAGAAAAAAAGTTTAAATGAACTACCAACATATTTATGCAAATTTCCATCGCCCTTTTTTTAGGGATCTCTTGTTTCACTGTAGAACGAATATTATGCCAACAAGAAAAATCCAGTATAAACATCAACAAAAGAGGATTTCTGGAACAAGATTGATGAGATAGAATCCCTTTATCATATTGCCATGATTTGTGAAAACCTTACTCTGGAACAAGCAAATTACATGGGACCTTACTGGAGGGGAACTCTAAATGCTGAAGAATATTGGGATTGGATTTTGATTGGTAATCATAAAGGGCCCACTCTGGCCATGCTGAAATTTATAAATGCGATGATCGGCCAACAAAAGGATGCAGTGTAAAGAGGAGGGTAATATGGGGGTTCGAATGACTGGGAAAGAACTTTGAAAGTAGTGTAAGTATGGCTGGAAGTCGGGAGGGAGGAATTGATGTTTTCTTTTAAATTGTTAAAGGTTTTGTTGTACTATTAATGTATATTCTCTTTTTTTTTGTATGAAACCAATAAAACAAAAACAAAAACAAAAAAATTGTTACACTGGATGAGAGCTGGTAGTCTAGGAATCATCTGGAGTGGGACTCCAGCAAGCTTAGTGGGAGCCGTAGGTGCCTTACCAACATCCTCTGGCCTGAAAGAAGTTTTTTCCACTACAGTAATGCTGGCCCCAGTGTCTCTAATGGCAGGGTTCTCCTGTCCATTCCCAAGTACACTGTCCTTGTAATATTCTTTGGTATTATCTGGAATAGTTATACACATCTGCATTCTGCTGTTCCCACAGACCCAGGGATACTAAAGAAACACTGGCTGAGACTGCAATGGGATCTTCAGCCAATACTTGAAAGTTACCACTAGCCATATGAACTTCATCCTTCGGAAAAAAGGCTAAGGAGGCAGTGTGGACACCTGAAGATTTACCCTGGAACCTGGGATCCCCTTTCACATGGTCATGTGGCCCACAAGCATCACATTTACCAAATGTTTTGTGGAATGGGGACTTCTGCTGACCTCCCTCTGGTTTAGCACCAGAGATTTCTCTAGACTGACCTGGTTTCCCATGTGGCTTACCCTTTTTCCGTTTGTGACCTCCTGGACCCATCTCCACCTTCGCTGACGACATCATGTCTATCATCGCAGATAAAACCAAAACCAACCCCCAAATCATCTTACTCAGTGATTTCAACCTTGGATTTCAAGACCCCCAACGACACCATAGACTTCGACATTGCTAGCACCTTGTCTGACCTGGGCTTCTCCCATCATATACAGGAACCCACCCACATTAAGGGTAAAATCCTCAACTGGCTAGTCGGCCTAAACTGCAACATTGAAGTACAATCTAACTTGCCCTGCTCATGGTCTGACCACCGTTTGATCTCATTGAATGTTAAAACCAATGTACATGCCATCACACAGGACATAGCTCCCCCTATTCATACAAGAAATAAAAGGGATATAATAGATAGATAAGCTGTTACCGCTTATTCTACCCATTCTGAACAAAGTATCATCTTCCTGCATTGACCCCACTACGCTAGTCGACTCCTACAACCAGATCATGCTCCAAGCACTGAACACTACTGCCCCCCTCAAGCTAAGGAAACCTAAACCCAGCGCACACCTCAATTCGTGGTTCACACCTCAATTGAGATCACTACGGAAAGAGAAATGCACTACTGAAGCTTGTTGGAAAAGTCTCCGCACCAACTCCAATAAGGCTAGCCTCACATTAGCATCTCTCAACTTCAAGGAAGCCATCTTCCAAGCCAGAAAAGAGACATATAACAAGCGCATCTCTCAAGCATAGTCAAACACCAAGGAGCTTTTCAAGATTGTGAAGGATCTCGAGACCCCTCTCACTCCCCCTGACATTTGTATCAAAGGCAGCACTTGGTGTTCCAACATTCAAAACGCTCTCCTAGGCAAAATCACCACTCTTTAAATCAAAATTAATGCCAAACAAAGCTGTCTTCAACCTCACTTCTTGCCTAATTTGCCTACTCGCACTACTCCTCGTGAAAATATCAACAACAATCTCAAACCGTCGAACTGCCAAGGCGACCCTTGCCCAGCCCCTATTATTAAGGAGGCCTCTCATTAATTAGCTCCATTTATCACTGCTTTCATAAACTCATCCTTTAAAACATGTACTGTTCCTGACAACCTTAAGGACGCTTGGGTAATTTCCGTCCTCAAAAAAACGACCCTAGACCCAAGCATATATACCATCTACAAACCAATCACAACCGTCCTCTTCTTAAAATACTGGACCGTGCATCCTACTTAAAGATCCAAGATTATTTAGAATCTAACAAACTCCTTGGCCTTAGGCAAGCCGGCTTCCGTCTCAGGCACGACACAGAAACTGCCCTTATTGACTTGAAAAGACATGAAAGACCAAGGGAAACTAGCTCTTCTACTATTGTTGTACCTCTCAACAGCCTTCGATTTGGTCAACCACCAAATCCTTTTCCAGCACCTTAAATCTGCCGCCCACTTCTCAGACTCTGCCACATAGTGGATCAAACCGTTTCTCAACAATAGATCCATGAGGGTCTTCTCCGCTTCAGCATCCGCCGAACCCTCACCTGTACTATGTGGTGTACCACAAGGCTCATGTGTATCACCCACCCTTTACAATGTGTTCACCAAACCTCTATTTGATATTCTTGACTGTCTGGATGTCTCTTATACCAACTATGCAGACGACACCCAGATTCTCATCCCCATAACAGGAGACTACCAGGCTGACACCTCCTCACTGAACAAGGTTTACTCAGTCATTCAGGAGTGGATGGCCCAACACGAGCTGTGCCTCAACGACGATAAGACTGAGCTCCTCATCCTCGGCTCTAACTATCGACTCGACCCAGCATTCAAAACATTCATCATCGACGGTAACATCATCAAGGTCTCAAACTACAATAAGACGCTAGGCATTTATCTTGACCCAACTCTTTCTCTCTCAAGGCAAACTAATGCTGTTAGCTCAATCTCTGCATACATATGCAAACTTATCACTGACTGCCACCCCTTCCTCACCACAGCTAACTGCAACATCTTAGCTAGAACTTTTGTAATGTCCACAATTGACTACTACTATGCCCTATACTTAGGTACCAGCCAACATAACCTCAACAAACTTCAGGTCATTCAGAACAATGCCATCAGGGCGGTCCTAAATTTCCCCAGAGGCCTGCACATCGACACCAGACGCAACCTTCGCTGGCTCTCAGTAGGGCAAAGAACCTCCTTAAAAACGCTGGACCTCACCCACAAATGCCTAAACAACCAGGCTCCCATCTACCTTGCCTGCCGCTTTACACCCCACTCGTCTTCCCGACCACTCAGATCTGCTTAGGCTAATTGTCTTTTTCTACCTAGATTCAAATTGCAGAAAGCGGGCGGGACTAGCTTCCCTACATTAGGCTCTAAGATATGGAATACCTTGCCCAATCTGCTCAGATCGGAACCTTTTTTCCACTCATTTAAACTTAAAACCAAATTGTGGTTATCGGAACCCATTAACCCGCTGACTCCCTGAGATTCCCCATGCCTATGCCACCCCACTGCTGCTATCCTGCATTTTGTACATACTTTGTATATACACTGGACAGCCTTAACTCATCTCTGTAACCTTTTCACCTCGTCAACGCAATTTCTACCTTGTACCTTGTTTTACTGCATGTTTTACTTTATTCTGTACTTGTATAATTATGTATTATACTGCAATGTTCCTCCTATGTAAATGTAACCCTAAATTAAGCTCCCAAATGCCTTTGGGCCCGGCGCATTATACAAATAAAGAAATACAAATACAAGAATGATTCTTCTTCTTTTGAAGCCTGGAATAAAGTCTGCGTCGTCTTAGCTACAGGGTTAGTTTTTGGGTGACCGGACCATGTAAATTGCAAATGTAACACACCTGTATTTACCAAGCTGTTTTGCCATTCCTGAACTGACTGTGGGAACCACACCATGCATACTTAGCTCTGGGTCCTGGGTTGGTGAGTTGTTCACGATAATTATCACCAGGGGTCCCTGTGGTCCAGGGCCAAACGTTTCTGAAGGTCCCTTTCAACCACCTTTTCCCGTAGACTTCCGTTGTCATGAATCCCTCTTGACTGCATCTCTTTTTTGGGCTGCTGGGTCTCGAACCTGGCACTGGAGCTCTTTGAGAGTCTCCTGTGGCGTCGGCTGCGGTCTTCAGTCCACCTGTGGGGTAGAAATGGAGCTTAGCTTCCTTTTCTCGATAACCGATGCTGTGCCTACCAACTTTCTTCTGTTAATGCCAATTGGGAACTTTTGAACTTATCTGGAACTCTTCGAAATTGTCTTTGGAGATACTCCTCTGGACATTCTTCCTGGATCCCCCTTGGGGACCCAAACATTGAGCTTTAGATCATGATTTTGTCTGTACTTGTAAAGTCTTGCACCTAGGAAGTGTAATGTAATGAGGGATTCTGTAAGCCTTAATATATTCTGATTTGTTGGTGGCTTCTGGCTTGTTCTAAATTATTAACCCCTTTCCTCTCACTAGATACTTTTGTTTCTCTGTAGTGTGCATTTATATTACTTAGAACAGTATTTCCTAGAAGTTTTGGAATGCTGAGACTATTTTCAGTGTTGGTATTCTGGGTCCCGACTATGACTATGTGAATGCATTATTCTACAGTGCCTATGGTTCTCTTTTCTTTCCACCCCTTATACCTGTGAGGTGCTTATCACCATTTATTTGGCAACTCACTTTAGGCGTGGGTTTAGTCTTAACTGACTGTTAATGTTCTTACACATGCACTGTTTTTAGTATCTGTTATGTTTAACCAATATTACTTATTTTACCTGAGAGAGATTATATGTGTCATTTTATAAACGTGTTTATTCAGTGTACAAGTTTGGGTGTTTTCTTTGGTTAACTGTGTGGAATAACTGTACTACACTACCAGCCCTGCTCACCCTTTGAGCTAAGCGTGGCCGCTCTACCACAACAACTACCGTTACATAGTCTGCGCTCTTGTTTTGATGAGAGGCACGGTTTTACCTTTAGGTTGGGTGGTACTGCCCTCACCAGGGGAATTAAAAAAAATAGGCTTTAAAGTTAATGTATCTTCTGTTTTCAACTGTGAACGCTGGATTCATTGACATGAAGGCTCGTGAATCAATGAGCAATTCTCAAATGACCATTCTTACTGCCTTCTAGCTGCCAAGTGCAGGTTGGCATTAAGAACATATTTTTCACTGCATGTGAATAGTTCTGTAATGCCTGGTTCACCCACTACCTGCCCGTATGTCAACGGGTGGAATGGTAAGAGGGACAAGTACAGCTCATTCTCCAAACTGTGCCACATGTGATTGCTGCACTTGGCACTATATGCATGCCATAAAGGATGCACTGAAGGATGTCAGTTCCCGTAGTTGAGCATCCTGTCCAGGATACCCTAGGAGCACCAAAACAGTGACCATAACACTGCTTCTCCCCCCGCCGCTCCCTCCATCACAGACATTAACATGAAGGTGGTTCTTCCTTTCATGGGTTGTGGGGAAACTACCTTTTTTCTTTCTTCGCCCCACCTACAACTTCTTTTCAATTAGCAATTTAGGGGATGGCTTTAACCCTCATCATTCAGTGATTTTAATTAATGAATAAGGCATGTGCATCTTCTAAAGATGTTGGCCATTAATGGGAGCATGTTCAACCACCACCATCTTTGAAAGCCTTTATATGTGATTTTGAGTCATTATGAAGACTGTGGGACTCTTCTTCACGGAAATTGAATGCTTAAAGAATTACTAGGGTCCTGTGGTCTGGAACACCCTAGCCCCATTTGCCTACATAGCTCCCACTCTCTTCGCTCCACCACCCATTCAGTCTGGCAATACCCACAGCCCTCTGACACCAAATTCCCACCAGGGGTTTTACCTTGGCTAACCCACAGGTAGTCTCCCTCTTAAAGGGCTTACTTAGAGGTCGGAGAGTCACACAATTCAGCAAGTCTGTAATTGCATGTTGGGGGCTACCCTTCTAGGTACAGGGAGCCCCATTAAATTACTCTGTTTCAAAATCTTCCCTTGCTTGAAACCAGTTGGCTCCCTTCATTCTTCTGTCACGTCTCCACAGAGAAACAGTTGTCGGATCTCAAGTGACAGATCTGCATTTCAGTCATTGTCCCAGTCATCTGTCATTCTGTGTCTCCTATCATCTGTCCCTCGCATGTGACACAATCACTGTACACTGCACCACCCCCTATTGTGAAGCGTTAGCCCCTGCAGTCCAGCAGGGCCACCAAAGAGATCCAAGGTTTGATATCATTCATGCAGGTTTCTGAATGCACAAAGGTTTTATTATCCAGTCCACAGCTCAAACTTACTTTAAAAAAACAAAAACGGGTGCTGCAATGCTGGAGGCAAAATTGGCAAAAATAGTAGCGTAACCTACTTAAAATAAAGAAGTTCGGAGGCCACCAGGGGGCGCGCAGATGTCGGCAGCCTTGGAGTGATCCTCCTGAGCCGAGGTCCCGCAAATTGGCTTGAGCCCCCACTTTTTGCTCCCCTTGGCCCCCATGGACCAAACCGATCGTGTGACCCCTCTTCTGCACCCACAGCTCGAAAGACTGGCAAAGACGGCCCTGTATTTCCTTAAATAACGGTCG
Organism: Ambystoma mexicanum; assembly: GCF_040938575.1. Taxonomy (NCBI): domain Eukaryota; kingdom Metazoa; phylum Chordata; class Amphibia; order Caudata; family Ambystomatidae; genus Ambystoma; species Ambystoma mexicanum. The sequence goes on from NC_090925.1 coordinate 528,081,838, forward strand.
TCCAGCTCGGCGGCGAAACCGAAAGTGGAGGATCCAGCCCAGCATGTCGCTTTGAAGAGGGACGTGGCCCGCAGGTGGGGCACCAGTGCCAGGGACAAAGGAGGCAGACCGAGGGTGGAGGGGAGGTAAGTCTGTGTCCCCCCTCGGTACATCCAGTGCAAGCTCCTGTGAAGGAGAGAGGACCTTCCCCGCCCCCCCCCCCACTCATCAGCTGGGGGGCCGGTTCGCACTGAGAGGTTGGTCTGCCAGAGGGAGGGGAAGCCCATGCCTTCTACTGCAGCGGACAATCAGTAGAACGCCCCACACCCTCGGGCGACCATAACGAGATTGCGGGCCTCGTGATGTTAAGAGCAAGCGGACATACAAGGAAGGAGGAGCTGTGCTGTAGCCCAAGCAAGACTTGAGGGCTGCACCCTCCAGGTGAAAGGCATTGAGTTTGTGGGCCCCAAGCACACTTGGAAAGTGATGGGTGCCTCAAATCATCGTTGCAGGATGGGCATAGAGCCTGCATAGGGGCCCACAGGACAAGGAAGGAGATTTGAAGAATTACTTGGAGGCACACTACAGCCTGGGCGGTCTGGAGCTGGTGGCCTGGCGGGGATGGAGGGAGACAGTCTGGAGCAGCAAGGGGGACCCTGAGTAAGCACACACAAGAAACCATAGGGTGAAAGGAGCAAGCGGGACCCCAGACCATACCAGGGCCCCCAATACATGCACCTTAACCCCTCCTGGGAGGAGAGGACAATCGGTAGACTCTGGGGATCTCCGAAGGCAGACTTCCCCTGGCAGTGGTACTGGGCTATTGACTGGAGGCGAGGGACCCCCTGCTGAAGCGGGAGAGGAAGTGCTAGGCCGGTCTAGGTTGGTGAGAGCCGCTGACCCCGGAGCGTGTGCCCGCCCCCCGAACCTCGGTGAAAGGTGATGCCTTTTGTCTTAGAGGCACTTCGAAGGGGCAAGTAGCGAAGTGAGCATTGACCACCGGTGCCTACTAACCATGGAGGGGAGCACTCAAAAGGAGATCCGTTGGGGTCCGCAAGAAGAGGTGTATGGAGGCAAGATAGAAGTTGGCCGTCTAAGTATACACCAGGGGGCCCGGGAGTTTGTCACATAGCGCAGGCACAAGATGGCAAACACCCCAGGGGAATCTGCAGCTACCAAGAAAGACGTCGCCGCATTAATAGAAGAAATTAGGAACATGAGGGCGGATATTGGGAGCAGGGTGGATAGGATCACCCAAAGATTAGACAAAATGGAGGAGAGACTGGAGGAAGTTGAACACAATTAATGCTCCCTCTACACCCTAGAGACACAAATGGACACATGGATTTTGGAAATGGAGAGGTGTGAGGAAGAGGTCAGGATGAAGATGGACGATTTGGAAAATCGAGAGAGGCGGAACAACCTTAGACTTTTTGGTATCCCAGGGAAACGGAGCTTGACCTGAAGAGAGCATTATACAAGGTCACAAAACTGGTCTTCAAGGATGACAACATTGACAAAGGCAAGATTGAAAGAATTCACTGTGCGGCGAGGCTGCGGAAGGCCCGAAGTTGGTCCTCGGCTGGTTCCACAAATACTCTGACAAAAAATCCTTGAAAAAGCAAGGCAGAGAGTCCTCGTCGTGTACAGCGCCTCCTGAGTAATGATCTTTGAGGACCTGTCCTTCCTGATCCTTACCAAGAGGAGAATGTGCTTGCCCCTGACCAAGTGGTTAAATGAGAAACGAGTGAGATGCCAGTGGTGGTTCCCGTTCTCCATCTCCTTTGAATTTGATGGACATCAATACAGACTGACGATGGAGGAAGACATTCAGAAGGTCACAGGGGAGAAGCTTGGAGAAGCCGACACTTCGAAGAACGATGGAGATAAGGTGGAAGGCGACAGGCAGTGGCTGATCAAGGGACCCAGGAGAAGACAAATGCCGGGATCCAGGAAATATAGAAAGTTGAACACGTCACCTACGGCAGACACTTGAGTCATAGTCAGAAGTATCAAAGGAGTGAACGCAGGATGTGAGTGGTTTTCATGATGGTTCACGAGGGAAAGATATGATTGCGCGATCCACGGCTGTGGCTAACAAATGCTGGTTATGGGATAGGGGCACTTGCCTCTCGTGAAGGTGTGCTATGACCTTAAAGCAGTTGTTTGGTTGCAGGGTGGGGAGGGGGCTCAAAGGTAAAGATGTGTTTTGGATGCGAGTCCGAAGGGGGATCTGGTTCCAACTGGTGATCCGACCCTACCTGGTGACGTCAACCGGGAGGAGTCGGGCGCCCTTGAGGGTAAACTAGAGGGGGGGGGGATAATAGAACAGGGGACATGATACAGACCTTTCCAAAGTTGAGGTTTTCGGGTGCTTGGGGATGGAAGTATGTGACAAGGCCGCCCGGAGTAGTAAAGGGAGGTAGGTGATGGGGAATAGCAGGATGGCAGTAGTTTTCAAGGAAATGAGTGGTAGCCTCGGACGCTGAATGTAAAGGGGATGAGCTCGCCCACGAAAAGGTCTTTGGAGGCAAGGGAGTTTCGTCGGGCTGGCCTAGATGTTATGTTCAGCCAGGAAACCAAATACGCTAAAGGGGAGGAATGTAAGATCCCTGGTAGGATGCTGGACCAGGAAGTCTGGGGTGCAGGGCCCCTATGAAAAGCTGAGGTGGGAATTCTTGTTGGTAAAGGGTTAAGAATTGGGGTTACGAAGTTTGGGCTGACGAGGAGGGTAGGGTCCTACTGGTCTCCGGGATCATTAAGATGGTGGGATTAACATTTGCCACAATCTACTGCCTGAACCAGGGTCAACTGAGGTTTTTGACGCAAACTCTCCCCACGATAATGTTCGAAGCCTCGGGTCACATAATACTGGGGGCGGGATTTCAATTTATTGGCTGATTACAAACTTGACAGACAGGCCTGCGAGGGAGGGACATATGCGGTGCCGAGACTGGCTCACGTTGAGGTCCTGGAAATGTTGGAGGTCTGTGGGCTTCTGGATATATGGTGGTACATGCATCCAGAGGAAAGAGAGTTTACCTTTTACTCAGCTCCACACAGCACTTTCACTAGAATGACTACATGTATATTTCAAAGGGTATGTGGGGCGGAGCGTTGGGTGCAGAGATTTCCCCGATCACATGATCAGACCATGATCTGGTATCTGCCGACCTGAGTTGACAAGGGATGGTACCTAGGGGGTCCAAATGGAGATGCAATGAATCCCTCTGGAGAGACCCGGTATTCCATGCGGAAATGAGTAAAGAGATTGAGGCGTTCTTTAAAACAAATAACACTGAAGTCCGGAAAGGACTTGGTTTGGGAAGCAGGCAAGGCTACCTGGAGGGGGATCCTGATTCGGGATGGGGCTCGGAAGAAACTGGAGCAGGCATTAATTGAGAACAGGTTGCGGGCTGAGATTGCTCAGCTAGACTAGAGGGCTAGGGATGCCAAGGAAGGAGGGAGGAAGGGAGGGCGTAAAAGGTCTTGGAAGCGAGGGCGGGGAAAGAGAAGAGCTAAAACACCTAGAGGAAGGTCAAATAATTAGGAAATTACAGTTCTTGAAACAAACGTTTTATGAAGAGGGGGAAAATGTGGACGCACTGCAGGCAGCCAGACTGACGGGACAATGAGCTGAGCAGTTGGTAAAGGCCATAGATGGGGTTGACACGACAAAAGACCAAGGATTCCTAGAAGGATTTGCATGTGTTTTGGAGAATTCTCAGAAATGTGCCAATTCCTCTCTACCTTAGAGACCCCCCAGCACCTTTGCTGGATTTTAGGACTTTTAATTTTTAACCTGGAGAGAGTGAAAGCCTTTTTCCCACTCTCTCGTGTATTTTTCTGTGATTTTGACCCTGTTTCTTTTGGCTGTGGAGTCTGACAAACTCCATAGGCATCATCTTTTTACATTGTGGCCCCCAGCACCTTCAGTGCAGTGGCACAGGGAAGTCTTTCAGATTTCCCAAAGGTTTAAATACCTTCTCTTGGATAACCTACTGTTTCCAAGAGCAGTGAAGTGAAATTGACTTTACTTGCAGTTGTACCTTTCTAGACCCAGCGCACATGATCTTACAATAGGGTGCTGGAGGGGTTACTTAGTATCCCCTTTGTTTATTTTCTCATGTATCATTTTTATGGCTGGCGGCAGTGATTTACTTTTAACTACCATTGGGAGTTTTTACTGTGGTCTGCAGTCGCAGCTGCATTATAGCACCCATGTGTGCCATTTTTGGCAAAATGGCGCGGTCTTCTTATTTCACCATTTCTTGCTGGAAAGGTCCTTGAGATTTACTCTGCGCGCCAAATCAGGTTTGATCCCTTTGTTCGCTTTGTCTTTGGCGGGATTCACGAGTGTGCTTGATCCCCTTTGTTACAGGAATGTACCCAAAGGTGATTGGCCGGCTGGCTGTCTGGCAAGGACAGCCACCTTGCTGTGTGATTGACAGCTAGGCTGGAATGGATTGGAGGAACCTGCCTTAAAGGTCAGGCTTTTTGACTTGGAAGGCAGAGTCAACCACTGGATGAAGGAATCCAAAGAATAACTTGGAAGAGACACCTGCTGCAACTTCTAGACCGTTGGTTTGCCCGGTGAAGCGGTGCTGCTGTGCTGAAGCTCCGAATTCGCCTCAACTAGAGAAGCCCTGCAAGGACGACTTCTCCCCTTGTGTTGGTGGGACCAATGCACTCCAAAGTGAACTCGTCTGGACATCCTCTTGGAGCTGGCTGCACTTCCTTGCTGCTGCAGGAACCGAAGTGCCAGGGAAAGGAACACCAGATTGGAGTGCATCACTTTTAAGTCAGACTCGAACTACTGAAAGATCCTCTGGACTCCCAGGAAGCAGGACTGACCAAGCCTTGAGTCACCTCAACAGAGTGCTGGACCCCAGATGTGAGGAAAGTCCAGAGTGGTATCCAAGAACCCGCAGTGGTGCTTTTTGCTGAGACGCGAGGAGCTGAAACCGCGACAAAGTTTGCCCTTTGCTGTTGCAGACCGTTCCATTGCAGTGCAAGAGTCCCCAGAAGTCCTCCCTCTTGTGCCCACGACTGAGACCCAGGAACAACAGGATCTGCAAAGCTGCACAGGAACAGAAGCCAGCTTGAACCACTTCTTCCAATCAAAGGTACTGTACAGTCTAAGAGAACTTACCTCTTGTTATGTAGCCTTACTTGTTCTCAGTTGCGACTTGTCTTGGTTGCTTCTGTAGAGTTGCTTGCATCTTCTACTGCTCACAAGCCTTACAGCTTGTGGCTCTACATTGATTCTTCTGTTTCTACAAAGACTTCTAAATCATTGTGCAAGACTTTTACTCACCTGCAAGAAGTGACACCTAGACTTTTGCCCAATTGACATTGGCCTGGCTCCCTGAATGACTCTTCTCCTCTCTGACTGTGTGTTTTGTCTTCCGGCCAGGAAGGGATAAACTTACTTTGCATTAGAGGGTTCAAAAGTACTTACCTGCTTCAGAATATTTGTGTGATCTCTTGTTTTATTCTAATAACCCTTTTCTTTGGCACTCATCTCAGTATTGCTCTAAATGTACCAGTGATATATTAATTTCCAGTGTCCTAGCTATTTAAGTCACCCGAGGGTGTTGGAAGTGTCTGTGTGCCATCCCAAATGGGTACTTGCTGATTTAGAGAAACTAAGAGCGTGTATTTGTGTGTTACTGTTATATTGCCCCTTCTGAAGAAGACTTATTCAATCTGACTGTTAAATAAATTAATAATTGTTTAATCAAGAAACTTTGAGTGTAAGTGTTTATTTGAATACTTGTCACTTTGAATCTCTGTGTAACTCCCCTACTACTCACATTGACCCTTCTTGAGATAAGCCTGGCTGTTCAGCCACACTACCAACCTGCGTAGTTCACACTTATACCAAAGGTTGGGTTCCTATTGCCAGGAGGTCAAGGTTGTTGTAGTGCACCCAAAGGGTACTGCACCGAATCTTGCCTAACAGCGTCCTTTTATGAAAAACTCTATAGACCCGACACCAGTTCAGAAGGTGGGGCAATCGCCCAGTATCTGGAGGGAACTCGGATGGCCAGGCTCTCTCCGGGGGAGGGTGAAGCAATTGAGGCTCCAATAACGGCTGAAGAAATCAAGAGGGCGGTGGCAAGAGTTCCTGTGGGGAAATCTCCAGGGGAGGACGGCTTCTCGGCAGGTTTTTAGAAGGCATTCTTTACCCCCCCTCATCCAGTTTATGGTAGAATTGTTTAATGAAATATTGGAGACAGGGGAAGCATCAGAATCCTTCTCCTGTGCGCTGATAACTGTGATAACCAAATAGGGCAGGGACCCCTGCTAATGTGGATCTTATCACCCCATTTCTCTCCTAAAAATTGATGCTAAAATGTACCTGCGAAGTCTAGCAGCAAGACTCGAAGTATACATTCCCCAGTTGATTCATACTGACCAGGTGGGCTTCATAAAGGGGCATCAGGGGGGCAGACAGTTTGGAAAACCCTACATCTGATCCATGAGACCTGTGGGATGGGAGGAGACCATGCTCGCCTCTCGGTGGATGCTGAAAAAGCCTTTGACCCGGTTGAGTGGGGCTTTCTCAGGGAGGTGCTGGACAAAGTTGGCTTGGACTCATGGATCAGACAAGGTATAATGGCAGCTTGCACACAAAGGCTTGTGTGGGAATTTGTTAATGGAGATTACTCCCGCTGGTTCACCCTGAGTAGGGGGACGAGACAGGGGTGTCTGCTTTCCCTCACCCTGTTCACGCTTTCCCTGGAACCACTGGCGCAGAGAATCAGAGAGGACCCCGGTGTAGAAGGATTCCCGCTGAGCGTGGGGGGAATATAAGGTTGTATTGTACGTCAATGATATTCTTCTGCATGGGGGCGTGGCTACGAGAGCCATGTAGGAGGACGCGTTCCAGCGGAGCTCCCGAGATCCTGAACAGATCCGGGCAAATTAGTGCGGTGTGACTGCTTATTGAACACCGACGATACGCATGCCAGCGTGTGAAAGTGCTACCTATGCACTGTGAACTTTTGGAGGACATTGTAGCTACGGCGGCGAAGATTGGAGAAGAAAGGTCGAGAGACGTTGAGGACAAAGGGTGACTCAAAATGGCCGACATAGGCCCGAGACGGAATAGAAAAGAGTAGCGGGAAGACCTAATGAGGCCAGCGTGCAGTGCGCCCACTCATCATTCGAAAGACCTGCACATCCCCAGAACCATGTCAAGTAAGGCAGTGCGACCCAAGGCGAAACAGCCCACGCTGGACGACTTCACCAAGACGTCCCTGGGCCCGGACGCCACCAAGAATAAAGATGCATCGGCCGTGGGTGGCGCGACGCCTTCGAGCTCTAATCAAGAAATCCTGGCGGCGATTGCGGACCTGAGAGCAGCCTGGGAGTCGAAATTAGAACTGGCTGTCTCCGAATTAAAAACGGCATTGGACCTCAAAGTTGGGGAGGTCCAGGAGGACGTCAATCTGCTGAGACAGGACGTTAGGGTTCTGGCAGAGCGCACAGAGTCCCTGGAAAAAGAAGTTGGCCCGAATACGGCGGACTGCGCCACCCACAAGGCAAAACTGCACGCCCTAATTCAAAGGGTGGGCAACTTGGAAAGTAGAGCGGAGGAGGCGGAAGGACGAGCCCGTCGCAACAATATCCGCATTGTGGGCCTACCGGAGGGGACGGAGGGCCGTGACCCTACTGACTTTGTTGAGACCATGTTACTGCAGGAGATACCCGGAGGGGCCTTATCCCAAGGCTTCGCAGTGGAAAGAGCGCGCATAGAGCCTTAACGAGGAGGCCGCCTCCCGGAAACCCGCCTAGACCCATCATTGCTAAAATTCTTAACTACCGCGATCGGGAAAGAATATTGGAACATTTTCGAAAAGGAGGCACGATCAAGAGAGGAGCAGCAAACATCACGGCGTATCCGGATTACACTCTAGCTGTGCAGCGGAGCCGCATGAATTTTGGGACTGTGAAACGGAGGCTGAGGGAGGCAGGTTATAAATATATGTTGCTTTATCCTGCAAAACTGAAGGTTATACAGGCGCACAAAACTTTATTTTTCGAGACCCCAGAGGACGCATGGAGTGGCTCGACACACAGGGGTGCCCCCAGGAATAGGCGGACCGGCCCAAGAAGGACTCGGAGGAGCTGCGGAAGGCGTAAAATGGCGTCGCAAGATGGCGCGACTCATGGACTGTGAGACTTGATTATAGTCGGTTCGGAACCTTCGGTATGGAAGGTCAGTTGGTTGTACTGTTTGTCGCAAACACTGGGATTATTATTGAACGGGAGCCCCATGGAGCGATACTCTTTCCCCACAATAGCTTAGGTTAGGTGGTCATTAGGGCGACCTCACCCTACTGGGCTCCGTGCACTGATCGGTGATTGTGGAACTAGATGTGGGGGTGCCTGAGCTCTGTTGTTGAAGCTGGGCAACAGTTGGGGTGTGTGGTGTTGGGGGGAGGGCGGGTGAGGGAGGGGAAAGGGAGTTGGGGTTTGGTTGTGTGTGTAGTTAGTTGGGGAATGAGCTTATTCGCGGAGTGGCTGCAGTGGGACGCCTTCTGTGTCATGCGAACTGCTGGAGGTTCCTGCAAATGGGGTGGGAAGACACATAATTGCCATGGGAGACCTTAAGATTGCCACCTGGAACGTCCGCGGACTCAATAATTACCTGAAAAGAAATAAAGTCATGTTGTATCTTAAACGACAGAAGATCGACATTGCCCTGCTACAAGAAACGCACCTGACCCAACATAAACTAGACCTTGTAAAGAAAAAATGGGGTGGCACGGTGGTGGGCTCCCCGTACTCGGCCTATGCCAGGGGTGTGCTGATCTGGGTGGCCCCGCAAGTCCCACTCAGAATTGTACGAGAGGAGGTAGACACGGAGGGTAGGCTGGTAAATCTAAGGGCACTGATTGAGAACAGAGGACTGAGTATTATTAATACATATGCCCCCAACCAGAATACTGCTATATACTTCAGGACTTTATGTACACGCCTGGGCCCGTGCGCAGAGGAACCGATTATCTGGGGGGGGGACTTCAACTGTGTTCTTGACCCCAAGATAGATAGGTCCAACAGTAAAGTGGACAGGCCCACCCCGGCGGCTAGGGCTTTACGGGTACTATTAGACGATTTTGGACTAGAAGACGTCTGGAGATTGAAACACCCCACTGCCTTGCAGTACTCTCATTATTCGGCCCCTCAACAGTTGCATACGAGACTAGACTATATCTTTGCCACGCCAGAAGTGGCGATAGCAACTACTCAGATTGAATACAGAGCGAAGGTCCTGTCGGACCATTCGCCCTTGGTGATGGCCTGGCAATATGGCCGCCCCAGAGGGGCGGATACCAACATGGCGCCTTCGGGCGGAGGCGCTTAGAGACCCGGTCTTCTGAGAGGATATTAGAGAGGCGATTATACGGTACTTTGAGGAGAACACGGGCAGTGTAGATTCGGCTAGTACACTTTGGGAGGCCTTCAAGGTGTTATTGAGGGGCGACGCTATTTCCAAATCAAAGGGCCTGCAAGGGGGGGTTCTAGCTGAGCTAGAGAAAGTGGAGTAAGAATTGGAGCGTGAATGTACCAGAGCGGGGGGGGACACAGACCTAGTACTTGAATTACAGCAACGATGCTCGGAGCTTTGGGAGCGGATTTGTGACCTCAACTACAGGAAATACGTGGAGAGGCGGCATGCAGGCGGTGACAAAACTGGTCGCCTACTGGCATGGCTTTATAAGAGGGAAACCCCTAGGGCCCCGATCATGATGATAGAAAGGGAAAATGGGGAGGAGGCTCACACTCAGGAAGAGGTTAACGCTGCTTTCTTAGATTATTATAAAGCGCTGTATGAGGACAAAGGGGAAGACAATCTGGATAAGATCAGGCACACACTGGAAGATATGGAATTGCCTAGAATTAGTGCAGAGGAAAGGGAGGAGTTAGATGGTCCCATTACGCTAGATGAACTGGAAGAGGTGGTGAAACGGCTGCCTACTTGCAAGACCCCGGGCACTGATGGACTCCCGAGTGAGTTCTATAAAACATATAGCGCAGAGATACTCCCCCCTATGCTGGAGATGTATAATGAATCATTTGAGGAAGGCCGATTGCCGGACACGCTCAGAGAGGCGCTGATCGTGCCGCTTCCCAAGCCGAACAAGCCGAGACAACACTGTGGGTCGTACAGACCGCTGTCGATGTTGAACCAAGACAGTAAGATCCTGACAGCGGTCCTGGCGGACAGGCTACGCAAGGTCATCGGCAGACTGATACACTCAGATCAGACAGGTTATGTTCCTGGCAAGAATATAACCCATAATCATAGGCGGCTCCACCGGGTGATCGAAGAAGGGAACAGAAGGGATGAGGAAATGGCAGTGATTTCCTTAGACGCAGTCAAGGCATTTGATTCGGTGAGGTGGCCGTGGCTGTTCGCGGTCCTGGGGGAATACGGGTTCGGGCCAGGCTATATCAGATGGGCGAGGCTGCTGTATAGCCAGCCAACGGCTAGGGTGCGCACGGGATCGGTGATATCCGATAAGTGGCGCCTTGGTAAGGGTACTAGGCAGGGATGTCCTTGGTCCCCGATGTTATACATATTGGCCCTGGAACCCTTAGCGGTATATCTTAGACAGCAATATGACCTGGTGGGCATCGAGGTGGGAGGAGAGAGCCACTTGATATCCCTATATGCCGATGACTTGCTGCTGTACCTAAAATATCCGGAGGAGAACCTCCAGTATGTTTTGGAGGTCATGCAGAAGTATGCCGAATTGTCCGGCATAGCGGTTAATCCCGGCAAGTCGAGCATGTTCCCCCTAGGGTATTATGCGAGGGTCCCCACGGAACGCTTACCGGTATTACCCGTGCCTTGGGCAACTGAGTCCTTCCGATACCTCGGAATAGACATATATCATACTGTGGTAAACGAACATCTGCACAATACTGCAGTTGCTGTGGATAAAATCCGTGCGTCCATGCGATTTTGGGAGAAGCTGCCGTTGGCGATGATGGGGCGGGGGGCGTTGCTTAAAATGGTTGTCCTGCCTAGACTGTTGCATTTCTTCAACAACATACCATACTTAATACCTAGGAGGTTCTTTACCAAACTCGACAGTATGTGCAGGGACTTCCTATGGCACGGCACTCGCAACCGAGTGGCACTGTGGAAGCTGCAAAACTTTCACGATAAAGGAGGGATCAAATTACCGCATTTTGAGGCCTATTATGTAGCGAGCCAATTGCAATATGTTACACAGTGGCTCTCTGATGAGGAATCTCCCGAGTCTAGGTTGGTTGGGACAGATTGCGCCCCGTTTTATTTGAAGGAGATCATCTGGGTCCCTAGACAGGACTTAAATGTTCGCCCTGGCATGCTGTTACTTGGGTGGAGAATGTGGCGTAGAGCATGTCGGCTACTGGAAAGCCTGGATCCGTGTTCGCCGCAAGTGCCACTGGTCGCCTTGACTGCGGGGGATAGCCAACTTAGGAAAATGATCAGAATATACTGGGAATCGGTTGGGTTGGCCACGTTAGGAGATATATGGCAGGATGGGGCCATCAAGGATTTTGCAGACCTAAAAGAGGAGACTGGGTTACATGGGGGCCAATACGTTACATACCTCAGGTTGGTACGGATTATCCGAAAATCTTGGCCTGAGACGGTGTTAGCGGAGGATCCGGACGCCCTGATTGACACGATATATGATATATCAGAGGGCGGACACGAGATTTCCAGATTGTATGAGGTGGTGATGTCCCGGGTGGGAAAGGACCTGATGGATTTGAGACTTGAATGGGAAACGGAGGTGGGGACTCAGATGACTGATGGGATGTGGGAACGGGCTATGGGATATCATATAAAAGTGTCCAGAAATGCTAGATTACAGCAAATCCAACTATATATCACGCACAGCGCGTACATGACCCCCAAAAGGATAGCTAAGTTTGCGAACACAGGCAGACAAGCATGTCCGAAATGTAACGAGGAGGACGCGGACATGACGCATATGTTCTGGTCCTGCCCAGTAATCGAAGTCTTCTGGGGAGAAGTGTCACAGAAGTTAGCAGACAAAGGGGTCCCGATAAGCATTGACACGGCCTGGGCTTGCCTCCTAGGGGGGTTCCCCAGACCGAAGAACACCAGACATCTGGGGAAACTGAGAGACCTAGCGTATATACTCGCTACGAGGAGGATAGCCATGAACTGGAAGCAATGCTACAAACCCAGGATAGAGATGTGGTGGAGGGATCTGCAAAAATGGGCGGAAGCTGAAACCATGGTCTGGCAAGAAGCATGCAATAAATGCGGGGAGGAGGATGTGGGCAACCTAGTAGCCTGGAGGTTGTTAGTTACTGGTCTGTTTGGGGTGCAAGGGGAACCTACTGCCTCGGAGGAGGAAGACACCCGGCCACTCCAGGTCGATACAGAACTACCCTGTTGATAAGCTCTTGGGGGGGAGGGGGGAGTGCAGTGTTGTGTTTTCTTAATTGTCAATTGTCCTATTGTACATAATGCCACAAGTTTGTTTTGTACTGTTTTCATTTAAAAAAAAAAATATATATATTTAAAAAAAAAAAAAATGATATTCTTCTGCATGTGAGGAACCCCTTGACCTCCATACTGAGGGTGGTCTGGTTGATTGAGCAATACAGCGACCTTTCTGGTTTCAAGATAAACAGGCCAAAGCAGTCTTGTTCCCCCTTGATAAGGGAGGGGACGGAGAGATGAATAGGTTCGCTCCACTGGGATTAATGGTCACCTTGGGCATGTTGTTCCAAATGCTCCCGATTCAGGTCCGGGCGCCTATTTCTGCGAGATAAAGCGGGCAATGGTGACATTTTTTATGGCAGGGGAATAAACCGAGTATATCCTTTGAGGTGCTTACCTTACCAAAAGGTAGGGGTGGCGTAGGGCTCCCGAATGTGAAACTGTATCATAGGGCAGCTCAGCTAAGGGTCCTCATACCCCATCTCAGAATGCAGATGGAGCACCAGTGGGTTGGTCTGGTCAATCCCCACCTGTCCCCTACCACGGTGGGTGAACGGATGTTGGCACCTAGAGGCAGGCTACCCCATACGATCAGAGATCATCCGATATTGGGTACAATATAGGGGGTGTGGAGACAGGGTGCTGACATGCAAGGGGTCCCGACATGGCCCTCTCTGAGTCATTTGTGGGCACCTGCAGTAAGAGACGCGATCTCGAACCTGGAAATATTTCAGGCATGGTTCTAGACAGCCCTTGAGAGTGTAGGCCAATTTTGGAGGAACAGCGCCTTTATTACTAGAACAGATTTAGAGTGGGAGCTGGGCATAGAGCCCCTCATCGCATACCTTCAATTAAAGAGGATGCTTACAGGGGGAAAATGGAGAGAGGTGTTGCAGAGGGATATGACCCCCTTTGAGAAGCTCTTAGACAAAAGAACCGAAATGAAGGGCCTGATTTCAGCTATGTATAGGGAACTAGTGGTTGCAGAGAACAGATCCACTGAAAAGTTAAGACTGAAATGGGTTTGAAGAAGTAGGGATAGAGCTGAGTAGGGAGAGCGGCTAGCAGCAAGGGCCTGTTTAGTGATGAAATGGAAATGTGTTCGGACCCCATCCAAGAGGGAGTGGCTCAGTGTGGCACAGAACATATGTACTATGGAAAGGATAACAGCGGGCCTCCACGGGAGGGCCGCACTGCATGAGAATGTTTGGGGGGAATTTATGAACAAATACTTAAACAATTGCAGTAATGGGTCGACAAGCACATAGGCCAAGGGCAGGAGGGCAATACCTACATCGGCCCTGAGATCAAGGGGCTGTAGCCCCTATGGAGAGGCTTCCACCAGCCAGACTACATCCCAGTTGTGAAGGAATGGCCCAGGAGGTGGCCAGGACAAACACGAGACGTATGACTTTCTAATCCCTTATCTCTAAGACAATTGAAGGCTTATGTTTTTCTGTTTCAATAGATACCGTTTCGGGGAGAGAGGGTGGCAACGGGATGGGGGAAGAAACAATGGTTGACTTGTTGCCTTGCTTGCAAGGATTGATGACCACGTTATATGAAAACCCATAATAAAAATAAAGATTAAAAAAATAATAATAAAGAAGTTCCCCCTTAAGTTTTGTGAGAGATCGCATATTGGCAAATTTAATAGTTTGTGAATTCATGGAATGGATCCATTATTGAGTATTAGGATTACAAGTAAGTAACCTTTACCCATTTCTTTCAAGCTGTCAAACAACCTAACCAGGTTGCAAGGTAGGAATTATCAACCCCAACACACTTGCAAACATGCGGCTAACCATTATCTGTAGTGCATAATACTTTTCTATGTTATGGATTGAGTCATTATTAATTCCTCTGGTTTGAGGAATAATTAATGATCCTTAGTAATGTCGTGGGCTGGCCTTCTCGTGCAGTCATTCCTCTATGGACTCATCTGCTGAGGTAGCCATGATACTGTGTGTTGTCCCTTCGTAACAACACAGTCTTCTCTTGCAGTGGTTCCTGTAGGTGGTGTTGTCCGCTGGTAACTCAGTAGTCTTGTCTTGCAGTGGTACCTCTATCGATACAGCTGCATAGATGACTCAACGTTTGAGAAATTTCTGCCTCGGGTCTGGTGTCTTCTTCGCCGTTATCAGGTAAATCCTTTACTTGTTCATGCTAATAAACTTTTGGGGGCTGATGATTCACTCATTGAACAAGAAGTGTGTTAGACTGCAAGGGCATTCTATCATGATGTTCTCTGTACGTGACATCCAGCCGACGTGTGCAAGAACGGTATGGAAATCATTACCAAACGACAGCTGTCTGCATTGTAACAGAATACACCTTTCATTATTTCTTTACGGTCTGGCTGTTTGATCTCTCCTGTATAAATGTAAATGTTAAAAAACCTAGTGAATTACATAGTAGAGCAAACATGAAATGTATTGTGTATTTTGAAGTTCGAAAGTCGATTTGTCTTTTGATGTTTCATGAAAGTCCTCATTTCCTGGAACTATTACTGCCTATTGGTAGCCAATGTTATAATACAACAGTGCAGAGAGGGAAGTACTCCATGCTAAATTGTATTCCTAATCTTGTGGTCAAATTGTTATTTATATGGCACTTTTGGTAAAGCAGTGTACTTGGAGCATATTTATCACAATTCTCCCCAAACCGAAGTTGGTACTCCTTTATCGACCTCAAAAGGATGAAAGGTTAAGTTCGCCTTGCCGGGATTTCGAACCTGTCACCTACAGATCGCGCACAGATCACAGCAACGAGCGCTCAACCGGCTGACCTATTTTATTGACTAACATGCTTCAGAGGTCAGTAAACTGAGTATCAACTGAGGTATAATAATAATAATCACAGTGCCTATATGATGGACTAACCATGCATGAAACGTTACATAAAAAAGATAAATGCCTATCTGAATTATCCGATTTTGCTGAGTTTCTATTTGAATTACAAATGTAACTTTAATTGAACAGCGCTTGCACTTCCTGGAGAGTCAGGTTTTGGATGTTTTAATTGTAGACTTGAAAATTTGAGGGCTGAAACACCTGTGATTGTTGTAATGACAATCACTCACTCGTGAGCAAGGACTTTGCTGACACTGACCATTTATAGGAATGTACCCCATTGACTGCAAGGTTGAATGGATGTAAACTAGACAGTGCATATTTGTCATTTTACCTACTGTTTTATAATTACAGTGTACATTAAATTATAAGTGTAAAAAGATCTGCCTCTTCAAGATTGTATGCAACAGCCAACCAGAACATGACGAATCTGAAAATGAATAGGACCCATTAGAAACAAAATAGTTGTTCAGCAAAGAGGTCTGGTTTCAAACAATTTATTACATTTGTGGAACACCTTCTCCCACATGCATCTTGATGATTATGAGCACAGCAGAGGAACTCTGAAAAATAAAATTGTTCAATACTGGTTTGCTTTCACTGGGGAAAAAGCATAATTCGTTACAAAAGATTAAACTTCAATTGTAATACATTTTTCCTTCTTATTAATTATGCAATCCTACAATTCTAGGAAAATAAATATGCAAAGTGCTTCTGTTTGCTTCGCACAACACAGCAGAAGCTGAACGGAAAGAAGATTGTTCCTTTTATCACAGTGTGCAGTTTCATTTTTGAAAGGCTTCAGGGAAACAAACCGTTTCAGAGGTTTTTCTCCATGACTTACAATTGCATCCATGTAGATAAAGATCAAAAGAAGCTTTCTGGTTTCTGTCAACCTGATCTTTGCACTGCCCTCTGTTCTAAACCTATGCGTGAATGTACGCAGGACAATAATGTAGCTGTCGTATTTTCCATGTGCCTGGTATGACACTTATCTGGAGGCCTGATCCTGAATGAGTGGAGTCTTTTTCCACTCATCCATTTTACTTGTCCTATGGAGTCTACTTTCCTCTATCTCTCCTTAAGGCATCTTTGATTTACTATAGCAGCACACGGCTCCTTATGGGCAGTGTTGCTGGGAACCCTTTGGCTTCTCCTTTGAGATTATTTTCTGTATCCTAGAGTATCTACAGTTCTTAAGGCTAGAGACATACTTGGTATCCACACACCTTCTAAGAGATTGGCACACACCTTCTGAGAGATTGGCATATAACACCTTATGTGGAGTGCCAACGGGATACCTAGTATCCCCCTTCTCTCTGCTCCTATGACTGTTAAATGACATGCCTAGTTATGGCTGGTGGCAGTTGTTGGGTAAGATTTCCATATCAATGATAAATCTTCCTGACCTGTGTCAACCCCAGAACATTTTGTTTTGACTAGGTAACTATTTTACCGTGTCCAAAGGTGAAGGGAAATCTTTTTCCCCTCTCACCTATTCTTTTACGGGTGACTTTTCATGTCTCTCCATAGTGTATGGTTGAAGTTAGTTTCCTACACATTTTGGGCTTAGACTGTGTTGCCCTATGGGCACCCCTGTTTATTTCTTTCATGTACTTGCGTGAACTACAGTTCCCAAGTAGTAAAGAGGGATGTTCATCCCCCCTTTACATTTTATATAGTGAGCCAGCACACTCCACCTTGTGTGGAGTGCTGGGAGGATACAATGTATCCCCTTCCTTACTTACTTGGTAACATTGTGTTACAATTGCAAGTTTCCTTGAATGGATGGTTTCAGTGTAACTACTTTTATGACTTTTTAGTCTTCATTACTCGCAGGCTTTTAATTCAGCCTCAGTAATGCACATAAGGATTACCATTTGGCTAAAATGGTTGGCTCCTTTTTTCACCATTTCTTGTGTGCTTGCTGTTTCTGAGGCCTTCCCCTGCCATTCTAGGTGGGAACAATCTCAGGGGCGGTTTTGCCTTCGGCGGGAATCCTGTGGATTCCACGCCCATGCCCCAGAGTGTCTGGAAAGGCAAGAAGCGAGGGAGGAGTCCAAAACTCTGCAGCCCTTTGTCTTTCACCTTCCCTGAAAGGAACAAACTCCCAGTGGGGGGGCAGCTGTCCTGATTGGACAGACAGAGTGCCCCTTGCTGTAAAATACAGAGAGAGAATGCAGAAGCTGTGCTGTGGTTACAGATTAAAACTCTGAACCTGGAAGCTGCTGACTAGTCGACCACTGGAGCTGAACCGAAGAGGATGATGAAGAAATGATGGCCGTAGTGACTTCCAGAGAGCCTGCTGCGTAATCGGAGCCTGCTGTTATCCTTCCTTCCAATCGAGCTGAGGATCCCGAAAAGGACGACACAGAACCTGGTGAGATCCATAAGACTTAAGAAGACCTGTATGTTGAGCCATCCCACGTCATACTGCGGCCTTGTGGGGCTGCAATACCCCAATACCCTGAGACCTAGAGCCGTTGCGGGGTGCATGGCTTTCCCAATCACACTGAAACTTTGGTGGCCTCCTCCTGGCACTCCAGAGACACAATTTAAGTCCTTGAAGTCCCCTCACCAGAGTGCTAGACCAGATTAAAGACGGCAATCCGACCAGCAATATTCAGTATTCACCTGGCTCCTGAAAAGGGCACCAAAACCACAGAACCACGAATAAACTCCTCCCTGGAGCCTTCCCACCATTGATTCCTGCTGTAAAATCCCTTCCAGTGTCGTGTCTTCAGTCTTCATGACACAGAATTCAGTGACTAAGTTTTTGGCTGCAGATCCTGAAGTCTCCCCCGCTGCAACCTCTTTGGCTGTTCTGAGTAACCCATTCAAATAACCTCTTGCCTAGAGCCTTCCCCCCGTGATTCCTGCTGCAAAAGCCCTTCCAGTGTCCTGTCTTCAGTCTTCATGATAAAGGAATTCAAAGACCGTTTTTTTGGCTGCATGTCCTGAAGTCTTCTTACTGCAACTTTTCTTCCGTGCTAAGGTACAGTGTTGGCTGGGGTATTTACTTATCTTAAGCCTGTGTGATTTCTGTAAATCTTTGGGGTTTTCTTGTGATTGGGAGTCCTCTCATCCAGTTCACCCAGGCCCACTGCTGGAATCCTCCTAGGTTGTCTTCTCGGAAGTCCCTGGACCCTAACTAACTTTAAAGTGCACTCTACTTACTTGTTTGAACAGTCTTCCAATGGAACTCTGATTTTTCCCTGCAACAGAACCCTATCGCACAGACCTATGGCTTGTAGACTACTATGGTCCCTCTTCTGCCCCGGTCTTCTTTTTTTGCCATTTCTTGTTGGAAAGGTCCTTCTTGAGATTTACTCTGCGCGCCAAACCAGGTTTGGCACCTTTGTTCATTTTGTCTTTGGCGGGATTCACTGTTGAAGCCCATCCCTGGCTCCAGCGTGTCTGGCAGGGCAGGAAGCAAGGGAGGTGCCCGAAACTCCCTGTGCTTAATCTCCTTTGAGGACAGCCACCCTGCTATGTGAGTGACAGCTAGGCTGCAAATGAATGGGAACGACTTGCATAAAAGGCGAGGTCTTTTGCAAGGAAGGCAGAGTTGACCACTGGACGAAGGAACCGAAGAAGAAACTGGAAGAGAAACTTTGCTGCACCCTCCTGGACTGTTGGTTTGCCCGGTGAAGCCATGCTGCAGTGCTGAAGCTCCCAATTTCTAATCGACTAGAGAAGCCCGGAAAGGACGACTTCTCCCCTTGGGTTGGTGGCACCAATCTGCCCAAAGACGAACTCGACTGGAACCCCTCTCTCTGCTGGCTGTACATCATTGCTGCTGCAGGAACCGAGTGCCAGGGGACAGGAACACCAGAATCGAGTGCATCGTCTTTGAGCCAAACCCGAGCGCCAGGGAGCTTCATGAAGATCCTCCGGACTCCCTCAAAGCAGGACTAACCAAGACTGAGCCACCTCAACAGAGTGCTGGACCCCAGGAACAAGGAAAGTCCACAAGGTGTCCAAGAACACAGTGGTGCTATTTGCGAGTAGCTGAAAACGCGAAGTGCTGCTGATCTGAATTGTACCGATTGCTGCAGCCAACCTTCAAACCGTAGTGCAGGAGTCCCTGGACGTCCTCCCTCTTGTCCCCACGACTGAGGCCCAGGCACAACAGGATCTGCAGGACTACAACAGGAACAGAAGCCAGCTGGAACCTTTTCTTCAGACTCAAGGTACTGTAAACTAGGGGTATTTACCTCTTGTTGTGTGTAGCATGCTTGCTTGCTCTCACTGGAGACTTGCATTTGCTTCCCTTTGCAGAGTTGCTTGCTGCTTTGCCCTTCACAAGCCTCCCAGCGTGTGGCCCAACAGTGATTAATTTTACAACAAAACTCTCTAACATTGTGCAAGACTTTTGCCCTATCTTCAAGAAGCGCCTCAGCTCCCCTAGACTTTGCTCAATTGACATTGGCTGTCCTGGCTCCCTACAGACTCTTCTTACCCTCTGACTCGGTTTCCCTTCAAAAACTCATACATACCTTACTTGTATAGCTTGGAAAGAGTTAACCTACATTGCATTGGGGGAATTCTAAAGTTCTCCAGCATTGGATCCTTCATGGATTCACATGCTGTGAATATTTCCCGTTGTCCGGCTGGGAAACCTCAGTAACTTTATTATAGCGTTTTCCTTAGGTAAACTTTGACACTGAGTGTCCTATCAATGTCTTTTTGGGGGCTTTAGGCTGCCCCAGTAGGACATCTACTAGAAATAGCCCGCCCCCGCAGCTTCCCTTCAGATATCAACTGTCTCTAAACTGTTGGGATCACCTCATGTTTGCTCTTCGTGTTCTACATGTGCTTTCACTGTGCTGGGAATATCTAGCCCATCATGTCATCTGAGGTCCGAAGAAATCATTGTTTAGGCCGTGTGAGACCTTCAGCCTAAAGAATGTCTGCGAAGGGGATGGGCATGCAGATTGTATTGCCTGTATCCCAATCATTCTATACACAACTGAGATTTGTCAAGGTTTTTCGCAGAACACGCTGAAGGTTGATTTGTTGGCTCAACAAAGGTACTTACCTGGATTCGGAGGTTGGTTCGGCCCGCATGAGAAAGTCCTCTGCTACGGCGGTGAAGGTGTCGTCTTCATACCAAAGTGTAAAGTTGGCGGAACCCCCTCTAAGAAGTGGCGCACTGGGGTGCCGTCGTCGGAGGTGGGGAGAGGCGGTGGTGCCTCTGGATCCAGGTCAGGGCATCGGAGTAAAAGGTCGGGTGGCCCCTCTCTGGACAAGCCTGCAAGAATGGACAAGACGAGAGAAGTGAGTGCTAGGCCGGAGAAGTCGGCGGTGCTGTCGAACAAATCCTTGGCGGCGGATAAGAAGTCAAAGTCCTGAGCGTCTTTTTCAGCATCGAAGCGCTAGTCGTCAAAGGACTGCCATAGGTTTTCCTCAAGCCATGAGTCTTCTAAACATCGTTCCAGCTCTACGTCCAAGCGGTCCGCTTCACCAGAGAGGGCCAGGCCATTGGCGGCCTTGATTCTGTTGCAGAGGGGTTCGTCTACGGCAGTCCCTCCGACGACAGTGGTTGTGCTGCCTTCTCTTCCTTCATCGACCGTTGTGTCATCAGCTCTGTTGGAGACGGGACTGGATGCCTCGTCGACACCGAAGGCGGCAGGTGTTCCGCTATTGTAGTCCTCGGCTCCGCTGGGGCCCGATGGTAGTCAATTGACTACAGAGGGGCCGTGGATGTCTGGATCCGGCTTTGGGCCTCTGCTCCTGTTGGAAATCCTTCAGCAGCACCCCACGACGTATCCTGTGGACTCGAGCCTGGAAGAAGAAAATGAGCAGTTTTTTCGATCAGTCTGCGTTTAGACTGCAGTCGCCTAGGCCGTCTACGTCGGAGGGTATTGGGGCTGTTCCTCCCCAGTTTCCATTGGTGAATCCGCACGCAATGCTGTCCGTGCAGTTGCTGAGCATGCTACAGTCACTGTTGGGACAGTTGGATGCGTGGCTCCCTGTTCCTCCCAAGCCTGGTGGGTCCAGTGGAGTTGGTTGTGCCCCGACATAAGGAGGGGGTGGGTGCCCATCGCCCGAGTCTCCCGAGGAAGTCGCCTCCGGTTCGGCCGCCATTGCCGTCCCCGGTAGGTTTCACCCCTCCCATAGGCCATCCGGAAGAAGGAGAGCTGGCGAATTTGGATCCTGATGGTGTTTCTCGTGACACGCTGTCGGGTTGTTGTTGTCGCCCAGGAATGCGGATACCTGGGATCCGGACCTTGAAGTGGATCCTCCGAGTAGCCCGGCTCAGCCATCTCACCCGGATGATGATGGCGCTTTTCACGCGATGATGGCAAAGGCTTGTCAAGAATTTGGCCTTACTCCAGATGAGGAGAGAAAGGACTGTTTTCTCTTTACTCACATGGGGAATGGGCGGAAGGTGGTCTTCTCCGTCCCCATATTGGACCACGTGTGGCAGGAGGGTCTACTCATGATGCGCCATTCTTTCTCGGAGCTGGCAGTGAAAGGCTGCCTGGAGAAAAAGTTAAGCGCCGTAATCTTCATCCAAATGCCTCACGTCGCAACCCACACCAGAGTCGGCGGTGTCGGCGACGGCTAGCCTAAAGGCGCGGACTCCGCACAAGTGTGCAACGCCCCCGGATAGTGAGGGCCGTAAGCAGGATGCGTTTGGCAAGAAGGTGCTTATGGTGGGCGCTACGACTGTAAAGGTGGCCAACTCCTTAGCCATTATGGCTCGCTACGACAGGGAAATGTGGCACAGGTTGGATCCACTCTAGGATCAGCTCCCTGAACAACGGAAGGAGGCTATGCTGCTGGTTTGGGAGTGGGAGGAAGCCTCCAACCACAGCATTAATATTGCGGTGGACCTGGCATAATCCGGATTCAAACAAATGAACAATGGGATTGTTCTCCGGAGGCGGGCATGGCTCCGCTGTACAGACTTTTGGCCGGAGGTCCAACATTAAGTGGTGGACATGCCGTGTGAAGGTGAGCAGCTGTTTGGTGAAAAAATGTACGAGGCGTTGAAGGGGATGAAGGAGGACTCTGATACGGCACGATCGCTGGGTACGCTGCAAAGTGGATGTTCTTTTTGCCACTTTCGAGTGTGAAGCGGAGTCTCGGGTAATGCCAGATTTGTGGGTTCCTGCGACAAGGGTTACAGCTGCCCCAGTTATTCATCCCAAGGGTTCCGACGTTCGTTCCAGTCCACGCAGAGGAGCAAGGACTATCAAGCACAGTGGAAAAGGGGTCCAGCTGCCTCAGCTACTAGAGGCCGGCAGTCTAAACCTCCGCAATGACTGCCATATGGGCAATCAATTCCGGAGGAGAGTGGCGCAACACGTCAACGAGTGGTGTTCCATTACGATGGACCGTTGGGTGCTAGTTGCAGTGCAATACGGCCACTCGTTGGAGTTTTGGCGTCCGCAACTCCCTAGTCCTCCTGTGAAGGTGTCTCGGCCCCATCTCCAAGTCTTGCGGCAAGAGGTGTGTCTAATGTTGGAAAAAGGGTTGATCGAACCGGTCCCAGTGGTGTAGCAAGGCCAGGGGTGTACTCCTGGTATTTTGTAATCAAAAAGCCAAATGGAAAGTGGCGCACTATTCTGGACCTTCGGCCGTTGAACAAGAATCTGCAACGACTTAGTTCAAGATGCTCACATTACAGGACGTCATACGCTCTGTACAGCCAGGGGAATTCTTGGCTTCGTTGGATTTTGAAGACGCTTACTTCCACATCCTGATGCTGCCAAAACATTGCAAGTTCCTGTGCTTCGTGGTGGGCCACGAGCATTTCCAGTTTCGTGTTCTCCCTTTTGGCCTCAAGTCGGCTCCAAGGACATTCACAAAGTGCCTGGCTCCGGTGGCGGCTTTCCTCCGCAGGGAGGGGCATCATGTGTTTCCATAGCTGGATGACAGGTTGGTCAGAGGAACATCTCCACAACGGATGTCGGAATCTCTCCAGGCATCGATGCTCCTGTTAACAGTGGCTGGGCTTTGCCGTCAACTTCGCAACATCCTGTCTGACACCATCCAGGAATTTGGTTTTTCCAGGCGCTCAGTTTCATACACAGCTCAAGCCGGTGAAGCCGTCGGTAGACAGAATTCTAAAGCTGATCTCCAGGGCAACCTCGTGGGGGCCCGGGATTCTCGGTCATGGTCTGAGGTTACATGTCGCCGCTAGGATCCATGGCATTATGCATTCCACTCATCCCGAATTGTCGACTATTTATGAGGCCAGTGTAGAAGTTTCTCGCCTCCCGGTGGTCACAGAGTCTCGGTTCCTGGTCTGACAACGTTGTCATCTTCCGGGCGCTGGCAGAGGCCCTACAGTGGTGGACTTGCCCCGTAAACATTGTGAGAAGCTGGATTTTCAGTATACGATCATGACAGATGCGTCCCAGATGGGTTGGGGGCGCATCTCGATCAGGTTCAGGGCTTACAGTCCCTCAAGGAGGCATTGTTACACATCAACAGTTTGGAGTTAAAGGTTGTACACTGGGCTCTGAAGTCTTTTCTACCTCTCATTCAGGGTACTGTAGTTGGATTTTGACAGACAACCCCACCACAATGTCTTATCTGCGCAAGCAGGGTGGCGTGCACTCCTGGCCCCTGCCCAGGGAGGCTCAGGCGGGCTGGCCTTGGGCCATTGCTCACGGGATTCACATCACTGCTTATAATTTGCTGGGTGTTAAGAATGTTCAAGCAGATGATCTCAGCAGAGATGCAGGTCAATTGCACAAATGGAAACTGAAGGATGCCCAGGTGGTGAGGATTTTCAAAACATTGGGGTTTCCCCCTCTGAACTTGTTCGCCAGCCCGGAAAACAAGCAGTGTCCTCTCTTTACCAGCAGGGTGGCTCATCCAGACTCTAGGGGGGACGCGTTCTCGTTCCCGTGGACGGGCCTGTTCACGTACGTATTTCTTCCGTTCTCTCTGATCCGGAGAACTATCCAGATGGTTTGCAAGGTCCAGTGCAGGGTGATCTTGGTGGCCCCATTCTGGCCTAGGCAGACTTGGTTCTCGAAACTGCTTCACCTCGCAGTGGACGAACCTCTTCATCTGGGCTTGGAACCGGATCTGCTATCGTAGGAAGACGCGAAGGTGTGGCATCACGACCCATCATCCCTCAGTCTAGCAGCGTGGCTCCTGACCTCTCTGAATTTGGACATCTAGGGATCCTGCAGGATTGTCGTCGGATCTTGTCAGTGGCGAGGGTGCTGTCAACCAATGTGTCTTACAACCGAAAATGGACTAGGTTCTGTGCCTGGTGTGCGCAGCAGCCGGACGTACCGCCTTTAGAATTGTCACCAGCTCAGGTTCTCCCTTATCTTCTGATGCTGGTGATGGGGGGGCCTGGCTTTGTCATGGATCAAGGTACATTTTGCAGCCACCTGCAGGTTCACAAGATGGAGCAACTCTACGTCTCTGTTTAGTGACAGGTTGGTCAAACACTTCCTCAAAGGACTTTTTAGGACATTTCCCCCGGAGAAGAGGTTTGCTCCGGTTTGGAGTCTCTCTTAGCTCTCATGAAACTGCCGTTTGAACCTATGTTGACAGCAATGTTGAAATTCCTCTAGTGGAAAGTCGCATTTCTAGTGGCTATTACTTCTGCCAGCAGGATTTCTGATCATTGACCCGCCGTATCTGCGATTCGCGAGGGAAAAGGTTCTCCTGTTTACTTATCCTCTCTTTACCCCTAAAGTTCTGTCTGAGTTTCACAAAAACTCTACAATTGCCTTGCCCACTTTCTTCGTTAAGGCTACTACTCCTGCGGAAAAAGCACTGCATTCCCTGGACGTGAAGAGGGTGCTGAAGTTTTATCTCGACCAGACTCAAGACTTGGGGAAGTCGAGACAGCTGTTTGTGGCTTTTGGCCCCTCCAACAGGGGGCAGTGAATTTCAAAACAAGGGCTTTCCCGGTGGGTCTCCTCTGCAATTTCTTTTTGGCACAGAAAGTCTGGTAAGCCTTTGCGGGCCACTCCTAAGGCCCATTCAACGAGATCCATGGCGTCATCAGTGGCGCTGTGGGCAGGTATACCGCTCAGTGACATTTGCCAAGCAGCATCTTGGGTGTGGTGCATACCTTCACTAGACATTACTGTTTGTGACAGCAACATGTGGAAGATGTGCAGGTGGGACGTGCGGTCCTCCAATGCCTGTTCCAATAAGGTAGGCCCCGCAGCTTCCGGGATTTTGGTTTGTTTAATGGTGTTTGTTGTGGGATGGTTTTATTATGTTGCTGACTCTGCCCTGGGGCAGGGGCTTTTGTTTGCCTGTCATACACCACTGGGTTATCATACTGCTATGTAATCTATTCACAGCATGTGAATCCATGAAAGTTACAATGCTGGAGAAGGGAGTAGTTTCATACTTGTAACTCCATTTCTCCAGCATTGGTATCTTTCAAGGATTCACATGCGCCTGCCGGCCGCCCCTGCAGGCAAACCTTGGTTCGGGTTTCCTCTACTTTGTGAGGTTAAAATCTGAAGGGAAGCCGCGGGGTGGGGCTATTTAAACTAGACGTCCTATTGGGGCAGCCTAAAGCGTTTTGCTAAACAGATGGTAGGTGGTTGTTAGCTTTCCTCAGCTGGCTCCCTCCTATGGAGCAGCCTCCACCTCCCTCGTCACCTTGAGCAGGACTTTCTTGAATTCAGGAAGATCCTTAAGACTTTCCTCTTTACCGCCTCCCCTTCTTCTCCCCTCTGCTAATCCCACAGTTGCTGTGATTGGTGTCCAGGGCCCTTATGCATCCTTGGGCCCCTGACCTCTGTAAGGAACTCATGGTGGCAACAGTAAAGACAGACACAAGTGATCACAGTTCAAGGGTGTTTATTAAACTGTGAATGCAGAGTGGAAAAACGCCTAACCTAAATCTAAGATGGGAGCAAACTTCGACCATCAGATGAAAATAAGGCAGTCCTTGTGGCATTGTCAAAATAGGGCCTATACTAAGAAAATCCTATTGCCAGTTCCTTAAAACGAATTACAAAAAGAGTGTGGGATAATAGAGAAAGAAGTGTTCACAAATAATAAGTCTGGATGTGTTTGCCAGGGGTCTCCCTTCCCCACGTTTTCAGCACTGGACAAGATAGGACCTTGGAGCACAGCACACGTCAAGTTTCCCAGCATGAGCCGACCGTTGTGTTCCAGTTATCAGGTTCTTCGATGGTTAAGTCTCTTTTCAATAAAAAGTTTCTTGGCTTTGGGTGACTGCTTCACCCCTGGGTCACGCTTTTCTGGGCACAGAACCCTCACAAGTCATACTTAAAAAAATAAATTGAACAGCTACTTTCTCACTAAACTTTGGGTGTTGACTTTCCAGCCCTGTATCTCCCTCCTTTGAGTTCAGACCCTTTTTCCAAAGCTAGCCTCCCTTCGGGTTCACAATGGCTTTTCTTGCATTCACAAGTCTTAATGTCTTTTTTAAACTGTTTTTCAGGCTTTGCCCCGAATTGTCAGCTTCCCTCTGCTGGGTTCACTCTGTTCCAACTTTTATAGACAATTCACTGTGTGGACACCCCTTGGTCGGGTTTACTTCGATCCACATACTATTCTGGTTGTTGGCTTCTCTTTGCCGGGTTAACTCTCGCCAACTTCTACAGACAGTTCATTATGGGACTTAAGACTTCGCCTCGTCTCCTTCTTCCGGTTCACTCTTGCCAACTTATATCAAACAGTTCACTAAGCAGGATTCATTTCCCTTTCTTCCACAATCTGTCGGTCAAAGGCTTTCAACGGTACAGAGGATTTTACAAGACCCCCGTATGACCACTTTGACCTCTCTTCGCCTCTTCCCAAGTCCGCCTGTTTATGCTAGTCTCCTATCATCGTGTAATTGCCCAGAGTTTCATGCGTGAGCACCCATGTGGTGCCAGACGCCTCTATCACAGGTTTTCCCCCTCTTTCTCAATAGTTCATTTAATCCTTTCAAAGTTCAAATTTAGTTCATTCAACATAGGTCGGTCTCTTATCGACTCTCACCTTGACACCTGGCTGTGATGAACGCTTGACTTTCTTCTCCTTCGAGTCAAGGTTGGTACCACTGATACACGTATTAGGTAAGAATTGGTGTAGTAACACTGTGTTAGACTACACAACACTTATCTGCTTGGTGGTATAGGTCTGTACTACACAAGTTGGTAGTGTGACTGAGCAGCCAGTCCTATCTCAAGAGGGGTATATGTGAGCTGTAGAGCTGTAGCAATGAAATTTGCAAATACAAGTAACACTTACACTCTAGGTTTCAGTTATACATAGTTTTTTATTTAACATCAATTTTTAAATAAGATTTCAAGATTTTATTGATATACTTCTAGCCAATATTGGCTTTGTATAACATATTGCACATTACATCATTTACATATTTAAAACAATTCACATAAATACCATAGCTAAAAGAATAATTGTTTTCACATTGTTCGAGACATTTAAAAATCTCAACAATTTTCAGATAAAATGAGACTATAAAGATATGTAACAATCAAATATACTTTAATAATACTTTTCCGGATTCAGCACAAGTTAGTGGATATGCTTTTTACACACTTCCTACACCCGGAGGGGACTTCATTCACAAGGACAGTAGTGGCATTTATAGATCACTAGTTATACTGGGAAGATTCTGAGGTTGCAGAAAGGAAAGGTTAAAGGAAGGAAACAAAGGTTAAACAGGTTCCCAATATATGTGAGGACAACTAAATCTTCCAATGAAATCTAGACAAGCCTTTCCCAGCAATAACAGTCTAAAACAAATTACCACCTGTGAGGGACAGAAATATCAAAGTCAATGGACTGGAGGAGTCTGACGGGAACCAGGACAGGCAAAGCCAATTGGAGCACAGTCTATGTAGCTGAGGCACTTCTTAGATAATAAAATGTCTTGCACAAAGTTAGAGAGTTTTGTAGAAATCACTTGTAGGGTCACAAGCTGTTAATCCTGTGAAAAGCAGAGTTGGAATCAACTCTAAGGTAAGCCACTGCAAGTCTCAACTGAGAAAAGCACAGCTCAAAAAGACACTACCTCAAGTCTAAACAGTACCTCTGGTTTGAAGAAGAGTGGTCCAGCTGTATTCGGTCCTGTTGCAGCGGTGCAGACCTGGGTTCCTGAGCCTAAGTCTTGGGGACAAGAGGGAGGATGTCTGGAGGGCTCCTGCGGTAGCAATTTGAAGGTCGTCGGCAGCTACAGGCTCTTTTTGGACCAATGGCACTTGGCGGTTTTAGGGCTCGGTAAATGGCACCACCGCGGATATTGCATACCGGTTGGGCTTCTTTCACTCGTTGGGTCCTGCACTCTGGCGAGGGGAACTCGAGCTGTGGTCTTCCTGCTTCTGAAGGCTCCTTGGGAGACTCCTGGAGCTTCGGGCCGGATTGCAGACCTTGCAATAGACTAAGGATTTCTCAACCACTGGCACTTGGTTCTTGCAGCAGCTAAGAAGTACAGCCAATCAGGGAAGATGGTCCAGTGGAGTTAGTCTCAGGGTTAGTTGGTCCCACTAACCCAAGGGAAGAAGTTGTCCCTTCCGGAGCTTCTCTTGTTGAGTTTCAGCACAGCAGCAGGGCTTCACCGGGCAATTGAAAGGTCCAGGAGGATGCCCCAAGATTCATTCACAGTTTCTTCGTCGGGTGTCTCTCCCAGCGGTCGACTCTGCCTCTAGTCCTAAGACCCTCGCCTTTTAAGCAGGTTTCTCCCAGGCTGTCCATCACAAAGCAGGGTGTCTGTCCTAAAAGGACAGCAAGCCAGCCAATCGGTATTGGTTGCATTCCTAGAGACAAGGAGAGGGGAGTTTCGGGAACCTCCCTCACATCCTGCCTTTCCAGACACGCTGGAGTCAGAGGCGGGCTTCAGGGCTGAAGCCAGCCAAAGGCAAAACGAACAAAGGGCTGAACTCGGCCTTGACCCATAGGGTAAAACCCAATAAAGTCCTCACAAACTGAAAAAAGACCAGGGCCATTTTGACAAAATGGACACCCATCGGTGCTATACTGCAGCTGACAAAAAGAAAGGGTGTGCAATGAGAAATTATATTCTTCATTCTAGGGATGTTAATAAAGTCCGAAGGGTGAGATTCGTAGGGTTTGCAAAGCAAACGAGAATGACTGGGATTAATATCAGGAACTAAACAAGGGGAATCGTGGGAACAGTAGTGTTTCATCTCAGTAGACTGGGTGTTCGGGAAAGAATAACCAGAGGGATGGGGAAAAGAATGTTTGGGTAAGAATAATCAGGGGGTCGTGGAGAAGAACGATTGAGAGTATTCGGGCAGGGAACAGGATGACAGGGATTCTGGGAGAGATAGTTTCTAGGTGCAATGGGGTTTGGGATCTGTTATATACAGAGGGGTCTTTGGATCTGGGTAAGATAGATTCAACGGGAGGAAGGGGGGAAAATGTATCACAACCTGCAAAGGCCTCAGGTATATCATCCTCCTCTCCTTCTTCCCCAGTACAATACTGCGTCTCACCTAGGGTAATCCTCCAAGAACAACCCCATGCTCCCCTACCCCGGTGATCCTGCCTCACTCGTCCATCCCCAGGTTTGGGATGTGAGATGGTGCCCGAATTCGAGCGGCCATTGAAACAATAAAAGGACATTTAGAAGAGAGCAGTCTCGTGGAATCCGCGTTTCTTTTACCGAGCCGGCGGTGGAAAGCTGGCGGAGGAGGCATTAATTGAGAAGGGTATCGATTGGAAGAGCAATACTGAGGTACATAGATGTTAAGGGCTCCATACGTACAATTTATGTTGAAGGTGACACTTAGAGTGTGTATGAACCTGATACTTCACTTTGCTATTGTTAACAGAGAATTGCATATAACACACGCTCTCGTGTGATTTAAGTGAGCGAGCAGAAAAACACACCGGGTTAGAACGGGGGCACGCTGACTACAAGACAGGTAGGCTGCATCTCTTACAAACTACTTATATCTGATGGAATTTAATAATATGAACAACCCCTGAATTATACATATAATATATGTTACAGGAAGGGAATGGCATAACTACCCAGTACATCGCGAATCTATTGAGCCTTCACTACTGATTTAATCAGACTGATTACTGTCACGTAATTTTAGGTGAGCAACAGATTATATTCTTTGAGTTACTTACTATATTCAATTGAATCCTGTGTGGCGACAGGGGGACCCAGCGCTAGGTTTTGGCGCTTACTCCCCCTGAGCCACACGACCTTTGACTCTTGTCTGACACTGATATACACATATTTTTCAGTGACTTTGTAATCCACCTGAATGGAAACATTCGGACTACACTCCAGGTCCATCACTAAGGTTAGTGCCACTATATACCTTTAAGTCATCCAGTACTTATATCCAAGTAATTACAAATACCACACTGATTAAATTTTTCTTTATAATTAATTGCAGGAGAGATAGAAAGAACGATTACCCAATATTTATAACCTAAAGAAGGGCGTTTATCGCCCGAAACACGTAGTTGAGAAGAGGGGACAATTGTCATATTAACACCGAACAATTTATGTCAACTCCAATATTGGGACTCATTTCATGAATTTTGTTACAAATTTGTTTTTTCGTTGAGAAAGATGTGTTGAATACCAATGTATATTTGTCAGGTGAAGGAGAAACTTGTATCTTTTATCTTTGACAGAGTTTTGTTGAATCAATTGAATTTGTGTATGGTGTAAAATGCACATATGTTCTTCACATAAATTGAGAAAATTAAAATTTACTGTACATTGTTTGAATTACTTGAATGATCCCAGCGGGAATATATATAATACATGTTTTCTGACATTGAATCTAATTGCTGTGCCCCAGTTCATTGACCGTGTGATTGCAGTGAATCTTCCCAGCATCGGTATTTTTCAGTAAAGGTAGCACTTTACTCTCTGGGAGCACCTAAAGTCGGTTTATGAGTAGACTAACTATATTGTGAATTGATCAAAAGGTTGAAAATTATTAATTTCAATAGGTGTGCATCTCTACTTTCCACTCATTTGGGATCTGAGAGTGCCAGCCCTTCCCATGCCACCTGAGTAAGGGATTCTCGAGGTCTACTCGAGAGAATACCCTCAGGTTCCTCACACCTCCCACACCCAATAAGCCCAGCTCCTGTCTACCCTCAGCACTTGCATTGGCACACCCTTCGCACTTACACCTAACGCGGCTGCAGGCCGTGTAGCACTCAACAATCCTAGCACTTCATATGTGGCTCAACCATGAGCTCTGACTCCCCAGCACTTAACCCCTCTGCCCTCCTCCTTGCTGCACTTGCACGTTTTGAATACTCGCAAGGCATAGTAAGTTCTCCTTTTTCCTCCCACTGCTATTAAATATTGTTTTGTAATGTGTTTCACTCCCTTGTTCACTCCCTTCGCCGAGTAGGCGCTTTGAAACCGTATTTTACTTGCTGTATAAGCGCCTTACAAGCAAATAAATAAAATAAAGATGGCTGCCGTTCCATGGTGACTGGGGGCCCAGGACAGGTGCTGGAGCAGCGTCGGTGGTTGCCGCTGCCAAAACAATAAGGTGAGTGGAGTAGGGGATGGAGAGGGCAAGGAACGTGACCGGAGGGCGAGGGAAGCTGGCGGGGTAGTAAAACGGCCGCCTGGCTGCTCAGAACACGAGCTTTGAAGGTGGAATTCAGCCCGCAATCCGATGGACCTTATTGGTTTGCTCCCCACCCCCTGATGTTAATAATGCATTATAGCCAAAGGAGAGTAGGAAATGGTTGCAAACTATAGCTAGAGGCTTCCAAGAATCAATAAAGCATTTTAGTAACAATTACCATATTTAAACATTTCAGGGAAAAGTGCTCACATCTTTACCAGATATAGTTAGTGTTTTAAAGTACAGTCACCATAAATTAAATGCACGGTATGACTTCACAAAATATAAAATTAATGGTAAGTGCTAGAAATGTGAAACCTGGTTCAGAGCTCTCCAAATCCCTTAGGGATGCCGGAAAAACTGTCAGGGGCAAAGATGTATCCTAGAGTCAGTTTTAGGAGAGTTCCAGGTATGTTCACAGTTCCATTGGAATTCATGAGAAAAGGTAAAGAGCCATCCACTTTAGTGGAGGTTAGTCTGATCTCCATAGGTGCAGATTCTGTGATGTTCAACACCAGGGAAGGTCAGTGGAGACCCCAACGAAGTGTTGCAGAAGACAGAAAATTGACCCAGACCCCAGAAGAAGTAGCAGAGGAACAGGAGCCCCATAGACGTCTATAGGAGATGAGGTAAACACGCTTGCCAGGAATCTCTACCAGGGGGGCACCTGAGGTTGACCAGCCCAGGACTCAACGGTAGGTACTCACATCTGCAGCTTCCATGAAAAAGACCCCAGCAACCTGAAACAACTCATTGAGTGAACTGCTCTTTTCCACAGAAGCGGGTTTGAAAATTTGGTTCTCCAGTATTTGTACCAGGAGCCAACCAAGATCCCAGCAGCCAAAGAAAGAAACAAAGGCTCTTCCCTGGACATACATCTTCAAGCCATTAGTACAAAATCAGGTTTGAAAGGCTTCGGGAAGAAGAGGGAATCTGGAAGAATAGCTCCCAGCAGCTCTATGAACAAAATAAGTCAGCATTACGGAGACAATGGCTGGTGGCACCCTCTGGAATCCTAAACTGAAGATCTTGCAGGTAGATGAATCATCAACCACCTTCTGGATATCAGCAGTGGGCCAGAGGTAATCGGATGTTTCTGGCGGTAAATGGTAGTAGAAGAGACCAGAAAACGGTGCCAGAGTGGAGGGCCCGACCCAGCATATGTGGGGTGTCCCTAGGATTCTTCAAGGCATCCGAACTGGACCCCTAGTATTAAACAAACAAAAACAGAACCGGGAAACGACTGCATTTAGAAAGTATTGCAACTGTGGGCTTTAAAAATGTCAAAAACGTCACGAACGCCCCTTCAGCAGACCTGCCACCTGCAAATTCCAGGAACAGGAAAGCAAGAGAGTGCAACAAGGCCAAGACAAAGACTAAAAACCCTTTCACAAATGGGCTGACCAAAAGCCAATACCCAAAAGGGGCTAGGAACCAGATGACCAACCCATACTAGTTGGTCAGTAGAACATGCCACTCTAGCCTTAGCCACTAGCACAGAAAGTGAGAGGGATAGTCCAGGGGTCTATACTGGGCTAAACCAATTAGGACCAATATGTAGGCTGCCATTTTGGGCTCACAAAGAGCCCATGGCATCAGAACAGCCATTGTAAGGCTACCCCATGGTCACCTGGCCAAAGGAAAGCACTGAAACACAAAATGGTAAAAAGCCGAATTTAAAAAAAAATATTGGTATGCCAATGGCTACCAAAATTGTACATTGGGCTACCAATGCAGTAAAATAGCTTGCACCATTTGCGAAGCCAAAACTAAAGTACAGCTGCCACCAGCCTACTCCTTTAAACCTCGATAGGGAGATAAAATCGCCCAAGGGCAGAAATGGGTTCCTGAGGGGCACCCATGGGACTGGGCACCCCAATACCATATACTTTATATAAGGTAAAAAGGGACGCAATGTCAGGGGGACTTCAGGGGAAGTCGTCCTTGCCACCAGCAATAGATCAAAGATGCCAAAAACACTGTGAGGGGATAAAAGCAAAAGGTGAAGAGGCCCCAAAAAGTGGCCCTCGAATCCCAAAAATACGAATTCTTAAACTTAACACACATTATCATACCAGTGTGCTCGCTTTGTGGTGTGAAAATGTGAAGTGTGTGTATTTGTGGCTTTGTTCTTTTGGTGTGTCAGTGTATGTATGTGGGTTTGTGTTGTATGGTAATGCCGCGGCATGTTTTGAGGTTGATGTGAGCATGAAGTTGGTGTGTGCGTAGGTGAAGTGCATGGGGTGATGGGGTTTGTGTGTTGTGTAGGCATGTTCATTGTGCAGTGTGGGTCAGGGTTATTTTTTGTGCTTGTGCAATGTGAGATGCCTGTGTGGTTGGAGGACGGTGGAGAAGTGGGGGTAAGGTGAAAGAGGGTTGTCAGGAATGAGGGGGGTAAATAAGTGGGACTCCCTCTAGAGAGTTTGAGTGCGGAGCAGGTGAAACGTATGGTGATGGTATGGCAAGGTTGGTGTTGAGTAGGCGCATTTGTTCTATTATAGTGCAAGTTGTGTGCGTTGTGTGCTTGCACTGTGGCATGTATACATAATGTCTGGTTCTGTGCCTGCTCTAATGAACAGGTGACCAGTGAATGGATGCATGATATGGTATGTGTTTAGGATGGTGTGGCCAAGGGTAGGAACAAGACATGGGGATCAGAGAGGGAGAAGGGAGTGAGAAAAGGAAGGGATGTTTAAGTAGGTAGAAGGGGATGTTGGTTAGCAAAATGATGGTTGGTTGTTGCTGGCAGAGGGAGCATTTGCATTGCGATAGAGTGGACAGGTAGAAGTCTGGTAGTGTGTGTGTGTGTGTCAGCAAGGACAAGCCATAGGTAAATAAATCAATTAGTATTGTACCGTTAGACCATCTTCATAGTCTACGCTTTAATTTATGGAATGTGGATGAAGATGCCTGCATAGTGCCGTCTGTCATTTAGGAAATTTCTTCCAACAATAGTCCATAGGTAAGATGTTTTATAATAATTCTCTTGTCCAAGCTTCAGCAAATTTAGAGCAGTATTTTTCACACTTGTCAACTGTTACCTTAAGGCATGGTGATTACACTATGTGGCCTGGTTGCATTTATATACACCCTTCCATCTGGTCAGAGCTGCATGTTGTTTTTTGAGAGAGCTGTCTGGCCTTAATCTTTATTCTGCACACATCAACCACATTGCCCATAAGCCAAAACATTTCCACACTGCATTCAGTCTTTCCCCTTTACACGTGTGTGAAAATAAAACTAGCTTATTTCCTTTATTCCATTTGTCCATGCTGTTTGTCAGAAATACGCATATTATACCACCAATATCCTGCAGTTGTATAGGGTCTAATATTTCATAGCTCTGAAGTGTGCATTGGCCATCTTCATTTAAACAAGTGTCATTGAACAGTTGACAGTTAACAATTTCAAATGAGCTTGCTTTTATTTTCTAAGGCAATATTGGTACTGCCAAAAGGATTTCTCCTCTGCAAATGTCAATAAAGTGCACAACTCCCACCCCACCATCTTCCAGGTGTTGTAGCATTCCCTAGAATTTGTATTCTGAACTGGCTTGCTGATTGGCCCCCACAAACCCTCAGGAAAACAAAAACTACAGGAAATAAAATAAGGAAAATAAAAGATTGCCCGTCTGTGTTCTCAGAAGCACAAGCCACTCATTTGTCCTTCTTCCTTAGGTGATGTTTGGGGTTGGACTCTATGAGGGCACTGGCCTGCAAGGTGCGCTTCCTGTTCATGTGTTTGAAGCCCTCAATAAGCACTTTGGTGTGACCTTCGAATGCTTTGCTTCACCACTCAACTGTTACTTCAAGCAGTTTTGCTCCGCGTTTGCAGATACTGATGGCTACTTTGGATCGAGGGGGTGAGTCTTGCGCTAGGTTACGAGGTGGGCATAAAATTGCCATTATTCAGTCATACATGCAGTCCAGAAATG
Source organism: Ambystoma mexicanum (assembly GCF_040938575.1). Taxonomy (NCBI): domain Eukaryota; kingdom Metazoa; phylum Chordata; class Amphibia; order Caudata; family Ambystomatidae; genus Ambystoma; species Ambystoma mexicanum. Next base: position 528,117,652 of record NC_090925.1, read on the forward strand.
TTAGAAACAAGCAGCCCCATTCAGCTTTCCCTTCTCCCTGCCCATTTGCACAGTGCTAATGAAAACCTAAGGCTCTTGTTTGTGATTCTTCCATTTGGAGTTCCAATTGTCTCCCCTCCCACAGTTTTTGTCTGATCTGCCTATTGTCTGCTCCATTTGCTGGCGTCCTCAAGTACCAGTTCCTTTCAACTCACTGTCCGCTAACTCCAGTTGCTAGCTGCAGTCCTATGATCTTGGATCATTCTAGTTTCTTTCTCCAGTCCCAGACTCTTTTCATGCAACCAGTCTCATGACTCCAGCTTAGAGCTCCTTCCTGTGCTCTTTAGAATACCAACCCCATCTCTATCCGGAGTCGGTTTCACTAGTCTGGGGCTTGGAGCTCTCTCAAAAGGCCAGTGTTGTACTTGCAATACTTTCCTGTGTCACCCCACTTCACCTTTGCACATTTAGAGCTGTATGCCAACAGCTTACTTCTGCTCAGAGTTTACACTCTTCACACTCCCTTTTGCTTCTTTCAGGCCCTGTCTGGATTTCTTTCCTCTGAGTGGTTCCTTCGAGGCAAATCCACCTTTTTGCGAGGAGCTAATGGATGCCATGGTTACTCATTTTGAGGTAAACACAGTTAATACCGTCACCACTTCTGGCGTTTGTCTCTTCACATGTTTCTATCCCTTTTATAATTTACAATATTGCATTCATGAAAACCTTCGAGGGCTGACCTCAGCTGACCTTTTAAGTAGTTTAAGCTATTTGAATCGGAGAATGGTACCAATGCTTGTTAAATATTGTTATAGGTAAGTAATGCTTTTGTGAATGTCACTGTCCGGTAGGTTTTAATGTACTGATGGAATTGAGACTTTGTGCTGATAGCAGGTGGCATGTCATGATATAATGGCACTGAAAGTGTTATGTCATTTCTTACACAGTGTGATATTGACCATATGAATCTCTTTTCACCCTCTATTTTAAGGTGCGAGAAGGCAAACCGGACACCACACTGGGGTTTGATAGATGAAATACCAGTTATTCCTTCTTTGTATTATGTCACAGCTATTTGGTTGTCTTAAGGATTTTGAAATAACACAGAGTCTGTTAAAAGTGTTAGGGAGAATTTTCAGTTTCTGTGCCAATAACCTGTTTGGACAGTTTTTCTGAAGTCCAACTAAGGGCTTAGTAAAACCATTCAAATGAGACAGTACAAGACTCCACTCTTAGTATAAGGCTGTACCACCTGAGTTCATGGTAGCGCAGTTGGAGCAGCCAGGCTTATTTTAGGATGGAGCGAGGGCTGTAGAATCAGTACAAAGAAATTGTATTATACATATGGTCCAAAGAAACACTGACACACTATATATTGTATAATTAAAGGGTTTATTTTATATTCAAGCAGACCAAAAGATTCCTGGTTAAGTAAGTACTATCATAAAGTATATAAACATATTATACAAACACAACACTATGCTTTAAATGCACAGATCAAAGCACAGACCTTATTTAGAACACCTAACAGTATATCTAGGGGGTGAGGGGGGATGTAAGACCCTTGTATACACATTCAGTATAGGGCACACCTATTCTATTTACAGTAATACAAGTGGTAGTAGACCCTGTCAGTTATGCATTGACACTCAACAAGGACATCACAGTCAACCAACTTGCAAATATACTTTTCTGAATAGTGGAACACAGATTCAAGGAACTGTATGTACCTCTACTACGTTTGTGATGAAACACAGTTATACTAGGCAAGTAAGACCTTTTTGGTGTAATCTACAATTACAGCTGTTTTTCAGCGCAATGGAACACAGGCTAAGATAAGCCGGAACTCTTAGCACTAATTCTGTGTACACCAGGCAGATTAGGGTTAGCTACATCTAAAGGAACACTTTTCAGGAATGCACACAGCTGTTCTATTCGCTATAATATTACTGGAAGTTAACTTAGTGGACACCGCCCCAGTATTCTGAGATGTACTCCAAAGAATAGTTGCCATCCCTGTTTTGTTTGTTGCACAGCTTTTCTAGGCAGGTAAGACCTAACATTGTAACATACTATTACAGTTTCTTTTTAAGATCAGTGGAACACAGATTGAGATGAGCAATAACTCTTTAACTTGTTTTAGGATCGCACACAGCTAACACAAGGCAAGTAAAACTTATGTACTTTTTAAAGGAGCTATCAGCAACTTAAAGGTAAGTATAACCTTAGGCAGACTTATTCTGGACAGGCTAACGTCAAGTCAGGGGAAGCAAGATCCAATTAGGGACACTCGTACATTTATCCTAACAGGAATAGTAAAGTGAAACCAACAGCATTACGTTTGGGGAAAAGGCACAACTAATTCACAGGTGAGTAGCTTAACCTTGTATATACTTTTCAGAATAGTGCAACACCCATTCAAGGTAAATAAGAACTTTTGTAACTGTTCACTCTCAGAGTTACAGTTACCGACCAACTTATTTTACAAGTAAATAACATGTGAACACATATTCTTTTCAAGGCAGAATCCTTTTCGTATCCAGTCCTTCACTTATTCCATAGCATGAGTTCACTCAGAGGCAGTAGAGGGACCCTAGTGGTCTAGGTGACAGCTGTAGGCAGGGTGAGATAGGATTCAGTTGCAGTCAAAGTTCCAGACGAAGACTGTTCAAACAGATAAGTATTTCACTTTAAAGTTAGTTGAGGGTCCAGGGACTTCAGAGAATACACCCTAGGAGGATTCCGCAGTGGGCCTGGGGGCATCCCAATCAAAAAACACACCAAAGCTATACAGAAATCACAAAGGCTTAAGGTAGGTAAAATACCCCAGCCAACACAGTACTTCAGCTCAGAAGAGTTGCAGCAGGAAGACTTCAGAATCTGCAGCCAAAAACCTGGTATATGGATTCCTGGGAGGACTTTTGCAGCAGGGATGCGGCTCTGGATTTTGCGCCTTTTCCGGAGCACAGAAGACAGATTATCACTGTTTGGATTCTCATCGTTTGTAAGGTCAAGCACTCTGGTGAGGGGACCTTTCAGACCTGAATCGTGCCTCTGGAGACCCAGCAGGATGGCCACGAAGTTTCAGCGAGATTCGGAATTCGGAAGATCTTGCACCGCCAGATGGCTGGAGGTCCCAGAGATTTGGGATATTGCAGCCCCACAAGGCCATAACACGACGTGGGATGGCTCAAAATGCAGGTCTTCTTGAGACTAGTGGATCTTGGCAGCCTTTGGGTAAAAGTCGCCGTGTTTGGGATTGGAAGGAAGGATTTACAGCAGGATCTGGTTACACAGCAGGCTCTCTGGTTGCTGGAAATCGTTTCAGCTGCAAATTCTTAATCTTCCTCTTCGGTTTTGGTTCCAGTGGTCAACTACCTCTTCAGCTTCCACGATCTGACTTTTATGCAGGAGCCCAGCCTGTCAAACAGCCTTGCTACATTCAAACTTGGGAGGGTTGGGGAGGGGGTGTCAGTCCTTTGAGGACAGCCAGCCTTCCAGTTTGAACGGTACGACATCCTTTCATTGCGGGATGTTCTTTTGCTGGGTTTTTTTTACCGCACATTTTTTAACGAAAAAAATCATCTAATTTTTTTGTCAGTTAGAACATTATATAAATGGGAAAAATGCAAAGGAATAGGGAGTTTGGGGGGAACCCCCTAAAAAATAATTGTAAATAATTTAATTTTTTTTCATTAAAAAATCTGCGGTAAAACCCCCACGAAAAAACATCCTGCGATGAAATGACATGGAACCGTTTGAACTAGATTCTTGAAGTCAGGCTGGAAGACAAATGGCTGCAGAGTTTTGGACTCCTCCCTCACTTCCTGCCTTCGCAGACACTCTGGAGCCTGGGCGGGGAATCCACAGGATTCCCACCGAAGATAAATTGATCACAAAGGTATTTCCTGCCCTGGATGTCAGGAGAAGGAACACGAAAGGACAAGGAACGCTGAAATGGCGAAATAAGACGACTGAGCTCATTGTGGTAAAATGAGCAACCGTGGGTGCCTTTACCAGCGCTGTCGAAACAGCCAACGGTAAAGGTGCACCGAATTAATAAAAAGGTTCACTGCCACCAGCCATTAAAGGTAAGTTTACAATTAAAATGAGAAAGGGGTTACTCTCTACCTCCCCAGCACTTCACATAAGGTAGAGGGTGCTGGTCTTGCCTAATAAAATGTAACTGGGATCCAAAGATCCTTTCTAGCCTTGGGAACAGTAGTTCTCACAAGGGTAGCCAGCATTAAAAGGGGAGCCCATAGGGAAACCCAGCAACAATAGGCACTTATTGCCAAAAAGTTGTCAAAGAGGATAACTTTTAAAAGACACTAATCTTAAAAATGACAGAGTAAAAGACTCTGTGAATGTGGAAAAAGGTTCCCACTCACTGAGGTATAGGGAAAAATAATCTACCAGTTCAGCAAAAAGTTGTGGAGTTGACACAGGTCAGGAAGATTTATCATTGATATGAAAATCTTACCTGACATACCCTTTAATCTGAGAGACCCCCAGCACTTTTGCTGGACTTAAACTCCTGAGTGAGTGGAACATTTTGCCACTCACTCACTCTTTCTGTCTGACTGGGATGTTTTGTTTTTACTGTATTATGGAGTCTGGTAAAATCCATATGGTTAATACAGGCATCTGCTCTTTGCTTTGTGACACCCAGCACCCTATGTGCAGTTTCACTGAGAAGTCCCAGTTTCCAAGACTAGTAAGATAACGTTTATCTTTCTTTCCTTTTCTTTTTTGGGACCACCACACACCACCTTATGTAAATGTGATCTGTAGAGCTGCAACATTGAAATCCACAAATACAAGTATCCAAATAACACTTGCACTCAAGGTTTTCTAGTAAAATAATTATTTATTTTTAACGGTCAGTTTTAAATAAGCCTTCTGTAAAAAGGGCAATATGCAACAATCAAAATGCACTTCATAAAACTAAAACTTCCTCCGATTTAAGATAAGCAAGTAGATACTCTTTAGAAATGCTTCATACACACTTCCTACACCCTGAGGTGACTTAAATTACTATGACAGTATTGGCATTTATATATCACTCTTGGTACTTAGTACAATTGTGAGGTTGGTGTAAAAGGAAAAGATTAGGGAAGGAAAAAGGTTAACAGGTTCTCAGAGCATGTGAATATTTTTCAATCTCCCAATGAAGTCTAGATTAGATCTTTCCCAGCAATACAAGTTCAACTTATGCAACCACCTATAAGGGACACCTATGAGGGACAGTTAGAATAAAAGTCAATGGGCCAGAAGAGTCTGCAGGGAGCCAGGACAGCCAATGTCAATTTGAACAATGTCTATTGAGCTGAGGCACTTCTTTAGATAGCACAAATGTCTTGCACAATGTTTTAGAGAGTATGTAGAAAAGGAATCGATGTTGGGCCACAAACTGTTACTCTTGGGAAAGTCAGAGCTGAGATCAACTCTGCAAAAAAAGAACTGATACTGCAAGTTACAGACAACAAGAGGTAAGTACCCCTTAGTCCGCACAGTACCTTAGGTTTGAAGAAGAGGATCCAGCTGGCTTCTGTTCTGGTTGCAGTCTTGCAGATCCTGGGTTCCTGGGCCTCAGTCGTGGGAACAAGAGGGGGTGAAGGGGGCATCTGCAGGAATCTTGCACTGCAGTTTGAAGTTTGCGGTGGCTACGGACTCTTTTCAGTTCAGCGGCACTTTGCGGTTTCATCTACCGTCAAATGGCACCACTGCAGATCTTGGACACTTGATGGGCTTCCCTTGCTTCTGGAGTCCAGCACTCTGGTGAGTTGGCTCGCCCTGTCCTGCTTTGGGACGGGCCTCAAGATCTTCCTGGAGCTCTGGTCCGGTTTAAAGACGATGCACTAGACTACGGATTTCTCGACCCCTGGCACTCACTTCCAGCGGCAGCAAAGAAGTACAGCCAGTTGGGGAAGGTCCTTCGGAAAAGTTTGTCTTGGGGTTAGTTGGTCCCACTAACCCAAGGGAAGAAGTTGTCCATTCCGGGTCTTCTCTAGTTGATTCGGAATTGGAGTTTCAGCACTGCAGCAGGGCTTCACCTGGCAGTTCAACGGTCCAGGAGGGTGTAGCAAGGTTCCTTCAGATGTTTCGTCCAGTGGTCGACTCTGCCTTCAGTTCAAGAAGCCTCACCTTTTATGCAGGTTTCTCCCAATCATGCACAACCTAGCTGTCACTCACACAGCAGGGTGGCTATCCTGCAAGGACAGCCAGCCTGCCAATCAGAACTGGGTGCATTCAGGTAACCAAGGAACCTAAGGACAGGGAGTTTCGGCACCTCCCTCGCTTCCTGCCCTGCCAGACACACTGAAGCCAGAGGCGGGCTTCAGCATTGAATCCCGCCAAAGGGAAAATGAACAAAAGGGTAAACCTGGTTTGGCACGCCGAGAGAAACCCAAGAAAAACCTCACAAGCAAGAAATGGCAAGAAAAGACCGGGGCCATTTTGACAAAATGGGAACCCATGGGTTCAATACTTCAGCTGAGGCTTCAGCCTGTGGCAGAAACGCACAATGGTAGGAAAATTAAACCACTGCCACCAGCCATTAAAAAGTAGTGAGGGTAACATAAAAAATGTTACATGAGTAAGTAGGAAAGGGGGCTACTAAGTAACCCCCCAGCACTTCCACATAGGATGGGGTGTGCTGGTCCTACATAGGAGAAACAGGTAAGTGAAGTCAATTTCACTTTACTACTCTTCGGAACAGTAGTTCACCCAAGAGAAGGTATTTAAACCTTATGAGAAATCCAAAGGACTTCTCTATGACAATGCACTGAAGGTGCTGTGTGTCGCAATACAAAAGGTAGATGCCTATCACTTCAAAAATACATGAGAGAGTGAGAAAAAAGGTTTCACTCACTCCAGGGTAAATATTGAAAGTCCTAAAGTCCATCAAAAGAGTTGGGGGTCTCCAAGGTTGAAGGGAATTAGCACAAAAATGAGAATTATCCTTAAAACTCGTTCCCCCCTCCCCAGACTAAGGGACAGGAGGATTTAATCCACTGCTGGATGAAGCTCCTAATCCAGTCGGTCATACTTTCTGGAGAGACCATCAGCATTTTTGGGATTACACCCTGACCTGTGTTCTATGGTAAAATCAAACCCTTGGAGGCTGATTGAACTCCTTGACAATTTAGGATTCTCCCACTTCATCTGCATTAACCATCTCAAGGGTTGTTGGTCTGTCTGAATAACAAAAGTAGAACCATACATGTATGGCCTAAACTTCTTCAGGGACCGCACAATGGCTAAACACTCAAGTTCAGTAGTTGCCCACCTTGTCTCACGGTCCTTCAGTTTCCTACCGATCAAGCAGATAAGGTGTTCCCTGCCTTTCTCATCCATTTGACTCAAAACTGCACCTATCCCTGTATTAGAAGCGTCTGTCTGTACAGTGAAGGATTGGTTGTAGTCAGGAGCTCTCAAGACAGAGCTTGACAAAGGGCTTTCTTCAGTCCTTCAAAAGCCTTAGTGCACTCCTCATTCCACCTGACTACCTTGGGGAATTTGGGTGCGGAGATGGTCCCATAGTTCTCAATCAATTCCTGTAATACACAATGAGACCTAGAAAGGCTCTCACTTTGGTCTGAGTGGTAGGGGTGGCCCAGTCTTGTATAGCCTGCACTTTGCTAGGCAATTGCCTTATTTCACCTCCCCTACCTCATGTCCAAGGTAGACCACTTTGCTCTGACCGATTTGACATTTACTAGCCTTTATGGTCAGTTGGGCCTGCGAAACATATCCGAGGTGGTGATGATGCTCCTCCCAAGTGGGGCTGAACACTGCAATGTCATCCAAGTATGCCATGCTGAAGTCCTCCATCCCATTCAGAACTTGATTCACCATCCTCTGGAATGTAGCAGGTGCATTTTTTAATCCAAAAGGCATAACCTTAAACTAGTAAAGGCCTCCTGGGGTAGAAAATGCAGTCTTCTCCTTTCCTTGGCATGGTCTGTCAGAGCTATTTGCAAATAGCCTGAGGTTAGGTCAAATGTACTGAGGAAATTCCCAGATTCCGCCTAAAAAAAAAACAGGGGGAAATAGCTTCCCTGTTAAAGAAGCCCATCACTGGAACGCTTTACCAGTTGAGCTAAGAAGGGAGCAATCCTACAACAGCTTTAGGCGCAACACCCGTTCCTGGTTACGACTCAATGATCTCCAACCTTTAGGCACACTTGTTCGCCACTTTTTCTCCTTCTTCTCTGGCCTTAATGCTCTAGCAACTGCTAGTACTCTGTGCTTATGTATATATCCGCACCGTGTAAATTGTAATTATATTTCTGAGGCTTGTGGAATCTGCTTAGATCACATGCTGTGCATAGGCCGACATCTAGTGAAAGCTTCGGAGTATTACAGTTTGTTTTTCGAAACTCGAAAATGGGCGTCGACACAGGGCGTGCCAGTAATACTATCCCTAGTGTGACGTCCACTGTACCCATGATCCCTCACGCGTCTAGGAACCTCAGATTGTTTTTTTCCGCCATGCTGGTCGGAAGCACTGAGCGGAGTTCCCTGACTTAGTCGGATTTTGCTAATATTGTTATATATTTCCCCGTTTATTCCACCTATACGTCGAGTCTCCGAACATCGACACTCGATGCCGGATCAGAGAAAATTCAACCGTCGGACTGCAGCGACGGATTTGGGCCTCGGAAGGCCTCTGCAAGTAGGGAGAGTGGGGGGTGGCACATATCCTACACTCTGATTAATATAGGTACGTTACTTATATATTCCTACACTCTCAGACCGCTGCCACAGGGTGCGTATGGCGGGTACCCCTTTTCAATTTTGCCACAAGTGCAACCGCAAGTATCCTTGGGTTGACAGACACGCCACGTGTAACCTATGCTTGCCGAGGGACCACCCCGAGGCGAATTGCAGAGCGTGCAGTCGGTTTAAACCGAAGACCCTTAAGGACCGTTCGACAAAGCGTTGGGCCCACCACGCCAAGCGACAAGAGGCCATGGCCGCGGAGGGTGCCTTCAGCGATGGCAGCGACGCCGTACTCTCGGACGGCGAGGGCAATGTGGCATCGATGGACAGCCAAGCGCAAGTCCCCGACCTCGGAAGGTTGTCCGGCAGGGCAGCTATGGGGAAGACCCCCGGCGACACAAGCGCTACCCACACCACTTCCAGCAAACAAAGGTCCAACCGAGACTCTACACGCACGTCGAGTTCTCGGAAAGAGGCAAGTAGAGAACGGTCCACCGAGTCAGTGTCCTCTGGGCGTTCGCGTTCCAGATCGCCTCATGACACCAAGCAACTCTCCACTGTTGCTAAGAGTGCCTCGCTCCCCTTATTGACTGAGGTTCGGTCGTCGGAGGACGATGCCGACCAAACAAACAAACAAACTTGGCTGAACAAAGTTTTCCCACCAGCTCATCTGTCCTGGCATTGGATGCGGTGACTGCATTAAGAGCTCTATAGTCCACACAGAATCTCAATTCCTTGGTTCCTGCCTTTGGCCCTAGTACAACTGGACTAGCCTATGGACTTGTAGAGGGCTCTATACCCCAAGATCAACCATCTTCTTGACCTCTTCCTTTACGTGGGATCTTGCATGGTCTGACATCCTGTAACACCTGCTTTTGACAGGGAGACTGTCACCAGTGAGACTATCATGCTGTCCCCAAGGGGTCAAGCCTGGTGTCAATGAAAACAGGGAGGCAAACTTATTCAACAGAACCTTGCACTCCTCCTCCTAAACCTGTTGTTGCAGATTTAGATCTGAAGAGAATTTTACTCCTTCAATTTTCTCATCTGAAGTTTGTCCCCTGAGGAAATAATGGAGAGGTTCACTCTCCTCCTCCTCTTGATCAGAGGCTAGAAGCAAAGCTCCTAGTTCTGGTCTGGAAACAAAGCTTTCAGAGGGTTAGTGTGATAGACCCTAGGGGCCTCCTTTGGGTTGCCCAAGTCCACTAAACAATTGACCTCTCCAAGTTTGCCCACAACCTTGAATGGTCCAATCCATTTGTCCTGTAAGGCCCTCTGCCTTGTAGGTGCCATAACTAGAACAAGCTGGAATAGACCTCACCATGTTGGCCTTCTGGTCATGCCAATGTTTGACCAGAGCCTGACCTGCTTTCAAGTTATCAGAAGCCTCTGTCGCCATGAGTGCCATTCTCCTCCGGAGACTTAGCACATAGTCAGTGACTCTCAATGGCTTGAGGGAAGGATAACTCTCCAACCCTTCCATGACCATAGAGCAGTTAAAAGGGGCTGTAACCAACCGCTGCTTGAGGGACTTCTCTATAAGCAAAGAGAAGGCATGGCAGTAGAAACCCACTTTCTTCTAAGGGGATCCTCTATAGCACCTATCATGGTCTTCATAGTTCTGTTAAACCTCTCCACTAGCCAATTGGTTTGGGGATGGTAGGCTTTTGAGAACTTGTAGGTCACTCCACAGTTTTTCCACATGGTCTGCATGTAGTGGGACATAAAATGTGACTCCCTGTCCGAGATGACCTCCTTAGGAAAACCAACTCTGGTAAAGATACCAAGGAGGGCCTTAGCCACTACCTGAGCAGTAGAAGTCCTCATAGGTATGGCTTCAGGATATCTGGTAGCATGGTGTACCACAGGCAATATAAATGGGTTGCCTGAAGAGGTTGGGGGGGTCTAGGGGACCTACATTGTTAATCCCCACCCTCTCAAAAATAACTCTCACCACTGGGGGGAGGGGCACTAAAGGGGCCACATTCTTGGCTCCACTTTTGCCAGAGGTCTGACAAGTGTGGCAGTTCTTACAGACTTTTTCTACATCAGACCGACCTTGTGCCAGTAGAAATACTGAGCTAGCCTCTCTTTGGTCTTCTTGAAACTCAAGTGGCCATCGAGAGAGATGTCGTGGGCTAACTGTAAGAACTGCTGTCTCACCTCCTGGGGCACTACAAGTCTCCTGCAGTCTCCCGGGGTAGACACAGTAGGTTCACTGTAGAGGAGGCCACCCTCCAAATAAAACCAATGCTTCCCTGGCTCTTGTCCTTCCAGCTGGGAAGCTGTCTGTTGGCGAAGACCTTCTAGAGAGGGACACTCTTTGACCTCTGCTGGAGGGTGCACCTTCTGCAAGTAGTTTGCAGCTCAGGATGGTCTTTAGGATCCAGATCTCCAGCATAGAGGTTTTCTTCTATCTCTGTTTCACCAGTAGCTGGCTCTTCTGAGTTTGGTTGGTCCTCCCACTCAGCCAGGGGAGGGATCACTGGGGTGACCTGGGACTGTCCTCTCGGGGATGTTCTTGTCCTTTGAACAGGTTTCCCCTTTGTCTCTTTTGTTGGCCTGGAAATAGAAGGGTGTCCTTCCAGTGAACTGGGGGTAAGAGGAATCTCCTCAACCTCCCACTGAGAGTCATTCAAGGTTGCCTCTCTGGCCAGTCTTGTTTGCTCCTCACTCCAAGAGTTTTTAAATCATTACCCAACAGGACTCTCCCAGGCACTTCATTCTGTACACTAGCAGGAATTCTAACAGTCACATTATTGCACTGAATGAGAGCTGGCAGAATAGGAACCATTTGGATAGGGCCTCCTGTTCGTTTAGTTTGACCTTTGGGTGCCTTAGCTACATCCTCAGGTTTGAAAAAAACATTCATCTACCACTGAAATGCTCGCCCCAGTGTCTCTGATGGCAGGGGTCTCCTGGCCATTTACAAGTACACTGTCCTTATAATATTCTCTTGTGTTATCTAGTATGGAATTGTACACATCCACATTCTGTTGTTCCCACAGACCCAGTGACACTACAGAAACACTGGCTTGAACTCCAATGGGTTTTTCAGCCAGTAATTGAAAGTTGCCACATGTCATTTGAACTTCTCCCTCAGGGATGAAGGCTAAGGAGGCAGTGTGGACCCCTGAAGGTTTTCCCTTACATCTGGGATCCCTTTTCACACGATTTACAGACAAGCATACAAACCATTTCCCAAATGTTTCTGTTGACCTCCCTCTGGCTTGGCACCAGAGGTTTCACTAGACTTACCAGGTTTTCCATGCAATTTACACTTGTTATGTTTGTGGCCCTCTTTTGGATGGTTGAAATTAGAATTCTCTTTTCCCTCTTTCTTGTGCTGCTTCCCCTCTTCCTTTTTGTGAGTTGCCCCATGGTCCTTGTGAGTGGCCTTGTTGGCTACAAACAAGTCAACACCTTGTGCGAACATTTTTGGATCAATCTCTTTTGAGTCAGCCAAGTGAGGAGAGCAGGCATCAAAAATAGATTCCATCAAAAAGAAATTTCTCATTCCTTCAAATCCTTAACCCAACCATCTAAGTTCTTTAAACACTCACATACCCAGGTCGCCCAAGGGGTACCAGCAGTCTTTTTGAGGGTCCTAAATCTCATAAGGTACTGGGAAGGAGTTTTCCCTAAAACTGGCTATTCATGGCAGCTTTACTGATTCATAATCCTTTCTCTCAGTCGCACCCAACTCCATTACAGCATCACAGCCTTCATGGGGAGCACAGACATGAGCCATGGAATTAAATCATTCCCACTGATTCCTTGAAAACCATAGGTGTATTCAAAAGTACCCAACCAATTCAACACATCAAGTTTAGTTTCATACATACTCACTGCTTCTTTGGGCAGGCAAGGCCTCTTGGGACTAGCAGACCTAGAGGACCCTGAAAGGGAAGCAGAATCAAGGGACATTCTTCTCATATCCATTTCATGTTGCATCTTTCTTTCTCTTAGTTTCACCTCTTGATGTTTGGCTTCAGCTTGGGCATGTCATTTCTTGAAAGTAACTTAAAGGAAGGTAAACGGTTTGTTAAAGTAACACTAGGCTAGTTCAAGGTTTGTAGAGAGGGTTTCTTCGCACAGCAAGTCTTTAAAGTTCAAAAACGCAACTCTAGCTAAAGGCAGTTCGGAGAGGACTGAATGTCTTGACAAGTAGCAGAATAAGAAGAGTTAATGTGGATCTCTTCAAGTCTCTAGTCTTTTAAAAGCAACAAGTTAATAAGTAACGATGGAGATTCTATTTAGCACTCGATGGAGGGACACAATTAGCAGCTTGGGTCTGAGGTAAGAGGGGTGGTGGTGCCCTGGACACCTCTGGGTCCACTGCAACACTCTGGCGTGACTTCACTGATCATGGTCAGCAATACCTTTTTCCCCACTGTACCTTAAGATCGAAGAAGACGTTGTGGGTGGATTCTCTTCGAACTGTGCAGGCCCCGATCTCCGGATTCCTTGGTCTGATGATGAAAGGCAGGACAATGGACGTTATCTCTCAGCAGCAGCATTGAGGGAGGACCTCTGGCACGACTTTCAGCAACTTTTTAGTTCCCTCTGGATTTGGCCTTTTCTGCAGTACCAACAAAGGATGTGATTCGCCCGGTCAATCTTCTTCGGTTCCTGCAGTCCCAGCCTCTGCTGCAGGGGTCTGGGCGAGTTGAATCCGATCTCTGGAGTGTCCTTGAGGGTTTAGCAAAGATTTGGATGAGTTCGGCCTTTCCTCAATGATGTACTCGAAATGGGCAGCAGGTCTTCTAGTTTTGGGGGTTTCTTCGCTCTGGAAACTCACAGGACCTTGGGAGATGACTCAAAAGAGTTTGTTTTGGGACTGATTGTTCCCATCAGTTAAAGGGAAGGAGTCATCCTTTTCGGAGTTTCTCTGTCGCACAGAAAACTAGGTCGGGACCGCAGTAGTCGCTTTACGGTGTTACAAAGGGTCTGCAGGCGTCTCTGGTCATCTTCTTCTTTGATTACTTCAGATTCCAGTGGTCGACTTGCTTTTCACTCCAGAAGCCTCACCTTTTATACAATTCCACACTCCTCTGCAATCTCATCAGCATTTTACTGAAAGGGTTGTTTAGTTGTCCAATTAGCTGGTACTATTCAGGCGCTCCGGCAGACAAAGGACAGGGGGGTGGAGAACTCCTCACCCACTTCTGCCTGCTAGACGCTCAAGAGTGGCTTGTACTTGCAGACCCCTTATTCCAAAGCTGTGTAAAACCACCCCCAAGTAGGAGAGAATTGCTAGGGCCACACATCCATGCCATTGGTCTGGTTGCAGGAGATTGAGGGGGTAGCAGGGACAGTAGTTGAAATAGGTGTTGGGTCCTGCTAGGTGGTGGTTACGATCTCTGAATGAGGTGTGGTTTCTTGAGATTCGAAGCTGGACATGACACCCCACAAAGAGGATGAACCCTCAGGATAGTGTAGGTGAGGCAGAAAATAAAACACTGTATGGGTCTGCAGGCTCAATTCATTGCAGTGGTAGAAAGCTTGCTGTTAGGACCGTTTTTCTAAATCCCACCGAGGGGCTTTATAAAGCGATACCTTGGGCAATACAGTAAACACTAAATTTTAGTATAGACCTGTACCACCTGATATAATGGTAGCAATGACAGAGCAACCAGGCTTATTTTAGGAGGGAGAGGGGGCTGTAGATGGGTACAAATAAATTGTAGTATACATATGATCCAAAGAAACACTGATGAACTGATGTATTTTATATATACACAGGCAAAGAACTCTTTAGCAACTATAAATCTTATTTAGAATAGCAGTATGCAGTTTAAGTTGAGTGAATCCTAGTGATCCACATTTAGAATGGCAGGATGCTATTCATGGGGAGTAAAACCACATAAGTAGACTTTTAGAATGACCGTGGGTAATTCAAGGTAAACTGACCCTATTGATAACCTACAGTGTTATTCTGTTTCAGGAATACTATAGTTATACCAACACTATACACCTTGCAACATATGTAACAGATCCTTCTTTCAGAATGGATACAGTTACACTAGCAATACTTTTTCGCAATAGTAGAACACAATTCGAGGGGATTGGGTCCTCCAACGTATTCCATATCTATGACAGTAATCACCGCAGCTCTGCTGCGGTGATTATTGTCATAGATATGGAATATGTCGTCGGACCACCCCATCGAAAGAACGTTACCAGGTAAGAGAGTAACTTGTTCTTCTAAGGTAAGCAATAACTTATCAATTACTTTTCAGAGGGACAGTAAGCAACTCATGGATGAGTAAAAACTCGGCACACACATTTAGAATGGCACTAAGCTAGTCAAGGTGAGTAAAACCTTATTGTTCATAAACTCTTAGAGTAATTCTATTGCAGGAATAGTCAGTTATACCAATCATACTTTTCAGAAGTGTGGAACACAATTCTCAGGTAAGGGACGACTCTGTAAGACTGTTTTAGAAAGACACTAAGCAGTTCAGGGTAAGCAAACCCCAATGTTACACATTTAGAATGGCAGCAGCTATTCAAGGTGAGTAAACACCATTGGTAGACGTTTACACTTATTAGGAATAATAAAGAAATACCAACTCAATTACTTTGTAGAAGAGTACAACACAATTTAAAGGTAAGTAAATAACTTGGGGGCAATAAGCAACTCAAAGGTAAGTAAGAACTTAGTGGCACTTTGTTACTTAATGTGTAACTTTGATTCCTGAAACAGAATAACACCCTTACAAGTACGTACTTTTCAGCACTTGTTATATTTTCTAGTCAAGGTCATATACTTAAGAATCCTTCCCTATTCTAAGGTATTAGTGATCTCAGGCAGAAGAGGGACCCTGGTAGTCCACGAGTCAACAGTAGGCATATCAGGATAGGGTTCTGATGCAGGAAAGTCAGAGTTCCTGAGGATTTCTTGTTGAAGAGGTACAGGCTTTAGAGTTTGTAGGAAGTGTTCAGGGACTTCGTAGAAGGTTCCCTAGATGCGCTCTAGCGTTAGGCCTGGGAGAACTGTATGGGTGAACTCCCAAACACACGAATCACCCACTCAGCTACACTGGAGCGACACAAGACTTTAGGTAAGTACTGCCCTCAGCCACAGAGTTCCTCAGCAGTGAAGAAGAGCTTGCAGACAGATGCCTTCACGATGTATCAGCACTTGCCCCGGTCTCTGGATTCCTGGTCATGGTGACGAAAGAATGGACACTGGATGGGAACTTGCAGCAGCAGTCGTCAGAAAAAGCGCTCAGCAGAGGATTCTTTGGTGCTTCTCGCATTTCTGTGGATTTGGCGCCCTTTTCAAGGTATCAATGAGGGACGTTTGTCGCCGCTTGGATTCACTCTTAGTACAGTTTTTCTGAAGTCCGTCTAAGGGCTTAGTAAAACCGTTCAACTGAGACAGTACAAGACTCCACTCTTAGTGTAAGGCTGTACCACCAGAGTTCATGGTAGCGTAGACGGAGCAGCCAGGCTTATTTTAGGAGGGAGAGAGGGCTGTAGAATCAGTACAAAGGAATTGTATTACACATCTTACAAAGAAACACTGACACACATTGTATTGTAAAAATAAAGGGTTTATTTTATATACAAGCAGACCAAGAGATTTTTGGGTAAGTAATATCATAAAGAATATAAACACATTATAAAAACACACTATGCTTTAAATACACAGATCAAAGCACAAACCTTATTTAGAACACCTAACAGTATATCTAGGGGGAGGGGGAAAGACCTTTGTATACACATTCAGTATAGGGCACACCTATTCTTGGGAGTAACACCATAAGTTCCTTTCAGATTACTTTACAGTAATACAAGGGTAGTAGACCCTGTCAGTTATTCAGTGACACTCAACAAGGAAATCACATAGTCAACCAACTTGCAAATATACTTTTCTGAATAGTGGAACACCGATTCAAGGGACAGTAGGTACCTCTACTACTTTTGTGATAATACACAGTTAGACTAGGTGAGTAAAACCCTTTTGGTGTAATATACTATTACAGTTGTTTTTCAGCTCAGTAGAACACAGTTTAAGATAAGCAGAACTATGTCAGCTGCAATTAAAGGAACAATTTTCAGGAATGGTACACAGCTATTCTAGGCAGGTAAGACCCAAGGTTGTAATATTCTATTACAGTTGCTTTTCAAGATCGGTGGAACCCAGATTGAGATAAGCAATAACTCTTTAACTTGTTTTAGGATGGCACACAGCTAACACAAGGTAAGTAAAACCTATATACTTTTTAAATGGGCTATCAGCAACTTAAATATAAGTATAACCTAAGGCAGACTTATTGGGGACACACTTACATTTATCCTACCAGGAATAATGAAGTGAAACCAACAGCATTACTTTTGGGGAAGAGGCACAACCAATTCACAGTTGAGTAACTTAACCTTATATATACTTTTCAGAGTAGTGCAACACACATTCAAGGTAAGTAAGCACTTTTGTAACTGTTCACTCTGAGTTGCAGTTACCAACTTCTTTTACAAGTAAGTAACTTTTGCACATCATTTTCTCATCCAATCCTTCCCTTATTCTATGGCATGAGTTCACTGGTTTCCTTCCTGATGCAGCGATGCAGACCCTGATCCCTGCTCCTTGGTCGTGGTGACGAAAGGGGGGGACCTTTGGCAGGCTTCTGCGGCAGCACTCTGGAGAGGGACTCGGCAGCATTGGATTCCACTTCAGCGGCTCTTTGTGGTTTTGGTGCCTTTTTCTCAGCACCAAGAAGGAACAAATACCCCTGGTTGGATTTTCATCGGTCACTCAGTCCTGAACTCTAGTGAGGGAAGCAGGTCTTGAGGCTAGTTGGTCCCCCCAGCCTAAGGGTGGAAGACGTTGTTGGCAGGTCTTCCCTGTCGATGTGAAAACAGGGTCAGCACAGCTGCAAGGCTTCACCTGTGCTTTCGCAGTCCTGGAAGGTGCTGCTGGTGTCTCTGCTCGTCGTCTGCTTTGCATTCCTTGTTCCAGTGGTCGACTGTAGTCCCAATGTCCTTACCTTGAATGCGGCATCCCTTTCATTCAGTCATGCAGCGGTCAATCACCTGGGGGGTGGCTGTCCTCCAGTTAGAACTGGTTTCAGTAAGGCATTCTTACAAAGAACAGCAAAGTTTCTGGCTCCTCCCTCACTTCCTGCCTTCCCAGACACACTGGAGCCTGGGTGGGCATAAGGGCTGTATCCCACCAAACACAAAACACACAAATGACCCAAACCTATTCTAAAGGATAGAGCAAAAGCCCAGAAGGAACTGACAAATGAAAAATGGCATAAACAGTAGACCGGGGCAACTTTTTGGAAAAATGGTCACCCATGGGTACTGCAGCTGAGACATCAGCCTGCTAGTAACATGCAAAAAAGGTAGCAAAACCTAACCACTGCCACCAGCATTTAAGCCAGTCCGTGTAACAAAAAGTTACAAAGTTCCATGAGAATTAGGAGAAAGAGGTACTCCCCCCGCACTGCACATAAGGTGGTGTCTGCTGGACCGACAAAAGGAAAAGGTAAATAAAATAAGGTATCCAACTATTCTTGGCAACTTTAATTCTCACAAGAAAATGTATTTTAACACTTAGACCCCTCAGTGGCACTGCACAGAGGGTGCTGTGTGTCACTAAGCAAAAGGATGCCTATGGAGTTTACCAGACTCCATTAAACAGTAAAAATACAACGATCCCAGTCAGAGAAAGTGACAAAAAGTTCCACTCACTCAGGAGGTTAAAAGTAAAAAGAATCCAGAGTCCAGCAAAAGTGCTGGGTGTCTCTATGGTTGAAGGAAATTAGCACAGAGCTAAAACTTATCCATAAAAAATGCCACCAGCCATAATGGTTAGATGGTCAATGTAACATAAATGCTAAAGGGACAGTGAGAAGGGGGATACCATTTTTCAGGTCGCAGTTCTTACTTTCTGCAGGAGCTGACGATTGCTCAACAGACCCCTTAGATTTGCCAACTCTGCAATCCTAAAATTCAGAAAATTACTAAAAACCTGCCTCTTAAACACCACAGGCTCAAACTGAAAATCGCAACAACAGAAAGGAAAAAAGAATGACTAAACCGGAAAGGTCCCAGAACCGACTGAGAATCACCCACGCTACCTGGATGGGTGACGCCGGGTAGAATGGAACACAGGTGATGCACATAGAGATGGAATTAACAACCCTAGCCAATCCCATGCAACATCTTCACTCGCCCCTTAGTTGCTACTAGGTACCACAGTGTTACGGAATTGTCGGGATATTGCCAATCACCACACTAACTGAGTTGTGGACACTGGCAGGTGCACTGGCCATATAAGTGGGTAGGGAGGACAGGCGGAGTTGTGAGGGAGGCTGGTGGAGGTGGGAGCGAGATGTGAAAGGGACTTTGAATACCAGAGGGGCCTAGAACAAGACAGAGACGCAGGGTGCCCCCGTCCCATCTGGAGAGATTACGCAAGCCCAACACATCAATTCAGGATAGAGATGCCAACTAACCAATTCCACTAACAATTTCCCCCTCTGCATACACCTCTCAAACTCCAAACCAAACACAACCACAAACCTACAGCACAACAAACCGCACAAACTTCACTACACTGCAACAACAAAACACACATAAACTAGCACAACAGTACACGGCGACTACTGGCCGCAAACACCCCAGGCCCAGCCAACGGACCCACCGGGCTGAGGCCGTCAACAGCACATCACTGCTTCCTTGCACTTTTGCAGCTTCCTCCCACTAACTCACCCTCCCTTCCTCTTTCAGAGCCGCCAGAGCGCCAGGGTACACTCCGATGGTGATAGTGCGCGGTACAAATGTCCTTTAACATTAACAATCCTCAAACTTAAAATTTCTGTGCTGATAACCCCAGCGGAAAAGGGGAAGTGGATAAACTAATAAACCGGGTTGATTCTGCTTTCCTGCCCTCAGAGGTCTAGCAAATGATTTTTGGACTGCTCACTCTGGCCTGTGAAGAAACACACACGTATTACATGTCCTCTCTATTGCCCTTCTGAACTGTCTAGTGTCTGTAAGTAAGACTTACTGTTAATTTTATGATTTAACTGGAAGCCTTTTCCTATTGCTGAAAGGCTATTGGGTGTACATATCCTCAGTTCTTCTCAACACAAAACCTTACACAGAAAATGTGTCTTCTGTTCCACTACTGGCTGCTAGTTCCTTGTCTCTTGGTAACCCAAAATACTCTAAACAACTCTTCTTTGCTTAGTTCTTTAAAAAGAAAGTCTTGTCTCAAATCCAGACTCTTTTAAATTAGGATTCCTGTCCTAACTACAAGAGGCTTAAAAAATGCCTTCTGACACTTCTTGAACTTTAAAAATGTATCTCTTAATGCTTAAATTCTATTAAACATTCACTTAAATCTGAGCTTTCTTCAGCAGTGCATAGTAGGCGCTTGAACAGTCACTTGAAAACACTGCGTTCTGATTCCGTAACACGCCGAAACTCGCAAACCTCTCCTGGGCTAACCTTCTGTCTCTGCAAACTTCTCCTTCAATGAGTCAGTTAGAATGCAATGCACATGTCATGTTCATCGTGCACAGTAAGGTTCCTTTCTCTATTGCCCTTTTATTCTCCATCTCAGTGAATGGTACGTTGAGAGAATCGAGGAAGTGCTACATTCTCCAATTCAGAGTTGACTTCAACTCCTATGTGCAGAGTTGACCTCAACTCCTTTGTCCTTTGACCGAATCGAGGTATTTCACAGAACTGCTTCCCTGTGCCTGAAAAAGTACTCATGGCGCGTGCCCGGGGGCAAAAGATTAGTGGTGCACCCAAAAACAAATATTAAAATGGTTAGTTAATTAAATTACAACAGCTTGTATGTCTCCCAAAAAACTAATTGCCTGCTACACATGTTAACAGCATCTTGTCTTGATTTCAGTCTTTATCCAATGCGCATATTCAAGAACTTCTTTTCACTTAGCTTTCAGTGCTGGCACTCACTGTCTCTTCTCCTTGGGTTGTTCTGTTTTTCTCTCGTGTTCCTGGATTCTCTGGTTTCGCTTAAAATATTTCTTGCTGGGTTATTCTCTGGAGCTACAAAATCTGTGACCTTCTTTGCTGGCAATCTGAATGAAAGGCAGTTTAGAACCTTTCACAAGATTCCAAACTACCTCACAGAAGCTGCTGCACCAATCGGCATTCAGAATTGTTAATAGAGTTGGGATCACTCCAGACTACTACAATGCACTAGTTAAGGAATATTAGATTGAAACTTTTCTCATTAAATAAATTACAGTTTTTAGATTCTCCCCATTTTCCTGCATTTTACTCCAGCCCTGCGCAGCCTGAGACCTTTCCTAGCAAATGAACTAAGGGGAAACCTGACACCATGCATCTCCACAGCACTCCACATAAGGTGGTTTGTGCTAGTCTCACTATTTCAAATGTAAAGGGGATTAAGATCCCTCTCTACCATTGAACAGTAGTATTTCAAAGTAAGTCAAGAAAAAATCAAAAAGTACGCCACAGGGGCAACCGAGCAATACTGCACACAAAGTGATGTGTCCTGCAATAAATAAATGTAGATGCCCAAAAAGTCATAGGAAAGCATAGATTCAAGAATGCACTGTGGAGAGTCAGTCAAATGACACCCATAAAAAGAAAGGAGGGGGGTTTATTCCCACCCACACAGGAACATGGAAAGTTATCCCAAGTCCAGCAGAGAAGTGCTGCAGGGATCTTGCAGTAGAGTGAGATTTAGGACATGAAAATCTAACATAACACTTGCTCCAGACCAGCACCTCTTGAGTGTAGAGAGTAATATATTCTCTGGATGGTGTCCGGAACAGCAAAACAGGCCTGGCCAGTGGATGGTCCATGTTAGGGAGATGTATCATTTTTGGGCTTCATCCCTGCTCCTAGTGAGACCCCCTGCACGTTTTGCTGGACTTCTGGACTTTTCTCTTCCAATCCTGAATGAGTGGAGCCTTTTTGCACTCATTCTTTCTTGTGGTCTCTGTCTTTTTGGAACTCTGTTCTTTGTATTCTACCTGTACTATGGAGTCTGTCTGTTAAATAGCTCTTAAAGGCATCTGTGTTTTACTACTGCAGCACACAGCTCCTTATGGGCAGTGTTGCTGGGGACATTTGGGGGGGTCCTCCTTTAAGATTATTTTTCTATATCCTCAGGTAACTACAGTGCTTAAGAATAGTAACTCTCCCAAAACTCTGTAGTCTGAGAGATTGGCACACACTACCTTCAGTGGTGTGCCAAAGGGGTACTTAGCATACCCCTTCTCTCTGCTCCTGTGACTTCTTTTTAGTCACATAGGCAATCACTTAGTTATGGCTGGTGTCAGTGGACGTGCTCTACCAACTATTGTGTCTTTTTTATAACGCAGGCTATGTCCATAGCCTCGGTACTGCGCAATAGGGGCACCCAAGTACCAACCTGGGGTCTCCCTTTTTTTTTCGCCATTACTAGCGTGGTTGTTCTTTGTTAGCCCTTCTTCTACCATTCTGGGAGGGGGAGGTCTGTGTGTGTTTTGCCTTTGGCGGGAACCAGTAGGTATCCCTGACTAGGTTCCAGAGTGTCTGGGCAGACAGGAAGTGGGGGAGGAGTCTTCCACCCCCCCCCCCTCGTCCTTTGTCAGCCAGAGTGCCTGAATAGGCCCAGCTCCAACAGGGGGTCTGGATGTCCTGATTGGACATTCTAACGCCCCTTTCTATAAAATGCTGAGAGAGATTTCAGAGAAGTGTGTGGTGGAACTGTATAAAAAGAATCTGTGTGATTTGTTCGCAACGGAAATGTTTGAGGGAGAAATGACTGAAGATTATTTGCTCGAAATAATCTTCGGTCAGTTGTCCCCTGAACATTCCCGATGTGCACAAACCCACACCCCTACCCCCAGCCCCAGCACCCCCCACCCCCAACTTCTGTGATGGGGAACCAGCGCCGCAGGGTCCTCTTTTCTTCTACTTTTTTATTATTATGATTTTTTTACTTTTGATCGGGTGAGCTGCGGGGGTGTCACCCGCAACCCCCGCTCACTATATAGTATAGTGCGGGGGACAGCCCCTGGCTTTTTTATTTTTGTTTTTTTGAGCGGTCAGCTGAGGGGTGTCACCGCAACCCTCGCTCACTATACTGTATAGTGAGCGGGGTGTTGCGGAGGACAACCCCACAGCCTTTGTTTTTTTTTTTTTTATCGACCCCCACCCAAAGACCCAATACCACAAAAAGTTCGAACTTTTGGTAGTTCAACCCTTTTTTGATATGTACCCCACCAAAAGCCCCAATAGCACCAAAAGTTCAAGCTTTTTGTGGTATGTGTTTTAGGTCTTTTGGTGGGGTCAGTAATTTGGATACAGTCATTTTGGCCTATTCCTATAAAAGTTGTGACACTTCTGGAGTGTAAAGCAAGTCGAACACAAGAAACAGAAGTAACCGAAGATGAAGAAGACCAAAGATGCCTGCAGACCCTTTGCAACACCATGAAGCTACCACTGCTGTCCTAACCCTGTTTTCTATGCGACAGAGGAGCTCTGAAGAGGAAGACTCCTTCCCTTTGGCTGGTGGGAACAACCAGTCCCAGGACGAACTTTGAAACAAACTCTCTCCTGAGGTCCTAGGAGCTTCCAGAGCTGCGGGAACCCCAATACTAGGAGACCTGCTGCCCATTTCGAGTGCATCATCATGGAAAGGCCAGACCCGCTCACCAGAGTGTGGGACTGCAGGAGGTGGAAGAAGATTGACCGGGCGATCCGTGTCCTTTGTTGGTGCTGCTGAAAAGGTGCCAAAACCACAGAGTAAACCAAGAAGTTGCTGAAAGTCGTGCTACAGATCCTCCCTCAAGACTGCTGCTGAGAGACACCATCCGTTGTCCTGATCATCATCAGACCAAGGTATCCGGAGTTCGCATTCGGAGCTGCCACATCGCGGAGAAGTCAACACAAACACTTTCTTCAAACCAAAGTTAGTGTGAGGAAAAAGTTATTGCTTACCTTGTTCCAAGATGTCGCTCCAGAGCGTTGAGTGCATGTGGAGGTGTCCAGGACAACCCCCTCTTACCGCTGCTTGTGTCTCTTTCTCGAGTCCATTTTTAGGTGTCCTTTGTTAGTTGCTAACTTTCAAATGGATTGTGTCCTCCAACGCATTCCACATCTTTGACATGTAATGTCCACAGCTGTGCACTTCGGAAACTCTTTTCTGCAGAGGGTGTCCTGCATTGATAGCGTCGGGTCGATATGCCGCCCTCGAGGACCTCCTCTGACGGCCGACGTCACTGGATGTTATAAGTAGGACGCACGACGCCCATAGCCTCAGTTCTGTTTTTTCCGCGAACGTGTTCGCTTCGTGAATCTCGGTACGCCTCGACTCTTTGGAGTTTCTGTTGTTCATCTTGGTTCTTCGAACCTGTTCATTTGTGAAGTTATTCTTCGTGAAGATGTCTACCTCGTCTTCCACACCGCGTCCGGGCTTTAAGAAGTGCGGGTTCTCCAGCATGGGGTCTGGCATGGATTCACATGCTCATGAATATTCCCCGTCGTCAGGCTGGGAATCCTCGGTAAAGAAAAAACCAGTATCAGTTTCGTTTCTGATCTGTCTTTCGTAGTAATAACCAATCACTGGTCTCTGCGTCATACTGACCACAGCCAATGACTGCCCTCTACCTAAGCACCGCCTCTGGCAGCCATCTTCAGATTTTTACCGCACGTTCATGTGTTGGGATCCTCGTGCTATTGCTCTCGAGCGTTAGTGCTATTTTTTCGCGCTTTTTCACAAAAACTTCGATTCTTTCGGTCAAAAGAGCCTCAAGCTCCACCGATCCTACATCCGATCAACGGGGACCCGTGTCGGATTCATCTGTGCCCCTCAAGGGTGAAGATTTCGTCGAGCTACACTTCGGAGGACTCCAGAAGCTTCTCAGGCCCGGTCTCGGAGATGGCCCAGGAGAAGGGAAGCTCGACGCCCGGAAAGCTGTTCAGGGCCTGCCCTGGATGCCAGCTGCAGAACGTCTTCAAGGAGGACGAACACTCTTTCTGCCTTTACTGCCTTCATGGGGACAAGACGCACGTGGAGAAGGACTGTGCGTTTTGCGGCAACATGTCGGAACGGACCATGAAGGACCGCCATCAACGTCTCGCCAGCTGGCTGGAGGGTAAGAGCCCGTCTGGCGAGAAGAAGAAGAAATCTGAGCGGTCTTCTAAGACCTTTGAGGGCGCCCCGGCGACGGGGGCCCAACATAAGGCCAAGCACCGCGAGTCCGCTGGCACCGGGAGCGCCGAACGGTCGGGCTCTACGGGCGCCAGGCAGGGCGCACCCTCCCCGGCACCATCAACCACGAGCCAACGCTCTGGGTCGGGTAAGAGGAAGGCCGAGCACCCGGCGAAGCTCCTGGAGAGACCCCGGTCGAGCTCTAAGGCAGAGGAGGAGCGTGGCAGTGCCCCCTCCCTCAAGGATAAGGCGGTGAGCGCACCTAAGGTGGTGAAGGCCTTGATCCATTCGACCAAGCCCTCTATCGAAACGGTCGCGGCGGCCCTGGCCCAGCCTGTGGAGGCTGCACCAGTGGTGGCGGCCTCGGGGCCCAGAATCTCCCTGCCTCCTCGGAGGGAGTCTTCTTTCGTGCCCATCGATAGGACCCCCGTGAAACCCTCCGTGGGGAAGAAGGGGGGGCAGGGCGTCGGCGTAGATTCGGCCTCAACCTCAGAAGAGGAACTGATCGAGGTCTTAAGCCACGGCCTAGGCGTGGAACAAGACCAGCCCGTCGGAATGGGCCCCGACGCAGGTGACGACGACGACATCGTCGAGGATACCGACGGGGCCCCTGCTTGCCCGTCGGATTCCCCTCTGCCAGCGCCGCAAGACAACTCAGCGGCCATTTTGTTGGCTATACAGTCCTTATGCTCCGAGATAAGGACGAGACTACCGTTACCGACGGAGGAACCTCTCCCGTCGGGGGATCCAGAACCGGGACCTTCTGGTGTTCCCCCTACCAAGAAAAGAAGGATCCATCCACCGCCTCCTTTTCAACCGTCGCGCCCCGTCCAGCCCTCCTCCCCGTCCACCCGAGGGGATGATACGGGGACTGACACGGCAGCGACGGGTACGGACGACGAGGCATACGACGAGGATTTTCCGTCGTCGCCTCCTACCAGGGCTTCTCCGCCCGACGAGATTGGATCGTTCCACTCAATGATCGCCAGGGCATCCGAGCTTTTCCAACTCTGCCCTGAGGAGAAGAAAAAGGAAGGCTTCCTTTACCAACGGCGCGAGACCAAGAGGAAGACGGTCCTCGCAGTGCCTCTGTTGGACGACATTTGGGATGAGGGCCTTTCCCTCCTCAAGAACCCTTCCACGACGCCAGCGAAAAGAGACCGGTACGAGAAAAAGTACCGGGTCCCGGACTCGGCCCCCCTATGCCTCCGGGCGCAGCCTACCCCGGACTCCGTCGTCTCCGCGGCAGCCAGGAAGAAAGCGGGGGGGGGTGCGGCCTCCACGTCGACTTCCCCGCCGGACGGCGAGGGAAAGAAATTGGATGCCATGGGACGCAGAGTCATCTCGTCGGCGGCGACGACGATTAAAGCGGCCAACGCCTTGGCTATCGTGGCCCGCTACGACAGGGAACTCTGGTACAAGATAGCTCCCCTGCTGGATTTTCTGCCGGACGACAAGAGGGCGGAGGCCCTTGAGATCCTGCAGGAAGGTGAGGTGGCCTCGGACCACGCCATCACCGTGGCGACGGACATCGCCGACACTGGGTTCCGCCAGATGGGCAACGGCGTTTGCCTTCGACGTCGCGGATGGCTCAAGGCTACGGACTTTCGGCAGGACGTCCAGACCAGGGTCCTGGACATGCCCTTCGACGGGAACAACCTGTTTGGGAAGACAGTGGACGATTCCCTTCAGGCCATCAAGGCGGATACTGAGACGGCCCGGGCCCTTGGAGTACTGCAGCAACGGCGGACGCCCTTTCGGAGCGGCGGAGGCAAGGGCGCCTCCAAAGGTTCCGGCGGCGGTTTCGCTTCCTACCGTCAAGCGGCCCGCTCGTCGTCGCAAGAGGCCTACAGAGGACGAGGCAAGTCTGGCGGCCCCCGCCGTCGTCGCCAAGGAGGCCAAGGCGGCAAGGCCGCGTCCAAGCAGGATTGAACCGGCCGTGGGGTCGGGCCCCCACCGAAGCACCCCGGTGGGAGGCCGGCTGGCGGGCTTCGTCAGCGTGTGGGAGTCCATCTCCACCGACCGTTGGGTGCTGGACGCCCTGGCCCGGGGCCACGCGCTCGAGTTTCAAAGAAGGTGCCCGCGCGTCCCCCCCGTGGCCAGGAAAGAACTTCACGTCCCTCAACTTCTCCTGGAGGTAAAGGCGATGCTCAGGAAGGGCGCCATCGAACTCGTCCCAAAGAGGCTTCGGGGCTCCGGAGTCTACTCGCGTTACTTCCTCGTGAAGAAGAAGACGGGAGGATGGCGCCCCATCCTGGACCTGCGACGCCTGAACAAGTTCATCAAGGCGCAGAAGTTCCGGATGGTCACCCTCCAGCACGTCCTGGGTCAGCTGGAGGAAGGAGACTTCCTATCGTCGTTGGATTTGGAGGATGCCTACTTCCACATTCCCATCCTAAAGGGGCACCGAAAATTCCTCAGATTCGTGGTCCAAGGGCGTCATTACCAGTTCAAAGCCCTTCCCTTCGGACTGCGGTCGGCACCCAGGGTTTTCACCAAGTGCCTCGCACCGGTGGCGGCGCAGCTGCGCCGCGAGGGGATTCACGTCTACCCCTACCTGGACGACTGGCTCATCCGCGCCAAGACGAGGGAGCTCGCCGTGGTCCACACGGCAAGGACCGTCCAACTCCTCACGGACCTGGGATTCTCCGTGAACTACGCCAAATCCCACCTGGTGCCCGCGCAAGTCGCACTGTTTCTGGGAGCGAGGCTCGACACAGTGTCCCTTCTGGCCTCCCCGTCGGAGGAGAGGACCAGGACCATCTTGGGCAAGGTGCAACGGATGTTGGTGGCCGACGCGGCCAAGGTGAGGTCCATCAAGTCCCTCCTCGGGATGATGTCTTCCTGCATCTACCTCATTCCCATGTGCAGGCTCCGGATGCGCCCGTTGCAAGAGTTCCTGGATGCGCGCTGGATCCAGACGACGGGCAGCTTCGAGGAAAGGATCAAGCTCGACGAGAGTTTCCGACGAGCGATACGGTGGTGGGGCACCCGCGCGCATCTGACGGCGGGCATGGACTTCCAGACCCCAGCCCACCAGGTGACTGTGACCACGGATGCCTCCCTAGAAGGGTGGGGAGCGCACACCGAAAATCTGCACGCAAGGGGACTCTGGCTCCCGACGGAGAAGTCCCTGCATATCAACGTCCTGGAGCTCCGTGCAGTGTTTTGGGCCCTCAGGTCCTTCCTTCCGTCCCTCAAGGGCAAGGTGGTGAGGATCTTCACCGACAACACCACCACCATGTTTTACATCAGGAAACAGGGCGGAACCAGGTCCCCAGCGCTGTCCAAGGAGGCGCAGGACCTGTGGCATTGGGCCGTCGCCCAAGGGATTCTTCTGGTGCCGTTTCATCTGGCAGGGATAAAAAACACCATCGCCGACTCACTCAGCAGGGAGCTGCGCTCGTGCCACGAGTGGGAACTACGGCAGGATCTGGTGGATCGCCTCTTCCGACGGTGGGGCACACCCCAGATCGACCTGTTCGCGACGGCGACGAACACCAAGTGCCGGAGGTTCGCCAGCAGGTTTCCCCAGACGAGGAGCATGGGCGATGCTTTCTCGTTCCCCTGGGAGGGCCTGTTCCTCTACGCGTTCCCTCCCTTGCCTCTGCTAATCCGGCTCGTCAACCAGCTCAAGAGGTCACGGTGCAGGATGATCCTCGTCGCACCTGCGTGGCCGAGGCAGATATGGTTCCCGGACCTTCTGGACTTGTCGGCGTCCCCGCCAATCAAGCTGCCGGCGGACGCGGATCTACTCTCCAGGGAAGGAGGCGCCATCCTCCACCACGACCCGAAGTCGCTGAACTTGCAGGCCTGGCTCCTGCAGCGTTAGAGTTTGGAGGATACGACATACCGGCCGATTGCAGAGAGGTTCTTGCAAAGGCCAGGGCGTCCTCGACTCTTAAATGCTACGGACACAAATGGAAGAGGTTCTCTGTCTGGTGCCACGCACAGAAGGTTAACCCTCTACGGATTACGGCTCCCCAAGTGCTGCCGTACCTGCTGACGCTGGCCAAGGCTGGTCTGGCACACGCGTCCATCAAGATTCATCTTGCTGCGATCTCCCGATACACCAGAACCACGGGCCGGACGTCCTTGTGGTCTCATCGTCTGGTGAAAGAGTTCATGAAGGGACTGTTCAGATCGTTCCCGCCGGTGAAGGCTCCGGCCCCGGCGTGGGAGCTCAACGTGGTGCTGACCAAACTCATGGGACCTCCGTTCGAGCCTCTGCACTCGGCCCCGTTGAAGTTTCTATCGTGGAAAACAGCTTTTCTCGTGGCCATCACCTCCGCACGACGAGTGGGAGAGATCCAGGCCCTTTCCTGCAAGGCCCCGTACTTGACTTTCCACGACACGAGGGTAGTGCTCAGGACGCACCCCTCCTTCATGCCCAAGGTACCGTCGGACTTTCATCTCAACGAACCCTTGGTGTTACCTGTGTTCTTCCCGTCGCCTTCGTCGCCGGCTGAGAGGACTTTGCACTCGCTGGATGTAGCTAGAGCGCTGAAGTTCTACGTGGACCGCACGAAAGGTTTTCGGAAGACGTCACAACTCTTTGTGAACTTTGGACCTGTCAATCAGGGGAAGGCTCTCTCGAAGGCTTCCATCTCCAGATGGCTCTCCGGCTGTATCATGTACTGCCACCGGTTGGCAAACCGACCGCTGCCTGGCCGTCCGAGAGCCCATTCCACCAGAGCGATCGCAGCTACCACGGCGTTCCTATCTGGTGTGCCCCTGCTGGACATATGCAGGGCTGCTACGTGGAGGTCGACGCACACCTTCACGAAATTCTACTGCGTCGACCGGGATTCCAGGGAGGAGTCCAGGGTCGGCCAAGCAGTGCTGCGCAACCTGTTCGCCTGAGGTGAGCCTGGTGAGGAGGTAAGATGCTTAATGTTGAGTTGATGTGATGCTTAATGTTGAGCCTTTGCCACCTCCCGTGGTTGTGCATGTGTGTACTGCTATGTATTCTTTATTCATGAGCATGTGAATCCATGCCAGACCCCATGCTGGAGAAGGAACAAGTTACTTACCTGTAACTGTTGTTCTCCAGCATGGGTCTGGCATGGATTCACATGCGAACCCTCCCGCCTACCCCTCTGCGGCTCTTCACTTGGTCATACTGCCACTTCACGTGCTTCCAAATCTGAAGATGGCTGCCAGAGGCGGTGCTTAGGTAGAGGGCAGTCATTGGCTGTGGTCAGTATGACGCAGAGACCAGTGATTGGTTATTACTACGAAAGACAGATCAGAAACGAAACTGATACTGGTTTTTTCTTTACCGAGGATTCCCAGCCTGACGACGGGGAATATTCATGAGCATGTGAATCCATGCCAGACCCATGCTGGAGAACAACAGTTACAGGTAAGTAACTTGTTCCGACTGTGTGTCCAAGATGTCGGTCACGGACTCGCACAATGCCTGCCTCTGGTGCCTCGGGGAGGCCCATGACACGGATGACTGTGTCGACTGCCAGTCGCTCACGTCGAAAGCCTTGTGGGAGCGCAAGAAGAAGTTATCGGTAGGTAAGGTGTCCAAGCCCTGGAAGTCGAGGTCTGCGGGGCTTTCGACGGACGACTCGAGGGGCGACTCTCCGCGTCTCCATCGGAAGTCCAGTGGGTCTCGGTCCTGGAGTCGGTCTCGCCACTCCTCTGCCTCTTCGAGGCACTCCCGGAAGCGCCGTCATCGGTCGCCTTCCCCGTCCTCATCCGAGGAATCTGCCCATCGGCGGGTCGCTTACCCCACCAAGCATGCGACACCAGAGGAATGGCCTTCCTTCGGGAAGAACATTTTGGCGATTCTCGAATTGCAGGGCACTGGTCCGTCCGCGCCTCCGAGTGGGGTCGGTCGTGATCAGCCGAGAAACGCCGCTCGCACACCTTCGGGCTCGAGTGACATCACGATTTGCGGGAAAGGTCCCGCTCGGACAAGGGGAATCGTTCTCGGCATGCCCGGTCCAGGTCCCGGCCCTCAATGCGCTCGAGACTGAGTGAGCCTGTGAAGTCTTCGTGGAAGACATCGACGCCTGTGGCGCCGAGGTCGTCGACGGACTCTTGAGGCTCCGCCTCTGAGGAAGACGTTGGCGCCTAGGATGTCGAGGGACACGCTCGGGGCTTCTCCCTCGAGGCCTGTGTCGACGCCATCGATGCTGTCGGCGCCACGTCTGTCGTCGGCGCCGATTTCTCTTGACGTCCGCACCGATTCACTTGACGCCTTTCAGGGCTGTGTCGACGGGGGTACCCCGTGGCTCAGGGGAACCACCTAGGAAGGCTCTGGCCAAGGTCAAGCATGGCTTTGGTTCCAGTTCTGTGCCTTCTTAACACCATCTGGAATTAATTTCAGAGGTGGATGAGGGCTCTGATGATGGCATGGTGCCTGACACGGTGCCTGACGAGATTCTCTTGGGCCATAGCCAGTTTGAGGACCTGAGGCAATCCCTGCATGATGCTAGTGGGCTGGACACCTCTCCGGAGGTGGAGTTTTGTAGGCCTGAGCCTGGCACTCATGCCGATTCTTCGTACCGGCGACTTATGTCACGGGTCACCGAGTACTTAGGATGGCCTGCTCCCCCAGGGGAGTTTGTTCAGGATAACCTTACGGATATCCTCGACATTGGTCCACCAACTGACCTGGTACTGCCATTCCTTATGGCTCTGCAGAGAAGGGTGGCAGCGGCTTGGACTGCTCCGGAGAGTCTCCCGGCAGTGAGCAAGTCTTTGCCGCGAAAATACCACCCAGCCAGTAGTGACCTCTGCTACTTGTCCAAGCGCCCTACTCCGGAGAGTTTGGTGGTGCAGGCGGCTATGGCCCCGGCAAAGCAGGCGTCGTACCCTGCCATCCCTCCTGATAGGGACGACAACCGTTTTGACGGCTGGGCGAAGAAAGTGTTTTCTGCAGGGGGTATGGCACTTCAGGCAGCCACCTCCATTTGTGCCTTGTCTCGTTTCACGCACACTCTGTGGAACTGTGTTTCCTTGGCGGCTGAACATATTCCCGAAGGGGATGAATGGGATGGTTTCCTTGCCATGGTTCAGGATGGCAAAGATGCTATGTGTGAGGCCGTTCAGTCGGGTTTGGACATGGCAGATTGCGTCAGCCGGTCCATGGCGACGAGCACCATGATACGCAGGTTTGCGTGGTTGCGGAAGTCGGGGTTTGCTCCTGATGTGCAGGCCCGGCTCCTCAACATGCCCTTTGAAGGGGAACATCTTTTTGGCAGCAAGGCTGACGAGAGCCTTGAGAGGTTGCAGACCTCCAAAGCTGCAGCAAAGTCGGACAGCAATGGAGGGGAGGTTCCTTTTGTTATTACTCATCCTTTGGTAAAGCGAGAGGAGCTGCCAGTCAAAATGGCCACCGAAGGAGTGCCAGAGTTGGAAAACAAGGTACTCGAGGTGCGAAGGCCGCTCAGGCTGTTGCCTCTTTGCCCTCCGGTAACGCCGCAGCCGCTTCAGCTCAGTCATGAGGCCATGTCCCATGGTTCGCCGGTTGGGAGAAGGCTGGCGCAGCATCTTGCAGAGTGGCGCGCCATTACTTCAGATGTGTGGGTTCTGGAGATCATAACCAATGGCTACTGTCTTCCTTTCGGCAGAGGCCTCAAGACAATCCACTGGGGAATCTCTCTTTGAAGAGTCCGGATCCGCTCCCTGCGCAGGAAATTCAATCCCTGCTGGAGAAAGGCACCATAGAACTGGTGCCTGTAGCGGAGAGGAACAAGGGATGGTATTCCCCTTATTTTTTTATTTCCAAGAAGGACGGGGGATTGAGACCCATCATGGACTTACGAGGTTTGAACAAACTCCTCAGGAAGGACAAGTTCAAGATGGTTACTCTTTCTCAAGTTCTCCAGGCCCTTCAACTTCAGGACTGGTTGGTGTCTCTCGACCTCAAGGATGCTTATTTTCATGTGCCGATCCATCCAAAGCACAAGAAGTACCTGAGGTTTGCGGTTGGCGACTCACACTTTCAGTTTCGGGTCCTGCCGTTCGGATTGACCTCCGCCCGGTGGGTCTTCACCAAGCTCATGGTAGTGGTGGCAGCGCACCTCAGGAAAGGGAGGATTCACGTCTACCCCTACCTGGACGATTGGTTGATCAGGGCGCGCTCTCCTGATCAAGTCCTGGATCATCTGTCAGTCACCTGCCACTCCCTCAACTTAAAGAAGTCCCATTTGACACCAACTCGGAGGCTCCAGTACATCGGAGCAGTGCTCAACACATCCCTGGGGCAGTGTTTTCCTCCCCAGGTGAGGGCTCATCATATTCAGCAGATGGTGCACAAGTTTCAACTTGCCCAGACTCTCCCAGCGTTCGAGTTCTTGAAACTGCTCGGCCTCCTTTCATCCTGCATTCTTCTGGTGCCAGAGGCCAGGTTGTGGATGAGATCTTTGCAGTGGGCACTCAAGCTCCAGTGGTCTCAGTACTCCGGCAGGATGTCGGACCCTGTTCAGGTGCTGTCTTCGGTCGCCCGGGCCCTTCTGTGGTGGGCCGACGAAGGCAATATGATGAGGGGCGCTCCATTTTGGCTGCCCTGGCCGGAGGTGACGATCGTGTCGGACGCATCCCTCACGGGATGGGGAGCTCATGCCAACGAGTTGACAGTCAGCGGTCGTTGGTCTCCGTCAGAGTCCAGACTCCATATCAATCTGTTGGAGCTGAGGGCTGTCAGGCTAGCACTGAAGGCTTTTCTGCCGACTGTGCGAGGAAAGAATGTCCTGATCCTGGCGGACAACACGGGGGCCATGCACTACCTCAACAAAAAGTGGGGGGCAAGGTCACTTCCTCTGTGCAGGGAGACGATGCAGCTCTGGTTCTGGGCAATCCAGCAGGAAGTTTCGATCTCGGCAGTTCATCTGGCAGGAGACGAAAACGAGGCGGCGGACGCTCTGAGCTGGCAGAGCGCGATCTCTCACGAGTGGGAGTTGGCGCAGGAGATTCTCCTGGAGATCTTCGCCCTTTGGGGGACCCCTCAAGTGGATCTCTTCGCCTCCAGTGTCAACTGGAAGGGCGAGAGGTTCTGCTCGCGGGAATTTCCTCCAAACAGAGCCTTAGGAGACGCGTTCGTGGTGGAGTGGTCATTCCCACTGCTGTACGCGTTTCCTCCAGTCCCCGTCATCCTGCAAGTACTGCAGAGGTTACAGAGGTTCGGTTCCCGGATGATCCTCATTGCTCTGGCGTGGACCTGATACCCGGACCTTCTCGACTTGTCCATCTGCCCTCCACGTCGTCTTCCCTACCGAGACGATCTGCTCTCTCACGGGAGGGGGGTCAGGTTCTCCAGCCAGAGGTCAGGTCCCTCAACCTTCACGCTTGGTTTCTGAAAGGTTGAGCTATAAGGATTGGGACCTCCCTGAAGACGTGATGGAGGTGTTGCTTTCGGCCAGAAGGCCCGCAACAAAGTCCCTGTACCGTTGCCGTTGGAGGAAGTTCTGCGACTGGTGCAGGGTTAAGAATGTGGATCCTTTTGCAATTCCTGTGGTTCTGTCTTTTTTGCTTTCTTTGGCCCACAGGGGCCTTCAAGTGGGGTACCATTAAAGGTTACCTGGCAGCGCTGTCCATATTTAAGCGCTCGTCTGAAGAGTGTTCCTATTTTAAAATTCCTTTAATTTCTCAGTTTCTGAAAGGGCTCACTAATGTGTCCCCTCCGTCACCTTTCCAGGTGCCCGGTTGGGATTTGAACCTTGTTCTCAAGTTTCTGATGGGTGCTCCGTTTGAGCCTTTGCATTCATGTCCTTTCAAACTGTTAACTCTGAAAACGGTATTTTTTGTTGCGGTCACTTCCGCTCGCAGAGTGAGTGAGTTACAGGCACTTTCAGTTAAGCCACCCTTCACTGTGTTTCATAAGGACAGGGTTGTCCTTAGAGTTCGTCCTTCTTTTCTTCCGAAGGTGGTGTCGGAATTTCATTTAGGCCAGAAGGTTGTTCTTCCGGCATTTTATCCTCCTCCACATCCTGGTAAGGAAGAGGAGAGGCTCCATAGGCTTGAACCTAGGAGAGCGTTAAGCTTTTATATTTCACGCTTGTCCCGGGTCAGAGTGGAAAATCAGCTCTTTATTGGTTACGCTGGAAAGCGTTTGGACAGGCTGTGACGAAACAGACTTTGTCTCGCTGGATTATTTTGGCTATCTCTGAGTGTTACCGGTCGGCTTACGGGCCCATTCTACCAGGGGTATGCCTGTCTCTACTGCCCTGCAGAGGGGTGTTCCTATTCGCAACATCTGTGATGCAGCCACCTGGGCTTCGGTACATACTTTGTACATCACTATTCCCTCGATTCCATCCGGGGGCAGGATCTGGCTTTTGGCAAGGTGGTCCATTAATCCGCAATTTGATTGGGCATGCTAAATTTCTGTTTTCTAAATTTTTTTCCCACCTCCTTGCATTGGTACTGCTTTGGGAGCCTGTCATAGATATGGAATACGTCGGAGGACCCAATCCCCTCGAAGAACAAGTTACTCTCTTACCTGGTAACGTTCTTTCTATGGGATGGTCCGACGACGTATTCCATATCGCTCCCTCCCTACCTTCCCCGCTACAGAATTTCTTATGCGATTGCAGCTTACGTTTCCGCAAGGCTTTGTGTGTCAGACTGGCAGAAGACTGGTGGCACAAGTTCTGGGAAAAAACTACAACTGAGGCTACGGGCGTTGTGCGTCCTACTTATAACATCCAGTGATGTCGGCCGTCGGAGGAGGTCCTCGAAGGCGGCGTATCGACGTCATCGATGCAGGACGCAGACGCCAAAGATTTTCCCAAGCAGCACAGCTGTGGTGATTACTGTCATAGATATGGAATACGTCGTCAGACCATCCCATCGAAAGAACGTTACCAGGTAAGAGAGTAACTTGTTCTTCTCTTCGACCCCTCCAACTCTGCGGTCCGGTTTCAAGACCTGCCGGCACTGCAAGTCCAAGATGTTGCTCACCGACCCCCACCGCATTTGTTTGTGGTACCTCGGCGAGTTGCACAACACCGACGACTGCTCGAAATGCCAGTGGCTGACTGCAAAGGCCTTGCGGGAGCAGAAGGGGAAGCTACAGATGGGACCACGTACCAGCCCACGGCGCTGTCGGCACCTGTGTCAACATCGACGCCTTCAGCGATTTCGACAGTGAGGTTGTCAACACTCTCGACGTCGAAACCTTCAGCGCTTTCTGCGCCTTTGGGATATTTTTCTCGGAATTTGCTGGTGGAGTACCCTGACATTGTGGACCCCTGAGGAAGGCTAGCTCGAAGTCGGTGAAGCCGGTTTTGGCCTCCAGGCCCTCTTCTGTCCCCAGACCTGGTTTTCAACCCCCTCTGGATGATATTTTTGAAAAGGAGGAAAGGTCTGAGGTTGAGGAACCAGGTGACCTTGATGATGCTCTGATTTTTTTGGGGGGACAGTCAGTTGGAGGAGTTGAGACAGACCCTCCATGATGCAAGTGGACTGGACACTTCCCCGAAAGTGGAGTTTGGTAGACCTGAGCCTGGGGCACATGCAGAGTCTACTTATAGGAGACTCATGGCACAAGTCTCGGAGTATCTGGGCTGGTCTAATTCTCCAGAAGACTTTGTGCAAGATGATCTGACGGACATCTTGGATCAAGGTCCGTCCTCTGACCCTGTTTTGCCATTTCATTCTACCTTGCAGAAAAGGGTGGCAGCTGCTTGGCAGTCCCCGGAATCTCTTCCGGCTCTGAATAA
Source organism: Ambystoma mexicanum (assembly GCF_040938575.1). Lineage (NCBI taxonomy): Eukaryota > Metazoa > Chordata > Amphibia > Caudata > Ambystomatidae > Ambystoma > Ambystoma mexicanum. The sequence continues at coordinate 528,154,201 of NC_090925.1, forward strand.
AAATCTTACTAAGAAATACCACCCTTCCATTAGCGACCCCAGCTATTTGTCTACTCAGCCCACTCCTGAGAGTTTGGTGGTTCAGGCGGATACGGCCATCTTGAGGCAGGCGGCGTACCTTACCATCCCTCCGGATACGGATGACAAGCGTTTCGACGGTTGGGCACGTAAGGTGTTTTCTGCTGGGAGCATGGCCTTGAAATCGGCCAACTCCGCATGTGCCTTGGCAAGGTTTACACACACTGTGTGGTCTTGTGTTGCTTTTGCAGCTGAGCGTATTCCCTAGGGGAAAGAAAGAGGTGGTTTCCTTGCTATCGTGCAGGATGGCAAGGATGCCATGTGTGAGGCCCGTCAGTCGGGTTTGGATACGGCTGGCAGTGTAAGCCAGTCCATGGCTGCGAGCACCGTTATACGCAGATTTGCGTGGTTGGGATTTGCTCCAGATGTACATGCCTGTCTTCTGAACATGCCCTTTGATGACGCTCATTTATTTGGCAGCAAGGCTGACGTGAGCCTTGAGAGATTGCAGACCTCAAAAGCTGTGGCAAAGTCTTTAAGCGCCACGGTGCGTCAACTTCTGCCTTTTTGTACATGGGGACAGCAGTGGAGGGGAGGTTCTTTTCGTTTCTACTCCTCCTTTGGTAGAACGAGAGGGGCCGCCAGTCAAAGAGGCCAGCGAAAAAGTACCCGTGGTGGTCAAGAAAAATGTGGTGCCAAGGCCGCTCAGGCAGCTGCCTCTTTGCCTTCAGGCACTGCCGCAGCTGCTTCCAAACAATCGTGAAGCCATGTCGCATGGTTTGCCGGTTGGGGGCAAACTGTCTCAGCATCTCGAAGAATGGCGGGCCATTACTTCAGATGGATGGGTTCTGGATACCATAGCCCACGGCTACTGCCTTCCCTTCCTTCAGCGGCCTCACGACAATCCACCGGGGCACCATTCTTTGAAGAGTCCGGATCCGCTCCTTGCGCAGGAAATCTTGTCCCTACTGGAGAAAGGTGCCATAGAACTGGTGCCTGTAGCAGAGAGGAACAAGGGTTGTTATTCCCCATTATTTTTTGATCCCAAGGAAAGACGGGGTATTGAGACCCATCATGGACTTGCGTTGGTTGAACAAACCTCTCAGGAAGGACAAGTTCAAGATGGTCACTGTTTCTCAAGTCCTCCAGGCCCTTCAACTTCAGGATTGGTTGGTGTCTCTGGACCTCAAGGATGCTTACTTTCATGTGCTGATTCATCCCGCGCCCAGAAAGTACCTGAGGTTTGCGGCTGGCGACTCACACTTTCAGTTTCGGGTCCTGCCGTTCAGATTGACCTCCGCCCGAGGGTCTTCACCAAGCTCATGGTGTTGGTGGCAGCGTACCTCAGGCGAGGGGGGGGATTCACGTCTACCCCTACCTGGACGCTTGGCTGATCCGGGCATGCTCTCCCAAGCTAGCTTTGACTCATCTCGGTGTCACCTGCTGCACCCTTCACAATCTGGGCTTCTCCCTGAATTTAAAGAAGTCGCACCTGACACCTTCCCAACAGCTCCAGTACATCGTGCTGTGTTGGACAGTCCTTGGGGAAGTGTTCGCCTCCCAAGGTAAGGGCTCATCACATTGTACAGATGGCGGGCAAGTTTCAACATGCCCAGAGTCTCCCGGCTTTTGAGTTCTTAAGGTTGCTCATGGCTTCCTGCATTATTCTGGTGCCAGAGGCCAGGCTGCGGATGAGATCCCTGCAATGGGTCCTCAAGATGCAGTTCTCTGGCAGGATCACGGATCCTGTTCAGATCCAACGCTCGGTCTCCCAGGACCTTCTCCAAGGGAACCTGATTAAGGGGGAACCGTTTTGGCAACCCTGGCCGGAGGTGACTGTAGTGACGGACACTTCCCTCACAGGATGAGGTGCTCATGCCAACAACTTGATTGCCAGCAGTCGTTGGTCTCCGTCAGAGTCCAGACTTCACATCAATCTGTTAGAGCTTCGAGCCATCAGGCTGGCCCTGAAGGCTTTTCTGCCCTCGGTACGGGGGAAGAGTGTCTTGGTCATGACGGACAACACAGTGGCCATGCATTACCTCAACAAAAAAGGGGTGGCAGGGTCACTCCCGTTGTGCAGAGGTGGAGAGAGGCAATGCAGCTCTGGTTCTGGGCCATCCAAAAGGAAATTTCGATCTCAGCAGTACATCTGGCCGGTGAAGAAAATACGGCGACGGGCGCTCTGAGCAGGCAGAGCACAGTCTCTCACGTGTGGGAGTTGGCTCAGGAAGTCCTTCAGGAAATCTTTGCCCTTTGGGGAACCCCGCAAGTGGATCTCTTTGCCACCAATGTCAACCAGAAGTGCAAGAGATTCTGCTCAAGGGAATCTCCTCCAAGAGGATCCTTAGGAGACACGTTCGTGGTGGATTGGTCATTCCCACCGCTGTACGCGTTTCCTCCAGTCCCCATCATTCCTCAAGTGTTGCAGAGGTTACGGAGGTTCGGTTCCTGCATGATACTCATTGCTCCAGATTGGGCCAGGAGAGCGCGAAACCCGGACCTTCTGGAAATGCCCATCTGCCCTCCAAGCCGTCTTCCTGGCCGAGAGGATCTGCTCTCGCGCGAGGGGGTTGGAGGGGCTGGGGTTAGGTCCTCCATCCAGAGGTCAAGACTCTCCACCTTCACGCTTGGTATCTGAAAAGTTGAGGTATAAGGATTAGGACCTCCCGGATGACGTGATGGAGGTGTCGCTTTCGGCCAGGCGGCCTGCAACAAAATATGTGTATCGTTGCCGTTGGTGTAAGTTCTGCGACTGGTGCAGGGATCACAATGTTGATACTTTTCAGTGCTCCATTCCTATGGTTTTGTCTTTCTTGCTTTCTTTGGCCCACAGGGCCTTCAAGTGGGTACCATTAAAGGTTACCTGGTGGCGCTGTCTATCTTTAAGCGCTCGTCTGAAGAATGTTCTTACTTTAAGATTCCTTTGATTTCTCAGTTTCTTAAAGGACTGACTAATGTATTCCCGCCGTCCCCTTTCCAGGTGCCGGTTTGGGATTTGAATTTGGTTTTGAGATTTCTCATGGGTGCTCCGATAGAACCTTTGCACTCTTGTCCTTTGAGATTACTGTCTCAAGACTGTGTTCTTGGTTGCGGTTGCTTCCGCTGGCAGAGTGAGTGTATTGCAAGCACTTTCAGCTAAGCCACCCTTTACTGTGTTTCACAAGGACAGGGTTGTACTGCGAGTACGTCCTTCGTTTCTACCTAAGGTAGTCTCTGAATATCATTTGAGTCAAAAAGTGGTTCTTCCATCTTTCTACCCTCCTACTCATCCTGCCCTCCTCCTCATCCTGGTAAGGAAGAGGAGTGTCTCCATCGGTTAGATCTTAGGATAGCTTTTAGGTTTTAAATTTATAGGATGTCCAGGGTCAGAGTGGACGATCAACTCTTTGTAGGATATGCTGGACACCGATTAGGCCAGGCTGTTACCAAACAGACCTTGTCCAGGTGGATTATACTTACCATTACGGAGTGTTACCGTTTGGCGGGTAAAAAGACCCTCCTGAAGGGTTGAGAGCTCGTTCCCCTTGGGGCGTGGCTACTTCCACCACCCTCCAGCGGGGTGTTCCTATTAGGAATATTTGTGATGGCGCTACTTGGGCTTCAATACATACATTTGTAAAACATTATTCCCTCGATACAATCCATGGTCCGGATATGGCCTTTGGGAAGGCGCTTCTTTATTCCGCAATCTAATTGGGTATTCTAAATTCTTTTCCCTCCTCCATTTGGTACTGCTTTGGGAGTCTGTCAAAGATGTGGAATGTGTTGGAGGATACAATCCATTCGAAGAACAAGTAACTTACCAACTGGTAACGTTCTTTCGACTGGATGTTCTTCCAACGCATTCCACATCGCCCTCCCAGACTGCCCCTCAGGAGAATGTCCTATGCGATTGCAGCTTCCGCAAGGCTAAATGCAGTCCAGCAGGCATCGAAATGGTGTCGCACGTTCTGGGGGAAAAACGCAAACTGAGGCTGCGGGTGCCGTGCATCCTATTTATAACATCCTGTGACGTTGTCCTCGACGGAGGCCCCCGACGGACATGGACCTGACGCCATCGACGCAGGACGCCCTCTGCCGAAAAAGTTTCCAAAGTGCACAGCTGTGGACATTACATGTCAAAGATGTGGAATGGTTTGGAGGAACATCCAGTCGAAAGAATGTTACCAGTTGGTAAGTAACTTGTTCTTCTGCTACAATAACTTTAGACACTGGAAGAAATCCGCAGAAACTCTTCATAATCCGCTGTTTGTCTAGTTCTCTCCAAACTGTCCCTAGCTAGGGTTGCTTTTTTGGACGTAAAAGACTTGCCAGGAAACAGTCTCTAGAACCTTGAACTAAGCTCATGTTGCACTAACCACTTATTGTCCGTTTAACCTGTTGAAAACCGCATGACTGTGCAATTACCGATAATACGATAACCTTGTCTTTCTCTTTTCTAACGTTGGTACAAATGTAACCGTGAGCAAATACAAAAGTGCAGTGCCCTTTGAAGTGTATTATCTAGTATTCCTGAGTGTTCTATTGTAAATGTCTGCAGTATTTAAAGTGATTCTGGTGTAAATATAATAAATACACTTATATTTATATAAAAGATGTATGTGCTTCTTTGTTGTGCCTGTCTAGCTAAGATTCAGTTTACTTACCTATAGCTCACATCTTCCTCTTAAGATAAGCCTGACTGCTCTGCCACAATACCAAGGTCCTGAGCTAGTACAGAGCTAGTACAGACTGATGCTAAGAAATGGGGATCTACAAACAACGGGGATAGCTTACTAAAGTCTTACTACCAATAGGACTATAGGGAACCTCCTCCAACAGCGGGTATGGAACTACACAACCTCGGCTATCCGTAGTCCTTTGTAGCCCTGAATATATCTGCTAATATTGACAAAACGGTGGGGAATAAAATGCTTTCCTGCTCCCCCAGTCCCTGAACAAGTGCCCCCTCATCTGTGCCAGTTCCTCCAATCCCCAGGTGGCCTCATCACCACCCCTCTCCCGTTCCCCCCACTACACACTCTGTTTCTGTGACAGTGGGCTTTGAGATGTCGGCTATTCGAGACTACAGAAAGTTTTGTGTTGCAAACACAGTTCCTGTACCCCCTCCAAATTTCACTTGGTGCCCTCTAACGCGCCCCCACCCCCAGCCTGATGGCATTTGCATGTTTTTGACCTGCAAATAGATTGTTGACTGTGTTTCATTTTCCCATATCCTTGGCTCTAGCCACCAATATCTCTCGCATCGAGAGAAAAACAAGATGGCGAGTGTTTCATTTTTTTTAAAACACTGTTTTGGGTGAATCCCTGAGATATAGCTATCTATTTTTGAGAAGGGGCCACCCCCTTTGCTGTGAAATATTAAATAACTATTGCACAGAATTACCCCAAACCACGCATGGATCGTGAGTCAATGCTTTGTGACCAAGTTGTTTCAGACCTGGTACAAATCCATCCAGCGGTTTGGGCTGTGCGCCTTGGAAAAATGTATCTTGTTTGTCTATGGGAAAAGGAATGGGAAGTAGGCTGCACTTTTGGGGGGAAAAATGTTTTTGTCTTAATGTGAGAAACCTGAAGGTGTCTCCCTGACCAGTCCACGGGGATATGTCATCCAGGTGGCCAGGACACAGCCATTGCTATTGGATCCAGTTCCTGGGGATGGACTAGTGAGGGAAGATCACATGGTTTAGGGGGGTTCTTCGGGTAGTGGAAGTGGGACACCAGGTGAGGCGTGGTATTCCCCCTTCTTGTAACTCCTTTTTCCTGACCTACCCTGTAGGATACTCAAACGCTCTCTCTCACCCTTCCTACACGAACATTCTCCAACACCACAGAAGACTATGGACAAACACCAAAGCCGTTTACCAGACATGTCCCAACATCAGGGTCAGGCAATTGACCAGGATCACACACACATGACGGCCCTTTCTTTTCCCCGCAGGGATAAAAGGTGGAGCACATGAGCACGGCAGACTGCACGACGAGACAGCTACCCAAGCACAGCAGTTCAGGAGGAGGAGAAAATCAGCGAATATCGAAAGGCTGACGAGGAGAGAAGCAACCATGGCCTTTCCAACCCAGACTCGGGAGACCTCCGCAGAAGGAACCGTAAGACTGTGGACAATAGCTCAAATGTGTTGCAGATTTCAACGGTATACAGAGCGTTTCTACGCTGATAAGTGGCACTGAGCTAGTCGCCTGCTACCTTGACTCCAGATACAAGGAAAGCCAAGCGGTTCATCACAGCCAGTGAGTCGAGGGAAGAACCAATAAGAAACTGAACTGTGTTGAATGAAAGACACAAATGGCACATTTCCCAGAGAACTGTACATTTTTTGGGGAAGACAAGCTGCAGAGGGAATCGGCACCATGTGGGTGGTCACTCAAGAGACTCTAAGTCTTTGACTGACAAACTGTTGAGAAATCAAGAAGTGAATCATGCATCAAGTGTAGAAGGAAAATAACTTTGAAGTGGTAAGAGTGAACCCGAAGGAGGGATGCCACTAAAGAGGGACAAAATCTAAAGTCCCAAGAAACAGTGTGTTGACGAAAGTGAACACGGCAGAGGGGAGTCCACGAGAAACTTTAAAAAGACATTTTCAAAAACCCAGAGGGAACCCGACAGCAGGGAGGCTAACGTTCGAAAAGGATCTAAGCCCAGAAGAGGGAGATCCCTAGGTGAGAAGCCATCACCCCAACGACGCGTAAAAGCAATCGAGAATTTACTTTAAAGTATCAGCCTCCTTGCTTGTATTCAAGAGGAGTCTGAGCCCAGAAGAGGGGGACCCAGGGGTGAAGAATCATCCCCTCAAGTGTAAAAGGAAAATAACATTTTGCTTTTTTTAGTTTTGGAACGTATCCGGCCCTCAGAAGCATGAAAATTAAACCCCCGAAGGTTCTGATATCCATAAGAACTGTTTTGGGATTTAAGCCCGGAAGAGGGGGTGGTCCAAGGGTGAAGAGGCATCGCCCACCGAACATTTGAAAGGAACTTTTTGTTTGTTATTCTGGAGCCTATAAAGTCCTCAGGGGCAAGAGACATTTTGTAGACTTAACAACTGACGGCCCTGTTACCTGAAGCAGAAAAATCGTCTCGTGCTGGGGTAGCTCGAGCGTATGCTGTGCTCAAAAGTCCTACCTTGTCCTGTGCTCAAAATGTGGGGAAGGGAGACCCCCTCACCCCTTGTGCATCACATCCTGACCTATTATTTGGGAACAATTCTCTCTTTTTTGTGACTCCTATCCCACACTCTTTTTGGTATTTCGTTGTAAGGATTGGAAATAGTTTTTTTGGTTGTTTTTGGTTTTTTAGTATAGGCCCTTTTATTTTGACTAGACGCCACTAGGACTGCCTTATTTTGATTTGATTGTCATAGCGTGTTCCCATCTTAGATTTCTTAGATATTTGCATTGCAACAAACTGCACCACGCCTGGGTGAGGCGTCAGGTTGGGAGAAAGCAGAGAAGGTCTCATTATGCAGCAGCACACAGCAGCATACCAACTCTCTTTCCATTCCCCCATCCCACCCAACGTCTGCTGTGGAGTATGTCAGCCAGCCAGCCACCAGTGCCCATTCTCAGTGCAATTTACTTCAGCGTATCAAGCGATAAGCGAATCAGAACAGCAACCTACAGGTTCATTGATTTCCAACAATTGATGAGTGTTAACATGTCTGTCTACAGAACCAGTGCCTTCTTGCCATTTCCAAAAATACTGCTACTTTCAACCATTCTTGATGCACACTCTTTTCTTTCACATATGTATATCACCCCGATTATTCTGTAATATTGTGGCCCTATTCATGTGTACTGAAGTAGAACCTGTCCCCTGAAGGTCATCAGTGAAATCGAAGTCAAAAACTAACATAATTTCATCCAACACTCAACCTCTTGCTTTCCATTCATTTAACATACTCTCTCTCACCCATCCATCCTTCACCCTCATTCACAGTCCAGCCAACGCTCACTCAATGTCACACACAAATCTATCGATTCCTCCAGCACTCACCCTCACTTTCACTAATCCATTCATCCATGCATCCAGCACTGGCCCTGTGGCCCACTCAGTCACCATCCATCCAGCACACACCAATGCATCCATCACACAGCCACTCACCCACCAATCCATGATTCTATCATTCTCTCACTTAACATTACTTTCACCCATCTGTCAACCTTCCAATTCACCCCTCGCTCACTAATCCATGTATTCATCCATTAAGCACTCGCCCTCTTACTTACAATCCATTTGTCACTCGTCCTCTCATGCTCTTACAAATCAATCCATCAATACATTCATACATCCTTCCCTCGTCCTCTCACCACACAACTTCTTGCAGCTCTGAAAAATGCAGTTTCAGATCCTGCCTCTTTACAAATATATCTTCGGGCACACGTTACATTGTCGGCTTTGATTTGCACATTGAATCGAATGGCAAGCAACTTTTCATATCCACCATAACATGAGGCTACCAACAGCGAACAGGCACCTGTGCCTACAATCAGCATATTTTAGACATCGCCCAATAACTACAGGGTAATCCGTACATGTTCTGTGCATGCAGGGATCTCTGTGTATGCTTTGGACAGGCTCACTGCATGTTTTTGGCACCTGGAGGTTAAATGCATGGTTAGGAAAGCTGGCGTCTCAAAATAATTTCCAGTAATAAGTTTCACTCTTGATTGAAGTGTTTGAAACCCACTAATGCAGACCATAAACCAGTAACTTGGGCTTACTCTTCACTTACGATAACTATCACCCCAACTTGCACCCCACAACTAGGGCCGCCCAGGTGGGCACCTCTGTTAGGTAAGAATTGGTGCAGTCCAACTGGTGAGGAATACACAAGACTTATCTGCCTGGTATTAGGTAACCCACCTTTTAATATACGCCTGTACTGAACAAGTTGGTAGTGTTACTGAGCAGCCAGACTTATCTTAAGAGGGTTAATGTGAGCTGTAGAGCTGTACAATTGAAATCAGTAAGTACAAGTAACACTTACCCACTTAGTTATATATACATATTTATTTATAATATACACAAGGTTTAAAAAAGCATTCTTTAAAAAGCGTTATCCACTAGTAACATTCAATCAAAGTTTGGATTCAGTTTGTAAAGTACAATAACAGTAGCAGCTACATACTTTATGCCAACACATTTTCCAGCACACTGATGTGACTTCAGTTAAGGTCAGTATTGCAATTATTTTCAGTTACCATTCAGTTATTGAGTTGTAAGAAAAGGAAAGGTTACAATAAGACTGAGAACATACTTTCAACAGTTTGTAAAAGAATTACAATCTCCTAAAGTGAGGCAGGTACACTTTTATCCCGGCAATAATAGTAATCACATTTATAACCTATGAGGGAATAAGTATTGGCAGTCAGTAGGTTCAGTGGAGTGCCTTTAGGGAGCTAAAACAGCCAAAGTCAATGGACAAAGTCAATAGTTCTGATGCACTTCTTAGATAAAGTCTTGAAAGTTCAGAGGAAATCACAGTAACTCAAGTGAGCTAATATGTAGAGAGCACATGCTGTTAGGCCAGTGTAGGTTTAGTTGGTATCAACTCTAAAGTGAAAAAAAGCACTGTGCTGGATAGGAAGCACAATTTATGGGTAAAAGGTGAAAACCCCAAGCCCCACAGTACCTGTGATTCGAAGAAAAATGTTCCAGCTGGATTCCTCCTTGCTACAGCTTGGCAGACCCTTGTTCCTGGACCTTGGTTGTGGTGACAAAAGGATGGATGCCTGGCAGGCTCCTGCAGCAGTACTCTGGAGAGGGACTCCTCAGCTACAGATTTCTTTTGTTTCAGCAGCACTTCAGTGTTTTGGCGCCTTTTGCTCAGCGTCAATGAAGAACGAATATCTCTGGTTGGAAGAAGTTTGTTCCCTCGTTCCTGGACTCTGGTGAGGGGACTTTGGATCAAGATTGCCTGTCTCTGTAGGGTCCTCGGGATGCCCATGAAGATTTGTCCAGTTTCGAACTTCGCAGGACGATGCACTTGTCAATGGTCACAGGAGCCCTGGCATTGGACTTCTGCAGCTCTGGTGAGGCACAGCAAGTCAGAGGTAGCGCCAAATGGAAGCTTGTCTTGAGGCTCGTTGGTCCCCCCAGCCCAAGGGAGGAAGTTATCCTTTATGGGTCTTCCCAGTCCGTATGAAAACAGGCCAGCACAGATGCAGGACTTCACTGAGCACTTTGCGGTCCGGGAGGTTGCTGCTGGCGCCTTGTCATGTCTTCTTCTTTGGATGTTCCTCTGCAGTGGTCGACTCTGTCTGTAGTGCCAAAAACCTTGCTTTTATGCAAATATATATTTCTGATGTTTGTTAATCTGCTTAGAATCACATGCTGTGCATAGGTCCGACATCCAGTGGTCACTGCGGAGTATTGCATTTTGTTTTTCGTAGTCGAAAAGGGACGTCGACAAGGCGTGTCTGTAACACTATCCCTATAGTGAAGTGCGTTGTACCCATAATCCCTCACGCGTCGAGGTCCCTCAGATTGTTTTTTTCCGCCCAGCTTCTGGTCGCCTTACGCGGAGCTCCTAGAGAGACATTGCAAATACCTACTATCAGACCTCGGTCCTTAATTATACTTATTATATTGTTAAAGATCCCTCCCCTCGACGTTAGCTGTGAAGCTGTTTCTCCGCCGAGCAAGTTTTCGACGGAGGGGAAGAGACGGAGGAGATCCTTCGGCGCTGCCGAACACGTGGCCTGGCCTCGCCGGCCAACATACAGTAGGGAGAGTGGGGGTTCGAACTTTTATCTTCTCTTTGAGAATGTCTTTCTTTCTCCCCTATCTTTCCCTTGGGGTTGTTATCACCAGTTATTATTGCCTCAGCTATGGATAGGACACCTTTTAAGTTTTGCCCACGCTGTAGGGGCAAATACACTTGGAAGGACAAACACAAGCTCTGTAATCGTTGCTTGCCCCTCGATCATAAGGAGGACAGCTGTGCGGCCTGTAAGCTCTTGAAACCAAGAACTCTTAAAGAACGCAAAGTTAAGAGGTGGGCGGACTACGCTATGTCGAAGTCAGTTTCCTCACCCGCCGCCGCTGTTACAGAAAGTGACGAGGAGGGTGATAACTCGACGTCCGTTACGGAAGTCATTAACCCCCAGAAGGAGCGCTCGCGCTCCTCGACGTCCGTCCCCGGCCCCGACGGGCTCGCCTCACGCCCTGCTCATGGGGATGGACACCCCGGCGACAGGGACGCACACAGACCCCATAGGCCTAAGCACACAACCCACGGCTCTTCTTCGTCGAAGACGAAGGATCCATCAGCACCGAAGGGGACGCAGGGCACTCCGGCGTCTACCTCAGACCGTAAGGGTCTCAAGCCCCACCCGCAAACGCAGTCGCGACCAGCGATTGGGCTTTCATCAAACACGGGCGCTACCCCAAAATCATCCGACGTAACGCTCCATAGAGCGGCCGTCGAGGAACAACGCGTAACGCAGGCAACGTCGACACTAGAGTCCTCTACTGACAAACTCGTTGTCGAGAGCCTGGCGAGAATTGTTTCCGAAGACACACTTAAGCGGACGAAGAAACAAACGTCGAATACCGCACAAAAAGCTATAGAAACGCCGAAAAAGCATAAGAGTAGCCAGGAACTGCCCCTTTCATCTAAGGGCACTTCGGAACTACCGGAGGGCTTTTCAGATGGCGACGGAAACCTTTCTTCAACGTTGTGGGAGCGTTCTAAGCGTTTGGAAGGTGAAAACACTGATTTCCCCCCTCTAGACTATTCAGGGGTCCCCCTTGAGATCCTTGAAAGACTCCATTCTTGTATGGAGAAAATGGAAAGGTTTTTGGGAAACCAAAACCCACCCACACCCAAAAGACTAAGGCTGTTTCCCCCTTCTACAGACGTATATGACCTCACTGAAGAGGAGCAATACCTCCAGGAAGATGAATGTTTGGGTGGAGAGGAAGAACATGAGGAAGAGGGGTTTGAAGAAGATCCTTACACTAGTGCAGGAGCTTTCGAAGAAGATACAGCTACCTCGCAGCCTTGGCAATCCCCATCAGTGCACTCACACCCTGATGTCTTTCACCCTTCTCCTCCCAAGGATTCACCTATTGGAAACACCTCTCCCATAGATGACCAACCTTCACTAAAGGCTCTATTGCGCAAGGCAGCAGCGCATTTTGAAATAGACACAGGGGAGACTCTTCCTGACATAGACTTTGTAGAGAAAGTTATTAAAGAAAAAGCCCCTGTTAGTCAGTCTATTCCGCTCCTGGCTTCTATAAAGAGAAGAATAACTCCTTCCCTTTCCAATCCTGCCTTAGTCAGAGGGGTCAACCCTCGGATAGAAAAGCTCTTCAGCCCTTCGCCCTCTGACCCGTTGTACATCAGAGGCCATTCTATTCCGGACTCCCTCGTAGTTACTAATACAAGGAAAAGAGCAGGCGTACCACTATCCACTAGTGAGGCACCACCTGACAAAGAGGGCAAAAAGCTCTACGCACTTGGGAAGAGAATCACGACGTCCGCCGCCTTTTCAACTAGGATTGCAAATAACAATTCCCTACTAGCTAGCTACGCAGATGCACAGTGGAGCAAGCTGCGCAGCGAAGCAGAGGACGCACCAGAACCCCTGCGTTCACGCCTGTTAGCTACAATCTCAGAGGGAACTCTTGTAAACCAGGGCATCGTAAAGAACTCCTTAGATGCCGCAGAGATGGCTGGCCGTTCCCTGGTTCAGGGAACACTTCTCAAACGCCATGTCTGGCTGCGCAATTCGGGATTTAAGCCGGAAACCCAGCCTTCCCTGATAAATAAGCCCATAGAAGAAACACATCTGTTTGGGAAAGCAGTTGATGAGGCCCTAGAACATGCGAAGAAAGAGTTTGATACCATCAAAACTCTTGACCAAATTTCTAGGCCCCCTAACAGACGCGGCTATGGCAATAGACGCTCCTTTCGTGGCCAACGCAAGCAGCAAAACCAACAGCAATTTTACTCTGCTACCAACTGGCCCTCTAACCAGGGTAACAACACCCAGTTCAGTCAAAGAGGCCAACGCCGTGGCAGGGGAAGAGGTCGCGGCTCCAGCCCCAAAGGTTCCACGCCCAATACCAACAAATGACCCGAAGATTCGGGTCCCCTCCCATGCATCACCGGTCGGGGGCCGGCTAACATTGTTCCTTTCAGCATGGGAGGGAATATCGTCAGACCGCTGGGTATTATCCACCATAGCCCACGGATACTGCATCGAATTCAACGGTTCCCCGAAGTACAGACCCCCACGGAACCGACGCATGACACCGGAACACCTCACCATTCTTCTACAAGAAGTAGAAGAGCTACTGAAAAAAGAAGCTATAGAGGCTGTCCCCCTATCTCAGGTAACAGAGGTATTTATTCAGTGTACTTCCTTGTACCCAAAAAGGACTTAACCATGCGCCCTGTATTAGATCTGCGCCCAGCGAACAAGTTTGTCAAACCCCAAAAGTTTCGTATGGTGACCTTGCAGGAAGTAATCCCACTGTTATCACAGGGGGATTACATGACAACACTGGACATGAAAGATGCATACTTTCATATTTTAATGTTGCCAGCGCACAGAAAATACCTCAGGTTCAAGATAGAGAACAAACACTACCAGTTCAGAGTACTACCCTTCGGGATAGCATCTGCACCAAGGGTATTCACGAAAGTACTGGCAGTGGCAGCGGCCCACCTGCGCAGGTTATCCATCCCGGTATACCCTTACCTCGACGACTGGCTCATAACAGGGGATTCTTACGAAACATGCTTCTCCAATACCCAAAAGACTGTAGACCTTTTGTTCCAACTGGGCTTCTCCATCAACGAAAAGAAGTCCAGCTTAGACCCCAGCCAAATCAAACAATTCCTAGGTGCTCTAATTCAAACAAAGGACGGCCTCGTCTTCCCCTCCAACGAGAGAGTCCAAAACATGCTGTTTCAGATCCCCCATTATGTGGCAGGTCGAGAGGTGACGGTACGCAAAGCAATGCGCTTGCTAGGAATGATGGCGTCATGTATTTATTTGGTACCTCACGCGCGCCTGCGCCCAATGCAAGAGTGGCTCAACAGCCAGTGGTGTCAGGCCAGCGGACAATGGGACGATCTAGTGGTGGTCTCGCAGGCCTTGGTTCTCTCACTACGGTGGTGGACAAAAGAAAACCTGTTATTAGGGAAAACTTTTGCCGCAGTGGAAGCCACTCTAACCACAGACGCATCCCTTACAGGATGGGGGGCTCACCTATCCCATCACCCTGCTCACGGAGCGTGGACTCCGAGCTTAGCATCCAAGCATGTAAACCTGCTGGAACTACTAGCGGTGTTCAAAGCACTGAAAGCCTTTCAGGAACACCTACAAGGAAAGACAGTGATGGTCCTCACAGACAGCACCACAGCCATGTACTACCTCAACAAGCAAGGGGGCACTCACTCTCCAGGACTGTCCAGGCTGTCCCAGAACATCTGGAAGTGGGCTCTCAAACACAACATGTTCCTACTATCACAACATGTACCAGGGGAACTCAATCTGCTAGCAGACGAACTCAGCAGAGACTTCCCCCTGCCCGTAGAGTACGAATGGCGATTACAAGAAGACATCGTCTTCGACGTCTTCACACAGTGGGGTTTCCCAGAAATAGACCTGTTTGCAACTCTGGAAAACTCTCAATGCCAAGATTACGCCTCCAGGTACCCCCAGAACCAGTCCAAGGGGAACGGTCTATCGATTCCATGGTCAAGGAAATTTGTTTACGCTTTTCCCCCGACTCCCCTTCTCACCAAGATAGTGCACAAGATGCACCAGGAACAAGTTACCATGATACTGGTGGCCCCTATGTGGGCCCGACAGCCAAGGTTCGCTCACTTGTTGATGTCTCTATCTCCTCCAGTGAAACTGCCCTGCCCGTACAACATGCTGTCACAAGACAGGGGCAGGACACTGCACCCATGCCCTCAGACCATGAACTTAGCAGCCTGGCTCCTGAGGTCATAGAATTTGGACATTTACAACTTCCACAGAGGTGCATGGACATCCTCAGAGAGGCCAGAAAGCCTAACACTCGTCACTGCTATTCTAGCAAATGGAAAAGATTTGTCATCTGGTGTAGAGGGAAGAGTATCGACCCCGTTGACTGCTCTCCCACACAAATTATTCTGTACCTGACCCATTTACTGGACTCGGGTCTAGTATTCAATTCTATTAAAGTACACCTGGCAGCGCTTTCTGCTTACACCACTTCACAACTCAAAGTATCGTGGTGGAAGATCCCAGTAATCAAAGCCTTCATGGAAGGGGTAAAGAGAATACACCCTCCAATAGCAAACCCAGCTCCCGGCTGGGATCTAAATGTGGTACTCACCAGGCTCATGGGGTCACCCTTTGAACCCATGCACAAGGCAACTCTTAAAGATCTCACTCTTAAGACTGCTTTCCTAATAGCTATTACCTCCATTAGGAGAGTAAGTGAACTACAGGCCCTTTCGGTTTTAGACCCCTTTGTAACAGTTCACAAGGATAAAGTGGTTCTACGCACACACCCAAGGTTCGCACCGAAATTCATCTCCAAATTCCATGTCAACCAGTCTATAGAACTACCAACGTTCTTTCAAAATCCTTCAAATCTAGGAGAAAAAAGCCTGCATACACTTGATGTGCGCAGAGCTGTCATGTTTTACATGGAAAGAACTAGTCCACTGAGAAAGACTAATCAGTTCTTTGTCTCGGTGGCAGCAGGAAGAGAAGGAGATGCAGTTTCAAAATCCACTATATCTAGATAGATTGTACAATGCATCACTCTCTGTTACACTCTTGCTAAGAGAGAACTACCCTTCAAGCAAAGAGCACACTCTACTCGAGGCACTAGGGCATCCATAGCATTCATTGCAAATGTTCCCCTTGAGTCCATCTGCAAAGCGGCAACCTGGAGTTCTGTACACACCTTTACAAAACACTACTGTCTAGTTGCCCACTCTAGATCTGATTCCCAGGTGGGACAAGCAGTATTAAGACATCTTTTCTCTACTGTTCCTTCTCACAACCCACCTCCAACTCCGGGTACTGCTCGCTAGTCTATGCACAGCATGTGATTCTAAGCAGATTAACAAACATCAGAAGACAATGCATTACTTACCGTAAAAGCATTTCTGATGGTTGTATCTGCTTAGATTCACATGCGCCCACCCTTCCTCCCCGCTCGGATGAAAGGAACATAGACATCCTTTTCTATATCTCTTTTCTGTACTCACGTCTAGAAGGCTCCCTCAGGGCAGAAAAATACAAACAGAGGGACCTCGACGCGTGAGGGATTATTGGTACAACGCACGTCACTATAGGGATAGTGTTACAGACACGCCTTGTCGACGTCCCCTTTTCGACTACGAAAAACAAAATGCAATACTCTGCAGTGACCACTGGATGTCGGACCTATGCACAGCATGTGAATCTAAGCAGATACAACCATCAGAAATGCTTTTACGGTAAGTAAAAGTCGTAAGAAACTCGTATCTAGAAATAGATAAGAATTTATTTTTTAAAAAAGACATGACATAACAGCAAACAAAAGCAGACAGAGGCAGGACGCCATGGGGGAATCCTGGAACGACGCGGTCAATGTTGATCAAAAAAGCAGCAATAGTCCTACCACTGTTTCAGCCACTTGCAAAATGTGGTACCATAGACAGAAACTGTGGCGCCCATCTTATAAGATGTCAGGTATAATTACTGTAAATGGAACAGCTGGTCAAGGAAAAATAAAGCAAGATACAGCTCAAACACACAAGCAGCTTAATAAACTCCAAAGTAGGAAAAACAACATGACCAGAGAAAATGTTCGTAAAAATACCATGAAAATGTATCAAAAAAAATGTTCTATCAATTATGGCCAGCCACAACTTAACACGATGAAAATACATTGCAATGTGATTAAACATAAAGGCCCAAAGCAAAAATAGAGGACCCACAATATATTCCAGGAATAGCACTATAATACATGTAATACAGGCAAACAAAGAATTATATTAAAATCCCAAAAGTAAGGCATATATTAGCTGAGATACAGGACTAAGTGCATAATGCATGAAGAATACAAAGCATTAAATGTCACTGAGCATAAAGTGCTAATGCAGATGTAAACACACGGGCATACAGTGCAAGTGCAAAGGCATAAATACAATCATAGAAAAAGTACAACTACAACCATTTATCATAATAAAGTGCAAATGCATCTGTAAACACAGGTCCCCAATTAGCAAGATATAAAAAGAGGGGAAGCATACAGTATTATTAGACCTAAAGAGTTAACATAGAAGTATCAATAAAACTATTCTGTAAATGTAGCCATATAAGCATAAATTGCAAATGCAAATGTAGGATTGTAGCAGCACCAGAAATACATGCACAACAGTAATGCATAATAAAGTGTAAGTGCATTCATGTACAATAATCTCCTAGTCTGTAGTTCGAAAACTTTGGGAATAAGGTGTAAATGCAAGTGTGGCCAGTAAGTCATAGCATGGAATGCATGTATAATGATATATCGAGGATCCTAACAGTGTCTGATGCCAAAAAAGTGACAAAACGAACACAGATAATAAAGAGGGGCCAGAATGTTAGACTGCTGAAACAGAAGTAAAACAGTGAACAGTGTTTCCCAGATGTGAAGGAATAAGAAAAAAGCCATAGACCCACAAATGGGATCTATTGTCTAAGACAAGAAAAAAGGTTAAAAGTCAGTATTGGACCAGGAGGTGCCAAATTAAGCCACGTGAAAAAGGATTTTAATAGCTAAGATATAAGAGAGACAGTAATGAGGGAGGAGGCAGCTAGGTCAAGTACCCAAGAATGTATGTAACGCCTCATCAACCTTATGGCCATTCGGATGTTTCGTATCAAAGTCCAAAATGAACCTTGTTTCCAGTTGTCTAAGTCTAAGGGTTCGATTACCTCCTCTTTGGTGAATGGGAACATGAGACACAGCAAAGAACGTAAGCGAATGGAAATCATTATGTTCTTGTTTGAAATGTTTGGCCATCGGGTACATGGGGTCAAAGTTTTTGATGGCTCTAAGGTGCTGCAAGATTCTGAGTTTTAATTTGCATGTGGTACTGCCAATGTACCACCTCAGGCAAGGGCATAAGAGGACATACACAACAAATGCAGTCTCGCAATTGATGGAATGTCTAATCTCAAATTTGATGCCCGTGATCGGATACAAGAATGATTTCTGTACCCTAGCATGGGGGCAGGCCTTGCACTTAGAGCACTTTATAAACCCAGTAGGTGAACCCGATAGCCAAGTAGTCATAGGGGAACTCTTTCCTACGGGAGGCAAGTAACTAGACACCAACTTGTCCCTTAGCGAAGGTGGTTGCTTGTAAGTTAATACCAGACGTTTGGGAAAGGCAGGGCCCAGATCTTTATCCAATGTGAGAATACGCCAGTGTTTCAAAATAATTTTCCTAACATCTTGAGAGGCATTGTCAAATGTAACGATCAATCGAGGATCGTCAAGGTCAATATTTTTCTTTCTCCTCATACCATGTAACAGTGTTTCCCTTGAAAGTGCACGTGCTTTTAAAAAAGCCCCACTCAATGGTTCTTTTATCATAGCCTTGTTGCAAGAAATCAGCAGCGGCTGTAGCACAGCACCGGTCATACGCGACAACACCGGTGCAGTTGCGGTGGAAGCGAATTAACTCGCCGTATGGAATGCTTTTCTTGCAAGAATGCGGATGGCAGCCGTGCAAGGGAAGACCTGTATTGGATGGTTTTTTAAATAGTGACGTGTGCATACCCAGAATGTCGAGCTTTACAACAACATCCAAATACACTATTTCGGTAGAACTATGGCATTCAGTAAATCTCATATTCACATTATTGATATTGATGCTTTCAGCAAAAGATAGCACTCAATTTCAGTGCCCTTCCAAATTATAAAAACGTCGTCAATATACCGCCACCAGGAAATATTCTGCATAGCAAAACTCAACAAAAGTAAATCATATAAAAATGTTGCCTCCCACCACCCCATAGTTAAATTGGCATAGGACGGAGCGAATGTACTGCCCATGACCTCTGACTTGGGGATAGAAAGAGCCTTCAAACAAAAAAACATTATTAGTGAAACAGAACAATAACATGTCCAAAATCATAGTACTGTGTCTCAAGAAGTTAAGAGAACGTGTGTCCAAAAAGAATTTACATGTGGCCAGCCCAACAGTGTGGTTAATAGAAGTATAAAGAGCGACCACATCGAGTGTAGCCAAATTAATCCTTCCTCCCAAGGTATATCAGTAACATGTCTGCGGAAGGCTCTGGTATCCTGCAGGTAAGATGGTAAGACCGACAACAGTGGGAACAGAGTTTCATCGACGAATTGTGCCAGATGTTCAAGTAGGGAGCCACACAATGTCACAATAGGCCTACCGGGGCGATGAATAAGAGACTTATGAGTCTTCGGCAGAAAATATATAGTTGGAATCGTGTGGCTGGACGGAACAAGGAACTTGGCCAATTCGTCCTCGATCAGACCTTGTTCAGCCCACTTAGTACAAAGAGAGGTAAGTTTGCAAAGTATTTGGCCAAACGGGTTTTCAGTCAGTTTAGTGTAACAGCGGTCACGAAGTTGACCGTTAGCTTCAGCGACATAATTCACCCTATCTTGAATGACTATGTTGGAGCCGTTGTCGGCCGGTTTGATGACAATACTAGTTACATTTTGTAGTTCGCTTAACGCTGAGTGTTGTGAGATGGTCAGATTCTGTTTAAAATCAAAGGATTTCCTGCACAGTTTACGTAAGTCATTAACACACAGATCATGAAAGGCTTCAATACAGCCTCCCACTGCAAACTGAGGTTTAATCTAGATTTATTTTTAAGTTTAGTGCGAATGTCCCAATTGGTACCAATATCAAATTCACAGGGATCAAAGGCAGATGGATCAGAAGACTCGTCAGCAATTCAGGCCAGGTCAACCAATGCAGGGATATCGGAAATACAGAGGTCAGTGCGGCCAGTGCGTGGTATGGAAGGCTTAACCACTGATGGATTGATGGAAAATAATTTTTTGAGTCTGATCTTGCGTAGGAATTTATTAAATTCCAAGCGTGACTGAACATAATAAAAGGTCATGGTGGGGCAAAAGTTAAGGCCCAGTGAAAGTAGTGAAGACTGTGGCCCCGTAAGCACATGCAAAGACATATTAGTAATTTGATACATTTTCATGGCTCCAGTGGTTGTTTTACTCCAGAGCGCACTGATCTGCTCTGTTGATGTGCATCGGAGCCGCTTCCCACAATGGCCTTGACGGATTTTTGTCCCTTCTGTGATCTCTGACCGCTTCCCCTTCCTCTGCTTCTGCGGCGACGTCTTACCCTCTTTTGATTTTTACCATCCTGGCACAAGATTCTCATTTCGTCTAAAAGATTCCGTTTGACTAAAGGCTCAGCCATTTCTGAAATGGAGGCATCCTACTCTGAAGAAATAGCATCCGCATCACCCACTTGAGTAGGTAATTGTTGTACAACAGGAATATTTCGAAGAGAGTCAAACCGTCTTGCAAAAGTAAAAATGCGCCCCGACTCATAGTCTACTTTGTCTCTAATGAATTTCCTGTGCTTGTGCGGTTTTATTTCTTCCTCGTAGGATAATACGCTTTCTTCAATTTTGATCTGTAATTTCTTACCCTCCTCTGTACTTGGGACATTGGTGAGTTCAAATTCAATCAGCTCTAACTGTTGGAGCGCAGTGGCACGATCTGATTTAGCATATTTAACAAGAATTTTCAGGAATTGTGCAGAGCAATCCTTGCTGGCTCCACCCCATTCTTCCAACATGCATGGATCCTGATCCTCGAACAATGGTGTAGTCCTAATACGTAAGTCATGAGGCACACGACCAAAATCAAGATAGTTCTGGAGTGAGTGCTCTTCCCACCATTTATAAATCTCCCTCTTGCGAAGCTTTTCCATTTCACAAAGCAAAGTTAATTCAGTGCTAATAATAACAGCATTTTGTTTTCGCTCCAATGCTCATTGGAGCCGGTGGAACATCATGTTGTTCATTGAACAAATCCCTGGCCTGAAGTAGCCGGGCTGCCACCCAGGCGTCCTGCATGTATGCGCGTGCTGATGTCAGAAAAAGAAATAATGTATATATATCTCTCTTGGTGGGAACTGAGAGTGACCTCAAAGAAGCATGCCAGTCCGAGATGTAACAAGTATGGACCAGCGTTTCAGGGAGAATGGGAGAAGCCGGTGTGGAGAGAGAGTATATATATACATTTATTTTCTTCCCATTCATTCACAGTCTATGCTGTCAATCACACAGCAGGTGGCTGTCCTACTGGCCAATCAGGGCTGGCTTCATTCAGGCATACCTAGAGACAAAGGACAGGGATGTTTCGGGACCCTACCTCACTTTCTGCCTTTCCAGACACACTGGATCCTGGGCGGCTGTCAGGGCTGACGCCAACCAAAGGCAAAACAAACAAAGAGCTCAAACCAGTTTCAACTAATGGAGGAAAAGCCCAGAAGAATCTAAGAAACAGAAAATGTCGAAAAAATAAGGCTGGGTCCATTTTGAGAAAATGGACACCCATGGGTGCTGTACTGCAGCTGAGAGTTCAGCCTGAGGTAAAGATGCACACTGGTAGTAAAATTAAACCACTCCCACTACCTATTTAAAATAAGTTAGTGTAACAATAAATGTTACATGCGAAGTGGGATAGGACTTACTAAGGACTTATTAAGAAAACCCCCCCAGCACTCCATATGGGGTGGTGTGTGCTAGTCCCACAAAGTGAAAAGTAAGACCGGGACCATCTTACTCTTCTTGGGAATGGTAGTTCCCCCAAGAAAATGTATTTAAACATTTAAAGTTCAAGGGACCTGTTAGTGGCACTGCGCCTAGGGTGCTTTGTGTCACTATACATAAAGCAGGTGCCTATGGAGTTTGAAAGAATGTAAAGCAAGAAAATCCCAGTCAGAACAAACACATAAGGGAGTGAGAAAAGGGTCCCACTCACTCAGGAGGAAAAAATCATAAGCCCCAAGTCCAGCAAAAGAGCTGGGGGTGGTGTCTAAGGTTGAATGGAATTGGCACAGAAATGAAAAATTCCCCCTTACAACCTCCCCCTCTAGAGTTATAATTCCTGCTGCGCACCCTTTCAGCAACCAACCAGATATCGGGTCCACACCCAATGACCGCGACTAACCTGGACGAATAACTAGGAACACACTAGGTACAACCATCCACCTGCTACCATAATCAACAGGGAAGTCAGCCCTGACCTAGAGAGGAGGCGCGATGGGCCGACGAACCATAACCAAGAACATTGGTGGATACCATTAAGCGGCAACTGAAGACTCATACCAGAGGCTTCACCAGTATGACCGACTTGCTCACCTTCCCCCCCACTCCCCTTTCCTGCTCCTCCAACATAACCTTTGCCACTACACTTGACTAGGGGCTAGCCACACTACACATAAACGCACCAAAAATTAGTTTGACTCACCTTCTACCATCTCCCTGAGATCAGGGAACCAAACCTAGAGGGAACGTTCTGGCACGTAGTCCATAAATCTATCAACACTACACAAATGCACACAATAGATAGTCATACACCTAACAACCATTCATGACTCAGGACGCTTATGGATACAACTAACGAGTGCACACGACCACAGCCCCACCCTAAAATCACAGGAGACACAAACAAACACTAGAACACCTGAGGCAGAGTCCCCTATCCATACGGTTATAACACACAGGGCCTCCCGATCCACCTCCCACATGCAAAACCATTCTCAGACGCCAGTTACTCCTATCCTATCATCCTATCCCCATTTAGACACCCAGCCCTCTCTCTTGCAGAGCCACGCAAGTGCCTGGAGACTGCCTTTGGGTGGTAGCAGTGCACGGTATAAATCAACATAATATAAATGTTGAGAATGAGTTCCTATCAAAAACGTATTTGCAAGTTAAATGGGTGCTTGCAAATTTACATCGTCTAAATCGGATGCACTATTGCCAAAATGAAACAAACGTATTAATTCAAGTCAATATTTGGTGCCTTATGCTGACATTGTTGCTTTCATTTTGTAGGTTGTATAAGATGAATGTTTGAGTGTTTTTTTTATATTGTATGAAACATTGGCAAATTTAGAATTGTTTGCCAATATTGTGTATTATATCCTACAGAGCACAAGGGGAGCACATCGACTGGTAAATCTATGCACTGATATAGTCTGGAATGCTGCTCCTATTGCTCACAGATTGCTGGCCAAATGTATCCTATCTCATGCTCTCTCTCCGAACCACCATTTCCTTTTTTATTTATTTGTAACGCGCCGGAGCCTGCAGGCATAAGGGCACACAGAATACAAACAAAAGAAGAGAGGACTGGACAATGCTGAAGGATACCAGGTCACATTGGCAATTTTAGGCAAAGCACATTGGATCAAATTGTAGCTTCTGTGTGACTGCTCACTTCATTTATTGCCGGAAGTACAAAGTGAATTCACAGAGTTGGTCTTAAAGAGGTCAATGTTAAAAATCCTAGTTTAACCAGACAAGTAGAGAGCGGCACAGAGATTATTACAGGGTTTGCCCATGTTGACACCACCTTAATAATGTGCAGTTGCCACTATTGGCACCTGTTAAGAAAGCTGTTCTTTTTAGTGCTTTCCTCCCATAGCCTCCTATTGTCCACCCTTTCTTTTTGCTATTGTTTGATCTCTGACATGTCCTTTTGGAGGTGATTAAAGCCCTCAGATTTACTTCCCTTGCTTCATGCTCACTCTTATGGGGAAATTGATCAGGCCCTAAACCAGTACTATGAGACTGTCTCCCTTAGTGAATTTCTTCTATTTTTAATTCTGCACATATCACCTTAAAATTAAGTGCAGTAAGGATACTTTGTATCCTTATAACTTTCCCTTTTGCAACTTCGTGGTTACAAATGCAATGTGTCCCGGATGGGTTGTTGGCAGTGGATATTTTTCTACCGCCATGTTGCATGTGTGTAAAATCATCACCCTTTTTGTCCCTCGGCTAACTAAAATCATTGGTGATCTGGTTAAGGATCCAACTTGGGCTTTCCCTACAGTGGCAGGACTGAGAGTGGGACAAGGAGAGAACTGCAATTACAAATGGGTTGGAGTGGGCATCACCTAAAATTCAAAACATTTTATTTGTATATTGTACTTTCAGTTTTACAACACGATTAAACTTTACACAACATTGAGAACGTTTTTGTAAAAATCATACATATCTTAAAGTTTACTTTATGCCACAAACCATTTTCAGTAAAATTATATATAAATAAAATTGTCCATATTTAATTTCCTTGAATCAACTCAACGAGTCTTATAAGAGTTTAAATTGACACAAGGCTTTGCTTAGATGGTAAGGCAAAGATGTCCAAATCTGATTCCATAGTGAATGCCCTAGACTCCGTATACCACCATCTTTGTATCTTCCAAAGCAAAGGGAGGGTGGGGGAAACTGGGGACAGGCTCTGTCGCATCACACCCACAGAGGGTGCACAGCGACCGCCAGAGTGCCTTCTGTGCCCAAGATCACCAGGGTCTGACAGGGGGTGGGATGTGGGGGAGAAGAAGCCACAGTTGTGAAAGACTCTGGGACACTGATTTCCATGAGTGGCCGTGATGGGGGAGTTGTTAGGGGGCTAGTTGGGGCACTTCATTCCATGACAACCATTAAAATTCATCAGTGCAAGGACATTCATGATTGTGTCTTCTGGCGTGCCATTCTCCCATCATCTTTGGCAATGGGTGCATTTGCCTCTGCCACAGGCACTGCATTTTCTGGGCCGGACATGTCCACGTCCCAGGGTAGAGGAACATTTCTCTTAGGCATACATTGTGCAACATTGCACAAACAAGCACAATTTCGCCAGCTTTCTCTGGAGCGTACATCAGTGCTCCACTGGTATGTTTAAGGCAGCGGAAATGTGCCTTCAGGAGGCTGAAGATACACTCAATGCACACACAGAACCTGCTGTGAGCGTGGTTGTAGGCATTCTCTTGCAGTGTTTGTGGAGCGCACACAGGGGTCATTAGCCAGGGCGGTGGTGAGTATCCGGAGTCACCTGCATGGGTGAAGGCACAGGCATTAGTCAAGGTGTAAGGTGTGGGGGGTGGACTTGCACAATATCAGGTCAATGGACTACTTGTGCATGCAGAATGGCCTTCATTTCATGCCATGTGGCTATTCTATGTCTGCATGCAGTGTCACTCATGCCATGCATTGTTTGTGCTTCGCATGCACCCTGTTGCCTTGCAGCATATGTTATGTATGGTCTGTCGGTGACATGTGCAGTGGACATGGTGGCTGTCATGTAGCGGTGTATTTACACTGTGCATGTGGCATGCTGGGTGACCCATGGACCCTCCAAGGGCATCTGCTGGCAACAGGTGGACATTGTGAGCTGGCCGCACATGGTTGCATTGCCGTGGCACTGGCAGGGATGTTGTGCTGTGCTGCATTTTGGTCATTTGCCTGCATTGCTTTGGTGGGTGCATGTTGCATTGTGGTACCTGTAGTCATGTTTGTGTATTTGGTGGATCCTGTATGTGCACTACTGCTTCTACATGCAGATAACTCCGACATGGGCATGCTGCCTGGTCTGTACTGTGATGGTGCAGGAGGTTGTCAAGTGCATATTTGCATTCGCTTGTCATGCCATCCTTTGTTTGGTGATTCAACTCCCCCCCCTGCCCCTCAATTTGTTTTTGTTGGTTTTAGCGCTGGTTTTCGGCGCTAATACCACCGGACATGGACTTGTGATGCAGCTCTGTTTGCACCTTGTGTGGCCGGCTGTAATACAGTGAGTGGTATTTGCGCCTGCTCATGAACCTGCAGAGCAGTATTGGTGGCGCTAATTCCGTTACCGCCACTTTTAATGGCTGTGATGAGGCCCTGAGTATTTTAAACCATAAGGGCACATGATCATATAAACAAAATTCCAGATCTCGCAGTTGATAAAAAGTATCCACTTTTTACGAAGACCTCTATCCAACTCTACTATCACCTTGGTATATTGACAAATTTTACGTCGTCCACAAGGAAAGTGTCTTTGTATGTATTGGGACCCCATTTTTTGGTCAAGGTCATAGTTGTTGTATCTGATCTTCTTATGTGTTTGTCTTCTAGAGCATGTGTCGTTAGCATTGATCGTGAAAGCATTCAGCAGACGTTGGCATTCGTTGTGTTGAAAAAGAAAAAGCACTTCTGTCCTATTAAAAGGTGCACCTATGAGACAGTCATTATCTGGCTGAAGATTACTTGTGCACTTTTGCATTTTACCGCATAATGCACAAAAAAGTTCCATGGGCCTCATAACCAGTTTGGCGGTGTGGCAAACAAGTCACAGTAATTCCGTTGCCAGCACTTTTCCTGCACTGCCAAATTCCACATTTTGATGGTATTACCACCACCAAAATTCCCATTGACTGGTGGTACTTCTGCCAAAACCTCGAATTTGGTTGTGCGGGAAAAGTAGCAGCAACGTAATTACTGTCACTTGTTTCCTGCATTGCCAAACTTGTAATGAGGCCCATATTACCTTTTTATGGCATTATGTAGTAAAAATGCTGAAATGCATAAGCAAAATGCAAAAAAACACGTCAGTTTTCTATCTGCTGACACCAGCATATCCTGAGCACGTTGCATTTGTAACGACAAAGTTATATGAGTTCAAAGTATCGTAACTGCACTTCGTTGTAAGGTGATGTCTGCAGTTTCAAAAATTCCTGAAATCCTCTAATGGATACAGAGTCGCGCTGCCGTGATAATATTTTGTACTGGCCATGCACAAAGGAAGGGTCGTTTACCTCCAAAAAGTGAGGTCGGTAGTCAAAATAAAAAGAAATTGTGCCCCATAGAGGTGTATGGATATGGAAAGAAAGCTGCAATAAAAAAAAAAAACCTTAACAGCTTTGTTATTTTGTCTGCTAGAACGCAATGTCCTTCTTAAAAAGAAAAATAAATCTGCAGCCCTGTGTTCCCAGGTCCTGCCTCTCCTTGTAGTGACAGATGTTCAAAGCATGTGACATCAGAGGTTTACCCCTGTTGAACCATAATCGCAGTTAAGTAATGTAACCAATAATACACTGACTTCTGAATGATTTTCACCTTTACCCTGCCCACTCATTTTAAAATAGTACATTTTGGAACACCTTCTTACTGTTTTCATTTAACATAGATGATGGTCTCATTTAGCTTTTAGTGTACAGTGATTATGTTCCCCTCTGGTTTCATATCTCCACCATTCCCTTTGTTGGAATGGGAATGTACTTGACATCGTGTTTGCATTATGTGCTTAAGTGAATGCCTCCTTCTTGATCCCTGTAATCAGAAACTACTGGAGAGTTCTAAGGAGCCATTGTCGTTCATCATCTTCATTCCGGAGTGGCGGGATCCCCCAACGCCAGCCTTGACTCGTATGGAGGAAAGCAAGTTCAAGCGGCACCAGCTAGCACTGCCGGCCTTCGACCATGAGTACCGCAGTGGATCCCAGCATGTCTGCAAAAAGTATGCCGTTTTACGCTACCTTTCTTACCCTTGTGTGCCACCCCAAAAACACTGCCTTCCTTTGTGATGTTGCTCGCCACTTCATTTACTAGAAGTGTGATGCGTTTATGCAGGAGTCAAAAACCGGGATGGGAAGTTCTGTATGTCGCACCACAGCCTCTGATATTTAAGAATCCATCAAGATAGCTCAAAGGCCTATTTGCAGAGATTGTAGAAATATTTTAGCCATAAACATAGTAGGATGATAACAGACGAAGAAGTAGCAGAGGTTCATGGACGAAAATATGATAGTAGTGTTCACTCACAGATTAAGGGAAAGAAGACTTTGAGGTGGCCCAGGGAGGAAGAGGGTAGAGGAAGCCCAGAGGTAAGTGGCCCACGCATTGTATGTTTGGGGTTTCCCATTACAGCTTAATGGTAACCAAGTGGCTGAGCCCATCCGGGAGCAAGTGGAAGACCGTGAGGTACTCCAAGAATAAGCACATTCCGGTCCAGTGATGTATTAACAAAAATAAAAAGATTCCCTGGAGGAAATGGGTAGTTGAATGTGTTAAATTGAGCAGGCAGTGATGCCCCAGGGGGTGAATAAATCCGGTTGACAGTAATACCTGCTTGTTGATAGTTGCAGGTAATATCAGGGTTCTATATTCGGCTTGTGGAAAGAGAATTTCAAAGGCTATAGCAACATAGTTCAACATTTGTTGGTAGAAAAGCAAGTACAGGTTTTTCATAAGTGTAGGTAGCAGGAATCATGGGCGTAGGGAGAAAGTAGCATTAGAAGTGGGTGGCCTGGAAGTAGTGCATGAAGGCCCAGTGAAATGCAGAACATGCAGGAAATGTAAATGCCAGTGAATTCGGGTGCTACATGTCTGTCCTTTGTTTTTTTTCAGAGAGGAGATGTATTACAAAGCAGTACATAACACAGCAGTCATCTTCTTGCAGAATGAGCCTGGTTTCACCAAGTGGCCGCCAACTCCAGAGAAGCTACAGGAGCTTATATCCGCATACAAGCACTCTGGGCGCAACCTCGGCAACCCAAGCTCATCTTCGTTGTCCACATCAACTACAGGAACTGCCGACAAGGAACGTGAAACAGCCCCAGAAGAAGGCCCTGCCCAAGATGGACCTCCTAACTAATTGGCGTTTGTGTAGTTCTGAGTTTGTGCCGCAGGCGGCGTTCAGGATTACGCTCAAGCGTCAAAGTGTACAGACTGTAGAGTGAGATGAGGCCTCCTCATCAGGGTGATTTAGGATACTCCTTCTTTCATGCTAATGTGCATTGCTCCACTTGTACAGCATCCATGAATAGTGTAAACGGGGTGGGGCAGCGTGACCCCACTATTTGCTCCAGAATTGTTGAGATGTGGATAAGCACAGGGGATGTTGTAAGGGGTGTGATGACCTTTCCCTATTCACCCTTAATCTGGCTCTTCTTCAGAGGGAACTGGATGGTTCTGTTGTTGTTCAAGAGGAGACAAGGAAGTGGCTGTACATCATAGAGAAACAGTGGTGGAATAGGTGTCTGTCCGAGATGCCGCCCAAGTTCTAGTTCAGTCGAGCTGAGCCCTGGCCATGCCTTTTTGTTCTGTTTCTGTTGTACATAGTTGAAGTCTGTGTCAAGGGAGGATCATAATGTCAGTGATTTTTGTCAGTATGTAATTGTTGTTTCTTGGCCACCCAAGGATCAGCGCGCGTGTGTGTGTGTGTGTGTGTGTCTGTCTGTCTGTCTGTCTGTCTGTCTGTCTGTCAGTCATTGGGCGTGCTATGTGGCTGTGGAGAGGTTTGCTGCACTATGTAAAGGGCTCCACCATGGGCGTGTTTTTGTAAATGCTAAAGCGTTGGTTTACTCAACCCCCAAAAATCATCATGGATGTGTGTCAAAGCTGTGAAGAGGTTGCTGCAGGTCTGAATGGTTACATTTCGTTGATGTGGTGGTTTGGTGATTGTTAGAGCTGCATCATCAGCCATGGTTCATAGCTCTTGAGATGTTTGCACACCATCTTTTATTGCATGGTCGTCCTACGTTTTGTGGTTACATTTGAATGCATTTTATGACTGTGAAAGCGGGTTGAAGGCCTGATTTCTGACCACATTTATTTCACACAGTCTCTGACTTTTGGAGAAGTTCACAGACAACCTTTCAGATCTCAGTCACTGGATGTGTTCCGTGACGATACAGAGTTTTTTTACCTGCTCACTAGGCTCAGACACGTTTTGTGGTTGTGGAGTGAGTTGCCGACCATGCTACTTAGCATACGATTCACACATGTTGTGCAGCTGTAAAGTGAGTTACTGACCTTTTTCAAGAGCACAGTCATCAGAAATGTTTGGTTACAGTGGAGTGTTTTGTTGATCATCTTAATAGCATAGTCACAAGTCGTGCTTTGTGGCTATGGGGTAATTGATGACACTGTTCCAGAGCACAGGCATGTTCCGTTGCCGTAGAGGAGTTAGCTGACAACGTTTCAGAGTACAGCCGTCGGACCTATTTTGTAAATTGGAGAGATTTGCTCACCCCCTTTCATACCATAGACATCAGATGTGTTTTGTTTACTGAACCTCTTTCAGAACTCCGTCACTGGACGTGTTTTTGTGGCTGTCGCAGGTTTGCAGCCCATTTTTCAGAGCTTGGTCGAAAGACGGGTTCTGCTGTTTGTGATGTGTTTGCTGATCATCTTACAGAGCTTGGTCATCGGACTTTCATCACCGTAGAGGATGTTTTCTGACCGGCCTCCAGGGCTCTTTATTTAACCCTTCTTTGTTATGTTTTTTTTTAAAAAAAATTAATTTAAAATCAGTAAACCATTTTATTACTTGTATCAAAGGAAAGTAAAAGTATATTTTTGATTTCAGTTTCGTGGTTCTTAGAAACATTAAAACATTGTTGTTTTTTTAAAGAATTGATAACATGTTCTTACTTTGAAAAGAAGATGAATAGGTCACTGCTGGCGTCCTGGGAGAGGTGGTCTGAGTTTGCACCTGGAAGTGAGCGCTGCAATGTTCCCCTGCAAGAGAAGAGACTGCACTGGACAACCTGCAAGGAGCCGGCACAGGAGACTTGAAAGAGGAGCATGTACTGAGCACCAGTGAAAGAGGAAACTAAATGACTCACTTGCGAGAGGGGAGATTGCAGTGTGCAGCTGGGATAGAGGACACTGCTTGGCATCTGGCCATGGGAGGGATGAAACTGTGGGCACCAGGCAATGGCAACAGCATTGACCTCTGAAAGATTGCCACTTGATAGGGTACTGATGAGAGAAGACTATACAAGTCATGCAGGTGAGCAAAGATGCCACTCTGGACATGGGAGACAAGAGAAAGCTCTATGCAGTGGGAAGGGGGAGACGTCATCTGGTGAGGGAGCCTGCACAGAGTACCAGTTGGAGATGAAAGCACATTGGTCACCTGGGCGAGGAGCTGGCACTAGACTCCTATGAAGGTTGAGTCTGTGCTCGGCACCTTGTGTAAAGAGATTGCCCTTAGCATCTGGGAGCTTGAAAACTGCGTTGGCACTTGGGAGATGTTGAATTGATTATGAATCTGCAAGACGGGAGACAGTTGCTACCTCTGTATTGAGATGATTACACTCGCCATCGGACAGGCAGACAACTAAACTGGGCTCCTAAAAGCTAGATCACTAGGCACCCGGAGGAGGTTTCAGTGGGCATGAGGGAGAGGAAATGACACTGGTATCGGAGAGTTGGGGCTGCAGCGGGTACTGGAGTGTGGCTACATTGGACATGCTAGATGATGCTTAGTAGTGCCCCTGGGAGTTGATAATATGCACCCTGCTTCTGGGGAATGTGAGACAGCATCAGGCACTCAGAAGTGGAGCAACCACTCGATACTTGAGGGAGATGTTAATGCAATGAACACATGGTATATAGTAGTCCTCTTTAGGCACATGGAAGAGCTTAGAATGTACGAGACACCTTCTAAAACAAAGAGAACATCTATTTGGGAGATGAAAAGATGAGTTTGTCCTCTTTGCCGGAGTGAGGGCTGAAATGTATGTCTGAAAGTCAAGAGACTGCCCTGATCACCTGTGAAACTTTCCAAAAATGGTATCCCAGAGTTGCCTTCCAAACCTTTACTGTGGTTACCACCACAAAGCAGAGCAGCAACTCCTTTAGCTCACTTGAGTCGTATTTTACAGTAACATGTGACATACATTATAACCTAGTACAATATGATTTAGTAGCACAAATCTATTCTCGGTTGACATGCTATGTATGCATAGTCATGCCATTTGGCAATTGGGATCGAAATTTCCATCTAGTCTTCCTCCAAGTTTAACTCGTGGGCTTATACCAGAGACGCCCTCAAATGACTTCATATTGTAATGACAGCGAAGCCCGTAATGTCGCCCTACAAACCCCATTTCATAAATATTTTTTTAAAACCTAACTGGTTTGTTTGAGATGGAGTATACGAGTTTTCAGGAAGACGTTGTGGCATTTGACCATGTAAAAGCATCCTGTGTAACGGTAGCTCTTCAGTACTTTCAGAGGTCATGATTTGCTTTCGGTCAGTTTGCAATGGAGATCATGCACTTTAGGTTTTCCTCTTGTAGGCACAAGCTTCCTCGTATAACCGTTGTCCACCACATAACTACATTGACACTGTGTGCAAACTTGTCGCCTTGAAGTGTATTGCCTTAAAGTAAGGAAACAAAAGAGGTGGACTGCATGTGAAATGGCATTAGCACAGAACTTGCCAAGCGAGACCTTGGCAGAGCATGTATCTTGTACAGATAGAGAGGCAGTACAGACTGAGTTTTTTGTGGAACAGAATAGTTTTGGGGAAAGTTGAAATAACTCCCCTAAAAATGCCCTTCAAAGATTCACAAACTTGAGATAATGCAGTTTACATGACCTCACATTGCTACCGACTCGCAAATGAGTAGGAAAAGAAAAACAGCCAATGGACATCACAGTATTTCATGGCTTCTACCCAAGAGGAAAAAGAAAGGCTGCAAAAAGAACATATGGTTGGACAAAAAGCTAGCCAGAGTACCAGAAAACCAACAATGTGTTATTTTGAGCCCTGAAATCAGGCCAATACTCCCAACCAAGAAAAGGGAAAAGTAACAAGTAAGCATGTTTCTGACCCTTTATGCCCCCCAAACTGCTGAGGTCCTGTGTTCAGACCAGTGCCATGAGCTGTACCTTCCACAGAGGATCTCTGCAATAGTGCTGCTTGTTCTGTGATACATTCTTCTCTCCATGTTCTGAAAGTGCTAGAGACAAAGGTCTGGATATCTTGACAAATGCATCATTTGTAAAAATTAAGATATATTTTCACTTTACTCAAAATACACCGGTCAGGAATGAGAAATGTGTTATACTCAATGGTTTTGCTCCCAACTTTCCAAAGTAGGGAGTACAATATTCTTACTAAGATTTCTTATCTGTAGACTTTATGCACATCTTACAGATGTTCTGATTAAGGGGGAATTAAACTGTGCAATGTCAATAAACAGAATGATTTTGTTGATTTTTCAACAAGGAGTCTGAATAAACATGCCTAATACCCAGCCAAAATCTACATTTCTGGAGATCACAGATTAATTGACAACTCAACATAATATTCTACTGGTTGGAGCGTAATGAATTTTGTATTTGTATTAATTTGAAGAACAGGGATGTCAATTACGATCAGAAATTACTTACAATAACACATTTGCAGATGGCATAGGCATTCCCCCGAGGGGTCCCTGTACAGTAGCTCAATGATGAGACCAAGTGGTGAGCCACTTGGAAGGTGTAAACATTTTTAAAAAGTGTAACATAAATGAGCTACAGAATAAAACAAACATAAAACACAGATCGGTAACATTAAACTAAGGGGGCAGGTGCTTCAAACTAGAGTACTATAGAAATATACAACATAACTATATTAAGAGTCACCGGAGGAGATACTGGTACGGTCAGGTAGGGAGGATGGGGAAGAGGGCAGGGGAGCTGTTTAGCATAAGTGAAGTTTAAGCCAAGCTATGAAGACATCCACAGCTGCGCTGGCTTTGATTGTCCTTTTTCACCCTGCTTCACTGGATCCTACCGCTCATAAGAAAGAGAAAACATTTCCCTCATACACTATGGTGTCTGTATCTCTCAGTGAGCATTGTTAATCTGACACCCCATTAGTTCAGTGGGAATGGGATGGGGCCTGACCTTTCGAGGGGACTGGGTCCTCCGACGTATTCCATATCTATGACAGTAATCACCACAGCTGTGCTGCTTCAGAAAATCGTTCTGCGTCGATGATGTCGATACGCCGTCTTCGAGGGCCTCCGTCGAGCCAAAGTCACCGGATATATGTAGGATGCACGACACCCGTAGCCTCAGTTCTGTTTTTTCCACGAACGTGTTCGCTTCGGAGATCTCGGCGCGCCTCGATTCTACTGAATCCTGTTCTTTCGGTTCTTCAAACCTGTTTCGTCATTGAATATTGTATGATGTCTTCGGCTTCTTCCACCCCGCGGTCCGGGTTTAAGAAGTGTCGGGTGTGTGGGTTTAAGATGTAGCTGACAGACACACACGATGCTTGCCTCTGGTGCCTCGGGGAGGACCATGATACGATGACTGTCGACTGCCAATCGCTCACGTCGAAGGCCTTGCGGGAGCTTAAGAAGAAGCTGTCGGTCGGTAAGGGGGCCAAGCCCCGGAAGTCGCGTTCCACTGGTCTTTCGACAGATGATTCGAGGGGCGACTCTCTGCATCGTCGTTGTGAGTCCGGGGGTCCTCAGTCTGGGAGTCGGTCCCGCCATTCCTCTGCCTCTTCATGGCACTCCAGGAAGCACCGTGACAAGTCACCTTCCTCGTCCGAAAACTCCGCCCGTCGACAGGTTGCTTGTCCCAACAAGCATTCCACTCCTGAGGAATGGGATTCCTTCCGAAAGGAGATGTTGGCGATTTTTCAATCGCAGGGCTCTGGTCCGTCCGCGCCATCTGAGGACGCCGGTCGTGGCCATGCTAGAGACACCGCTCGTCCGCCTTCGGGCTCGAGCAGTCGTCGCGACCACTGGGTGCCTTCGAGGTCCCGGTCGGACAAGGATGGTCGCTCTAGGCATGCCCGGTCCAGGTCCCGGTCCTCAACGCCCTCGACACCGCGAGAACCTGTGAAGTCTTCGAAGAAGACATTGACGCCGGCAGCGCCGAGGTCGTCGCCGGACTCTGTCGAGGCTCCGCCTCTGAGGAAGTCATCGGCGCCCAGGCTGTCAAGAGACACGCTCGGGGCTCTGCCCTCGAGGCCTGTGTCGAAGCTGTCGGCGCCGCACTCAACGTAGACGCTGATTCCGTCGACGCCCACAACGCCTTTTGATGAGGCTTTGTCGGGGGTACCCCGTGGCACGGCGGAACCCCCCAGAAAGGCTCTGGCCAAGGCTAAACATGTCTTTGTTCCTTTTTCTGTACCCTCTTTCCAGCCTCTGGATTATATTTCTGAGGTGGATGAAGGGTCTGAGGAAGGTGAGGTTCCTGAGGAGGTTCCTGATGGCCTCCTTTCTGGTCATAGCCAACTTGAGGACCTGCGCCAGTCGTTGCACAATGCCAGTGGGCTGGACACCTCTCCGGAGGTGGAGTTTGGTAGGCCTGAGCCTGGCACGCATGCCGTCTCCTCTTACCGGCGCCTGATGTCGAGGGTCACGGATTACCAGCAGGATGATCTGACTGATATCCTAGACCAAGGTCCACCAACTGACCTGGTACTGCCATTCCATATGGCCTTGCAGAGAAGGGTGGCTGCGACTTGGACTTCTCCGGAGAATCTCCCGGCAGTGAGCAAGTCCTTGCCAAAGAAATATCGCCCAGCCAGTGGTGACCCCTGCTACTAGACCATGCACCCCACTCCAGAGAGTTTGGTGGTGCAGGTGGCTATGGCCCCCGCAAAGCAGACGTCGCACCCTGCCATCCCTCCAGATAGGGACGACAAACATTTTTGATGGCTGGGCGAAGAAGGTGTTTTCTTCTGGGGGTATGGCGCTTCAGGTTGCCAACTCCGTTTGTGCCTTGTTTCGTTTCACGCACACTCTGGAACTGTATCCCCTTAGTGGCTGATCATATTCCCGAAGGGGAGGAAAGGGATGGTTTTCTTGCTATTGTGCAGGATGGCAAGGACGCCATGCGTGAGTCCATTCAGTCGGGTCTGGACATGGTTGATTGCGTCAGTTGGTCTATGGCGGCGAGCACCGTAATACGCAGGTTTGCATGGTTGCGGAAGTCAGGGTTTGCTCCTGATGTGCAAGCTCAGCTCCTCAACATGCCCTTTGATGGTGAACATCTTTTTGGCAGCAAGGCTGACGAGAGCCTTGAGAGGTTGCAGACCTCCAAAGCTGCAGCAAAGTCATTGAGCGCTGCAGTTCGCCAACCTCCACCTTTTCGTCCTAGGGGACAACAATGGAGGGGAGGTTCCTTTCGATATTACTCGTCCTTTAGTAAATAGAGAGGAGCTGCTAGTCAAAGGGGCCACCGTAGGAGTGCCAGAGGTGGAAAACAGGGTACTCGAGGTGCCAAGGCCGCTCGGGCAGTTGCCACTTTACTTTACCCTCAGGCACTGCCGCAGCCGCTTCAGTTCCGTCGTGAAGCCATGTCCCATGGTTCGCCGGTTGGGGGAAGGCTGGCGCAGCATCTTGTGGAGTGGCGTGTCATTACTTCAGATGTGTGGGTTCTGGAGATCATAGCCCACGGCTACTGTCTTCCTTTCCGGCAGAGGCCTCATGACAATCCACCTGGGAATCTCTCTTTGAAGAGTCTGGATCCGCTATTTGCGCAGGAAATTCAATCCCTGCTGGAGAAAGGCGCCATAGAACTGGTGCCTGTAGCGGAGAGGAACAAGGGATGGTATTCCCCTTATTTTTTGATTTCCAAGAAAGACGGGGATTGAGACCCATCATGGACTTGCGCGGTTTGAACAAACTCCTCAGGAAGGACAAGTTCAAGATGGTTACTCTTTCTCAAGTCCTCCAG
Source organism: Ambystoma mexicanum (assembly GCF_040938575.1). Lineage (NCBI taxonomy): Eukaryota > Metazoa > Chordata > Amphibia > Caudata > Ambystomatidae > Ambystoma > Ambystoma mexicanum. The sequence continues at coordinate 528,190,740 of NC_090925.1, forward strand.
GCCCTTCGACTTTAGGACTGGTTGGTGTCTCTCAACCTCAAGGACGCTTGTTTTCATGTGCCGATCCATCCAAAGCACAAGAAGTACCTGAGGTTCGCGGTTGGCGACTCGCACTTTCAGTTTCGGGTCCTGCCATTCGGATTGACCTCCTCCCGAGGGTCTTCACCAAGCTCATGGTGGTTGTGGCACTGTATCTCAGGAAAGGGGAGATTCACGTCTACCCCAACCTGGACGATTGGTTGATCAGGGCGCGCTCACCCGAGCAGGTCCTGGATCATCTGTCCATCACCTGCCACTCCCTTCACAAGCTGGGCTTCTCCCTCAACTTAAAGAAGTCCCACTTGACGCTGACACAGCGGCTCCAGTACATCAGAGCAGTGCTCGACACATCCCTGGGGCAGTGTTTTCCTCCCTAGGTGAGAGCTCTTCACATTCAGCAGATGGTGCACAAGTTTCAACTTGCCCAGACGCTCCAGGCGTTCGGGTTTTTGAGGTTGCTCGGCCTCATGGCATCCTGCATTCTTCTGGTGCCAGAGGCTAAGTTGCGGATGAGATCTCTGCAATGGGCCCTCAAGCTCCAGTGGTCACAGTCCTCCGGTTGCCCAGGACCTTCTCTGGTGGGCCGTCGAAGGCAATCTGATGAGGGGGGCTCCATTTTGGCTGCCCTGGCCGGAGGTGACGATCGTGACGGACGCATCCCTCACGGGATGGGGAGCTCATGCCAACGAGTTGACAGTCAGCGGTCGATGGTCTCCGTCAGAGTCCAGACTCCATATCAATCTGGTGGAGCTGCGGGCCGTCAGGCTTACCCTGAAGGCTTTTCTGCCGACTGTGCGAGGGAAGAATGTCCTGATTCTGACGGACAACACAGTGGCCATGCACTACCTCAACAAAAAGGGGGGGCAGGGTCACTTCCTCTTTGCAGGGAGGTGATGCAGCTCGGGTTCTGGGCCACCCAGCAGGAAGTTTCGATCTCGGCAGTTCATCTGACCGAAGACGAAAACGAGACGGCGGATGCTGTGAGCAGGCAGAGCGTGATCTGTCACGAGTGGGAGCTGGCACAGGAGATTCTCCTGGACATCTTCGCCCTTTGGGGGACCCCTCAAGTGGATCTCTTCGCCTCCAGTGTCAACCGGATGTGCGAAAGGTTCTGCTCGTAGGAATTTCCTCCAAAAGGAGCCTTGGGAGACGCGTTCGTGGTGGAGTGGTCCTTCCCACTGCTATACGCGTTTCCTCCAGTCCATGTCATCCCGCAAGTGCTGCGGAGGCTACGGAGGTTCGGTTCCCGGATGATCCTCATTGCTCTGGCATGGGTCCGGAGGACGTGGTACCCGGATTTTCTCGACTTGTCCATCTGCCCTCCACGTCGTCTTCCCTACCGAGACGATCTGCTCTCACGGGAGGGGGGTCAGGTTCTCCATCCAGAGGTCAGGTCCCTCAACCTTCACGCTTGGCTTCTGAAAGGTTGAGGTACAAGGATTGGGACCTCCCTGAAAACGTGATGGAGGTGTTGCTTTCGGTCAGATGGCCGGTGACTAAGTCCCTGTACCGTTGCCGTTGGAGAAAGTTCTGCGACTGGTGCCGGGTTCAGAATGTTTATCCTTTTTCATGTGACATTCCTGTGGTTTTGTCTTTTTTGCTTTCATTGGCCCACAGAGGCCTGCAAGTGGGTACTGTTAAAGGTTACCTGGCGATGCTGTCTATATTTAAGCGCTCGTCTGAAGAGTGTTTCTATTTCAAAATCCTTTAATTTCTCAGTTTCTCAAAGGACTCACGAATATGTTTCCGCCGTCACCTTTCCAGGTGCCTGGTTAGGATTTGAACCTTGTTCTGAAATTCCTTATGGGTGCTCCGTTTGAGCTTTTACATTCTTGTCCTTTGAGGCTGTTAACCCTTAAAACTGTGTTTTTAGTTGCGGTCACTTCCTCTCGCAGAGTGAGTTGCAGGCACTTTCAGTTAAGTCACCCTTAACTGTGTTTCTAAGGACAGGGTTGTCCTTGGAGTTCGTCCTTCCTTTCTTCCGAAGGTGGTGTCGGAATTTCTTTTAAGCCAGAAGGTTGTTCTTCCGGCATTTTATCCTCCTCCACATCCTGGTATGGACGAGGAGAGGCTCCATAGGTTGGATCCTAGGAGAGCTTTAAGTTTCTACATTTCATGCATGTCCCGGGTCAGAGTGGATGATCAGCTCTTTATTGGTTACACTGGAAGGTGTTTGGGACAAGCTGTGACTAAGCAGACTTTGTCTAGATGGATTATCTTGGCAATTTCTGTCATGATCTCTGCTTCCAAAAGATCAGGACTTGCCCGACTCCCTTGGAAGCAGACCCATAACCCCGGTTCCGAGTGCCAACCAGTCCCAATTGGGACCTTTTGGACCCTGTCCTGGCGCCAGTGGCACCAGGCTCATAAAGATGCCCAGTCCCAGCGCTGGAAGCGCCGGGCTCATAATGCTTGGGTGGGCTTACCTGCAGCAGACCATGCTGCTTACTTACCTGCCAGTTGAGCCCCTGATCCTCTTCTGTTTGGGACTACTTTTCCGGTTGGGTGGGGCAGGAGCCACTCCCTAGGTTCAGAACACTGGAACTCTTCTGGAAAGCAGGAACTCTTTTCTCACCTAGGCGAGGCTGTGGAAGGAGACACCTAAGCACTACAGGAGGCTATTTAAACCACACCCGATGGATGAATCTTGCTTTGCGTTATTCTGCATTCTCTGCAGCAGAACGCTCATCGTGTCTTCTGTTTCTGATCCTGGGCCTAAGGGAACAAAGGCTTACCATCCTGGAATCCAGTCTTCAGCAGCACCTGTAAAGACAAAGAAAGAACAGGTTAGCACTACGGTCTTCAGTGGCAGCGCATCTCTTACCTGGTCCATCGGCTGTCACCAACGCCTTGCGCTGCATTCCGGCATCTGAAAGACAAAGGCTGACCTACTCTTCGCATGCTCCGGAGGTCTTCGCACTGCATTCCGGCATCTGAAAGACAAAAGCTTACCAGCTCTTTGCACGCTCCGGAGGCCTTCGGCGCTGCATCCCGCATCTGAAAGACAAAAGCAGGTGCGTTTAAAGACATTGGGCAACTTTATTACTCACGTGCCATTACTCCTTCCCACGCCGAATCCAGTGGGAATTCCAGCACCCTTCAGCTTCTCTAAAGCTCCGAACTTGAACCTGCAAGATAAAAGGGACAGTTAGTGCGCATCGTGAAGCAGGCTACAAGCGCTTACTTACGTGCTTCCAGGCGCTTCTATTCCTCACGCGGGTTCGATCCTCAACTCTCATCAGCCCGCCATCCGCCATCGCCGGAACCCTGCAAAACAAGAGATATCATTACAAAAGACTCTTAAGACATTTGAAGTGCCCAGAACTTACCGTTCGTGCAGTTAACGACGGACAGCAGTCCTCTGAGGTCAAGAGGCCTGCACCCTTATCCAGTGAAGAAACTGGTTACGGCACCCTGCCCCGAGGCAGATGGAGAGCTCGGCGTTCACTTACCTAAGGTGAGGGCGTTAACCTTTGGGGTTCTACAGGAGAAGAGAAAGGGAAGAGGAGAGAGGCACCCAATAACCCCAGTTCATTAATCCCATATTTTCTACCTGCAGACATCTTACTCTTCGAGTCAGACATACAGTGCACAGAGGTCCAGCCCAAAGAGCCAACCGTGTGTTACACATCACCTTTGAAGATACGGCATTCACCCAGTCAAGACCGGCGCCTCTGCGGGAATCAGGTGAGCGTTACAGAACGCAAAGCCTACCGCAAAACTCCCACCCAGGCGCTATGGAAACCTCGGATACCGACCAGCTAGCCCAGTTACTTGGGGAACTAAGAGCAGAAGTGCATGCAGCCCGTCAGGAAACGAATGCTCTAAGAAGGGAACTGATTATTTCCAAGGAGCGAACAGACGATCTCGCTAGACAATTGCTACAGTCACAAGCCGGACAAACTCCGTTACCCACATCAGGGGCAAATCTTCCTTCAACATCCTCTACGAACCCAGTGCAGATCAACCTACCTGGGAATGTACCCCTGGCTCCGCCCGAACGATTTTGTGGTGACCCAAAGAGGTTTGCAGTATTTATTAATCAGTGCCGGTTGCACTTCTTATGCCGGCCAGCAGCCTTTCCAACTGATCAAGCTAAGGTAGCTTTCGTGCTTTCGTACCTTAGTGGCAATGCGGCAGACTGGTCGATCCCTCCAGTTAATCAAGATGATCCGGTTCTCCATGATTTTCAAGCTTTTCAGCTCAGTATGGAAAAACTGTTTGCAAGACATTCACAGGGGCAGGCCTTGGACAATGAGCTCCTTTCATTGCGACAGGGTAATCAAGACCTCTTAGCTTATATTGCGTCTTTCAACAGACTGATAGTGGAAACTCGATGGCCTCAAGACAAAAGGATTACGCTGTTTTATAGAGGTCTACGTGGAGAGCGCAAAGATGTGTTAGCCCAAGTAGTGAATCCCCCGCAAGACTGTTCGGACTATATTGACTTAGTCGTTCAAATTGACCACAGACTGCAGAACAGGAAGGCCGATCGTTCCAAGTTTGATGCTCGAGTATTTTCCAAACCACCAACTCCTACCAAAGGAGTAGACTCCGGGGAACCCATGCAAATAGGGGGCCTGAAAGGACCACTAACACAAAAGGAGCGGGAAAGGAGAAAACAGCTGCAATTATGCCTCTAATGTGGAAACTCGGGGCACTTTCTTCGAGACTGTCCGGTGAAACCAGCCAAGAAAGCAGTAGGAGCTGCAGTTACCAGGGTCACAAACTCTGAGCAGGGAAACTACCTCGCCCGACAAGAATAGAGGTCCTCTTGCCGAGCGTTAAAACCAGTTCCGTGACCTCGCATTTCGTGATACCTATGGTCCTCATTAGCCCTGAACATCCGGATCGATTACATGCGATTGAAGCTTACGTCGACAGCGGTGCCATCGGCAATTATGTGGATCATGAAATGGTTTTGAGGATGAATCTGACTCTTTGTCCAAAGGCTGTAAAGGACGTCATTACTACGGTGGATGGTACGGAGATAGCCTCCGGACCAGTAACGCATACCACCCAAGAAGTGACGCTAGTAAGTCAAGATGGACACCATGAGAAGATCGTGTTCGATGTGATCAAGGCCCCTCAGTTCCAGATTATTCTAGGAATTCCTTGGTTAGAGAAGCACAATCCTCAGATCGATTGGCGAGCAAGAACGGTTCAGTTTCCAGAATGTGTCTCTACTTGTCACCCTCGACCTGGTGTTGCACTGGCAGCAATTTCCCCGGAGGCTCCCCAGTTACCTTCTGAATACCTAGAATTCCAAGATGTTTTCCGGAAGGATCAGGCTAACTCTCTACCTCCTCATAGGTTTTATGACTGCCAGATAGACCTGATACCTGGATCTACTCCTCCTTGTAGTAGAATTTATGCCCTCACCGAGCCTGAGAATCTTCACCTCCGACAATACCTGGATCAATACCTAGCGAATGGGTTTATCCGTCCTTCCAAGTCCCCTGCTTCCTCAGCTTTGTTCTTCGTTCCAAAAAAAGAAGGGGACCTTAGAACTTGTATAGATTATCGCGCCCTGAACCAGATCACCGTTAAGAATAGATATCCGTTACCTTTGATCCCTGAACTCCTGGACCAAGTCAGAAAAGCATGCATATATACAAAGCTAGATCTTAGAGGAGCCTACCACTTGGTACGAGTAAAAGAGGGCGATGAATGGAAGACGGCCTTCCGCACCAAGTATGGGCTATTTGAATATCAGGTCATGCCCTTCGGACTTTGCAATGCCCCGGCCGCCTTTCAATATTTTATGAACGATGTCCTCAGAGAGCTCATAGATATGTGTGTTGTTGTTTACATTGACGACATCCTCGTGTATTCTTCATCGGAAACTGAACATCGGAAACACGTGAAAATGGTCCTCGAGAGATTGCGTCAACACAAACTTTTCACTAAGTTGGAAAAATGTGTTTTCAACGTGACTGAAGTTGAATTCTTGGGATTCATATTATCACCTAGCGGAGTGCGTATGGATTCAAAGAAGGTCGATGCAATTCTCAAATGGCCATCGCCATCCTCCGTAAAAGGTGTTCAAAGCATGTTAGGCTTCGCTAACTTTTACCGCAGGTTTATCCCCGAATTCTCTCGAATAGTCCAGGCCATCACCGCCTTGTTAAAGAAAAACAAACGTTTTGAATGGTCTACCGAGGCGGAACAAGCTTTCCAGAATTTGAAGACTAGATTTATCTCTGCACCGATCTTAAAACATTCTCGCCCAGAACTCCCCTACATCGTTGAAACTGATGCTTCGAGCCTTGCCATGGGGGCAGTTCTATCACAAAAGGACCCAGTAACCAATCAGTTGCATCCCGTGGCATTTTGGTCCCGCAAATTCTCGCCTCCTGAAATCAATTACACTATTACTGATAAGGAACTTCTAGCTATCAAGTCCGCCTTTAAGGCTTGGCGGCATTATCTTCTGGGGGCCCGACACACCGTTACTGTGATTACAGATCACCGAAACCTGCAATATTTGAAAACCGCAAAAGCTCAATCCTCTAGGCAACCCCGTTGGGCACTATTCTTTGCCGAGTTGGACTTCATAATTACCTATCGACCTGGTACAAAAAATGGTAAAGCTGATGCCCTTTCTCGGATGGGAGTGGAAGAACATTTGATCAATCCTAAACCTGTACCTATCATTCCCGAACAAAGAATTCTAGGTGTAATCGCCACACAATCCATAGAGGAAGTTAAGGATAAAGCCAGGCTACTGGTAACTCCAGCAGACATACAGAATTGGCATCTGCAGGGAAAGGACTTTACGGTGAAGGACAACCTATTATATTTCCAAGAACGGTTATACCTGCCCAGCACAGATTTACAGAAAAAGGTAATCTCTTGTTATCACGATTCTTTAATGGAAGGACATCCCGGTTTGACCAAGACCTCGGAAAAGATCAAGCGCTACTTCTGGTGGCCGTCTTGGAAAAAAGATATCAGAGACTTTATAATGTCCTGTGGAGTATGCGCCCAAAACAAGAGTCAAAAGGAAAAACCAGCCGGCCTCTTACGCCCTATTGACATCCCACCTCGCCCTTGGCATACGCTTTCTATGGACTTCATCACCGATCTACCTCCATGCTCCGGATACAATACGATCCTAGTAATCGTGGACCTATTCTCCAAGATGGCGCATTTCATTCCACTCAAAGGCTTAACACAGCAGCAACTCTGGCCTGAGAATTTCTCGAAAACATCGTCTGACAGCACGGTTTTCCTTCAGTTCTAATTTCGGATCGAGGTAGTCAATTTATTTCTCATTTTTGGCGAAGTTGCTGTCGGTCGGCTCAAATTGATGTAAGACTTTCGACCAGCCACCACCCTCAAACCGACGGACAAACCGAGAGGACCAATCAAACTCTGGAACAGTATTTGCGCTGCATGCTACAACAAACTGAAAAAACTTGGAAAGATATCCTTTGGATCGCCGAATATGCCTACAATAACTCTGTCCACTCGGGAACTGGGAAGACCCCGTTTTTTCTTTTATACGGTAGTCACCCTCGAACCTCGGAGTTGGATCCACTCCAAGATCTTGGAACACCAGCAGTAGCCCACCTGCATTCTACAATCACCCAAGCCTTTAAGGAAGCCGTTTCTCACCTTCAAAGGGCTAAAGAACAATACAAGAAAGGAGCAGACCAACATCGGAAGGAAGCCCCCCAATATCAAGTAGGAGATCAAGTCTGGTTATCCACCAAATATCTACCTCTAAAAGGACCACGCACATTCAACCCAAGATACCTTGGTCCCTATTCCATCACTACCATAGTAAATCCAGTAGCGGTCAAGTTGGACTTGCCCCCTCACATGAAGATACATCCGGTCTTCCACGCGTCTCTATTAAAACCCGTGCAACCTCAAACCCGACTAACTAAATCTCCAAAACCTATTCTAGTTGATGGAGAACTCGAGTTTGAAGTCAAAAGCATCCTGGATTCCAAGATCTCCAAATCTAAACTATTTTACCTAATTGACTGGAAAGGCTACGGTCCCCAAGAAAGATCCTGGGAACCTGCAGAATATGTCCACGCACCTCGTCTAATCAAAAGATTTCATCGAACATTTCCTAACAAGCCCAAACCCCCAGAGAAGCCCGGTTTGGGAGGGGCCTTGAGGGGGGGTGCTGTCATGATCTCTGCTTCCAAAAGATCAGGACTTGCCCGACTCCCTTGGAAGCAGACCCATAACCCCAGTTCCGAGTGCCAGCCAGTCCCAATTGGGACCTTTTGGACCCTGTCCTGGCGCCAGTGGCACCAGGCTCATAAAGATGCCCAGTCCTAGCGCTGGAAGCGCCGGGCTCATAATGCTTGGGTGGACTTACCTGCAGCAGACCATGCTGCTTACTTACCTGCTAGTTGAGCCCCTGATCCTCTTCTGTTTGGGACTACTTTTCCGGTTGGGTGGGGCAGGAGCCACTCCCTAGGTTCAGAACACTGGAACTCTTCTGGAAAGCAGGAACTCTTTTCTCACCTAGGCGAGGCTGTGGAAGGAGACACCTAAGCACTACAGGAGGCTATTTAAACCACACCCGATGGATGAATCTTGCTTTGCGTTATTCTGCATTCTCTGCAGCAGAACGCTCATCGTGTCTTCTGCTTCTGATCCTGGGCCTAAGGGAACAAAGGCTTACCATCCTGGAATCCAGTCTTCAGCAGCACCTGTAAAGACAAAGAAAGAACAGGTTAGCACTACGGTCTTCAGTGGCAGCGCATCTCTTACCTGGTCCATCGGCTGTCACCAACGCCTCGCGCTGCATTCCGGCATCTGAAAGACAGAGGCTTACCTACTCTTCGCATGCTCCGGAGGTCTTCGCACTGCATTCCGGCATCTGAAAGACAAAAGCTTACCAGCTCTTCGCACGCTCCGGAGGCCTTCGGCGCTGCATCCCGCATCTGAAAGACAAAAGAAGGTGCGTTTAAAGACATTGGGCAACTTTATTACTCACGTGCCATTACTCCTTCCCACGCTGAATCCAGTGGGTATTCCAGCACCCTTCAGCTTCTCTAAAGCTCCGAACTTGTACCTGCAAGATAAAAGGGACAGTTAGTGCGCATCGTGAAGCAGGCTATAAGCGCTTACTTACGTGCTTCCAGGCGCTTCTATTCCTCACGCGGGTTCGATCCTCAACTCTCATCAGCCCGCCATCCGCCATCGCCGGAACCCTGCAAAACAAGAGATATCATTACAAAAGACTCTTAAGACATTTGAAGTGCCCAGAACCTACCGTTCGTGCAGTTAACGACGGACAGCAGTCCTCTGAGGTCAAGAGGCCTGCACCCTTATCCAGTGAAGAAACTGGTTACGGCACCCTGCCCCGAGGCAGATGGAGAGCTCGGCGTTCACTTACCTAAGGTGAGGGCGTTAACCTTTGGGGTTCTACAGGAGAAGAGAAAGGGAAGAGGAGAGAGGCACCCAATAACCCCAGTTCATTAATCCCATATTTTCTACCTGCAGACATCTTACTCTTCGAGTCAGACATACAGTGCACAGAGGTCCAGCCCAAAGAGCCAACCGTGTGTTACACATCACCTTTGAAGATACGGCATTCACCCAGTTAAGACCGGCGCCTCTGCGGGAATCAGGTGAGCGTTACAATTTCTGAATGTTACCGCCTGGCGGGTAAGGACCCTCCGGTAGGCTTACGGGCCCATTCTACTAAGGGTATGGCTGCCTCTACTGCCCTGCAGAGGGGTGTTCCTATTCGTAACATCTGTGAAGCAGCCACATGGGCTTCGGTCCATACTTTTGTACGACACTACTCCCTAGATTCTATCCATGGGCAGGATCTGGCCTCTGGCAAGGCGGTCCTTTTCTCTGCAATTTGATTGGGCATTCTAAATTTCTATATTCTAAATTCTTTTTCCCTCCTCCATACGTTGGTGCTGCTTTGGGAGTCTGTCATAGATATGGAATACGTCGGAGGACCCAATCCCCTCGAAGAACAAGTTACTCTCTCACCTGGTAATGTTCTTTCAATGGGATGGTCCGACAACGTATTCCATATCGCTCCCTTCCTACCTTCCCCGCTACAGAATTTCTTATGCGATTGCAGCTTACATTTCCGCAAGGCTTTCTGTGGTCATACTGGCAGTGGTTTGGTGCCACACGTTCTGGGGGAAAAACTACAGCTGAGGCTACGGGCGTCATGCGTCCTACTTATAACATCCGGTGACGTCGGCTTGACGAAGGCCCTCGACGGCGTATCAACGTCATCGACGCAGGACGCCGACAGATTTTCCAAAGCAGCACAGCTGTGGTGATTACTGTCATAGATATGGAATACGTCGTCGGACCATCCCATCGAAAGAACGTTACCAGGTAAGAGAGTAACTTGTTCTTCTGTTTCAAAGTAGTTATTTTGAAAGATGTGCCTGGTGCCAACTTTTTATCTTCTCTACTTCCATGCTGTTTTCACGTGCCAATACATTCTCTTTGCAGGTTTCACTCCAAACTCACCATCTGATGTCTGGCAAGATGGAAGACAGTTAGTGCCTTTCGTATGAGCGAATTTTTTTTCAGTGATGACCCCTCCCTGAACCCCCAGGCTCTTTGCCTTTCATATGTAGCCTGGGCTACACTTCGCCTATTTGCTCATTGTGCAAATCCTGTCCGTCTGTCCTCGACACAAGTACCTGTCCAGGTGGGAGGATGTCTTTCAAAGACAACCTCTGGCAGAATTCATGTCATTCGCTAGCATCATGATCCAGGTAAGTTGAACCTTTTCACAGGCTCTGAACCCAGCAGGCTGTTAAATAGAGACTGTTCAACAGGGATCGGCCATTCAGATCCCGGTGCCTCTGCACTTCAAACCAGGCAGACCTAGACTGCCTTCAAGGCTTAAGTTGGGCATGCTTGAAGAGGTGCCCATTTGGACATAAAACTCAGTGCCAACCAGACGTACCGCCTGGAAAGTATAATGCCAGTCTAATGGCTTGGTTCCTCTTCTGGGATAATCCACAGGCTAGTCCTTCGGAGGCTTGCACTGAGGTGCATTAGCCTAATAAAAAGGAAACATTGCCTCGGAACAGGGATGCCGCAACAGTAGCTGCGCTGCCACTGATTTCCATGCCCCCTGCCTTACAAAATGTGGAAGCAAATATACTGCTCAAAGTGGGACCGCAGGAATGTATGCCCGTAGGCCTGCAAGGGATTTGATCGAGTAACACCTCTTCCCTCAGATCCCACTCCTCCTTGGCGGTGAGCCGCTGTCTTTCTCATCTCCATTTCACAGGTACATGATCGGGTGTTAGGCTTTCCGAGGCGTTGCACGGGTGGGGCTATAGCCCCTGGTCTTTTGGTTGTAGCACCGGATAGATGCTCGGGGGCTACAATCAAAATGCTAGCTAAACCAGAGTCCGACGGTCCTAAAATTAGCGTAGCCCAGGAAGTTTTCGAGACCTAGCAACACCTCTGCGCATCCACCCTCTGTTTCACTCTTATGGCATTTTTTTGCATAGCTTTCTGAACACTGATTGGACTCCACTAGAAAGAGTCATAAAAAGACGCACGTGAAAAACATATTTTATGACAGAGCACACTTCTATTTGACACATGAGGCAATAAGCTTACAAGCCTGCATTGGATGGAATAATAGGGTTAAAGAGGACTAGAGAACATGATACAGATGCATTGAAGTCACTCTACTGGCTGCCGTTTGAGGCCTGGATTACTTCAAAACACCTTTCTTCATTCACTGGACCATTACACCTGGGTAGCTAAGTAGGAAAGTGTCCAGCTACCGGTCTGGTAGGCTCCTAGGTCTGCCTGTTCTAAGTACCTGACGCTGTGGTGAAGGATGAGAAGGAGGATTGGCGGCAGGACACTGGGTGCAGCTGGAGATAGTCTGAGAAATAGTTTGAGAAATGATCTACCACCCACCCTCCAAGATGTAAAAGACCACGATTACTTCAGAAAAAGCTTAGTTTTGGCTATTAGGTGGTTATGCGCCAGCTATAAGCCAAATGGTTGCGTTAGAATACACCTAGGGAGAAATGGCATATGTTGAAGGACACAAAGCTTGTAGGTGTTTGGTTGTTTACCCTTTTTTGGCCCCTCCATGACCATACTAATCCCTGTAGCCATTCCCACCCACTTCTGGCCCTTTCCCACCCAAAGCACATCCTCCTGGGATCTCTTTGATCTAGGTTTTTCAAGACTTAACATCAAGCCTTTTGCTCCAAGTTCAAATTAGTCTTCTGAGAGGCAATTACTTAATTGGAGATGTACACGCGCTACACGTGTAATTAAAATATGTTAACCAGGTTTACCTTCAGCTATTTGATTTATAAGCACTCTGCATATCCTTCACCAAAGTCGTGTTAAAAACAAACATTGACAAAGCCAACAGTTTCAGCTTGTGTATAGGTATTAGGCATTTGTTAAGAACTGCTATTATATGCACCATTTTGCAGTTGCTTCCATTGAGGGGCAGTTAATACCACTACGGCAGTGCCTGGAAGGTGCATTCACCATACAACAAACATACAATGGGACCGGTTGTACTACTAGCTTTCCTTTCGGCAGAGTACACACAACTTCACACTGAGAGACTAGTAATTAATGAATCTCTCTGAGCCTGTCTTGCTTATAGCACAGTATTTAATACAAAATGTGTAAAAAATGTATTGTTTTGCTAAAAAACTCGAATACAAAAATGGAGTTAGTTATGCAAACTTAAAACAAAGTTCTAAACCAACAACAATACCTTTATGACATATTTGGCATTTCATACAGCTTATACCCAGATAGGCATCTTGTGTGTACAACTCCTACAAGAAATCTACAAGCTAGTTACTATGACTAGACCTATACAGTGTAAAACAACAAACATACAAACACGTAATGATTAACAACAATGCAATCACACACTGTAAACATTAAATAAATGCTGGCAACAAATTGAAAAACACACTGTAAAACACAATAAATGAATCTCAGTACTTAGCATTTCCCGTATAAAATGAAAAATTAGATGTATTAAAGGGACATTCTTCAGGATATTTGTAATCATAGGGTAGCTGTGTCACACGTATTCCTGTTTCTGATTAAAGTGCGTTTTTTGAAAAGTCCACTTCTCTCGCTGTTGGACTCTGCAGAGGAAAGGAAAGAAAACAATCAGCACAACTATTTGATAATGGTGCTATGACTACTTCTAAGTCTTTGTCAATAATGCTCTGATTTCCATTCTATAATAGCATCACTCTAACACTTACCCGAGTTAGTAATTTGACTCTTTGTTTGTGCTTTGTCACTGCGAGTGGGACTGGTATGCCCAGACGTGTGTTCCGTGCATTCTGTGCCTAAAGACCCAAGATACTCCTCACTGATGAGGCCCAACAAGGCCGAAACATGTTTGGGGATGCTAGTGGTCTCGTGCAGAAGGGATGTGACCTAGCAGTTCGGGCTGGACTGCCCCTTTTGGGGTGGGGCCAAGCCTGATTTGCATATGGTCTTTCCCCTTATGAAATGGCTTGGCAGGCGAAGAATGATGGTCTGGTGGGTTGCCCAGAGCAATGCCAGTGGTTAAGATTCATTCTAAACCTTCCAGCCATCACCTCTTTGTTTTTGCTTTGTCACTGCGAGTGGGATGGGTATGCCCAGACATGGGTCCCGTGCATGCTGGGCCTGGAGACCCAAGCTATTCCTCACTGATGACGCCCAACAAGCCCGAAACATGTTTGGGGATGCTTGTGGTCTCGTGCAGAAGGGATGTGAGCTAGCAGTTTGGGCCGGACTGCCCATTTTGGGGTGGGGCCAAGCCTGATTTGCATATGGTCTTTCCCGTATGTAATGGCTTGGCAGGCAAAGAATGATAATCTGGAGTGTTGCCCAGAGCAATGGCAGTGGTTAAGATTAATTCTAAACCTTCCAGCCATCACCTCTTTGTTTTAGCAAGCATCACTGACCATCTGATCTCATCGCAAGTGTATCCTATGCTTATAAAATGACCTGCCATTGGTGCTGTAAGTGTTTGATTCCGAATGCAGGTTTTGTGTTCACCGATGCGTATTTTAACCAGTCTTTCTGTCTTTCCTATGTAGAGACGCCGCAGGGGCAGCAGATGGCATAGATTACCCATGCTGTGTTTCAATTAGTAAGTGATCTTTGTTGCCAATGTGTTTTTAGGCCTAGATCTAGCATTGTTGTCTCCTGGTCTGGCTACAAGACATACAATTGCCTCAGGGGTTGTGTCCTTTCCATTTCTCCATATCCCATAGTTATGTAATGGTCTTTTGGTTACATTTTTGATCATACACATTGCTCTTTGATACTAGTTCTTTTAGATGTTTTACTTCTTTTAAAAGCACATCTGGGGGGAAGAATTGCGTTTTTACCTTTGGCTGCTACGTGCCAATCTTTCTTTATTATCCTTTGGATGCGGTTAGACATGGCATTATAGGTGCTCATGAAAACCATACTGTCTCGCTCTTTAGGTTGGGGTTTGTATTCTAACAGGCTCTCCCTGTTATTATTATGTGCTCTTTTAAGAGCATTTTTAACACATTTGCGTGGATAGTCTCGTCTGAGTAAATTATTAGTAAATGTGTCACTTTCTTTATTGAACTCCTCTCTGTTGGTGCTATTTGGCAGGTTCTCACGTATGTGTCTTGGGTGAAAACTGTCAAAGGCCAGTCGTGAGTTTTTATCAGTTAGTTTATCAAAGGGTCTCACTTTCAACCTCTCTTCTTGGCTGTCACTGTAAATCGTTACATCTAGGAAGTTCACTTCCGTATTGCTTTTTGTCATGGTAAATTGTAAATATGGATGTAACGTATTGCACCATTCAAAAAATGCATCAAGACTTTGCTCATCCCCATGCCAGAGTAGAAATACGTCATCTATGTAACGTTTCCATTGTGTTATTTGTTCCAGAAAGGGGTTTGTGGCAGTTAAGATGTTTTTACTTTCTAGCATTTCTTACATACCGGTTAGCAAGTGTGGACGCAATTGATGAGCCCATCGCTGTCCCGTGTATTTGCTTGTAGAACTTGTTGTTAAACTGAAAGTAATTCTCAATGAGTGCCATTTCTGTGAACCATAGGATGAAAGAATTGGGGGTGACTCCATTTGTTCGTTTAGTTAGTAATAATTCTTCAATCCTTTACAATGTGGCCTGTTGTGGGATTTTTGTATATAGTGAGATTACATCTAGTGTCACTAGCAGGTCAGTCTGTTGATTGAACTGGTGACCTTCTATAGGGTAAATGATGCTTGGGGTGTCTTGTATATAGGAGCTCATTACCGTGACATAGCCTTTCAGGAAATTATTTGCAAATTTAGCCTGTTGTTCTAATACGGATCCTCCTCTAGAGACTATAGGGCGTCCTGGTGGGTTGATAAGTGTTTTGTGGATTTGTGGCAGAATATAAAACTAAGGAATATTAGGATTCCTAGTAGTGAGATATCTGCTTCTTTGTGTGCAATCCACTTGCATTCTTTTTCTTTTTTGTTGTTGATTAGCACCTTTAGATGCTCAGTGGGGTTCTCCCTAGTCTCATTGTAGAAAGTTGTGTCACTGAGTTGTTTGACACATTCTGCTATATAATCATTGCGATTGAGCATTACAATTGCTCCTCCTTTATCTGCTTTCCTAATGATTACATTGTGATTAGTTCTTAAGGAAGTGATGGCTTCCTGCTCTTTCCTACTCAGATTATGGAATACCTTTTGTTGAAAAATGTCTCTCTAAAACATTAAGATCCGCAAGAATGTGTTGTTCAAAGACAATAGACTTAGGGTTTGTACTGGGCGGGCAAAAGGTAGACGAATTATGTAGTCCACTATTTATATTGTCATTTTCAAATGGACGTTCTTGAAAATATTGTTTGAGGTGAATCTTTCTAAACAGGTTGTGGAGTTCAAGTCTGGTGGTAAATTTACCATAAGGGTTAGTCGGTACACATCCAGACCCTTTGTTAAGCACTCTAAACGCTTCGTGTGTAGGAAGATAGTTGGACAGATTCACTAATAGGCTGTCCTGTTCTCGGTTTGCCCGAGTTTCGTAGTCCCAGGGTAGTTGGTTTGTGTCTAAAAAAGGGGCCAAAGTATCCCTGATTCTTAGATCATACCCTCTTTGGGGTCTGCGTTCGTACTGTGATCACCTTCTCTCTCTCTAGTCCTACCTCTGTTAGTCTAGATGTTACCTCTGTTGCTGTTGTTTCCATCATTTCCTAAGCTCCCTGAGCTGAAGGAAGTTGTACCAAAACGTACATGTTTATTCTGTTGTGGATTATCCTGTTCAGATGTCAGGACATAATCGTCTTTCGTGTACCTGTAAGCTTTCTCATGTGAGAAGCTGGCAAAATACTTTTTGAGTCTTCTCACTCTGTCACAGACAGTTTGTTCTTTGAATTATGTCATCTCTTTGATGATGTCGTCAATACTTTTTTTTTAAATGAGTCTAGAGTAAGCTGTTTTTTTAAATTTCATCTTCTAATGTTGTTAATTTCTTAGAGAACTTGTCAGACATTTCTTTAGCGGTGTCTATGATTAGAAATAACCAGTCCCATCTGCAGTTGTTGGCAATGTAGCTCCACTGAATGCGGAACTGTTCATTATCCCAAAAGAGACGTGGCTCATTGCGGACTAATCCTTGAGGCAATGCCCCCCTTATGGTGCCATGCAATTCCGTCCTAATAATTCATTTTTTCAGTTGCACCAATTCGTCCCAACTACTCACATTTGTGAGTGGGGACCATTCTTCATCAGTACCAAACAGAGATGACCTAGCCAATAATTCTTCTGAATATTTTTTATCATAAATCTTCGTTTTATGAGAGCCATGATGTAACAGAAGAACAAAATTGAGTATGTAGTTATTTATTTAATGATTGTTCTGGTTAAGCAAGTATGCCTCCTTCGTATCAGAGAATGGGAAATCTTCAGAAAAGCTAGTTCCATGACCGCTGGCCGTACAGAAACACTACTCAACACCAGGATATAGCTAAAACAACTCGGGCATACCTGGATTCATAATACAATGAACATACCATGGGACCGGTTGTACTAATAGCCTTCCTTTCTGCATTCACCATGCCTACACAAAAGCCAAAACTGTTGTCATTGCCAATGCTTGTTTAAAACATGTTTCAGCCTTTAGTTTTGGCACCACTCTCTGTGGCCCTAAAGCATCTCGCCTTCCTCTAGGACCGTAGGTCTTTACCCTGTCCCATGGCTTCCTAGTGATGAACTCTACACATGCTTGCTCTTACCTGCACTACCCTTGGCCCCTTCCTTTACGCTTCTCCTCTGCTCCTCTCTTGCACTTAGCCAATCCGAATATTCCAAGGCTGTGACAAGCTGTGTTTCCCTTGCCCCTGCCCTTTGCAATTGGGGCTCTAAGGATTTGACTGCATTCATGTGGGTGCACCAGACAAATCACCAATTAATAAATAGGCTTGGAAATGTGGTTGCATGTTTGTCTCCTAGCCTGTACTGTTGATTACCATGAAGTCCTAAGCACCTAACAGAGCATGGGCTACCCATAGGAACTAATACATTGCCTTTTTTTTTAAACTTGGCTTGGATAGGGATATATTTACTGTATTTTGTTACTGAGCGTTTTAACTGGTTCTATCTCACACCCCTTCTATGTGGTGGTCTTTAGCTTGCCCCACATTAACCTAGGTAAGAGAAGGCATATGATTAGAATCTGTTGGTATGCCTCATAAAGAACCTTATCCCAGAAGGGCTGCTGTCTTGAATTGAGTTGATGAAATGTCTGATTCCATTCAACCATTGGAAGATATGTTCTTGCCGCTGTGCTCCAACACAAGCTGGACAAGCATCCCAGTGCAAGCGCACAATCCTAAGGAGTCTCAAGACATGTGGGGGGAAACTCATGCACTTACATCTGATAGAAAGCTGGATACCAAGTATCGCCATCTGCAGGATAAAAAAGTGTGCCTAGCCTCTCAGCAGCCCTCACGATTTTCAGTGATGGCAGCGTCTCTGACAGTTTGAGTAATATTGTAAAAAGGACCTGAATAGGGCCATGCACACAAGACAACTCTGATGCCATTCTCTGTCTGCCTACAAACCGCGTCACTGGAAAGATATTGCGGAATTAGCAGATGACATTTCTTACGAAAGAAGACTTCGTCTCAGTAACGCAAAACAAGTTGCTAAGTACTAAATGGAGTCTGCTGCTAGTGGTATGTATCTACGATTGAATGCACAACATCAGGCTTTGCTTCATGGATCCCTGATGCCAAAGATGAGGTGTTAGATTTGGCATTTGATTGCACACATACCAACACTCCCCATTCCATTCGGGAGATGCAAACCCAGCTCTGATTTTAACATTGCTTTCTGGGACTTGTATTCCTGAGTGTATAATATGGAAATCACGGACTAGAATAGAAAGTTAAAACCAGGACTTGACTAGCATCTCTCAAGTTGAACTGGGGATCTAGGCATGTATGCAGCAAAGGCAAAGCTACACTGATGAGGAGCTAGCTAAGGTTAAGAGTAGTGCCTTAACAGCAAAGTTGATGCCTGTGATTTCTAAACTGGTGCAAACATCTCATTTGGTTGACCAGTTCGAAAGGCAAGAATCACAATCTTTGCATGAGCTATATTTAAGAGACTGACATCCACCAACAAGACCTTGGAAAAAGCAGCAAAAGACCACATGGTGTATATCCACATGTTTCCTCTTTGGACCCTAACCTCAAACTCTTAGTATCGGCTCCCAGTTATGACAGTTAAGTGTGAGGAAGAATCCCCTCTTTCCTTCCCTCTTGGTTGGGGATATCCTGTGGTGCATGGCCTATCTGAATCATGCATTTTAATTGGTTGGGTATTTATAATGTGCCTATACACAGGTGTTTCTTGCCGCAACAAGACAGGAGGGTGAAGAAAAGAGGGGTGTGGCGGGCAAACACAATCCTGCTAGCCTTGTGATTAGGATTTGGGATTACACTCCTCCTGTTCTCCTCCATCAGCCTTTCTCTTGTCCAAGATTCTCAGCACCAATTGGAGGGAGCAATTCGGTATTGTTGACAATAAACCATAGAAATGGTCCTGCTTAAGAGGGGGTCCAAACTGTTCTAGTCAATACCTACATTGATGGAGAAGTGGGGGGGAGCGGCGGGGGGGGGGTAAATAAATGTTCAGACCATCCAAGTGTAGTCCCAGGTTAATCTTGGTCTCACAAAAACGCAGAAGAGAAATTCAAGATGAATACAGCACCATGCCATTCAGCTAGGCGATTAGCCTAGTGCAGAGGATTTACAAGTTGTCTACCATCAGATCCTGTTCTCTCCTTTTGCATTTCTTTGCTAGATGAAGAAACTGCAACATGTACAGAACACAGCTCTTAAGGATTTCAATCAGGCGACACACCCTGGTCTCAGCCTAGTATGCAGCGCACAACTGAAATGCTTATTTCTTTATATGTAGATTCAATATTTGAGAGATACACCACTCATATAACCCCCCTTTTCAAATACTCTAGGTCACGATGGACCAGGAACCGGGCTGGTGGGTAAAGGTAATATTTCTTTATTTATTTAAAATTCAAAAGAAATTGTTCCCCTTTTTAACAAATGGGGCAGCAATCACCAATGTGATGATAATAACAATAGGAATGTAGGCAATGCACTTAATTCAACTCTTTGGTAACACAGATAGAAAACACCAGGGAATAGAAACACTTGGATTTTCGAAAAGATAGCACAGAGTTAGGATATCTCCCTGCAATGTTCGCTCAACCAACAAATAATCACTTCTGAATGGATATAAGAAAGCAGCACGCAGTTAGGAATATGAATCTGGAAAAGGAATTCAAATCTAACTTTCGCACCTCAAGTGGAAGTGAAAAACTGATTTGAAACCCTTGCAATGTTAAAATGACACTCGGGAATGGCTGAGTAAAACAATGAATGGGTGTAGCTATAACTCTTAGGTATCATATGGACGTGAAATGAGGTCTCTAGCTGGTAAATTGAGTGAGTTATACTAGATATAGTGAGGTTTGTTTTTAAGAAAATGGAGCAGAGAAAAACAGAAAAGCGGCTTTAAAATGGATTGCAAACTTGACTTAAACTGGATTTAATGACTAATGAAAAGAGAATGTCACTAGTGAATCTCCACAGTTAAGCGGCCGTTGTAACCATTCACGTGGTGTACCCCATTTCCTTTATGGAAATTTAATTTATTTAATCAAAATCGCTAATGACTTATGTTCTATGCCAAACAAAAATGAAGAGGTGAATCGGCGCTGACACTAGGAATCAAAGGCAGGGTTTCACAGATAATGCTGACAATTTTAACAAGATATCAGGGTCAGAATAGGATAGCTTAGAGACTGTGATAGGACAAAGCGAGGCAAGGTATACTATGAATTTTTATGGTTCCTATTGATACTCTCACAGTCCACTTTTAAATTTTTGGATTTTGGACAGTCAGCGCTCTGGTCACCCCACTGATCTGGTCTAACAAAGGACAGCGTGACAAAATCAGCGGGACAGGATCAGCTGGGCATGGATTGGTTACCAGATGGCACCGGACTGGTCACTGGATACTACAGATCAGTTGGATGGCAGGTTTGCAGCAGGCATGCATTTAGTGAGCAGCAAGCCAGGTTAATTCAGGATGCTTCCCAAAACACCACAGCGTTTCCCTTGGTTCCTGGGATTATTTTAGAATTGAGGTCTAGCTGAAGCAGGATCAGCAATGCTTGGCCTGGTGGTTAGGATCTGGAGTCTAAATGGATGAAGGCAAGATGAAGATAGGAACAGGACGCTGGCGAAGGAAATCGGGAATCAGTGTCTTTCTGTGTTGTCAGGAGCTCTTATTTGTACTGCTTAGTGACATCATAACAGTATATGACTGGGGCAGGCTTTACTACACCCACCGCTATCAACCGGATTGGGCAGGGGAAATGTGTCCGCCTAGCTTTTTGCTGGTTGGATTTCAGAAAAATGATGTCAGGTTTATGGGGTGAGTTTTACAGTGGCAATAAACCTCCCATAGTTACTAGAGCTATTTTGCCACAAACATAGATTTACCCTATTGCAACCTCTTAGCAAATCAGATACACAGGTTACATATTTTGTGCATCACATTTCAGTCCAAACCTCCATTCCGTGAGGCCTGGTTTCGCTCCTGTACCAGTTTTTCACACTTTTTACTTGGATTTATATCACTCAATATTCTACAACTTTATACAGTGTTGGGGATTGTCATTAGGGATGCATATACAAAATGTTACATTTGTAATATGGATGCTTTTCTTGTAATCCAACATATATCACCATTTCTGTCCACAAGGTGTCAATACATTCTACCAAGTTTTAAAATAAAGCCCGAAAATTGACTTTTGCACTGCGAAAATTCTACATTTCTGCAAAGTTTTGCTGCCGAGATACACATCTTTAAAGTTTCCTTATGAAATAGTCTTTAGAAACAAATGAGAGTCACTGAATCATTTTTTTTCTTTTCCGCTGACGGCAACTGGCAGTTCCTTCCAAGCAGGATGGGAGGTTCCTCAGCCTGATTGTAGTTTTATTGTCGCTCACACCTCCAGCTTCCTTTTCTGGGAACATCATTGTCTTGGGTCCCAGCAGAGACGGAAGTCTGTTCCACCCTATAATTATCAGGTGGTTGCCAGGATCTGCTGAGAGAGATAGCCCTCACTTTTGGCAGAAACCTGTTTTTCAACTTTGCAACTCCAGCCACCCTGGTTTTAAAATCCTTCACATTTTGATCTTAAATCCAGAATTAAACAAGCCTGTTGCATCAAATAACACATGTGATACAGTCCCACCATTAACAAACCCCTTCATATTACTAAAGACTGTGAAACCTTTATTTACCAGTGTACTATTTCAAAACACAGGCATTTGTTTTTCTTAATTTTGCAAAAGCCTATTGTTTTTTACAAGTGGTGAAAAGATGACATTTCTTTCTTTAATTCGGTTTGGCAGCTTCATTAGTTTTCCACAATGTCTTTGAAGCTAAAGTCATTTTGTTGTAACCATGAGTTTTATCTGAAAACTGATATATGAAACTAACCAGGCTCAGATAGTTGGAGCTCCTTTGAAGACAGCTGGTGTTTGCTACATTTTAAAGCAAATGAACGTGCAATCCTGTGTGAATGAAAATAAAGTTTCTTGTTGATTTCTTTCAAATCTACTTTGACAGGACCTCTCATTCAGGAATCATGCCCGGTTTTTCTGAGGCACAATGAATTATCCTGGACCTGGCAGGGCCTTTTCTATCACAGTGGTTTCAGAATGAATGGATGGATTTAGCGTCAAAGCAGCATTTTTAAAGGATGAAAAAGCTTTTATTTCAAAGGGGAATATTTGTTTTTTAGCAAAATAATGCTGCCTCTTGACTTAATTTAATTTATATGTTTCAGATCACACTGGCACGCTCCTGCAGTTTTTCCCCTGTTTCATCTTGCTTGAAGTGTGTGTGTGGCAGGATGATGCAGCCATCTTTTTGGTTGTTGCAAAAACACAGTTTTGAGGTACTGGCGCGCACAAGAGCCAGCGCAGCCATTTTGCTGTTTCTTGCGCAAATGCAGCTTAGTTATGTGGTAAAGCACAGAAGAGTGGGTCAATATAACCCCCCCACGAGCCTCCTGAGATTTTAAGCCAAAGGAGAATTGGGCAAGTGGGATTCCTTCATCAGACAAGGCAGGGTCTGTCGGGTATGAGTCCTCCTTCCATCAGCGAACAATGTGACTCGCTGCCTCTGGTAGGAACATGGAACGATACCCCCAGCCTTCTCTTGGGTCTTCCTTTCTGGTGTGGAGCGACACCACGGATCCCTGAGGTGGTCCTCCTTGGTAACGACGGTGCAACCAGTGCAAATCTAGAAATAGAGCACAAGAAGGTTACCACTAACTGCCCTCAATTGGGGTGACAGCAGTGGGATATGCATGCATTCTTTGACAATTGAACTATTCCTATGCTTCAGATATATTCCCCACCGGGTTTTCTATGACTCCTCTATTTGTTGCAAAGTGTGCCTAGGGTGACAACTCTTTAGCTGATTGATGTGGACCCATTTCTCTTCTGTCAACTCACCTTTGGGGATGCGCATTCTGTAGGCGACTGGTGAGATTTTGTCTACAATTTCAAAAGGTCCCTGCCATATATGCAAAAATGTGCGCTCTTTGGTCTGGTTCCTTTGGAAATTGTACAAGTAGACCCTGTCTCCTACTTGGTATTACTTTTTGGTTGTCTTTCGGTCACAATGAGTTTTCATGCTGTCTGCAGATCTTTCTAGATTCCGCTGAGCGTACGCAAAAGCATGTTGAAGGTGTTTTTTCAGATTCTCAACATACTCATGAGTTGTGGAGGCATTTATCAGGGTCTGCTATTGTGTTCTATAGAGCAGATGCTGGGGTAGTACCATCCTTCGTCCAGTCATCAGATCAAATTGAGACATCTTAGGTGCAGAAGAAGGTGTAGATCTGATGGCCATCATGACAAGCGGTAATCTGATATCCCAACTTGGCCCAGAGTCGGCCACAAACTTTTTTAGTATGCTCACAATGGTTTTATTGTACCTCTCAACTCCACCACTAGAGAACTGGCGGTGTGCAATGTGAAATTTCCTTTTTTACCCCAAGTATCTCCCACATCTTTGTCATCACTTCGCTGGTGAAGTGACTACCTCGGTCTGACTCCATCCTTTGGGGCAGTCCAAAATGCGAGAAGATGTGATTGATCATTAGGGCAGCTGCTGTTTCTGCCTTGAAATTTGGGGCCGGGAGACATTCCACCCATTGGGTAAACAAGCATGTTACTGTTGACATGTAATTGTTCCCCCTAGAGGAGCGAATCACGGGCCTGATGTAATATACTTATAAATCTGACCAAGGCAGTGTCATCCCCCCTCTTTTGGAGGGGAGCTCGGTGTGTGAGTGATATTGGCTGAAATTGTGCACCCACAAGACACCCCTTCAAGTATTGCTCGAGGTCCTGCCCCATTTGTGGCCAGTATGCAACCTCTCGCAAGATTTCGAAAGTAGTGTGAAACCCCTGATGACTGGCTGTGGCCGCATCATGGGCGTGAATTAGCATCAGGCTTTGGAATGAGGGAGGGACCACCCACTGGTCACAGCCAGATATGGATCTCATTACCAACAAACCATGTTGGATTCAGAAAACATTTGGACATTTCATCAACACCCTGAGGTCCTCATTCCCAATGTAATCGGTATACATCAGGGGAAAGTTCTCAGGGTCCTCAATGTGTTGATAAAATTCACCAATGATTGGATCCCCTTTTTGTGCCATGATTAAATCAGCATCTGGGGTCTCCTTACTCCACTGGGCATTTGAGAGTTCATTGTGAGCATTTATCTGAGACCTAGTGATTGCAGTGACCTGGATTTCCCCCAACAGGGACTCTATCTCGAGGAGCTCCCACTGGGTGGCTAGGTCATTTACAGTTTTGTCTGGTCCCTCTATTCTGGAATGACCCTTGATCTTCTTCTAATAGATGGTCATCCCACCAGAGGTGACCAGATCATCAATATTTTGGATGAGCTTGCCATGTTTGAGCGGTTTGTTGTTAGCATATAGCATGCCCCTGGTTTACCAATTTACCAGATGCTCCACGAACCCTTCTGGACATAATCTGAATCAGTGATTATGACCAGTTCATGGAGTTGATGTTTGACGGCAGTGAGGATGGCTTGATGAACTGCCATCAACTCTGCCACCTGACTACTGCGAGGACCGATTTTGTACCCGGCGGAGGATTCCGGGCATCATTTACCTAGGCATTCCCAATGCCGGCCACCAGTTCCTTTACCCCGTTGTTGTCAGCATGGAAGGAGCACCCATCCACATAAACTGTGGGCATTCACTCGCACTCGTCTTCTCTATAGACTTTGTGCGGGGAATTCAGGTACGCCTCCATGTTGTCCTGGGTTTTAAGACTTTCGTCCTCGAGACAGTTTTCTCTGGCACAATCATGCAAGTCAGCCTGACCTTGCGCGAGGGGACTCTTCTTGGTTTGGCCATATCTGACCTCTACAGGAAAGGCTTGCATTGACAGAATCCAGGAAGTAATTCTGGAATTACTCACATTTCCGGCCCGGATTCTGTCACTTTGGAGATATTGCAGAGGTTCATGTGGAGTCTCCACTATGTGTTCCCTCTGGATGAATGGGCGGTATTTTTTCAATGCCCACACCATTGCCAGGAGTGCCTTCTCACAATCATTGAATTTTTCTTCCACAGAGAATAAAGTCTTGCTTGCATAAGAGATGACTTTATTGACCTTGTCATGCTTGTGATAAAATACTGCTGTAAAGCATGTATTCCAGAACCCTGTTTCCAAGAAGAACTCCTTGTTTTTGACAGGGTAAGCTAGACAAGGCGCTTGTGAGAGGCTTCTTTTTAGTTGCTTTATCCCTCAGCTTGTTCCAGACCCCACTCCCACTTGACCCCCCCTTCAACAGATGGATTAGGGGTCTTGTGATATCTGCATAATCCTCAATGAACTTCCTACAGTAATTATTCAGTCACACAGAGTTGTGGGGTCTTTCAGTTTTAGGAGTGCTTCTACCTTCTTCTCCTGGGGACAGAGACCCTCAGGAGTTATCTCATGCCCCAAGAATTTGACATGGGTCCTGCACCACTGTGCCTTTTGAAAGGAGAGTTTTGCTCCGGCAACCCTCACCTGGGTAAGAACATAACGGATTTCTGCTATATGTTCCTCCACAGTTGAGCTTTTATCAGGTCATCATCTACATAGGCCAGGTTACCCCTTCCACCCAAGTCGGGCATGGCCTTATGTAAGAAGATGTTAAATTCGTTGCCTGAGTTGATGTATCCGAAGGGAGTCCGGGTCCATGTGTACTGTTGCCCCCTGAAGGTAAAGGGCAGCTTGTATTGGTCCTCCCTACTGACAGGCACGGTCCAGTACCCATTGGTCAGGTCAATGGCAGTGTATACCTTTGACCCCAGGATCTGGGCCAGCCCCTGGTCAATGTAGTGGAAAGGCCATCGGGAGATATGGACCCAATTGTTCAGCTCCCTCAGGTCAGCACAGAGTCTCCACTGGCCGTTTGGTTTTAAAATCCCCAGCACCGGATTATTAAAGGTGCTGTGGACTGGTCAAATTATCCAACGGGACTTAAGGTTTTTGATAATTTCCGTCAGGGACTCCATGGATGCGAGAGGGAAGCAGTATTTCTTCACAAAAACTGGAGTCATACCAGAATCTGTGGGAATTATTGTTGTATGGATTTCGGTGTGACCCCAGTCATATGAATCCACTGCAAAGAGATCTTGAAAATCTAAGAACACGTGCTTCAACTTTTGCTCCAGAGTCTCGCAGGCATCAGCTAGGTTGACCCGCTATTCAACCATTTGCCTGAAGCCTGGAAAGACTTCAGTTTTTTCTATTTCAGCGGCCTCCTCCAGCTGGGTGGAGAGGTCCCTGGTTAAAGTATTGACCTGGACACAGGGTTTCAGGCAGGGGAGGCAGTCCTAGTGGCCATGGAAGATCACCTCATCCCGCCTGATGTCACAGGTCACCTCTTCCTCACCGTACGGGCAGGAAGAGTACACCAGGAAATTCCCCCCTTGCCGGGTGAATATCCTCTCAGGTGTTATGTCATTGTCACTATCACTGTCAAAACAGTCATTTGGATTAGTCCTATCAGTTCATTACCTAGATCTATGGAAAAATGTCGGTCATCAACCGCCATTCCAATAATGGTGCCTGCGCCCAGAGTGATACTTGTATGGTTGCTGCTATCCATCAATATTGGAATGTTGTTGTGGTCTACATTGACTAATGGTGTTGGATATAACCCCAATCCTTGCTGTTGGAGATGGGCGTTGAGGTGAACATAGGCGTCAGGATTTTGCTGTTTCTGTCCTCTTTTCATTTTTACCTCAAGTGGGAATAGTCGTGTCCGTCCTGGGATGGTGACCTCCTCTCGAATCTGAACTTCAACTGCATACGGCAGCAATTGGGCTGACCGAAATGCTTTTCTGAATCATCAAGTCCATGGGTTTGCCACTTATTCGGGACCATGCTTGTAATTAATCAGATCCAAATTAATGGCAAAACAATTGAGGATGTCACTGCCTAAATAGAATGCAGCAAGAACATCTCGCACAACCCAACAATAATGTACTATGCTTTTGTTGCCTATAGAAATTTTGAGCATACACCTGCTAAGCAGGAGATGTTTGGAATTGGGAGTTTATTAGGGGGGACAACCTATGCAGGATGTCATTCCCCAGTGAACAGGATGTGCCCTCTGGAGTCACAAGTATGACCGGGCGTTTCACCTTGTTTCGGCCAATTTTTATTTCCAAATCCACAGTCCCCTCGACAGGAATTTCATTCCCATCGAAGTTCTGAAGTTGTCCAGGAAGAGGGATGAGAGGGATCTGGTATCTCTTCCCCCCTTCCTGAATTCAGCTGATCAAAGGCCCTCTTTGACAGAAGAGTGGCTTGGGATCCAGTGTCCACCAGTGCCGAAAATGTACATTGCCCTTGCACTTGGACTGGGGAATGAAATCCACCCTCCTTCTCCTCAAGTGGACAAAGGTAATGTGCATTTTGGGCAAGTTGGGTGGCCAATTTCCTTATTTTTGACTCCGACACAGGGGTAGTTTGGGCATGATTTGGTGTTGGAGTTTGGGGGTCTGAAGGAAAAATGTAACATTTGGATATTTTGGGAGTTTTGGGCTCCCCTTTTTCTCATTCTGGCCCACCCCCTTGCCCCCCTTTTTGGTTTTTGGAGGCAGTTGCCAGAATTGGTTTGGACAGTTTGGTTCCCTTGACTCTCATTCTGGGGTTCAATGATGGGTGATTCTGACTCAGTCCCCACATCCACCGAGTCTTCATTTGGATCTCTTGGGGCCCATTTTTCTTTGGGAGGAGTTCCCCCGTCCTTGAAGGAGAAGATCTTTTATCCAGAATCGGCTAAGGATTGTTCCCCTTCAAATTGGAGGACACTGACTTCCTCCACAAAATGGGCCTTTTTGGGTTCTTTATTTCTCCTACCCACCCTCTGTTCCCTGGGTTGCAGACTTTCACGGGTAGGAGATTTTTGCTCCGGCTTCTGGGTGTCCAGGGGCTTTTCATGAGTGAGGAAGGAAGCTCCCTCTAGGGCTTTACACCTCCCTTCCACCATGCCTCCTCCTCTGGAACCAGTGAGTTGTCAGGGTTCTCTCCCCATCATTGTGCTGGAGGACCAGTTCCTTGTTTTGTGGGGTTCTGAGCTGCCATGTTCATCTGAGGGTTCTGTTGAGTCCTCAACATGCGACCCAGCTCCTGGGATAGGTTCTGGACCTGGCACTCCAGTTGTGACACCCGTTCTGGCTGGTACGGGGGTCTCTGGTCAACCCTAGGTGAATCACGGGAAGGGTAACTATCCCTTCTCCCATAGTACCCTGGGTATTGAGAATTTTGGTAACCCTCCACCACTGGCCTCCCCTCTCCCGGATTGGGCTGTCTGGGCTCCTGAACGCAGGGAAAGAAAGGATGGTTGTCTTGCAACTTGGGGTTTTGTGCGTACTGGGGAAAGAAACTCAACCCGGCGTTTGGGGGATGACTGCCATCCTGGGGAAAGTTAGGAGGGACGTTTCCTCTGGTGGTACCTATCTAGTTGGATCCCCCCCTTGGGCTGGGGGAGTCCATACATACCCCAGGATGGGTCTGTTACCCTTGTATTGGGGTTGATATAGTCAGGTGGGTTAGGGGTCCCATTTGTGGGATTACCTCCCTGACTACCACCTGTTTGGGATTGGCCCGAGGGCCTTCTGGGTCTTTGATTGGGTTGATTTGGTACAGGTATATTTTTAGCCCCCCCCCCATCTCTAGAGCTTAAATGGGGGCAAACTTCACCTCTGCCACCTTAGCAGCAGCAGGGGTGTTGGCTGGTTTGGAGGTTTTGTTTGGATTTTTGTTATCTGCAGGTTTTTGGACCTCAAAAATGCAGGTCACCTGCTTTATGACCCAGTCCAGCGATCTTTTCTCATGAAAGTCCCTCAGCATAGTATGCAGCGCACAACTGAAATGCTTATTTCTTTATATATGGATTAAATATTTGAGAGATACTCCACTCATATCACACACCAGGCTGGTGAGTAAAGTAATTATTTATTTATTTATTCAAAAGAAATCGTGCACGTTTTAATAAATGGGGCAGCAATGACCAATGTGATGATGATAACAATAGGAATATAGGCAATGCACTTAATTCAATCCTTTAGTAACACAGATAGAAAACACCAGGGAATAGAAACACTTTTGGATTTTCAGAAAGATAGCACTCAAGTTAGTATTTCCCCCTGCAATGTTCCCTCCACCCACAAATAATCACTTCTGATTGGATATAAGGAAACAGCACGCAGTTAGGAATATGAATCTGGAAACGCAATTCAAATCTAACTTTCCCTCCTCAAATGGGAGTGAGAAAACGGATTTGAAACCCTTGCAATGTTAAAATGACACTCAGGAATGGCTGAATAAAACAATTAATGTGTATAAAAATCTTGAAACAAAAACAATTCTTTATTGGAGCAACACTGGAAAGATACTAGCAATCACAAGCAATGGATTGAGCAAAAGCATACAATTCAAAATTTAATGGACGATTAAAAACAGTTTATAATCAAAATGACATGTGGGAACTTTTGCAAATATTTCGATTCCCGTCTGGAATTAACGAAACGGTTTTTGATATAAACGGGTGAAATTGATTTAGAGTGCGTTTTTTTTAGTTGGGATGTAGCTATAGATCTTAGGTACCATATGAACATGAAATTAGGTCTCTAGCTGATAAATTGAGTGAGTTATGCTAGATATAGTGAGGTTTGTTTTTAGGAAAATAGAGCAGAGAAAAACAGAAAAGCGGCTTTAAAATGGATTGCAAACTTGACTTAAACTGGATTTAATGACTAAGGAAAAGAGAATGTCACCAGTGAATCTCCACAGTTATGCGGCGGTTGCAACCCTTCACGTGGTGTACCCCGTTTCCTTTATGGAAAATTAATTTATTTTATCAAAATCGCTAATGGCTTATATTCTATGTGAAACAAAAATGAAGAGGTAAATCAGCGCTGACACTAGGAATCAAACGCAGGGTTTCACAAATAATGCTGATAATTTTAACAAGATATCGGGGTCAGAATAGGATAGCTTAGAGACTGGGATAGGACAAAGCAAGGCAAGGTATACTATGAATTTCTATGGTTCCTATTGATACTCACAGTCCACTTTTTAATTTTTGGATTTTGGACAGTCAGCGCTCTGGTCACCACACAGATCTGGTCTAACAAAGGACAGCCCAACAAAATCATTGAGACAGGATCAGCTGGGCATGGACTGGTTACCGAATGGCACTGGACTGGCATTGGACTGGTCACTGGATACTACAGATCAGCTGGATGGCAGGTTTGCTGCAGGCATGCATTTAGTGAGCAGCATGCCAGGTTAATTCAGGATGCTTCCCAAAACACCACAGCGTTTCCCTTTGTTATTGGGATTATTTTAGAATTGAGGCCTAGCTGAAGCAGGAAAAGCAATGCTTGGCCTTGTGGTTTGGATCTGGAGTCTAGATTGATAAAGGTAAGATGAAGACAGGCACAGACAGGAACAGGACGCCGGCATAGGAAATCAGGAATCTGTCTTTCTGTGTGTTGTCAGGGGATCTTATTTATAATGCCTAATGGCATCATAACAGTATATGACTGGGG
The DNA here is from genome assembly GCF_040938575.1 of Ambystoma mexicanum. Taxonomy (NCBI): domain Eukaryota; kingdom Metazoa; phylum Chordata; class Amphibia; order Caudata; family Ambystomatidae; genus Ambystoma; species Ambystoma mexicanum. The sequence continues at coordinate 528,221,492 of NC_090925.1, forward strand.
CTGGCTTTACTACACCCGCCTCTATCAACCGGATTGGGCAGGGGTAAGGTCTCTGCCTAGCTTTTTGCTGGTTGGATTTCAGAAAAATTATGTCAGGTTTATGGGGTGAGTTTTACAGTGTCCAGAAACCTCCCATAGTTACTGGAACTAAAATCTAATTTTGCCACAAACATAGATTTACCCTATTGCAACCTCTTAGCAAATCAGATACACAGATTATATATTTTGTGCATCACATTTCAGTCCAAAACCCCATTCAGTGAGGCCTGGTTTTGCTCCTCTACCAGTTTTTTGCGCTTTTCAATTAGATTTAAATCACTCAAAATTCTACAACTTTATACAGTGGTGGGGATTGTCATTAGGGATGTATATACAAAATTTTACATTTGCAACATCAAACATATATCACCATTTCTGTCCACAAGGTGTCAATACATTCTACCAAGTTTTAAAATAAAGCCCGAAAATTCACTTTTACACTGCGAAAATTCTACATTTCTACATGTTTTTCTGCCGAGGTGCAAGCCTTTAATGTTTCCTTACAAAATAGTCTTTAGAAACAAATGGGAGTCACTGAATCATTTTTTTTCTTTTCTGCTGACACCAACTGGCAGTTCCTTCCAAGCAAGATGGGGGGCTTCCTCAGCCTGATTGAAGTTTTATTGTCGCTCACACCTCCAGCTTCCTTTCTTGGGAACATCCTTGTCCTGGGTCCTAGCAGAGACAAAAGTCTGTTCCACCCTGTAATTATCAGGTGGTTGCCAGTATCTGCTGAGAGAGGTAGCCCTCCCTTTCGGCAGAAACCTGTTTTTCAACTTTGCAAATCCTGCCACCCTGGTTTTAAAATCAATCCTTCACTTTTTGATCTTAAATCCAGAATTAAACAAGCCTGTTGCATCAAATAACACATGTGATACAGTCTCACCAGTAACAAACCCCTTCATATTACTAAAGACTGTGAACGTTTTATTTACCAGTGTACTTTTTCAAAACACAGGCATTTGTTTTTCTTAATTTTGCAAAAGCCAAATTTTTTTACACGTGGTGAAAAGCTGACATTTCTTTCTTTGATTCGGTTTGGCAGCTTCTCTAGTTATCCACCATGTCTTTGCAGCTAAAGTCATTTTGTTGTAAGCATGAATTTTATCTGAACACTGATATATGAAACTGACCAGGCTCAGACAGTTGGAGTTCCTTTGAAGACAGCTAGTGTTTACTACATTTTCAAGCAAATGAAAGCGTGTTCCTGTATGAGTAAAAGTAAAGTTTCTTGTTGAGTTATTTCAAATCTACTTTGACAGGACCTCTCATTCAGGAATTATGCCTGGTTTTTCTGAGGAACAATGAATTATCCTGGGCCTGGCAGGGCCTTTTCCATCACAGTGGTTTCAGAATGAATGGATGGATTTAGCATCAAAGCAGAATTTTTAAAGGATGAAAAAGGTTTCATTTTGAAGGGGAATATTGGGTTTTCAGCAAAGTAATGCTGCCTCTTGACTTAATTCCATTTATATGTTTCAGATCACACTGGCACCCTTCTGCAGTGTGTCCCCTGTTTCATCCTGCCCGAAGTGTGTGTGGCGGGAGCCAGCATAGCCATTTTGCTGTTTCTTGCGCAAATGCAACTTAGTGATGTGGTAAAGCACAGCAGAGTGGGTCAATATATCCCACACGGTGGACAGACTTCTTCTGAAACTCTCACAGAGGGACATCACTCCTGCGCTAAAGGTGCTACATTGGCTGCCAGTCCAAAAATGAATCACATTCAAACCAATGTTCAGCAATCTATGGCCAAGGATCAGAATTCCTACAAAAAAAATCACCATTTACCAACCGACCAGAACACTCGGATCCCGCAATGACTTCCGCCTGGAGCCTAAACCGTACACAAGGAAAAAACTTGGATCAGCATTCTCTTACCTAGCGGCAACAATTTGGAACTCCCTCCCGAGAGAAATATGAAAAATTAAGGACCGTCTAAAATTCAGGAAACTCCTAAAAACCTGCCTCTTCAACTTAGAACCAGACAAAACGAATGAGCAACACCCACACTCCTCGGAATGAACACACATATGACAAGACGGAGCACTAGACCACACCACGACAAGTGGAGGGAGTTGGTGAAACCTCAGAGTGTAAGGGAGACCCGGGTGCACTCATTCCCATGGAGATATTACGTTCACCTGGTCTCTGCAGAGGCATTGGGGCACGGTTGCAGCCCTCCCTGAATTTGAATCACCCCCTCCAGGCCTCTCCCTCAGTAGAAAAGCTGTGAGTGGTGGTACATGGTGATACTGCTCCTGTGAATTATGGAAGATAAGCTCTACGTCCTGCTACTTCTGACAGGGGCATGTCGAATGGGATCTAGTTCCTTCACTGATCCCTGATAAAGATTAGTTCATTCCAGCTGCGACTATGCTTCTCCTTATGATTGGTAAGTCTTTCTTGAGCTCTTGTGATGCTGTTCGTTCTGTTTTATGTCTTTATATGTTGCTCCTATTTATGCCCACAATAATGTTTCTCTTCTGTTTTCTTCCCTTAGATGGAAATGTGACCTCAATACAGCTGTGAGACGCGGCCGGATGGAAGATGGATGCTACCGCAATGTTCGACAGCAGGTAAGTGATGGTTTAAGGAAAAGCGCGAAGTATGGCGAAGCGCAACCTTAAACTGACTGTTTTTTTATGTCTAACCTTGTCTTCTGTTTTTCCTTGCAGGTGCTGCTGTTGATGATGGAGCGTGTCGTGCTGCGGTGCCAAGATGAAGATATCGGCGTTCCGGAAAGTGTAAAGATGAATCCTTGGTTCGCCAAAGGGATGTACAGGTAAGAACAGCTTCCCCCCGTTGACAAGTATGCTGGCAGGAAGCAGGATGTGCAGGAAGCAGGATCTTCAAAGGTGTGTCTGACCTCAGGCGACGGTGAGCGTTACGCTGCTTGCAAGTGCAAAATAACGCGAACCGTCTGTTTTGAGGATCGGGGCAGCTTATATAGCTGATATCGTGGGCACGCCCATTAGGGCCGGCTTATCAGCCACACCCTGCCACTCCTAGAGAGTGAGCATGTGCGAAGGCAAGCCATTAGCAGCCACACCCAAGAATACACTTGGGGCTGCTTAATGGATGGAATGTTCTAGGTTACTTCATCCTGCTTAGTGGATCGAATGTTCAAGGTTAATGCATCTGAAGTGCTATGTCCTTAATAAAAGCTTTTTGGTGTTAAATCAATGTTCTTGTTTACTTTTGTTCATGAGCCTGGCGCCTGTGCATGTGCCCCCTGCATGCCTGTGCCCCTGACTTCATGATTATGACAGGAGGGCCCTTACGGAGTCTAATGAGAGAGATGCGAGAGTACTAGGTTAAACCACAGACCAGGCATACGTGTTGAAGGGGATAGAGTTGTGACCTAACTGATAAACCACGGGGCCCAGGCAGCACAATGGCAGAGGGAAGAGGCCCCACCTCAATGGGCCCAGGGAGGGAATGGCGGCTGCACACCAAGATATGCCAGGGACCAAAGTAGTGTAGACATCCATTAGTCTGAACTCAGGGATAGGGTTGAGGAGACACCACCACTGAATAGCCCTGCAGACAACCCACAACCATGGTATAAATATCCTTTAACATAACATAACATAAAATAACAGCACTAATCCATGTGTGGTCACAAAAATTATGTTGACGGGGTTGGTACATCTGTATCAACAGATAGTCCACATCTTGGCAAGGGAGGCTAGCTCAGGGGCAACACGTTTGTCTTGGAAGCAAGACAATGTGGCACATCACTGGCTTGAATCCCAATCTTGTGCTTATAAACCGCTCGCCCGGTATTTAGCGCGTTAGAAAAGAATACTTATAATTTACCCTTGCCTGGACAATTGGCTGTTGAGGGCTTCCAAATCCCATTAAGCATTGCGCTATCTTCAAGTGTTGCTATCTTTGCCGGGGACTCCGTTAACTTTAAGAAGTCCATACTCATGCTATCTAGACTCTATTCCTGCTGCTAGTCCCTTTCTGTAAAGAAAACAGTTACTATCCTTAATTGCCAGGAAAGTCATTGGTCCATGTTATCCTATATTGATGGAGTCCAGTTTGCAAAGCTACCTATTTGCCAAACTCAACTCAATTTTATACCTTCCTGGACCAAGAGGCTCACATGCAGTCAGACCTAGTTTCAGTACCGCCATAAGTCTGAGAGGCCCTGGAGTGATGTTTTAAGGTGGAGAATCTGAACAGAGCATTCCCCTTCGAGGAGCTGGAATGCACTCAAAAATAAGGCTCGCTCCTTTGGGGTGGGAAGCAACCATGGATCACATCAGCACCCATGACTTGTGGAACACACAGGATCAACAGGCACCCACCAAGTTGTTGGTGCTCCAGGCAATCCGTTTTTGGTGTTTGTTTGTCCCTTCCATCCGCAGTCATAGAGTATTGATCGATACAGACCACATTACTTCAATGTTTACATTGACAAGTGTAGTGTAGAGGATGTCCTATCCACCTGTCTGCTGTGTGCCACACCAGCTTTGGAAATGGTGTATGTTTATTTCCAGGGCCTCCACCATACCAATAAGGACTCCTTGTGTTGACTTACTCGCACTTCTCACAAATGAGAAATCGACTGCAAGTTGTTCACCAGATCTTTCAAGAACGAAGTACTCCAATTCTTGACATCCGCCATCACTCAGTTCAGGAAAGAGCTCAAGACCTTCCTCCCCAAGGAATGTCTCCTCCCTAACACCTAGGTACATATACCCTGCACTCCCCCCCCTACCTGAGACTCTGTGATCTGCTCCCCACTGTCTCCTTCTCTGGTTTCTTGCTGATCCCTTGATGCCAATTGCCCACCCTCACCTGTTAGATCCCTGCTCCCTTTGCCTCTGCATCCCTCACTGTTATCCCCCCTATGATTGGAAAGTGCTCTTTTGATTCCCAAAGCTGGTCAGCGCTCAATAAATACCCTAATAATAATAACAAAGTACTCCTATATGCCTCTCTTCGCGGTCTCACACTAGATAGTGATGCTTTCCACTTTCCTGGCACAGGCAGTTCCTTTTTGCCTTCCTTCTATTTCCAATGGAATTTAAATTTCCCAAGTTGAGATTATAGTAATAGTACTCCAGCCTCCTGCTCTTCCTCCTCCCCAATTGGTTGGAATAGCCTACATGTCAAATTGTACAGGAAAAAGCTTCTATAAAAAGATGCTGTCACTTTAAGGCTTTTAGAATGGGTCTTGTTAAGCCAGAGCATCCCTCCACATGTGTCACCATCTGACACCCAGTTCTTGTTTTTCCTCCTATGCGGTTGGACATGTGAAGAATTTTACCATTCACCTCCCAGAGAGGACTATTTTTCAATTTGATTGGCCCTTTTTTTCTCAACATTAACTCCTCAGCATATGCCACTGATAAGGGGTTTCAATCGATCCTTTGGATGTGGTAAGCACGTCTCGGTGGCCGACCCTCAAAGAGGATGTGTAAGCTGTCCAGGGAACGTCCACCAGTGAGTTCCTGTCAGTTCTATATGGATATCAATCCCAGGTTGTTAAAAACTCACTTAGTCTTCATGCTAAACAAAGGTCCTGTACCACAAGCCACCATGGTCTTCGTAGAGGTATTGAAGACTTTGCATCCTAGCAGTAAGAGAAAATCGAGACCAGGCATGGTCACGGAATTGGCATCACCTTTCGGTACTGGTGTTAAGATCCCCATCACCGATATACCAAAAGGCACTTTCACCTTCTGTTCAGGAGTTCACTCCAGGCACATGCACATATGAGTACATCTCAGTGATAAAGCACCAAGTCACAAAAGTTACTGTTGGTACTGTACAACTTTTTCACGCCAGACAAGGTTCAAAAGGTACTGGTGAGGGGTGTTACTGCCTTGGCTCAATCCTAAACAGACACAATCAGTCTAAAGACTGCAAGGTCTCCAAAGAGGTGTGGTCTTCACTCCTTTCAGGGTCCTGGTACCACCATGTCAACAGCAGCAGTTCCTAAGCCTGCTAGTTTGGTACTCGCAAACAAAAAACAAGGCAAGTCCCCTATGGATTCTCATTAGTGGAAAGACTATATACCACACTCTGTACCTGCTTCGGTACCAGTAACTTCTCCTAAACATAAGAATAAACATAAGAACAAACACACTTCATAAATTGAGAGTGTGCATAATTCTCCCTTAGAAAATTATTCTGTTTTCAGATTCTGAGGCGGACCATTTTGATCCTTCAAAATATTTCACTGTGCCACATCCAAAGTTTTTTTGGACAACTGTGAGGTAAGAGAGCTCTCCCATATCACAATTCTCTCCATGGTGAGTCTATCCTTTAGCTTCTCACTCCTTTGAACCTATTGGCATTAAATGTGTACCAAAAGGATGGTTAACAGTTATTTAGCTCCTTCATTACCAAGGGCTGATATCCTGAACCTGGTGGATGCGTCTATGTCTTTTATTGCTTCTTTAGAAGAGGCGACTTACCCTGGCCCTTCAGCGCTTTCTACAGAGTTACTTGAGTATATAACCTCTGAGCAAATCACTGAATTTCTCTAGTGTCCTGGTTTGGTACATTTTATCCAGCTGGGAACGGAAGGTTTAGGTTACTTACTCTTAACTATTGTTCTCCAGCATGTGCCTGGCATGGATTCACATGCTCATGAATATTCCCCGTTTTCAGGCTGGCAATCCTCGGTAAAAGAATAACAGTTTCACTTCAAAATTATTTCTCCTCTAAACCAATTACTGTCCTTTGGTCAAACTGCCCCCATCCAATGGCAGTCCTCTCCCCAAGCTCCACCCCTGGTGGCCATCTTCAGATTTGGCAAGGCACGTAAAGTGGCAGTATGAACGAAGAAGAGACACAGAGGGAGAGTTTGCATGTCAATTCATGCCAGACACATGCTGGAGAGCAATAGTTAAACCTTCTCCAGCCTGGGGTCTGGCATGAATTCACATACTCATGAATAATGACTACTCAGCAGTACATATACACATCCACGGGAGGTGGCAAGGCTCAACAGAAGCAGTACACTCACTTCTGGAACAGACTCCCCTCAAATAAATAGGTTGCCTAGCACATGTCGAGACTTGATTGTTGTGAAGATTAGAGGGGCATCTGTCCCCAAGTACCACACAGAGAGAGATAATATGACTCTCTATGCGATCCTTGAGACAACAGGTGGGAGATGCTAGAACGCCGGAACCACATAGCGCTGGAAACCCCAAGGCCACTGTAAGGCAAACAATTATTAGTACAAACAATCACAGTTGCAGTATACAGAACGGACTAGTACTGTCCAGGAAGAAGCTTACCTAAGTGTAGTAGTAAGGTCGCTGCTAACCACACAGGGATCTGAGATACAGCTATGTGGGGGCGCGTGAGCAGCACCTTCAGATGATGGTAATGGTGACTTGGATGGTGGTCAGAGTAGTCACCAGTTGCTGAGCCCACCTGCAGTTGTTGACGTGGAAGACGTGGTTATATGAAGTACGTGAGAAGTAAAAATCAATCCAGGGAAGAACCAAAAGAAGTCCGGTATGAAAAACCTGAGGTCAAAACAGCCAGAAATCCACAAGAAAAAGCATCAAATCCGAAGGGAAAGCCAAAAGGAGTCCGTAGTTCGAGTAATCCAAGAATCAAGATTGAAGAACAAACGCCAAACGGAGTCATGAAGAACAGCTGTGAAGCGATGTGTGGTAGCGGGAACTCTGCTTTTATACCGTTTGGTTCCTAGTCACATGACCCAAAACAGAATCACGTAATCGGGATCTCCTTGTCACGTGATCCGGAAGTGAACGTGACTGCCTGACTCTGCCTGACCCAATGCACCACGGCAGTTGTCAATGCAGAAATGGATACAACCGGGACCGAATGTGATTTCTGCTGTGATATAAGGTATGGACCTGAAGCTGCTCACACGGCCCTGTCCTACATGTATACTGGATGTTGGGATTGGACGTGCTGTGGGGCATCTAGTGGGCGTGTGGACATGATGCATGACAGCACCGCTTGGCTGACTCAGGACTCCTCCCTTTCGACACAAAATAACCTCATGACGGTGTGCATTGACCTCCACCTAGCAGCCCTGCAGATGTTGAGAAGGGGCACACCAGAGAGAAACGCAGTTGTTGCTGCAATGGCTATGGTCGAGTGGGCTCGCCAGTCTATGGCAGTGAATTATGCAGCCAGAGAGCTACCTAGAGATGAAAGCTTTCGATAAGAATGTTTCTTGATTTACCGGTCCAAAGCTGACAAACAACTGAAAAGTCTTCCGAAAATTCTTAGTACGTGCCACGTAGAGCTTCAAGGCACAAGCAACGTCCAGCGAATGCAAGTCCCTTTCTGCTGGCGACGACAGATTCAGGAAGAAGACAGGTAACACTAAAGGTTCATTGAGGTGTAATTCCGAAGGCACCTTTGGTATGAAGGTGGGGTGTGTATGCAACACCACCCTTGAAGCGTGGAAAAACAAATAAGGCTGCTTGCAAGACAGGGCCTGAATCTCGTCAACCCTCCTGGCCGACGTGATAGCAGCAGGAAAAGCTTTCTTCCACGAGAGAAACTTGACCTGATGCATAGGTTTGAAAGCAGCTCCCATGAGCTTTGTTAGCACTACATTGAGCTCCCAAGTTTGGGCAAGGGCCTTCACTGGCAGGAATGTCTTGAAGAGTCCCTTAAGAAACTCCTTGAAGAGTCTGTGAGACCAAGCAAAGGTCTTCCCAGATACCTGGTGTACCTGTATGTGGCAGCAGGATGCACCTTGATAGAGGCATGAACCAGTCCTGCTCTGGCCAATAAAAGCAAGTATGGTAGAAGTTGCGGGCTGTGACACTCAGCTGGGTAATCGTGGGAGTCCGGCACCACACAGCATTTCCATTTATGCCCGTAGCACTTCAACGTTGAGGAGGCTCTGCCCCTGGCCGGTATGTCCTTACATTCTGTGGGTAATGCATAATCACCAAACTCTAGGGCTGTATGAGCCATGCCCTCTGGTTCAGAGACTCTGGGTCATGATGCAGACTCACACCCCCTTCTCTGACGAAAAGGTCCGGGGACATTTACAGCTTGATGGATGGAGCCACTAACAGATGCAGCAGGTCTGGATACCAGATTTGGCTCGACTACGTTGGGGCGATGAGTATCATCCTGCAGTGGCACTGCCTGTGTTGATTGCATGTAAGGGGAGGGGCCATGGAGGAAAGGCATACAGGAACCGTCCCTCCCACAGGAACGAGAAGTTCCAGGACGTTGATGTGGAGGTCCTTTTCCAGGGGCCTCTGGCGTGCAACTGTCATCCGGTGTGGGCTCCCCATCCCTCTAAAGAGGCATCCATGGTGACCGTCCCCTGGTAAGGAGGAACCTGAAACGAAATACCCTGGATGAGATGCTGCCGAACACCCCCCACTGTATCGTCCGACCGAACTCCTCGTTGAGGGAGATCTTGTCCATAAAATTTCCTGACACTTGCATCCACCTCGCATCCAGGAACTCCTGGAGAAGTCTCATGCGAAGTCTGCAGAGGTGAACAAGACTGATGCTAGATACAACATGCCCAGTAGCGACTTGATGGACCGAATCATCGCCGTATGAGCCGACGAGAATACCTGCACTTTGCCTTGTATGGCTGTCACCCTCAAGCTCTGAGGGCAACGCCAAACACGTCAGTGTATTAAGTTGTGCAGCTAGGAACAGAGCATCCTGAGATGGCGTCAAACAAGATTTTGGATAGTTTATGGAGAACCCCAACTCATTCAGCAGACGTACGGTCTTGGCTGTGTGTTCGCTTACCAGAGATTGTGAGCATGAATTCACAAGCCAGTCATCCAGGTACGAGTATATGTGGATGCCTTGTAGACAAAGATGTGCCACCACCGAGGCCAGGCTCTTCGTAAATACCCTGGGGCCGACTTCAGGCCAAAAGGCAGAGCCTTGAACTGGTAGTGCTGACCTTGAACTATGAATAGTAGGAACTTGCAGTGTTTCTTATGAATGGGGATGTGGAAGTAGGCATCCTTCAGATCCAAAAACATCAGAAAATCTTCTTGTTCCAGCTGGCCAAGCACGTGTTGCAACATGACCATCTGGAACATTTTGGACTTTAAGTACTTGTTGAGACAACATAGATCCTGGACCGTCCCCCAACCTCTTGTCTTCTTTCAAAACCAAAAGTATCTGGAATATTCTCTGGAGACCCAGAGATGCGGGGGTACCGGTTCTATTGCCCCCTTCTGTAACATGGCCTGAACCTTTTGCAGAAGCTGGGGCTGCTGTTGTTCTGCTCGCTGAATCGGAGGGATATGAGCAAACCTGCATTGGAACTCCAAGGTGTGCCCCTGTCCGAGAGCATCCAGCACCCATCTGTCTGTGGTGATCTTTTTCCACGTGCTGACCAACCTTGCCAGCCGGCCTCCCACTGGGGTGCATAGGTGGGGGACCGAGGCCGCAGCCTGTTCAGCCCTGCTTGGGGCTCTGGCCTGTGGGTGGCACTGCAGCTGTCATCGTCTGCCTTAAGAACACCCCCTGTACTCTTCTTGCATGGAAGTGCGTGAAGGCTGTTGGTATGGGGTATTCTAACCCTTGGAAGATCTTCCTGGATTTCATCCATAAGAGCGGAAGGACGATGATCCTCACTGCTGCAAAGTTCCAAGGGAATGTGCCGTCTTTGTGTCTGTCTTTATTGCCTGCAGGGACTCGCCGACTGCCTTTCCAAAGAGTTTCTCCCCATCCAATGGCACATCCAGCACCTTAGTCTGAATGTCCTGGCAGATTTTTGTTGCCTTCAACCAGCCTTGATGATACAGGGGCATCCCGTTCCCCATCTGGCGGAAACCTGTGACAGCGATGTCCACTGCCACTATGATGTTGTGATCTGAGGCCACTTCTCCTTCCTGAAAGATTTTCAGTGCTTCAACCTTCTTGTCTTTGGGCAGGAAGTCCAGGATAGGGTCCAGCTTGAAAAATAGTTCTCGGTTATACTTGGGCAAAATGGCTAGGGCGTTAACTGCTTTGATGGTAGAGACTGCTGTATAAATGATTCTCTTGTCCATTGCATCCAGCTTCTTCCCTTCCTGTTCCGGAAGTACCATTGCTGCAGATGACTGGTTCGCCAAGCGTTTCCATGCTGTGGCCGAGGCCACAGAATCGGGCGTCGGCTGTGACCATAGGCACCTGTAAGCGGAATCTGGCTCCTTGTACTTTTTCTCCAATCTGTACCACTTGGCCGGAGCTATACTTGGATTTTTGATTAGAGCTAGGCGGTCTTCCTCCCAGATGTCATCCAGGAAGGGAATTAGCCTGATGATCTTTCTTCTCTACTCATGCAGCTGGAATGGGAAACCCTCTTTCTTCGTTTCCTTGGGCACCAACTGAAACAGTTCAGAGGCCCTTGACATGACAGAATGAAAGGATCCACCTTCATCTGGTGGGGAGGCCCTATGGGGCTCATCCGCATGTGTTGCTTCTCCGCTAGCCGCAATAAAATTGCTGTCCTCGTAGGTGCCCGTAGCCGTGTCCATGCCTGTGTGCGGATCCGGATCTCCGGGTGGGATCTTCTCTCAACAAGGTGGTGGTGGTGGAGGAGTCAGGTGATGCCGAGGACTGGCACCCCCTTGGGAATTTCTCTTCCGCGGGGGAGAACTCAACCTCAGAGGTTCTGGCATCTCCTGTGGAAGTGTAAGCCCCAATTGAGGCATTCTTTACTGGATTTCGGTGACCAGTGTGTGCATGGTTGTTAGAATGTCCAGTAACATGTACCTAGGGGTGAAAGGAGCCAGTGGAGTGGGTCCTGGGCTGATGCGTCTTCTCTTGTGAGCAGGGCACTTGGGTCCACCACCCCCAGATCTGCCCCACTTCATGATCTGAGCAGCACCCGTCAAGCAAATCATTCTCTCCCTCACTTGAGTAGATCTGCTCTGGCCTTTATGGAGCAGCCAGCTGGTCCACATACCGGGGAGGCTCCACTGGGGGGAGTATCTCTTTCTCCTTCTCAGGAGGTTGCTGGGTCAGTGCAGCCGCCTGGTCCTTTCCCGACCCCGGCACCTTCGCTGCTGCCTCTGCAGCCGTATCTCGCCTTGGGGGCAAGGACACCCGTGGAGCGGCCACCACTTATTTCTTGGACCCGCTCTCCTTCAGAGATGCCATAGCGGATGTCGGTGACTTTGTCCACTAAGTGCTTGTGACTGCTTTTGCCGACGGTGCTGTCATCGACTCAGTTGACCTAGCATGCTGCACGGTCTTAGCCAGCTTCAACAAGTCCTCCCCGGCCTTGTCCCTTGTCGGTTTATCCGCAGACACAAAGAGTTTGGACAGGGTTAGTGACTGCCTCTTCGAAGATGTTTCTTTTGTTGGCAGGCTCACCATGGAGGCAGACGGTGATGGCAATCGCCTTTTATCCAAATTGGGACCCGCATCAGCGGCGAACCCAGTGGCACTAGCGTCGCAGAGCTTGGCCTTCTCTTGGACCCGTGCGAGCAGGGCATCCTCAAAGGAACTCAACCTCCTCGCGAAGGGAGATCGCTCCTCTAGCCAGCCGGTCCTGGATGAGTCTTGACCCTGCCCCGAGGGTGAGTCAGTGGCCTTACTCAACTTGAGTCACACTGACAGTCTGCGTTAGTGGTCTTTTTTGGCTTTCGTTGAGAAACCACGGCATACCTCGCATCCCTCCTCATCGTGGTCCAGATGTAGGCATATAAACCTTTATGGTGCCGATCCTCTACGTAGATGTTTCTTAATCCACACTTTGCACAGAGTATGAAGAGGCATCGACTTTCCTTTTTCTCTTCAGTCATGCTGAAAAGGCATGAAGTAGGCCCAAGAGCGGGTCCTCTCAAAACTTTGATGCGATCCGACTGTGGAAGAAGATCTTCACTGGTATCAGATCCCTACTGCCGGTCTGTGTCCTTCGTCAAAGACGATAAACCTTTTGATAGATGATAGATTTTTGCTTTAACTATTTTGGAAAAACTTGCAAAAAACACAAAACTAGCTAGGAGAGCAAACTTGAGGACTCCCAAAACTGAAACATACGATAACAATCTGAAGATGGTCACCAGGGGTGGAGCTTAGGGAGAGGACTGTCATTAGTTGGGGCAGTATGGCCCAGAGCACAGTGATTGGTTTAGAGGAGAAATACAGTGTTAAAGTGACACTTTTTTTTCTTATACCGAGGATTCCCAGCCTGACGACGGGGAATATTCATGAGCATGTGAATCCATGCCAGACACCATGCTGGAGAAGCAGAAGTTACAGGTAAGTAATTTAAACCTTCTGTTCCGGCTGGATAAAATGTACCATACCAGGACACTGGAGAAATTCAGTGATTTACTTCTTTCTGATGCTCATAAGGAATTTTCTTTTGACTGATGGAAGGCAAGGAAGAGGCTTTGCAACAACTGCAAGTCAATAAAGATCTTAATGACACTGCATACAGGGCTATACATTCTTCAGTTTGTATGAGAAGGTATGCCTGTTTGAAGACTTCATCACTACACTCTGACATCCAGGATAAAGCAGTGGATTTGCCATTTGATTTTAAAACCCTGTGTTTCCCTGTAAGGCATACCTCCAGACAACCAGAGAAAAAACAATCCTCAAAGGAAGGCTTAGTGCACCTCTTTGCAAGGAAAACAAGATTTATTTTATATACAAAGAGGAAAATGGTGACACAGGGCGCTGTGGAACTGAACTGCATGGACCTCTCTGGGTTAGTTCAATGAATGCAAGTAGTTAAATAGCAAATCATTGTCATTCTTGACACAAACAGTACACAGTGTTATCCCACCACTCTCATTGGCTACCACCTATGTAGATACTGCAAGTGTCCTATAGTCCTTTGACCGATTGGCCACATCTTCATCTACCCCTCACCCCTAACACGTGGTCTTCTACTTCTTCACCTTCGTTCCCCACTACCTTATTGGTGGGTTATGTGATAAGTTAACTTTCACACGAGCCTAGTCACATGGTGTGCGCTTGTTCTTAAACATGAGGTAAGCAGATACGTTCAAGGTCAAATTGGCCCTTCAAGATAAATAGGAGCTTCTCTTGATCCCACACATATGGGTGCCCCATCATGCCTCACCGTTGCAGGGCTAAATTTGTTGGCATCACCTCTTGCTCTTCGTAGTATAAATCGCAGGATGCTTCACTCCTTGCTGACCCCTTATCAGCGTCCCTCCTAGGCCACTTGGAGACCACACTAATCAGCCACATTCTGAAGGATTATGGTGTCTTGTTTGTGGGCATCTGGCAGTTCAAAAGGGACTGTCATTATTCTGGGGGCACTAGTGCCTATATCTAGATGAGGCCTTTGGCAGCTCGAAACATCTGCCTCAGCTTCCGTGGGTTTGTCCTTTGGTTCGGCCCAGCCATGCTCATACTCGGCCATGCACGCTCCCTTTGGGTTTTGCAGACCTGCAACACAAGACAATTGTATTTTATCTATCAGCCCTGAAGGCCTCTACATTCGGTTTCCCTAATGTGGCTTGGTATGGGGAAGGGATTTGCAACTCGTTGCCATGCTATGCCGCTAATTTAATGCTGGCCCGCGGCAGACTAACCCTCACGTTGAAAATGTCGCGGCTTCAGTGTTTTTTTCATGGAGGGGACCAGGGCCTACATTTACATTGTTATACACTACATTTCACCTATTATACTTTTTTTTAAAACTCTTTTTTATTAGTGTACATGTAAAGAACAAAATAAACGCCAGTTTGTTTCCAGACGTACAAAATAAAATTGCAACAGTAACAGTGGTGCAGGCAGTATCAGTGATATTAATCATCAATTACAGTCTCTGGATTGTTGGGGCAACGACGTGCACGTGACATTAGGTAAGCCACACAGGGCCCCCAAATATTCTTCGGCTTCTCAGATGAGTGCAACGTTGCACAATATTCAACCTCTACATCATGGCAGTGCAATATATCAGCTTTCCACTGAGGGGGAGCCCTTCTCCCACACCATGGCGACTCTCCTTTTTGCCAGCACCGGTAGGAGGCCCGGGAGATGCCTAACATGCCCCGCCATCTCGTTCGTGTACCCCAACAGAGCAGTTATACCTACTCAGGTAAGTCCTCAATTTTTTAATGGTGGATCAGTGCTCGGAGGGAACTAATATCATAAAGGATAAGTACAGAACTTTCGAACTTTGCATCAGCTCCCTAAATTAGACCTGGAACATAAATGTAAAAGTAAGTCTGTGGCAAGACACTTCTCTTTTATTGTGAAATAGCCAAAGACACCATTTTTTGGAATTAACTAATGGCACAAATGGCCTTTTCAGGCATCTCAAACATAAATGGGGCCCAGCCACCCGCGACTTGTCTGTGTGGCACTTGACAAATAATCACTAATTCTGCCCAAGGTGACTCTCTCCTGACTGATTCATGGTGAGGATTGTGGCAAATATAAGTTGGATCTCGTGTTTGCACCTGAACGATTGTTCATAAATCGTAGGTGCAGTCACAGTTTCGACATCTAACCCTCTAGCCTTCTATTAATAATAATGATGTTGCCAGATGTGTGTTATTTAGTGCGGAAGCACTTAGATTAGCTCTTTATTGCTCCCCATTGTCACTGTGTGCGCGTAGATAGGACACAACTATTACGTAACTGTAGTCAATACAGCTTTTTCTTACACTATTAGCATTATACCAATTAAGAAGGAACATGTTTTGTCTCTACCTAAGGTAGTGTTTTATGTATGTGTAGAATATTAAGAAAGAGAACATTCATGTCTATTTGTCAGAGAAGGTGAGAAAGTACTAATAACTGTACCAAGTATAACTGTACCATAATTCTGATATTCTGTTATATGTCTTATAACTACTCTCTTATGAACATTCACCAGGGGTTATAAAGAATTATTGTGTTATTGTGAAGAAATCAGTGTCCTGAAGATGGCCTTTAATTATTGAGCTAATGACACTAGGGATAGTGTCTAAAACATTTAAGCTGGCCGAAGATACCCACATAAAGTTATTTAGTGTTCTTCCTTTTCTTTGGAATTGTTAATTGAATCTGTTGTCTTGTCTTATCTGTGATTTATTCTTCAGTCTGTACAAGTATTTTCCCTGTGTTGTTTTTTTTAAGTGTTGGACGCTGCACCGTTTTTTAGTCTTTTTATTAGTGTCAATCATGAATAAAATATGACGTCAAATTGTGTGTTTCTGATGTCTCTTAATAAGTTTGTTTGATGTAATAGAATGAGAATTGAATAAAATCATGTTTTTTTACATAAGTTAAGTGTGTCTTCCTCCACATTCCCCATGTGGAATTTTGATCACATGTGTTAATGTACAAACAGTGTTCAATTTGCCAAGTAGCATAAAGAGGGGTAGTCAGTCTCATTTTTGTGCGTACCCCAACAGAGCAGCCATGGGGGGGCTACATTTTCCACCACATTCTCAATTATAGTACAAAAAACCTGATTCCAGAAAGCATGAACTTGATGGCAGTGCCACAACATGTGTGTAAACCTGGCGGGTGAGAAACCACATTTCAGGCATGCATCTGGTGTCTCAGGGAAGAATTTGTGTAGATCAGCCAGGGTGAAATAAAATTGGTGTTAGAATTTAAAGTGGATCAGCTTGAATCTGCTGTTGAATGCCATTATTTTTGTCTGGGCACAACAATATTGCCATACAGCATCCGGGATAGGGACACACAGGGATGTCTCCCATTTTTCATGGTAGTCTTCAGCCCAGCCCAATGTAGTGTCTATTGTTTTTGCGTACAGCCCAGACACCAATCTTCCACTATTCTTGGCACTGACCATTCCATGCATCCATGCAAAATTGGGGCAGCAGGGGCCGCCGTGGGAAAGGAGGGAAACCACTCTTTCAGCACATTCCACAGCCTAAAATATAAAAACCGTCAAGTGCCGATGTACCACCCTTGCCTCTAAACTCATCAATCATCAAGAATTGCCCCTCGGGAAAGAGGTCATGCCAGCATGAGATACTCAGCCTAGCCATGCATTTACATAAATCATTTTACTAATCAGTGGGATCCTAGGGACATGCACAACAGACAGTAGGAGGGCCCATAACAATTCCAGTCGCAATTTCCTCTCAATTCATCGCCAAGCCTCACAGGTGATCTTAACCATATTTCTGGCCTTGCCTATATGTTGCAGGGAAGTCAGTATCATTGCCCTTAAGAGTGACTGCGCTGCGAGTGTTCTTTCAATCTGGACATGTGAACTGTCAGGTAGTGTGTCATACCAGTAAGCGAGGAATGATGCTGGTGCAGCTGTCCAATAGGTTTTAAGATCCGGAAGTGCCAGCCCACCCCTGTCCAACAGGGCAATCAACTTGGTCCATCATAGGCGGGTCTGCCTACCCTGCCAGATGAAACCAGAGACCTTCACCTTCTTAAGAAAAAGACAGAGGGACCACTATAGGTACATTCAGAAACATGTACACAAATCTAGTGAGGTTGACCATTTTAATTAAAGAAACGCGGCCATACAAAGACAACAGCAAATCCCTCCACCTCTCCAGTGTTGACTCCGCTTGAGTGAGTTTCGCTCTCTAATTCTCCTGATACGATACCCCGGGGGATTGCACAATCACCACTCCCAAATGACGAGTGCTCGCCTCATGCCGTTGAAAGCCTAGCCCTTCGCAGTACCACGCAACGCCATCAGTCAAGGGGAACAACACTGAGTTTGTGGGGTTAACGATTAGCCCAGAATATTGCCCAAACTCTAGTATGTCTGCCATAGTAGGTACAAGGGTCCACTTCGTGTCACTGAGGAACAAAACAAAATCATATTGTCAGTGTATACTGAGATCACCAAGTGATGTGTAAAAAGGCCTTTTCCCCTGTGGATGTGTTTGGATCTAACAAACTGCGCCAAAGGCGAACAGAAGAGGGCATAGGGGACACGCCTGCCTCGTTACACAACCCAACGGGGTCAGACAATCATCCATTCACCCTCAACCATGCTACCGGAGCCGTTTACAAGAAGGTGACCAATTACATTAATGCCTCACCCATTCCCATGCGCCTGAGCAGCAAGAATAAAAAGGGCCACTCCTCAGAGTCAAACGCCATCTCAGCATCAAGAAGGGCTGCTTCACCCATTATAATTTAAGATCACTCATGCCCTACACCGGGGCCTACCTATGTTTCCATAACTATTAGAAAACACTACATTTGTTAGTCCCACGTTGCATGCTCCACCCCCCTGCAGTCGTGCATCCTAACACCCGTCCACTGATCACTGCAAATTGGTTTAGCACCATTTCTTTACCCACCAGATTAAGTTTCCAAACCTCTGCTGCCCTCAGAGTATTCAGTGCAAAACTGTTTGCTAAAGACGCATCTTTTTATTCTTCTACAAGGTTTCCCCAAAAAGAATACATTTTGCTTAAGATCTAAACCAGCATTCTCTCCCACTTGCAGTCCTGATGCTGCTCCAAAATAAGCTTGACTCTGAAGCGGGGGGGGGGGGGTGAATTCTATTGTTACCCAGACATTATGCGTGTCCAGTAGGTGGTAGGAATTCCTCCTTTTACGAAGGCTGGTTGGGCATCACGCAAGATCAATGGGTTTCAGATGTCTACCCCTTTGCTCACGCACAAGATTCAAAAGCTTCTCCACTTCTGAGCAATATACATTTTTCCCTAAAATGAAAAAGGCCTTTGTTTCTACTCTCACTATTTCACAGTGTTAAAGAAAACAGGTGGAATCCGATCAATTCTAGACCTCTCTGAGTTCATACTTCCTTCCTTGGAGATGTTTCAAAAGGCAATCATGGCACAGATGCTGGAGTCCATCCAGGTGGGGGATTGGCTAACATGTGGATCATCAGGACACCCATTTCAAACTAGGACCAACTGTCAGACCCTCAGTCCGTGAGAATTTACATCATGGAGGAAATATAGTGTTCCCTCAAGTGGTGGACTCTGGGGGAGAACCTTCTCAAAGGTGCTCATTTCTCTCCTACTTATCATATCTCTGTGATGACAGACTCTTCTCTCTCGAATTAGGGATGTCACGGTCAGGCCCACTGGGCTCACGCATTATGGGAGAGGAGGGACTCTCTGCATAAACCTTTTGGAGTTATGAGCCATTTTCCTAAGGGTCATGTCTTTGCTCCCTCCCATCCAAGGGAAGGTGCTTCAGGTGTTCATGGACAACACCAAGACTATGTTGTTTTTGAACTAGCAGAAAGCAACACATTTCCACTCTCTATGCATCCTAGCCTGCAAGCTTTGGGAGTGGTGGCTTCTGATCCACATTCATCCTGTTGCATCTCATTTAGAGGGGAAAGGATTGGGAAGGTGGACTCCCTAGGTAGGCTCTTCCATGCAAAGCATGAGTGGATATTAAGCCAGTCGGTCATCTTTCCAATTTTTCGAAATTGGGGTTATCCCATGGTGGACTTGTTTGTAGCAGAGAACATCCGTCTCTGTCTGTCATATGCCTGCATAAGGGGATGGGTCACCACTCTCTGGGAGAGGCCTTCAGCCTGGAGTGGTCAGGGAAAGCTCGCAAATTTCCTCTAATTCACTGGATTCTGCACACCTTCATGGATTCTGAAAATTTCAGTCTGATACTTGTGGTGCCTTACTGGCCCTGTCAGACAGGGCTTTGGCCTCTTAACAGAAAACATTGCACATCTTTCCCAAGACCAGAGATCTCCTAGATCTCTGCAAGCAAGGAGAGGCGGTTCTGATTGCTTGTCTTACATGGCTGAGCTTGAGCATCTGGTTCCTAAAAAACTAGTCTCTGCCAATGCTGGATTCTAGAATGCAACCATCTTGGTCACATGCACTGCAAGGAAGGACTCCACTAAGCTGCAATGTAAGTTCAAATGGCTCAATTTCTGTTACTTGTCTCTAAAGAGATCAGTCCACTCAATGCATCGCTGAACAATGTTTTGTCCTTTCTGACCTTTTCAGCGGATACTGCTATTCGGATTCAATCCTGTAAACATTATTTATCTGCCATAGTTACCTACCTTAATTGATCTGAGTAGACTTTTTCTTTGATGAATGAAATTGCTATGCAGAATTTTCACGGTGTTCTTCGTCTTCAGCCCCCATTTACGGAACCTATTTCTTCATGGGGCCGTAATATGGTTCTGGCTGCCATTATGCATAATCCCTTAAAACTCATACTTTCTGGCAACTTGGATCATCTCACGTTGAAAACAGCCATTTTGGTAACCATTTTGTCAGAGAGAAGGGTCAATGAGCACCAAGCGCTCTCTTTGGAAGGCCCTTATATTACTGTCCATGGAGATAAACATGCCCTGTCATCTTTCCTTCATAGGATTTTGTCTGATTTTCATTTAAATCAGGAAACTGGTTTGCTGGTCTTCAACCATAGACCTCAGACTTTCTCAGCAGATGAGACTTTGCACAATCTCAAAGTGGCAAGAACTTTGAAGTTATACCTGTAGAGAACTAAGGGCCTCATTACACGTTGTGCGGTAAGGGAATACCGGTACCGGTAATGAATTACCGGTACCGGTAATTTCCCAAGCCAATCACGACCTGGACCCACCGCAATTAGCACACCCGGTAATTACGGTGCCACCAATAGCGGCAAGTCCGCGTGCGTGCGACCCCCATGCCGGAATTAGTGCCATGGCGCTAATACCAGGGCATCACAAGCCATGCGGACATGGCATTAGAGGCATGGAAAACACCTAAAATCCCCTTACCGGCATGGCGCAAATAACAGCATCGAAAAGCACCCGTTAAGAGACCTGAGCAGTGTACCCATCTGCCACAGGTGGACACAATCAGCACAGGTGTATGCAATGGAGAAGGCAGCACAAAAGAGCACACCACACCCTTTCCCACACCAAGATGGTCCCAATAGCAGCAGCATGACATGATGGGCTGGAGTACATGATAGCAGTGCAGCACCAACAACAACAGCCAGCACCAGAGGTGAGCCGTAACAGGTACCCATTCCTCACACCATACAGGCGATGACAGCTATCCACTGAGGAGGTGGCTCCTAACCCCTGTACGGAACCCACAGAACCATCAGGAAGAGGACAACAATATTGCACATCCTTCCGATGACAGTGCTCCGCTGCCTAAGCGGCCTGGGTGTGGCACTCCTGTACAGCCGTGTCAAAGTGGCAAAGACAACCATGGCATGTGTAGAGCATCACAAAATGTGCATATGATGGAATGTGCCTATGCCACTTGAAATTGACATGCAACCACCAGAAGAGTATGATGTGGCTGGGGATGAGTGCGGGTGGAATGCCCCGGCAGGACATGAAAGAGGCAGTGCCAAGGAGGCACACGATGTGCATCAGCATCCGGTTCTGGAATCTCATCATGCACCAAGGTGAAATCGCATGGACGTAGATGGGAATTGTTGCCCTGGTGCATGTTTAGAGGCCCACAAAGAACCCTGTCCACAATGAATGACACATACACAATAATGGAGACCACGCTTGGGTTTCAAACTCAGAACAGTGTATATTGAACATAATGTGATACAAAGTGCATTACCCCAACCCCACATATACACCCTTACCCCCCTCTCCCCTCAACACACCCAAATACACCCTTACCCCCCTCAACACTCCAATGTGAGTCTCATGACGTGAATGTGTCCATCGCCACATGTGGCACCCGAATCTTGGTGGCCCTATTTGCCAGTGCCTGCATCGTCATCTGGTGGTTGTGAAGCCGTGTGCCGCAGGTTCCGTATTGACCGGCGTAGGGGACTAGTATGGCGTGAACTCCCAGACGAGGAGGGGCCTGGTTCTTCCTGGGCCGTGAGTGGGCACCGACGCTCAATAGCGTCTGCTATGCCGTTCATGGCCTGCCGCAGTTGGGCCATTTCACTGCAGATTCGGTTGGTGCATGCCTCCATGCCCTCCCTTGTCTGCTGTGCAAGTGTAGCAATGTCCTCCCTCAGGCGGGCTGTCTCTGCCACATGTTGCCCTACTAGGCCACTCATCTCGGTCTGCCTCTGAAAGATGGACGAGAGGTCATGTCGCATGGTGGGTGCTGGTGGGATGGCTGATGCACCTGGACCCATTGCACTTGCATCAGGAGAGGATATCTGGGGGCTCCATGGCCCTTCAGGGGTGGGTGATTCTCCATGACTACCCGGACCTGAAGAGTACCTCGGGCTTGAGTGTAAGGGGCTTGTTGGTCTGGGGCTCTGGCTATCAGCATCAATGGCAGGTGTTTCCTCCTCATCTGAAGGTGGGGCAGTGGCTGCTGCCTCACCCGTTGAGCTGGTGGCAGCAGAGTGCATTCCCTCGATGCTGCCCTCACCTGCTGGGAGACACACTTCCGTGGGTGCCACGACGGGAGCAGGCATGGCCTGTGGATGCGTGCAACTGGTGTTCCGGCTGCCTTTGTCCCTGTGGTCATGGTCACTCGTCCTGGCTGCCCTTGCGGATGTGGTGGTGTCCCCTGTGGCATCCCTCCTGGCTGGGAGACACACTTCCGTGGGTGCCACGACGGGAGCAGGCATGGCCTGTGGATGCGTGCAACTGGTGTTCCGGCTGCCTTTGTCCCTGTGGTCATGGTCACTCGTCCTGGCTGCCCTTGCGGATGTGGCGGTGTCCCCTGTGGCATCCCTCCTGGCTTTTTTGCTGGATGTGGGAGCAGGTGTGGAAGTGCGTGCCTCCTCAGTGTCAGTGTGTGATCCTGTAAGGGTGAGAAATGTTGACAACCATCAGTCATGGGTCGACCTGCCTTGAGGTAAATGAATACGTCATGCCGTTCTATGCATTTAGGGCTCTTTAGTGTGGATGCAGGTAATGGGGATATTGGGTGGCTCATGCATGAATGGCTCTGTGTTGTACGGGTATGTGGTGATGCATGCATGTCTGTTTGTGGCTGGATCCACGGCATTCATATGGACACATGATTGGGGGGAACATAACACTTCACTGTGCATTGTTTGATGCATACACTCACCTCCATCAGATGAAATGGCCACACCATGCTCCATTTGTCCAACTCCCTTGATGGATTCCACCCCGATAGTTGATGCACACGTCTCCTCCCACTCAGTGAGCTTGATTGGCGATTCACTGCCTCCTCCTGTACCCGTAGCCAGGTCGCGGTTAACGGATAGAATGTTCCGCACACAGAGCCGTAGGTCATCCCACCTCTTTTGGCAGTCTTTGACTGTGCGGGTTGTGGTGCCTACCGCGCTGACCTTGTGGGCTACCTCTTCCCAGATGGCCTTCTTCACAATGGTCTCCCGACGCATGTCGTTATTGAACACCACCTGTGCATTGTATGCTAGTGTCTGCGTGAGCATAAGGAGCTCCTCCTTGCTAAATTTCACCTTGCGTTGCCGCTCAGAAGATTTTTTAATGGCCTTGGGCATCTTAACGGTGTCCTTGGTGTATTTTCCAACGTGGTTCCTGGTAAGGTGTCCTGGATAAGGAGCATGGCAATGGATTGTGTTTTTAAAGATGGCCGCCATGCTCTTTCCCGTTCCGGTGCGATGACGCTATTTCCGGTTCCGAAAAAAATTACGGTAACTGCTATTAGTGGTGACCGCTAATGGCGGTCACCGCTATTTGCGAAGACCGCTATTTGCATGTGACGGCAGGTCGGAAGTGCTAACAGCGCTTTCGACGATGACGTTAAGGGAATTTTTGGGGACTTTTGCGGCATGGCGGTAGGCTCATTACCGGTATGGTGGTAGGCTTGTGCCCGCAATCTCGTAATGACACGCAATTTGCGGCCTCTTGCGAGGGCAGACACGCTAATTTCGCCATGCCGGTAATTGGCGATTTTTACCGCCTACCGTCTAATGAGGCCCTAAGTCTTTCAGGAAGTCTAACTGTCTGCTTATTACGTATGGTGGTCATTCCCATGGGAACAGTGTGAGCGAGTTACCATCTTTATATGCACAGTGACTTGTATTTCTAAGGCTTACGGATTTACTGGTCTCCAGGTTCCTGAAAGATTAGGCTCTCATTCTACCAGATCAATGGCTGCATAAGGGGACATCAGAAGGGCTTATTCCTGGGCTACTCCTCATACCTTTGTGAGGCGCAATTCTTTGGATGCTTCCTCCAGGAGGATTGCTCTCGTTGGCCAGCATGTACTTTATTGAACCCTGGTTGGGCAAATGCTGTCTTTTCCACCCATTTCATGGTTCTGGAAAGTCTGGTTTCCCAACTGCTACGGTTTTCAATCAGGCGACATTCACACCTTGGTCTCGGCCTAGTATGTAGCGCCTAACTGAGATGCTTTTCTCCTTATTTATGAAGGTTCAATTTTGGGATGATACACCACTCATACCATAACCCCTTTTCAAATACCCGGGTCACAATGGACCATGAACCAGACTGGTTGGTCAAATACAACATTTATTTATTTATTTTAAAATTCAAAAGAAATCATACACGTTTAATATGGGGCAGCAATCACCAATGGGGTGATAATTACAATGAGAATGTGAGCAATGCACTAGGTTTAACCTTTAGTGAAACATATACACCGCTCAGCGGAATAGGAGCACTTTTTGATTTAGAAAAGATAGCACCCAAGTTAGGATTTCCCCCTGCAATGTTCCCTCAACCCAGCAATACTCAATTCTGAATGGATACAAAGAAGCAGCTGGTACTCAGGAATAAGAAACTGAAAACGGAATCTAGATCTGACCATCCCTCCCCCAATAAGAGAGAAAAACGGATTTTAAACCCCTTGCAATGTTGTGAAATGACACTCGGAAATGGAAAAATAAATAATGAATGTGTGTGAAAAACATTGAGGAAAATACAATTCCTTACTAATGCAACAATGCAAAGATACTAACAATCACAAAGAATGGATTACCAAAAGCATACAGTTCCGAAACGAGTGGAAAGTTTAAAACATAACACGTTTAAAATTTACACTTTTGCAATACCCGCCTAAAATTACCCAAACGGTTTTTCATAAAAACGGGCGAAATACTCTGATTGGGGTTTTTAGGTTGGGGGATAGGTAGATATCACAGGTACAGAATGGAAGTGAAAGTAAGTCTCTAGCTGGTAAATTGAAAGAGTTATGCAAGATAGAAAAAGGTGCGCTTTGAGTAAAATGAAGGGTGAAATTGGAAAGGAAATCAGTTTGTGAGAAGAACAGTTTTACTTTAAACTAGATTTAATGGCTAAGAAAAGAGGAACGCCACCCGTGAATTCTCCAAGTTACGCTACAGTTGTAACCCTTCACGCAGTGTACCCCTTTTTTAAAGGAAAATTGCTTTATTTAATCAACATATCGCTAATGACATGATCTATGCAAGACAGAAATGAAGAGAAAAGCGGCGCTATTGCTTGGAGATCAATGACAAGATGCACAAAGAATTCTGACAGTTAGACAAGTTATCAGAATAAGGATAGGATGACTTAGAGAGTGGGATAAGGACAAGGCAGGACAAGGTATAGTATGGATTTCTATGGGGTGGTGAAATACAGTGCACTTTTAGTTTTTCAGATTTTTGGACTGTCAACCGGGTCTGGTCTCTACACGGCAGAGCACCTGGCAAACAGCTGTGCGGTTTGGGTCACCGGCTGGCAGGGGCTGGACTGGCAATTCTGGTCACAGGATAGTAAATGTCATCAGGATAGCAGGATTGCAGCAACATGCAGTGAGTGGCAGCAAGTCAGGCTGGATCAGGAGGCAAAAGATACCACCACTTTCCCCTTGTTAATGGGAGATGAGTGGGTTTTTGGATTTGAGGCCTTGCTGGGAATGGGATCAGCACTGCTTGGATTTTGCAATGGGCCCTGGAGTAGGATCGCAATGCTTGCCTTGTAGTTGGAGTCTGGAATCAGGATGATGATGGGAACAGGGACGCAGCGCAGCAAATCAGGAAGAGTGTGTCTGTCCAGAGTCTTGTCAGGGACCCTTATTTATAATGCAAAATGACATCATCAAAGTATAGGCTGGGCAGGGTTAACTAAGCACGCCTCTAAACTACTTGGATTGGACAGGGGTGCTAGTCACTGCCTCTCTCTCAACTTTTTGGATTTCCAAGGGAATGATGTCAGATTTATGATGGGAATTTTACAATGTGCAAAACCGGCCACGATTACTTTACTTAAAATCCGGTTTTGCCACAAACGTACATTTATCCAATTGAAATCTCTTAGCAAATGATATACACAGATTACATATTTTGTGCAGCACATATCAGTCCATTCTTCCAGTCTGTGAGACCTGGTTTCGCCCTTCTGATACATTTTGGTGATTTTGAGCATGAAAGATTCGGCCTAAAATTCCATAACTTTATACATATGTGTATACTGTCATAAGGGATGTATGTATAAAAATGTACATTTGCAACATTGATACTTTTCTTTGAATCCTCAATACTTTGCCCTTTCTGTCCCCAAGGTGGATTCTACCATGTCTTCAAAGAAAGCACACAAAATCAATTTTAAACTGGTAAATTTTTACAATTTTTCAAAGTCTCGCTGCAGAGATAAAACGTCTTTAAAGATTATCTAAGAAGAGTTGTCTGTCACTGGATCATTTTTTTTCTTTCTTCAGTAGACACCAAATGGCATTTCCTTCAGAGCATGGTGGGGGTTTCTCCCTTCATTGAAGTTTTATTGGCCCTTCACACTTCAGACTTCCTTCCCTGGGAGCTTCATTATCAGGATCCCAGTAGAGGCGAAGGTCTGTTCAACCCCGTAATTATCAGGGGGTTGTTAGTATCTGCTGAGAGAGAGCATTCCTTTTGGTGCCAATCCTCCAAGCAGAAAACCTGTTTTTCAACTTGCAACTCCAGCCACCATAGTTTTAAAACCTTTATTTTCTGATCTTAGATCCAGAATTAAAACAAGCCTGTTGCATAAAATAACCCATGTTATATAGTCTCACCAGCAACAAACCCCTTGATATTGCTATATACTGGCAGGCTTTCATTCACCAGTGTACTGTTCCAAAACACAGGCATTTGTTTTTCTTTAGTTTTGCAAAGGCCCATTTTTACACGTGGTGCAGCTGGCCTTCCTTCTTAAATTCAACTTTTCATCTCCAGCAGATTCACACACTGTCTTGCAGCCAGCTATAGTTATTCTCTGGAATGCTAGAGTTGGTCTGAAGCACGGATACATTGAAACAGGCATGGCTCAGCTGGTTAGTCTCTCTCTGAACAGCTGGGTTTTCGATACTTTTGCAAAGAAAATAATGTGTGTCCCGTTTAAGTAAAAGTAAAGTTCCTGGTTGATTTTTTTTAGAGTTGGTTTGACAGGGCTTGTCAATTCAGAATCATGCCTGGTTTTGCTGAGGCACAGTAAGACACACAGGGCTTGGTAGGGCTTATTAATCACAGTGGCTTTAAGGAACAGAGGGAATTACCGTCAAAGCAGCATTTTTTAAAGGTGAAAAAGGGTTTCTTTTCAATGAAGATTTTGGCTTTTGCAGCAAAGCAACGCTGCTTTTTCCACTTTCTTCCTTTTGTTCATGTCGGAACACACTGGGAATCTCCTTCAATGTCCTCCCTTGTTCCATCCTGCCTGATATGTGCTTGGCAGGACGGCGCAGCCATCTTTGTTGTTGTTGCAAAACGCAGCTTTGAGGCCATGGTGCGCACAGGAGCCAGCACAGCCATTTTGCTGTTTCTGCGCAACTGCAGCTTGGTGATGTGAGAAATACTGTTCAGTGGGTCACTACATCCCTTACAACTAGTTGGCAAAGAGGGAGATCAGGACATTGGAGTATGAAACTGAGCTGGGCGTTCTCTCAAACAGCCCTTTAAGATGCATAGGTATACACTGGAGATGGATGGGGTGCAGATTTTATTCATACATCAATAATCAAGATGACACAAATAGTTTGGCAAAGTTTATTTGTTTTAATGTCAAGTATCTAAAACGGAGAGTACAACGAACATCAGCAATCGCTCGATCCTCTGACTCTATTTACTTCATTAAAAAACTGGTCTCTTATACCCAAAATTGGTCATCATTGCCACGCAGGATGACGTTGATAATGGTGTAGGTCAAAACATCAAACTACAAAAAACCTAACGTAGGGTGTGATTGGGTCTACTTTTATTTCTAAGTATAGGCTCTATATCTGTAAAGAGCAGTGGAGGAAGGTGATAGGATACCTAACATTAGTTGGGGCAACTAAACCCTCCCACAAAATGGCCACTATGAACGTCACTAAATGTACGATGTCCCATTGGCTACATAAGCTATAGGACCCTTAATTACGTGGTCCACTACAATTGGTTAGCTTCTAACCCCCGTCAGTACTTTTCCACCTATTTCTAGCAGCATGCAGACTGAACAACCAGGTGCGGGTAAGCTCGTTTTAGCACCAGCTTCCCACCAATTAGCATATCATCTATCATCACCTCAATGGTCCAGTGTCAATTAGTGCTCTGAAGTTGGCCTTGAGTTTGTACTGTGTTCTGAGAATTTTTAAGGAGTATGGGCACAGCCAGCCTTCGTGCGTAGGTGTGACCATCTTGCTCGTTGAACTTCCCTTTATCACGTGAGTGGACACCATGAAATTGAGCCTTTTCGTGTATTTGATTTTATTCCCCAATAGTCCTCTGATGTCTTTTGTTTTGCTTGACCTTTCTGAACAGGAGCCTCTGTTCCTCCATGTTAATTGTATCCAATGTCAGCCAATTCCATTTTGATAAGACCTTGTCGCTCTTGGTTCTGTAAACTCCTTTAACTGAGATTCATGTTGTGCATTCAATTGCTTTATTAACTGCGACACACTGAAAATTGAGGCTTTCTTGTTTTGTCCAGTACTGCTTATATGTGTAGTGGAAACATCCATCCTTTACTTGTCCATATGTATCTATATATGGATATGTTGGCGCTTGCCACAGCAAATCTATTCGAAAGCATGTGGCTAACTTAATGATTGCTTTGCTGCTTGCGTTTCATTGCATCTGTACACGTTTAAACTAACTAAGTATCTTCATCAGGTCTGTGGCATTGATCCCAAGATGTCACTTATCCTTGGTACCTTCTTGATGGTTTATAAATAGTCTGCATCCTCATTTGTGTGACGTCACCATTCATCTTTGCCATTTACTTTCTCTGCTTCTTCAGGAATCTCGTTCAAATGGCCATCATATTGTCTTGTATGAAGGTATGGTTTCCTCAATGAGTACTTTACCTCCCATATTCTCTTAGGTATAGGTATTCTTATGGGTACTGCACATAGTCCACACTCTTCTCTTTACTGGTTTAACTGTTCTGTATACGTCACATACTTTGATTCATATTTGTCAGGTAATGTAGATGGGGCAGTTGGAGTGGGGGTACTTGGCTCCTCCTTTACACTCCCCCCTCTGGTCGATTCATTGACCACTCTCACCTCATCCTTTACATCTAGACATCCTGGTCTGCAGAAATGCTTCTTAGGGATCCATATTTGCATGACTCCCTTCAAGCATCCAGCTGATTTCACATGCTCATCCTTGTTCCATGTCATGAGCATGCACTGTCCACTTGGACTGCAATAGATCCATCTTTCCACATACTTCTTATGGTCCCTTGTATACAGGAACTTTGTTCCCTCAGGTGCATGGATACTGGCCTTCACAAAGTCTCTGATTTCTTCATCAGTCAGATCTTTAGGCTTCCATGTTGGTTCAACATCAAACATGATTTTCATCCCTATGGCTTTCTTTTCTGTTTTCTTGCACTGTGAGATTATTATCCTGATCACACAGAATCCAAGCATCACTAACAACAACAGGGCTCCAAGGAATTTGAACATGTTTGCCATACATTGTGGAACCCAAGAGAAGAGTGACCCAAACCAGCTGCCATCAGCAATATCTTCTACCTTATCTATCATCTGGCCATGGAGTTTCATCAGCATGTCTATGGCCTCCATCAAGATTCCATTCTCGTCATCATGAGAAGGTATGAACGTGCAACATGATTTTCCAATTTTTGCACAAACACCTCCGTCCATAGCTGTGATCATATCAAGGACATATTTGTTCTGGAGAGTCATCAGTCTTATGGCTCTCAGTTCTTCTCTGATTGCATTGAATCCCTTTATGGTAGTATTAATTGTCTTTAGTAATTTGCATCTGGTGATCTGAAGCCACTCAGTATTTGCTCCAACCTGGATCCTTGGCATGAAGATCAACGTGAATACAGAAGAAGTCTGGCTGAACAGTCTGTGTTCATATGGGATAGAATCAAAAGCTTCTATTGATTTGGCTGAAAAGTAATTCTCTCTCTTCATCCTCTTTATCAGCTCCACAGATCTTTTCTTTCTCAGGTGAGCATCTGCTTTTGGGAAGCTGTCAAGGTTCAAATCACTTTTAGGAATCACCAACGTAGGAACATGGACATTTACTAATGTGCAGATTCCTCCCCAATCTTTAGGCAGTCTGATGTAGGCCTTGGATCCACAATCCCAATAATTATCCAAGATTACTGCTGTTCCATGAATCATCCCCTAATGTATCAAAGATACAATCGCACTTCTGATTTTCTCCAACTTTTCTTGTACCATTCCTTCTGAAACACAACTTTGAGCTTTCCAAACGTACTATTTGCAGGGGTCCTCCTCTGTCTTCGACCCATGTCAATAGTTTAGAAAGTTTTGGCCACTATGGTTTGCATACATCCTGTACATTCAAAATAGTGGATTCAGGGTGAATAGTTACCAGCCAGGCTCTGCAGATCACCACTCCCTTTTCCCATCCATCTGGTGATAACACTGATCCCCAGATCTGCATCTGACCTCTGTTCTTCCATATTCGAATATCGTCTGCAGGTTTTCCTGCGGTTTCCAGTTTTTTGTTCATTGCTCTTCTGATTTCTGCTCCTTTTACTCCAGGTTTGTCATATCTGATCACGATACTCCTTATTTTTGCATTATTTCTTGTCTTTATATCTTTGATATAGTCATTTTCATCTGCATCTGTTATTTCAGTTGCCCACTTGAGAGAAAGAAGCACTGGCCTCTTGTTTTGCAAAGTGCTATGTGTGAAAGACAATGTGCAGTCTGGAGGTCTATTTCAATAGCAATGAAGACTTTTTATTTCCCCATACTGTATGGCAGGAGTGCACATACAAAGCATTCTTCATTTGACAGCATTCTTCCAACTTCTTTCATGTGTTGGTACTATATGTTGTTTCCGAAATGTGCTGTGCTGTCCAGATAATCATTCAGTTCATAATTATCTTCTTGGGTGCTTCTTTTGGTTCTCAAACTCCTCATGTAGTTTTCTATGACTATGTCTCTAAATGCATCAACATAGCTCTTTCTGGTTGGTTTAATTATAGGAACATCCGTCCGGGTTCCCTTTGTAGAAGAAAGTTCAGCAAGTCTTCTCCTCTCAGCAAGTCTTATTCTCTCATTGAGTCCCTTAGGTATAAAAATGTCAATCATAATCTCCATCTGGGATTTTCCTTTGGGACTTGTTCTTGGGTCACTTGTCACTGGACCAGGTGTGTTGGCATGTATTAATTGGGTAAGCCCAACCTCTTTTAACCCCTTATTTTACCTGATCCGACGACCCTGTCTCCGGTGTTTAAAAGCATTCTCTAAAACAAGTGTGTCTGACTGATTACTAACAACATCCATTTGAAGCTCAGGTATCCTGCCATATTTTCTTGGGACAGGAATAACTATGTAGGGTCTAGGCTGCCTTGTAGTTGCCACACATACATCTTCCTTATGTTCAGGAAGATACACAGGAGTCTAAGCTCCATTTGCAGCTATGTAAAATGTAGTTCTCACACTCAGTGAAAGCAATATGATTATAAACAGAATGCAAGTGTAGATAACACAAAGTTATGTCACCTTACAACATTTACTTCTTGGACAATGTGTGCGTCTGTCCTCGTGGGGCAACACAACGTTGCTGTTAAAATTCCCCATCTCGATCATTTGATGCTAAGGAAGAAAAAACATATTTTAATGGTTCTGCTTTGTAGATTGCTTCTGGAAGCTGCTGTTTTGATCCAGTAACTTGTCCTCAATCAACCATCTGTTTACTGGATGCTAAGAACGACAGTATCTGTATGTTTGGAACCAGTTTTTTCACCATTCGAGATGTAAGTGTTCCTTTACTGTGAAGATAAATGATCTCTGTGAGTCTATATGAGCTCTATCACATAGATCATCTCCCAATCAATGCCTCGCATCTGCTTCAGTCCAGATGGCATGTTGCTTCACTGTCAGTATGAACAAAAAATGTGTCTTTTATTCACTTCCTCGATCTGTCCCTAGGAGGAAAGTTTTTCACCGCTCTGTGATTTCTTTCATAATAGATGCTCACTTGAATCATGATTCCCTCCAAGATTATATTCAAATTTGCAGTGTTTCTTGGGTCTCTCAGAAAGGTCACCACATCAGTATGTCTTCAAAAAATATGCGGGTATTCCTCAATTAGACGAAAGGACACCACACTGACTAGTCCATGTGCTGCGTCAGCTGATAAGGGCATTTGTATTCTCTTCACTGTACTCAGGTAACTTCCAGAATTGTTCAGTGATGACTATAAGCAATCTTCTTATAATTTTCTCATTGTCAGGATCTCGAATGAAAGCTGGAATACGGCAAGTTCTCCCCACCAATGAGGGATAAGAACGCAACACCAATTCAAAATACTTGAGTATGTTCCTAGAAAGGTCATCACTGGGTAACACCATAAGTAGATCCAAACAAGAACATAGTGTGGAAAGAATCAGGGTATTGTACACTCTTCCAATAGCTGTATCCACGATCAGAGTCTGGCATACTCCTCTTCTTATCAAGTCTGTAAGTATGCCTCAGTCCAAAATCAATAAGCTACTGTGGCTTTAAGACTGCAGATCTTCCCTTAACTCTGCAACTAAGATGCACAGAGTGTTTGAATGTTTTCTTTGACTCTTTTATGAAAAGCTCAACATGGAGTGTCCAAAGCCAAGCCACAGTCCAATTAAAAAGGTTCTTTAATCTTTCCACTTGTCAGGCTATGTGTCCTTCTTCCTCGTCATAGATCTCGCCTGCATGTGCTGTGGTTCTTCCCCGATGATTGCAGCTTCTTCACGGAGGGGTGTAGGCAGAGGAGTTTCTCCAGAGTAGGACTGCATCTCCAGGATATAGTTGGGGAAGACAAAATTCCTGAGGTTGGGTTGTTTTAGCATCTCCTTCTGTGTTCTGTATTGCCCTACACCCTCGTGTCTGCAACTGTCCTGAAATTGCAGAAAAACCGGAAGTCATGCAGTTCAAATAATTTTGCAATTCCAATCCTAATACTTCTGATGTCGGCTGAGCATCATTTCTAACTCTGGATGGAGGCATTAGGGGTGTTCTCATTCGCCTTCCTGTCACAATTTCGTGAGGCGTAAATTGGTGGTCAGAACCTGGTTGGTTTCTCAATGCATAAAACAGGCCATTGAGCCGCTCACAGATCCCATTTCCTTGAGGATGATAAGCCGAAGAAAACTTGTGCTTTATACCAAGCAACAAGCTGATCTGTTCAAAAACTATATTGAAAAAATGAGAACCATTATCCGACCTCATTACCTCACATACTCCCCGTATAGGAAACACTTCTTGCACTAAAAACTTGGCTGCACAGGTGGAGTCTGGGTGTGTGCATGGACCTGCCTCTAACCATCTTTAGAAAGGACACACCACAACAAGCAAATATCTATATCCATTCCATACTTGTATCATGTCGACATAGTTGATATGCAACTGCTGAAAAGGGCCATTGGGTCTCGGAATGACTCCCCTAACTGTGTGCAGTGTATGCCCAGCCGTCAATAGTTGGCACACAATACAGTTTACCATAAAAAAAATGCAATATGTTCCATTAGGTTCGGTACGAACCATTCCTTAGCAATCGTTACAGCAAGATTCTACCTAGTTGTATGCGCGGGGTAGTGTAGCTGTTCCAGCGCCACCCTTAATAAGGCTATAGGCATCACTGGTTTACCAGTGCAGTCTTATCACCACAATGCTTCAGAAGGGTTTAAAGACCACCCTCTTTGCGTCCATGCATTCTTTTCCTCTTGAGGTGCCTCCCCTTGGAGCTACATTATTTGTGTTTTGGACATATGATTACATCCTTCAATTACAGTCATCATTACATCCTTTCATTCACATGAAGGGTCTTAACTTTCATCATCCTTATATCTGTATTTGCTATGCGTTTGGCCTCAGCATCTGCTGCTTGATTTTCACGTGGGATAAAATCCGTCCCTTTGGTGTGTGCTGCACATTTAACGACAGCTATGCCTGCTGGGAGTACTAGTGCCTTAATTATCCTGTTCAATAGGGCTGCGTGATGCCCTCGCATTTAGTCCGCTCTGAGGTAGTTCCTCCTTTTCCAATGTGCTAATCCTGCGTGCACTGTCGACGTCACATAGGCGGAGTCGCTGTACACTGTTACTTCCTGGTCTGTGTGGTTCTCGATCGCAAGTATCAATGCCAATAATTCTGCAGCCTGCGCTGAATAATGGGATGGCAATTGAGTACTAACGAACACCCTAAATTCTCCATTAGCCATGTGCTTTACTACAGTGGCACCTGTATACCTTTGTCCATCATTTTGATCGATCCTTGAAGACCCGTCAATAAACACAATCTCTCCCACTCCTAGTGCATTCTCCTTTACTCTAGGGATTTCATCATAGAACTCTTCATAGTTTGCACAATCATGTATGGGTTCTCCTTTTGTGATTGGCTCAGCTATAAACATAGCTGGATTCACTATTTTACATCAAACTATTTTGATTGTTGCATTTGATATAACTATCTCATAGGCAGAAGCCCTTTGAGAAGTTAACGTAACTTTTGGTTTTTCTAAAATCACAAATAAGCCCTTTGAGAAGTTAACGTAACTTTTGGTTTTTCTAAAATCACAAATAATATGTGTTCAACAATTAACGTCATAGAGCATCCCATCACTATGCTTGTAGCCTTTTCTATGGTGAACGCGGCGGCCGCCAAACTATGTTCGCATGGAAAATTACCTCTCATTACGGGGTCTAACTTTGCACTGCAATATGCAAGGGGTTTGTACCCCAATGTGGGGTTCTCTGTGTGAGGGTTCTCTGTGTGAGTACTGCTGTCATAAAAGTGCCATCTGTATGTGAGAATAAAAAAATAATTCCTCTGCATAATTAGGGATTCCTAAAATTGAAGCTGTACAGATTGCTTTTTTCAATTCATCAAACCCTTCCTCCATTGCCTCAGTCCACATGATTTTCTCTTGCGTTGCCTGTGCTTTCTTCAAGGCCTGTAAGAGAGGCCTGGTATACGAGCTGTAGTCAAAGACCCATGCTCTGACATAATTACATAGTCCCAAAAAACTCTGCATCTGTTTTATCGTGTGTGGTTTAGCTGTTTTTATAATGGCCTCAGCTCTTTCAGGCGTGGCCTTTATCCCTCATGTGAAATCAATTGGCCTATGTACAACACTTCTTGTTGACAATATTGTAACTTTTCCTTGTCAACCTTATATCCTTTGTCAGCAAGTATAATCATCAGCTGAACAGAATCGTGTCTGCACTCTTTCTCTGTGGTGCTGCAAACTAAAATGTCATCTAAGTATTGCAGCACAACACTTTCTAAGACAATATTGCTCATGTCCATATGGAGGACTCTGTTGAAAATTGATGGAGACTCGAAGTACCCCTGAGACAACCAAGTGCTTTTCAAGCGCACTTGTCTGAAAGTAAACAATATCCAATCTTGTGAGTCTTTGTGCAATGGGATGGAGAAAAACGCATTTTTCAAGTCAAACACTGTGAAAAATCGTGCATCAACAGGTATATTACATAGAATTGTAGACAGGTTCAGGACTAAAGGGAACTCAGCCTTTACAATTTGGTTTATTGGCCTTAAATCTTGTATTAAATGCCATTACGCCCCTTACTTTTTCACAGGGTACACTGACGTATTACATGGTGACTCTGACGTCACTAAGATACCTTGGTCCATCATGGCGGAAATCATCTTGAAAATGCCTTCATCTGCCTCTCGAGACATGGGATATTGTTGCGCATGAGGTAAAATTGCTCCTGGTTTCAATCTAATCTTCACCTCCCCAACACCCTTTAGTAAGCCTACATCATAGGGGCCAGTGGTCCATAATGAAACTGGCACGTTCGCCATATCTTCATCAAAATATTCAGGACGCTTCTGTGCTAACATCATTCTCTGAGGAACTTCTCTCTTAATTACCTTTACCCAATATGTAATGCTCATCTCAAATACCACAAAATCATCAGATAAATCATCTCTAAACAATTCCTCATCAGTGAAATCAGTCACTCTGCAGCTCTCCTTGATGGATATTATTGTCCTCCATCGTCTGCCCTTATCATCATTTGCATCAAGTAAATTCATATTTCCTCGGAATATTGCTGCTTCTATGTTTAAGGGAAAAATGTTCCCTTCCTCTTCATCCATGGGTATCTGAGGCCTGAATAGAAACTCACAGTATCCTCATGGTTCTACCCACTAAACCTGGTAGTCAGGTTAGCAGAATGCATATCCCATAGTAAAAAACCTCGGGTTAAGTGGTATCGCTCTTGGAGCTATCTGCCCTGTGAATGCCATGGTCATTTCGCACACATTTAAATCATTTAAATAATGCATTCCCTTTGTTGAGCACACCATGCCTTCATCAGTAAACAAAATGGTCATATTCAATTTTGTCATTAAATGTCGTCCCAGTATATTAACAGGTGTTTGCCTTGAATATAGCAATGGCCACTTTATGTCACATTCTCCTCGAGAGACTGTTAATTCTTCAGTGAAAGGAACTCAACTCATTGCTCCTGTAAATCCCTGAGTATTCATTGCATTGGCAGACATTAAAAATGTGCCCTCTCGTATATATGAGTGCATTGCACCCGTGTCCACTAAGAATGAAAAGCTTTGCTGCCTATATTTATGTCTATCCTTGGTTCCTCATGATGATTCAGCATTATAGATAGGACTGAACACATCAGGTCTCCTAGTGAGCTGTCCTATTGTGGGTACAGTCTCACTCCATCACTTGTGAATGGATTCCCTCCATCGACAGTGACACCTCCAATTCTACGAGTCATTGGCGGTTCTGTGTTTGTGTTCTGCTGAAATTGCATAGGGGATTGCTGCGATTGTCCTTGTGGTTGGTTACCTGTAATTTGCTCTGGTTGCAAGCCTTGCTGCACTCCCGACGCTTGCTGCTGCACTGTTTGATTTTGCGCAATTCCATCCCCACTTTGCTGCGAATATGCAGGTGGATTTGATATCCCCTCTTAAAAAGTGATCATTTTGCACCATCCCTTGGCTTCTTCACATACGAGCCAAGTGCTCTTTCATTCCACATGTCCAACATATAGGCGGTGGTCTTCCCATCTGGCCATATTTCATATTCTGATTACCATTTTGCATATTCTGAAAACCTCCCTGATTATACTGACAATTTCCTTGATTACCTTGCCAACCTCTTCCTCGATATCCCCTTCCTCGTGGTGCATATCCACTATTTGTTTGATCAAATTTGCTTTGGTTATTCACCTGTGGCATGTTCATTGTCTGTTGTGAATTTGATCCGCCCACGCTAGTTAGCATTGCCCTTTGAATGGTGTACTTGGACAGTTTTTTCTGTACCAATTTAGCTTCTTCGCCTTTTCGAGTATCGTCTTTTTTGCAATTTTTTTCTTGAAAGAGTCTGCAATAATGTGCAATGGTTAATTGGATTTCCAACCATGGTTTGGCTTCTATACCCACTCATTTCTTGTGCTGCTTCTGTGCTTGCTCTGGCAGCCCTTCTCATAATATATAATAGAATACAGGTATATATTTCCCCCAAGTCTCGTGAGTCTTGACCTTCCAGGCTTCTTGGAAATTTTGAATGTAAACTAACGGATCATCTCCTTCCTTCATCTTTTTTGTCATTATAGCTCCCATATTGGACGTGTCTGGATATAGTACTCCTAGTGCTTTCCAAACTGCTTCTCTGCAGTTATTGAATGGCGCTCCATTGTGCGTGGTGTTGACTGTAGTCACACCAGGAAAGCCTGCCCTTGTACATACATCATCAGCTCTCTCATCAAGTATGGTGATTAGAAGACCTTTAATATCCCCATTAGCCAACATACTCCCTCCTATCATTTTTTCTAATTCATGTATCCATTTTCCAGCGCCAGAAGTTAAACTCAGGAGTTTGCACCTTAAATTATCTCTGTCCATTTGAGGCCACGGTATGTAATGCGGCCTGGCCCCTCCTTTTTCTAATGCAGGAAATTGTGACGCCCCAAATTCATTCTCATCTCTCATCATTTGTCTATCTATCGCTGGGGTAATATTCCCACATCGTGGTCTACCTGGCAATGATCTTAACCTGCTTACATAAGGTGGAGACTCACCCCTCTGACCGTGGGGTTGTCCCTTATGTCGGTCTGACTGTGTCAGTGGCTCTGGTGCCTTAGACACAGGTATTTTTAAATCCAACCATCTTACTCCCTTATCCATAGCCAAACATCCCTCTGGACCACATACAATACTTCTCTCTTCCACCTGGAAGGTTTCCCTCTCTTCGACTGATATTTCCTGTGCCCAACTCATGTAACTTCTATCTTCTTTATTTCTATTCAGAGTCAGTCTGTCTAAAGACAGCTCCTTATGTCTCGTACTACATGAGGCTTCCTCAATGTCATACATCTGAGTTCTCTCGAGACAATCATGTTTTCCCTTCTCTTGTGATTCTTTCTGGGCTTGCATTTCGTGGTACGCTTTATTGATCGTTTCCCCAATACTCCTCGAGTCGAACTCGTCCTCTAAATTTGCTCTAGACGTACCTGGTAATGACTCGGATTCGGGAATAAATTACTCTGTCTTCCCATGCTACCTGTGGATTGGGATTTCTTACTTCCCTTTCCAAATAATCGAGAACGCGTGCTCTCTGTTTTCTTTTACGTTCCATATTCTCATCAAATTCTCTATGTTTTCTCGCTTTCGCTCTCACTCTGTCTTCCTCTTTCTTTTTCATATCCCTTTATTCATATGCCCTTCGTATCTCCTCATTCCTTCGTCTCTGTATTCTTTTCTCTCTTATCATTTGTTCTTCCACTTCTATTCTTTCTGTTTTAGCCTTTCCTGTTCATTAGCTGTTCTTTGTCTATTGTCACATGTTCTTTGCTCTTCTACCGTCTCCTGTTCTTTTGGTTGTTCATCTTGATATAACTGTTCTCGTCTCTGTCTGTCTTTTTTTCTCGAACCTTCATCTTTCAATCGTTCCTCTCTTTCTTTGTCTTTTTCGTCTTGATCCTCCCTTTGTCTTACATCCTCGATGCCTTTACCGTCGAGTTTAAGTAAATTCTGACCTCCCATCCATTTGTTATGTAAGAGCGCAATCTCATCAGTTTTATCCTTGTCTCCCTTCCATCTCTTTATTTCTCTACTTATATCTAGAGATGTGCTTGCTCGATCACTTCTCTACTTATCACGTTTCTCCTTGTCCCTCGGGTCTTTGGAGGTTATATCTTTCTCTGTATCTTTCTCTGGACCCTCGTCACTACTTTGCATAGGTGACTCACATGACAGATTGCTATATCCCATTGCTGCTTTAAGTTCCCATATCGGTATAACCCATCGTCTTTCTTAGTTTCGTCTTTTATTTCATATGGGCGGGTGGAGCAGAAGGCACTTTACTCCCCTCTTTGCATACATTGAGTATCCAATCTAAAGGAGGCTCCTCCTCCTTTTCTTGTTGATACATTTTCTAAAGCTCTAGACTTTCTAGGCGCTTTTCTAACTTTTTCCCTGTGTACGCTGCATTCAAATATGTCGTCATGTGTTGCAGAACTGGCTTTGATAATGATCCACCTTGTGGCCATGGCATAAACATTTTATCTTCAGTTCCTTTAACCCAATCGGCACTGTATAGTTTAAGCTTAAGTGCGTCTCAATGAAAATATAATATGAGCGTGCACCAATCGTCAGAAGCTCCAATCCTGTCAAAACACAATTTTATACTTTAATCTTTCTAAAAAAGCCACCATCAAAATGCCATTTTAAAACAATTAATTTCTGTGTTTTCAATTTCACGCTTCTTTATTACAAAAAAATGTCTTTCAGCTATGACGTCATCTCACCTCTCACTCACATAAAACAAAGACAGACTTAACTGGTTACATGTACTATTCAAAATCCTTTCCTTAAGACTCGTCTTGCCCTCTAAAATCTGCTCCGATTGGAACTTAAAACAATTCCTTTAGGACCATCTTTAACCGTTCCTGACTCCTATATGTCCCAATAAGGGGCTCTGAATTAAGGTTTCTGCTAACACTCTTTAAAGCTTAGGAACAGGCCGTATCCTCTTATCATGGCCTCACTCATGACTATTCTTCTTTATATATTGCTCGGCCATACTCAAGTCAATGGGCCTCATTACACGGTAGGCGGTAAGGGTTTACCGGTACCGGTAAGGGCACCGGTACCGGTAAACCCTTACCGCCTTACTACGAGGTCCCTTTGCGGGACCCGACCTTAATGGCTGGTGTAGACCAGCCGTTAAAGTTGGGACCCGAAAAGGGACCTTGTTGCTAATTACGGTACCGCAATGGGGCAAAAATGGGAATGGGGAAGGGCCATGGAGAAAGAGGGAATTACCGCCCCGCCAACCTTCGAATGGGGTGGTAATTCCCCTTTTCTCCATGGTGGTACCTGTATGGTACCGGCGGCAACCATGGTGAAGTTGGCCTTGAGTTTGTACTGTGTTCTGAGAATTTTTAAGGAGTATGGGCACAGCCAGCCTTCATGCGTAGGTGTGACCATCTTACTCTTCCAACTTCCCTTCATCACATGACTGGACACCATGAAATTAAGCCTTTTTGTGTATTTGATTTTATTCTTCAATAGTCCTCTGACGTCTTTTGTTTTGCTTGACCTTTCTGAACAGGAGCCTCTGTTCCTTCACGTTAATTGTATCCATTGTCAGCCAATTCCAGTTTGATAAGACCTTGGCTCTCTTGGCTCTGTAAACACATT
Source organism: Ambystoma mexicanum (assembly GCF_040938575.1). Taxonomy (NCBI): domain Eukaryota; kingdom Metazoa; phylum Chordata; class Amphibia; order Caudata; family Ambystomatidae; genus Ambystoma; species Ambystoma mexicanum. Next base: position 528,262,417 of record NC_090925.1, read on the forward strand.
TAACTGAGATTCATGCTGTGCATTCAATTGCTTTACTAACTGCGACACACTGAAAATTGAGGCCTTCTTGTTTTGTCCAGTACTGCTAATATGCGCAGTGGAAACATCCACCCTTTACTTGTCCATATGTATTACACGGCAACAGTAGTGGCCGTGTAGTTTTGGTTTAGTTGCTGTTTCCATAGGAAGAACACTTTTTGGGCGGCTTATAACTTTGCTCCCCCTGGACGAATCCTCACCACACTTTGCAAAAAAAGTATATGGGCCACTCTTCCAAAGTTTGGAGATGTTTGGTCCAGGGGGGCAAAAGTTATAGGGGGGTCCCAAAACATTTTTTTTTTCCCATAGACTGAATGGGGGGAAATCTTTGTGCACGCCTACAGTTCAAACCGCTGGACGGATTTTCACGAAATCTGCGGTAGGTACAGGGGCTTGGTGCAGAAAGCGTGCTTTCGTAAATTTGGTAACCTTCTGTGCAATACTTTTCTTCAAAATTACACCCCTAGTATTGAACATCAGTCAGGTGGCTGCGGGGAGAGTCTGCAGTCATGAGTGCATGGCCACTGGCCATGCAGCCAACAGCACAGTTAAATGTAGTGTACTTACAAGGCACAATGGGTACGATATGGTGTGGTAGTGCATCACTCTGGTGGCTGTGGGGAGGGGCTGCAATCATGGGTGCATGCCGAAGGCCATGCCCCCAAACGTACATTTGTTCGTAGTGTACTTATATGCCACAATGGATGTCATATGGTGTGATAGTAGTGGCCAGTATGCAGAACAAAGTAATAAGCACTGCAGTTGTAAGTCACTATGCATTTTAAATACTGTATACCCATACATTCATAATGCTATGGGCTCAAACTCACCTCTGTAGCCTGTGGCTACAAACTACTGCACCATATCACAGCTATTGGTACACTTGTACTATGCAACATCATTAAGATGGTTGATGGGAGGGCGTAGCGTTTTGGGAGCATGGCCAAAGGCCATGCTCCCAAAAACAAGTTTGTACATAGTAAAATGACAAGGCACAATGATTCCGATATGCTGTGGTGTTTCTAGCCAGGACCCAGAATGTTGACTGCATGCCCAAAGGCCATGCACCCAAGACTGAATTCATAAGCAGTGGAGTTACAAGTGAATATGGGTGTTGTGTAATACGCTAGTTGTGTGGACGCCCTAGTGTCTTGCCTGCATGGCTGCAGACGATGGTCCGAAAAGTAAATTTATAAGTAGCTAATTTACAAGGAGCATGGTTTTGATATGCAGCGATGGTTGTGGCTAGGACCTATACTCCATGTACCTTGGTCGTAAGGCGTAGATCGTAGGTTACACACCGAATATGCAAGGGCCAGCCTAAGGCACTGCAGCATATTAGTACCATAGATTACACGTGTAGATTTGCATGTGTAGAAAATGACTGCCAATATACTTGCTCCTTACTTTGTTCAGAATCCACATACAATTTGTAAATGGTTATCATACTTGGCGGAAGTATCCCTTTTTCCATTTCTGTGATAAAAGAAACAGGTATGTTACTCTTTGCATTTTTTGAAAATTTACTACATTGCTTAATAGACAGTTTACCTTTTTTTTTACCCCCATATTTAGTTTACAAACCAGTGTACTGTGCATTGCGCTCAGTTTCCGTGTTTGCTTTTCTAATCCTTGGGTCTGGAGAAAAGAAATCCTTGTCGGATTAAAAAAAAACTTAATTTACTATGGTACTAACTACTTCCTTGTTTCCTTTGAGTGTTTCCTTCATCTTTCTGATTAATGTTATGTTTGTTGCCTTCCTGCCGATTTTTGCCAACAGTTAGATACCTGTAGGTGTATTCTAACTGTGCATTTATTCTTACAGCTTTGTGATATTCATTCATTTGTGTCGTTGTTATATCCTGTTTCCTTCATCTTTCCCATTCATTTTATGTTTGTTGCCTTCCTGCCAATTTTTAACAACAGTTAGATACCTGTAGACGTATTCTACCTGTGCATTTGTTCCTAACGTTCTGTTATATTAATTTATTTCTGTCATTCTTACATCCTCTTGGGTAGTTAGATACCTGTTGGCGTATTCTAACTGTTTGTAGTCTTTCACATAATTTTTAAATAAAATCTTAAGTAAACATTATTTTGTAAATTTTGGCTTTAAGAACAATAAATACGCATTTGTAAGATTAGCTGGCATTCTCTGTTTTAGAGTAATGGTGCTATCATTACATTCGAGCCATGCACAATTCTTTTTAATGTATGCAGTGTAGTGACCTGCATTGGTTGTAGCTCCTGCATAGTAGATTATACCTACTGTTGTAAAGGTTCTCTTTCCAAGTGACACTTGACTGTGTATGAATCCAGTCAGTTTGCAGTTGTTTTTGGTGCCATCTGCATTATAACGTAGAAGCATAAGTATTATGTAGGCACTATGTGATTGTATCAGTAAGGTGGAGCGATTGAATTGCAAATAGTACATAATCTGCCATGGTTAGCATTTTGTACAAGTTGCTGAAATGGAATGCTCTCACAATTTGGTATGGAAACATACACAAATCGCTCATTTGGGATTTCTTCCTGTATCACTTTGCTAAAGAGAGTGCATGTATGTTTCTACATGTTCGAAGTCTGGAAGATTTCATTTACAGGTATGCTTTTGTTTTCTTATACTAATAGTATGTACATTAGAAATTCTTGTGGATCCTCTTGTGAGTTCATAGTGAATCTCACCATTCCAGCACAGTCATCCAATTGTTGCCTTACTCCATGAAAACTGTATGTGTTGTCAGGATTGCTTGTTGCATTTCTATGCAGCACTAACATTTGCAAACACAATTGGTCTGTACTGTGCAGGTAAATATTGTTAACAATTGGTGGCAATTGAAATAGAATATTCATTGCTACATTTGCATAGCAATTTACCCCACTTTCATTTGCAAATTTGAATGGTCCAGCAAGTTCTGTATCTGAATGCATTTTTCTGAATTTCTGTTGCTTCTTTGCCGACGTCCCTGGTTTAAATTCCCTAATAGGTTCTTCTATGTTTGCGGTAATTAATGAAACTTTAGCTTCTTTTCTTTTCTTTGCGGAATTTGCTGTTGGATTCTGTTGCATTTCTGTTTCATTTAGTTTTCTTTTACCATGTTTTACTTTACCTGGAACAGGGTATTGTTTCAGATGAGGGGTGTACAGTGAACGCAATCCATTGTATTCTAGAATGCAAGGAATATCAGCTTTGACTTTACTTGCATCAAAGTTCATTAGCAATAGACCATCAAGTGTACGTAAGCGTGATAATGTTATGTAGCTCATGCCTTCCTTAAAGACTGTGTTTCCTATATCTATAAATGCTTTGTCTAGGGTAAGACCTTGGGATTTATGAATGGTAACTGCATATGCAAGAGTTAGAGAAAATTGCTCTCTACGTACATAAATGTATTTGAAGAGAAGGAATCGAGCAATTGAGCGCCCTATCCTTTTCACTTCTGAAACTTTATCAAAGCGAATATTGACTAACTGAATGTTGCTATCACGTGGGTATGTTTGAAAGCCAACAACTGTGCCCAGTGCTCCAGTAACTAGCCCTTGCTCTATGTCAAGGTTACGTTTAAGCATTACTCTAGAATTTAAGGATAATTTCAATATTGTTTCCAACCAGCTGTGTTGGAGATTGAATTTTCTAAACTATTTAGTCTTGTTTTGGCTTGCTCACACATGGGTACTGTCATACCATGTACGTCTAGTTTGTCTGTGTCGCTAATTTCCAGTATTGGTTGCATTTCTTTATTTAACATTGTTTCATTGAATTTGAAACAGCTTGCAAGAGTTGGCATTAAGGCCATACAATTGACATTTTTGTGCGCTATTTGTTCCATAACATCAGTTGCACATGCATTGTCGCCATTAAGTGCATGTATGTGCCGGTTTTTCAATACAACTTGTGCTTCTTGCGATAATACACCAACTCTAATAATTTTTAAGATGTTGGCATAAGTGAGATCTGCAGATTGCCACATGTTCTCAGTTAATTCTCTATATTGGAAATGTTGCCAAAGGTTACCTATTCTACCAACAGTTTTCCGGCAGAGTTTGTGGCCTAAGGTTTTAAAAATCGGTTCACCTTTCACTGGTGTCAATTGTAGAAGATCTCCGAAAACGATAATGTGTTTCCCTGCAAAGAGTTCTTCGTTGTTACTTTTAAGTACTTCTTGCAATCTGAGATGAATCAAAGCCAACATTAGGTTGGAGACCATGCTCACTTCATCTATTAGTAGCATTTTCATTTGTTTCAATACTGTGTGCAATTCCATTGCAGCTTCTGCAGAAAGTTTGTAGTCGTCTAATTTATTTTGATGCTAAACCCGAAGCAGTAGTAATCGGTGTAAAGTGACACCACCTATGTTGTAGGCAGCTAAACCTGTGGGGGCAGTTACAACAGCTGACAGTTTGTTGTTTGTCAATTGTTGAAGGAACTTGCTGATGATTTTGATTAAGAATGTTTTCCCTGATCCAGCTTCACCACTGACGTACACCAGTATAGGTTTGTAATTTTGGCAGGTACCTTGTTTATTTTCGTGTTGTACACCATGTACAATTTGTTTTGTTACGTCTTCAAAAATGGTGCGCTGATCGTTGTTAAGTTTTGCTTGTTGTACAGTTAACTCTTCTGTGTCTTCTTGATACTGATACATGGAGTTTTCTACTTCTGCCATAGCTACTTCAGCCTCATTTGCTATTAGTGGTTGTCCTAGTTGTTCTTGACTTCCTGTTAGAGAAGGTTGACTACTGTTGGAAGAGTCCTTATCTAGTTGGGCTGAAGTTCTTCTTCCTGTTGCTGCTCATTGTGCAACATTGTTTTGTACTGCGTAAAGTTCACATCGGTGATAGTGCTTTCATTTGCTTTGAAAGCATCTTCATAGCAGTCATAGTTATCTAGTATGTCTTCCTCTTTTCTCCATGGTTTAAAAAGTTGTAGCAGAGACATGTAATATAGTTCTTTCTGTTGAGTTTTTAATGACAATTTTACATGATTAATGAAGCTTTGTTTGGTAAGTTTCACTAAGCTCCCTTCACAATCGGTCACTCTATATCTACGTTTGCTTTCATCGGGTTTTACATTATTTTTGTATGCAAAGTTTTGAGCTATGTGGTATAGACACATGCTTTCCAGAGTGCTACTCCTGTTCGGATAGTAGGTGTCCAGTAAATAGTTGTTTAGAATGTCTTGGCTGTTGGGATCATTTCTGGCAATTGTTTCTATGTCCTGAAATGATTTTAGCACTCTTTTTCTAGATTTTGCAGGACCAAGACTGAGCCATACTAAGTTGTCTTATTTTCCATACAAAGGAGTACCGGTTAAACGATCTGCTGCTTCATAGGCGCCACATTCTCTATGAGAGAGCATTTTTATGCCTAGGCTGTACAATTTCTGTGATAATGTTTTGTCTGATGCTAGGTCATCCCAGAGGTCTTGAAGCTCTGTTTTTTCTGCTTTTGTTAAGTAGGCTGTAACATATCGTGCAACAGCAGTTGAATTGTCTGCAAATTGTCTGCAATGTACTGCACATCTATGTTTGCATTCCATAAGAGGGCAATGATTGCATTGTAATCATTGATATATTTTGATTCTTCCCTTCTTTTTATGTAATACGTGTTCTTAGGTGATTTACCTTTAACGCTATGTCGAACTGAACACATGAAGTTGTTTACTTCACCTGTTTCTGTATCTGGTCTAGGGAAACCAAAGCAGCATTTGGTTTAGTATTTACCTTTGTTTTTGTATTTGCGGCGTCAATATTTGCCACATATGTGTCTTTGAAATTGTAAAATCTGCCCATGCAGGTCACTATGTGTCTGTTGAGAAGGAATTTCACAAGTGACATATTTTTGGATAAACTGCAAAACAGTGCTGTCACTGTCGTGACCAAATTTCAGTGCACCTTTGATCCATAACAGCATGTGTATATGTGGTGCTCCTCTCGCTTGATATTCTTTTCTACAAAAGAAGTGTTGCACTTCTCCAAGGGGAGGAACAGTTTTATTGCAAATAAAGTGTAGCATGGCAATGAAACGATGATGGAAATATGATGGAAATATCTTGACACATTAACTGGATCTAGAGAGCAAAGTTCTCCAGGTGTTAATATATCTATGTTGTTTTTGTTGCTGTTTTCTATGCGTAGGAACTCATGTAAATCTTCCCATGCATATTCAGCACAACTTAGCGTAACAAACCAAGTCGGTGGTCCAAGGTTTCTGATCATACAACGCACGTCTCTGCATGTTTGCAAACAAATTTGTTATACTTGATTGTAAAACCTCATCTTTTTCCTGTACTTTTTGTATTAACTGCATATCTGCCATATTTTGAAAGTGGGTTCCAGATTTAAGAATGTGTGCAACTCCGTAACATAGTGTTGCTAATTCACTTTCATAGAGTAGGTGGAATATGTATTCCACATTTTGTCTAAATCTGGGATCTTGCGAATACATGTGTAAAGAGCGGTATTCTGATGCCCCAATCTGAGTGGGTCTATCATCGTATCTTCCACCTTTGCCAGTAGGAAATAGCAGTGGAAAAGCATGTGCTTCTATACGTTTTTCCCCGTATACTCATTGGTGACCCTTTGGTTTGTTGCATTTGGTAGGTTTCTAGTGCATCATCTATGCTTTCGATGGAATGCAATGGATGAATTGTGTAATGGTCCAAAAGAGTGGATACTGTAGCAGGATCCAGAAGTTTGAATTGTCCAGTTTCTGATGGCTCTTGAATTATTTCAGTTGTTTCCCTTAAGATTTCATCAACATTTATTTCCTTGTAGTACTCATTATTGTCTTTTAGATATTGCAATGCTTGTCTAACTTTGTGTAAGTCCACTAATTGTTGCCAATTTGTTTTGTCCTTTGTTGGTACTCCATTTACCAAGACTATTAAAGAATGCTCTATTGAAAGTTGAACTCCTAGAATGTGTACATTTTCTGTTAGATCTAATGGCAAATAAACTACTTTGCCACGAATGCCTTTCACCAATTCAGAGGCAGGTAATTTTGCTCTTTTTGAATGAAGGCGTATAATTGCTTGAAATGGGTAAACTGTTTGAATTATTATGCTCTCACACAAATTGAGCTGTTTCAGGATTTTTGGTAATGGAAACAATTCCAAATTATTTGTAATAGCACGTGAAGGAGTGTGGTCGTTGTCTAATTTTGTAGTACAGTAACTGCAACATATCAGGCGTTAAGTTAGTTCATATTTGTTTTCTGCTAAAAGGTAGAGAGCTAATTCAAACCATTTAGAATCTTCATTGTCTTCTATGTTGTATGCTATGTCCACATTTTTTGTGTTCCTTTTGTAAAACGTTCTGCGGTAACACACACACACACACATGGTTTGGTACTTCAGCCGTTGACCTTTTAAATGTTACTATTTATTTTCTGTATGTGTGTAATAGAAGGTTGCTATGTGCAGAATTGTTGCTACTATGTTCTAAAACTGTTGCATTTTGTAAGTGGCTCTCACTTCCAAAATACTTTCTCTGAATACGGTCAATTTCTTCTTGTAAGTATTTGGGTGTGCCATGCAGAAGAGTGGTATTTAAGTTGCCTAATTCTGAAACTGGACTTTTTGCATAGTATATTTTATACACTAGATTTATTACATTGGAATGATGTATTGATATCCTTTTGATATCATGGAAGGTGCTTTTGCAAATAGGCCCAGAAATGCAGGCTAATGAATGTCCTTTTAGTCCTGTGTATTTCCGCACGGGACAAATATCCATATTTTGCAGCACTTTCATTTTACTTTTGTCTTTACCTTTTACATATTGATTGAGGAACTAAAGATTTGAACGCTTTGTTTGGAATGGTACACATTGATGTGCACGGCCATTTGTATACTGGACGGTGTGGTTCTGCTGAATTGAGAGGTCATTCTGAGTTTTCAAGGAATACATTTGTAAGCAGTGTTTCTTGTTCCATGATGGTAGTATTGATTTTCTCATACCCTAGTCCACTGCTATGGATGGCAATTGTGTTTGTTTGATTTTGTTGTATGCTTCTTAATTAAAATATGGTTCTGTGGTTGTTGTGTGACTCCATTCACCACCACAAACATGTAAGAAATTATTTTTGTTCACATTCCGTTTTTTGATGAGTTTCTTTTGTAGTTTAGTACTTAGTTTTGTTAGTGCTTTCATCCTATTTAACACTAATATAAACAACTTCCTTTTGAGAAGGATTGCACTGTCCATGAGAGCTTGTAGGATTAACTTTCTATGGTAGGTTTTAAGGGGTGAGGCTGATTTCGGTCCTCTTCTTGAAGGACTCTGTGACGAAACATTTTTGATAAAATACTTTTTTTACTATGTATTCTTCTTACACTATCAGGATTATTAGTAGCAGTGTTAGCTGCACTGGTAGTCGTTTTTTTGTGTTTTGTGACACATTTTGATGGAGGAGGTAAAGTTTCAGAAGTTGAGACTTACTTTGGTTTGCTAACCAACTGCATTAGCTAGTTTGTTCCAACATTCTCTACAAACTCTACAACAGGTGGATGCTTACATCGGGCGCTTTTATTTTTATTTGCTCTACTTTTGCGTTCCTTTCTACAGAGTTGCTTTTTGGTAGGCATTCTTTGGTGTCTGTTGAAAAAAAAGGTATACTTTGGTCTGTTGTCCAATGTCTGTGTGCTGTGTGCATGAGTCTGATGGGGAAGCTCTTTGTCATGGTGTGTCGATGTGCATTGGATTCTTGCAATGATTTGGTAAGGCTACCTTATGGTTTGTATACTACTACAATGTGCTTCAGATGAGAGTACAAAGTGGGCTACTTGTGACGAGAACCATTATTAATAAACGAAATGCCATAAACTTGCAACAGCAACTTCTTTTCTAAATCTAACCTTCTAAGGATTACGTATGTTATTTGAGTTCCAAACACACAGGGATCTGTGAGCCATTCTGCCAGTTATTCTTTGTTCAATAAATGGATATTTGTAGGTAGAATGGTTTAGAAATCAATGTTTGCTTTGGTGCCCAAAATAAACAAATAACCCACACAGCCACTTTGAGGAGTAGTTACAATATAAAGGTAGTACTGTACTTACTTTTTTTTTGCAAAATAACCAGGTTTTTTCGGATATGTCGTCTGCAGTGTAGATGCTGTTGATTCTCAGGAGAGTAGTCTTCACTGCGGTGCAAAAAAACAAAATCAATTACTTTGTGTGTTTACAGCAGAGATGACACTGCACACATTAATTGTGCTTCTTTCGTCACAGCATTCTACTTCCATATTTCAACCCAGTGCATGTGTGCATTTCACTTCACTCTGTGCAGTCTTTGCATGGTATTTGCAATATGGTACTTGGAAGTGCTTCAAAATTGATAACAATTTTAAGTTTATGGAAATGCCTTGTTTTTTACACGGTGTACTATGTATAGGAGAGAGGTTTGTAAGCGATAGGACACAGTAGTAGAAGGGTAAAACGTTTTCTACTTGCAAATTAAAAGCACGATGCCGAGAAATCCGGAGACCCTCAGAGGGAGATGTCACTACAGCAATCGGGAGCGCTTACTTTTCTCATACGATTACATTGCAAATAGCATTACTGTAGCCCGTACACAGTACACAACTCCGACATTTTCACATACAAAATTGAGTTCTGCCCTAAATAGGCATGCTTGCAACGTATGTATAGTTTATGCGGAAGACAGTAAGCAGTCGTGTGGTTTGCAATGATAAATCAGGCATCTTGCACTTAAAAGGGGGAGCGTTGGTATGTATTGCCTATGCACATTTAGCAGCATTAATTTGTCTAAATTAAATCATAAGGGTTGCACATGTTCTCTTATTACAATATACATACCTGTATTCTATACTCATGCATGTGCGCATGCATGGAGCTGTATGTAGAAATTTGCAATACTTGCACAGTAGCTTGTGAAGTAGGTGCTTTGCAATGATATGCGACTTCCATTCAGAATCATCAACAGTCATTTTGAAGTGCGCAGTGTTGATGACAGAGTTAGAATTAGCGATGTTCAATGTGATTGGTGGATGGTTGTGTGACTGCTTAGTTGTGTCCAATGAGGGACTCGACTTGCTACTGCTGTGGAAAGGGTGGAAGGACTGAGTAAGAGTTACGTGCCGCACGTAGGCAATGCTTGTCCGCATTTTTGTGCATGGCTTACAACACTATGCCGAGAGTAGGCATGTGGCACACCATTTCGATGTGAGAGGAGTGGAGGTGGTGTGGAGCGCTGACACTGATGCCAATTCTGCGGCAATTCTGCAAGTTTGCAGAGACATGCATACAATGACCACTCCTCATGTAGTAATTTTGCACTACGGTGCTTCCGATTTGGGATACGTGAGTTCACGTACTTTGTTGACAGATGTGGCACAGTTGGTTGAAGCACTCTTGACCATCTTCCCAACAACGAAAGTATTTTTTTCTGCTTTACTCCCTAGAGTAAAATGGGACAACAATTCTGTTTTCTGTCCAGATCAAAGTATTGGGAGGTGTATCATCAATTACGGCATGCATGCATTCATGTTACGAGCTGGTATGTTTTTCTGCAGCCACGATAACATTGCTTCAAGCAATGTGGATTATTTTGAAGCAGATGGTGTTGCGCTATCTTCTTTGGAAAATGCGATGTTCTTTTGGAACGTAAGGCTTGCTTTAGAGAAGGTTCTGTAATGGTTGTAGGAGTCAAGGACAAAAAAATACAAAAAAATAAATAAAATAAAAGATGTCTGTACGGTATCTGTACAACAGAAGTGCCACTGGACAGCGTCCCACCTACACACGCACTAGGTGTGTCTATTTGCAAAAAGTGCTATCGATCATGTCGGTCGATGGATCAAGACAGGAACAATAGAGATAAACATTTTTTAATCAGTAAGTATAAAAAACACTCGGAGCAATTTCCATATAAAAAAGACAAAAAGACATTTTGTTTACACAAGATATCACATAAAACAACATTTTGTGAAGATCACTGATTGCAGTGAATCAAAACTGCCACAATTCCCAAATTCTAACAAATTTGTGAGGTTAGTAAGGGTGTGTGGTGGACATTTCGGATGTCTCTCATTCATATAAATTGTCCTTGACTCTGTCGACACAGAGAAATGTGTTTCTGGGAACTAGCAACAATTATTTGTGGAACACTTTATAGCCGACTTAAACCGCTATTAGAAGTGTGCTGAACCCGTCTTCAGGACGTTAAATGGTGACATCAGGATTTTGGATGTCAAGGAAGGTACATTGGTTGACCCTTCGCATTATTGCAATCTAAAAACCAAAACAGAAAAAGTGTGTTGGTGACATGGTTAAAAACCCGAACTGAGGTATCTTCTCTCTATACGTGTGCACAAGCAACTATTGACACTAACCTTCTGATTACTTCATTGGCGTGTGTGGCATCAAATTGGGTGAAAATGTAGACCAAATTCGAACATAAAGGCTGTGGATTCTCACAGTCGTTGAAACTGAAAAGCAAGAATGAGATGGACCTTGTAAACTCAATCTTGCGATAATGCTTCTACTTTTAGTTACCTTATGCATAGCTTGGTGCAAGTTATATAATAGGTGCACAGCAATGTGAAGGTGTAGATTTACCTTCAGCACATGGGGATGGTTCCTCCGATGACTTCGCTAACCGCGGGAAGCGCGTGTTATACCCGGCAGTAAAAAGAAAGTGCTGTGGATTCGATTTCTGCAAGAAAAATTTTTCAGTCAGTGACTCGAAGCATTGCATTCAATTTAGTTATTTTGTAGCTGGAGCATACAGATGCTAACCTGCTTTTTGTGTCTTTGTTAGTTAGGTTGCCACATCGTCCATGTTTGCAGGGTTTCCTGTTTGGAACAACTGGATATAACTCTGCGGATGTGAGATGGAGCTGGACCGTGACTGGAGGGGGAAACAGAATGGTGCAAAATGTGCGCCATCTTGAAATAAAAAATGTCGGCTGTACTTAGAAAGGCCCGGTTGAAGGCATATTTTGAAGGCCTCGTTCAACTGGATTTTAGTTCTATCTGTTGGAGGGATCAGGACAATATATATTGGACCTGAACTGTGCTCGATGCAAAACAAATGGTCATTTACGCAAAAAAAGACTCCACTCTATCCCAATGTTGAGGCCGGCCTGTACAGTGTTGAGATTGTAAATCCATTTTTGCTCCAGTTGTATTAGTTTTCGATCTCTGTCTCCTCCACGGGGGTGGGCTGGCACGGTTTGAATTATGAACCACTTTATATCTTTAGCAGTATGTTTGGATTTTACAAAGTGGGATACTAATGGTTTGTCGGGCACTTGATTTTTTACGCATGAGTGATGTTCGCAGATCCTCTGCTTAATGGGTCTCTTCGTTTTGCTGACGTATATAAGCCCACAAGGGCAGGTGATGGCATAAATTGCCCATGGTGTATTGCAATTCGTGAAGGTGCGTAAGTGCCAGATCTGCCCATTTAGATTGACAGATTTGAGATTTTCAGTCAAATCACACACTGAGCAGTTCCCGCATTTGAAATGGCCACTGACTGGTGGCAAGTGCCATAATGTTGTTTGTTGCGGAGTGGGAGATATTTTTGAGCTTTTGTACGTGTGCACCAATTTATCGTGTAGATTGTGCATACGTTTGAATGCAAAGCGTGGTTTTTGGATGGAAAAATCTTCAGTTTGAATCAGAGGCCAGTGCTTCAAGATACGACGACGTAAGTCATTGCTGATCGGTGAATAAGTGGAGGCACATGTGATCTTGTCCACCTGAACCCTTTCTTGTTTTTCCAAACAGTGGGATCTTTCGGTGTTTCGTGCCCTTTTCATTGATCGTCGGATGATGTGTGGAGGATATCCCCGTTCTTTTAATCTAAGAGACAAATTTTGGCTGTTGCTATCAAACTCTTCCTTTGTTGAACAGTTGCGTCTGATGCGCAAAAATTGCCCAAAAGGAAGGTTTTCTCGCAAGCGGATGGAAACCTTTGAATGACAGCAAAGTGTTCTTATCTGTTGGTTTCTTGTATAGAGTAGTGTTTACATTACCAGAAGATGTCTTGTAGATCTCCAAGTCTAAAAAGGCTATCTAAGTCTAAAAAGGCTATCTTTTGGTGATCAAAATTCATAGTGAATTTGATGCATGGATCTTCTGAATTTAACCAAACAAAAAATTCTGTTAGAGTTGTTACACTGCCGTGCCACAGTAAGAACACGTCATCTATATAATGGTGCCAAGCTGTTATTTACATCTTGAAGGGATTGTTTTCATGGTACACTGATCTATGTTCTAGATTGTCCATAAACAGAAGACTGCTGATTTCATCCCGTATAGTGTTTGTTGGATTGCCCATGAGCTGTCTGTAGAACTTTCTATTTTCTAGTTGTTTATTGACTTCAGCTTTGTATTTTTGAGTGTCCCATAACACCACTCCACCACCCTTGTCTGCAGGTTTAATCACAAAAAGGTTGTTTGTTTCTAGACCATTGAGAGCCAGGATTTCTTCCTTCGAGAGATTGTTGGTGCATCTGTTTTTTGTTTTGATAAGAGTTTTCATCTCTTGAAGCACTTTGTTTTCAAAACTGACGATTTCAGGTGAAATCTTCGATGTCAATGGTGTAAAAATGGAAGGGGCCTTAAGGCCTGTGGCACTTTTTGATTCTAGACCTATAGGATCCTTATCCCGAAAGAAATATTTTAATCTTACAATGCAAAAGAAGTTACGCATCTCGACTTCAGTTTGGAACAAGTTGTACGGTATCTGGCCAAAAATAAAAAAAACAGCTCTTTTCAGAGCCCACCTTGAAGGGAAAAAGGGGAATAACACTTTAATGTACCGTCGTCACACTCTGATCCTATCCATGTCCGCGAACATGGCGGTACTTTGCAGCCAGCGCTTATCACCAACGGGGATTCAGGGGTGGAGACGCATGCAAAAGAGAATGAGCGGAGCTAGGGATTGGTCCATGAAGTTCAGTAGGTGTGTTCTGAATGGCGAACTTTAGTAAAACCGTCTTCTCACTGACAGGAGACCACACAGCCATGGATTTCCATTCTCGAAAACAGACTATCTGGATTTTGGGAGACTCTTGGATACATTGGTTGAAGGTGCATGCAGAAAGCTGCCGTTTATCTCCAGATCTCAGATTTCCTCATGTGGAAGTGCACTGGCATGGCGTGCGTGGCATGAGGTGGCTGGACTTGGTACCTCTCTGTGTTACTTTACTGACAGTTCGTCCTCCAGATATACTTATGATTCATTGCGGAGTAAACAGTTTAGGCCATGTCTCTGGAATTTCTTTGCAATTTGCAATGAAGGAAGGACTTGCGAAGCTCATGGACATGTTTCCAAATTGTCAAATACTTTTTTCCCGTATTGCACGAAGACATATATGGCTGCGTTCTTCTGCTTCACACACAAATGGAGAAAGCAAGACGCAATGTGAATAAGGCTGTTTGTGCCTTTTTAAGAGATGTTGGCATGTACTCCTTCCACAATGAAAACATTTTGTTTCGCAGCTCTTTCATTTTCCGCAGAGATGGAGTCCACCTCACATATGCTGGCAATCAGATTTTTCTTCGCAATGTACAAAATGCATTTAGACCTCTTTTGAATTCACACTAACCTATCTGACAATCCTTTTTCTCCAATTCACAGTTTTTGACCCACACAACACACCACCGAAAGGCTCTTTTCAGAGCCACCACTTACTCCCAGCGTACACTTCATTGTGTTTGCTCCGCTTGCACCCTTTTCCACCACTCCGCGGGGGTCTATGACTGTCACTTCATAGTTCTATCTTTAAACTGAGAAAGGCGGCTCTGAAAAGAGCCTTTTCTGTAATTTTTGTTGTTTTCACGTTTATTGCTTCACAGCACACGACACACTAGGAGAAGAGGCCAAAGGAGGGTAAGGAAGGGACACCAGCCACGGGGATAAGAAAGGGCAAGTGAACAGAGAAAGATATAGGGTGATTTTATTTATGTAAGGAGCAGATCTTCTGGTGCTCTGTGACCGTAGCCTCAAAAGCACTTTGAAAACTCTTCCCCCTGCAGAGTACTGCATCACAATACTTACACACTATTGTCACCTTTGAAAGGTAAGGGTCAACAGCATTGCGAATGGCTTGTGAGGCAGCTGGAGGGAGGTGCTCCCATACAGGAGTGTCTCTTGTGTTGGGAGGATCGGACACGGAGGATGCTGTGGAGGAACTCAATCGACTGCGCTCTTCACATGGCACCACCTTGCGAATGTCCGCAGTGTGGAACAAAGTGAGGTGTCACTTCATGGTTGTTGTACCAAAGCTGTATGAACCAAGTCTCCCGCGACTCAGCACCACCTCGCACTGGTTACACGTCACCAGGTTTGCATGTGCTTTTGGTACGTTCCCATAAACGGAAAACAACCGCCACACCCACGACTCCCGGTGAATGCTCCTAGTGCTGATTTCCTCCACTTCATTCTCTTCCTCCTCTTCTTCCTCGCTCTCTATTTCCTCACCAATATATCTCTCTGCAGGCCCTTGGGGAGGTGGTGGTGGTGGCGGGTTTGGGGGTGGTGCAGAGGCTAATGAACTAACAGCAGCCATGTACGCCATACCGATTAGTTTCCTTTTCGTCACTACAGCAGTAAAGGCAGTACACCTCAATCTGCTATAGCTAGAAGGACAATGTAGATGCACTCGGGGGTGTGGCCATTTGTAGGGGTGGATGGGTGTGCCTCGTGACCCTCTTCATCACTGCAAAGCGGTACAAACATTTTACACACCAAGTCCTCAGGTCAGCCATTGTCTGAGATATGTGAAATTATATTTTTACACTCTACAATACTTTGCCTTGTGTCTACAAGTTCTTTTGGACTGTTGTGGAAGCACACAAACTGCGCAAATTAGTCCACACGCTCAGCGTGGGTGCGGTCACATGATGACGTCCTGAACACATCCGCGCCAGAAATGGGAGTCCGCAGGACAGCAAATGCAGAGTACCAAACGTGCGCATGCGCACAAGTGTCCTACGGACAGTGTTCGGGTTCTCAAACTAATTCAAAGTGCGACACAAGTGAGACGGACACTTAAGGACAGGCGCAATGTTCGCTGTACTTACGGTTGTACTGCGCATGTGCATACATGATATGTTCACTGCACGGACAGTTCCAGTGTCCTTAGGACAACTCCATTTTGTTTGCCTACGAACTTTCCGGCCACCGTGCCTGTTCTACAGACGGCACCATTTTGGCTGTGCCCGACACTCCCATTTTGCTCATTTACAGCCATCCTGGACATCTGGTGTGTTCTGCTAACATGTTTCATCTTGTTTACAAGCAGTACAGCAAGGTACAATGTCCTTAGGACGCCCCTTTCTGTTTATGTACGCACAACTTCAACAGATGGTGCGGTCAAACATCAAGTCCATCTTACTTGACATTAGTAAGGGTAGGTGTACTGCCTTTACAGAACCCACATTCTATTCCTTATGGATAGGTCGAACAGGCGCGAGGTTCGCGAACATTTAACGTCTTTTAAAAAAACATTTTTTTTTACTCACACTCTTTCACTACAACTACTGTACAAAAACATTCCAAACACACACAGACACACACACTTCAATCCAAAGAAATAGCGGAGGAAGCGGACACTGACACAAATATGGGGGAATTAGGATTCAACTCAGACTGGTTATGAGGAGAAGATTTGTGAGGGGAAGAAGGGATGGATATTTCGTCAAAACCTCTATTTTCCTCTTCAAGGTTTGGGGAAGGTTCACTACGGAATGGAGAAGCGGGGCAGGTACAGGTGGGGCAATGGTAACAAACTTTTCGTCTCACACAGTCCTCCACAAACTCCCGTAAACTTTTAAAATTCTCTTTCAATATGTCAATTTTCAGCTCAATCCTTTTTATCCTATCTTCTTCTGTCTCGTTTGTTGCCCTTTCTTCTTTTCTTTCCTGGTCTGTTCAAAAAAAATATGCATATGTTAAATGCCTATAAAATACTGGTCATTATTTTGCATATGCAGAGCAATGTGTACCATTATTGTCGTTGTCTTCAGACATTTCCCCATGCGGAAAATACTCCTCCAGCCACTCCATAGTACCAGCCATTTCTGAGTCAAAACAACAGAAAGAAATTATTATTTCTGCACCACATACCAAAAAAAAAATACATATACAAAAAAATGACCTCCACTCATGATTACGATGGAGGAATCCTTTTTTTAATGTACCATCCATTTCATTCTACATGCTTATTAAATGTGTCCTTTTCTTTTCACATCTTCAGGTTTCCATATTTACTTATTAGTACTTATAATATCTTTATGTCCTTCTTCTACGTTGTACACTTTTTGTGTAAGACAATAGTACATTTTCAGATACCCCCCGCCTCTTTGGGTAATGTTGATCCTCTCCGCCCCCGTCCGCAAACAGGTGCTCAGTCCGTCCTTTTCTATTATCAATAGGGAGGGGGTTCTGTATGTTCTATGTTAAATGTATATCAAGTACGTAGATTATACTACATATCTCCCAAAATCACATCATCACAGTGTATATTCCACACAACACCTTCATTGACAGACTGTCATGATTAAGTTCCCCTTCCAAAAACCTGTACAATTCACTACAACAAAAACTTTGTTGAGGGGACGTTATGATTAAGTTGCCCTACCAAAAACCTGTGCAGTTCACTAAAAAAAATAATTTCAACCTCCCCTTTATGGTTCAAATTAAAACCGAAAACCCCCTGAAATTCGACAGTTATGGTAACCTAAGCCCCCAAACCTGCCACCGCCACTGTGCACTGCTAACACTAACACCCAGACCATGAAAGATGTAATCTCAAATGTCACTGATGACATCACTGATGACATCACATGTTCAGTCCCTTTGTTTTCATTCCCTGCCATATATATATGTATATATGTACATTCAGTAAAAAAACTTTGTTAAAGGAATGTTATACTTCAAAGTGAAACCAAAAAACACTGCTCATTCCCCCATTATGGTAAGCTAAGGAACCATAACTCGCATTATCTACACGCATTGCTAAGACTAACACCCAGGACATCAAAGATGACATCACAAACATCATTGATGACATCACTCATGACATCACATGTCTGCCTCACTTATTTTTGTGCATTGAAAAATGTAGGCCAGGTGGTTTTATTCACTGACAATCACAATATAAAAATTGAAAGGGTACTGTATATCTAAACATTACCCTTGTTGTGTCTTCTTCAAGTACTTTCCTTAGGGTCTGGTCTCAGCTCACGATACACATGCATGGGTCAATAGCAGGCCTCAAACACACAATTAATTTGTCTACAGGAAGATAAACTTTCTCATGATGCTGTTTCTTTCTTCCTTACTTCAGTTTCCCTGTATGTGCCTCTCATTTATATGCATTGGGTCTTCATTTATCTTAAAATTTGTTTATTGGCGTTTTCAATAACATCGGTTACATATTTCCATGTTGTGCCTTATTCGTGTTCAAGTAAAATACATTTTAATTTTAAATTTAACAAAAAGTAACAACTGTCTCCTTACTATGTTCACGTAGTTCAGCTTCTCTCATCCCCGGGGGATAGGGGTGTTCGGAAGAGGGCAATCGGGTTGCTCGCAGGGTGTGGGGGGATGCTTCCCAGAGGCTCATTAGCTCTCATCGGGTCTCCCTGTCTGGCTTGCGGGTATGTTCGTTCCAGGCCGTTGGCTCAGGGGGGCTTGTCGTCGGAGGGGAGAAACATATGTCTAGTAAGTTCTTTCCATGCTTCCAGGGCTCTGCTGGACTCATCGGGTTGATCTGGCCACGCTTTCTTCCCAGGCCTTGGTCTCAGCCAGGAGCCATCATTCAGTTTCTCCATGCCATGCTATATATTGTGGTCCGGCTGTTTTTTTTCCAGGACATGGCTATGGTTCGTTTGGTTAATATGCACGTTATGTCCATAAGTCTGACTGTGTGCTTCATCTTGGCTAATCTGGGGTAGGTTCCTAGCAAGCACTCCTCCGGTGTCCATTTGTATTTGGTCATACCTGCTTTCTCACATGTCTGTTTCACCTTTTCCCAAAGTGTCTTCGTTTTGGGGCATTCCCACATCATGTGGATTAGGTCTGCTTCCTCCTTCTTGCACCAGGTGTAGTTTGACTGCATTTGCTTGCTAAATTTGGCTATCCGTTTCGGGGTTAGGTAGGTTCGGTGCAGTACATTCATCTGTATTTGCCGGAACCGGTGCTTTCTCGACACCTCCTTGGGGAATGTAAGCGCTCTGTTCCATTCCCCCTCTGTCATTTCCCTGCCTATTTCTATTTCCCATTTTCTTTTCATGTCCATGCTTCGGGGTTTAGGTGTATCGCTCAGTTGCCTATATATTTGGGATATTGGTCTGCATCGCTCCCCCATGTTGTTTAGCAGCGTTAATAGTGGTTCTGTGTCCGGTTCTTCGGGCGATGTTTCCCATTTGCTTGGTGCTATGGTGCGGACCTTCTGGTACCAGAGGAACTGTCCCGGGTGTATGCCTTCTCTGTCCTGCAGCGTGGCAATTCCCTGAAGGTACCTTCCTCGTAGAAATCTCCCCAAGTGTAGACCCCTTCCCTTTCCCATGATCTGATTTGTTTAAGGTCAGTGGCCGCTGTGTATAGGTCTGCGATCAGTGGGACCTCTGGTGAGTAGGCCCTCTGCGTATGAGTGAGTGTCCTCGCTCTGCGCCAGACGTCCCTCCCCAGGGTGACTATGTGAGGTGTTTCTCCCAGCAACTTCGATGGTACCCAGACCAGTTCTTTCAGGTGGTGAGGGAGGCTCATAGTCTGTAGTAGGGGGTTTGTATCGGTAGGTTCGTCTGAAAGCCATTTAGTTATAAAGCTGAGTTGGGCTGCTAGGTAATATTTTTCTAAATTAGGAAGCTGAATGCCGCCCCTAGCGTATGGCAGGGTTAGTGTCGACAGTGCTATTTTGTGCCTATTTTCTCCCCATATGAACTCTTTTATTAGCGACTCCAGTAGTCGAAAAAAGGGTTTTTTGATATAATAGTGTACGTTTTGGAACCCATACAGGAATCGCGGTAAAACAATCATCTTAACTATTGAGGCCCTTCCCATCATCAACAGGGGGAGTCGCGACCAGAAGTTCATGGACCTGCGTAGAGTCAGAAGTGCTGCCTTTGTGTTGTGTTCATGCATCAGTGTGGGGGTGTGCATTATCTGGATTCCTAGGTATCTGAATTTGGTGGTTTGCCATTTTATCCCTACCTTCGGGAGTGCCTCCGTCTCTACGTGTTTCAGGGCCGCCAGGGGGAACATGCAGGATTTTGACTTATTGAATTGGATCCCAGATACTCTGGAGTAGTTGACCAGGACTTCCAGCATGATGGGTACGTTGAGGTGTGAGTCTCTAACATATATAAGGACATCATCCGCGTAAAGCGAAATGGTGTGGTCTACCCCTCCTAGTCTTATGCCAGCATCAAAAAACTGCTTCCTAAAATAGATCGCTATGGGTTCCAGCCCCAGTATGTACAGCATTGGGGATAGCAGACAGCCCTGCCTGGTCCCTCTTTGTATGTCCCAGGCTTCTGATACACGTTTCCCGGACTTCACTCTAGCTCTTGGTCTGGTGTACAATATCTGAACCCATCTAATGAACCCGGGTCCGAAGCCGAATTCTTTGAGTATTGCCACCAGCCACTCCCAATAGATAGAGTCGAACGCCTTTATGGCATCTAGGGACATTAATGCATATGAGCTCTTGTCTTCATTAGTCTGGGCTATGATGTGTTGTAGCCTGCGCAGATTTATTGATGTGTTTCGGCCCTGTATAAAGCCGCACTGGTCGCTGTGTATTATGTCCCCTATTATTTTGGACAGTCGCTTGGCTAGTATTGTTGTTAAAATTTTCGCATCATAATTTAGCATTGCCAGCGGGTGGTAGGAATCGCACAGATCTGCCGGTTTGCCTGGTTTAAGGATGTTTCCCTCATGCTTTTGGGCAGCACTCCCCTCTCATATGCCTCTTGGTACACCTCATGTAACAGAGGTGTGAGGGAGGGTTCATATGCTTTGTAGAACTCCGAGGGCAGGCCGTCCGTGCCAGGTGCCTTGCACGTGGCCAGGGACCGGATTGCTTCTGTTATATCGTCAAGCGTGATTTCAGCGTCTAGTATCAAAGCTTGTTCGGGTGGTATCTTATGGAGTCCTTTCTCATCAAGGGTGTCTGTAATCTGTTCTGGAGGGACCTGTTCCCCATGTGAGTAGAGTTGTGTGTAGAAACATTTAAAGGTGTTGTTTATGTTCTGCTGCGTGTGATGTGTATTCCCTTCCTCATCTCGCAGCGTGGTGGTAGGGTGTCTAGGGTGTTCCCTTCTGCATAGCCAGGCCAACAGCCTGCCTGGTCTGTCCGCCTCTGTGTGTGCCCTGTTCGTTTTGGCCGTGTGGTCGAGCTTTTCTAGCCTATTCCACGCTGTGTCATTTTCTCCCCTGAGTTCCGTTTCCCTGTTCTGGTCACCTATGGGAGCTGCCTCTAACCTTTGTATCTCCTTCTCCAGCTGGTCTAATTCTTTCCTGAGCTGTCTCCTGATTCCCCCGGCCTTTGCAATGATTTCCCCCCTTATTATCACCATTTTCAGGGCGTCCCATTCCGTGCTGCTGTGTTCCACACTTCCCACATTGTTTTCTATGTAGCTATCTATGGAGTCTTGTAGCTCCTCTCTAAAGTCTGGGTCTTTGAGTGCTTCTGCTGGCATTTTCCACATGGGGATCGGGGGCCTGGGGCCATTGTGGTTCCATGTTACCAAGAGTGGGGAGTGGTCAGATATGGTTCTTCCCAAATACTGCGCTCCTTCCACTTGGGGTAAGTGTTCTCTGCCTATGAGGATGTGGTCCAATCTCGTGTATAGTTTGTGCGGGGATGAGTAGTATGAGTATCCTCTTTGTGCTGGGTGTGTTTCACGCCACACATCTGCCAGGTCCAGCCTGTCTATCATTGCAGTCAGGGCATTGACGCTGCTGATGGACCCTTCGGGTGGGGGATTGATCTGTCTAGTGCCGGATCACATGCACAGTTAAGGTCACCCACCCAGAGGAGCAGGCTATCTCTGTATTGCACGATTTTGGGGTATAGTGAGTCCAGGTGGGCCGGTATATTGCTGTTGGGAAAGTAGGAGTTCATTATGCATATTTCTGTCTGCTCTATGTGCCCCCATAGTATCACAAATCTACCCTCCGGGTCAACCTCTGATTTGCTCAGGCAGAAGGGGAGCTGTGGGTGTATCCAGGTGTACACTCCTCTGGCATATTTGGAGTATGCAGTGCCAAATCCCTGCCCCCCCCGTGTGTTTGGAGTTTGGCCAGTGAGTCAGTCGTGCAGTGGGTCTCCTGTAGTAACGCTATCATCACCCCTTTTCTATGCAGGTAGGTCTTAATTCTGTTTCTGCTGAGGTATTTCCCCAAACCTCGCACATTCCATGTAAATATTTTAATTGCTGTTGTGGTCATGGTGGTTCAAAGTGGGCATAGTGCCCATTCTGTTCCTCTCTTTTTGGTGTCCGTGTACGTGGTACTGGCGTTAATAGCCCCTTCCCTGTGTGGGACAAGATGCAAGTTTCCTCCTCCCTCAGTTCAGTCCCTCTCCCCCTTCTTTTCATTTTTGGAGACTTACCAACAGTAGTAACTTCCATTCTTTTGAATGGGAACAGCAAACCATGTAGCTTTGAACTGCCCCCAGCAGTTGCTTGCAACGCTCGGGGGGTCCCGAGCCTTCCAGGCCACTCCTGGCCTTCCGGATCAGGATGCATGCAGGTAGATTGCCTACACAGTTTCTGTGGGGGTGGGTCGTTTTTTCGTGCTCGTGTAATCCTTCGAGCTCCCGTCCGATCCGGCAATCAACTTAGTAGTATTCCGCTGAGATCTCAGTGTCTGCTTTGGTGGCCTTGCATGGGGAGGTCTCACCATTCTTCTTATAACGGTGGGTGGGTTGTCATCCCATGTCCGAACTTGGTGGATCATCCTTGCCGTTGCCAGGTTGTTATGTTCCAGCCATAAATTTGCTGCAGCTGGAGTCTCTAGGAATGTCGCTCTTCCTTTGTAGAGGACCTTGAGGTGTGACGGGTAGAGCAACATATACTTTAGGGTGTGTTTCCGTAATTGTGCTTTTATTGGGATGAAGGAGTTCCTTGCTCGTTGCACAGTGGGTGTATAGTCTGGATATATGACTATCGTTGAGTCTTTCCGTTTGATTTCTCCTCCTTCTCTTGAATATCGTAGTATGGTTTCACGGTCGCGGAAATTTAGAATTTTAGCTATAATTGGTCGTGGGTGTGAGCCTGGCGGTGGGCGATTTTGGAGGGATCTGTGGGCTCTTTCCACGGAGAACCCCTGGGAGAGCTTCCCTGGGCCCATCTCCTGTAGCAGCAGTGTCTCGACGAAGTCGGTCGGGTCTGGGCCCTCCATGTCCTCGGGAACCCCTAGTATGCGAATATTATTTTGGCGGGCTCGGCCCTCGGCATCTTCGGAGCGCACCTCCAACCTTGCCACCTTCTGCTCAAGTTCCTGGAATTTCGTTTTCAATTCTTGGGTGTCCTCCGCAGTGTCTTGTAGTGTATTTTCCGCCGCCGTGACCCTCTCAGTGAGGTTGCTGGCGTCCTGACGCATGAGCTGCATGTCCGATTTCACCTCCTCTATCTTCCCCTCCACCGATGTGCGGAGGGCAGATATTGCCTGTAGGACCTGCGCATGTTTGAGGTCTTCTTCCTTCTGGGGGGTTCCCCCAAGGTTTCCTGGTCCTGTTGTGGTTGTCTCTGGGGTTTAGCCGTCGTGAAGGAGTCCATTGTGACCAGTTTCAGTTTGCTCTTGGGGGGTGTCATCTCCCTCCCAAGGTCCCTCCTATGTCCTGTTACAGGTCTTAATCCGCAAGTTGTGTGGCGCTGACTTACTGCCTTCCGGTAGTGCTGTAGTTCCGGTGTTACTCAATGGGACCCCTGGGCGGGGCTCCGTGTCCAGCCAGTGTCTAGCAGCCCAAATAGTTATATGGGCCTTCCCACCTCACTGTCCTGCTTGCCGATTTGTGGCTCAAGCTGGTCCTCCTACTTGTTTTGTCCTGGTCCTGCCTTCCTCAGTGCCCCGTCCACTTGTGTCTTATGTTTGCGTTGGGGCTTGTTTCGGTGGGGAGCATCCCTTTGGCCGTTTCGTCAAGCAGTAGTGATTGCCCCTTGTCTGTCTTGCTGCTGCCTTCGTCCCGGGGGGGGGGGGTATTAACCTGCCAGTTGGGCCTAATGTGTGGTTGGGGGTGCCCCTGGCTCCCGATAGTTGGCGGACCTCAGCCGCTTTCAGTGCAGTCTCCCTGGGGGTACGCTGATCACTCTTGTGCCCTCCAGCGGCCTGGGTAATGCGGTTGCCGTACTACCAGACGGGCTGTATTTATTGATGTGGGCCCCCCACGTTATCCAGCCGTCCAGGGGCCCAGATGAGGTTGGCCTTCCTCTCGCTCCCGGGTGTTGGGAGGTCGTACAGGGCGAGGTCGGGTGCCCCTGCAAGGGGTGTCTTTAAGGGGTCTTCGCCCTGTGCGCTGCGTCGTGCGGGGGCCCGTCGCCTCCCGCTATGCTCCCTGTGGCTCCCCTTAGTTGTGGTCCTGCCCGGCCTCACCTGTGTGCGAGCGGATCAGCGTCGCAGGCACAGCTCCGTGTCCCCTGCTTCACCGTCCCGGCAGGCGAGTCTTCGTCAGGCCGCGCCCGCGCACCAGTTCTTCCTCGATGCGCCGCGGCTGTAGCAGTCCTCAGCCCCGGTTCTCCCCTCTCGGTCTTCCGCTCGCATGGGCCAGGATGCGGTCGACGGAGCAGTCGGCAGGCTCGTCAGTAGCAACGTCTTCAGCTGCTGCGGTCTGCGGAATGGCCCGGTGTCGAGGCCGTTTCAGTTCTGCTTCTTGGCGGGAGCTGCCATCTTGCGAATCGGAGGGGCTCGACTTCTGGCTTCCCGTTTTCGGCCCAGGGTCGCTGTTGAGTGTCAGCAGTCGGTTCCCCTGTGCTGTTACTCCTTTGTCTCGTGTTGCAGACTGAATCTCAGAGACATTTATTCATTTAAGGAAGGATCACGGACGGAGCTCTATGGAAGCCTGTCCTTACGGCATGCGTGCTGGCCACACCCCCATGCATTGGGTCTTCATATGTATTGTTTGTACTAGCACAAGTGTGTATTAAGTCATGATGTGTTAGCTATGTATTACGTCTTTAACATTACACAATCACCCCTGACATCTTGCTCCCAACATAATAGAAAGCACCCCTTACAGGTAGGGACTTTTCATCAACATTCCTTTTTACATGTAATGTCATCAGTGATGTCATCAATGATGTTTGTGATGTCATATTTGATGTCCTGGGTGTTAGTCTTAGCAATGCGTGTAGATGATGCGAGTTATGGTTGAAATGATTTTTTTTAGCGAACTGCACAGGTTTTTGGTAGGGCAACTTAACCATAATGTCCCCTCAACAAAGTTTTTTTTGTAGTGAATCTATATATGTATATGTTGGCGCTTGTCTATCTATTCAAAAGCATGTGGCTAGCTTAATGATTGCTTTGCTGCTTGCGTTTCATTGCATCTGTACACGTTTAAACTAAGTATCTTCATCGGGTCTGTGGCAAAGGTTTCTTCACCTTGATCCCAATATGTCACTTATCCTTGGTACTTTCTTGATGGTTTATAAATCGTCTGCATCCTCTGGTCTATTTATCTCTTCTATGGGTGTCAATTCGATTTTGTGTGACGTCACCATTTAGTTTCTCTGCTTCTTCAGGCATCTCGTTCAAATGGCCATCATATTTTCTTGTATGTAGTTATGGTTTTCTCAGTGGGTACTTTACATCCCATATTATGTTAGGTATAGGTATTCATATGGTTACTGCACAGAGTGCACGCTCTTCTCTTTGCTGGTTTGACTATTCTTTATACGTCACATACTTTGATTCATATTTGTCAGGTAATGTAGGCGGAGCAGTTGGAGTGGGGATACTTGGCTCCTCCTTTACAAAACAAAATATCATCAAGGTGATTCCAGTACTCCAAGTTCTTTGTCTCCTTCCTTCACAATATCCTTTGATCCGTCCCACTATATGCATATGCTGTATCACAAATTCCATGACAGAGAAAATGGCAGTGTTGGGTGTTGGTTGGCGACGCATAGGTGGGTGCGAGGAAAGCCTGCATATACCAAGCCCCATTCTAAAAGCCTTAAAGTGACAGCATCCACTTTGGGAGAAGTTTTTCCCTAATGAGCCCGCAGTGCAGGCAATCCCAAACACTTGTGAAGGAGGGAGCGCAAGACTAAGGGCCTCATTACACGGTAGGCGGTAACCATGGCGCTAATAGCGCCATGGTTGCCGCCGGTATTTTACTGTGTCCGCCTTGGTGGATGGCGGAATTACCGCCCTAATCCAAGGTGAGCAGGGGCGGTAATTCCCCATTCACCAAGGCTCTTCCCCATTCCCATTTTTGCCCCTATAGGGCATAATGGGAATGGGGAAGGTGCTAATTACGGTACCGCAAATTGCGGTACCATAATTAGCTACGAGGTCCCTTTGCGGCCCCCTACTTTAACGGCTGGTAAAACCAGCCGTTAAAGTCAGGTCCCGCAAAGGGAACTCGTAGTAAGGCGGTAGGGGTTTACTGGTACCGGTGCCCTTACCGGTACCGGTAAACTCCTACCGCCTACCGTGTAATGAGGCCCTAAGAGTACTGGAATTACCATGAATGTATTTTTGACAATGTTTGTTCTCTCCGCTCCTCCTGGGATCAGGGAGAGCATGCATGATTCTTCTAAAGCCAGAGCTACTGCTCTCAACAGCAGGTGTTGATCTTACACTGGTTCCCTCGATCTAAAACCTTAGTCGGATGGTTCCTAAAAACAGCCTCGGGTCACCTGGGATTATTTGCTGAAAACTTGAAAATGATTCTAGTTGCAAAGGAGACCTCGACTGGATTGCATTTTAAAGACAAATGGACAAAACCATTGGACAAGGATGTGGTTCTGTGGCATTGCCATATAGTGGATCTATCACCCTTCATATTGTCATGGCCACAGGCCCCAGAACACTAAAACCACACCATCTAGTGATGGGAGCAATGGGTCACCTGACTCACTTATGCCCCTTTGGGACCTATAAACACAGGGGCCCTGGCTGGACTTGGTGCCAGGCTCATATAGAGATGTGAGCAGGAACACTTTTACTTTATTTCAGGGCAGGAGTGCTTTTACTTTATTTCAGTGCAGGAGTGCTTTTATTTTACAATAACTTTTCAGGAGCTGAAAGCCTTTATTCCAGAGAACATCCTCATGTGCTGACTCATTGTGTGTGGCTCCCTAGGCCTGGTCTTCATGTGCTGACTCATTGGATGTGGCAGGGTGTGGCAGGCAGGCTGAACCTGGTGGAGTGGCTTCAGAAGCTCAGCTATATAAGCTGCTCCATCCTTAAGGCTGGTGCTTTGCGTTACTGTGCACTCGCGTGCAACGTGACGCTCACCGCCACTTGGACCAATTTACTTTGAAACCAGGCGTTCTCCTGCATACTCACCTCCAGGAAACTGATGCTTCATCACTTCATCTGCAGACTCATCTCCTGACATCCAGTGATCTTGATCCCGACGCCGCAGCACTGCACTCCGCATCCATGAACTCGGACCCTGTGAAGAAGAAGAAAGACAAGGTTTGTCCCTGCGCGCCCCCTAGTTAACAATTTACCAGCTACTGTATCGCTGTAGCTTCGTTCCTCATTCCCTCCAGCTGTCGCCTCGAGCTCTGCAGCTTCTGCCTGGCCGGCAACATCACCTGCAAGGCAAGAAAGCAAAAGAGCAAACATTAAAAGTGGAACGGACAGCAATACAAGACAACAAACTTTACAATACAACAAGGAAAGACAAAGGCAAACAGGAACCACTTACTTGAAGTATAGTGGCTTA
The DNA here is from genome assembly GCF_040938575.1 of Ambystoma mexicanum. Taxonomy (NCBI): domain Eukaryota; kingdom Metazoa; phylum Chordata; class Amphibia; order Caudata; family Ambystomatidae; genus Ambystoma; species Ambystoma mexicanum. The sequence continues at coordinate 528,290,344 of NC_090925.1, forward strand.
GTCGCAGCAAGACTGGACTACCACGTGCATGGGACCAGTGAAGGAACTTGGTCCAGATCATACAAGCGCCCCGGCCAAAATCAGCGGGATGAAGTGCTCGCCAAAACTAATCAACAGGTGAGCTTTCCTGGGACAGCGCAACCCACGGGTGCAACGGTTTGAGAGAAGTGGTCTGGAAGGGGATCAGGCACACAAGCTGGCATACTCACGCCCCGTATTCTCCACGCAGGAGCAGTCCTGAGCAGCATCACCTATTACCACCAGTTACCACATAAGCACAGAGGGCGAAGTCGGACCCGAGCGACCTCACACCCGGGAGGGCTGGAACCATGCCCCAACGCCTTCGCAGAGACCAGGTGAGCGTAACACATATCAATCCGCTAAAAATCTGAAATCAAGTTTGACTTTTGCTGAATATATTTTTTTGAAATTCAGAGCTTATATACATTCAAATTCCAGTTGTCTCTCTTTTCAAAAGTCAGTGGAGAAGAGACACTTTGAGGATTTTATTAATCTCTTACCTCCTGTAGTATTTGAATGTTGTATTTATGATTCTTAGTGCACAAGCCATTCAAACCAATGGCTTAAGTTGATCGCGGTTAGTTTCATGGAAAACAGTTTTTTCTGGTGGTGATATCAGCTTGAGGAATTTCAAGGCCTCTGTTCAAGAGAACCATTCTTTATGTTTCACAAAGTAAAGGTAGTGCTTAGGACTCACCCAATCTTCGTACACAAGATAGTTAAAGGGGTACACATAAATCAGGATATTGTCCAACCAGTTTTTGCCTAATCAAGTTGTTGATGCTGAAGCTGTTCTCATAATTTAAATGTATGGACTGTGCTACAGCCTACTGTTGCATTGATTAGGGCATACTGGAATGCTGCACCTTGTGGAGACTCCCTAAACCCGGAGGTATCCACTCACTGAGTAAGAACAAAGGCATACTCCATGGCGTTTGTTCACCTGAAATACTCCTTAGACACTATTTCAAGGACCGACGGACAGTTCAGCCAGTCTGTTTCAAACAAATGCTTTGGTTGAACTGTCCCCTAGTACTTTTTCTGCCACCTCCTGCAATCTATAGGATGATTTAAAGTATTTCAAATGTATGGAGAAAAGTGGACAGGATGTATGTTTAAGTACAATTTAACTCACCGCAGTGAGTACTATACACCTACTCTAAAGTACCCTTTCCTTCATATGTACCGCCCTACAACCCTACTCATAAGTCGTGGATAAAGCTTATCAGAGGGGACTGGAGATTTGGGCTGGTTGTGCCAAAGAGGGAAGTGCCGGTCACGCAATGGCACATTTGTTAAACAAAATAATGCATAATGGAATGATCTGTTTACATCTCCTTCTGCAGGGGCGGACATCCCAAATGTATTAACTAAACTGCACTTTGAGAAGGAATACAGTAGTCACTGCTTTGGGTAACAGGCACTCATTTTGCATTGAAACTTTGTAGCTAAAAGATTATTACATACACTGGATGTCGGAATGACAATCATGTACTACTTAAAAGAGAAGAATTTAGGAAAATAGACGTATTTCTGTATATGTTGGCCATCCTCATAGAGGAGATCTCTTTAGTAAGAACTAATTTGGTCAAGACAGCAGTGTTAGTGGGGCAAGTAGTTCTGCGATATCTGTGGATCCACACATTTTCTCAGGCCCTTTCACTTCTGGTATGCTGCCCTGATATCTAATGTACAACAAAACCAAAAAAAGTTGAGTTCTACTGGTAATTGCGCTGCTAGACTCAAAATGTATCAAAAGGCTGCCAATGAAAAGACAAATTGAATTCCAACGAAATGACAAATTGAATTTCAACAAAATTAGAATCACACAAATGAATGTCCAATATGTCTTGTATTCAAGAAATTAATCATTAGCCAGAGTGATTTGCCAACACGTGTTTCGACCTTCTGCGGTCTTTCTCACGGCAAAATTCTGGAATTCCATACACAAGCAATACAATCAACCAACCCCAATACACTGAAACAATTATCATAGTCATGGGAATAGCAAAAAAGACACAGATTGAATTGCCACATATACAACCATGTGGATTCCAAGTGATGAATACACGGGATAACAAAAACCACATTCGAAAGAAATGTAAGAATGTAATACATACATTACCAAAATGCCCGTAACAACATCGTAATACATGTTCCAGGACGATGTCATCATTGAGAATATACAAAAAATCAAAGAAAAGGAAAGCACATAGGCCAGAGGCCAAATTAGCCTCGTTGTTTAACAATGTAGATCAAAACATATAATTCAATTGACAATTCTGAAATGCCTGCTTGTTGCAAACGCAGAATATTCTGTCTCAAACCCTGACTATACACCATTGGCCTATATTTGCAATATACCCTATAGGCTTGGTTAAATAATGTGCTGCCAATGAACCTGCGCCCCAAATTACCGGTGGCTATGCCATCACACTGTGCCTGCTCGCAAAGCAAAGGTGAAATAACTGCTAACGTGCCCTGATAACACTAGTGCTCCTGAATCCACCTCCACACCTCTTATGTGCAGCCAAATATGCTCGCGGTGCCGCTTTTACAAAATTTGTTGCCTAATGTGAGTCCAACTGGTACTGCTGCTGTAATGAATTAATTGGAAATGATCCGGATATCGTATCCAAAAAACCTATATCAAATAACACGAATAATGCAAAATATGTTAAAGGGTACTAATCCCTAAGACCAAAAAATGTGTGACCCGGCATCATATTATCTACAACCAGTATCACCCTGTTTATGTTTACCTGTAAGTTAAGGGTATTCAGCCAAACAACCAAGTCAATGTGCGTCGGGTCACTGGAAAGCTCCAGTTATATCCTGAAGCAAAGATCTGTATCAGAAAACATAACCAGACGAGGACCTGCACTTTAACGTAAATACAAAAGCGTCTTGCTTCAAGTATGAGCGTTTATATACGCCACAACATTTAAGCGTGTAAAGTCAGTCTTACCTCAAAATAAACTGCCGTCGTCAAACAGTTACAGAGTCCTCATATCAGCTAGGATGCTGCTCGATACCAATGTCACCAGAGTAAAGCACCTCAAAGGTACCAATATACATGGTTCGTCACGTGTGCCCTTGCGCTCACGTGACTTAATGTGTCAATCATAAGTGCAATTCTATTACGTGAAACACCTCATCCGTGCCGCATTGTGCATGTCTAATCATGTGATTTTTTGACTCACGTTTCAAATCTAAGTCATGTGGCCGCATAGTAGATATAATTAAATTGTGTAAGATTAAATCATACATATGACTGCATACATGCGCCCAGATGCAAGGGCTGCATAATAATGTGCCTTATTGCTGCAATACTGTGCAAATCGAAAAATCGAGTACCCTGAACAAACAATAAGCGCCCGTTGCGTACGAAAGACTGAAGTGAGACAACGTAATGTTTGGACTCTAATCAAATCTATGTGTCATTCCACCTATTCTGTAGAATGTGCCCACAATCTATGATGAAAATAATAAATCACAAAATTTTCTCCTGAATAAACTATATACCAATCCAAAATCACAATCATGTAAAGGCAAATATACAACTACTATCTAGTACGTCACCAATACTATGATGACAACAAAACGTTTATGTTAAAAAATGAAAAATAAAAGATAAAGAAAAGAATCCTGTAACTAAAATTAGATATCAGGGCAGCACAAGAAAAAAATGTTACTTCTCCAGCATGGGGTCTGACATGGATTCAGATGCTCAAGAATATGCCACATCATCAGGCTGGGAATCCTCAATATAAGAAACAGTTTCACTTTCACTTTAAAACTGTATTTCTCCTCTAAAGCAATCACTGTCCTCTGGGTCATACTACCCCCATCCAATGACAGTCCTCTGCCTAAGCCCCTCCTCTAGAAGCCATCTTCAGATTGTTCCTGCATGCTTCAGTGCTGGGAGTCTTCAAATTGCTCTCCAAGCTATTTGTAAATTTGTTCATGTTTTTTGACAACCTCTGTACTCTTTTCTTCATCTGCCGACAGTGGGAATCTGTTGTCAGTGAAGTTCCGTGCCCCTGAAGGGCGAAGATCATCCAACAGTCTAGAAGGCCATCTTGGGCCTACTTCGCGCCCGCTGACCATGACGGAGGAGAAGAAGGATTGATGGTCCCTCTTAAGGCCCTGCACCAAATGCGGGCTACGGAATGTGTTTGTGGAAGACAAGCACCTACAATGCCTCTACTGCCTATACCCGGACCCTAAGGAGGTAGAGTGTGAGATATGCCTAGGTTTTTCTAAGAAGAAGGCGAAAGACAGGCACATTAGGTTGGCGGCATGGCTTAACACGAACAAGGCCTCTGACCCGTGCTCCGAGCAGGGTCATTCCTTGTCCAGGACTGGCAGGTCCGAGAAGTGGTCCTCTAAGTGGTCTTCTAAGTCCTTTGAGGGCGCCTAATCCATGGGGGCCCAAGATAAGGCCAAGATCTGCAAGTCCAAGTTCACAGCAGATAGGGCGCAACCAGCATCACCTTCCGCCTCCATTTCCAGCCTACCATCAAGCTCCTCTTCAAAGAGGAAGTCATCTACCCCGGTTAAACTACTGGAGAAATCCTTGAACCCGAGGACCGAGGAGAAGACCCTGTCAATGGCTACTACTACCACGGCATCTACATACATTGATCCTATTAGGGTGGCTCCTGCGGCGCAGAAGGTGTCCTTGCCCCCATGGCGCGACACCACTGCAGAGACCTTGGCAAACTCTGCAGGCATGCCAGAAGGTTCACAATCCTCATGGAGGAAAAAAGGGTAGACCAGGAGGCCCCTAAACAGCCCTCCGAGGTCATTGCCCAAGTTATGGAGATCTCGTCCATGGACAAGCTTTCCTGTTTTGCCTTATCAGCCAAGGGACACTTCCTTGGATGTTCTGTCGACTCTCCAGACCTTGCTGTCAGAGATACAGATGAGGATGCCTACGGCTCCGGTCCCCAAGTTCACAATCAGCCTCCGCCGAAGAAGAGGAAGCATCATCTGATGCCCCATATACAATCTCCTCCGCCACATCCGGCCCCAGCAGACACAGACACAGGTACAGGAACGGATACGGGCACGATGACGATCCACTCCATGATCGCCAGGGCCTCTGAGCTATTTCAGCTGGTACCCAAGGACACCAAGAAGGAGGGCTTCTTGTATGAAAGCGAGGGGCCACAAGGAAGACGATCATGGCAGTGCCTTTTCTAGATGATGTTTGGGAAGAGGGCCTCGCCCTCGTGAAGAGCCCTTGCACAGCTATAGCCAAGCGGGATAGGCTGGAAAAGAAGTATAGGTTGCCGGACTCTGCACCCAAGTGCCTGAGGTCGCAACCATTGCCGGACTCTGTGGTGTCGGCGGCCGTAAGAAAACTGTCTGCTAACCCATCCTCGTCATCTTTGGTCCTTCCGGACAGTGAGGGGAAAAGGATGGATGCCATCAGGAAGACAGTGAATTACACTGCAGCATCCACAACCAAGGCGGACACCTCACTGGCGATCCTGGCCAGGTACGACAGGGAGTTGTGGTACAAGCTAGGACTGATCCTGGAGTTACTCCCCGATGAAAAGATGGAAGCCGTCACACTCTTCCAGGAAGGGGAAGTGGCATCGGACCACGCCATCATGGTGGCATTTTACTTGCCAACACAAGGTTCCGGCAAATGTGTAATGGTGTCTGCCTTCAATGGCAGGGATGGATGAAAGCCTCTAACTTCCCTCAGGAGGTCCAAGCAAAGGTGCTGGCCATGCCCGTCAATGAGGAGAATCTGTTTGGGAAGGCCATCGATGAGTCCCTGCAGCCCATCAAGATGGATACGGAGATGGCCGTTCCCTCACCACTCTCCAGCAGCAATGCTCGTCTTCTTTTCGCTCCTCCAGGGGAATATCGAGCAGATCGTCAAAAGGGTTCTCCACATTTTACAGGCAGCCTTCCTGATCCTCTATTCAAGAAGCCTACATAGGCCCCTCCCAGGCCTACGGTGGCAGAGGCCAGTGTCACTGCTGCCTGCAGGGCAGGACGTCGGCGCTCAAGCAAACCTAAACTGCCCAATACATCAGGCCTCACTCATGCCCCCTGGTGGGAGGCTGGCTGACGAGGTTCGTCAGCGAGTGGAGAAAGATCACCACCGACAGGTGCTGGACACTCTCGCCCTGGGGCACACGTTGCAGTTCCAATGCAGGTGTCCTCATATTCTGCTGGTTCCCGGTCAGGACCAGCACATCCCACAGCTTCTAGACGAGGTACGAGCCATGCTGTAGAAAGGGGCAATAGAGTTAGTTCCCCAACGACTCTGGGGCTCCAGAGTCTATTCCAGATACTTTCTAGTCAGAAAGAAGACAGGGGCTGGAGACACATCCTGGACCTACGGCTTCTGAACACATCCTTAAAGTCCCAAAAATTCAGGATGGTCAGGTTGCAACACATGCTCAACCAACTGGAGAAAGGAGACTTCTTAACCTCATTGGACCCAGGGGACGCTATTTCCACATCCCCATTCACAAGAAACATCAGAAATCCCTACGTTTCATGTTGCAGGGCCAGCACAACCAGGTCAAGGCCCTACCCTTCAGCTTGAAGTCGACCCCAATAGTGTTCACAAAATGCCTGCCACCAGTGGCGGCCCATCTACGTCTACAGGGCATACATGTATATCTGTACCTGGATGACTGGCTCGCGGGAGCTGGCCGACGAACACACGGAGACGACCATTTGGCTATTGACGGATATGGGATTCTGCATCTACTATCCAAACTCCTGCTTATCAAAGAACACGCTGTCCCTAGGTGCCAGACTCAATACAGTGCGGAGAGGCCAGCAGCCATTCAAGAGAAGGTGCAACAGCTGTTGTCGACGAAGATACCCACAGTGTGGGCCATCCAGTTGTTACTGGGCATGATGTCATCCTGCCTCGTCCATCTCTGCAGGTTGCAGATGTGACCCCTACAAGTATTCATGGACGCCCGTTGGATACAGGTGTCTGGAAGCTTTGCGGACAAGATCCCTCTCAACGAAGAGTTCCGATGGGCGATAGAGTGGAATGGCATCCACTCCAACATCGCCCAAGGCATAGAATTTCAAAACCCCCCATCCCAGGAGACAGTCACATGAACGCCTCCCTGGAAGGTTGGGGAGCGCACACCAGATGTCTGCATGCCAGAGGCCTGTGGCTGCCGCAGGGGAAAGATCTGCATATTAACATCCTGGAGCTACAGCCAGTGTTCTGACCCTCAAGTCATTCCTACCGTCTCTAAAGCACTAGCTGGTAGAAAGGATGGTCTAATTATCCCACTGGAGAAGATCAAAGCAGCTGAGGAGGGGGTCACAACTCTCAAAATGGACACCACAGGAAAGTAGATATAAGAGGCGGCATGAGACGGAGGAGCCTGAAGGGAAGACATGACAGAAACGGAAAGAGAATGCAAACTCCTGGGGAAGAAAATTGAAGAAGAAAATGAATCTGTGCTGAAATGTGACAAAGCATGTCACAGAAGGTGCCTGACAAAAGGAGGCAAACCCTAGCAAGACAGAACTAATGCACAGGGATCTGGAAAAAAAAACATAACAGGGCGTGGAACACAGAGAAAATTGGACAGGCAATCCTTCAGCTAAGGCCAGAGAAAGGGGCACCCTAAGTAAATGCTAGCTTCGGAGGAGGAATCAGCAAGGGAATAAGAGCAAAACCAAGAAAGAAGGCGAGAAGCATAAAATGGGATGGAGGGCAATCCTCATTAAAATTCCTGACACCACCGTGTAAAGTGAAGACAATGGCGCTAACCAAGGAGGAACTGGACACTATGTAAGCACATTTGAACATGACAACCAAGACTGTAAAAGCAGAGGCAGCTAACATCAAAGAGGACTTTTCAATGGCCATACCAACCAACAGGAAAGACGTTGACACAGTAGGATCGCACATAAATGACATTGAAGAGAGAAGTCCCAGGAATATCACAACAGGTACAGGCAATGAGTGAACAAAATAAAGATGCTAGAAAAGAAGTTTGAATATTTGTAAAATAGATCGAGGAGAGAGAACATCAGAATTAAAGCACTAAAAGAAGGAACAGATATAATGGAATGCATCCAAGATCTTTTCACCACAGTACTGAACCCAGGACCAAGCAAACAAGTGGAAATTGAGAGAGTGGACAGGGTTGGGAAGTGGAGAAACAAAGCTGGAACGTGTCCAGTGTACATCCTAGTATAGATGCACAGCTACAGAGACAAAGTGAAAGTTATGCGGCCAGCCAGGGATACACTTTAGAGGAAGCAAGCTGTTCCTTTTTGATGACATATGACAAACAACACTCGCTAGAAAGAGATCATTTAAAGTGATAATCGAAGAACACAGCCAGATATGAATGTCGATGGATGTACCCCACCAAAATACAAGTAAGAATGGGAAGCGAGGAAAGAACAATCTCATTGGTGGAGGAAGGGACAAGGATTTCACGCCTACAAAGCAATGAGGAAGGAGTGGAAAAGGAAGAGCCCTTGAGCAGTGTGTTGACAAGAGAAAGGGACAAATGAAAGACTGGTGATCAGGAAAGGCAAGAAGAAAGAAAAAAGGGAAAATCACACCAGGCGAGAGGGGAGGGGCAATGGTGAACAGACAGCATAAGCAGAAGAATGTCAAAGAGAACTTAAGAGAAAAAAGAAACACTAACGTTTGGGGGTTCTCTGTTATAAATAGAGAACAACAAAAAGCAAGTACCAAAGTACCATGAGAATGGGGGCAAAATATGCACAGGGAAAATGTGAAATGATAGCAGAGGATTATAAGAAGCTAAGGCAGGGAAAAGGAAACCTACGTCTAACCAAGTCGGCATAGAGGGGGACACGTTAAGAGCCTTGATGATTATAAACAATAAAGGAGAGTAAACACATAAAAGGGGTTAGATGGACCAACACTCAACACAAGGTATGCCTATTTGTAGATCATGTATGAATGGCTCTGACAGATGTGGTGCATCGATAAAGAGGATAATGCATGAAATTAAGAAATTAAGCAGCTTCAAAGTGATCAGGGTTGAAAGTCAATGCCTCGAAGTCTGAGATTCTAAATTTAACATTCCCAGCAAAAGAAATTCAGCAGATGAAAAGAATCACTCCATTCCGATGAGTTATATCCTCAATAAGATATTTAGGAATATCTATAACATCAAGTCTTCACCAGTTATACAAAGCAAACTACCTAACCCTATTAGACTAAACTAGGAAGGAAATGGAGAGGACTACCTATCTCGTGGCATGGGAGAATAGCGGTCATTAAGAATAAAAAGCCTACCAAGACTCATATACCTGTTTCAGGCCCTCCCCATCGCAGTGCCTAAGACCATGTGGTGGCCACCATGCAATATGTGTGGAGGGGGAAGAAACCATGGATAAGTAGAGGCACACTATTCCGTGCAAGCTTTTGGGGGAAATAGTTTGTCTGTGCATTTGGAAATATTTTCAAGCAGCGCAGCTGAGAATGCTGGCACAATGGGGTTGGACAGATATGGAGACACTCTGGGTGCAAATGGAGCAAGCAGTAGCTGGGGAGTACTTTTGGAAGAAGCCATGGATAAAAAGGGAAGATGGACCTGGGTCATTACAAAAGAACGCAATCCAAAATGCACACTAGACATCTGGGACACAGCCAATAAACAGGGTAACTTTACCCCTTGACCTTCTCCACTAACATCACTTTTTAGGAACCCAGACTTCCCCCTCGGCAATGGAACATACACGATGTAGAAGATGGACGGAGGTAGGTGCAGGGAAATTAGAAGATCTATTTGGTGGGCAAAACATTAAATCTTTTGACGAATGTTTCCTAGGCCTGGACTCCAAAAGACAGCCCTATATGCTTAGAAATGAATAAGGCTCCAGGCAATAGAGCAAGTCCTAAAAGAGGGAGACACAAATCACTAACCACCATGGGGCCACATTTTGATATTTGTGCTGTATTTACTTTTTCTTTCTTCTTTACTGCTGATTATATTACTTTTCATGTAGCATTGATTTATTAATTTATTTACCTCTTCATTTTTACTTTGGGGTATTTTGCATGGGCTATGTGTGGATGGAACGGCCTGGAGAATCTTGTAGTGAAGTCTAGAGAGTTGAAATGCTTTGAAAAGTACTCCAGGCCCGCCCTATGAAATGTGGCTGCTCTATGTTTATTTGATCATGCACTTGACCCCACCAACCTCTGTGTGGCTAGCCCCTGTTTTAAGTTATGGTCAATGGATAGCAGTTATGACTTCCCAGGCACCTTAGACTGAAGACCCTTGCAGAGACTTTAGGTAGAAATGGTGCACATGGTGCTCAGCTGAGGGCACACTGGTAGGGGCCTTAATGCCTTTGGTACCCCACACTTTAGTAAGAACTCCATGCAAGACCTGATGCATGTCCTTTGAACCCTTTTAAATCTGTTGACTGGTGTGACAAACCTTGTTATGTGATGGCGCTGGCGGTTGGTTATTCACCAAAGGTTGTAGCCGTTGATTATTTGAATGGTTGAACACTTGAAATAAAGTAGATGGGACTCCTCACTTGTATCTCAACAGTAAGGGTTTAATGTGGTAACAAACTAATTTCACAGGTCTAGCAAGGCAGCCCGGTGGCAGTAAGAAAAAGAGAGCCGACGCGCTTTTCGACCGTAGTCTTTATCAAGGCAGAGAATAGATAGTTGATTCTGATTAGGATTCGAGCTCCTAGCTGGGCCTCCCAGTGATAGAGGGCAGAAAGCTGGAGAGTCAATCTGAGAATTCAAAGAAGAGACGCTCCGTGGTTCGGGATTCCCTTTAACATCTGACCGAATTCCAACATTCAGGATCCTAGTACAAGAAGCTTTCAGTGATATATAGTGCCGAAGCTTTTCCTAAAGGAGAAGAAGAATCTAAGACTTGGATAGAGCATTAAACTAAAATGGTGAAAGGGTGGAAAGCAAGGATTATGGAGAGCCTAAAGGGACAAATGTAGAGGCCATTGCAGGACCGGATCTACCAATGGAAGACATTTGTGACCCTTTAAGGACATTTTCTGAATACAGGTTCTGGATCTGACATACTACTGAAGCTACTACACACAAGAGCCACGTGTGTACACTTGTGTCTATTTTATCTGCCAAACCAGCCAACACATAAACTTATCACTATTTCAGACCAATTAATCTCCCATATAATATATGAGATGCTGTCTATAACTTTGCATGTAGGCGTCTCTTTGTCATTTAGTAGGGATCAAAGAGCCTTGACCTCAATGCACTGTATACAACACAAGAGGGCCCACCATTCTCGGCACATGTGTATTCAGGCATGTGTCATTTCCAGGCGGTTTTTGTACCAGAGGTTAGAACACTTGCCTGAGAACCAGGAGCTGTGGGTTCAATCTTCCCAAGTTGTTTTCCTAGCATATCTATGACTGAACACATTTTGTTTGTATTTATACCCTGTTCATTTCAATTCAATGGTGCTGCCCACATAGCCATGCCAAAGAGTATTTCTTTTTTTTTATCAACTTTATTTAATAATTATACAAAACATAATACAACTGAGTAACAACAGAATGGGAACAAGCAAAAGATTACTCCATATACATCAGTGCAACAAAATGCAAATTACTACTAAAGTAACAGCTATTCAAAACGAAATCCGAAAACATCCCCACCCTCCTATCTCATGGCAAGATGTGATAACACAAAACACAAACAAAAAAAAAGGACAAAGCATAAACCCCTACCAATCCCCAACCTCAATATCCACTAAATAAACCAAAGCCTTCACCTCATCCAAATAAATCCGTGAATGGCCCCCATCTCTCCTCGTACTCAGTTTCCCGATGTTGTCGAACTGCCTGAGTCTTCTCATACCAAGAGAGCGTCCGCATATCCGACACCCAGTTTGGATTGCATTGATATGGTAACTAGTATGACACTGCCTCGTACTTTTCTGTCAGTGATTTTCCTTTCAACTGATAGTCGAAGTGTGGAGATGTGGGATTGTTCGGAATGGATTGATAGAGCATTGTTGATGGCCATAAAACAAATAATGAAGGTGTGGAAATCCAGGAAGAAGCCACATTGCAAAGAGTATTTCTATATTGCCAGTTAAGCATTTTTATTCTAAATGTTTTTTGATACAATCTTATTTCTGGTGCACTCAACTCATGCAAGCATTCAAGACGTGGCTCATTCCAGTGAATGCATATACAGTGGGCATTTAGAACCTGAACTAGTGGGTCAGGCAGAGCATTGGTAGTTGAGGGGCTTGAAAAACACAGATATTTAGCCTTCGCAACTTAGATCCCTGCTGCAAAACCAATTCTGACAGTGGAACCAGGGACATCTGGAAAAGTAATCCCTCTAGCCATCAAAGTGGGCCTCTTCCAGATGATGAATTCTCTTTTCCTGGGTGTTTGTGCAGCTCTGCCCCTCTGCTCCTAATAAATCTGAATTTTTTTAGCTGTTGTTTTCAGTGGTTCCTCGAGAAAAACGTCTATTGTGTGAGGCTTTGCTTTGAGGTGAAGCCCCCTTCTAACACACAGATGTCGCCTGATATGCGAATGCAGTAGCCAAAGTAACACATCTGCTCCCCTTGAGACCCTCTCACTCGCGCCAGAGGGACTGGCCGGAGCTACAGTGCTCAGGGGGTCAAGGGTACATTGCGCCGCATTGCATCCCGAGTAAACATCAATACCTTCACTGAAGACCGTCAATGAATGCGCTCAAGGTGAACCCCTCCCTTGCCATGGTGGCACCTCAACCTCAAAAAAGTAGGCAATTTTCCTGATACTATTTTACTGACTTGCCAATGTCCCTCTAGGGAGAGATTGCAAGGGGCATGATTGCTGCCCGTTCAAGCCTGAGCACAGCATTTGCTAAGACTTGTTCTGTTGATGGTGCCAATCCCTAAGTGGAGGGCAACCCACTTTCCAATAGGCGCACCATGATATGCACACAGCCAGAGTTAATCAATAAACCGTTGTTGGGACATGAGGTGCCATCTATGAAAAGGAAAAGAGGTCAGAAAGAGAGGGAGACTCTCCCCCCAAAAGCCAAGACAATTCCAGTGCTTCTGGGGAAGAACATAGTGCTTGTCCTATCTGAGGGTAGCTTACTGTGCCCTTTCTTTATCATGAACTACTACAATACATGTTCCCCTTGCTTGGGAGAGTTTGATATGGGGGTACAGTACTGCGCGTTATGGTCTTACTATTTGCAATGTGGCTTTGCAGTTTCTATTGGCGTTTGCAGGGTTTGATATGTGATACAGTACGGTGTGCTGTGTTCGTCCCATTTGTGAAGGTTGGTGACATGAACACGGCATATGTTTGTTTTCTTTAGCACCACTTCAACGGCCCCTACAGTTCTGGACCTCGTCTTGGAGGAAGCCTTGCCACTGGAGGACATCACTGAATGAGAGAAGGAGTAGGGTCCAGGAAAAATGGTCTACAGTGTTGCTGATGGTGCAGATGTGTAGGAAGAGCAGGTGGAGGCACTGCACAATAGGTGCATGGACAGCACTATTAAGAATGAAAAAGGAGCTGACTTAAGAAGAACCTGCCAACAGTCTAGGTGATGAAACTGAGGTGCAGGAAGTGAAGGAGGAGTAGAGTAGAGTACTTCAAATGAGAATAAGGATGCTAGGGTGCCCTGAACCTGCAGGGCTGCCAATGCCCCCTACAATACCGCACACAAAGGATTTGTAATGAACTGTTCGGCCAGAAGTGAAAGGCGCGCTTCCTAAGCAACAATGCATGCTGATTCAGAGACTCTTACAAAAAAAGCACATTCGAGTCTGGCGGCAGAGGTCAGGCAGCATGGAGAAGCACATGGGGCACTGGAAGGGGTCCCCTCTTTGGATATGCAATGCATCATTGAAAAAGAACCCCAGGAGGAAGAACCCATTACTTATATCCCAGTCTTCTAAGCCTTCCACCCCAGTATCCTCAAATGTCACTGCCAGCGCTCCTATCTCTTCTTCTCCACACCTTTAGGTGTCAACCCAGTAAAAACCTAATATTGAGGGGTCGGACACCAGTATTTCTCTCCCACTAAATCTGGGGGACACAATTCTATCCTTTGCCCATTCAGGGACGAAAGAGGATTACACCTAGGACAGGAAGAATAAGATACATAAATTCCTCAGAAAGGACCATCATGATGCTTGATTACCATTGTACAACTACCACCATACACAGTCAAGTTCCTTCCTCATCCATCGCACTCCAACACACAACATGCCTCGAACCTTCAACGTCTCTCATCGAAACTCCCCCACCGACGTATCACCGCGATTTTTAATATTTTCTCATGTATTTATTGATGTACTACTTACTATATTTCAACATTTGTCTTCAGTCAATATAAGTGTGTGGGTGTCTGTATGTATTAGCCCTCTGCCGGAATGCAAGCACAAATTCAAAGACCTTTGAGAAATAAAAAATGTGTTAGTATACAAAATGATCGCTTGGGGCATTGGGAGACTAAAGGTCCTTCCTCTACTCAACTCCTTTCTGCTGAATAACCCAGCGTGTGCCTTTAGCCATACTCACCTCCCAAGAGAAATTTGGGAAACAAATAGCCTGTATTAAGAAAATTCCAGCTCAGAGTGTTTTATTTAAACTATTTTCTATGTACATCAGATTGACAATGTTCATCAGTCCAGGGGCATTAAGTTCGAGTTTCGCTATTTTGCTGTCTACCCCCAAATGTCAGTTAGTGATCGGTGAACAGCAGTCAGAGTCAGTGGGAGGAGCCAAATAAAATCTCGCTCCATTTGGTTTGGCCAAAGATGGTGCAAGGATCTGCTAGAGGTCTCTTGTTAGATTTAATTTCCATTGGATTTTGAAGGACTGGTAGACTGTCACTGTTAAGGCCTAGAAGAGAATGTCGGCACCAGATGTGATGTCAGTGAGCAATTTGTGCCCATAATGTGTGTTCTAATTTGCCATGATAATTGGCCCTGGTCTTTGCAGGCAGTAAGCATATTAGCTGCAATATGTGCAGGTCCCTTGGACAGGATTCTAATAACAAATACGGTAATGAAGGTCTCTTTACTACTTCCTTGAAGGTTAATTGAGGTTTTTGCCAGGCGTGTCTGTTGGCACCCTTCCTTCTTAATGTATTTACTGAATCTCTTCGCAAGTAAGGGCCTGATTCATAGAAAATGCGCATATATCCTGCAAAGTCCCTTGCAACGAAAATGACATTGCGCATCGCTGCGCGCACAAGATTCTTTAAGCGCTCCTCATATTCATGGAACCCTGATCGCCAAGTAACCCTATGCGCGAGTAGCAGCCGTAACACCCAAAACATGCCCCCACACAAGGCATATCCAGCCGCATATTCCAACCTTTGCACCCTCCTCGTCCGTGAAGTACTGCACCCCGGCAATACTGCGGCCCATCACCCCTCAATCAAGGCAGCACCCAGTGACACCTATTTATTTCCCTGTGTAGGCCCGTCCCACCCTTTGCGTGGAGTGTCATGCAAAGCTGTGACGCACCTTTGCAGAGTCCACGCAAGGTCCCAGAAAGGCACGCAAAGTCTGTTCCATGAATCGACAAAAAGAGTTTTGCATGCTGATTAGTGGGCAAATAAACTGACATTTAGGACGGTTAAAAAAGCTTATTTTACTTGACAATGGTGTGTTATAGTGAAATGGACATTTATGTCCTATTGCCACTTCATCGTGTACTACGTTTGCCTGCTTTAGTCAAGGCGTCTGAAAGTAGATGCTATGAAGACATGATTTAAGACTGAGAATTCAGAGTAGGCGTTTTGGCAGGAAGAATGTGTAAACACACGAAGATAATTCAGAAAATTTTGAAAGCGGATGAGCACGTCCTGTATTGGACATACAATCCTGTGTCAGTGCAGAGAAGCTAGCCACCACTCAAAGCCTGAATTCATCCATCTGGCAACTGGAAGGTTAACTGATGTTTTCAAAGCCAACTCAGAGGACTAATTGAACACAGGACTGCCCTCATCACACGAAATCAGACGGTGCAGGAAAAGTCAGCACAAGAGAGCAATCTGGGTCATAGACGTGTGTGTTTCCCTCTGAGTCTGAGAAAGGTTGCTGTGAGGACTCCATCAGAGGAAGACTGATGACCAGAGCAGGCGAGGGCTGCGAGGACCTTCCAAGGAACCCCATTGACTCCACATCTGACCTCAGGGAGCTTGGAGCAAAGACAAGAGGTACAGTCTTCGAGCAGATTCCAAAGACAAAAAGACACAGAACCACCCACGAGCAGACTGGCACCGGCAAGAAGACAAATGAGCAAGCAAAGAGTGGACCTAGACGATCATTGAGAAATATTGTCTTGCTACAAGAGAAGGTGCTGTGTGTGTGTTCAGCGCACACAACACTGCGTATCCCCCACCCCTATATCCTGCACTCACAAGAGGGAAAAATCATCTTGTTCACTTCAAACCATGTCCCCATTTTGTCTGTCACTAGGACTTGTTGCCACATCTAGAAACCTGGATGCACAGTTTGTGCACTAATTGAGAACATCCAACATCTAAACCTTATCAGGTGAGTAAGTACTAATTGAACCATGAGAGGTGTAATAAGTGGGAGAACATTGGAGTGAATTATAATACTAATGTGATATAGATGTGTTTAGACCATAGATCCTGCCATAGAATGAAGAATATTAAAGATGAAATAAAGATTGATTGCTCCCGAGAAAGGAGAGATTCACCAAACCGCGTATAGCCATCCATAAATTGAATCTAATTATTTGCATTTTTGATCTAATGTTTAATTGTAAATACATTATAATTTGGAGAGTTTAATTTCGAATCTACGATTATATACTTAAAAAAGGAAAAACAGTGCATGTGTGTGTTTTTTCACGTAAGAAAAACAAATATAAAAGGTTTTTTTGAATGACAATGTTATGAAATGATCTGGACTTTTTCTACATGAGAGTCTGGTATTGAAAATATCCATATGACATGTAAATATTGATGGGTACACAGTATCCATAGGTGTGTGCGGGGGACGGGAATGGCACACGGTTGGTGGGCACTTCATTGTTTGTCCTTATTATATTCTTCCTAGTGCCAGGGTTGATATTTTACCTCACACCCTTTACATACATTAATGTTTGATATACAGAGTGAACTGAGGTGTGCTCTTGACCTTTTTCTTTGTTGGTGTGTGTTCAGCACACACAACACTGCATAACCCCCCCCATATGCTGCACTCACAAGAGGGAAAAATCATCTTGTTCACTTCAAACCGTGTCCCCAGTACGTCTGTCACTACGATTTGGTGCCACATCTAGAACTGTCAAATTTACTTGGGGTCACACTGTGTGCAAACCTTTTCACCCACAGAAAGGAACAAGTAACTTACCTGTAACTCTTTTTTTCTAGCATGGGTCTTACATGGATTCACATGCTCATGAATATTCCCTGCCATCCTGCTGGGAATCCTTGGTAAAATTAAAGCAATTTAGCTTTAAGATAAAACTTGTCATCACCTCTATAGCCTATCAGTGTCCTTCGGGTCATATTGACCCCAGCCAATGAAACTCGTCCTCCTAAGCGCCCCACGTGGTGGCCATCTTCAGATTTGGTGGCACATGTAAAGTGGCAGCATGAACCAAGAAGAGAGGAAGGAGGTAGTGTTTGCATGTGAATCCATGTAAGCCCCATGCTGGAGAACAAGAGTTACAGGTAAGTAACTTGCTGGAGGCATTAGGTCTTGCATGGATTCGCATTCTCATGAATAGGATTGCACAGCAGTACATATACACAACCGTGGGAGGTTGCAACGCTCACAGAAACAATCACTTACCCCTGGAACAGACTCACGTGAAACAAACAGTTTGCGTAGCATTGCCTGGCCAACGAACACGGGACTCCTTCCTGGAATCCCTGACGACACAGTAGAATCTTGTGATGGTGTGGGTAGACCTCCACGTAGCAGCTGTGATGAATCCAATGGAGTCATCATCGATTTTCTGGTGGGAACCTCCTCCCATGTGGCCACGGGACAGCAGCCACTACCTGATCCTGATCATGAGAGTGGTTATATGAGGGGGGATAACATGGGAGGCAACAACTTTAGGGGAGATGTTATGACATTGCAGGAGTCACAGTGTTCTCCCCCTTTCCTGCCAAAACCTTATTGGCCTATTGCCAGATAACGATTCCCCACTGTAGAGGAAGTCAAGAAACATGTTCTCTACATCATTCGAGTCAGGCCCCTACTTTCCACCCAAACACCCTTAACTCACACAGAAAACTGTTTGTTCTTGATGTGCTTTTATGTTAAGTCCAGGAGAAAAAACATTTAACAGGTAAGAGTCCAAAGGTAACCATGATCTCTAATCTTGATGTGCCTTTTGTGAAATCTGTGAGAAAAATAATCCAGGAGTTAATAGCCCAAAGAAAGTTATGGGCTTCAACTCCCATGACCATTCAGGTACTGAGATGAGAAGGAGGACAAGGGAGTTTGTACAAAGTGATAGGAGCTCGAAGTACAACATGTGGACTAGTTGTTTTTCCAAACCTGCAATGAGCGGGAATTTTAAAAATGGCAACTGCACTATGGAGGAGAGCGGAGCAGTGAGAAATGGAGAAGAATACGTTGCCATCCACGCTAGGCTCCTGAACGTGAGGCACACTGGGAGAGCTGGCGAAGCAGAGAAGGCCGCCAGGACAGGGAGAGAGACGTTACATGTGAGCAAGGAGTACCGTGGAGATGCTGTAAGCAGTGCAGAAACTCCGGGAGGTCGGGCTGCTCGATGGGACAGCAGTCTTCACCTTGGGCTGTGAAGGAAAGCTGGCGTGTGACCGCAGAGCTGCGCTCAATGTTGGAGAAGTGTCCGAACACTCCAAACTGGAAGGCGTGCGGAAAAGCCATACCGCAGAAGCTTGAGCAGCATCAGAGATGCTGTAAGAAACCGGGAGTCTGACCAAATGCAGCTAGAGACCTCTGGGCACTCTGACAAGCGTGTCAACAAGTGATTGAATGATACAAGATTGCTAATGCAGAAAATATACAAAGGCAAATTTTGCTTGAATGAAGTCAAGGCAAAGTACAAATTCAATACCCAATAAGAAGAATGTTTGAATGCAGACAATGCAAAGTACAAAGGCAAAGTTTGAGTACAGCCAAAGCAAAGTACAAAAGCAAGATTCAATAAGAAGCATGTTTGAATGCAGACAAGACTAAGTATAAAGGCAAAGCCCAATCAAAAACAGATGAATTAGATGCTAATGTGGGAAGAAGTTTGAGGAAGTACTTTTGAGCAAATATTGCCTTAGATATATATACCAAGCACCACATGGTATATGCTATTTTGGGATATCTAAGAACTGTGAAATACATAAGAACCTGACAGGTGAATACCAGAGGCAGCTAAAGTTGTATCAAGGAACTGTGAAACACATAAGACGTCCTGGCAGGCCAGTATACCAGGCAGTTGAAATTGTAAAAAGGTTCCTGGCAGGACAGTGCAACAGGTCATCTGAAAGCCCTAAAGAGAGGTTCTGCCAGGTGAGTACACCAGGCAGTTGAAATTGTTTAAAGGTTCCTGGCAGGGGAGTATACCAGGTAATCTGCACATTTACAAGATCCTTTACAGAAAGACTGTTACAGAACATTTTGGTTGAACAAGAACTTTGTGAAGACACAAAGGAACTGTTAGCTAAAGAGTCATTTGGCATCCTGTTTAAAAATCCAGGGGAAGGGGACCACCTTCTGGATCCAAGGGTCTTTACCTTGGAGAACATTTTTGTTGGAGTCATGTTTACACTTTTGGTTTTGAACACTTTTTGAACACGTTTTCTAACATAAAGTTAGAGACATTTCCTTGCACCTTTTGTTGTTTATTTATACGTGTGATGGTCAGGATAGGTTGTTTTGGACACAATGATGGTTTTTCAGTTACTGACATCCTGACACAGACAGATCCTTAGTTTCTAGGTAGGAAAGTTCGTCTTTCGACTAGGGCTAGAGAGGCGTTTTTCCAAACCATTCTTATTTAATAAAACATTTCTTTAACCAAGAATACAACAATCTTGTGTCCGTCTTTCATTTATGACCCCTCACGCAGCCTTGCAGATGTTGAGCAAGGGAACACCAGCGAGAAACACTGAGCAATGGCTCTGGTGAAGTGGGCTCTCTGCCGGCCTAGGAGAGCGGTCTGTTGGCCAGATGATGGCAATGTATGATGCAGCCAGAGGGCCACCTACAGATGGAAGCCTTAGGCAGGGCCTTTCCATATCCCACAGGTACAACATTGACAAAAAGTTGAGAAAGATTTTGAAGGTCCTTAGTGCATGCAGCATGGAACTTTAGGACATACTCCACAACCAGCGAATGCGACGACCTCTCAGCAGGCGAAGAAGGATTCTCTTAGAAGACTGGCAGAACCAAAGGCTTGTTTAGGTGAAACTCTGATAGCACCTTTGGCATAAAGGAGAGATGAGTTTGTAAAACCACTTTAGCTGAGTGGAACAACACATATGGAGGTTTACAGGAGAGAGCTTGTAATCCCTGACCTGCTTGGCATATGGCGGCCATGTGGATCTTGATAGAGGCGGGGGCGAGGCCAGCCTTGGCCAGCAAGAGAAGGTATGAGAAAAGCTGTGGTGCAGTCACCCCCAGTGGGGAAATCGTCTGTGTCCAGAATCACACTGTAAAGTGCTTCCACTTGTGTTTGTAACAAGCGAGCGTGGAGGCAAACTTGGCCAGAATCTTCTTGCATTCCAAAGGCACTGAATAGTGTCCAAATTCTAGATTCTAGGGTTGTAGGAGCCATGCTGTGAGGCTCAGAGAAGATGGGTTGTGGTGCAGTATTGACCCATCTTCTCTGGAGAGGAGGTCTGGAAGTGGAGCCAGTTGTGTGCAATAGCAGCTGGAGCATTCCAGGTGCTGAATGGGATTACTACAATATATTATCTCAGGCCCAAATAACCGGACAGAATCAAAGAAGATGGCAAAATACTACTTTATTATCAGTTCAATAAAGTTGGGAGACCTGGTGAACACCCTCTAAATGCAGCTCAGTTACACAAAAGATGTTATATCTCAATATAGGTCAGCTAGGACATCATCCTACATGGCTAACAGTAAAAGCCTTATTGGTGAGGGGATTGGTTAAGGGAAACTTATACTTATAGTTTGCACAGGCGTTAGTATCATCATTGGATGCCTATTATCTGGTAGGCACGCATGACCCACATCTAACTACGTAAAATACAGACAATAACATAATACCAGCAGCGGATAGGCTTCTGAAACAATGCATGGTCTACCACTACATAGGCCCTCATGATTGGTTGGCACTCTCTTACCAACCTTGGACATGCGGCTCATTAGCAGCACATAAGCAACAAAAGCAGATGAAAGAGAACAACGTCAGACATCTGCCTTTCTTAGCTAATTAGCCTGCTATCTCTTATCAGTTAGGCCCTAAGCCAAGGCTTCTTCTTTGTAGTTGACCTTGCTGACTGTTCTCTCCCTCAGAACTTTACAGGGAGTGAATGTACATTGCTATTTTCATCTGGAGCCTGATCAATAGGCCTTGTTTTCCAGTCCTGGATCACGTGTGCGAAGATCATGATTTTTTCTATTTTGCCCTTCTATTTTGTGCTATTTGATTCAATTATATTAGGTGCCATCACTCTCCTTGGCCTCTGTAGACTTCGTTGTTCCATTCTGCATGTGCTTTCTGCATCTTTAATTGAACAATACTTGGCGCTCGCAATTGTTCACTCCTTTACTTAATCGAAGAGAAACATGTCTTGAGTACATAGCTTATCCTCTTCGACACCTTTCAAGCCTCACAGTTGCTTCTTGCTGTGGCATACTTGATTCTGAGCCAAGCAAATACCGTTTGTTCTTGCATGAATCTGTACTCTAGTGCCTATCAGCTCTGCAGCCTTGGTATTTCTCCTCTTGAGGCTTCTTGTTTACTATTACATGAAGCTCATGTCCATTTTCCCAACATGGCTGCTTTACTAGCATTGTATTTCCTACTTTAGCAAACTTCTTATGTTGTTTTATCTATCTTGCATTTCTGCATATATACATTTACTACATCTCTTGTCACTTATCTTTTTAGTGCATATTGTTTTTCTTCATATTCACATATGTTTACTTTATCACTTCTTCATTCTTTAGATGTCCATACATCGAGTTTGGTGAGTCTACGTATCTTCTCTTCTTCATGACGTCACTTCACATCCATCAAAATGTACTTATAGTTCTTCTATGTCCAGTGGTGCTTGCAGGCTCATGTCTACTGCATCAATTTGGGGATACATTTGATACGGTTGTCTGAGCACATGACGTCTCTCATATCTCCGATGTGGTATTGGGATATACCGGGTGTCATGCCCAGTGTTCTCTTGCTGTTATTCCAGTATGACGGAGGTGAGGATGTGGGCTCTATAAATGACATATATGTCTGCCTCTCTACAGTTTGATGGCAGGAACCACCGACAGATGGAGATGGTCCGAGTGCCAGATCTGACTGGGCCACTGCGGTGCAATGAGGATCATCCTGCAGTGGCAGCATCTGAGTGTGCTGATCACTCGTAGCAACAACAGAATTGATGGGAACGCACACAGGAAGAGGCCCGCCCAGGGGAATGAGATGCGTCCCCCAGAATCCTTGGCTGAGGATACCTGCGTGCAAACTTTGGACACTTGACATGTCGCAAAGAGGTCAATTTGTGGAAGATCCCACTCGTTGAAGAGATGAGACACCTGTGCTTGCTGAAGCTCCCATTCGTGGCAGGACCGGAGCTCTCTGCTGAGAGAGTCTGCAATGGTGTACTGCATGCCTGCCAGGTGAAATGGGACGAGGAACATGCATTGAGCAATGGCCCGGCACCACAGATTCTAAGCTGTCCGGGGGAGCATCCCTCCCAGTTTCCAAGGTGGTGATGTTGTCTGTGAAGACCCGCACCACCTTACCCTGCTGAAGATTGCCCGCAGTTCGAGGACATTGATGGGCAACTCCTTTTCCTCCGGTAGTCAGAGGCCTCTTGCGTGAGAATGTCCTGTGTGGGCTCCCCAACCCTCCAGAGAGGCGTTGGTCGTGACTAAAGCCTGCTACGCAGGGATTTGAAAGAGAGAACCCTGTAGCAGGTGTGGACAAACTTACCACCATTGCACGGCTTGATAGAATGCCCAATTGAGGGTGATCTTGCCTGTCCATGTGCTATTGACTTTCTGCCATCTGGCATCCAGAAATTCCTGACAAAGTCTCATATGCAGTCTGCAAAAAGGGACCAGATAGATGCAGGAGAACATCATTCCCAACAGGGACTTGATGGACCGGACTGTTGCAATGGAGGCTGTAGATAGCCGTTTGAGCTTTCCCAGAATGGCCTTCATCCTCCCTTCCGATAGAATCGCTAGACACAAGAGTGTGTTCATCCAGGCACCCAGGAATAGTGCTTTCTGAAATGACACAACACAGGACTTCAGAGAGTTGATCGAGAATCCTATCGAAGTCAGGATGTTGATGGTCGCTGCAGTGTGCTAGATTGCCAGCACATGAGAGTGGGACCCGTTGAGCCAATTGTATAGGTGCGTGTAGATGTGGATTCCTTTGTGATGTAGATGCGCTGCCACTGGGCCCAAGCATTGCCTGAATACCCTTGGGGCCAATTTCAGGCCGAAGGGCAGGGTCTTCAACTGGTAATGGAGCACTTGAATGAAAAAAACGCAAGGAACTTCAGGTGCTTGCGATGAATGGGGATGTGGAAGTAAGCGTCCCCTAAGTCGAGGGTCGCCATCAAATACTCTCCCTCCAGCTGATTGAGCATGTGCTGCAACGTGACCATCCTGAACTTTTGTGACTTGTGGAACTTGTTGAGACGTGGCAAGTCTAGAATCAGTCGCCACCTCCTGACTTCTTCTTTACCAGAAAGTATCTGGAGTACACTGTGGAGCCGCTGAGAGACTGGTTCTATTGCCCCTTTGCGTTGCATGGCCTGAACCGCCTTTATCAGCTCTGCCACATGCAGTTCTTGTTGCACAACAGGAGGAATATGAGGGCACGTGCTCTGGAATTCCAGCACAACTCCCTGCTGAAGGGTATAGAGCACCCATTTGTCTGTGGAGATCTTTTGCCACTGGTCAAAAAATTGTGGCAGCCGGCCTCCCACTGGGGTGCAGAAGATGGGGTGTGACTCCTGGGTTGGTTCAGGCCTGCTTTGGCATCTGCGTCCTAGACAAAGGGTAACAACAACACTGGGTGCCACTGTCGTAGGCCTTGGATCGACCCCTATAAGCCTCCTGGGTGGTGGAGTGGGACGGCTGATGGTAGTGGGTGGTGAAACTCTTGGAAGACCTGGAGAATCTCCCCTTAGGGAAACAAAAGGACCGCCTCCTCTGCTGCAGGGTTCCCAGAGAACACATCATCTCAGTGTCAGTCTTCATGGCCTGTAGAGTGTCATCGACCGCTTTACCAAACTGGTTGCCTCCATTGAAAGGCATGACCTTGGTCTGCACATCTGTATGGAAATTGAGGGCTTTGAACCAACCTTGGCACCAGAGGGCCACACCATTTCCCATCTGGTGAACGCTGGAGTCTGCAATGTCGAGAGCGACAGTGATGGCATGGTCGGAAGCCACCTCCACTTCTTGGAATAGGCCCAAGGCCTCAATCTTCTTACAGTCAGGGAGGAAGTCGAGGATGGTCCCCAACTTGTACCATAGTTCATACCTTGACAGGCTGACAAGGGTGTTGGCAGCCTTGATTGTGGAAGCAGCTGTGGTGATGATGCACTTTCCTGCAGCATTTAGCTTCTTACCCTCCTGGTCCGCGGCACCATGGATGATGAAGTTCGGTTGGATGACCTCTTTCTACCAGCAGCTGAGACCACCGAGTCCGGTGAGGGATTGGACCTGAGACACCTAGGGACTGAGTCTGGAGCCTGGTACCTCTAACTGGTCATGAGTGGTATTAGGAGCCTTCCTAACCGCCAAGACATCCTCCCATATGTCATACAACAAAGGGACCAAGATGATGGTCTTCCTGGAGGACTCCCGTCGTTAAAAAAGGAAACCCCTTTCTTCTCTCCCGGTACCAGATTGAAAAGCATGACAGCCTTTGCGATCATACAGTGGAAAGAACCAATCTCCTGCGGGGGAGTGGCTCTGGTGCAGGCTCATTGACATCCGAAGGTTGCACATCCGCGGAACATAGTCATTGAACTCAACCGTGCAAGTAACGGTGGTGTCGGTGACAATGCCAGTGTCCGTCTGAACTGGCTCTTCCACCACAAGGGGCAGAGCCCCTGGCACTGGCCAATGGTATCAGAGGCCCTATGAGGCAGTGCTGGCTGAGGTTGAGAAGGCCTTGGAGGGTGCCTTGCCAGAGCATGGACAGGAGCAGTGGGCAGACGCTGCTGGATTGCAGACACCAGAGTGTTTAAGGTGGTCAGTATGTCCAAGGACATGTCCCTTGGCACAGCAGCAGCAGCAGGTGCATGAACTGGATATGAGCTCTTTGGAAGGCTAAACAGCTGGACATTCCCACGGGTCGGTGACTCCTGATGTGGCACAGGCAGAATGGGGTCAGGCTCCCCTTGGCCCATTTCCTGATCTGAGTAAAATCCTTCTGGCAGGTCTTCTTCAGAACTGTGTAGATGGATGGTGATCTTTTGGGGGATCCAAGAGGAGCCAGATTAAAGTGTGGTGCAGCCTTGGTGGGCCGTGGCAGGAAGTCCAGCGCTGGAGGCAGTTCTCTCACCAAATCAGAGCCCCTCAGGAAAGAGGGGGATGACTGGGGCCTGGGGAGCAGGAATAGGTGCTGTCGTTGAGGGGACCACCATCGAGACCACTGACAGAGGTCTAGGTGGCTGGGAGACCCTGGCCATGGTGATTATTGCAGAGGTAAAGGTGACGGTTGTTGACAAACTCCTTGGTGTAGCAGGAGTCGAAGGAAGACTTGACTTTGCAGATGGAGTCATAGTGGTCATCAACGGGGTGATGGTCTTGATGGATGAAGTAATCGTCGACGCGGTTCATATCGATGATGGTGGAGCTGGTGACGGGTCCTTTCGATGACTTGCTTTTTGATGATGACCTGTGCTTGGCTGCTGAGGGCAGCGATTCCCTTATGGGCTGAGGTAGTCTGCTTGCAGGTAGGCTAATTGTCAACAGAGTCGGTGATGGTGACCACTCCCTCTCTGAGCTGAGTCCCACAGCTGCGATAACCAATGTCGAGGAAGGCGATGGATGGAGCATGTGATTTCACCTTCTTTTGGATATTCACCAGGGAAGCATCCTCAAGGGATCTCAACCTCTTCTTACCTCTTCTTACCAGATGGAGTATGCTTCTGCTGGCCCTGGAAGAAGCAAGACTATGCCCGCACGCCATCAACTTCTGATGACGGTCCTTCCGTGACTTCGACGAAAAAGGATTCACAAATTGGACACCCGTCCATGCCGTGGTCAGGATGAAGACAGTAAATGCACTTGAGGTGCCGATCTTCAATGAAAATATTCTTCAGGACGCAGTTTTCACAGGACCTGAAAAGGCTTTTCTTGGTTGCATCTGCCATGGTTTTTCGAGCAAGCTGTGGCACGAGCTGACGATCCGACAATGGACTGAAGATCTTTGCCAGCAATCAGTCCTTGCCGCTGGCAGTCACTGCGTGATGCTAGGCGATATAGGGATGAAGAATTGTCTTCAAAATAGGCAAACAAGAACTAAAAGCTATTCATTTTGAGGAGCGAAGCAAAAGGACTCCCAGTACAAGAAACGTGCGGTAAAATCTAAAGATGGCCACCGGGAGTGGAGCATAGGAGGGCAAGTGTCATTGGCTGGGGGCATTTTGACCCAAAGGACACTTATAGACTATAGAGGAGCTGAACTGCTTTCATTTTACCAAGGATTCCCAGCCTGACGAAATGGAACATTCATGAGCATGTGAATCCATGCAAGACGCCAGGCTGGGGAACAGGTTCTTGTCATGTGATGCCTTACCAGAACACACTTCGGTTAGTATTAGTGTGAGTTGTGAGTATTCCTTGTGTGGCCATCCAACCATCACATTTTGTCACCTGTGTGCTGCTTACAGAGATGTGGTGTTTACTATGTGCACTGCTGGCATTGTGTAAGATTTTGGGTTGCAGGTTCATGTCCCATTACAGACCCCACCGAAGTGTGAAGTATTATTTCATTAGTGCTGGAAGAAGCATTAACAGAAAATTATATTAGCCATCGAACTAAACAATTTCTTACCAACCTTCATCCATCTATGCCAGTAATTTACACTCTTCCAAAGATACACAAGAACCCTTCGGATCCACCAGGGAGACCCATTATAGCTACTACTAACAGTTTGCTAGAATCTTTGGCTCAATACATTGACAGAGTGGTGCAGCCGCTAACACGAAAATTCCCAACATTCATCAAAGATACGAATGAATTCTTAATCAAACTATAGAACATTCAATTCAATGAAGCAACCAATATTCTGTTCACTATGGACGTAGCTAGCCTCTACACAAACATCACACACCAGGGAGGACTTGAAGCTATGGATTGGCTACTTCTCTATACGTCAGATACATGTCCTGCAGATTGTCTTTTCATCTTGAAATTATTGAAGATTGTGTTGAACAACAACTTTTTCATGTTTGAGAAAAGATATTTTGTCCAGATCTCCGGTACCTCTATGGGGACATCCAGGGCGCCTACCTATGCTAACACCTACATGGCATACTTAGAAGAAACAAATGTGATTAACAACAATAAATGGAACCAACATTTGAAAATATTTGTCAGATATATTTATTACCTTTTTGGGATCTGGGAAGGTTCAACTGAAGAACTAAAAGATTTCTTTGGATTCATGGATACAATGGCCCCAAGGTTCAAATTCACCTAAAAAATGAGCAGGACATCAATTGACTTCCGAGATGTAAGAGTTTACATAAAAAATGGGAACCTATTTACAACGATTTTTACAAAAGAAACAGATAGAAACAGTCTGCTACACGCAAGAGGTTTTCATCCAAGGAACACAATTTCAAGTATTCCGTTCAGCCAATTCTTAAGATATCGCAGAATTATCTCAGATGAAACTGATTATAGGAATAAGTTCCAAGATTTGGCCAAGAAATTCAAACAGTGAGCATGTGATCGAACAAAAGTAGAGGAAAGTGCAACCAAAGCTACACAGATCCAAAGACAGGAAGCTCTCTAACCACAATAAAAGAAGAAATCAGAAGCCTGGTTTATGTGACCACTTACTCGAATCAGAGTGCTAAAATCAAGAACATCATCAAAAAACATTGGAAAATCTTATCATTAGATCCAACATTGGCAGAACTTTTTCCAACTCCCCCTCTGTTCGCATACAGTAAAAGCAGATCAATAAAAGACAATTTGACCAAAGCGGATTTTTCAGGTAAAAGAACAACGAAGCAGAATTTCAAGAGAACCCTGCCATGCAATAATTGCAACAATTGCAATAACTTGATAAAAAGGGGAATATTTGAATCATCCCCACAGGGGATACAAGATCCGGTTACGCCACACAACCCCATGCAACTCAAAGAACATTATCTTTGGCATCAAATGTCCCTGCGGAATATTCTACGTAGGAATGACAACGAGAAAAGCAAAAACTCGCTGGTCTGAGTACAAGTCCAATATTAGACTTAAAAATGAACGTTCATCAGTAGCACAACATTTCTTAAAAGAATCTCATACAATTGCCCAAATCAAATTCATCATCTTGGAGCAGGTAATTCTATCAAGGAGAGGTGGCAATCTGGCAAATACTTTGTTATAGCGTGAACTATACTGGATTGATAAATTAGAATCAATGTACCCAAAAGGAATGAACGTTGATTGGGACATGAGTTGTCATCTGTAAATTAATAAAAGGCATACATTTGAAACTATATAACAACTATTGTGAGTGAAATCCTACCCGTATGGACAATTATGTGATGGAAATTTACAATCTCGAATTTAGTGCGTTTTTTGCTAACTAATAAAGTACAACGCAATCGAATATGTATAACACATTTAGTTCTGTTATGTGGCATGACACTTCATAATGGCGCACTGCATCGAAAGGATCTCTAGTTAGATGCTAATTATCCAACAACCCTCACGGTTGCCTAGCCAACAACGTTACTCAAAGAGACAGCGAAAACGCTTGCGCGTCTTCTCCGGACATGAAGAAATCAACGAGAAGGATTGCGGGAACAACAAACAACAAACTGGGTTCCTTTGGATTTTAGTAGACATTGGAACGTCTACATTTACATCGCGAACGCGACAT
Source organism: Ambystoma mexicanum (assembly GCF_040938575.1). NCBI lineage: Eukaryota > Metazoa > Chordata > Amphibia > Caudata > Ambystomatidae > Ambystoma > Ambystoma mexicanum. Next base: position 528,319,643 of record NC_090925.1, read on the forward strand.
GAAGACGATTACAACAGCCAGTCGTCCGACTAATACCAAGGACCACAAGTAAGTTGCCGTACATTAAACGGTTACAACTGCATGGCTAATTAGCCTAAATACAAGCTAGGATCAGTTCAGATAATATTGTAATCAACACTCACTGTCACCATTTACAGAGCGGTGTCGTGGATAATATCAAATGGAAAATGTGGACAATACCATCATTAATATGTAGCCGAAAGCAGCAAATGAGGCTTTTTGTACTGAAATCTCTACACTTAATCAACCATCACCGAGAATATGGTGAGCTGAATGTTATGCTTTTGGAATACGGATGAAATAACCGTGGAGTGGGACCCAGCTCTTTTTTAGAGCTACTGAGTCCCACTCATGGTTTCTGTACATATAGGGCCTCATTACAACCTGCCAGTCCCGGACCGTGCAAAATCCGTGACGGCGGTAAAAACGTTTCCGTGTCCGTAAGGTTGCGGAAAAACCGTCCGATTACATGCTGTTGGTCGCGCGCACCACACGGACTCGGAAATGTTGTTACCGCCGTCACGGAAAACCCCACGGAAATGGAAATAACGCAGCCACAAGTGGCGCAAAACCGGTGTCCACCTCCGCCGCCACGGACACGGAACCGGAAATACCATGATCGCCAAAACAGGAAACAGAGAGGCGGCCATAATATAAAAGCACAATCCATTGCCATCCAGAGCCAGCACAAGCACAATCCTAACTCTGAGAAGCCAAAAGGGACCACCAGCATGTCTGCCAGGATTCCTGCTCAGAGGCAGCACAAACAGCGCTTCAGCGAGGCAGAGCTAACCGTCTTGGTGGACCACATTGTGGACAATGCGGAGATGCTGTTCAGCGCCGACCAACGGCGTGCCACACAGCAGCGGAGGAAGGAGGTGTGGGCCGAAGCTGCACGCAAGTGCACCGCTGTGGGCGTGACAGTGACGAGCGTGAAGGAGTGCCACAAGCGGTGGGACGACCTGAGGCTGAGGGTACGCAACCTCATTTCCACGCACCGCCAACGCAGCAGTGGGACAGGCGGAGGACCCCCTTCCCCACTGAGGCTGCAAGCATGGGAGGAGCGTTGCAGCAGCATCCTCCACCTAGAGGGAATCCATGGGATCGGGGAGGCTGAGGCAGGAGTGAGCCCACCTGCAGATGCCGGTAAGTGCCCAAACATGAATGCCACATGTAAATATGCAATTGTGAGTACTGGGCCAAAGGACCCATTAACAACCCCCCCGCCCCCAGGCAGTGCATGTGTGGGCCAAAGGACCCATAAACAACCCCCCCCCAGGCAGTGCATGTGTGGGCCAAAGGACCCATAAACAACCCCCCCCCAGGCAGTGCATGTGTGGGCCAAAGGACCCATTAACAACCCCCCCCCAGTCAGTGCATGTGTGGGCCAAAGGACCCATAAACAATCCCCCCCCCCCGCCCCAGGCAGTGCATGTGTGGGCCAAAGGACCCATTAACAAACCCCCCCCCCAGGCAGTGCATGTGTGGGCCAAAGGACCCATCATGATCCGTATGGCAACCAATATCACAGAATGCATACACCAGCAATCAGATGCATGTGACTAACACTATTCAATGTACAATCTTAATGACGCATGTGATGCACCCATCTGCCACCACAACAACACTAATTGCATGCCCTTTGTGTCCCCACAGCCGTTTCAAGTGACAGTGATACTGCACAACAGGCCAGCCAATCTGCACCGGCAAGTACACAAGCCACCGCCACCACACAGGAGGATGCTGCCGGCAGTTCTGCACCTCTGGCCACATTAACAGCCACTACAGATGTGCCGCACACCACCACCACCGACATCCCCACCGTCTCCACACTGCCTGAGTCTAGACAGGTGCCACGGGAACCTATCATGGCCACCCAACACAACACCGAAGGCAGCAGCACTGCAGAGGGGGCGGCCTGCAGTGATAACAGTGCCCCGCAAGAGCACTCGGAAACGGGGCCACAGGGGGAGATGCCCACATTGGAAGACCTGGGCTCCTTCCATGAGCTGGAGTTCAGCCCCTCATCACTGGGGAGTCCCATGAGGTCGCCCACCCCATCCATGGCTGAACTGAATGCCCGCATGCAGCGGATGGAGGACCAGCAGGATACCCTCACCCAGCTGGTGGAGAGGCAGCTAGAGGAATCCAGGCTGCAGAGGGAGAGCTACAGCGCCTCAGTGCGTCGCCTGTCGAGGTCCATCGGATGCTTTGCGAGCACTATAGTAACCCTTGCACGCCATGTGCGGGAGGGCAACGACCACACCTCCAGGCTTGTAGAGACCATGTTGGTTGGCCAATAGGCAAATCTGGCACGGATGCCCTCAAACCAAGATTCTGCGCAATCAAACACAACCACCCCATCCAGCTCCACTACTGCCAGTCCAAGGAGGCGCTCGAGTAGGCTAACGGGTCCCTCGGGCAAGGTTGCACAGGCACAGAAGCGCACACGGAAGTGATGGCGTGTGTGGGGCAGTGCAGGACACATGTGGACTACACGGGTGTGAGGGGGTGGGCATGTTTGGGTGGTGGGGTAGGTAGTTTTGGGGGTTTGAACAATGGGGCCTGGGTGGGGGTGGGCACATTTGAGTGGTGGGGTAGGTAGTTTTGGGGATTTGAACAATGGGGCCTGGGTGGGGGTGGGCACGTTTGGGTGGTGGGTGGCGCCGGGTGTACAGCTTCCCTAACCAATGCACCTCCTTCCCTGTTGTTATTACATCAATACATCACCATTTCGAATCAAGACATACATGTGTGGACATTGATTATTTATTTTGCAGTGCAACTATTAATTCATTGTCGTCACCATGTTCGTGCATTTCTGTGAATGTGCTGTGACTCAAAAGTAAATGCGAATCAGGGCACCCCGTGCTCTCTGGCCATCATGTGGACCCCCAGGGGGAGGCGGTGCCATCCCATCCCCATCTCCATCCCCATCCCCATCTCCATCCCCATCCCCATCCCCATCTTCCTCATCTGCGTCTGGTGGCATTGGGACGTTCCTGCGCAGGCATATATTGTGCAGCATGGCACATACGAGCGTGATTTTACCCGTCTTCACTGGGCTGTACAGCAGTAATCCGCCAGATCTGCTCAGACATAGGAAACGGGCCTTCATCAGTCCAAATGTCCTCTCAATCATTCCACGTGTGCGGATATGTGCCCTATTGTATGCCTCTTCATGCCTGTTCCTTACGCCATGGATGATGACACCTGTCTCCGTACAGGTGTCATCATCCATGGCGTGAGTGCATATCTCGCATCACCTACATGGGATGTAGATGGGGGAACATGTCAGTGTTTGTGGCATCATGTCCTCATCTGCTGCTGTGCATTCTTGTATCATCATTCATTCATGCATATGTACCATGCAGTGTATGGAGGTATGTTTTGGGCATCACGATGTATGTCGCTAACTGGATATGGGCCTACACATTAACTTGCTTGTTTACTGTGCCCTGCGGGTGACATTTGATTGTATGCATGTCACGGTGCAGTGCTGTCCACACATGGCAGAGTGACTCCACTGTACGGAAGTAGTAAATACACGTCGTCTCATTTACACGCCGCTCGTGCCTTTTGAGGCAGTGTTTCAATTGAGGGTGGGTGTCTGCAGTGGCACAAGGTTCATGGGACAGTGACGGGATTGGCTGTGCCAGCGTCTGCACGGGCACATTGTGGTGCCCTGTCATGTCTTCCTTCATGATGTTTGGCATCCACTGTGTATTTGGTAGATGGAAGGGGGGTGATGCATGTGCGGTCACAGCGGCACACTCACAATGCTCATTGGCCTGGACACACACACACCACTTCGACAGGGTTGTAGCATCGTCAGCTGTACTCACCCAATAGCCATGTGCTTTGTCCGGGATAGCTTTCCATGTACCGTGGCAACGTGGAATTCCGCAGTACCATTGAGTCATGTGATGAGCCTGGGAAACGTGCGCAGCAGTGTGTAATCAGTTGCATGGCATCACAAACCATCTGGACATTCAAAGAGTGATACTGTTTCCTATTGCGGAACACCGCCTCAATTGCACGTGGTACTGTCAGCTCAACGTGGGTGCAGTCAACTGCGCCTATGCAATTTGGCATGCCTGCTATGGCATGGAAGGCCAACTTGGTGGCAATGACCTCGGGGAGGGTGCGGGGTAGGGCTATGTGTTCCGACAAATGGCGCAACAGGGCATCCAGTACCTGTACCAGGATTTTTGTGAATCAGGGTTGTGATATGCCGTGCAGCTCACCAACCGTGTGTTGATAGGTGCCAGTGCCAAGGAAATGCAGTACTGAGACAACCTTCAAGAGGGGGGGATGGCGGTGGGGGTGTCAATTTGGCTGCTGATGTTGTCCTCAATCATGGCGGTGATGTGCAGGATTGTTGCACGGTCCAGCCGGTATAGTGTGTGGATCTGTCCTTGGGTGAGGTTCCAGCGTGAGGCCCTGATGCGTGGTATTGCTGGCTGGCGGCGGGGTCGGTCTGGCTGGGCAATGGGGTTTGCCATAGCTGCAGGGTTGGCTGGTTGCCGCCTGCGCCTCCTCCGCCTATGCCTCCTCCTCTGCGCCATTACTGCCACCATGTGCAGTGCTGCCTGTTGGTTGAGTAGGCCCAGTCCCAGTGCTACTAGACCTGCTGCCTGCATGGTTCTGTGTTGTGTTGGGCTGGGTGTGGCCCTTTTGTAGGCTCCCAGTGGCCTGCTAGGTCCAGCTGGGCTGATTTGGTGCACCTGTGCCCTGATTAAGTTCAGCAGGCAGTGTATAACGCCATGTTCGCGGTGGCGGCGGTTCTGCCACCGTGATCACGGTATTTACGCCATTTCCGTGTCCGCGCTAATTGTGATGCTCACGGTGTTTCGTGTTGATGGTAACGAAGGGGTTTCCGTGCAGACGGATTTAACGGGACCCCTATTTCTGCGGTGGCGGTTGACGGTGGTGCTATTACCGGGGGCCGCAGGTCATGATTGGGCGGACATGGAAACGGTACCGGTATGGTTTTACCGGCAGTGTTAATTCCGGACCGGAGTACTTGTAATGAGGCCCATAGACTCATGATTCGTTTTTGTAAATATGTATTTCTCTACTAGGTATCAGATCGATATATAACCAACATCTAGAAGATCTAACCAGCTATTAGATCCCGCAGAATTTGGTCTAGTCACTATTGGCACTTTAAGAACACAGGTCAGTTTTGTATTTTTGAATTATTTAACAGCTATTGTTGAAACCCAATAGACACTCCTAAACTGAACACAAGCCCTATATTTTCTTATCTTTATTCTAAACTACAGGAGAATTAAAGCTCTTTTAGCCAAGACCTACACAGGAGCACCTAAATTGCATTAGTACAAAGGGTAATTCTGTTGAACCATTGATAAACAACTATTTGCAAACAATAAGAGTGCACCTCTACATTTCATGTCTGCCATTTTTATGTTCCCTCATTACGATCATTCAATTTATTGCCTCTTGTTTAATCCCACTGCAGAGCAATATTCTGTACCTATGCATTTGTCACCATTGTGCCTGTTTAATCAATCATTCATGTGAGTACTTGTACAACTGCTTAACTGCTGAGAGCTCAGGGCTACTGCAATCTTCTGGTATAACTCAAGACAGTTAATTAGAGGTGAATTTCAACCCCCACATGTGGCCTGAGCTGTAATTAGATAATAGGTTTCGTCATCATCATACGCTTTCTTACTGAAAAATGTCCATCAGAGCCAAGTAGAACAACACCAAATATCATCATACAGAAACTGTAAATTTAAAAATAGTAACATCACCAAAAATATATAAAATAGCTTCATCCCAATTTAAAAATCAGGCAATATAACAACATATCATAAAATAATTTTACATGATCTAACTAACATACATTATATTACAAAATAAATATTGATTACATTTCCGTATAATCAAATAAAACTATTTAAGATGTTTTAATCGCTCGCCTAACCCCTACTCAAGTATGTGGCACCATCAAAAAACACATTCTCCTTTGAAGTTGATCGGAAATGTATCTCCCCATTGACAGTTACAATCCCTCTACTCTTAAATATTCATAAAAGCCAACATAATTGTATATCCCTAAATGTGGGATACAATGAAAAATGTGAAGTTAATCCTCATTAATGCAAGACACACAGAGCATTTTGCAGTAGTTAGTGGGCTCCAAAGTACAGGAAAACTGGCTTCATGCAAAATCCCTAAAAGGAATTTTAAATATATGTTTTTGGTAAATAACTGCTCATTCTGGTCTAAGTATTGGCCATGGCCTATTTTCTGCTTATATGTGATGTATTGTTCCATATAAGGATTACCCTTGGACTTCCTGTGGACTCCCTAAGGGTATATGTCTGCAGGAGCCTAGTCACAAATGCATGTTTAATATTGAAGAAAAAATCAATGGCTTCTGCTCTATTCAATTGGTGATGTAGTTTTTGTAAGAAATGTCACATTAGCGGGCAAGGCTAAGACCGCATTCCGCTGAAGTATGTGCAACATTGCTATTCTATACTTTAGCAAAACAAAAGAGGTGATGACTGCAAGGTTTGGCGTTCATCTCAACTTTATTAAGGTCTTTCCCCTCTTTCATTCGGGAGCACCTTCTCTACGTAGGGCCAATTCTCTCTTCTCCACTTGATTCACGATTCACCGCCTATTGTAATTCCTATATGCACGCTTCACTCCGTCCTCTATATTCTGTAGTCGCTTAGCGTTTGTACTTACCCTGTAGCTGAGCCTCTGCCTTCTGAGTCATTGATTGCATAATTGCACATGTACTTACCCTGTAGCTGAACTTCTGCCTTCTGAGTCATTGATTGCATAATTGCACATGTACTTACCCTGTAGCTGAGCTTCTGCCTTCTGAGTCATTGATTGCATAATTGCACATGTACTTACCTCGTAGCTGAACTTCTGCCTTCTGAGTCATTGATTGCATAATTGCACATGTACTTACCCTGTAGCTGAGCTTCTGCCTTCTGAGTCATTGATTGCATAATTGCACATGTACTTACCCTGTAGCTGAACTTCTGCCTTCTGAGTCATTGATTGCATAATTGCACATGTACTTACCCTGTAGCTGAGCTTCTGCCTTCTGAGTCATTGATTGCATAATTGCACATGTACTTACCTCGTAGCTGAACTTCTGCCTTCTGAGTCATTGATTGCATAATTGCACATGTAGTTACCCTGTAGCTGAGCTTCTGCCTTCTGAGTCATTGATTGCATAATTGCACATGTACTTACCCTGTAGCTGAGCTTCTGCCTTCTGAGTCATTGATTGCACAATCTTACATGCACTTACCTAACAAGCTGTACTTGGACTGCCACTTCTTGGCCGATTCTACCTCCGCCTAGCCTACAACTCCTCCACGTCCACCCCAGTGTGCACTTTCACTACCGCACCGACGGAGGGTTCTTCATTGCCATAACCCTCTACCCCTCCACTCCTCCCAGCACCGTTATGACCGACCCTCATCACCCTACTTTTCACCATACTGCAATGCCCCTGAGTAACCCATACCTCAATGACCCTGCCCTCTGGCTACATCACTTTGCCACTAAACCCATTCCCAACCAACCTTGCACACTCCAAGTCAGGAATCTTAGACTTGGATCCAGACTTCCTCGTGCCCACTGCACTCAGCACACTCACGTCACCACTACCTCACAGAGGTCACCGTCATCCCACAGCTCTATCGCTGCCAAAGAACTCAAGGGTGCCCTCATTAACGCCAGATCTATTACGGCCCACGCACTGGACATCTCTGACCTCATCACCACTCATAACCTCGATTTTGTGGCCATCACCGAAACATGGTTACACGCAGCCTCCGGCCCACTTCTCTCCCTCGCTATCCCCAACGGTTACTCTATCCTCAGAGCTGACCGACAATCAACATCCAAAGGAGGTGGAGTCGCATTCATACATAGAAATAACATCACACTTAGAATCATCCCCAACACAGAGCTCAGCTGTGCAGAATCCCTCTCCGTGAAACTCACCTTATCTCCAACCAACACTGCTACCCTCCACCTCATCTATAGACCCCCAGGACCACTCAGCTCCTTCATAGATGAGATCACAGCCATTCTGACTGTCAATACGAAACCCAACTCTCAGGTACTGCTTCTAGGTGACTTCAACCTTGGTTTACATGACACTAAGGATCACTTGGCCTCTGAACTCGCTATCACATTAGCTAACTTAGGACTCCAACAGCGCATTGACAAACCTACCCATATCAAAGGTAGAACGCTTGATTGGATCTATGATCTCAACTGCAATACTACCATAAGTTCCAACCACGCTTGTGCCTGGTCCGACCACCACATCATCATTTTCCACCTTCCAGCGACCAACCCTCTTACCACTCCCACGATAGCTCCAGCCATTCCCACAAGGAACAAAAAAGACATCACCAGGGATAGACTTCTCCCACTCATCCTTCCTTTATTGAACAAATGTGTGTCACAACACAACGACCCTACAGTCTTAGTAGACATCTTCAATCAAACACTTCTCAAAGCCATTGATAATATAGCTCCGCTTAAATTACGGAAAGCTAAACAACAAGCCCATTTGAATTCCTGGTTCACCCCGCAGTTACGAGCCTTACGCAAAGAAAAACGCAAGGCTGAATCACTCTGGATAGCCACCCTTGCGACCCCAACAAAGAACGCCTCATCATCTCCACACATAACTGCAAGGAAGCAATCCTACAGGCAAAAAAGGAGACTTACAACCAACGTATCACACAAGCAGAATCCAACACTAAGGAGCTGTTTAAAATCCTTAAAGAATTGGAAGCCCCCTCCCCCATCCCTGATACCTGCACTAAAGACAGCCAATGGTGCAATAACATCCAAAACGCTCTCCTCAACAAAATCACCACCCTGCAATCAAAAATTAACGCCAAACAAACTACTCTACTCACCAACCCCCCCATTAAACCCCCCACTACGCCAACGGCCTCCTTTACTCATACCCCTTTCAGCTTCACCCCTCTCACCATCCTCGAGGTCGAAAACATCATTCGCAACCTAAAACCCTCGAACTGCCAAGGTGACTCCTGCCCAGCACCTATCATTAAGGAAGCGGCACAGGACCTTGCTCCTTTTATAACCACCTTCATCAACTCTTCATTCCTAACAGGAACGGTACCCAACAATTTAAAAGACGCTTGGGTTATCCCTCTCCTAAAAAAACGAATCTGGACCCTGAAATACCAACTAACTACAGACCTATTACCACTGTACCTTTCTTACTTAAAATACTTGACAGAGCAGCATACCTGCAGATTCAGAACTACCTAGAAACTAATAACCTCCTCGGCTCAAGACAATCTGGCTTCAGACCCAAACATGGGACCGAAACAGCTCTTCTTGACCTCAAAACTCAAATTGAGGACCTTAAAGACAACGGTAAACTGGCCCTTCTTCTACTACTGGACTTATCCGCCGCTTTCGACTTGGTCAACCACCAAATACTATGTCGGCACCTAAAGTCCGCTGCTCACTTCTCTGACAATGCATCCAACTGGATCAGGTCATTCCTCGACAACAGGCACATGAGAGTTTTCTCACCTACCGCATCGGCCGACCCTACACCAGTCCCGTGTGGAGTCCCGCAAGGGTCCTGTGTCTCCCCTACTCTCTATAATGTCTTCACCAAACCACTATTTGATGTGCTTGACTATCTGGGCGTCACCTACACGAACTATGCCGATGACACCCAGATACTCATACCTATTACTGGTGACTACATTGTTGACTCCAAAGCCCTTAATGACATTTACCTTGTCATTCAAGCTTGGATGGCCCAGCCCGAGTTGTGCCTCAATGATGACAAGACTGAGCTTCTCATCCTAGGCACGCAACAGAGACTTAACAAACTAAGTCCCCTCTTCGGCTCCTTTAACATTGACGGCAATCTAATTAAAGTATCTAAAGACACCAAAACTTTGGGTATTTACCTGGATGCCTCCTTGAATCTCACCCGACAAACCAATGCAGTGGCTGCTGCATCTGCCTACACCTGCAAATTGATCTCAGCCTGTCGCCCATTCCTTACCGCCCAGAATTGCATCACCTTGGCCAGGACCCTGGTCATGTCTAAACTGGACTATTGTAATGCATTGTACCAAGGCACTAACCAGAGTAACCTTAACAAATTACAGACTACCCAGAACAACGCCATTAGAGCGGCTCTCAATATCCCCCGATCTGCCCACATCTCAGAAACCAGAAAGAACCTCAACTGGCTCTCAGTCGCCCAAAGGATTTCACTGAAAGCACTCACCCTTACATACAAATGTGTTAATCACCAGGCCCCCTCATATCTAGCCTCTCGATTCACTCAACATATTCCAACGCGAGTACTCAGATCCGCACAGTCCCACGGTCTCGAAATCCCCAGATTCAAGCTTCATACAGCTGGGGGTGCAAGCTTCCCTGTCCTGGCAGCCAAGCTTTGGAACACTGTACCACTCACCATCAGATCCTTACCATCATTTAACCTATTCAAACACAAAGCCAAGCTTTGGTTAGTTACTTCTCACTAATAACTGCCCTCTGGCCCTGACGGGCTAGCTGCGACTTAGCTTTGCTTTCCCCCGGCACCTTTGTGCCGCTTTTGCCCTGTTTTGTAACGTCAACTGTATTTGGTAACGTCAATTGTAAAATCTGTATATCTTATATATTGTATATATTGTATATGTTGTTCGCAATCTGTTGATACCAATGTGATGATATGTTTTACATGTAACCTTCTGCCAAGATATGCGCCCGGTTGCCTCAGGGCCTGGTTTTGCGCTATATAAATAAATAAACAAACAAACCTTTAGCATTGCTCTGGGCAACCCTCCAGACCATCATTCTTCACCTGCCAAACCATTACATACGGGGAAAGACCATGTGCAAATCAGGCTTGGTCCCACCCCAAAAGGGGAAGTCCAGCCCAAACTGCTAGGTGACATCCCTTCTGCATGAGACCACAGCATCCCCAGACATGTTTCAGCCTCATTGAGCCTTATCATTGAGGAGTAGCTTGGCTCTCTAGGCCCAGCAGGCACGGGACCCACCCTTCCCATTCAGGGTGATTAAAGCAAAACAAAAGGGGTAATGGCTAGAAGGTATGCCCAGACCTGGGTCCCTGTGCCTGCTGATTGTCTCTATGTCACTCCCATTTCCCATAGAATTGCCCTATTGCACATTTTAGTGGAACCCGACTAGCCCTATTTCTCTTTCCTTGCTCCCCGATCTTTCCCCATAGCTCACATAATTTCCCAATGTCACTCTCATTGCCCCAGAACTGCCTTTGTCAAGTTTCGATGTTAGTCCTAAAGTTGTAATTAAAAATGACAATACCAATTGTGAGACCTCAAATATTGACTCCCTACATTTTTCAAACCAGGTCGACATTTTCTCAAGAAATTCACATTTTTCTCAACTAGAGGGCAGCGCAGTTAAACAGAGAGATGGCAGTACATTTCAAAGTATAAATAATTATAGTGATACAAATAACTGTTCAGCATACTAGCGAGTAACATAATAAAAATGATAAAAATGCTCAAACTCATTTTATTTTTAAACTACTGATAAAAATGTTAACAGTATTAATGTCATAAAAATAATAGCCCAGTAGTGCTTTTACCTTATAATGTAATACATTGGTGTCTTTAAGATTTAAAAACAGCAATGGCTATATAATAATAACAGTGCGTTTTTATAATTTTGTAATTAGGACCTACTCACCGGCAAATAACATGCTCCCTTGATTTGACCTATGTCCCTCTCCTTGCTCGTTAACCCTTTCTTTGTGCCTTGGCACTGTGATTTGCCCATAACTGCTACCATTCACTCAAAATGTGCCCATGTCCCGCACATTGCCCCTATATTCCATCCGGGTACTCCACCAACTTATTCAAACACACTTGGTGCGGGTGCTACCTGTTCACTAGGTACCCTTCAACCCATTAAAAAGAAACACCCTTTATTTAAAAAAAATGAACTTACTTTTAGAGTTCGGGTTTCTCCCTTACAAATCTCATATCCACCTACACAACAACTCAACATGCCGCACCACCCCTTCTCTTCCCCAGAGACCCTGACAACCAGCCCCAGTAGGTGACAAAATCCTCCATACTCCAACCCACAGCCTCTGAGAAAGAGGAGGGGTGGTGGCAGTGTCTCAAGGTGTTGTGTAGGCGGATATGAGATTTGCAAGTCACAAGTTACTGTCGCATGGTCAGTGGTACAATCAACCAATTCTAGGAGACAGCATGAGGGCACCATAGTAGAGGAGCACGAGGACACCCGGCTATCCATAAAACATTAACTCTGCCCTATTAAAACAGAGGCTTTTGATGAATAGCGTGAACTTAATCACTTATAGGGACTCCCAACTGTTGAGGCGGTCCCAAAACGTTCCAAACAGACCCCGAGGAACTGGAGTCAATTCAAACAAGACTCAATGTCAGAGCAGACAAAATGCAAGACAAAACCTAGCTTTATTATCGTTCAAATAAAACCAGGACAACATACACACATTCAAATCGTGTGACTCTCAGTATGTTAATAAGGAACAATCCTTTAAATACTACTAACGCGTCATCTATGATGTCATAACATCATCACAGTTTGATAAACCTATAGGGATCAGGGATTGTTTAGTGGGTTTGTCTACATATAGATTAGATAGGGCTTACACATTTAATTGGGTTGGCACATATCTGATGGTTTTCTCCTGGAACCACCCCTATATTGATAAAAGTAAGAATACATAATTTCTACAGTAAATAATTGCTTAGCCTAATATTTGATGGGTGGCATGATACTAAGGATGTTGATAGGTTGCCTTATTGCTAAGCAACCTCGGACACTTTACAGATTGTCAAGATATGAACCAGACGGAGAGTATGGGGAGAGAGGCCCATGGACTGTCCTTTGTTCAATTAAAGAAGTTACCATCCCTCATTCTCAGCCCATAAAACCGTAAAATCTCTTTGCACTTGAACTTGTAGGGCAGCTCATGTCTGTGTGTGCTTCTAGGGAGTATTGTAGGTGTTCTATCTATCTTGGTATCTACTGAATATTCAGTGTTCTCCAATTGTAGGTCACGTATTAGAAGACAGTGTATGAAATGGAATTACCTGGCTAACAAAGACTGGTTGTATTCTTATAACATTTTAATTAATCTGGGAGTATCCTGCTTGCATCGTGAGAACTGCTATCTCATGCCTTCATCCCGCCGTTCCCATCCTCACCTTAAACTTGGCACTAATTGTCAGCTACTGGCTGACTTAGCTCTACATGGCTCTGTGTTTCTGATTTAGTGTTTTGAGTATTCCTGATGCACTTGCTAATTTTAAAAACATTTTGCGGCTTTCATTTGTAAGAAGATGGTTGCCCAATTATTGTCTTGTTTCTATGTTAGTAAGCTATATTCGTACATTGTTCTTGTTGCATTAAAGTTATACATTAGCTATGTTAGCGTTCTTCATGTCTTATGGATGCTATGATAATATTCTTCATGTATAAATACATATATTCCCTAGTGTAGGTGTTCTTCATTTGGAGAGCATATTTGCTTGGTGTCTAATGCATGCGCATGTTACTGTTGCAACGTTAGCTTAACTGCTTTTGCCATCTTCAGCTTAAATTGTCTTCACATCCTGCTGTACTTACTTGTGATAAGGGTGGTATGGTTGTCTCAGTGAGTAACGTTTCTCACCTCTGTGGTATTGGGCTGGGGAGAGGGGCAGAATCAATGGATGACACATTCTGCCTTCCAACATTCCCCCCTCTGGTTGTCACGATCCATGCCCCTGACGCCCACAGGTATAACAGCACTTTGGCAGCAGTGGGGCTAAATCCCTTCACACTGGCCCCAAGGGCCTGAAAACTCCATCAGAAACATACATGGAGTCAGTCCTGGTGCCTTTGGCGCCAGGCTCATTGTCAGGAATAAAGCAATACCAGTTTTGGACCTTAATGCAACATGGAGGCCTATTACACAGCTCAGTTCTTTAGAACCAAGCCATGCGGTCTAGTGTTTTGGGTGTGGCTGGGCCTGGAACTACCTGGCCTGGAACTACTTTTCCTGGGCTATTTAAACCACACCCAAACAGCAGAACACGCCTCACGTTATTCTGTACTCCTGCAGCGTAACGCTCTCCGTGTCCAGCTCCTGCTCATCTGCTTCTCCGGCGGCCCACTCATGAAGTCATAGATCTGGATTCCATTAATAACCGGGAAGAACAAGAACAGCATTAGCGAGCAAGAACACTTACCTGTGAAGTAACCGGTCTTGAATCCATCCTGCGCTTCGCTTACCTCGCCCATCTCCGGAGTTCGCCGCAACCTGCAAAGGTAAAGAAACAAGGACAGCATTAATAACAATTCTTACCTGGGCAAGCAGCGAGTCCTCGCAGCACCCTGCGCTTCTCTTACCTCGCCCATCTCCGGGTTTCACTGCAACCTGCAAAGGAGAAGAAACAAGGTCAGCATTAACAAAGCACTTACCTTGGCAAGCAGCGCTTCGATCGCTCATCACTCTGGAACATCACCGCAACCTGTGCAAAGAAGGGAAGAGAACACAGGTTAGCAATTAACACCAATAAACAGCGCAGCGTTCCGCGCATCAATAACTCACTGTGGTCTTCACCATCGGCGCAGCAACTCCGAGATCGCAACCATCCCTGTGAAAACAAAAAGTGACATTGTTAGGGAACAGCGTAGTAGAGCAATACACCAAGAAGACAGAGAAAACAGATGGAAAGAAAGAGACAGAATAAAGACGGAAAAGACATTATAACTCACCTGGAAGACAGCAAGCAGAGTCGGAGTCACAGCCGGACTGGACCCGACATAAGGGCACACAGACCAGTGAAGCAACTAGGTCCACGGAGCGCCCGCAGCAACCATGCATCCCTGCACAGAGACGCAGGACGGAGAGTTCAATGCACAAAAACCTAAGGGGAGCAATAACCCCAAGGAAGGGGATTTAGACCAGAGGGAGGTGGGAGTCCACATATTACCGAACCAGTATCTTAACCCTCCATTCTCCTGTTATAGGTGCTACCCAATATCTGGCACATAACCAAGCAGAGAAGGATCCGGGATAGCGCTTAGACCTCCATCTAGTATCATGTGGCACCCCCGTGGATACCAGGTGAGCGTAACACAGGTTGAGTTCTCAACCACACTCTTCCTTCTGCTCTCACCCATATAGGGCTCTTTGAGTATCCATAATTAAGTCACCCCCCTCAATCTGCCTCAATGTCTCACATGTTCATCTGGACTCCAGGGCAAGTAGCAGCACTCCCCATTGGGATCACAATACATCCAGTGCTTGGTGTAAATGTGAGGGTCTGAAGGATATATACATTTTGACCCGTGAGGGGCAAAAGGGCTTTCAATTGTTTGAGTACAGGGGAAGTCATCCATTTGTGTATACTCATATTATTGAGTATCTAGGTTTATCACTATTTTCATTCCTACTGCCTTTTTGGCAGTCTCCTTGCATTAGATTATTGTAGTCCTTAGAACAAAGAATTCTTATAGTACTAGTAACAGTATGGCTACTAGTATTTTTAATGCGTTATCCAACCAGGTGGGTATCCATGAGAATAGGTCGTTAAACTAGTCATCATCTACAATGTCTTCCACCTCTTCCACCATTTGTGTGTGCATTTCTGTCAAGGTGGCTATGGCCTCTGTGAGGGTATGTATGTGCATCAAGAAGGGTCAATTGTTGCGCACACGCCCCCTCCACTGCTGTTATCAGAATGAGGACATATGTACTTTGGAGAGCCATGATCCTTATTGCTCTCAACTCTTCACTTATGGGTTCAAAGCCTTTTACAGTTGTATTTATGTTCTGCAACAGTTCCCATCGGGTGATTTGCAACCATTTGGCATTTGTATTTGCCTGCAACCTGGGAGTAGAGAGGGATATAAAGAACATTTCAGTTCCACTAAACAATTCATGCTCATCCGGTATGTTGTCATACACCTTTGTTATCTTTGTTGAGTTATAGTTATTCCTTTTCATGCATTTAAGGGATAGTGACCTCTTATTTCTTAAGTGTGCTCTCATTCGGGGGAAAATCACCAATCTGCATTTCATCTAGCCTACATTTCAGCCCCAAGGTATTTCTTTAGCTTGTGCATCGTTACACTGCAGTATTTTGTGATCTTCTATTCTAATCCCTCCCCCATTCATGTCTACTGGTATGTATTTCATCACCTTGTGTTGTGGTTTAGAATTGATCATCATGTTCTTGTTTGCTTTATAAAAGTATCCTCCCATGGAGAATCTGCGTTTGTTACCCACTGTATGGTAGATGTCTGACCATAGAATTGTCCTCGGGTCATACATAGCGCAAGGTGGGTTAGGCAATGTGCTATTTGCAGGTACCTCTGTTGCTATGAACATTCTGGGGGCACTCATGGCATATGGGATGAGGGAACAGACAAAACAACTTTCATCAGGCATCTCTCTCCCCACTTGGCTCATGTGTTTGTACCACAGGTTATTGGTGGCATGGACAGAATCATCAATATACTTGCTCAATTCTCTTGAGCCATCATGCACACTTCTTTTCAATCTTTTAAGTTGTGTGCTCACTTCACAGAATTTTTCTAGTGTAATGTTATTTCCTTTGTCATTGTCACAGTAGTTATGCTGATGTTTACTGGCCTAGCTATATTAATAATGACTAAACTAAAGACCACAAAATACAGGAAATGTTGCTATATTCATGATAGTTAAAGGTGCTTACTTTTTGCAGATAACTATGGGCATAATTTTCCCTATTTGCTAATAGAGAATAACTGATCTCATTTAATAAATACATTGTTCTACCAGAGGAAATGTATATTCCTTTCCTTTGAAGTGATAAGCGCTTGTATGAAAACTTCAGTTAAGTGTGTAAGAATATTGCTTTCTGAAATGATATGTGCTTTTCGTTTTCAAACAATAGATCTGTTTGCACATTGTACCAAGCTCCTAAAAAGGAATACGTTTTCAAGAGAAATGAAAGGACCAGAAAAACTAAAGTACATGTTCATGTTTTGACAAATGTTAGATGGGAAATGTTCTTGTGGTGGACATTTAGTTATGTGGCTCTTATTCTTGCTATTGCTCCTGTTGCTGATTCACTCTGGTCATTGCCTGCATCTGTGGTTAGCAAACCTATTCCTCACAGTTGGGTTCAGTATTTGCAGGCAGAGGGTCTCACCTCTATACAGTTTGACATTGTTGAGATAAATCCATGCGCGCCTTCCTTTCAACCTACAGATAGAGTGACAGCTTCTACGATATAAGGTCCTTGCAAACATGGCTTCTGCCACTTCCGAACAAAATTACGGCACAACATTTTATTGCAGAGGTAGAGTAAAAGAGGTTTCAACACATTTTCCGGGTCAGTTTGTTCATCGTTTTCATCTGTGTTTTTCGAACACTCCTGCCACATTCTGAGTGTCAATGCGAGACTGTGTGGGAGGAGCAATGGGAGTATGAATTCTGTGTCCTGTCACCAGCTCATATGGAGTCAGGTGATGGTCAGAGCCTGGCTGATTACGAAAGGCTAATAGGGCAAGAGGAAGGCAATGTAACCAACTCCTTTTCAAAGTCTCTTTTAGCTTGGCAATTTGTTATTTTAAGAAGCCATTGAGGTGCTCACAAATGCTGTTTGCTTGTGGGTGATAGGCAGATGAGAATTTGTGCCATATCCCCAAGAGGATAGTGACGTGCTCAAACACCTCATTTACAAAGTACGGTCCTTTGTCAGAACGTAGCACCTCGCACACTCCCCACCTTGGAAATACCTCACGTACAAAGAACTTTGCTGCACATGTGGCATCTGGATGTGTGCATGGACCTGCCTCAGTCATCTGGAAATGGGGCATATGACTACTATCATGTACTTCTAGCTGTTTGAAATTTGCAGATAGTCCACATAGTCGATAAGCACATGCTGCAATGGTTCTGTAGGATGGGGTATTGCTCCTTGCACCATTCGCAAGGTATGCCAGCAGTACATTTCTGACAAATCAAGCTGTTAATAACAAAGCTAGAAAAGCGCTCATTCAAGTTAGGGACAAACCATTCCTCTGAAATCAGTACTGCAAGACATTCTCTTGTTATGTTGTTGGGTAGTATAGTTGTTCCAATGCTACTGTAAGTAGCCATAGTGGCATAACATGTTTCCCAATGCTGTCCTGCTGCCACCTTGCATCTGTAGGGGACAATGAGCACCCCCTCCTTGTCCATATCTCCTGTTCTTCTGGTGGTGGCCTCCACTGTGACTCAATAATTTGTGCTATGGGTAGCTCATTAAAGTACTTGTGAGGGTCTAGAAGTAATAGATGGACGCAAGGGTGGCATATTGCTAGGCAAATACTTGTATCATAAAGTAAAATGGGGGGAGTTGGAGGAAAGGCTAACTAGCCCTATCTCTAAGAGGTGTTTCCCTACCTCAACAAAACTAGCCAATGAAACTGTCTGTGTTAGAATATCCAAGGTAACGTTTGCCATCCTGTGTCCAAAGCCTACCATGTCCCTCACAAGCTAAACTAGGTATAATGCGCAAGGGGGAAATGTCTCTTCACTGCCGACCTGCAGCCTGATATAAGTTCCAAACAGTGTAGAAAATTAAACAAAGATTCCACAAGACTCAAAGGGTGTTTCACTTTACCCAGAGTCTTTACAGCACATGAAAACAAGTAAAGGTTCCACAAAGATCCAAGGGTTTGGGTCCCTTTGTTCAGGGTCTTTCAACTGTATGTGTGTCTCTATTAATCTGCCTTGTGTGGAGAGGACTCCTGACCCTTCCTTAGCACCTCTACCTTGGTTTACACTCCTACCAAGGAGGGTACTCATTCTTCTCTTTCACCCACAGCCTTAGGTTTCTAACCTGCCAAGATCTTTGGGTGTCACTTGAATATGCAAACTTCATATTCATGCTTTGGGGTATTTGCCCTCCTTGCGGGTCCCAGATCCCATTCACATGATTATGTTTCCAACTTTCTTCTCTCAACCACAACCTTGATTCACTCTTCTGCCAAGGTATACCCTTCTTACATCCACAACGCTTCTGTTCCCTTTTGTGATGCACAGGGGTTTGTTCCCCCAGTATGGGTCCCAGACCCCCTTCGGTTGTATGTTTTCACAATTCTCTTTCTCTGTAACCCACAGCCTTGGTTTACTCTCCTGCCAAGGCCTGTGGATGTAAGTGCTTAAATAGGCAAAGTTCATATTTTCTGTCATTCGCTGTTTACTTTACTTCATGTGGTTATTCACCCACTTTAATGTCTCATGTTCTCATGTCTCTTGCCCCTCGCCTCTTGATCCCTCTGTGTCTTCCCAACCTTGGGATCAGCCACCCTGTTACCTGTAGGGTCTGGGCTGTCCCTCTCTGGTTACTCGTGGGTCTCCCTGTTAGACCAGAAACGTAACCCTATAGTCAAATGATATGTATAGTATGTTGGCCTGAAACCAATCACATCATGTGACAAACATCGCAACAAAAGAATCGTCAATGTAACCAAAGGGCATCCATTTTGTATAATGTCGGCCATTTTGCTTTTTTCCTTTCTGTCAAAACGCTTTGCAAATATATTCTATGCTTCGAACTCACACACAGTGCGAGGCCACGGCCTGAATGCTGAAATACTAGCACAGACAGGAATGTCAAACTGTGCAGAAATACATTGTTTTTCTCTCTCACTAAGTCCTTGAAGGTGAGCAGAAGCCGCATCTAATCAGCAGACCAGGTGCCGGGTTGTCTTGCCAACGCTGTAGTAAAAGGCAGTTAAAACATGAATTCTATTCTTATAGCGGTGCTCCTTCGCGTAGAATGGTATTTTCTGCTTCAGGACTATCTGACCCTTAGCTCATGACCCAAGTCATACAGATAACGTAGTAAGGAATGTTTCCCTGCTAAGAACACAATATCCTTGCTGAGCCAGAAGCTCCATGTTCCCCATAACAGAAAGCTGTCTCTGCTGCCTTTGCTTAAATAACTATGTTTAGGCTGAATGAAGACTTGTCATAACGTGTCATAATTGTCATAATTGTATAATTGTCAATCACTGAACCCTAGCCTGAATGACTTGTATGTGGGTGGATCAAATTGCCTTCACAAAGATTATGTCTAATGTATATATATATTGCTGCTTGAGCGGTGCTCGCTCTCTATCGCATCTCACAGTGTTTGGGAACACAAGTCGGCCGAATGAGAATACTTTGAAATTAACCAGACTTGTTTGGAAAACGAAACTCGTGTCTGAGGTGTCAGTTTAGTATATGGTTATTGTGCCTTAGTTTCCATAGGCGCTCTTTATGGCCTAGTAAATATGGCGCCCGAATAAGGATCCTCCCACTAATGCTCCATCGTATACGTTGAAGGTGAAAATGGCAAAAACGAGTCGAGGACGAAGCCGTCGAGCTGGGATCGGAAGGTGTTCGGGGCACCCCTGCAGAAGTGATGAGAGACTCCTCCACAGATCTGTACACAGCTGATCCCTGATCGATGAGCAGCGCCCAGAGAGCATCAAGGCCAGGGTCCTGGAACGAGGCAGATTGAGGCAGACACGCAGTCATGACGATTCTTGGTTGCATCTGTATATGAGCAAATTGCGTCCTGAGTGACAAATTGGTTGATCAGGTGAGTTGTGCCTCGATTCTTAAACGTCCTGATATTGGTTGAGTGTTGCTCCTGCAGGATCAAACACCCAGGGTAAGAAAAGGGTAAGAATTAACTATGCCTGGGAAATTGTCTTCCTGTTTAAGGAGTTTTTTTCACTGTGGTAGACAATCTTTGGAAACTGGCCAGGTCGCTCCACCCGAAGGGTCGCCGGCACATGAAATGTACATAAAGTAAGGTATAGGGGCAATAGTGTTTAATGCGATTTGGCATAGGCAGACCAGACGTGTATCAGACCTTCAGTGGCTTAATAATGGGAGCTTTGAATTAGCACGTATAGAACACCTAGAATCAGTATTGCTACGCAAGAAGGCCCGACCAGCAGCATTCGACGTTGTAAGAGATTGGAGGAAGGCAGCTATTCTCCTATTGAGAAGTAGGGATAAACACGCACGCAGACATAAAACGAATGTAGAGAAGGCGCAGGAGCATGACCAACATCAGCAGACAGAAGCCATTAGGAACATGGACAGGGCTTTCCAATTAGATGTACAGAAAGTATATCCTCAGCAAGACTTGCATACATCAGATGAACTAATAAACAAAATATTAAATGAGCGAAGAAATTAACATCAAAGTACTGACCCAGTTGCACCTCCTCCTTATGTACCTCCCATTCCCGTTATTCCATATGCACCTGCAGTAAGCAGTTCCTCTCCTCCTGTGCCTGTGGCATCATTTCCTCCACCGCCTTCAGAGCATGAGTTAGCCGCATTAGCAGGCAGTTCTACAGAGATGGGGCCTGCGCAAGGAAGCATTAGACAGACTCGTAGTAGGATTAGCAAAGAAAGGAAAGAAGAACTGAAAGAATGGGCCGAAACATATATTGATGATGGCAATGAAGTGGCTGTACAAATTACCATATCTGATCATAGAGGCCTTGGTGAAAACCAGGTATTGTTAGAATGCATGCGGAATTATCTTGTGAAAATGTGGAGTGATTTGACCGATACAGTGGTACCGCAAGAGTTGCGCAATTTGGTTGTTCTTTCGAATTTGTGAGATAATGCGACGAAAATACGACAACGCGTAGGACGAATTTTTGTGTTTAAGCGAGAACTTGATTGTTTGCATAAAGAGCTATTGAAAAAAGATAAACCGCATATGTCATATGTCCAGCAACAATTTTTACCACCGTTGAAACATGTTAGTGAAGAAATGCGGATTTGTATGCGAGATGCGCTTAGATGGATTACGGATGCCGCCATTTCCCCAATTGAAGTGCATGATTCGTTTAGTCAGTATACACCAGAAATGCAAGGAAAGCTATTACAGGTTATGGTAGAGTACCTACAAGATGAATGTATGAAGAATAAGATATGTTGTCCCGCTGATTTAATGACAATTCATAAAAGAGCATTTTCACCTGAAACTGGAAAGACTGTTTTTTCACTCGATTTAGCTTTGTTGCTTAATAGACGTAAGAATGTAGAATCTCCTAGTTTGCAATTACCCATGAGAGAAGTGCCTCCCACGTTTGTCTAGAAAGTAGATGTTGCTGCCTCTGGAGTACTCCAACGCGGACGATAGAAGCTCATTATATCGCACAGATTGTACATGTCCTTTTCTCGAGGCAAGAGGTAAATACTATAAAGCAGACGATCCCTGAAATTAGGGAGACCCCGTCAGGATTCTATAAGGAAATTGAATCTGTTTTGAATTCATCTGTATTTACATTGAGTGACATTGATTTATTGTTTCCCGTGATTCTTCCTGTAGACATATGGAAACAGGTTAGAAATATAAGTGACACGCCGATGTTAGGAGATACATGGGAGAATTTGACCAGAATTGATAGTGAGAGAAAGGCTGGAGAGAAGCCACCGCAGGTAATGTTGGCTTTACCATTGCGAATAGTAGATAAATTGAAAACTTTGGTGCCTGAGAAGAGAATAGTTTGGGTTAAATTGATTGCTTGTTTGCAGGGTAAAGAGGAAGGAGCGACGGATTATTTAAATCGATTTGAAGAAGTATTTGCAGATTTTAGTGGTCAAGATCTAAGCACTGAACCCGGGAAGAGAATGTTTGTTGATAAGTTTGTGCAAGGGTTATTACCGAAAATCCAAAGTTTAATAATGACATCTGAAAGTGCATGGCAAGCAAAAACACAAGGTGAAGTATTACACATGGCCCAGTATTATGAGAACAGAGTAAATTCGGAAAAGGATAAGGAACTGAGGGACAAAGGGAATTTGAAAACGAGAGTAGTGTTACAGCAAGTAGCGAACAATAATAGAAGTGGTGGGAACGCACCGTCCAGAGTCCAATTTGCATTAACGTCCAATATGCAAGGGTGTCCAATAGGGATTAATCAATGTGCCTATTGTAGACAAGAAGGCCATTGGCGAGCACAGTGCCTGCATATACAGAATAGAAATAGGACTTTTCCGATAAGACAGAATAGAGGTCGTCTGGGAATACAAGGACAGAATAGAAACCAAAGAGAGCCACAATTTCAGGATAACCAAGGTAATCAGAACCAGAACCAGAATCAGAATCAACAACAAAACAATACAAATAGTGGGAATGTTTTTGACAATCAGTCCAATGCATATTACTCTGGCGACTTTACATCTGACGATGTACTGTTCTACTAGGACAGCCCGAGACAGGGGTTGGACCCAGTATCTATTCCCGTAGACCAGAAAGGGCCCTACGTAGAAATGAATGTTGGGAATAGAGAGCACATTTTTTTAGTGGTTTAGTGGACACAAGTGCACAAAAATGTTCAATTGACCATCAGCGGGTTCCAGAAATACCACTGTCAGGGCATAAGTATGTCTCAGTAGGGTTCTCAGGTAGGCCAGTAATTAGTCCAGTGTCACAACCAGTACCTATAACACTAGGTCCCTTCACAGAGTCTTGCCCATTTCTTTTGACGAAAAATTGTGGCGAAAATTTGTTGGGATTAAATTTATTGAAGAAATTGAATGCAGTCATTTATTGTTCTCCTGATGGAGTGTATTTGACATCTCACAGCAAAAGACTCCTGTATCACAATTTGTATATAAGCCACTACTGACTGAATTGAGTAAAGTACCGGCTTGCATATGGGTAGTGAATGACAATGATGTTGGTTGTTTGAAAGTAGAGCCATTAAAGATTGTTTTGAAAGAAGGATTTACATTGCCGCGTATTCTGCAACATAAAATTTCGACTGAGGGAGAAAAGGCATTGAAATGCATTGTATCAGATTTGATTAAAAGAAACGTGATTGAAGAAACTTCTGGTAGTATTTGCAATAGTCCGATTCTTCCGGTTTACAAGAAAGGAGGTAATGATATACCGTACCGTTTTATAATTGATTTACGCGGAGTAAATAAAGTGGTTGATCCTCAATTTCCATTAGTGCTGGATGTGACTACAATTTTGACTATGATTCCAGCCTCTGCTTCATATTGTAGTGTAATTGATCTGAAAAATGCATTTTTTAGCATCCCAGTGCATCCAGATAGCAAATATTTGTTTGCTTTTACTTTAGGAGGATGTTCATTTACATTCACACGAATTCCGCAGGGATACACTGAAAGTCCAAGTATTTACAGTAGAGCTTGGAAGGAACAATTAGATATGCTAGAACTATCGGCAGGTTGCGTATTACTACAGTACATAGATGATTTGTTAATAGCAGCAGACACAGAAGAGATTTGTAAAGAAAGTACAGTTGCATTATTGACACATTTAGCAGCACATGGACACAGCTTTGCTGAAAAAATTCCAGTATTGTCAAAAGAAAGTGGCCTACTTGGGCTACCTCCTTTCGAAGGAGGGAAGGAGGTTGACACCAGAAAGAATAGAAAGCATCTCTGATATGCCTATTACAAATACGCAGAAAGAAGTCAGGACTTTAATTGGCATGGCTTCATATTGTAGGCAGTGGATCGCTAACTTTTCGATGATTGTGAAACCAATAGTGGCATTGGCAAGGAAAGATGTTACCTTACCTTTGCCATGGAACATGGAATGTCAAGAAGAATTTGACCTGTTCAAAGCTGCATTATGTTTGGCTCCAGTTTGTTTTGGGCACGCCAAATTACGACAAGAGTTTTAAGTTATTTGTGCATGAAAATAATGCATGTGCTTTGGCTGTTTTGACCCAGGAGCACGGGGGAAGAAACAGACCATGCGGTTACTTCTCTTCCCCGTTGGATCCGTTTGCATGTGCTTTGCCGCGTTGCTTGCGAGCTGTTGCTACAGCCGCTGCGTTAGTAAAACAAACCGAGGGAATGGTTTTAGGTCACGCTTTAACCATAATGGTACCTCACTCAGTGGACATTCTTTTAAATAGAACGCAGACACAACACCTTACATCAGCCAGATTAACAAGGTATGAGATAGCTCTATTTGCACCACATATCCAAATTAAAAGGTGTTGCGTATTAAATCTGGCCGAGTTAATGCCCCCTCCAAATGAAAAAGGGGGTGAAAAAAATTCCCCCATGATTGCTTAATGGTTACTGAAGAAGGGACAAAAGGAAGAATTGATCTATCCGACACCCCACAGAAAGAGCCAGATGGAGAACTGTTTTGTGACGGTTCCTGCTTTAAATTACCAGATGTCCCATCAACTGCTGCTTATGCCATCACTACACTGAAAAATATTATAGAAAGCAAAAGAATCCCCTAAAACTCAGCACAAGCTGCAGAAATAATAGCGTTGGCAAGAGCATGTGAAATCTCTGCAAATCTCAATGTAAACATATATACTGATAGTCAGTATGCCTTTGGGGTGGTACACAATTTTGGTTGATTATGGGCTGAAAGGGCTTTCCTGACATCACACGGAACCAAAATCCAACATGGCACTTTGATAGTGAAACTATTTTCAGCACTTTCACTATCCAAGCGATTAGCAATAATGAAATGTGAAGCACATAAAAAAGTAACATGTAATGTTGGAAAGGGAAACGCATTTGCAGACAAAATTGTGAAACAAACTCCCACTGATTTACACACAAAAATGTATGTTGGAAAATTAGAAGAAGTACCCTGTATGACAGAGAATGGAATTGCAACAGTTAAGGAAATGCAAGCAGAAGCTACTGTAGATGAAATAAAAAATTGGTCTGAGGGCCCAGCAGAATTAGATTCTGAAGGTTGTTGGGTGGACAAGAAAAATAACAGATGGATGTTGCCAAATGCCCATGTAATGGCATTGGTCACTATGGCCCACAGTCCAACACACATATGTGCTAGAAAAATGAGACAACACCTGGATTCCATATGGCAGAATCAACACATTAGAAGAACTGCTGAAAGATTGGTTCAAAATTGCATGACTTGTTTAAAACATAACATTGGAAAGGGAACAGCGACACTAGTAGGAAGTTTTGGCCCGCCGTCTATGCCATTTGAAGTCAGCCAAAACTATATGTATGTTCTTGTGATGGTTTGTGCCTTCAGTAAATGGGTAGAGGCCTATCCCCTGAAAGACTGTACAGCTATGTCCAGAGCTAAAGCCATGCTAAAGAAATACTTTCCCCGTTTCGTGTTGCCCCATGTCATATGGTCAGATAACGGCCTGCACTTTATTGCGGCCGTGATATTGAAAATCTGTGCAGATCTCCAGATTGATAAACGATTCCATTCGGCCAGACACCCGATGAGTGCTGGTTTAGTAGAACCCCAGAACGGTATCCTGACAAATAAACTTAGTAAAGTATGTGCGGGTAGCAATTTGAAATGGCCCGATGCATAACCGCTAGCCTTACTCTGCATGCGCACAACTGTACAGGCGAGGACTGGTCTCTCCCCTTATGATGTGGAGACCAGCGGATGTTTGGAATGCCCCTCGACCGAAACGGTTGACAGACATAGAGTACCCATTACTTATTGATTACTGTAAACAGTTAACTCAAAACTTGTGTTTGATTCATCAGCAGGTGCCGGAGGCTCTTCCTGTCAGATATACTGGCCCCAGGTCATTGTCGGCAGTCTGGGGACTGGATGCTTGTCAAAAGTTTTGAAAGATAATCTTCACTTGCACCGCGTTGGGTGGGACCCTTCCAGGTGCTACTGGATACGCAGACTGCAGTCCGAGTGAATGGACGCAAGCATTGGATCCACGCAACATACATGAAAAGAGTTCCGTTTCCTTTGCCACATGAGAAAGAGCTTGATGATCCTGACATCGAAAGAAAGACAGCTGCACTTGATCACAAAGATATCATCGCCAGTTCTCTGTCAGAAGTGCTTCCTAAGCCAGAGAAAGGGCCTGGGGAGATTGCAACAAAGATCGAAAGGCCAAAGGTGCCTCAACTTTGTTCGACTGCTGCCTCATCATCATCACGCAGTGCATCTCAAACTGGCACTGATCTTGCATCTGGAAATTAGAGTGCATTGTTCATCGACCATATTGTACCTGAAGCTGTGATGTACAATCTACGTTCACAAAATTGGAAATGATCAGATTTTGTTTCGCCTTTGTTCCTAGCACACGGATGACGCTGGGAACGGAGGCCTAGGGAAAAGGAGCATCTGAGCTGTATCAAGCTGTATCAAATTGAAAGCTCTGACCCACGGTTTCCCGGTGCTACCATTGAAAAGTGAAGGACCAATGCAACCTAGCACAGACAAGCGGGGGCATATGGTACCGTCACTATCAAATTGATACTTGCTCCTGCCTTTATGGAGCTCTGTGCAATTTTACATCAGCTTGTTGTCATCAATAAGCAGGCTAGCCTGGACAGGCCTGAACGTTTGTTGCTAACGTGTGTTGCTGTGGAGAACTTTCCCTGACAGACACTGAAAAACTTTTCCTGGGATAAACATTACAGACAATGCCTATATTTGCTCCTGCTCTCTCCTGCACTGATTCTGTTGATGATATAGAGATAGAGATTAAGCCGGCTGCAAGAAAGACTTGGTTTAGAAGGAATAATATGCTAATGATTATGATGCCGCTTTGCATTTTTTTTACACTAGTCCCAATATTCTGGTATCTAGAAACTGTGCATCCTTTGAACTCTCTATTGACTGCTACCAATGCTCCTACTATGAGCAGCCCAGTGCATTTGCTCTCTTATACTCTCCCCTCACAAGAAGTGAAACATAGAAAAGGGTATGACAATAATACATTGCTACTGATTATAAATATGACCCATGCTATTTTGAATAGGTCCAATTGTTGGGTCTGTTCCCATTTACCCCAGCACGGGGAACGAGGAATGGGTTGGTATGTACATCCTTTGCCACTTAATACCGCCTGTAACACATCATTAAGAGTGCCATTTATTTCGGAAATTGGAATGATAGTGTCACTGGTCAGTTTGATGGAACAAACATAAATGAATTTGAAAGATTGGTATTGGAACCGTTGGGTTGTTCCATATTTACAAGTAGAAGAAAAATAAACCCAGTAACAACAGTCCAGTAGATAGGCTATCTATGCCTTACAAGTGCCTCATCACTTTTAAAATGGCTCCGGTAGGAAATAACAATGCTGTGTCTCCATCTTATACTATTAATCATAGTCCATGTTCTGTCCCATTTTACTTACCTTTACTAGATGCCTGAACATTGCTGTGCTTGAGCAAGAAGAAAACCCATTATATATAGGAGGTTCTGTCTATTTTATATGTGGAGATCAGGCCTACCCATGGTTACCTAGAACTTGGGAAGGGACCTGTTATTTAGGTATACTTCTGCCTTGTGTATTTCTTTTCAAAACTTCTGAGATAGCAAAACTATCTAGATCTCGGCCACGCCGAGATGATACCGCAGGACAGATCGTAGGGGATATAGCGAAATCATTAATACCATTTTGGGGACAAGCAATAAATTCATGGACTATAAGGAAACTGTGTAGGGTGTTAGAAAAAACAATAAATGGAACTACTGATATACTCTATAATATGACGTTGGAACAAAAAGCAATCAGATAAATTGCACTTCAAAATAGAATGGTCGTTGATATAATTTTGGCTGATCATGGAGGAGTATGCAAATTGGTGGGGTCAGCATGCTCTGTATTCGTAAGTGACTCCTCCCCCACGATATTTGAAGCAATTCAAATATTGCATGATCTAAGTTCTGAAATTCATTTTCCCACAGGTGGTTGGAATCTGAATATAAGTTCATGGTTCTGGGAACTGCTGCGATCATGGGGATGGAAACTAATTGCAATTCTGGTCATGATATTTGAAATCCTCATGTTCTGCTGTTGTTGCATACAATGTCTGACAGTCCTCTGCTCCCAAATTACAAATGAGTGTATACATGCAATTAGAACAAAACCTCCTCGCATATTAAGTGAAGGTACACAACACGAAAATGAAATAATGAAAGAATTCATGGCAATTAATATTTCTGATGATGATTATAGCAGCATGGGTAGTTCGGAATTGGACACGTGGTCCGATGAAGACGCGATGTATGGATGATTCAATTGGCTTATGGCCAAAAGGAGGGTTTGTTAGACCAGAAACGTAACCCTATAGTCAAATGATATGTATAGTATGTTGGCCTGAAACCAATCGCATCATGTGACAAACATCGCGACAAAAGAATCGTCAATGTAACCAAAGGGAGTCCATTTTGTATAATGTCAGACATTTTGCTTTTTTCCTTTCTGTCAAAACGCTTTGCAAATATATTCTATGCTTCGAACTCACACACAGTGCGAGGCCACGGCCCGAATGCTGAAATACTAACACAGACAGGAATGTCAAACTGTGCAGAAATACATTGTTTTTCTCTCTCACTAAGTCCTTGAAGGTGAGCAGAAGCCGCATCTAATCAGCAGACCAGTTGCCGGGTTGTCTTGCAAAAGCTGTAGTAAAAGGCAGTTAAAACATGAATTATGTTCTTATAGCGGTGTTCATTTACGGAGAATAGTATTTTCTGCTTCAGAACTATCTGACCCTTAGCTCATGACCCACGTCTTACTGATAACGTAGTAAGGAATGTTTCCCTGCTAAAAACACAATATCCTTGCTGAGCCAGAAGCTCCACGTTCCCCATAACAGAAAGCTGTCTCTGCTGCCTTTGCTAAAATAACTATGTTTAGGCTGAATGAAGACTTGTCATAACGTGTCATAACGTGTCATAATTGTATAATTGTCAATCACTGAACCCTAGCCGGAATGACATGTATGTGGGCGGATCAAATTGCCTTCACAAATACTATGTCTAATGTATATATATTGCTGCTTGAGCACTGCTCGCTCTCTCTCTCATCTCACGGTGTTTGGGAACACACGTCGTGAGGCGGTGAGACCCAGTCGGCCGAATGAGAATAATTTGAAATAAACCAGACTTGTTTGGAAAACGAACCTCGTGTCTGACGTGTCACTTCAGTATATGGTTATTGTGCCTTAGTTTCCATATGCAGTCTTTATGGCCTAGCATCCCAGTGATTTTGGTGGCTTCCTGGGCTTTCTGGAATCCTCACCGGTCCTATCTGTGCTTGCTCTGCTGCTCGGCCTCTGTCTCCCTGCCGTCTTGTGTCTCCACTCCACAGCAGGCAGCTTGCCTCTGCTTCAATCTACTACGTGGTTGGTGAGCCTCCTTTGAGTGTGGTGCTCTGTGGGATGTGCTGTTCCCCTCTCTCTGGCCAGCCTCTGCGTACCTGCAGCCTCTTATTGTTTACGCCGGATCAAGAACGAAGATGCCATGCTGCCACTTGCTCTCTGACTTTGAATGAAGGTGGGCCAATCGGGTTCCAGCAAAAGTTAGAACGCGTGCTATCACTCGCATTGGTGATCATCATTCCTTGCGGCCTCTTCCTCATCCCAGTAGTTGTTAACTGGGTTTTATTGCAGTTACACATTGGACTGGGGGAAAGGGTTATGTGTTTTCCCAAGCTGGTGACTACCCTCAATGGGGTTCTCCCTCCAGGTCGAATATCGAGTAGCAGCCTCACCTGCCCGGCCTCATGGAAATGGGCTCTCCCATCAAAATCAGTAACAACCTCTAGACATTCATCACACCCTCCTTCAACAACATGTTGCTTGCACAAGTATAGTTGTTTGGAGCAGATGCAATGCCAGTTACATCTGGGAAATATTTGCTTCTAAATTGGCAGCCTCATTGCTGGAAGAAATCAAGTCCACACTTCTGGTGTGCACTGCGTACTTCACCACGGTGATCATTTAAGGGAGTTCAAGTACGTGTGTGAGCCTGTTTAGTAATGGCACATGCTGAACTGGTGTGCAGCCTGTAGGCAAGAAGCCCCTCATTTTCCAACGTGACAGCCCTGAGTGTACTGTTGATGTCACGTAGGCGGAGTCAGAGTACGCCATCACCGCCTCATCCCAATGTGCTTCAAGCGCCAAGAACAACGCTACCAACTCTGACGCTTGTGCTGAAAAATGCACTGCCAATCTTGAGCTTGTTGCTAGCTCAAAGCTGTCATTCTCTCTTGCTTTCACCACTGATGTTCCACTATGCCTCTTACCTGTGCTCTGGTCTATCGACAATGACCCATCAATGAAGAGAATGATACCCCCTCATATGGCATTTTCCTTAACATGGGGTACCTCATCATGGTATTCAGTGTAGTTGGCGTCATCATACACATAATCTCCTTCTTTCACTGGTTCTGCTATGAATCTGTCTGGGTTTACCACTCGGCACAATTTTTCTTGATGGATTCGATTTAATGACCTCATAACCTGATGTTCTCTGTGTGGTATGATATGATATGATATGATAAGTCATTTATAATGCTCCTGTACACATGTGTTTCTAGGTCAATTTACTTTTGGGTTTTTCAAGGATGGTAAAAAGAGCATGTTCAACATATAATGTTTCTGAACAGCCCATTGTTATGCTGGGAGATGTCTCAGTTGCAAAAGCCGCTGCAGCCAATGCTTGCTCACATGGCTAATGGCCTCTCACTACTGGACCTAAGATCCCACTGTAGAATTCTAATGGTTTGTGTCCCATGGTAGTTTTCTGTGCGAGAACAGCTATCATCACTACTCCATTTGAACGGGAAAACAGAAAAAACCTTCATTGTAATAAGGGATCCCTAACACTGGAGCTGTGCTTTTTTCTAGCTTTAACTCATCAAAGGCATCTATCTTGTCACCTGTTCAAACTATGTCACTTTTCACTTTCTGCGTTTCTTTCGGTCCTTTTAAAAGTGGCCTGACATATTTGCTATAGTCAAAGACCCATGCCCTTCAGTAATTGCAAATGCCTAAACATTGCTGTAATTGTTTCACTGTCTCTGGCCTGCATGCTTTCATAAATGCTGTTGCTCTGTCAGGTGTCACCTTCCTCCCTTCTTTTGATATTAGCTGACCTATGTATAGAAGCTCCTGTTGGCAATACTGTAATCTCTCTTTGTCGACTTAGTATCCTTTGTCTGTCAATGCTGACATTAGTTTCACTAAATCTCCCCTGCACTATTACTCTGTGGTGCTACACACCAATATGTAATCCACATATTGGATGACCACAATGTCAAGTTGTACATTTCCTAAGTCCATCTGCAACACTCATTTGAAGACTGAGGGTGATTCACATTATCCCTGGGGTCAACAGGTATGTTGCAGTCGAATCCTGCGGTAAGTGAATGTGCTTAAGTATTGAGAATTTGGATGTAAGGGAATTGAAAAGAAGATATTCTTTAAATTGATCACTGTAAAATGTTTGGCTTGGGACGGGATGCTGCATAGTTTTGTGGCTGGATTTGGCACTAATGCAAATTGTGCCTCAACAATTTACTTTAGGGGGCGTAGATCTGGTATGAACCTCCACAAACCTCCTGTTGTTTTTTTAATCAGGTACACAGCCGTGTTGCATGTGGATTCTGAAGGCACTAATACTCCCTGTCGCACTAGGGTGGCAATAGTTTCATAGATACCCTTGTCAACTTCCTTTGACATGGGATACTGTTTTACTCCAAATCTTCTTGAAGAAAAGATTGTACTTTCCTCACTAATGCAATTCTCTGGGGAATCTCCCTGTCCTCTATTTGTAGCTGATATGTGAGACGGATGCTGTCATGTCGCTCAGTCTAGGGACCTCATCAAGTTCTATTACTGTGCGACAATTTACCCCTTCATCTTCTATCCCATGTAAAATTACTCCATCCTTACTTACTGTTGCTGCTTCTAGCTCAATTGTAATTATCCCCCGTTCTGCCACGTCCGTAGCTACATCTGGGCAAAACAAAAACTGCGGGTATCCTCAATATTTTATCCTGCATTCTTGGGAAACATGCTAGCAATATGTGTACTACATACAAGAACACTCCCGGGTTTAGTGGAATTAGCCAAATTGATCGCAAAAAAATGATTGAATGGTACATTTGACTGATTTCGGTCAGTACCATTTGATCCATTTTTAAAAATACTGAACCCAGAGAGCGGGGGTTTCTCCCAGACCCCCACTCCCCGTGTTCTGTATTTTTAGATTTCAGGAGTGCAGGGGTGGCCCCCGCTTCCTCAATATTGGAGGTGGGTAATGGAATAAAAGAAAGAAAAAATAAAAAGGGACCCCGTGGCATCAGATCAGACCCGTGTTAGAGGGACAGAACTGATTCCATATGGTGCAGGTGTCACACGCTACCCTAGCTGGTGCGTAACGGATCACTGGCGGTCTCGCTGCCATTCAATATCCCTCCACGTTCTTTCACCTGCACCGCTCTGAGCGTTCTAGTCTTTTCCATCATGGCCGGCACTGGGAGGTTCTTATTCCCCATCCTCCCGGTGAGCATTTTTCTCCCTCTTTCCTCCTTGCCCTGCCTATCTGCGGCCCTCTATTTCTCTCTCTCTCACTCTCTCCCGCTCTCCGCTGGTGCCACATCCCCTGCGGTTCCACTGTGCAGCTCTCTCTCTCTCTCTCTTCACTTCCCTATGGCTCTCCCCTGGCCTCCCAGTCTCACCTCCGGTTCCCCTACCTCTGTCACTTTATCCCCCGCTGAGGCTACCTTCTCCTCGGTTCTCATCTCGGAGTTCACGGACTCCCTTGCCACTTATATCTCTAGTGCCGCTACTTTAGTGTCACTCTGGGCACTATCCCCCTCCTGAGATAGTATTTGCTGGAGTTCTGGCTCCAAGTTTTCTTACGATCTCAACCAGACCCGGAACCCATTCTCTTCTGTTGTGGCTGACATTGTGAAAACTACCTGCAGTTCCAATCCAGGACCACATGTTGCCGTTAGTCTTCAGCATCTGGGAAGGAACTTCAAGGCTACTACAAGGCAGATCTACAAGTGTTTTTGGTGCCACATCTGGCTTTTTCCCCTATCTGGCTATCTCGGGAGCGAGGTCACTGGCCTGCTTGCCACTCAAGCGACCATTGTGGCGTCTTCTCGAGGTAGACCCTACCTGCACCAAAAAAAGACTATAGAAGCTGAGGACGAAAGAAGTCAGCACAGCTAAGTACCAGCAGCTCATGTGAGGAGGTGGGTGAGAGTACTGATTCGGACAGTGAAGCATACAAGCTTGACAACAGGAGAGGCAGGCGGATGTTGAAAAGCTAAGTAGGGAGTGGTGCAGGGGTTGTGGATGTACTGGTGATTTGGGGGTAGATGGGTTTGGTTTGGTTGGTTTGGCCACAGTAAAAACATATTTGCAGTAAAAATTATTACTTGAACTCTGCTGTGAACAATTTACCACGGTCAAACAATCCAAATCTGGTTTAGTGGCACCCCTCTTGGTGCTATTTGACCATACAATGCTGTTATGAATTCTTGTGCATTCACATAGTGAATCCCTGGGGTGGATCAAATTATCCCCTCGTCAGAAAATGATATTGCCATGTTTTATTTGCTCATTAAGTCTCTCCAAAATATGTTGACCTGTGTCTGGCGGGAATATAATGGCATAGCCATGTCGTATTCTCCTATTGTTATGGGTAAACTGTCCATGAAAGGAACCTTTGTCGTCACCCCAGAATATCCTTGTTGATCCATGGAAATACCCGACATTGGGAATTTTCTCTTTCTAATAGAAGATCTGGTATCTCCCGTATCCACTAAAAGGAAAAGAAATGTGTCACCTATGTTCACTCCAACCCTTGGTTCCTCTTGTGGGTCTGATGTAATAGATCGGAAGGGACACATCACTTCTTTCTGTGGGCTGCCCTATTGTGGGAACATATTCAGTCCCGTGCCTGTGAAAGGATTCCCTCCCACCACTGTCACACCCCCTATTCTAGGTATAGGTGCCTGCAACAATATGTTTGCGTTCTATGCTGTCACTGCGTTCTGTTGTGCTGGTGCATCAGCCCACATCAGTGCTTGCTGTGCCTGCATTGGTGCTTGCTGAGTTTGCATTGTTGCTTTCCTTGTTTGGGGTGGCATCGACCTGTTGTGTCTGCTGCATTTGGGAAGGTTGTGCCTGATACTGAGTGTGATCTTGGGCATAAGATGCTGGTGGTTCTGCACTATATGGTGGGGGTACGCTGCCCCCTTGTGTGTCTACTGGTTGCAAATTCTGTTGTATCCCTCCCCTACTTCTACATACACGTGAAATGTGCCCCATTTTGCCACATGTCGAACACGGTTGTGGTGGCCCTCCAAATCGTGGTTGTCCTCCATTATATATACCCTATTTTGAACCCTCAATTAAACCCTCCTCCTTGCAGAGCTTGGAATCCAAACCCTCCGCCTCTGGGTGCAAACACTCCCGCGGGTAATAATTATATTCCCATCATCCTGCAAAATTTCCATTTGGCCCGAGCTGAGCCTGCGGTGCATCCTACGTGGCATTGTTCTGCCCCGCACTTGTTAACATAGCTTCCTCCCTTATCAATTTAGATAATTTCTTTTGCACTAACTTTGCTTCCTCTTTCTTTCTTTCCTCAGCTTTGTTTCTGCCCTTCTTTTGTTTCAATCTACAATCTACAATGATGAGAAATATTCAATTGTCAATTGTATGTCGGTCATTATTTTGCTTCTATTCCCACAATTTTCTTTAATTGGCTCTGTACTTCTTCGGGGAATCCCTGACTCAAAATGTGATAGAAGATAGTGATATTTTTGTACCATGGTTCCCTAGTCTCTAGTCTTCATTCTCTTGAATGTCAGGCATGTATGCCACAGGGTCTTCATCTGGCCCCCATTTTTGTGTCATGATTGCACCCATATCTGATGTGCCCTCCAAACATCTGATCTGCAATTATTAAAAGGTGCCCCATCATGTTGCGTATTTTGGGCTGTCACCTTCAGATACCCTGCCCGTTTTCAAAAGTCCTCGGATTGTCCACCCGATATGGCAGTGATAAGGCCTACTGTTAGCATCATCCCAGCTGTCATTCAATCCAACTCATCAATCCACTTCCCTGCTGCCCTGCTGTGAGCGATGTTAATTTATATATCAAGTTATTTGTATCTGTCTGTGGCCATGGTACATATACTGTGTACTGTGCTAGTCCTCCCCCTTTTCTAGTAAGGGGAATTGTTTTAGTCCGGTGCCCCATCTACCGTGGCAGCAGCCTTTGTCTTTGCCACTGCGGCTGCCATCCTAATTCTCTTCCCTCCTGGTAGATTGCTCAGTCTATTCACATATGGTGCCCTCCCTTCCAAACTGTTTGCACGTACATTCAGGTGTTTTGGATATTCAAAGGGTTCTGCCCTCCCTGTTGATTTCTCCAAGCCCAACCAAGCGACCTCTCTTCCTACACACATGCCTATAGACAATGCCTGTGTAGCCTCCTCTTCTCTACTCTCTTCGTCATCATTCTCTTCTGTCAACATTATCTTCCTTATCCTCTCTGTCCTCAAAATCCAGTCTCCTAAGAGGTTCTATTCTGTATGTCCAACTCACCACTTCTTTCATTATATCACTGCCTTCCTCTTGCTGGTCTATTTTCCAACTTCCTATTGCACCAATGCCCTGCTTTCTGTTCTTGTCTAGACTGTAACTTCTCCCTCTTCCCCTTTATCTGATACCGCATATCTGCTCATAATCTCATCAACCTCCTTGCGGCGTCTAAGTATGTCCTGGCACTGCCTTTAATACATGTAATGGGCATAATCCCTGTTCAGCCAAGGACTGCAGCCTCGCACTGGGAAAGAGAAGGAGGTGCCATTTGTTTGTTTGTTTGTTTATTATTTGTAGGGCACCCTGAACCCTTAGGTAGCTGGGCGTGCATCACAGCAAGATTACCTAAAGCTTAGTTACATTGCATAGATAAGGTGGACACAGGTGCATATATAGTTACATTTACATAGTTATAGAGATATACAGGTACATGGAGATTACAATTAGTACATAATTAAAACTTGAGAGGATCGAGGAGGGCAAGCATGTATGTCTGAAGGTTACTGATCATTGTGGCGTAGCCAGTTCCGGGTGTTG
This sequence comes from Ambystoma mexicanum, assembly GCF_040938575.1. Classification (NCBI taxonomy): domain Eukaryota; kingdom Metazoa; phylum Chordata; class Amphibia; order Caudata; family Ambystomatidae; genus Ambystoma; species Ambystoma mexicanum. The sequence continues at coordinate 528,356,637 of NC_090925.1, forward strand.
CGCCTGAAGCTGTTAAAGGATTGGTCTCTTCTTAGCTCGCTTGGAAGGGCATTCCATTGCTGAGCTGCTTTTACTGGGAAGCTATTTCCACCTGTTCTTTGTAAGCGGAATCTTGGTATTTGGAGACAGAAGGAGTTTGCTGTTGTAGTAGGCCGAGTAGAGATTTTTCTGGGTTTTCTTTCTTTCAGGTATGGGGGTGCAGCGTTGTTTAGACATTTGAAGGTTAGGGTGACTATTATGAGGAGCATTCAATCTGTGATTTTTAGCCAGTTATGTTTTCTTCTAGTGTTAGAAATGTGCTCTCTAATAGGAAGGTTCAGGGCCGTTCGGAGCGCATTGTTTTGCAATGTTTGTAATTTGTTGGTGATAAATGTATTACTCCTGTATAGAGTGCATTGCAGTAGTCCAATTTAGAGAGGATGAGGGCATTGGCTAGTATAATGCAGCTAGCTTGTGAGAGGAATGCTCTGCATGTTTTGATGAGTTTGCCAATCTAGGCGGTGGATGAGGCCAAGGAATGTACTTGTTTTTTTGGGGTGAATGTGTAATCCAGATACAAACCTAGAGTCTTCACTTCTTTAGCAACAGTAATTATGTTGCTGTCGATATTGAAGGCACTGTACTTATCATTAAGCTTTTTAGGTTGTTAGTTGAGCCCAGGATTAGGATATCCATTTTCTCGTCGTTCAGGCAGAGGCCATGGGTTGCCATCCATGCCTGAATGAGGGAGTAGATTTAATTCACTAAGGCTGTATCTGTTGAGAAGTTGCCTGTGAGGGGGATCAGGATCTGGGTGTCATCAGCGTAGTTTGTGTAGGTGATACCCAGCCTGTCCAATTTATCAAATAAAGGCTTAGTGAAGATATTATACATGGTTGGGGAGACGCATGAGCCTTGGGGGACTCCACATGTTGTTATGACTGGGTCTGCAGAGGCTGCCATGGAGAAGACTCTCATGCTTGTATTATCAAGGAATGATTGGACCCAGGCTATAGCTTCACTTGAGAAGTGGGCTACTGATACTTACAGGGTAATTCATAGAATTTCGCAGAAAAGTGTCGCAAGCGGCTGGCGCAGAGTGTCCGCGTGCGATTGTCTGCGCCAGGCACGTGCCCTAAAACCGATTTCCGCACACAGCGTATTCATGGATTTTAGGCTCCCAAACCAGCCGTGGCGCAGAGTATCGCAGCGACCCTGCAGCAGCGCCAGTAACGCCCCCAAGAACGCCCTCGCGCAAGGAAAAGCCATCAAAATCGCTAAATCATCGCAAAGGGCTGCGCTAACCCTGGACCAGTTTACAGGGCTGCCAAACAAGGAACGCAAAGCGGGTAACGTGCATATCAGGGGTACGCGTGAAGTTATACACGCGATTAGCCAGGGTGCCAGGGTACGTGTATTTCAGGGGTGCGCGGGAAGTTCAACACGCGATAGTCCAGGGAACGTGTATTACAGGGGTACGCGGGAAGTTCAACACGCGATAGTCCAGGGAACGTGAATTACAGGGGTACGTGGGAAGTTCAACACGCGATTGTCCAGGGAACGTGTATTACAGGGGTACGCGGGAAGTTCAACAAGAGGTAGTCCAGGGAACGTGAATTACAGGGGTACGCGGGAAGTTCAACACGCGATTGTCCAGGGAACGTGTATTACAGGGGTACGCGGGAAGTTCAACACGCGATTGTCCAGGGAACGTGTATTACAGGGGTACGCGGGAAGTCTTACATGCGATTAGCCAGGGCACGTGTAATACAGGGGTACGCGGGAATTATCACACGCGATTTGGCAGGGTACGTGAATTACAGGGGTGCGTGGGAATTATCACACGCCAATTTGCTGGGTACGTGTATTACAGGGGTGCGTGGGAATTATCACACGCGATTAGGCCGGGTGGGTCCTCACAGGTGTTCCCTGTACACCCTCCACGGCCCCTGCAGGCAGCCCACAAAACAGGGGACTACCCTGCACACCTGCTCATGTCCCCCTGCACCCCCACCCCCCAGCCACCAGGGGCACCCAACCACCAGGCCCCCACCCATTTCTCCTACCACCCCCATCCCCCAGCAGTGCAGGGGCAGCCACCACCGGGCCCCCACTCATGCCCGACTCATGTCTCCCACCACCCCCACCCCCCAGCACTGTGGGGCACCTGCCAGCAGGCCCCAACCCATGTCACCCACCACCCCCACCCCCCAGCAGTGCAGGGGCACCCTCCACCAGGCCCCCACCCATGTCTCCCACCACCCCCACCCCCCCAGTCACCAGGGGCAGCCTCCACCAGGCCCCCACTCATGTCTCCCACCACCCCCACCCCCCAGTCACCAGGGGCAGCCTCCACCAGGCCCCCACTCATGTCTCCCACCACCCCCACCCCCCAGCAGTGCAGGGGCAGCCTCCACCAGGCCCCCACCCATGTCTCCCACCACCCCCACCCCCAGCAGTGCAGGGGCAGCCCCCACCAGGCCCCCACTCATGTCCCCTATCACCCCCACCCCCCCAGTCACCAGGGGCAGCACCCACCAGGCCCCCACTCATGTCCCCTATCACCCCCACCCCCCCAGTCACCAGGGGCACCCTCCACCAGGCCCCCACTCATGTCTCCCACCACCCCCACCCCCCCAGTCACCAGGGGCAGCCTCCACCAGGCCCCCACTCATGTCCCCTACCACCCCCACCCCCCCAGTCACCAGGGGCAGCCTCCACCAGGCCCCCACCCATGTCTCCCACCACCCCCACCCCCCAGCAGTGCAGGGGCAGCCCCCACCAGGCCCCCACTCATGTCTCCTATCACCCCCACCCCCCCAGTCACTAGGGGCAGCCTCCACCAGGCCCCCACTCATGTCCCCTATCACCCCCACCCCCCAGTCACCAGGGGCACCCTCCACCAGGCCCCCACCCATGTCTCCCACCACCCCCACCCCCCAGCAGTGCAGGGGCAGCCCCCACCAGGCCCCCACTCATGTCCCCTATCACCCCCACCCCCCCAGTCACCAGGGGCACCCTCCACCAGGCCCCCACTCATGTCTCCCACCACCCCCACCCCCCCAGTCACCAGGGGCAGCCTCCACCAGGCCCCCACTCATGTCTCCCACCACCCCCACCCCCCCAGCAGTGCAGGGGAAGCCTCCACCAGGCACCCACTAATGTCCCCTATCACCCCCACCCCCCCAGTCACCAGGGGCACCCTCCACCAGGCCCCCACTCATGTCTCCCACCACCCCCACCCCCCAGCAGTGCAGGGGCAGCCTCCACCAGGCCCCCACCCATGTCTCCCACCACCCCCACCCCACAGCAGTGCAGGGGCAGCCCCCACCAGGCCCCCACTCATGTCCCCTATCACCCCCACCCCCCCCAGTCACCAGGGGAAGCCCCCACCAGGCCCCCACTCATGTCCCCTATCAGCCCCACCCCCCAGTCACCAGGGGCAGCCCCCACCAGGCCCCCACTCATGTCCCCTATCACCCCCACCCCCCCAGTCACCAGGGGCACCCTCCACCAGGCCCCCACTCATGTCTCCCACCACCCCCACCCCCCCAGTCACCAGGGGCAGCCCCCACCAGGCCCCCACTCATGTCCCCTATCACCCCCACCCCCCCCAGTCACCAGGGGCAGCCCCCACCAGGCCCCCACTCATGTCCCCTATCACCCCCATCCCCCCAGTCACCAGGGGCACCCTCCACCAGGCCCCCACTCATGTCCCCTATCACCCCCACCCCCCCAGTCACCAGGGGCAGCCTCCACCAGGCCCCCACCCATGTCTCCCACCACCCCCACCCCCCAGCAGTGCAGGGGCAGCCCCCACCAGGCCCCCACTCATGTCCCCTATCACCCCCACCCCCCCAGTCACCAGGGGCACCCTCCACCAGGCCCCCACTCATGTCTCCCACCACCCCCACCCCCCCAGTCACCAGGGGCAGCCTCCACCAGGCCCCCACTCATGTCTCCCACCCCCCCACCCCCCCCAGTCACCAGGGGCAGCCCCCACCAGGCCCCCACTCATGTCCCCTATCACCCCCACCCCCCCAGTCACCAGGGGCACCCTCCACCAGGCCCCCACTCATGTCTCCCACCACCCCCACCCCCCAGCAGTGCAGGGGCAGCCTCCACCAGGCCCCCACCCATGTCTCCCACCACCTCCACCCCCCAGCAGTGCAGGGGCAGCCTCCACCAGGCCCCCACCCATGTCTCCCACCACCCCCACCCCCCAGCAGTGCAGGGGCAGCCTCCACCAGGCCCCCACCCATGTCTCCCACCACCCCCACCCCCCAGCAATGCAGGGGCAGCAGGCAGTCAGGCAGCAGCAGGTGGGAGCGTGCTCGGGCTCTGGGGGGCAGTAGTTCGGCCTTCCGGGCAGGAGCGTGGTATTCCGTGTGCGTACGCGTGGCCAGCTTGGTACGGAGTGATTTTGCACGTGAAAATCCTGCACGTCAGCGTGAAAACTGAGGAAAGGCCCAAAGCGCGTAAGCGCGTCTGTGAAGTGACCCGCACAGGTGTTTCCCACACAGCACGTGATGACAGAGCACACGTGGAAAGACTGCACGTCAGAGTGTAATCGCGTGTGATTGGTGGAAATGGCCCTACACGCAGAAGTGACAAAGCGTGTGATTGGTGGAAATGGCCCTACACGCAGAAGTGACAAAGCGTGTAATTGGTGGAAATGGCCCTACACGCAGAAGTGACAAAGCATGTAATAGGTGGAAATGGCCCTAGCGCGTACACGCCGCGTAAGTGACGCTGGACGTGTGGGCCTGTATAAAAGGTACGTGTAGAACACGTTTTCCTTGTACGTGCTTTTCGTGGAGAGCGAGTGGGTGAATTCTGTACTTCTTGTCGTTTCACACGCGATTTACTTCACGGCGTTTCAAGTTCGTATTCCCTGTTACCTCTGACAGCTTTTTCTCTTTTTTCTCTTTTACTGGTTTACCTGGGCCTGTTCCCTCAAACAGTGTTCCCTTCTACTGTTGTCCTGTCTCCTCAGACAGCGTACAAATCTTCTTTTGGCGGGGGTGTTGCCAACCAAACGTGCTCCTTTTACACGCTCGTTTACCAGGCAGACGGTGAGTCACGCACGTATCTAAAATCTGTGCTTGCCCCGTGTGTAGCCTACCCCTTCAGAGGTCATTCTAGGCTGCGTGTGACACGCATACGTTCATTCTTGTGTTACTGGGTGCCACAGCGTAGTGCAGGTTTTTCTTTCTGCACACGTGGTCTAGGAGGGGTTGCGTGCACGTCATCTCCCTTTTTTGGGCCTCCTGTGCGTTGCGTGACCCGTCATCTTTCCCCAGGGGTTACATTCAGCCTTGCTAGAGCACTAGGGTACAATTACCATCTGGTACCCAACCCCTTTGACCCCCAATTGCCCAGGACAATAGTCTACATCCACTCCCATACGCACATTAACATCAGTGCCATGGCTGGGAGGCGAGGATTCCGTAAGGGTGGCAAAGGTGGAAGAGCCACAAGTGGTGGCCATGGTGGATCCGGTAGGGGACGTGGTCGTAACTTGCAGGGTGAGCCTGTCCCCCCATGTGTGGAGGACCAGTCACGGGCACCCATAATCCCCCCCTCCCCCCTCCCATTGAGGCTGATGTGGCTGACACCATCCATGCTCAGCCCTTGTTGGACCAGCCCATTGTGGCACCAGACCTGGCTGACTCCATGGCTGACTTCCAGGTCAGCAGGGCTACGACACGTGCGCTGGTGCACGTTGATGCCATCATGCCACGTGGATCTGGGGCAGCAAGGTCATCTGCTGCACCAAGGAGGCAGGGCGGAGAGGCTGCAGGGGCAGCTGCGGCTCCATCCACCCCAGCCCTCACACACCCAGCCAGGACAGTGTCGGTCCTAGTCCATGCTGCTGACATTCCCCCTGACACCATCACACTAGAGCCAATGCCTGCACCAACTCCCATGCTGAGTGTGCAATCCCACACTCCTGATACAGAGTCCACCAGGGCTCCTGCCCCTAGTGTCCAGAGCGGCGCAGGACACTCAGGATCACCACCACCTTCCAAGCGGAAGAGGAAGAGTGCTCGTCCGGCACAGGCTGATGCCCCAGACACGGCTACACAGTCCGGCCCGTCCAGGAAGCCCAGCTTCACGGATGACGAACTGAATGCACTTGTCGAGTATGTGTCCGGACATGACAACGAGATGGTCATTGTTGCAGGATCCAAGACCACACCTGCACAACGCCAGGCACACTGGCAGACCGTTGCGGACATCGTAAGTGCCCTTGGAATCGTGAGACGCACAGCCAATGATTGCTATAAGCGCTGGAATGACCTAAAGCGCAGGGCAAAGAGTAAGCTGGCCTCAAGTCATGCCGCAACTCTAGTGACTGGAGGTGGGTCTCCAGTAGTAGACATGGAACTCACTCCACATGAGTCAGTCGCTGGGACCTACGTCACGGAGGAACAGATCCAAGGCGTGGGAGATCTGGCTGATTACGAGGCATTGTCCGGTGAGTGCACATGCATGTGTGTGTCATCCATGTGCATGGTGTGTGTGTGTGAGGGCTTCTGTTTGTGTGCCAGGTGAGAGTGTGTGCGCCTGAGTCGTATGGGTCAGCCATGTGCTTCATGCAATCCTTCCTGCGCAGCTGCATTTGGCCATAGCAGTATCCCTTCTGCCAACAGTAGACATCTAGCCCAACTGCACGCCAGTTGCCCTTGAAGTGTCACCTTGCCACAACATATTTGCTTATTTTTCACTGTTCATTCAGTCAGTTTGTTTGCATTCCACCACTTTCACTAGGCATGTCGCTGTCCACTAGTCACATGTCTGACATGGGTATGGTAAAGTGGAGTGACTTTGTTACCTGGATATCATTTGTACACACATGTCCCTGTGCAATTGGACCATTTCAGACTGGCAGCTCCAGGTGAAACATCTGACCTGTTAGAATTAGAAAAGCAATTACATGCGGGAACTGGACTGAATGAATAGGTGCTGCCCTCCTCTCAATCTTCACTCAATAGCAATGGTACATGCCATCTGTGTGATGGCATGTGTGTTTCACCTGGCAATCACAGGCCAATGTGTGATGCCACTGCCAGGCAGCATGCAGAAAATGTGTTCATCTTCCATCTTGGTGTCATCAGTGTGTGCCATTTGCCTGCACTTCATACGCAGTGAGGGTGCATGCATGGGAGGGTTTTAGTCATGTGGGACATGTGTCAATCAAGTACTGGTTCTCTTGCTTCTCAGCCCTCATTGTGTGCCATGGTGCTAATGCCTGTTTCCATTTCTTTGTTTTCATGTCTTTGCAGGGGAAGACGCACCTGATACTGCTGGGGTTGTGGAGATGGTGCAGACCCAGGAGGGGTCCGAGGGCCGACCAACCACCAGTGAGGGACGTGGTGTGGTGGTGGGGGAGAACCCACAAGTGCTGCAGGTCGTGCTCTCAAGGGGTGTCTCTGGCTGCACCTCCCCCGAGCTGTACTCAGGTGTTGATTCGGATGAGACCTACGTGCCGTCGCAGGTGAGTGTTCCAGGGAGGGATTCTGTTCTGTCTCACCCACCTGCACCAGGGTCAGAACCCTCCATGGGGATGTCAGTGTTGGCAGCTACGCCTTCGGTGGTTACGGATCCAGGGCCACAGGGAAGCCCTGAGGCAGGAGCTCCTTCACCTCAGGACGACTCTTGTTGAGCTTGAGGCTTCAACACACCAAAGGACAGAACAGCAGCTGGAGCGTCTCACCCGTACGCTCTCAGCTGAGATGCAGGCAACGAGGGCGGAGGTCCGGGCATCCCGTGAGTTCTTGCATGGGGACCTCAGCACACTCATCCTCCAGAACCAGACCTACCACACCTGCATGCTTGCAGCCATGGAGGAGCAGACTAGGGCCTTGCGTGGGCTGCCTCCCATAGTGCAACCACCTCCGGATGCAGCTGCACAGGGTGATAATAGCGACAGCAGTGATACTCCCACAATAGGGTAGCCGTGTGGGCCATGAGCCCATGGAGGTGTTTTATCTTCCCAGGATCCACGCAGGTGGGTTCTGGTGTGCATCCTGTCCTCGGACCTCCTGGGTGGCCTCCCCAACCCCCCCGGGCCCGTCAATGGCCATTTTTGATTGTTTCTTATTTTTATTTTTATTTTGATTTCTTTTATTCCCAATTTTTTTGGGACGATCTGTTGGCTTCCGTGGTTCCTGTGGGCATACGCTGCATTGTGGCTGGGCACATGCAGGCTTGTAATGTATTTGGTTCAGATGCTTGGGTTTGAGTCACACACCCCTACTGCTTCCCGTTTCCATGGGCTTGCAAAGGGTGTGCCCAAGTGACAGTGAATTACACAGTGACGTTGGACTCCCATGAGCTGTGTGGGCAGTCTGTAGTCAATACTGTGTAAACATTCCTAGTGCATATTGCTGTTGTGTTGTACACTGCATGTTGCATTGATGTGTAACTCTTCTTCTGTGTCTACCTCCCAATTTGCAGGTCCCTTCCTCATGTCCACACAAGGACCTCTAGTCTGGAGATGGGGTCCATGTTGGCAGCAGTGCACCTACAACTCTACATGGCGCCAACACTGCACAGTTGGTAGTGGTGGGAGTGCAGGCATTTCCAGGTGGTGAGACTACTAATATGTAACATTTGTGATGTCATGTTAATGGTAGTACGTGCTCAAGTATGTTGTTGGTCCGGCATTGCTGTGAGCATTTCAGGTGTTGCATGTTTCTAATAGGGACACTGTACATAGTGAGACTGATGTCATGTTGTGGGGATTACTTTGTTTACCTGCAATTAGCATGACATGGCACGGTGTGTCGTGTGGCGGTGCTGGGGTTGGGTTGGCTGACATGGCACTGTCCTCTTGTTGCATTTTGCAAGTGGGTATTCATTTTAGCTGCTTCAATGTGTAACTTCACAAAACTGCATTGGTGGTGTCTGTGTGGGTAGGGATGCACACATTGTGACACTTCCAGGTGAACAATCTCAGGCTGATATGGTATTCACGGTTCATTCTCCAGACATTCAGGATCAGTGTCAGGTTGAGTCATCATTGATTGTCAGATGGAATGTGCCAGGGCAGTGTGCACTCCACAGGGGTGTGATTTCTATGTGAAGTAATTAGCCACTAGCTGTGTACGGGCTGCCTCCCCCGTGCCCTTTCCCCTCCCATGCGCAGCGGCTGTGCATGTGGTTGGGGATGTGGGGCCACCACCATGTCCACGGCCAGGCCTCGGCGTGTTGCAACGTTGTGCAGGACACATGCTGCCACTATGATCCTGCACACTACTGGGGGAGCGTATAACAGTTGCCCGACAGAACGGTCAAGGGAGCGAAAGCGTGACTTTAGCACTCCGAATGTGCGCTCCACTATGCCCCTGGTTGTAATGTGGGCTGTGTTATATCTTACCTGGGGTGGCGTGGTGGGGTTCCGAATTGGCGTCATCATGTGGGGGCTGAGAGGGTAGGCACTGTCCCCTGTGGAGGTGGTGATTGGTATCATTGGTGGGGTTGTGACCTTGCTCAGTATCCAACATGCATGCATGTGCAGTGGCATACATACTCACCAAGCAGCCATGTATCGTCATGCCGCCCAGCTTCTAGGTCCCGGTTTAGGGTGGACATTCGGTAAATGAAGCTGTCGTGGGTGGAGCCGGGATAGTTGGCATATACTGAGGTGATGATTCCCTTGGCATTACATGCTACCTGCACGTTGATGGAATGCCAGTGCTTGCGGTTCCTATAGATGTGCTCAGATGCCCTGGGGGGACGTAGAGCCACATGGGTGCAGTCGATGGCACCTAGCACTTTGGGGAATCGTGCCACAGCGTAAAAATCCAGGGCGGCAGCATGCCTTTCTGCAGGTGTTCTGGGCAGGTATATGTGCCTGCGGACTGATGGGCGTGCAGTGATGATGTTCAAGACCTGGTGTAGGCAGCGTGACTGGGTGGCCTGTGACACCCCACCCACTATGGCACTTGTCCGCTGAAATGATCCAGTGGCTAAGAAGTGCAGTACATTGAGGACCTTCTCCAGGGGGCTGAGTGCTTGGGAGCACAGGGTGGGTGATGTGAGGTCATCCTCCCACTCACTCACCAGGTCCAGTATAATGTGTGCTGGAAACCTGTACCTCCCATACACCTGGTCATCAGGCATCCCGAAAAGGCTGGTTCTGGGTGTGAATATTCTGGCCCTGACTATCCTCCTCCTCCTCCTTTGGTAGCCCACTGCCACTGCTGCTAGGAACGGTATGTTCATCCTGGCGTCTGAGCTTGTTATTGTTAAAGTCCGCAAATGTATGCTTTGCGCGTGTTCTAGGCGAGCGTGTGACCCGCGCACCCCTGGAATCCAGTTCCCAGTCCAATAGCGTGTGGAAATTCACACGCACCACGGGATACAGCGTGTGACCCGCGCACCCCTGGAATCCAGTTCCCAGTCCAATAGCGTGTGGAAATTCACACGCACCACGGGATACAGGTTCGCTGACGTACTTGCGTGTGTAAGTGCCCGCGCACCCATTAAATACACGTACATAGGCCAATCGCGTGTACGTGCACTTTTGTCCAATTACACGCGATGAAACTCTGACGTGCAGTATTTCCACGTGTGCCCCCTCATCACGTGCTGAGTGGGGAACACCCGTGCGGGTCACGTCACAGACGCGCTTACGCGCTGAGGGACTCTGGTCCAATAGAATCGCGTATGCGTGCTGACGCGCTTACGCGCTAAGGGCCTTTCCTCGGATTTCACGCTGACGTGCAGGATTTTCACGTGCCAAATCACTCCGTATCAAGCTGGCCACGCAAAAACACACGGAAGACCACGCTCCTGCCCAGAAGGCCGAGTTACTGCCCCCCAGTGCCCCGAGCAGCCTCCCACGTGCCATCTGCTGCTGCCTGCCTGCCTGCCTGCTGCCACCGTGCCCTGCCATTTGGTGCCTGCACATCAGCCATCTGCAGGGGTCCAGTTGCTATGTCCACCCCTGCTGGAACTGAAGACTCCCGACTGGGATTACATCGCTCCACAGCCCAGCCCCAGGACCCAGTTGCCCACCCACACCTGCCTCTGGGGTTGCCATGTCGGGCACTTCCACATCTGGCACCAGTGGCAACTCCAGGCCAGAGGGGCAGAGGGGCACCAGCTTCACTGCCACCGAAGGTGGTGTCCTGGTGGAGCATGTCCTGGGGCAGTATGATGCCCTCTTTGGATCGTCCCGCGCCAGCAAGGAAGGACGGCAGAGGATCTGGGCCGACTGTGTGGTTGCCATCAACGCGGAGGGGGTGGCAACCCGCGACGTCCTGAAGATCAAGAAGCGCTGGGAGGACTTGAGGTCCAGGACCCTTGTGAAGGCCCGGCGCCTCGTGGAGGGGGGCCGGGGCCGCATGAGTTCCATCCAGATGAGGGTCCTGGAACGCGTACGCCCAGCGCTCCACGCCCAGATCCTTGAGCGGGAGGCCCGTCTGGAGTTGAGCGGTAAGTGTCCAAGCATTACTGTGTGAGACAGGGCATGTTGCGGTGTGCTGGTTCTATGATACTTGCCTGTATGTGTGCCATAGGCCATGTATGCATGTATGTGTGCAGGGACATCCTGGTAATGCATGTGCGACCAGTGATGTGTGACCCACATGGTTGTTGCATGTGTTCAAATGCCGCATGGGGAGCCCTATGCAGATTTTGAACATGAGAGCATGCCAGTCTCTGTACCTGGACATGGGTGGGGGTGAGGGATGGGTGCTGATGCCAGGTACATATATGGGAGCCATGTCTGTGTGCCTGACCTGCGTGTCTGTGACTTGTGCATGCCATGGATGCATGACACATGTGTGTGACAATGCACAGATTCAGTGAAGCAGCCAAATTACCCTTGTATCCGCTGTGTTTGGTGTGTTTGGGGCCAGATGGATGTGACTGAGGTGAAGTGTGTGCATGTGATAGGCATGAGCCATGATGCATGTGAGTTACATATCATTGAATGTTTCAAGAGTCCATTGGACATGCATGGAAATGTCCATGGCATGCACCATGCCTGTTACTGTGTGTGTTTTGCCTGGACTGACCCATGTGTTGTGGAGGGACATGATGGAAGTGTACTTTGACAGTGGTGCTCATCTGCTATTGCTTCCTGTCTAGGGGACCATTGTACAGTGCCCTGATGCTTGTGTTCTTTGTCTCCCTCTACGCAGCGGCTAGTGAAGAAGAGGGCGGAGACGGCGCTGTGGAGCAAGGCGGCGGGGATGCCCCCACGGCTGCAGCGGAAGGGGTGGGTGAGCCCCCACAGGGGCCTGCTACGGTGGGAGACGGTGAGGAGCCATCCAGGTTGGTGGTTTGCACAGAGGAAGAGGAGGCCGCCACTGGGGCACACATGGGGCCTGGTGGGGGCATCCCTGCTGGTGCAAGTGGTGCAGTCCAGGGCCAGGGGCAGGAGGCAGCATAGGTCACCGTGGAGGGGCCTGTGCATGTCGCTGTCCCTGACCCTGTGAGTGCACCACCATGCACCAGCAGCGATGCCCCGTCCCAGGCCCGTCCGCAGGTAGAGGGGATGTCCATGTCACCTGACTCCCCTCCACCTGCGGACGTGGGAACCCCTGGCCGTGCGGAGAAGGTCCTGATTGGGGTCGCGATGCGCACGGCTGTGATTCGTGATGCCGTGCGTGCTTCCCGGGAGGAGCATGCACGTCATCACGAAGTGCACCGTGCCGACGTGGCCCAATTGGGATCGGCCATGTTCGGGGGTTTCCTGCATGTGTTGGCCAATGTGGCGGCCCTCTCCTCCTCTGTGCAGGCTATCCACCAGTCGTTCTCCTTGCCGTCTTCCAGCCCAGATGCCACCAGGGCCCCCTGTGGACCTGCCCCGACCAATGCAGCCAGCTCGGTGGGGATCCCATCCCTGCCACAGTTGGGAGTCGGAGGTCCAGCAGGGGTGGACAACACAGCAACTGGACCCCAGCAGGTGGAAGATGTGACAGCATCATCAGGCAGGGCACGTGCACGACGGCGGCGGTGGTTTCCATCAGCCTGGATGCCGTCGTGCTGGCAGAGGCAGTGGCGTCGGAGGCAGCAGCAGGCTCGACGTGGGAGGCATCATGGCTCGGGGCCTTCAAGATCAGAGGGGCAGGCATCGGCCGGAGGGCAGGGCAACCCTGGGATGGTGGTGTCTTCCGTGTGGGAGCAGTTGGTCCAGCGGATAGGTGCGGAGCGGCAGCGGGCGGAAGAGGAGCGGCTCACCATGGTCAGGGCGGAGTTCTCCATGCGTCGGGCGTTGAGGTGGGCTGAGTGCCTCGAGGAAGCTCGCAGGGAGTTTGAGCTGGACATGGGGTTATCCCTGCGAGACCTCGGGGCCAGGACAGAGTCCCGCCTCCAGGACATCGACATGGAGTTCGATGATGCCCTGGCCAGCAACATCACCGAGTGAGCCGCAGGACTTGCCCGCTGCCTTTGTATATAGTTATTTAGTTATTTAGTGTTAGGTTTCCTTTATTAATTTTTTTTTTTTTTGGACCGCTCGGACAATGGCCACTTTTTTGTATATATTATTTTCATTAGGTAGTAGTAGGTTTCATTTATGGTGTTGGGCTCATGGACCCTGGAATTTTCGTGTATATAGTTTGCTTTTTGAAGAATTTATTTTTTTTTTATTTATTATTGTGTTCACCATGAGGAAATGGTTTTTCATTATTTTACTTCCACAAGATTTTGCTTTGGACAACATTTGTTTTTGGATTACTTTGTTTATTTTATTTTTACATTTGTTCTCGGACATGGACCATTTATTTTGTTATCGCCATTGTTGTATGTTTGATTTTTTTACTTATTTTTCATCTTTAATACATGTTCTTTTTAACTTTCACTTGTGGTATTTTCTCATTGGTTTCATACATGTCATGATATGGGTTTTGACATTGACTTGCACCCATTGTGTATGTGTGTGTGACGGACATGTGTTCATTTACAGACTTGCCATTGGGGTTGTATCATGTAATTGCATTCACTATGTGGGTGGATGCAATCCTTGCCTGGGTGTTTGTGCTGGGTATTCTGCCCATTACTGCCATGATTGAGTATCGTCAGGACCTGGGGGCAGGGGGACATGTGTGGGTGCCTGGTGGATGCTGCCCCTGCACTGCTGGGGTGTGGGGGTGGTGGGAGACATGAGTGGGGCCTGGTGGAGGGTGCCCCTGCACTGCTGGGGTGTGGGGGTGGTGGGAGACATGAGTGGGGGCCTGGTGGAGGGTGACCCTGGTGGCTGGGGGGTGGGGGTGGTGGGTGACATGAGTGGGGGCCTGATGGAGGGTGCCCCTGGTGGCTGGGGTGTGAGGGTGGTGGGTGACATGAGTGGGGGCCTGGTGGAGGCTGCCCCTGCACTACTGGGGTGTGGGGGTGGTGGGAGACATGAGTGGGGGCCTGGTGGAGGGTGCCCCTGCACTGCTGGGGTGTGGGGGTGGTGGGAGACATGAGTGGGGGCCTGGTGGAGGTTGCCCCTGGTGGCTGGGGGTGGGGGTGGTGGGAGACATGAGTGGGGGCCTGGTGGAGGGTGCCCCTGCACTGCTGGGGTGTGGGGGTGGTGGGAGACATGAGTGGGGGCCTGGTGGAGGGTGACCCTGGTGGCTGGGGGGTGGGGGTGGTGGGTGACATGAGTGGGGGCCTGGTGGATTGTGCCCCTGGTGGCTGGGGTGTGGGGGTGTTGGGTGACATGAGTGGGGGCCTGGTGGAGGGTGCCCCTGCACTGCTGGGGTGTGGGGGTGGTGGGAGAGATGAGTGGGGGCCTGGTGGAGGGTGCCCCTGCACTGCTGGGGTGTGGGGGTGGTGGGAGACATGAGTGGGGGCCTGGTGGAGGGTGCCCCTGGTGGCTGGGGTGTGAGGGTGGTGGGTGACATGAGTGGGGGCCTGGTGGAGGCTGCCCCTGCACTACTGGGGTGTGGGGGTGGTGGGAGACATGAGTGGGGGCCTGGTGGAGGGTGCCCCTGCACTGCTGGGGTGTGGGGGTGGTGGGAGACATGAGTGGGGGCCTGGTGGAGGTTGCCCCTGGTGGCTGGGGGTGGGGGTGGTGGGAGACATGAGTGGGGGCCTGGTGGAGGGTGCCCCTGCACTGCTGGGGTGTGGGGGTGGTGGGAGACATGAGTGGGGGCCTGGTGGAGGGTGACCCTGGTGGCTGGGGGGTGGGGGTGGTGGGTGACATGAGTGGGGGCCTGGTGGAGGGTGCCCCTGGTGGCTGGGGTGTGGGGGTGGTGGGTGACATGAGTGGGGGCCTGGTGGAGGGTGCCCCTGCACTGCTGGGGTGTGGGGGTGGTGGGAGACATGAGTGGGGGCCTGGTGGAGGGTGCCCCTGCACTGCTGGGGTGTGGGGGTGGTGGGAGACATGAGTGGGGGCCTGGTGGAGGGTGCCCCTGGTGGCTGGGGGGTGGGGGTGGTGGGAGACATGAGTGGGGGCCTGGTGGAGGGTGCCCCTGCACTGCTGGGGTGTGGGGGTGGTGGGAGACATGAGTGGGGGCCTGGTGGAGGGTGACCCTGGTGGCTGGGGGGTGGGGGTGGTGGGTGACATGAGTGGGGGCCTGGTGGAGGGTGCCCCTGGTGGCTGGGGTGTGGGGGTGGTGGGTGACATGAGTGGGGGCCTGGTGGAGGGTGCCCCTGCACTGCTGGGGTGTGGGGTGGTGGGAGACATGAGTGGGGGCCTGGTGGAGGGTGCCCCTGGTGGCTGGGGGGAGGGGGTGGTGGGAGACATGAGAAGGGGGCCTGGTGGAGGGTGCCCCTGCACTGCTGGGGTGTGGGGGTGGTGGGAGACATGAGTGGGGGCCTGGTGGAGGGTGCCCCTGGTGGCTGGGGGGTGGGGGTGGTGGGTGACATGAGTGGGGGCCTGGTGGAGGCTGCCCCTGCACTGCTGGGGTGTGGGGGTGGTGGGAGACATGAGTGGGGGCCTGGTGGAGGGTGCCCCTGGTGGCTGGGGGGTGGGGGTGGTGGGAGACATGAGTGGGGGCCTGGTGGAGGGTGCCCCTGCACTGCTGGGGTGTGGGGGTGGTGGGAGACATGAGTGGGGGCCTGGTGGAGGGTGCCCCTGGTGGCTGGGGGGTGGGGGTGGTGGGTGACATGAGTGGGGGCCTGGTGGAGGCTGCCCCTGCACTGCTGGGGTGTGGGGGTGGTGGGAGACATGAGTGGGGGCCTGGTGGAGGCTGCCCCTGCACTGCTGGGGTGTGGGGGTGGTGGGAGACATGAGTGGGGGCCTGGTGGAGGGTGACCCTGCACTGCTGGGGTGTGGGGGTGGTGGGAGACATGAGTGGGGGCCTGGTGGAGGCTGCCCCTGCACTGCTGGGGTGTGGGGGTGGTGGGAGACATGAGTGGGGGCCTGGTGGAGGGTGCCCCTGGTCGCTGGGGGGTGGGGGTGGTGGGTGACATGAGTGGGGGCCTGGTGGAGGCTGCCCCTGCACTGCTGGGGTGTGGGGGTGGTGGGAGACATGAGTGGGGGCCTGGTGGAGGGTGCCCCTGCACTGCTGGGGTGTGGGGGTGGTGGGAGACATGAGTGGGGCCCTGGTGGAGGGTGCCCCTGGTGGCTGGGGGGTGGGGGTGGTGGGTGACATGAGTGGGGGCCTGGTGGAGGCTGCCCCTGCACTGCTGGGGTGTGGGGGTGGTGGGAGACATGAGCGGGGGCCTGGTGGAGGGTGACCCTGGTGGCTGGGGGGTGGGGGTGGTGGGTGACATGAGTGGGGGCCTGGTGGAGGGTGCCCCTGCACTGCTGGGGTGTGGGGGTGGTGGGAGACATGAGCGGGGGCCTGGTGGAGGGTGCCCCTGCACTGCTGGGGTGTGGGGGTGGTGGGAGACATGAGTGGGGGCCTGGTGGAGGGCGACCCTGGTGGCTGGGGGGTGGCTGGGGGGTGGGGGTGGTGGGTGACATGAGTGGGGGCCTGGTGGAGGGTGCCCCTGGTAGCTGGGGTGTGGGGGTGGTGGGAGACATGAGTGGGGGCCTGGTGGAGGGTGCCCCTGCACTGCTGCGGTGTGGGGGTGGTGGGAGACATGAGTGGGGGCCTGGTGGAGGGTGCCCCTGGTGGCTGGGGGGTGGGGGTGGTGGGAGACATGAGTGGGGGCCTGGTGGAGGGTGCCCCTTCACTGCTGGGGTGTGGGGGTGGTGGGAGACATGAGTGGGGGCCTGGTGGAGGGTGACCCTGGTGGCTGGGGGGTGGGGGTGGTGGGTGACATGAGTGGGGGCCTGGTGGAGGGTGCCCCTGGTGGCTGGGGTGTGGGGGTGGTGGGTGACATGAGTGGGGGCCTGGTGGAGGGTGCCCCTGCACTGCTGGGGTGTGGGGGTGGTGGGAGACATGAGTGGGGGCCTGCTGGAGGGTGCCCCTGCACTGCTGGGGTGTGGGGGTGGTGGGAGACATGAGTGGGGGCCTGGTGGAGGGTGCCCCTGGTGGCTGGGGGGTGGGGGTGGTGGGAGACATGAGTGGGGGCCTGGTGGAGGGTGCCCCTGCACTGCTGGGGTGTGGGGGTGGTGGGAGACATGAGTGGGGGCCTGGTGGAGGGTGCCCCTGGTGGCTGGGGGGTGGGGGTGGTGGGTGACATGAGTGGAGGCCTGGTGGAGGCTGCCCCTGCACTGCTGGGGTGTGGGGGTGGTGGGAGACATGAGTGGGGGCCTGGTGGAGGGTGCCCCTGGTGGCTGGGGGGTGGGGGTGGTGGGAGACATGAGTGGGGCCTGGTGGAGGGTGCCCCTGCACTGCTGGGGTGTGGGGGTGGTGGGAGACATGAGTGGGGGCCTGGTGGAGGGTGCCCCTGGTGGCTGGGGGGTGGGGGTGGTGGGTGACATGAGTGGGGGCCTGGTGGAGGCTGCCCCTGCACTGCTGGGGTGTGGGGGTGGTGGGAGACATGAGTGGGGGCCTGGTGGAGGCTGCCCCTGCACTGCTGGGGTGTGGGGATGGTGGGAGACATGAGTGGGGGCCTGGTGGAGGGTGACCCTGCACTGCTGGGGTGTGGGGGTGGTGGGAGACATGAGTGGGGCCTGGTGGAGGCTGCCCCTGCACTGCTGGGGTGTGGGGGTGGTGGGAGACATGAGTGGGGGCCTGGTGGAGGGTGCCCCTGGTCGCTGGGGGGTGGGGGTGGTGGGTGACATGAGTGGGGGCCTGGTGGAGGCTGCCCCTGCACTGCTGGGGTGTGGGGGTGGTGGGAGACATGAGTGGGGGCCTGGTGGAGGGTGCCCCTGCACTGCTGGGGTGTGGGGGTGGTGGGAGACATGAGTGGGGCCCTGGTGGAGGGTGCCCCTGGTGGCTGGGGGTGGGGGTGGTGGGTGACATGAGTGGGGGCCTGGTGGAGGCTGCCCCTGCACTGCTGGGGTGTGGGGGTGGTGGGAGACATGAGTGGGGGCCTGGTGGAGGGTGACCCTGGTGGCTGGGGGGTGGGGGTGGTGGGTGACATGAGTGGGGGCCTGGTGGAGGGTGCCCCTGCACTGCTGGTGTGTGGGGGTGGTGGGAGACATGAGTGGGGGCCTGGTGGAGGGTGCCCCTGCACTGCTGGGGTGTGGGGGTGGTGGGAGACATGAGTGGGGGCCTGGTGGAGGGTGACCCTGGTGGCTGGGGGGTGGGGGTGGTGGGTGACATGAGTGGGGGCCTGGTGGAGGGTGCCCCTGGTGGCTGGGGTGTGAGGGTGGTGGGTGACATGAGTGGGGGCCTGGTGGAGGCTGCCCCTGCACTGCTGGGGTGTGGGGGTGGTGGGAGACATGAGTGGGGGCCTGGTGGAGAGTGCCCCTGCACTGCTGGGGTGTGGGGGTGGTGGGAGACATGAGTGGGGGCCTGGTGGAGGGTGCCCCTGGTGGCTGGGGGGTGGGGGTGGTGGGAGACATGAGTGGGGGCCTGGTGGAGGGTGCCCCTGCACTGCTGAGGTGTGGGGGTGGTGGGAGACATGAGTGGGGGCCTGGTGGAGGGTGACCCTGGTGGCTGGGGGGTGGGGGTGGTGGGTGACATGAGTGGGGGCCTGGTGGAGGGTGCCCCTGGTGGCTGGGGTGTGGGGGTGGTGGGTGACATGAGTGGGGGCCTGGTGGAGGGTGCCCCTGCACTGCTGGGGTGTGGGGGTGGTGGGAGACATGAGTGGGGGCCTGGTGGAGGGTGCCCCTGCACTGCTGCGGTGTGGGGGTGGTGGGAGACATGAGTGGGGGCCTGGTGGAGGGTGCCCCTGGTGGCGGGGTGTGGGGGTGGTGGGTGACATGAGTGGGGGCCTGGTGGAGGGTGCCCCTGCACTGCTGGGGTGTGGGGGTGGTGGGAGACATGAGTGGGGGCCTGGTGGAGGGTGCCCCTGCACTGCTGGGGTGTGGGGGTGGTGGGAGACATGAGTGGGGGCCTGGTGGAGGGTGCCCCTGGTGGCTGGGGGGTGGGGGTGGTGGGAGACATGAGTGGGGGCCTGGTGGAGGGTGCCCCTGCACTGCTGGGGTGTGGGGGTGGTGGGAGACATGAGTGGGGGCCTGGTGGAGGGTGCCCCTGGTGGCTGGGGGGTGGGGGTGGTGGGAGACATGAGTGGGGGCCTGGTGGAGGGTGCCCCTGCACTGGTGGGGTGTGGGGGTAGTGGGAGACATGAGTGGGGGCCTGGTGGAGGGTGCCCCTGGTGGCTGGGGGGTGGGGGTGGTGGGAGACATGAGTGGGGCCCTGGTGGAGGGTGCCCCTGGTGGCTGGTGGGTGGGGGTGGTGGGTGACATGAGTGGGGGCCTGGTGGAGGCTGCCCCTGCACTGCTGGGGTGAGGGGGTGGTGGGAGACATGAGTGGGGGCCTGGTGGAGGGTGCCCCTGGTCGCTGGGGGGTGGGGGTGGTGGGTGACATGAGTGGGGGCCTGGTGGAGGCTGCCCCTGCACTGCTGGGGTGTGGGGGTGGTGGGAGACATGAGTGGGGGCCTGGTGGAGGGTGCCCCTGGTGGCTGGGGGTGTGGGGGTGGTGGTAGACATGAGTGGGGGCCTGGTGGAGGTTGCCCCTGGTCGCTGGGGGGTGGGGGTGGTGGGTGACATGAGTGGGGGCCTGGTGGAGGCTGCCCCTGCACTGCTGGGGTGTGGGGGTGGTGGGAGACATGAGTGGGGGCCTGGTGGAGGGTGCCCCTGGTGGCTGGGGGTGTGGGGGTGGTGGTAGACATGAGTGGGGCCTGGTGGAGGGTGCCCCTGCACTGCTGGGGTGTGGGGGTGGTGGGAGACATGAGTGGGGGCCTGGTGGAGGGTGACCCTGGTGGCTGGGGGGTGGGGGTGGTGGGTGACATGAGTGGGGGCCTGGTGGAGGGTGCCCCTGGTGGCTGGGGTGTGGGGGTGGTGGTAGACATGAGTGGGGGCCTGGTGGAGGGTGACCCTGGTGGCTGGGGGGTGGGGGTGGTGGGTGACATGAGTGGGGGCCTGGTGGAGGGTGCCCCTGGTGGCTGGTGGCTGGGGGGTGGGGGTGATAGGGGACATGGGTGGGGGCCTGGTGGAGGGTGACCCTGGTGGCTGGGGGTGGGGGTGGTGGGAGACATGAGTTGGACATGGGTGTGGGCCTACTGGCAGGTGTCCCACAGTGCTGGGGGGTAGGGGTGGTGGGGGACATGAGTTGGACATGGGTGGGGGCCTGCTGGCAGGTGCCCCACAGTGCTGGGGGGTGGGGGCGCAAGGGGACATGTTTTGGTGTTCATTATTTCAAGGAGACATGTGCCTTTGCTGGGGGGCATGCCCATGTTGGGTGGGCTGCCTGCGGAACATGACCAGGGATGCAGGGTAGTCCCCTGTGGTGTGGGCTGCCTGCAGGGGCCGTGGAGGGTCTACAGGGTACACCTGGGAGGACCCACACTGTCAAATCACATGTGGGACTCCCCGGCACCCCTGAAATACACGTACAGTGCAGAAATCGCGTGTAAAACTTCCCGCGCACCCCTGAAATACACGCGCACAGGCTATTCGCGTGTAAAACTTCCCGCGCACCCCTGAAATACACGCGCCCAGGCTATTCGCGTGTGGAACTTCCCGCGCACCCCTGAAATACACGCGCCCAGGCTATTCGCGTGTGGAACTCCCCGCGCACCCCTGAAATACACGCGCCCAGGCTATTCGCGTGTGGAACTTCCCGCGCACCCCTGAAATACACGCGCCCAGGCTATTCGCGTGTGGAACTTCCCGCGCACCCCTGAAATACACGCGCCCAGGCTATTCGCGTGTGGAACTCCCCGCGCACCCCTGAAATACACGCGCCCAGGCTATTCGCGTGTGGAACTTCCCGCGCACCCCTGAAATACACGCGCCCAGGCTATTCGCGTGTGGAACTTCCCGCGCACCCCTGAAATACACGCACCCCTGAAATACACGCGCCCAGGCTATTCGCGTGTGGAACTTCCCGCGCACCCCTGAAATACACGCGCCCAGGCTATTCGCGTGTGGAACTTCCCGCGCACCCCTGAAATACACGCGCCCAGGCTATTCGCGTGTGGAACTCCCCGCGCACCCCTGAAATACACGCGCCCAGGCTATTCGCGTGTGGAACTTCCCGCGCACCCCTGAAATACACGCGCCCAGGCTATTCGCGTGTGGAACTTCCCGCGCACCCCTGAAATACACGCGCCCAGGCTATTCACGTGTGGAACTTCCCGCGCACCCCTGTAATACACGTAGCCCGCTCCCCCAGGCCCGATCGCGTGAGGAACTTTACGCAAACCCCTGTAATACACGTAGCCCGCTCCCCCAGGCCCGATCGCGTGTGAAACTTCACGCGAACCCCTGAAATACACGTAGCACGCTCCCCCAGGCACGATCGCGTGAGGAACTTCACGCGAACCCCTGTAATACACGTAGCCCGCTCCCCCAGGCCCGATCGCGTGAGGAACTTCACGCGAACCCCTGAAATACACGTAGCCCGCTCCCCCAGGCCCGATCGCGTGAGGAACTTCACGCGAACCCCTGAAATACACGTAGCCCGCTCCCCCAGGTCCGATCGCGTGAGGAACTTCACGCGAACCCCTGTAATACACGTAGCCCGCTCCCCCAGGCCCGATCGCGTGAGGAACTTCACGCGAACCCCTGAAATACACGTAGCCCGCTCCCCCAGGCCCGATCGCGTGAGGAACTTCACGCGAACCCCTGTAATACACGTAGCCCGCTCCCCCAGGCCCGATCGCGTGTGAAACTTCACGCGAACCCCTGAAATACACGTAGCATGCTCCCCCAGGCCCGATCGCGTGAGGAACTTCACGCGAACCCCTGTAATACACGTAGCCCGCTCCCCCAGGCCCGATCGCGTGAGGAACTTCACGCGAACCCCTGTAATACACGTAGCCCGCTCCCCCAGGCCCGATCGCGTGAGGAACTTCACGCGAACCCCTGAAATACACGTAGCCATCGCGTGAATAACTTCACGCGAACCCCTGTGATGCACGTACCCTGCAAATCGCGTGTGACACTTCCCGCGCACCCCGGTATACATGCACACGTATTTTTTGTCAGCGGGTGTCCGTGTTTGTGGGTACCCCTTTGCACGTCATTTTTCCTGGAGGGCCACAGTATGGGACATTCATCATGGCAGTATATAGGTGCTATTTGTTGGCGCACCTTTTGGCGCACATTTCTTACAGCCGCAGAGACGCTACCGCCTCCTTTCTTGTGGCGGTCGTGTTTGTGCCTGTGCGCTGGTTTGAGCGTGCGCTTTTTTCCCCTATTCTATTCCATGAATACGTGTTGTAGGCGAGCGTGTGGGCGTTCCGCGCACTTGTGCCCTGTACTTCCCCCGTGACGCCCACGTTTTGGCAAGTTGTTCCCCATTCCGAGTGTTACGCCCGTGTTCCGCCTACTTTTGTTGCGTGCGCCGCGCTATGTGCGAATTTCGCTGTGGCCTGTGCGATTTTCGCTGTGACCTGGCGCACGCTGTTAGATGGCCTGTGCGCCAACGTGCACCAACGTGCGCCGCGCACTTTTTTATCGCACATCCGCTGGTTTTCTCGCGCACGGCCTTCCATGAATTGACGTGCGCTGCTTTTCGTGCGATTTTCGCACTTGCACTGCGATTTTCGCTATTCCACTGCGATTCGCACGTTTTTGCCCACTTGCGCCGCGCTAATTATTCCATGAATCGGCCTGTAAGTGTTTGCATACGACTGCATGATCCACCAAGTCAAAAGCCGCCGATAAATCAAGGAGGAGTAGCATAGCTGAGGGTCTGAAACCCAATTGGCGAGAGCCGGTTTGTTTCAAGATATTTTTGAATTTGCAGGTAGGCCACTCTGTAAGTTATTTTCAAGAGGAAGGGGACAGTAGTGATAGGTATGTAGTTAGTTGGAATGGATGGGTCTAATATTTGTTTTTTGAGAAGGGGTGAGACCCAAGATTCTTTTAAGCTAATTGGGACGATACTTGATGTAAATGAAGCGTTGATGAGTTTGGATATAAAGGGGGCTAGATCTCTATCTGCATCCTTAATTATTTGTGCGGGGCATATGTTTGAGAGTTTTAGTGAGGCGATCATTTTTTTCTGTTTCCTGGATAGAAATTTTGGAAAATTTGAAAGGTATTAGGTTAGGTTTGTTACTGGGAAGGGGGGGGAGTGAGGCTTTTTTTTTGTCCGATTTTGGTTTGCAATGTTTTTATTTTATTGGCTAGAGCGTTTTGAATATTGGTGCACCATTGTTTATCTTTAGGTAGATTGTCCGGTGGAGGTATGGGGGATTCTAATTCTCATAGGATCGTGAATAGTTCCTTGGTGTTGGAGGATGCTTTGGAAATCCTTTCATTATAGATTTCTTTTTTGGTTTGAATGATTTCATTTTTGTATTTAATTGCAGATACTTTAAATTTTAGTTTATTTTCATCTGTGGGGGTGTGTTGCCATATGGTTTCTAGCTTCCTTTTTTGCAGTCTGAGTTCTTTTAAGTGAGGGGTGAACCAAGTGTTCAGGTGAGCCTGTTGTTTGCTCTTACAATTCTTAAGTGGGGCGATGGAATCTAGGATCTTAGTCTTGGTTTCATTATAGTGGTTTACCAGCGTATTAGGGTTAGAATTGCATGGTAGGGCGTTGATCACAGGAAGGAAACAGGGTAGGATGTTGTTAGTTGTGATATTTTTCCTTGATCTGGGAGGGAGCGGAGGTGCCATTATTTTTTCTTTGTTTTCTTCTTTGTTCAATCAAGAAATGGTCAGTCCAGGGTTGGGGTGTGATTTTCGTAATTTTAGTTGGGCACTTTGAGGTGGCTATCCAGTCAAGGGTCCTCCCTTTGTCATGGGTAGGGGCGAGGACTTTTTGAGAGAGCCCATGTTCATTGAGCATGTTCGCTATTGCTAATGCTTGTTTGTTATCTGGGTCGTTAAGACCTAGGTTGAAGTCGCCCAGGATCATTATGTGGGATGATTCTTTTGTATTATTGGCTATCAGGCTGGATATATCATCTTCAAAAGAGCTTAAAGGCCCTGGAGGCCTGTAAATGAGATAGATAGTCATAGTGCGACAGGGGGATATAGGTAATTTTGCTGATAGTAATTCACACAATTTTAGTGGTGGTAGCGCAGAAAGTCTTAGTTCCATGTTGGATTTAGCAATGATGGCTAGACCACCTCCTCTAGCACTAGGCCTATCCATTCTTAGGAGTTGGTACTCTTTTGGAATAGCCAGTGATAGCACTGGGCCTGCTGCTTCATGTAGCCAGGTTTCTGTAACCGCTAGGAAGTCAGGGTTATCTGAGGTTAGGATGTCGGCTATGTCAGTGGCATGGGCCACGACAGATCTGGCGTTAATTAGGGCTCCTACTATTGTGGTGGTTTTATGTGGACATTTGGTGTTTAGAGATGTTAAGGTAGGTTTATTCATTTTAGCATTAGTAGAGGACGTTTGTGGAGAGACTTGCACCAGATTCCTAGGCGTATTTTTGGGGTTGATGTGGCAGTTTCATTGTGTTTTATTATGCAGTTTGGGTTCATATGGGGGGGGGGGAGCCTGGCACGAAGCATAATGTTTCTGGACATGGTAGGGCAGGGTGTGTATTTGATTTGGTCCATGATTGCCGATGTAAGGTGTAAGAGGAGCAAGAAAGCAGGTAGCAGCAGAAGACTGCTGATGTACATAATGCTGTGGTTAAGGCCGGCTATATAGGTGAGGGCGATAGGTCTGTGGCAAAGTACAGGGTATACACAGGAGGCCGAGCTTGGCACTGTCTCTAGGTGCTGAGTGAGGTATGAGTTAGGATCAACTTTGCATGGGTTAACTAAATCGCTTGTATAGATTGACTAAAAACAGCTTTGCATGGGTGGGCTAAAATCAACTTTACATGGATAGGCTAAGGTCCACTTTGCATGGATAGGCTAAAATCAAGTTTGCATGGATAGACTAAAATCAACTTTGCATGCATATGCTAAGATCAACTTTGCATAGATAGGCTAAAATTAGCTTTGCATGGATAGGCTAAAATCAACTTTGCATGGATAGGCTAAAATCAACTTTGCATTGATAGGCTACAATCAACTTTGCATGGATAGGCTAAAATCAACTTTGCATGAATAGGCTAAAATTAGCTTTGCATGGATAAGCTAAAATCAACTTTGCATGGATAAGCTAAAATCAACTTTGCATAGATAGGCTAAAATTAACTTTGCATGGATAGGCTAAAATCAACTTTGCATGGATAGGATGAAATTAGCTTTGCATGGATAGGATGAAATTAGCTTTGCATGGATAGGCTAAAATCAGTTTTTTACCGGTGGGTAAGAATCAACTTTGCACCGGTAGGTTAGATTAACTTGCATGGAATAGATAAATCAACTCGCATGATGGGCCGGAAGTCAAATTTACATATATAGCTTGGAGTAAGCAGATTGCATAGGTGGGCAGAGGGCGACCAGCATATATGGGCAAGTGTGTTTTGGTATGTAGGTAAGAATCTAGCATAAGTCACCGACAAGTTTATGCGTCAGTTTATGATGGTTCAATGTTGTTTCCATTAACGTGATTGGGTCTAAAGAGGAAGTATCTGCAGGTTGTTACAGACATTTGTGGATGCACGCTGGTGCATCGTCAGAGGACATCAGTGAGGCAGAGAGGATTAAGTTATATAGCTGTAGAGCGTGAGTACACGATGCAAGATTGCTAGTAATGTGCTCAACAGGCACGCGTGACGGGCGCAGCTTAGGATAAATGATGCTGGAGTCAGTGTTTTGTCTTTGCTCTCTGTATAGCAATAGTAGACAAGGCAGGGAAAGTAGGTGGTGCACAAAGCTCACGGGTGGTGGTAAATGTTTACGGCTGAGCATAGTGGCAAATCTGAGTGTGATGGCTGGCCCGCTGGCTCCAGACAGGCTCAAGACAGGCCTGTTGTGCCTTAATGCATGCCTTTGTGTGGGCCGGCTCAAGCCTGCCAGCTTACGATAGGCTGAAGATGTAGGGGCAGGTAGCCAATGGTAGTGGCCGGTGTCATACACCCTTCCTCAAGCTGATTAAGCATCCATTCCTTTGTATCTGACCCCACTATCTCTTCTATGAACATTTTTCATAGTTCCAGTATCCCTAATCTGTCCCGTAACCGTTTTCCCTTATATGCATCATGTAAATAGGTGCACATGTGTTGCAGTAATGTCTTCGAATAAGCGTCTTCTTATGGCCAGAGCATAAACATCTTGCCCGCAGTATCTTTAACCCACTCTGTGTGGTACTTAACAATGTTGTCCTTATATCAGGGCAATGACTTACATGAATGAATTATTGGCGTGTCCCCCAATAAAACAATTCACAACACAATTTACTTACCAAATTCTATTTCAATTCTCGCTCACCCTTTTTCCTCCTTGTCACAACCCTCCCCAACACTACTTCTCAACAAATGAATACTTTTTCTTCTCCCTCTGAGACCACGCCTCCTGCATCACGCTAATCCTTCTGAGCAGCACCACAACACGCCCCTCATGCTCTGAGCAGCCCCACCTCACTGCTCCCCTCAATCCTTCTGAGTGGCAAAACAAAATGCCACTAATGCTCTCTGCAGCCACACCTCGCTGGTCACACACCAGATCACACTCCTCTGTCCACACCACCACCTTGAGTCCTCCACATATACACAACAATGCACCTCTACAATGCCTAAGTTATCTTACCACATATGGCTGGCACCAGAAATCACTACACAATAAAATATATCTCGTCCTCTGCAAGGTATCCATCTCTTCCCGCCATTTTGCTGTGCCTAAGTCATACTTATATCCACGGATCTGCTAAGGTTGTTTGGAGCAGAGTCTCCCCTATCAGTCTGTGACCCTCCATGCCCTATGTGGTGGCCTGCAGGGACCGGACAGGACTTTTCTTCAAAGGGGCACCTGTTCACCCATCTCTATTGCGGGTGCACCCTCTCTCCACAGGTCACCTCTGCAGTCCACAACAACAGGGCAGGAACTCATCGACAATCCAACGACGTTTAGCCAACCCTCCTCTGCTACGAAATGTTAAGGCAGTCCCAAAAAGTCCAAAACAGACTCAGAGAAACTGGAGTCAATCCAAAGCAGACTCAATGACAGAGTAGACAAAGTGCAAGGCAAAACCCAGCTTTATTATCATTCAAATAAAACCGGGACAGCACACAAGCATTCAAATTTTGAGACTCTAAAGGCCTCATTACAACTCAGGTGGTAAGGGGTTTACGGCGCCGTAAACAGCGCCGACCCTTACCGCCTGAGTACGAGGTCCCTTAGCGCCATGGCGGATTTAACACCTGCTTTTAGCAGGTGTTAAAATCCATGGCGCTAAGGGACCATGGAGTTAATTACGCCACCGTAATTTACGGTGGCGTAATTAACGCCTTCCCCACTCCCATTATGCCCTATGGGGCAAAAATGGGAATGGGGAAGGGTAAATGGGGATTGGGGACTTACCGCCCCGCCAAGGTCGGAATGGGGCGGTAAGTCCGCCAACCACCATGGCGTAAACATAGTTTACGCCATGGTGGTAAAGTCACGGCCCAGGCGGTAACTTACCGCCTGGGTCGTGATGAGGCCCTAAGTGTGTTAATAAGAAACAATCATTTACATACTACAAAGTGTCATCTATGATATCATAACATCATCACAGTTTGCAAAACCTATAGGGATCGGGGATTGGTTAGTGGGTTTGGCTACATAATGATTATATAGGGGTTAAACATTTCATTGGGTTACAGATATCTGATGGTTCCACCTAGAATCCCCCCTATATTGATACAATTAAGAATACATAATTTCTGCAATAAGTAATTGGTTGGCCTAATAATCTGTGGGCATCATGACACTAAGTACCTCATCACAAGTTGGGCAGTATCCCAGCGGTAAATCCGCCGGCATACCGCCCAACGCAAATAGCGTTATGCAGCTCAAACCAGCGCTATTAGCTTTGGATCCTGAGTTGTGGTAAGGCTGTAAGTACCCATCTTTGGCGCTATTACCGCTGGTGCTAATAGCACCGCTGTAATAGCACCAAAAATGGGCAGAGCATGGCCAGGCATATCTCCAGCTTAGAGCGGTAATGCAGCAGAAATAATGTTACTGTCACATTTCTACCGCTCAGCCCAACCAGTGATGATGCCCTAAGTGTTTTGATAGGTTGGCTTCTTGCTAACCAACCTTGGACACTTGACAGGTTGTCAAGATATGAGCCAGACAGAGCGTAGGGGGTGAGAGGCCCAGGTACTGTCCTTTGTTCAATTGAAAAAAATGCAATCCTTCATTCTCAGCCCATGAGACCGGTCAATCTCTTTTTACTTGACCTTGTAGGGTCGGTCTGTGTGTGCTTTGAGGGTGTATTGCTGGTGTTCTATCTATGGTGTGTTTGATGACTAGTCAGTGTTCTCCAATTGTACCTCATGTGTTATAAGACTGTATGAAATTAAATGACCTTCTATCTATTGAGATTTCAGCTAATATTAACGTGTGTGTCAGGCTTTCTGTTTCCACCAGGGACACTATTGAGTTATTCTGCATGGAGTCTTTTGGCTTACTGTGTTACTGCACCAGGCTAACAAAAATTGGTTTTATTCTTACAAAACTTGAATTAAGCTAGGAGTATACTGCTTGTGTCTTGAGAACTGCTCTCTCGTGCCTTCGTTCTGCCATTCTCATCCTCCCTTATTTCACTTTAACCTTGGCACTAATTGTCAGCTACCGTCTGAGCTCTGCACGACTCTGTATTTCTGTGGATTCACCTTTTTGAGTTTTCCTGAGGTCCTGAGACCCCTGCTAATTTAAAAGCATGCTGCTTCCATTTGTAAGAAAATGGCTGCCCAATTATTCTCTTGTTTCTATGTTAGTGGGCTATATTCGTACATCGTTCATGTTGCATTCAATGTATACACTGGTCATGGTCATGTTTTATGGATGCTGTGTTAATTTATCTTCATGTATAAATGAATATAGAACCTAGTGTATGTGTTCTTCATGTGGATTGCATGTTTGCTTCGTGTCTAATGCATTTGCTTGTTACTGTTGCGAAGTTAGTGTAACTGCTTTTTCCATCTTCAGCTTAAATTGTCTCTGCATCTTGCTGCCCCTGCATGGGATAAGAGCGGTATGATTGTGTCAGTGAGTAATGTTTTTCAGCTGTGTGGTATTGGCCCGGCAGAGGGACAGAAGCTAAGGATCACGTATTCATCTTCCTCCCAAACCAACCAATGCCTGATAAGACAGAGTGGGCTCATTTCCTATGCCCTGGAGTGGTAAAGTGAGGCATAAATAATTTTACTGATCCGGGGCATCGTTGTCTTATTTTACAGTGGGAGATGGAAGGGGGCGTTTGTTTCCACCTCCACTTTCTGCCTGCAAAACCACTCCTTTTTATTCAGGCAGCATTTGCACTTTTGTGAACTGCAAAAGCGAAATAAAATGCAATTATGCCTCATTTTACACTTCACTTTTGTATTCCGCTCTACAAATTTTGGAAATCGCATGCAGTGGACATAACAGCATAGAGGTGCCAAGAGTGATCCCCTGCATGCAATTTACACTTTCTAAAAAAATGTAGTTTAGTGAGATTAAATTATTTGCCTAGGATAACATACTTCCCTTAAACAGTAAAGACGGCCTTTGAGCAGCTTCGAAATTCAGGCATTTGAACACATACCCTCTGACCTCTAGATTGTACAACTGTTTCATTTTGACTTTTCAAGAACTGCACAGCTACTGTATTATAGAGATTGCTCGCACAGTGCACAAATCAGCAATCTGACAATATATAAATCCATATATTGAGCTTTGTGATTAGAGCTTTATTTCTTACATCCTGAATGAAAGACTATAAGTACCAGAATGCAGTGTTGATAGCCTGAGAATCTGTTTATTACACTAAGATTTATAGAGGGGTAAATGGGCATTGGAAAACGAGATTATTTCAGATACCCATTTAGCCTTTAGATTAGGAACAGGTACGATACATCAATGCTTTTTTTTTTCTATCCGATTTTGGCTAAGCATGTCTATGTTTTGGACGCCCCTGTCTACATGGCCTTTATGGACGTTAACTGCCCTTTTGACCATGTAGACAGGCGAGTACTGTGGAATATACTCATTGACTTGGGCACCCACGGTCCTTTGATAAGGATGCTGGAGTCATTACATGAACACTCCAGGTTATGTATGCCATATAGGTTTGGTGGTGAACTAACAAAGAGTATAGCAGTAAACAAAGGAGTCTGTCAAGGCTGTGTGCTTGCGCCATCCTTTTTAACTTATATGCGAATGTTCTTGCCCCTCATTTGGAATTATGTGCTGCCAACGTAGAAGGTGTGGTGCCAGGAGACTGCCAGCACTCATCTATGCTGGCGAAATGGTTCTCCTGGCTACTGCCCCCTGGTCGTTGCAGATTTTAATTTCGGCATATGCCGATTTTTTGATGAGGGTTTGAGGGTTAATAAATCCAAATGTTTTACAATGTGTGTTTCCCGTTGACCCCAAACATATCTGCCAATGTTTTCGGAAACACGTCTAGAAGATTGCACTTCCTTCGAATGGGATGACCACATCGGGAAGTAAAATGTTCAAATGAACAGGACCATTGAAGGCATATTGAGACTGGCTAAGAATTTGGAATACTAAGTGGATCACATGCTAAAGTTAAGTGAGGGGAAGGCAATTCCAAGTGGAATGTATGGGTTTGAGATCTAGGGGTTCTGGGGAAATCTCCCTTCAAAGAACGGAAACCCCATTCCTAAGAAGACTATTAATGCTTCCCTCCAAAACACCAGTCTTTTTGATGCACATAGAGACTGCTGTGACCTATCTTTCAGAGACTATCTTTGTAGGGCCGATTTGATGTTGGCCTTGCATTGTGGGGCGTATAGTCAGAGTTTGTTGACAAAAGATTCTGAATTTGCTTGCTACACAGGCTTACCAAAAAGTAGGCTGATTAGTACACATTAAGGGCCTCATCACGAGTTGGGCTTCAGCCCCTGAATGCGGCGGTAACGCTGTTTTTGCCGCATTTAAGGGTTGGCCCAATTACAAGATGGGTGGTAAATTGGAGTTTGACCTCCAGCAAAAAGCTTTTCGGTCATTTTCGGCGCCATTACCGCCTGTGGTAATAGCACCCCTCAACCCCATTGGGGCCTACGGACCCAATGGGGAATGGGCAATAACCGCCCAACCCCTACTCATGATCCGATGCAAATAACTGCCGACCAAGTAACGGTAGCCGTTTTTGCGCTGGTGGCATCCCGGGGGTACTACCACCAGGATACCGCCAGACTCATGATGAGGCCCTAAGTCATTACTGCACACACCTTCATGGCTATCGTATTTTGAGGACCCACAAAGCATTGGAAATATCCCCAAAACTCGGATTAAAAGTAGAGTTATGGACTATCTGGGCATATAGGCCGTTAGCTCCTGTGGATGGACCTGCAGAATATCTGATGACTGTGCCTATCCCCTTACATAGAGCTTTTATTGCCAAGGCCAGATTCAATATTTTTTGGGAAGCTGGGGAAGTGCAGCAAAAATGGTCATGGGCACGGTCAGGGATTTTAACTGGAATTGTATGTGTGAGAGCTTTGCATTTAGTTTTATTCTATCTTGTATTCTGTGATTTTAGAGCAAAGTTTCTATTGAATATTCTAAGAAAAGGCATCATTAGTAGACATCGGCCCTCATTACGACCTCGGCGGTAGCCATGCCGCTATTGGCGGCATGGCTGCCGCCGAAATCGCGTCCGGGAGGCCTGGTAATTCCTCCCTCGAAGGACCCGGACCCATGGGGCTGAATGGGAATGGGAGAGGGAGCAAACAACTGGCCATTACGAGTTGGCCCGTTGTTTCTCCCTCTTCCCCTCGCGGGACCCGGTAAGCACGCCTGGTTTGACCAGGCGTTACTTCCTGGGTCCTGCGAGGGGACCTCGTAATGAGGCGGTATGGGGTAAATGGTGCCGGCACCTTTTACGGCGCTGTTAACCCCCGTACCACCAGGGTTGTAATGAGGCCATTCGTCTGGCATTGATGTTTTTATAAAGCTCTACACAGCCAGTTCTTAAGTTTGCTTTTAAGAGTACATGGTGGAGGCGAAGTAAACTGTGGGTAGGTAGGCCTGGGATATTTTAGCGCTCTTAAGAGTTGGATTTATGCAAATGTTGCCATGTGAAGGAAGTTGTGACTCAGTCTAGTTGGCATTTTTATTACTGTTTCTTTGTGCTATTATCTTTGTACTGGTGTGTGTTATTATGTTGATTTACTTGCTTCACTTAATTGTCTTGGAAGAAGGCACAGACTGTTTAGTTAACTGTGTCTGTCCTTCTGGCTTTTAGATGCAAATGCCCCATTACTCTGATAACCTGATAACAGAAAGGTGTCCACCAGGGCGTTGACAGGCCCTTTTTAAGGGTACAACCTTGCAACAGCGCCTGGTAGGCACGCTGTTAATCACCCTGGAGGCAGCAAGGACTGGCACTGTAGCGAGTTTTACAACGCTGTTGCCTCTATATTTAGGGCGCCCATTTGGGCCCATAAAAGGCCAAAATAAAAGGCGCAAGACGGTTTGCAGTGTTGCACCTGGAGAACCGCTAGTGGCAGCCGATGATGACAGGCGGCCAGGCAGCAGGGTGCTGAAAACCTATTCGTCCATTGGAAAGCTATTCACCCTTACTCGTCAGCAAGGGGCAAGTGCAGAGAAACCGGAGTTAAAAAATTACCGAAGAGCCCCGAGGGAGGCCACACCCTGAAGGGTTCTAGCAAATGCACTTGTAATGTGCATGCTGCAAAGTGCACATTTCAAGTCCATGCCAGAAGACAGCTGACTGCCAACATGGGGGTGGGTTGCTCGGGGCCCTTTAAGAGTTGGGGCCTCTTTCACCTGAAAAGGTTGAAAGGCCTTAATGCCACCCTTACATACCACTACTTTAGTGCTGCATGGATTGCCTTTTGAGTGTTTCCTCGTAGTGGTGGCACACCATACATCTTCCCTACTAATGAGGTCGCAGCTATGCAATCCCTGTCTCAGGTAATGTCATTCATATCTTATTTACTTATTTCATTTGTTTGTTTATTAAGCGCCAACAGCCCGCAGGCATCAGGGCGCTACACATACACCGGGATTTAGAAGGACGGGACAAGAAAAGAACATCTGAGAAAAGGATTCGAAACATTGCTACCACAAGCACGGTCTTCCGGTAATAAGAAACAGGAAAGAAGGAGGGTCGTGTCAGAGTCGCTTGCTTCACTACACCAGGCGTGTGCATCCATAACTGTGGCTGTGCAACTCGAGCCTCATAAAGGGCACTTATGGGTAGTGCTCCAAAGCATCACTTTGTGCCTGTAGGGACAGCAGCATAAAATTAGGTCAAATGAGACAATCTTATCTTAGTATGTTTACAGAGTGCACTCAATGGGTGTCAATGTACGTTTCTATTGGACTAGGAGCTACGACCTTACAATCAACAGCATAACCCTTGTGTCTTAGTTACTTTTCTTGCTACTTGTGGTGGACTGACATGTAAAAACCGAGGAAAGAACCTCACGAGTCTTCAGTCCTTCACAGTAGTCAGGTGATCCAGCATACAGTGCTGCTGCCAGCTGATAAGATCCTGATAGGGAAGATAGAGGAGTCTGTGCGAAGCCTAAAAGCTGTCCATAGTGTGGATTCCGTGTAAACTATAACATTAAAGTGAGGAAGTTGAGTCCAAACAATGTTTCCTGCTGGTGGAGGAACAGTGAGGAATGTGAGGAAGAGGGTAGGGAATGCCAGAATAGTGGATGTTGGGCACAGAGCCGTTGACTAGTGGTGAGAGCGAGGAGAAGAAGCAGAAGAAACCGAATCACTAAGGGGAGCAAGCAAGAGTGGAGCGTGTAAGAGAAGTATGACCCGCTGGGGCAGAGGGAGGCGGTTTGTGGGATTCCTGATGTACGAGCAAAACTAGAGGTTTGAACCGGTTGGGAGGGGTTTAGGACACGGGTGGTCCAGACACTGTCCTGAGAGGACAGAGCAGAGCTGAGGGACACCAAGAGTAAACAAGAGAGGTGTCACGACCCTCGCCCAAAACCCCCTCTGGCAAACCCATTGGCCAGGTGGAGTCAGGACCCAGGCCTCTAGAGCCTGGCATCCTCTTCCAAAACCCTCTTGGGGCCAG
Source organism: Ambystoma mexicanum (assembly GCF_040938575.1). Classification (NCBI taxonomy): domain Eukaryota; kingdom Metazoa; phylum Chordata; class Amphibia; order Caudata; family Ambystomatidae; genus Ambystoma; species Ambystoma mexicanum. Next base: position 528,391,097 of record NC_090925.1, read on the forward strand.
TCCTGGCGCCTATGGCGCCAGGCTCATACACCATGAAAAACAATGTGCTTGGGAACTACTTTATTGTGTTGTCACCATGAAAAACAATGTGCTTGGGAACTACTTTATTGTGTTGTCAGCCAACATGGAGGCATCCACATAGCTTGGATCCTCAGAACCAAGCTATGCGGTCTAGTGTTTTGGGTGTGGTAGCCTAGGGACTACTTTACCTGGACTATTTTGTTGGGGCTATTTAAACCACTCCTGAGCAAGACAACACGCTTCGTGTTACTTTGCAGCTTGCAACGTGACGCTCACCGTGTCCAGCTATACTCCCGAACCTCGGAGAAACAGAACCTGCATTGAGACAAAAAGGAACATCACTAGCAGCAGCATCTTACCTTCAGTCTTCATTTTTAGTTACTTGCAGCTCCTGGGAACAGCTTTCCTTGGATCTGCACGCCTCCCGGACAGCATTGACCTGAAAGAGGAAGATAGAGGCAACATTAAAGACATTGAGACATTAGAGTAGAAGAGACATTGCAAATTACGAACTGCTCAAAAGGCTTACCTGGCTGGTCGCCTCTCGGCTGGCACCACTCCAGAAAATTCCACAAGCGCTGAAGAACACTGCGACCTAAAATGAAGAAAAACACAGGTTAGCAAAGGCAAGACTTTGCAGCGCTGCACATAGAGCTTACTTACTGCATCATAGCGCTCTTAATGCGCCATCATTTACCAGCGGGGCTCAACCAAGCCAGTTCACCGCGCTGAAGCTCCGCATACCTAATGGAGAAAATAAGAGACATTTTAAACAAAGAAAGGCATGCAGAATAGCAACAAAACTAAAGAACAGCAATAAGACCTACCTGAACAATATCAAATGGGCCGGCGTCAGTGAAGTAACTGGACCGCACACGCCCATGAAAGACAACGTGCCCCTGCAAAGAAGGCAGGACGGAGAGCACACCTAACTCTACCACAAGGCAGAACCTTCCCCACAGACCACATCTGGGCAAAACTGAGAAGCATACAAGTGAGTTACCCGGCTGGATGGCATCCCTGTGGATACCCGGTGAGCGTAACAGAACGCAAAGCCTACCCTAACAAATCCACCTGGGCACCATGGAGACATCAGAAATGGACCAATTGGCCCAATAACTAGGAGAGCTTCGTGCTGAGGTTCATTCTGCCCGACAAGAGACTAATGCTCTCTGGAGGGACTTGCTAGTGACCAAAGATCGTACAGAGGAGATCAGTAGGCAGATCCTGCAATCACAGGCAGGGCAGACTCCTCTGCCTGGGAGCAACCCACTGATGAAAAACCCCACCTTACCATCTACTACCCCCCCTCCAGTACAGATCACGTTACCTGGAACAGTTCCCCTGGCACCACCCGAAAGGTTCTCAGGCAACCCACAGAAGTATGCAGCATTCATCAATCAATGTCGCCTTCATTTTCTTTGTAGGCCTGGAGCATTTCCAAATGACCAAGCTCGGGTAGCCTTTGTCTTATCATACCTGAGTGGTAGTGCAGCAGATTGGTCGGTGCCGTTGGTGTCCCATGACGATCCTCTATTACATGACTTTGGGGGGTTCCAGAGAGAAATGGAAAAACGTTTTGCTCGCCATACCCAGGAACAAGCAGTAGACAATGTACTCTTGTCCCTCCGACAGGGGAATCAGGACTTGTCAACGTACATTGCTACCTTCAACAGACTGGTTGCCGAAGCTAGGTGGCCAGAAAACAAAAGAACCACGTTATTCCATTGAGGCTTACGAGGAGAATTAAAGTACGTCTTAGCCCAGGTGGTTGATCCACCCAGAGACTGTGCCGAGTTCATAAATCTGGTCATGCAGCTAGACCACTGGTTGCAGGACCGAAAAGCAGACCGGTCTAAGACGGACCCTCGGACTGTGTATGTTCAACCAAGGGAAAACACACCCTGTGTACCTGAAAATGCTGTAGAACCCATGCAGATTGGAGGGATACGGCCTCCATTAACAAAACAAGAGAGGTACAATAGAAGACAACAACAACTTTGTTTGTATTGTGGGAAACCAGGACATTTCCTGAAGGACTGTCCAGTAAAACCCCCAAGGAGAACAGTCGGGGCCACAGAGAAGGATGAAGCTAAGTAATCAGAAAACTATCAAGCTCGACAAACGTAGAGGTCAGTTTGTCGAGTGAGAAGAAAGAGTTGCTGACCTCGCACTTTGCAATACCAATGATCTTAATTAACCACCAACAGCTGTCAAGAATGCATGCCGTTGAAGCATACATCGATAGCGGAGCAGTAGGAAATTATATTGTTCAAGAACTGGCAGCAGAGATGGGGCTTCCTTTGTGTTCCAAGCCAACTATGGACAAGGTAACCACCGTGGATGGGACAGAAATCACTTCCGGACCAGTAACCCAGTGCACAGCCAGGGTAACCTGGCTGTGCCAGGACGGACATCGGGAGTCTATTTCATTTGATCTCATCAGGGCACCTCAGTTCAAGCTAATACTAGGGATGCCATGGTTGGTTGCTCACAACCCTTTGATAGACTGGCGGGCACGAAAATTAACCTTCTCGGTGACTGCTCCCCTGCCTGCTATTACCAAGAGGAGAAACCCGACGACTTCCGGAGCGACAGTATGAACCGTGGGAGCAACTTATACCTTGCCAAGTGAATACCATGATTTCCAGGATGTATTCCGAAAGGACCAAGCCAATACATTGCCGCCGCACAGGCCCTATGACTGTCAGCAGATCGACCTTGTTCCTGGTGCACAAATCCCTTGCGGTAGGATCTACGCTCTCACAGAACCGGAAAACCTTAATTTGAAATCCTATTTAGACCAGTACCTTGCAAATGGATTTATCCGTCCTTCGAAGTCCCCCGCAGCCAGTCATTTGTTCTTCGTACCAAAAAAGGAAGCGGACTTGAGAACCTGTATTGACTACCGCGCATTGAACCAGCTCACTGGGAAGAACCGCTACCCCATGCCTCTGATCCCTGAGATGCTAGACCAAGTTAAAGATGCCCAGATTTATACCAAATTGGACCTTCGAGGAGCGTACCACCTGGTCCGAGTCAGAAAAGGAGATGAATGGAAAACCGCCTTCCGTACTAAGTACGACATGTTTGAATATCAAGTCATGCTCTTCGGGTTATGCAACGCTGCTGCAGCATTCCAATATTTCATGAATGATATCTTAGGGGAGTTAATTGATGTGTGAGCCTTAGCGTACATAGACAACATCTTAGTATACTCAAGATCATGTCAGGTACATTCGTTCAGTCCTCACCAAGCTCTGTCAACATCGCTTGTTTGCAAAGCTTGAAAAATGCTTTTTTCAAGTCAATGAAGTAGAGTTTCTTGGTTTTATCCTTACTCCAGGAGGCATCAGAATGGACGTGCACAAGGTAGATGCCATTCTGAAATGGCCTTCACCGACGTCTCTGAAAGGGGTACAAAGCATGCTAGGCTTTGCGAACTTCTACCACCGGTTCATCCCAGACTTCTCTCAGGTTGTGCACCCAATCACAGTACTATTACGAAAAAACAATAAAAAGTTTGCTTGGACCAAAGAAGCAGAAGAAGCCTTTCAGGAACTTAAACAAAGGTTTACCTCCGCTCCAATCCTGCGACATCCTCGTCCAGACCTCCCTTATGTCGTTGAAACTGATGCGTCCAGTCTCACAATGGGGGCTGTCCTTTCACAGAGAGACCGGGAAACCGGCCAGCTACATCCGTTGGCCTTCTGGTCGAAAAAGTTCTCACCTCCAGAGATTAATTATGCCATCACGCACAAGGAACTCCTGGCTATCAAATCTGCATTTAAAGCCTGGAGGCACTACCTTCTGGGGGCCAGACACACCATTATAGTCATCACAGACCACCGAAACCTGCAATATCTCAAAACAGCCAAGGCCCAGTCCTCGCGCCAATTCCAGTGGGCCCTTTTCTTCACCGAATATGATTATGTAATCACATTTCGACCAGGAGTCAGAAACGGAAAGGTGGATGTCTTATCTTGCATAGGCATAGATGAAATGGTATATACAACTCCAGACCCAGTACCTATTATACCTGAAGACAAACTCCTGGGTATCACAACAGCCTTAACACAAGCAGAACTATGAAAAGAAATCCAACAGACAATGAATCCTGATGCCTTCCTCGCATGGCAAACTCAAGGAGAACAATATACCATCAAAGACCATCTACCCTTTTTTAGGGATCGCCTATATGTACCCAAGAAGGAATTACAAAAGCATATTATTTCAAACTATCACGATTCACTGATTGAAGGGCATTCTGGGATTGCCAAAACCCTAGCTAAGGTGAAAGAGAACTTTTGGTGGCCTACCTGGCGTAAGGACATCATTCAGTATATTCAGTCCTGCGGTGTCTGCGCACAAAATAAATCACAGAAACAAAAACCATCTGGTCTCCTACAACCATTGGACATTCCTCCAGTTCCATGGCACACTCTTTCCCTTGACTTCATCACTGATCTACCTCCAAGCCAAGGGTTCAACACCATCCTTGTAGTTGTGAACTTCTTCTCGAAGATGGCCCATTTTATTCCTCTCAAAGGCCTCCAGGACGCAGCCACTTCAGCAAAAGTGTTCCTGGAGGGCGTGGTTTAGCTACATGGCTTCCCTTCGGTTCTGGTCTCTGATCGAGGTAGCCAGTCTGTTTCTAACTTCTGGAAACAATGTTGTGCAATGGCACAGATCGACGTTCGGCTATCTACCAGTCACCATCCCCAAACGGATGGCCAAACCGAGAGAACCAATCAGACACTCAGCAATATTTACGGTGCATGCTGCGCCACATTCAAAGGAATTGGAAAGACGTACTATGGATAGCCGAATATGCATATAACAATTCTTTGCATTCAAGCACCAGACAAACGCCCTTCTATACCCTTTATGGCAGACATCCACGTACCTCTGAACTAGACCTTCCAGCCAGCTTGGAAATGCCAGCGGTAAAGACTCTACACACAACCATTACTCAGGCTTTCAAAAGGGCTAAGGAACATCTTATTAATGCCAAAGAAATACGCTGACCTTTCATCCCAGATTCTTAGGACCCTATGCCATTAAGGCAATTATCAACCCAGTAGCCGTGAAACTGGATTTACCACCTAATCTACAAATCCACCCGGTATTTCATGTGTCGCTCCTGAAGCCAATGCAACTTGGCACACGGATTGGGACACCACCTAAGGCCATACTTGTTGACGGAGAACCAGAATTCAAAGTCAAAGATATCTTGGACTCTAAATACTCTAGGACCAAGCTATATTATCTCGTCGATTGGAAAGGATATGGACCACAGGATGGATCCTGGGAGCCTAGTGAAAATATCCACGCACCACATCTAATCAGGAAATTGCATCGGAACTTCCCAACCAAACCTGGGCCAGACAGAAGGAACACCATGAGAGGGGCCTTAGGGGGGAGTGCTGTCACGACCCTCGCCCAAAACCCCCTCTGGCAAATCCATTGGCCAGGTGGAGTCAGGACTCGGGCCTCTAGAGCCTGGCATCCTCTTCCAAAACCCTCCAGTCTATGGCGCCAGGCTCATAGACCATGAAAAACAATGTGCTTGGGAACTACTTTATTGTGTTGTCAGCCAACATGGAGGCATCTACATAGCTTGGTTCCTTAGAACCAAGCTATGCGGTCTAGTGTTTTGGGTGTGGTAGCCTAGGAACTACTTTATCTGGACTTATTTGTTGGGGCTATTTAAACCACACCCGATCAAGGCAACACGCTTTGCGTTACTTTGCAGCTTGCAACGTGACGCTCACCGTGTCCCGCTATACTCCCGAACCTCGGAGAAGCAGATCTTGCATTGAGACAAAAGGAACATCATTAGCAGCAGCATCTTAACTGCAGTCTTCATCTTTAGTTACTCGCAGCTCCTGAGACCAGCTTTCCTTGGATCTGCACGCCTCCCAGACTGCACGACCTGAAAGAGGAAGATAGAGGTAACATTAAGAAAGCAGAAGAGACATTGCAAGTTACGAACTGCTCAAAAGTTTTACCTGGCTGGTCGCCTCTTGGCTGGCACCACTTTGGGAAATTCCACATGCGCTGAAGAACACTGCGACCTACAAGGAAGGAAAACACAGGTTAGCAAAGGCAAGACTTTGCAGCGCTGCGCATAGCGCTTACTTACCGCATCATAGCGCTCTTAATGCACCATCATTTTCAGCGTGGCTCAACCAAGCCAGTTCGCCGCGATGAAGCTCCACATACCTAAGGGAGCAAAAAGAGATATTTTAAACAAAGAAAGGCATGCAGGATAGCAACAAAACTAAAGAACAGCAATAAGACCTACCTGAACAATATCAAATGGGCCGGCGTCAGTGAAGTAACTGGACCGCACACGCCCATGAAAGACATTGCGCCCCTGCAGAGAAGGCAGGATGGAGAGCACGCCTGACTCTACCACAAGGCAGAACCTTCCCTGCAGACCACATCTGGGCAAAACTGAGAAGCATACCAGCGAGTAACCCGGCTGGGTGGCGTCCCTGTGGATACCAGGTGAGCGTAACAAGAGGCTCCAGCCCATGTTCATTAAAGGATGACCGCTGAACGTGGCATATGGAGTGATAGTTCCTAGAGCACCTAGAAAAGGAAAGGGCATTTCAAACCCTACATTGACCATCCTGCATGAGTGTGAGTTTCCAAACGGAGAAGCAAACCAGAGCAGATGATGTGCATGAAAAAAGGAATCCCTGGACACACGCACCACACTTTACTTACTCTTGTTTAGACTCCATAATGCCGGTGTATCAACACTCAATGTAATCCCCACAACCTGTCTTACATAGTAAAGTAATGGTTTGAAATGTACACTATATGCTCAATATAGTGCCTAGAGGGAGAGAAGGGTGTTAACATGGATGGAAGATGCCCAAAAAGGGGACACACAAATTCAGAATGTAATTAGCATTATAAAACCTTAACTAGAAGTTCTCAATACATGCTTAGGAATGCTAGAATACATAGTAACAAAAGATAGAGTAACCGAATACATGTCAATAGGCAGGGATAATATTCTAGTGGCTGTTGAAAACTCCAGGGACCCAAGTGGGGGCCAATGAAGAAGGAGCAAGTTCAGGAAAGTACACCTTTTGCCATAGTAGTAGGTTAAAGCCAGGTAAGTACTTTTTATACCCCTCAGGTGCAGACAGAAAAGCAACAGACCCTGGGGCACATCAGAGGCAATTTCCTTCAAGGGCTCCAGTCCCAGATTCATTGCCCAGCTGATCCGTAAGGCAAGATTCGGCTCAATGTCAGCCACAGAAGAGGGGCGCTTCGAAAGTCCCAGTACTCCATGACCCAGGTGACCCCTGAAGAAGATTTTGAAGAATAACTCAGGACCTGGGCCATGTGGTTCCAGTCACACAGGATTCAGCTCAGGAAGCACAAAGCTTCTTTTACAGGACTGCAACCGGATCCAGTACACATGGCATTGAACCCTGGATCAGCCACAATCCAGTGGAAGAAGACATTGGGTTTTCTACCTACATTTTAAATGTGGCTTCTCATTTTGGAGAAACAGGTTGAAGCCTCACTCTCATCAACAAGGTCCCTTTTCAGCTGGCGGTCTGGAAACCAATTTCTAACTTGGTCTGCTCCCCTGTTCCTAAAAGAACCTTTCTCTTCAGCCTGCTGGAAACCAGTTTCCAGTTGGTGTCAGCTCCTCTACAATCTACCTTTCCTGCTGTATCCAGAAACATTCTTCAATATTAATCTCCCAACATCAATGATAATCCTCCCTCAATTCTGTGTGCAAGGTATTTTATAATCCACAGCACCTCCTCACATCTTGTGACATGGAAGGGGGGCTCTTCCCTATGAATCCCATGACTCAAAAGGTGGGAGGGAATTTCACTCCTCATGCTATGGAGAGGTATGTTGATTAATTTCTGAAACGAGTTTACATTTTACTTGCGGCATCCACTCCTCCCACTCCATTTACTGTGAGGCTGTAGGCAGTGGTTGCTGGGCCTTTTTTTGCAATTGTAATGACAGTGCCATTTGGGTGGGGAGGGGATGATCGTGCTTAAAGGGACAAATCTTGGCGTTGCAGCTGCCATGAGTAAACAAAATGTGCAGATTGGAAATTGTTTGCATGGTCACTGTCACTTGGTCTTCCATTTGCTCTCTGCATGTAAAGTGTAAACTACTCTCAGTTTTCATTTTACAGGCAGCATTCAGTCCTCACATTGCGTGAACTGTGAGGCTTCAGGAAGTCGTGACATTCTTTTCAATTCTAATGAAAGCACCAATAGGATAGGGAGGGGATGAAAGTGCCACCAATTGTGCTTTGGAGCTGTCGTTAGTAAAAAAAAGTAGCTGATGAGTGGACAGTGTTTCCATGGTCCTCATGGCAATTACCTTACCATTTACTGGCTTTAGAATTCAATGCCTTCAATGCTGATGTTGGGGCTAAGGAAAATAACGATTCCATTAAATGTCCTACTGTATTAGCGTCCTCCTTGGTTTTTCAAAAGTGCCACTGGAAAGTGCCCGAATTCTGATTTTAACAGCAAACTTGCAACCGTATCCAAAAGAGAAGGGCAGTTTTTGATTACTTTTTAAAGCATTCCTTGGCCACCCTGCCAGGAATGGCAACAGTCAGGTGGCAGAGGCTTCAGAGATCTGGGCTGAGTAAGGATATGTGACCTTTAAGTCTCCTAAAGCAGAGAAAGAAACCAACATGTGAGCAACTATGTGAGGATAGAGGAAAGCAGCTGTTGCTCTACCCATCTACAATTTGTACCAAGTCATTTTATTGCAAACAAAACAGAGTGGTACATAACAGAGCAGACAATAACATAAAAGCCGACCGAAAAATTAAATAAATATATAAAGGGTAGTGGAGTAAGGGGTTAAAATGGGTCAGGATGGGGTTGGTGTGGCTTTAAAAGGGTGGAAAAAATGTGGGCTGAGGAAATTCTGTGTTTTTCGTTGTTTTGTCCGCTCGGGTAAGTACCACTCTGTTTTTCTGGTCGGTAAGATCACATATAACCTCTAGAATGTACTGTATCTTCCTCTACGGGCTCCTGGAGATGATGTGCAAACAATATGATCCAGAAACATTCAACACAGAACTGAGATCACAGGTCGATCACACTCGGATAAGTAAGCAGTGTGCAGTTATAAACCGAGTTTTAATGTCCATTCTGTGTGAATCAGGGGGATAACATTGCTTCCAAGAAAATGTAACCAGATGACCCTTCTCATAAACAGCAGCATTCAAGTCCCGGGCTTCAGGATCAGGTGTTAAATTCCAGTTTGACAACAACTTGTACAATACCAGGTGAAATAGCAGCTTGTGACTCGGAATCACTTTAATCCAGTGGTGGAAGTGTACAAAAAGAAGTAGTGGAACTATGTTCCCTACTGGTCTGCAACACTCCCAACAAAACCCATGGCCACGCCCCCTCACATGCACAATAGAAACCCCAAAACAATGTGCCAGCTGTTTAAGGGAACGTCCAGTGCAGTGCACTGAAAGTGCAAGTTTCAACGTCTTCCTACATTTGTATTTTAAAACGAAACCTTTCCGGAACAGTTTCTTTTTAAAATAAAAGTATGTGAACGGTAAAATTCAATTAAAAGAAGTAGAGGAGCACCAGTCCCAACCTCTCCCGCCCACTTCGACCACTGCTGTAATCTCAATTCCCAAGCAATACGATCACACTACACTGCGGCCACGCCCTGAACTCTGGAGGTCACGTCCCCAAATGCAGATCGCTGTGACTTTTTCAGCCCCTCCCGCCAAGTTTCTCAACCAACTTAAATCAAATCAAATGGGGTGGGTTGGAATCAAAACAAGAAGCCACAAGTAGCGACGTGGCCATGTGGCATCTACGTTTTTACCTGTTCTCAGAGATGGAAGTGCAATATAAATCACTGGTACGCCGCACCACTAGTTTGCTTTTTGCAGTGCGTACCTTTAGCTCAAAGGCTCGAGTAAAGCATACTGGACCTTTTTCTTTCCCCTAAGCCAAATACAGTACCGGAAATAGAAGCACTGCCAATTTCCCAAGTCACAGGCAGGCAAAGACACAAACAGCCACCGTGGCTCTGTAGCATCAGCACCTTACCACATCACAAACACATTTCTTTTATCAGTGGCAGAGCCTTTCATATGAATGATGGCACATTTCCAATTGAAGGACCTCACAAAGCACCAGTTACCCTGCAAATCTATGACAGTTAACGTGAGCATCACAAAGCACCCTTTTAAAGATTTGTTTATATCCATGATATCGACTAGCCTGACAGGCAAAAAAATAAAATTGCTTTATGTCACTAATCAAATGTTCGCACCATCATGAATAACAACGAGCTGGAGGTTTGTGACAAATAATCTCTAAATCTCTCAAAGTGCATGACACAACTTTCTTTATTGCGTGACTTAAATCATTGAAAGTACAGTGGCGGTTAAATCGATTTTTCAGACTTGCATTCTCGTGCAGTCTGGGATTAATAGGTCACCATTTAGGATGTGGAAATTAAAGCCTGAATGATATTCTTTTGGTTTAATATGTTGCAATACGGATTTACATGTTGTGTGTTTTATAGGTAAACTCTATAAGTCATATTAGTGTAGGCCTTGAAATCCCAAACCTCTTTAGGGCTTGAGCCTTTGTGCTAAAAATGCTGTGATCATCAAGACCAAAATATTGGTGTTTCATGCAGGCCGTAGAAGCCTGAGGGATTGCTGGGAGTTGAATGCCAACCCGAGTGAAGAAGTCCAAAATTCGACATATCTAGATTTTAACATGTATGGATCAAGTCGAAAAACACTTTTGATCGAGCAGGTGAGAGCAAAGACACAGCATATGGCATGTCAAATGAGGTATTTACATCGATGATGCAGCAAATTCTGCTTAAAGTCTCTGCTTAAGTAGTCAACGGTGGTACAACCATTTGCAATGAGCTGGAGACCTTTTACCAGCTGGTTGAGTATGACTTTGATTATGTGGAAGGTCTGCTCAGGAAATCAACCATGGGGCTTCCCAAATCAGTGTCAATTGCAATAATTTCAACAGAATTGGGCCAGAATTCAATGAATTTGAAAATAGGCTGAAAAAGACTCAGCTATTTCTTAAAGACTAAAATTCTCCTCCAAATTCCATTCTCAAGCAGATGTATAAGACAAAGGCACTCTGTGAGAGTGCATTGATCCAGTCATGTGACACATATTTGAAGCTTGCATCGACCAGCCTGGAAGAGGCTGGATAAAATAACCCACAGGTGAGAAAAAAGATGCATCTACATGACTGGATCTGCACCTGCGAAAAAGCAAAAACTCATAGGAGTTATTTCGAATTGAAGAGGATATATCGTAAATTGGGAAGCTGTGCACCTTATTTATTGTTACACCCATCCTGGGCCTTCGCTAGAACCACATTTACGTTTCCTGCTAAAATTGCTCTCAACTAGGCAGAACAAATATTGATTTATTTTGAAAATAGTTTAATTGCTTTTATGTACTTATAAACTGTGAAGGCCTGGTCATTTAGACCACAAAACACTAATAACAAATAAAAAAGTTAAAACTTAAATATTTGTACCAAGTAAAGCTTGGAAGGAGCATAGTCAAATTTGCAGAGTGGGTTAAAATCCCTGCTTCAATGTTCTGCCAAATTTTGTGATCCTAGTCAATTGTTTAATCCCACTCTGGCCTAATTGCATACATTGGAGTCCTTATTTTAAATAGTGTGACCTTAATCGCACTATTTGCAAAAACGACACCCATGCAATGGGAAAGATTAAGAAAATAGTGTACACTCATGTTCATCTGTTAGTGGACCCCAAAACCGTCATCTAGAATTTCACTATTCGGGTCCTGGCCCTCTCTCAGTCCTATATCACTTGATTTGACAGGTGGATAAATAGTCTCAGCAGCCAGTCAGTCCGCTACACTAAAACTTGTGGTACACTAACTGTGGCAGAGCCAACATTCATTTTCTCTCCTGTTTCTGGCAGACACAGAAGTTGCTTGGGCCATGCAGGGTACTACCCCACAGGATAATGAGGATAATGAGTAAACCTCTAGCTATGTCCTTAGAATGTCTTAAGCAAGTGGGCCATTACCACTTGATTTACATATGTTCCATGCACTGAGGTCCTGCCTTAAAAAACATTGCGAAAGTTCATAGTGTTGGCTTGTGTATAGGTATTATATAGGCGCATGCCAGATATGCCTAGATAATCAGGATATCCATAATATTTTAAGAAAAAAAACAAATTGAGAAATGACTACATTTTTTTTAACCAAAAAACCGAAATAACGTTTTGCTTTTGTAACTTTTATTTTAATGCAGGGCGAGTACTCCCGCACCCCTCCTTCATTCCCCCGACCCTCATTTATACCGTTACCCCACACCTTAACTATTATTTACCATACATATACAAAATACCTACTATTTTCAGTCCAATAAATTAGGTAATTTCTCATTTGTATTTGTTGTGTTAGGTTATTTGTACGGATTTGAGATAATCGCACCATGTTCCAGCTGATGCATCTCATGGTCAGGTAGTACCATTAGGACAGGGCCTGGCAAAGGCCTATCCCATGCCTATGCAGAAGCCACAACTGTTGTATTTGCCAATGTTTGGATTCAATTCAAGGGACTGCAGCAGATGATTACTGGGCACCACAAAGTGTATTGAATTGAAGGTAACGGTATGGGCTTACTCAAAGTACTGAGTTCAGTTTTGCTCAATTACTGTTACTTACAAATAAAAGTATTAATTAAAAGAAAATATACAATAATTAAAAATGAACATTAAACTGTCACCTGTCATACATGGATTAACTTCCTGTACTATTCATGCAGGAACATTTACATTTGTACCTACTCACATTGTATGGAGCCATACACAGTACACATTGAATTGCCAATCAAAATATGTTTAAACTATACTTGTAATTGTGTGTTTAAAATGTTTTAGAAGATGAAGTGGATAATGGTAAAATGTATCCAATTGCGCTTGGACTATAGTATTATGAGGAACAGGCCAGCTGCGTGGCTGGTGGTCTATGGCTAACCCTTAAACCATAAAACATTTGTAAAGTGTATAGGAACGAGACTTGTCCTTGGCCTCAAGCCCAGGGATCGTATCTCTCCAGGACTGAAATCTCTGCACTGGCTCCCAGTGGCTGCAAGGATTAAGTTCAAAACCCTCTGCATCGTCCACAAGGCCTTCTGCGTTCTGGGGCCTCAATAACTTCAACTCTCTCTTCCTAAATACCTTCCTTCTTGAGGTCTTCACTCATCTGCCTCCAGCTCCCTCAGGGTCAGTCGCTTCTCCAAGCAATGAGTTGGTGGTAGATCTCTTTCTTCGGCTGGGGCCTCTCTGAAACTTGAGAAGAATCATCTTCGGTTCCGGAAGCACCTCAAAACCTTTCTCTTTGCTTCTGCTTTTTCTCCTGCTCTCCCTTGCTGACTTCCTGGCTGACACTGAAACTGCACTGGTTAACTGGCCACCCTCTGATCTTGGGCCCAGATCTCGTCCCACACCAGTCACACTCCTGCACTGCCTTCCTGGCAACCCCCACACTTTGGGCTGTTTTTCTGTATCCCTACAGTCCCACTACAAGCACTTGACACCTGATGTCTGCACTTACCCTTGCACTTGCCACCTGCTGGCTGTACTTTACTTATTGTTATTTATTTTCTTATCCCATGTACTGCACGGTCCTCTCCCCCTGTCCCCCAGTACTACCCCTCGTTTCCCTTCCCATGCACTTGCATGATCTGAATGACACCTGGCCTAGTAGGATCGCTGTATGTCTTCCCTCTGTTTCCCCTCCCTTGCCTCGTCATGCCCTGAAACACTTGTGTATAGGCGCATTATAAATGCCATATCATATCATAACCACTGGCTCTTCGCGCTTGGACTTTGTTAAAAAAGTCACTGTTGTGCCTGCAATAATTGCCTGCTTTTTATATAAATGCAGTTGCATGAAAAGAAGTCCTTGAATAACATATTCTGAATTCACAAAGAAGTTTTTTTGTGAGTTTGTATTTGTATTTTTTTATTTTATTTGCAGTTTATAAAGCACCTTAATCCAAAGCACTGTATGGGAGTGAGGGGTCCCCAGGCCCCCTCGTGCCGTACACTCCTCAGTACAAGGCTTGGACCACGTGCCTCCGGTAGTGGGATTGCCCCTTGCCCTTATTTAAAGTTAACCACGGTTGACTGCTACATAGATGGGACTACTGAGCAGAACACGGGGCATCCATCTTTTGTGCCCCCTTTCGACTCCATCTTGGGTAAACAGGCCTCACTGCGATAGTACAGCAATGCTCAGCTCCCCTTCCACCGCAGCAGCCAAGGACAGAGACACACACACACAAGGCGCGCAGACAGCTGGCTGGCCCCCACCCTTGCACTCCTCCTGCGAAGGAAAGCTCTGCGCTCCCATTCTCACGCTGAAGCCGGAGAAAGTTGCAACAACCAATATGATACAGTTTTCTTCCTCTGAGATCACTGCTAGCATGAGAACCAGCATGTGAACCAGGATGAGCTAAGCACTTTTTGCTTGTTCGTCCCCATAAACGTGCAAGCCACCCACCCCCATTTAGAGTAATTTATTTCCATCCTGACCCTGCGCTCCCTATAAGGTATTTCTTTCAAGTGCCACACCCTCGCCTGCACTGCGAAACCCACCCAACACACCCACTACTAACCTTAAGCACCTTGCCACAATATATGTTTTTACTTATACTAATAGGTCTAAAGCTTAGGAGATATGTGAAACACAGCTTGACTCTTTTTACATGCACAATAAAGGTCAAGGCCTCCAATTAAATCTACGAAGGACCCAATTGTACTGAAAATAATTATTATGTGTGACTTGTGTAGAAATATGAAAAGTAACATAAAATGTTTAAGTAATTTGTTATTTAGTGTTTTACGAATGCAACATATTAGCTTAGGTAGTGATCACTGTGACCGGACCCTGACCTGCGTGGAGCACAAGATATTTGACGTCCGTCATCTCGTCAGCCACTCAACCAACCAGAAGGAAGAGATGTGACCCACACCTACAGCACTACACCGCCTGGCCAATCGGGTCCATTTAGCATTTTTTGTTAGAGTTACTTTAATTGATATATATACGAGTATGATGTAAATGTTTGGTAGGGTTTTTTTTTTGGGTTATTTCCTAGCTGGGGAAATAAACCATCCTTTGAACTCCTGCAGCCGGGTCTCAGTGCCTCCTTCCCCGACAGGGGTAGTGTTGGTTATTTTATTTTCTCTCACACGTAATAAGCCGGGGAAAGGCACCTACAGCACTGTACATTATAAAAGAAAGTGCAGTGCAATAAAAATGCATAAACAATTAAGTTGTCAAGTCCAGGTCGCTTACAATCAGGGATGTTGAAGAAGATACTTTTTCAGGGAAGCACAAAACAAAGAATAGGAGGTAATAGAGTGAAGTGAGAGAGGGAGAGCATTCCAATGAAGAGGAGCAAGAAGTTGAAAAGAACGGAAGCGGACTGAGCACATGGAGGACAAGGGACCACAAGTCTGAAAAGGGAAGGGAAGAAGACTGAAGAGAACGAGTAGGGATATAGAAGGATACAAGAACATCAAGATATATAGGGGCAAGTCCATATAGAGATTTAAAGACGAGGCAGAGAAAGTGAAATTTGATTTTTGAGTGAAAGGGGAGCCAGCCAAGTGTAGCAAGGGAGGACAGAATAGAGTCACGATAGGGGAGAAGACATATTAAGCAAATAGAAGAATTCAAGATTGATTTGAGGGGGGCAAGATGAGAACTTGGGAGACCAAATAGAGTAGTGGAGTGGAGTTTAATCTGTGGTAGTACATCTTGCAATGAAACAGCCAACACGTGTTCAACTCAGAGTCTTTCTCAGGGCTCTGTATGCATTGGTTACAATCATTTATGCATATAAAGGTTACTGTTTGATTCACATGAATTCTTTCATACAAATCAACCAAAATTAATATCATTACAGGTAAGTAAATATGGTTCATTAATACATACCAGATGATAGGGTTCAGGGAGAAAAAGGAAAGACAAACAAAATATTTTCTTAGAAATGTTCGACATCATAAGATATACAGTGCACATGGTGACCTCCATGCATTATCAAATTCCACTTGGGATGTCTTAAAAATTATCTGATGCCCTAGAACTACAAAGACGCATGCACAGTGCATTATTACTGCGAAGGTTCATCTAAAGATGCTGATATTTTTACAAAAAAGGGAGACGCAGGGGCCAAGGTGAGTTGTGCATCACCAACCATGTAGTGGTCTTTATCATAGTGTCTATATTGGTCGTCACATTCTAAACCGTGTTCTTGGTAGATGGGGGTAGTTTGTCTACTAGATTTGTATATTCGCTCCCTCAAAAGCGTGGTCTGCAGCCACCCTGGCCAGTGTGCTGGAGTGACCAAAAAATATGAGTATATATGTGTGAGTTGATTGCTCACCTAATGTGTTTCGTTTCCTGACCTGCAAATGAGCCGAAGAATTGGCCAATATTATCCCATAAACTTGTATCTATAGGTATGATAATATTTTTTGAGTATATGATACACTTTATCTTGCAATTTAAAGGCATAGTGCCAGAAAGACATAGTTTAGCCCAAGTGGGCAGGCATAGCTTTTAATAGTTATTCTGGTCAAAATACATCATTCACCCCCATTCTGAAATAGTAAACAGAGGTGATATGTTTGTACAACAGTTATAAACTATGTCGTCGAGACTTGTGCCTGTTTCAAATCAACAGTCTTGTTTGCTTAACAATATTTTGTCTGGGTATTAGCAATTAATAGTTTGTGTTAATTCCTGAAGGTCTGTGCAGCTCAAGTCTGGGGCTAGTATAATAAAGACGCTGCTTGTAGTTATTTTACATGCACATAGACACACGTCATGTTTGTGTTACTCTAAAAGAAATACAGTCTAAGGTCTTTGCTCCCTTCTAGACATTGTTGCGGATCCATCTCTCTGACGAAAACCACATACATTTCATGTTCTTTGTGTAGCCCCTCTGTCGTACATCTTAAGAGACAAATGCATCCAGATTCCATCAGTCAGAGGTTCAGTTTTAGATCCACTCCCCATTTGTTTCATTTAGCTGTCATTAGCCCAATGAATCTAAGGTCTTTTCGATTATCCATTTGTCTCTTTTGCAAATGTAAGGCTAAGAGTAGTTTCAGTCTTGGCTGCAGAGGTTGGTAATGTGCTCCCGAATACGTATACATATGTCTTATGGTACTAACTATGTACAGCTTGTTACATACGCAGATGATTGCGTACACCACATGGGTTGTCCTGAAATTTATAAAGTCATTGATATGGATCTCAGCTTCATCCTTGTGCTGAAAGCCATTACAGTCCCATATTTGTCTAAACCCTTTTTTTGTCAGCCAGTCCTAGCATTACTGGTGTCTAGAAAAGATGGACATAGTTTGTTTCTCAATATCTGTGCTTTAGTGTATGCACATTGTGGACTCTTGTCAATGTAAGGTGATAAGTCATGGTCCATATCCAGCAGATGCCAGGGTTTTAGCACAATTTTATGCAATAGGTGTGAAACTTTGGAATACTGTGTGGTTATGTCAATGCATACACTGCTGTCTTCGGCTTTTGATACACAGACCTTTGGTACACAGACTATCATGTCTGCTCTATTGATCATTTTCATTTTGTCATTTGCCATGTTTATCGTTTTCTCAGAGTACCCCCCCTCAAAAATCTCAGGGTCAGGAATTCACATTCCTTTCTATATTCTTCATTTTCGCTACAATTTCTACGTGCCCGATAGAATCCACCCTTGGGAATATTAGTGATGGTTGATCTTCTACGTCAGCTATTAGCGTGCAATGTTGAGTTAACTTCTGTGCTCTTACGGTATGTGGATGTTTCTGTTCGGTTGTCTCTAATGTAAATGTGTAGGTCCAAAAGGTTTATCTTTTCTGCATCACAGTGTCCCGTGATGGACAATCCAAACTCATTTGTATTCAGAAATCTTGTGTATTCACAAAAGCTATCTTGGGTCCCATTCCATACAATCACAACATCATCAATGTATCGTTTCCACATAACAATATTTTCAGCAAATTGATTGTCATTTAATGCATGTTTATCCTCATAGTGAGCCATGAACAGATTGGCCAGAGAGGGAGCACATTTTGCCCCCATTGCAATACCCTTTGTCTGCAGATAGTACGTGCCATTAAACAAGAAAGCATTATTGCTAAGTGTGAATCTCAAAAACTCCTTGATCATTGAAACTTGTTGGATATATGAAGCTGAATGTTCTCGAAATGTATATTCAATTGCCTTGATAGCTCACTGACACGCTACCAGAAGTTTGCCCCATTATGAGCGGAATAGGCGGGGCCACAGAAGGCCACAGAAGGCCTCTCTAAATACATTGACAACACAATCAGGGAATATGTATTTTGTATAACCTCCATCATTAGAGACAGCACACATGTTCTATCCATTCTTCAAACTTGGGATGGAAGAAGGGTTGTTTATTAGCCACCCTAGATGTTGCAGCACTTTACACCTCCATAGATCATGAATTAGCTATCAAGGCAATTGAATATGCATTTCGAGAACATTCAGCTTCAAATACGAATGTAGTGCCATTAGTTTATTATTGTAGCCAATGTCTTGTCTGGCCACAATACAAAAAGATCCATTGAACATTGCAAACCAAAGGTCAAGCCCTGACCTACGATAACCTGTTCCTCCCACGATTCCCCCCCTTTCCCCCATGGCCCCCTACTCCCATCTGTCCCTGCCGTCCCACTCCCTCCTTTTTGGATGCAGTCCGAGTATCACTAGTCCCCCTTTTTCCACTTCCACCACTGCTTGCACTAAAAGAAGAGGGTAAACACAGCAATTATACATCCATGTTTTTGGGATTAATGATATCTCACATACAAACACGAAATGGATAGTCTCATCATCTATTTCTGTGCCATCCCATTCTCTGCTTCCACTTGCACACAATCTGTTAGTTAATGCTTACTTTATGGTACTTTTTACATAGGACTTTCTACCTCAGGCCTTACAGAGATGTTTTTATGGAAAGGTCAAAGGGTCCCTTGCCCTGGGCCCCCACCTTGGAGGGGGGCCCCACAAGGCTTCCTGATCTAAAAATGTAAGATTCCATTGTTCACCAGACTTAAATAGCCCACGTCAGGATATGTTATGGCATGTGCTGAGGCTCTAAACCTATTGCCTATTTGCTTTGACAAGTACATTCTGCCTTGAACAGTTAATCATGTAATGGTTTCTGTGTTCACTGTGGTATGCATAGTGTGTATGTTCCTCACAGCACAACTCCTGTAGCATTCTTTCAGTCCTGTGGGTATTATGTTGATCATGCAATAGCCAAAGTTGAAATGCATATTGAAAACTTGAGTGTCACAATGGTTCAGAAGTTAGCTCAGTGTGTTAAGTACTCATTGCAGGGATATGTGTTGGGAAGGCATCATGAGGCAGGCAACAGGTTCAAGTTTGGTAAAGAAAGGTTTTATTAACTTAACATGCAGGATGGAGTAAGGCCTAACTTGCCCTATGCTAATTTGGGATTTCCCTACCTAAAGAAACTAAGGATATACTCAGGAAGTTCAAAGCAAATGTCAGTCTGTGTCCAAAACCTATACTTGCCCTCTATTCCAACTTTACACAATGTCTAGGGATGTCGGCATCAAAATGAATAGTGTGCAAAGTAAAGTTCAGAGCTTCTTCCAGCTCGTGGCTTGCACTCAGCTTCCCCTGCCCCAAGTGCAAAATATTTCAAAAGAAATAGGGGTTCCCTTCCCCAAGAGTTCAAATCTTCCAACTTTTTCCAAACAACACAATTCCTTGGGACACTTACCAGCTCTTAGGATATTGCTCTTTTTCAATACTTCACGTAAGCAGTTTAGTTTCATGACATCAAAACACATAAAAGGCTATTTACAAAACCCAAGCTTCTTTAAAGGTGCTTTCACACCTTCCGAAAAGTCAGTATCTAAACTGCAAGTTCGCTGTAGCGAATCGCAGAAAGCTCAGTGGGATCGTGCACTTGCAGCAGTGATGTGTAACTAAACTGAATATCACAGGTTTGAAAATTAGAAATGCTGACCCACCCTCCAATCACTTAGGGTTTTAGGAAATGAATACATTCATGATTAACACCTGTTGTTGAGGGCCAAGGAACAAGGTGCAAAGACACGTATTCATGCCATAGAGTTGGCACACATTGGGGACAGACAGGGTTGCAATTTGTTGCCATCTTCTGTGGACTTTTTACTCTCCGCTAAGCAGGATGTTGTGATGCCCGAGCCATCCAAGATAGAAATCATGAAGGCTAGTGTGGGTGAAACCTCCTTCTCTGTGCGGACCACTGAGTTTTGCCACCGCTGAACTACATTTGCAGCCTATCACGACATCTTGCCTTGTGAAAATCGCCCCAAACCTTGTTTTTTCCCATCTCCTAGCATGTCATAGAAAAATATTGATGTTTATCCACTGAGGACTGTTAACGTGGGTTGGTGGCAGTTAAGTGCAGTTATTGCCCGGACTGGGCGGCTCAGTTGCTAAATAGAATTGCATTTTGCTATGAAAGTATACAGCTGTGCTCCTTGTTGTTTGAAGCCTCCTTTCAGACTTGACCCTAACTATTGTGAAAAGAGGCTGACCGGCCCCCCGTAGGGGGCGCTAGAGGGACAGCCTACATAGCGGGCTGTCCCCTCTGGCCACCCCCTTCCGGGGGTTGGTCTACCCTCTACTCTTCCTCCTTAGGCGGAGGAGGCGTCCCCAGGGACCGGACTTCTGGTCGGGTTTCGCTGGGGACGTTTATAAGGGCGGGAGCTGCGGGCAATCAGTCTCTTAAGCCCAGCAGCTCCCGCCGTGTGATGATACCCACCCACCCACACCAGATGCGAGTAAAAGTCACAGTGCGATATGATATAAGGTCAGAGGACATGGGAGTTTGGCATAAAGCGGTGCAGATCTTCTTAAAGTAAATAAAATGGTTGGTAGGATCAGGGTGAGGCGTTCGTATCACTGACAAAAATACTCAGGTAGAAATCGTGATGCATTAAAGAAAGTGGTAAAATTAATTGTATTGTGTTGTGCGATTTGTTCCTAATTTTCTTCTTTTTGTTACAGGCGGAGTATCGGGACGGTCCTAGCCAATGAGGGACGTTCACGCTGCAGCTTCGGCGGCAGCGGCTCAGCTTGACCGGGCTCGAGCCAAATCCTTCGACGGGCACTGACTTCCCTTAGGGCTTTAGGCCAGCAACCTCCTTATCAGTGCCCCTAAGTGTCCTACTGGTAGTAACCGGTGTTCTCCTGGTAGAACCAGAAGCGTTGCAGCTTGTGCCTGTGGCATATATGGGACAGTGTCCTACTGGGGTAACCAGTGTTCGCCTGGTAGTAACTGACTGTATGTAAAATGTGGCTGGGACCGTCCCAAGTTTATTGTTTGCTCCAAATAAACCTGTGACCTTATATATTCCAAAGAACCTTACAAAAGTTGTCTGTGGTTATTTCATCAAGTGTGTGTGTTATACGGGCTACATGAGGTGGGGTGTCCAATGGGGATCTCCCTGCTATGTCTATCTAGTATAAAAGCCACAGAGAACAACAGGGACATTTGAACCTCTTCGCTGGATTTACCAGTCAATTAACCTCTATTTGAAGGCAGCCAGCCGCCCTCGACTAGTTATCACCCTCCCAACAAATTCCCTACCCTCAATAAAGTTCAATAGCATTGCATGGGCTGTGGCAAACATTTTTCCATCATTCAAAGAAATGTTTGTACCTTTGCCTTCAATGACATGAGCAATCAAACGATTGAACTTCACCCTGCTTGGAGTCTCCACAGGTTGAACCTTATGGGCCGACGGGGTGTGCGCCTTTTGTCCCCTCGGCCCTTTAATGTCGGTCCTGTCAGCAAGAGGAGTGGTTGATAAAGAAAGCATTTTCATCATGTAAATGTTTGCTCCAGACGTGTAATGAACATGTTGTAAAATGCAAGCGGCAGTGCAGCCAACGTGCTTATATTCTACCTCGCAGCCCTGCCAGGGGAGAGCAAGCGGGGACGGTAATTCTGAGGAGAATTCGCCAGCGCTGCCCTTCAAGACGCCATTATCACATTGAAAGTGATGTCATGTGCTCTCTATCCAGTTAGTATTCCAGTCTCGCGCGCTTTGTCGCAGGAGGTAGAAAGCCAGTCACTAACAATCTTGTGAGTTTAGGAATTGGCTGGGAAATGGCTGAATTCCACAATGCTTGAGGCACACAGCCCTCCCTCCCCCTTACACACCCACGCCAAACCAGAAATAATGATCTTGTAGCATACGCAGACACCCTTTCACGCATTACCCGATCCAACTCGAGGCATGAACAGTGAGGGAGGGGAGCGCGCACACACATCCAAGCACACACCCTCAGAGAGATCTTTGGAGACCCCTCCCACATACACACATCATTTTTATAATTGTTTAGGTAGTTGTATGATGTGTTTTGTATTGTGCCATTATGCTATCTTTTTGGCCGCTTCAGAGAGTTTTTGGGCACTATTAACAGAGTCATACAAAATACCGTAGCAATTTTCAGGAAGTGAACATAATGGGCCTGCATAATATATTACCTCCAAATCCTGCTGCCTCGTCCCTTCTTTTCAGGTGACCCACACGCATGACTGGCAAATATATATTTAATTTATATTGATATTTTATTTCTATCGCGCTCGTACACAAGTGTTTCAGAGCGCGACAAGGCAAGGGAGGGGAACAGGGGAGAACAAAACAGCGATTTTACTAGGCCCAGTGACATTGAGAACGTGCAAGTGCATGGGAGGGGGAGAGGGGAAAAGTGCATGGAAGCGGGGAGAGGTGGAAAGTGCAAAGCAGAGGAGAAACAGATAAATAACAATCAATAAATAGTAAAGGCAACAACAGTGGTAGTGAAGCCAGCAATTTTCATGTGCTAGGTTTAAGGCAGCAGACAGGGTAGGTCTGATAAGTGCAGGAAGAAAAAGGGGGGGGCTGTATGGGTACAGATAGAGACCCCAGTGCAAGGGGTGGCCCGGAGGCAGTGCAGCAGTGCGGGAGGGTGGCAGGGTGAGCAGGTACCTGGGCCCGGAGGACAGAGGGTGGCCAGGTGCACTGTGCCAATAGAGAACAGATCAGCAGAGGAGAGGGGGAGCGAAGGCAGAAGAAAAGAGGAAGGTCTTGAGGTGCTTCCGGAACCAGAGATGGGTCTCCTCAAGTTTTAGAGTGGAAGGGAGGCTGTTCCAGAGGGAGGCCCCAGCCAAAGACAGAGATCTACCCCTAGCTCGTTTCTTTGAAAAACAACTGACCCTGAGGGAGTTGGAGGAGAGGAGCAAAGATCTCGAGAGGGGAGGTATTTGCGGAAGGATAGCTGAAGGTAACAGGGGAGAACAAAACAGTGATCTTACTAGGCCCAGTGACATTGAGAATGCGCAAGTGCATGGGAGAGGGGGAGGGGAAAAGTACATGGAAGGGGGGAGAAGTGGAAAGTGCGAAGCAGAGGAGAAACAGATAAATAACAATCAATAAATAGTAAAGGCAACAACAGTGGTAGTGCAGCCAGCAATTTGCAAGTGCAAGGTTTAAGGCAGCAGACAGGGTAGGTCTGATAAGTGCAGGAAGAAAAAAGGGGGGGCTGTATGGGTACAGATACAGACCCCAGTGCAAGGGGTGGCCCGGAGGCAGTGCAGGAGGGTGGCAGGGTGAGCAGGTACCTGGGCCCGGAGGACAGAGGGTGGCCAGGTGCACTGTGCCAATAGATAACAGATCAGCAGAGGAGAGGGGGAGCGAAGGCAGAAGAAAAGAGGAAGGTCTTGAGGTGCTTCCGGAACCGGAGATGGTTCTCCTCAAGTTTTAGAGTGGCAGGTAGGCTGTTCCAGAGGGAGGCCCCAGCCGAAGACAGAGATCTACCCCCAGCTCGTTTCTTTGAAAAACAACTGACCCTGAAGGAGTTGGAGGTAGAGGAGAAAAGAGCTTGAGAGGGGAGGTATTTGCGGAGGGATAGCTGAAGGTATTTTGGACCCAGGCCCCAGAAAGCCTTGTGGACAATGCAGAGGGTTTTGAATTTAATCTTTGCATCCACTGGGAGCTAATGGAGAGATTTCAGAGCTGGAGAGATACGATCCCAGGGCTTGAGGCCAAGGACAAGTCTCGCAGTCCTGTTCTGGATTAGTTGCAGAGGGCGGAGAGTAGAGGCAGGTAGATTTAGAAAGAGGCTGTTACAATAGTCGCATCGTGTGTGGGAGTTGAACATCCAATACATTCCTTTCTGAGCGAAACTACAAATCAGGTTCAGACAGGCACAGATAACGGCGTATCTGCAGTAGGGGCTATGTAAGATGTTATGCTGTGATGTTTTTCTAATGCTTCATTTCCTCTCTACCTGAAGAAGTGAAAACATTCCACGAAAATGTGTAAATATGCAAAATAAATGACTTTGTTAGCCTTATTAAGGTATCAACTCGTTTTCTTCTGGATCAACATTCTATTCAACCGTTGGCTAACACGGTGCAAGCAAACTGAACTATATTTATATATATATATATTCAGTAAAAAAAAAGGGACGTTATGCTTCCAAGTAAAACCGAAAAACCCCTGAAATTCGCCAGTTATGGTAAGCTAAGCAACCATAACTCGCGCCACCACCGTGCACTGCTAAGACTAACACCCAGGACATCAAAGATGACATCACAAATGTTATTGGTGACATCACTGATGACATCACATGTGCATTTATTTTCATAAAAAGTCTGTACAAGGGATTCTTATAGTAATGTTGATCAAAAAGTGTGAAGGGTTATAGGAATACATTTCATGAGGTACGTAGTGAATTAAGTAATGCATTGATACGAATACCATTCTATTATCAGGTTCTTTCCAGTATACTAAGCTACTCAAGTAGAAACAAAACAGCTAATGCAGTCATTTAACGAAACAAAAGAAACTTCTACTACAGAAACTTTGCCCCCTCTATCAAAATTTAAAACAAAACAGAAAGTAATTAACAAGAATTCAGCTACCACTACTGCTAACACTGCTCCTAGAAATCCTGATGTAATGGCAAGTAACCATACCAAAAAAAGTATTTTAGCAAAAATGTTCTGCCACCGAGTCCTTCAGAATCTTATAAAAACAGGAGCGAAATCATGCACAACCCTTAAAATCCATCGTAGAAAATTAATCCTAGAAGCTCTCGTAGACAGTGCAATCCTTCTCAAAACGAAGTTATTTATTTTAGTTTTAAACAGGATGAAACCACTGACAAAACTAAGTACTAAACTACAAAAAACCTTCTCAATAAACGCAATGTCAACAAAAATAACTTCTTAAATATCTGTGGAGGTGAATGGAGTCACACCACTACCACAGAACCATATTTTAATGAAAAAGCATACAAACAAAACCAAACAAACACAATTGGCATCCGTAACAGTGGACGAGGTTATGAAAAAATTAATAATACCATCATGGAACAAGAAACACTGCTTACAAAAATATCCCCAGAAAACTCAGAATTACCTCTCCATTCAACTGAACCAGAACGTGCAGTGTGCAAATGGCCATCCACGTCATTGTGTAACATTCCCAACAAATCTTTCAAATGTTTACGCCACTTTCTCAATCAGTATGTGAAAGTTAAAGACAGTACTGTAACAGTACTGCCTACAAAATGAAAGTACTGTAACATATGGATACCTGTCCAGTGCGCAAATACACAGGACTACAAGGACATTCATTAGCCTGCATTTCAGGACCTATTTGCAAAAGCACCTTCCATGATATCAAAATGATATCAACACATCATTCAACTGTAAGAAATCTAGTCTATAAACTGTACTATGCTAAAAGTCCTGCTTTAGAACTAGCCAATTTAAATAACACTATTCTACATGGTACACCCAAAGACCTACAAGAAGAAATCGATGGTATCCAGAGAAAATATTTTGGAAGTGAAAGCCACTTACAAAATGCAATAGCTTTAGAACAGACTAGCAACAATTCTGCACATGGCAACCTTCTACTATACACATACAAAAAAGAAATACTAAAATTTAAAAGTACATCCGCTGAAGTACCAAACCATGTGTGTGTGTGTTGCTGCAGACATTTTTACAAAAGTAACACAAACACTGTAGACGTAACATACAAAATAGAAGACCATGAAGATTCCAAATGGTTTGAATTAGCTCTCTACCTTTTAGCAGAAAACAAATACAAAATCAGTGACCCCTTAATACTTTGCAGTTACTGCATTACAAAACGTGACAACAACCAAACTCCTTCACGTGCTATCACAAATAACTTGGAATTATTCCCACTACCAAAACACCTGCAACAACTCAATTTATATGAGAGCATCATAATACACACAGTACACCCATTTCAAGCAATAATACGCCTTTAACCAAAAACAGCAAAATTACCTCCCTCTGAATTGGTGAAAGGCATTCGTGGCAAAGTAGTTTATTTACCATTAGATCTGACAGAAAATGTGCACACTCTAGGAGTACAACGTCCAACAGAGCAATCTTTAATTGTCTTAGCAAATGGTGTGCCAACAAAAGACAAAATAATTTGGAAACAACTCGTGGACTTACATAAAGTTAGACAAGCCTTGCAATATCTAAAAGACAATAATGAATACTACAAAGAAATAAATATTGAAGAAAACTTAAGGCAAACAACTGAAATAATTCAAGAGTCACCAGAAATTGGTCAATTTGAACTTCTGGATCCTGCTGCAGTATCCAATATGTTAGACCATTATACAATTCATCCATTGCACTCTAATGACAGCATAGATGATGCACTAGAAACGTACCAAATGCGACAAACCAAAGGATCACCAATGAGCATATGGGAAAAAAGTATAGAAGCACATGCTTTTCCTCTACAATTTCCTACTGGCAAAGGAGGAAGGTACGATGACAGACCCACTCAGATAACAGCATCAGAATACCGCTCATTACAAATGTAGTCTGAAGATCCCAGATTTAGACAAAATGTGGAATACATATTCCACCTACTCTTTGAAAGTGAACTAGCAACTCTCTTTTACGGAGTTGCACACATATTGAAATCGGGAACCCACTTTCAAAATATGTCAGCTATGCAATTAATACAAAAAGTGCAAGAAAAAGATGAGGTTTTACAATCAAGCATTACAAATCTGTTTGCAAACATGCGTGGTACAAAAGAATACTGGTTCTGATGTCACGGAGATGTACGTTGTATGATCAGAAATCTTGAACCACCCACTTGGTTTGTTACATTAAGTTGTGCAGAATATGCATGGGAAGATTTACATGATTTCCTACGCATATCAAACAAAAACAAAACAAACATAGATATACTAAGACCTGGAGAACTTTGCTCTCTAGATCCTGTTAATGTTTCAAGATATTTCCAGCATCGTTTCATTGCTATGCTACACTTTATTTGTAATAAAACTGTTCCTCCCCTCGGAGAAGTGCAACACTTCTTTGGAGAAAAGAATACCAAGCCAGAGACGCACCACATATCCACATGCTTTTATGTATTAAAGATGCTCCTAAATTTGGCCAGGACAGTGATGCCACTGTTTTGCAGTTCATCCAAAAATATGTCACTTGTGAAATCCCTTCACAAATGAGACATAGTGACCTTCATGCACAAATTGTACAATTTCAAAGACACAAATGTGGCAAATATTGTCGTCGCAAATACAAAAACAAAGGGAAATACTACACCAAATGCTGCTTTGGTTTCCCTAGACCAGTTATAGAAACAGGTGAAGTGAACAACTTCATGTCTTCAGTTACCTAAGAACACGTATTACATAAAAAGATCAGAAGAATCAAAATATATCAATGATTACAATGAAATCATTGCCCCCTTATGGAATGCAAACATAGATGTGCAGTACATTGCAGACAATTCCACTGCAGTTGCACGATATGTTAAAACCTACTTAACAAAAGCAGAAAAAACAGAGCTTCAAGACCTCTGGAATGACCTATCATCAGACAAATCACGATCTCAAAAATTGTACAGCTTAGGCATAAAAATGCTCTCTCATAGAGAATGTGGCACCTATGAAGCTGCAAATCGTTTAACCGGTACTGCTTTGTATGGAAAATCTGAAAATATAGTATGGCTAAATCTTGGTCCTGCTAAATCTAGAAACGAGTTCTCAAATCATACGAGGACATAGAAACAATAGCCAAAAATGAGCCCAACAGCCAACACATTTTGAAAAACAACTTACTAGACACATACTACCCGAACAGGAGTACCACTTTGGAAACCATGGGGCTCATTACGAGTCGGCTGTGCCGGAATACGGTGATTCCGTGACGACGGTTACTCCACTTCCGCGACCGCAAATAAGGGCCGATTACGCCACTTGGGTCGCGCGCAACACACTGAGGCGGAAACGGAGTCACCGCCGTCATGTAAACACCCACGTACATGGACTTTACACCACAGAAAACGGTGCTAAACCCGTGTCGGCCCCCACTGACACGGAAACACCGGAAGCGGAAACACCAACAACGGAAGCGGAAACAGCATGACCGCGGGAAAAAAACGGAAACAGAGAGGCGGCCATTATACAAAGCACAATCCACTGCCATCCTCAGACACCACAGCTCAGATTACCTCCCTGAGACTGACAACTCATCGAATGGCATCCAGGATACCAGCACGCAGACAGCGAAAGCCGCGCTTTAGTGAGGCTGAGCTCACATTTCTGGTGGACACATTGTTGAGCATGCGGAAATGCTCTTTAGTGTAGACCAGCGGCGCGCTACTCAGCAATGACGCAAGGAGGTGTGGGCGTAGGCAGCACGCAAGTGCACAGCGGTCGGTGTGACCAAACGCTCTGTGAAGGACTGCCATAAGAGGTGGCATGACCTCAGGCTCCGGGTGCGCAACCTCATGAATGCACACTGCCAACACAGCACTGGCACTGGTGGAGGCCCTGCATCCCCTCTCAAGTTGCAACCGTGGGAGGAGTGCTGCAGCAGTGTCATGCACCACAAAGGCATCCACGGCATAGGAGAGGCAGAGGCAGGAGTGAGCCCACCTGCACATGCTGGTAAGTGCACATAATAGAAAGCCATAAGTGTGAATGGGAGTGACCCAATGGACCCACTCACAATGCCCCTCCCAACAGGGCAGGAGTGATCCAATGGACCCACTCACAATGTCCCCCCCTCCAACAGGGCAGGAGTGACCCAATGGACCCACTGACTGGCCAGATGACAAGTAACACATCCCCAAAGCATGAACCCTGGAAATGCACACAGTGCGTGCCTGACTGAAAGCAGACACACACACACCTGAGTGCATCAATAGTCACAAGTGTGTACATGCAAGTGGTCATGGATTATCATGTTGGATGCATGTGATGGACACATCTAGTAACATCACACAACTAACAGCATGCCCTCTGTATCCCCACAGTCGAGACAAGTGACAGCGACGGCCAAGAGGCAACGCAGCGGCCACCTGCACGCGCCCACCTCAGCACTTCTGCCCAGGAGAATGATGCTAGCTGCTCCAGCACACAAGTACCGGCTGCATCAGGCACACCGGCTACATCAGGCACACCGGCTACATCAGGTACACCGGCTACATCAGGCACACCAGCATACCCCACCATCCCCATGCAGGCACCCATCCTAGCCCCGAATGATGATTCGCAGCCCATCTGCACAGCTGAGGAGGCTGCATCAAGTGATGGAAGTGGCCCGGCCATGCAGGCCGAAGCAGTACAACAGGGTGAGGGGGACAACATGAATGTGGTGTCACCCATCCATGGCCTACAGTTCAGCCCCCAAGAACTGCACAGCCCCAGGCGCTCCCAAACTCCCTCCATGGCTGAGCTCAGTACACGCTTGCAGCACTTTGAGCAACAACAGGCCACCCTGACGCAGCTGGTGGAAAGTCAGCTGGAGGAGGCAAGGCTGCAGCGTGAGGAGGCCGTGCATCAGCGGGAGGAGACCAGGCTGCAGCGTGAGAGCAATGCTACGTCGGTGCGGCGTCTCTCCAGGTCGATTGGACGATTTGCGGCCACCATTGTCACCCTGGCACGCCATGTCAGGGAAGGGAACAGTGTGCAATCCAGCATTGCTCAGTCAATGTTGGTAGCCCAGCAGGCGTTTCAAGGGCGCTTGCCCACAGTCACACCGACAGTCACCTCAGCCAACATCGCCACTGCCAGGACACGGAGGCGTTCTAGTCGGGTGACTGGAGCCGCCAGCAAGGACACGGCACCGCATAAGTGCACCCGCAAATAGTGGCATGTGGGGATGCCAGTCAACATGACATTTGGGGACACCATGGGTGTAGGGGGGTGGGTACGTTTGGGTGGTGGGTGGGCACGGGTGTAGCTTACCTACCCAATGCACTTTCTTACCTGGTTTATCGAAAATACAACACCTTTGAAAAGTACCATAATGAGGGGACATCTGTCATTTCATATGCAGTACAATTAAATGGTATTTCCGGTCCTAAATTTGTATTGTCCCTACGGGTCGGCCATGTGTTTTTAAACATTAATCGGTCAATCGTAGTAAAATTTGCTATGGACCTGACCCGACCTTTCGTCCACTAAACAAACGATAAATCTCACTTTTACATAAATAGAAAATTATCTCCATATTTATGGTTCTCTAGGGCTGCAAAGCACGCAGACAATATACAAAGATGGAGTGTAGAATTCAAGTTCTCAGGGATGGCTTTACACAGAATGTTGCAAAGTAAGAATGTATGCACGTTCACAGTGAAGGTCAGCTGCTTCGATTTATTGCTTGCGGGCCGGAGTGGCCCACGACTCGCAGTATAAGGTTCTATTGTTTTTTGACCTTGACAGACAGGCACCGTGCCTAAAGAGTTCTTTTGAAGGAGGGGTGCAATAACGTAAGAGATGATAAGGATGAAATTTCAGAAACGAGACCGATTTTCATATTTGTTCACTATAAGAAAGATCGTTGACACAGACGGAGTGGTATTTAGGGACTGCATTACGCCTAGACAATGGAAAATGCAAATCTAATGTAAGTAACCCTTTAGATGATTTTATCCCGGAATATATTAACAATAGCGTAGCGTTAAAGGCTGGTTAAGTTGGACTTGTTCGTCCAATGTGGCATTTTGTACCGCGCACTATCAACGCCGAAGTGGTCCCCTGGCGCTCATGCGGCTCTGAAAAAGGCAGAGAAGAGGGGGTGGGTTAGTGGGAATAACGTAACATACTCTGTTGCACTATCCTCGCTAGCAAATAGTTTCAGGCCCAAAAAATGAAATTAATAATTTTAATGAAGATCGGCTGGAGAGACTAATTTATGTTTTTAATACAGGTACATCCTTCCCTACTGCCAATGCCATCATTTCCAGACCCCGGCCGACGGGTTCTTCAGCTGCCAGGTGCAGCTCCATGTCAACAACTTCACCACCCTGACCATTTTATGGGACGATCGGCAAGGACCAATATGCCCTTACGCGGTACTAGCGGCTAGAAGCAACATACCAACCATTACGGTGGGGTAGTGCCTCGTTGTTGGAACAAAAATCACAAAATTGTGTCCCCATAGGGAATAAAGTAATGGTGATGCGGTATATCCATTACCGATGCTCACCTTATTTTCTCTAACCTCAGTTTGTGTGTTAAACTGTTTTAAGCAAGGGTTACCACAGACTAAATCTATTGCTCCTAAGTTATGTGTGTTTAACCTCTTCTTTGCATATAATTATGTCATTAATGTTATCAGAAGATCATTGCTTTGAAGATATACATTTGACACAATGCAGAATATTGATCATACTAAAATTAGTATTTCTCGTTATTTTAATGAAAAACATAAAACAATCTTTTGTGCATGAGCCTCAATGTCATTTAACAAAATATTATCTGGAAGCAGGTTCAATTTTAAATACATAACATATTATAATCATGTTAACGGCATCAGAATAAATCATGCACCGTAAAAAAACAATAATAATTGGAAACAGGTAAAGTAAAGAAAATATACAAAAAATTAAACAATTCAAAAGGACAAACCACTGAAAAAAAGACTTTACATTTAAACAAAACAATTCTAAATATCACAGGACATGAATTCTATCCTTATAGGCAGAAAAATATTATAAAGTTATTTAGTTTTCACCCTGTTTTATTTATGGGAGTCCACCTGTGTACATTCCAAGGAAAACCAAGGAACGAAAGAAACAATTATAATTCCTAGTGGGGTGTGGAGATGTATGGCTAGTGTAAGCTTGGTTTATACATTCACACTTGCCAACCGCTTCTTACAGTGCTGCTCAGGTCTACGTATGTGTGAACTGGCCTAATGCATATAGGCACAGTGGCCACCGCTGTCAGCCAAAGAGGTCAGTCAGGTGTGGTCAAATACGTTTCGGCGTAGAGGTCTAAACAGAAAACGCCTTCCTCAGGACCAAAAGTCAGATGTATACGGTTTTTAACCACTATGAAAAAAACAGAAAAGGGTAAAGGGAAAGGGCAAAAAATTCAAGTTAAAAAGCCACCAGTAGATGGCTAATGAAAGATTAAAAACATTTCAATTCCTGTCGGAAATAAATGTAAAAAAAGAAGAGAAACTCAAGTCTTGAACAAAAGTGATCAAAACCTCCGCTAAGGATAGGGAAGAAAAGCGGAGATTGACACCCAAAGCCAGAAAAAAGTCAAGTTCTAGAGAGTAGTGCTTCTGGCAGAAGTGTGTGCCCATAATCCAAAAAATTAAAAAGTGCTTAAGTCTGTGTATAGTTAAATTGAGTCAGAGGAACAGATAGTATATATAGACCAAGACTTATTGATAGAAACAAGCAAAGAAACATAATGCGGTGTAATAACATCACCGAATCTGGGTAATGTGCCCCACACCATGGAGGGTAAATTTACCTCAGATGGAGTAATAGAAAAAGTGCCTGGAGACTAATCTCGGCTAGGCTGGATTGGAGTATTATGGTGTCAACTAGCTAGAAGGCACTCAGGTGCAAAGGGCCCGATATTCACATCGCTTTTCTAGGGAGGAAACAAGAGTAGAAACCGAAAAATATGTCAAGTTCTCTCGCATCATGTTCCTAAAGCCTACGTGGTAGACAGTGTATAGACAGTAAAAGTACTAAAAGAAGAGGCTGACCTGAAGCCGTGGTTAATGCTGGTCATTGAAAAGTAGCGTGTATTCTTGTGTGCACGTATCAGATGGATCGTTCGTTACTCGTCTTGAATCTGTGCATCTAAAGGTCAAGAAAAACAAATGCCAAAATAATGCATTAAGGTAAAGTGCTCACTGTATGCGGACCACAACTAAGGTGTGGGCTGGGGACTACAGGGAGCAACAAGAGCAAGTATGGCCTCTAATCATTCATACTCCCCCGAATCCCATGAGAGAAGAAAAACTCTGATAAGCACAGCAGGGCTGTCATGTGGGTGTACCGGAATGAAAAGCAGCGCATGTCATCATCATACAGTTTCCGCAGTCTCACCAGTTAAGCCGTGCGAGGCTAAAAGGTCCTCACGGCAATGATGTCCAAGATGTAGTAATGCAGCCCTGATTGAGTTAAGCGAGCTCGATATGCAATCGTATAGATGAAAGATCATCGAGTTGTGTGGCGTGCGCCTGAGCAGCCACGTTACTGGTGTAATTCGAGACTGGGTATGCAGTCCAGGCGCCAGAAAAAGTGCGCCATTGTAGTGGTGGTGGCCAGAAGGGGGAATAACACCCTGCGTGTGATGGTAGCGCAGCGGTCAAGCGGGCCAGGCCGCTAAATACAACATCAAAAAATAATGCGCATTGCAGACGGAAAACCGTCTGGTCTGTATGGTGGCTGCCTGGGTGTGTTGGAGCTATTACTGCTACGGGGCTGCTGTAAGTGCAGTGCAGTCATAGTCAATAACATGGGAAAGGAGTGACCACATGGATCGGGCTAAGCATCAGAAAAGTCCACGGAAAATCACACGCCAAAATGTAGGATACATTTTGGGGGGTATCCAAAGTCAATGTAAAAATTGATAGGAGGGGGTTTCCTCATTCAGACCTCTCAATTTATCAAGAGTTTGCAGTCGATGGATCCATCTAGACTCTTTGTCATTCAATGCTCTCTTAGGGTTGGAACTATTTTTCACAGTATCCAATACCCACCATTGAATGTCCTCAGACGTATGGGCAAAGGCCACATAGTGAGACACCATTGGCGCTTGGTGATTCTTACACTTAATCCTGGATTGGTGTTCGTTGATCCTTATGTGGACTGGTCTTGTGGTCTGGCCCACATACCTCAGTCCACATGGGCATTGGATGCAGTAAATGACATTGGCGGTTTTACAATTCGACAAAAAGCGTATGTCCCATGTTCTCTCCTGAATTTTGAAATTGGACATTTTCTTTGTATATTTACAAGCCCGGCAGTTTCCACAGGGGAAATGTCCCAACAACGGTCTAAGGATTCTGTGACTTGTGTTGGGTTTGCCGTGGCTAGTAGAATGTACCAGTTTGTCCCTCAAGTTTCTCGATCTTTTAAATGCAAATAAAGGTTTGCCTTTATCTTGGAGACAGTTACTCACCATGGACCAATATTTCAAGAGTGTCTTCTTGATTGCAAATGATTGTGTGCTATAAGTAGTGACACATGTTATGCGATCCTGTTTTTGTGTTCTCGAGTTGGATTCCAGCAAGTTTTCTCGAGGCGTGAATCTTGCTCTCTTTAGGGCATGGGATACCAGTTTCTTCAGGTAGCCTCGTTCCTTAAGATCACTTGCTAATTTGTTGGCATGTGTGTAATAATCAGCAATCTCAGTACAATTTGTTCGAAGTCTAAGAAATTGACTGAATGGCAGATTCTCTTTAAGAGATCTAGGATGGAAACTCTTAAAATGTAAAAAAGTGTTTCTGTCAGTAGTTTTCTTATATACAGTACATGCCAAATGTCCAACTTTCACGTTGATACATAAATCCAGGAAATTAATTGTCGATTTGGAATGTAACATCGTGAATTTAATAGTGTTGTGTTGGCAGTTCAAGTAGGCAAAAAATTCCTGTAGGGACTCAATGTTGCCTCTCCACAGGAAAATGACATCGTCAATATATCTATACCACTTTCTAATGTGTGGTTTATAGATGTTGTTTTCTGAGAGAACATATCTCATCTCAAAGGCTGCCATAAACAAGATCACAAGGCTGGGGACAAAGGCTGCTCCCATTGCCGTACCTCTTGTTTGCAGGCAGAACTGCCCTGAGTAAACAAAGAAGTTCCTTTGTAGTGCAATTGTCATTAGTTCTATTATAAAAGCCGCTGGACCCCTGTGTTGGGTTGCCTGATGGGTAAGAAAAAGGTGGACTATCTCTATTGCCTCCTCCTGAGGGATATTAGTATAGAGTGCAGTAATGTCCATCGTGACTAAAAAGTCCTGGTCTGCATCGAACGGTTCTCCCTCAAAGATTTTTATAGTTGCTGTAGTATCTTTCAGATATGTGTCAGTTTGTTTGCTAATTGGTTGCAGGAATAGATCTATGAATTTACACAACGGTTCCAAAATGGAGCCACAACCAGACACAATCGGTCTGTCTGGTGGCTGTGTTTGACCCTTATGTATCTTAGGGAGGCTATAGAAGGAGGGAGTCCTTTTCTCAGAATGATTTAAATATTCAAGTTCTTCCTTCGTTATCCATGATCGATCTGCTGCATATTGAGTGACATCCCTGATCTCTCTTTCTATATCTAATGAGGGATCCTTTCTCAGGGGACAATAACTTTGGATATCTTCCAAGAGGTCCAGGGCCATGCGGTTGTAACGCATCCATGAGAAAAGGACAATCCCTCCCCCTTTATCTGCAGGTTTGATAATCAGATTTGGGTTAGATGTTAATTCTTCCAAAGCTTTTTTCTCTTCATTAGAGAGGTTGTTTCTAACCTGGTGATTTGTGCTCTGAAGTTTTTTCAGATCATTCAGGACACATTTCTCAAATAAGATGATTTCCTCCGCCACCTGATTGTCTGATGGAATAAAGGCAGAAGGGACCCTCAGTCCTGTATCAGTTACGGTTTCGCTTTCCCCCTGTTGTCGGAAATAGTTACTCAGTCTAACTTTCCGGAAGAATTGTTTCATCTCCACTTCCGTGGAGTACCAATCCGTCTTATTGGTGGGGACGAAAGAGAGGCCCTTAATAAGGAGTTGGATTTGTTGGTCGGATAATATGGTATCTGATAAGTTAAAGACTGGAATAGTTTGAACTTCCATGTTAGTTACCATAGGAATAGCAGGGGCTTCTATTGGTTGTAGCCTCTCCTGCGTGGTCGTTGCCATCTCCGGCCCCCCCATATATCCCATGGTTGACTGTAAAAGTCCCCTTGATAGCCTCGGAAAGGGCCTCTCCCTAAAAAAGGTCTTTGGCCCCTAGATCGAAAGTTTTGTTGGGGTCCCGATTGGTGTTGGTCTTCCCCTGCAGAGTCACTGCTAGTGTCGGAGAATGTGACCCACCTCTTTGGGCCTCTCCTATTTCATCCAGTCTGTTGTGATCTTTCTTGATTTTTTTGTTGTAAATATTCTGCACTCAGATATGGATATATTCTCTCCAATCTAAACTCTTGAATATCTTTATTGAGTTTTTTAGTTTTTTTTTATAATGTAGATGTTTTAAATTCTTCAAAGAGTTTTTCAATTTCTCTTAGTTTCTCCTCTGGGTTGACAATTAGAGGATTAGACTTAAATTTCAATTCATCGGTCTCAATTTCCTTTTGTACTTTTACTGCTAATCTCTGTGCTGTTGAAATCGTTAGGGCCATGAGGTCTCTACTGCATTTTGTGGCAATTTTGCTAAAGTCAGTTTTGTATTCCTCATCTTCCAGAAATAGACCTGGCTCATTATGTATCACCAACCCAGCCGGGATGATGCTTGCTCTCAAATATTCTCTCAAGAAATGCCCATGCAATTCCGTTCTGAATCCCTTCTTCTTTAATTTTAACAGTTCTTCAGTATTGTTTTGTGTTAGTATGGGGATAGTATTGTCCCCTTGGTCAAAGAATGAAGGGCCTCCAATTATGGTCAATATTTGTTCCTCACTGAAACTCAATGTGGCATTCTCTGCCATATCCTGGCCAAACGAAGTACAGTGGAAGAACAATGTAAGAAGAGCCTATTAGCGAAAAAGTTAGAGAAAGTTCAAGAAAGAATCAACAAGAAACGTGAAAGTGAAAAAAGGGTGTGGAACAGAAACTGGTGAAAGTTATAAACAAACAAAATGTCTATTTGAAGGGATAAAACTGTTCCAACGGAACACTGCAAGTTGTAGGGCTAGGGAACCCTGAGTGTGATTTGGTACCCTAGGCCTATTTATAACCCTACAGTCAGCCAAGGCTGACAAAAAATATATATACTGAAGGGTGAAACCCCTACTCTGTGGGAGACTGGGGAAAGAATGCAACAAAAATCACAAAATTGTGTCCCCACAGGGAATAAAGTAATGGTGATGCGGTATATCCATTACCGATGCTCACCTTATTTTCTCTAACCTCAGTTTGTGTGTTAAACTGTTTTAAGCAAGGGTTACCACAGACTAAATCTATTGCTCCTAAGTTATGTGTGTTTAACCTCATCTTTGCATATAATTATGTAATTAATGTTATCAGAAGATCATTGCTTTGAAGATATACATTTGACACAGTGCAGAATCTTGATCATACAAAAATTAGTATTTCTCGTTATTTTAATGAAAAACATAAAACAATCTTTTGTGCATGAGCCTCAATGTCATTTAACAAAAAATTATCTGGAAGCAGGTTCAATTTTGAATACATAACATATTATAATCATGTTAACGGCATCAGAATAAATCATGCACTGTAAAAAAACAATAATAATTGGAAACAGGTAAAGTAAAGAAAATATACAAAAAATTAAACAATTCAAAAGGACAAACCACTGAAAAAAAGACTTTACATTTAAACAAAACAATTCTAAATATCACAGGACATGAATTCTATCCTTATAGGCAGAAAAATATTATAAAGTTATTTAGTTTTCACCCTGTTTTATTTATGGGAGTCCACCTGTGTACATTCCAAGGAAAACCAAGGAACGAAAGAAACAATTATAATTCCTAGTGGGGTGTGGAGATGTATGGCTAGTGTAAGCTTGGTTTATACATTCACACTTGCCAACCGCTTCTTACAGTGCTGCTCAGGTCTACGTATGTGTGAACTGGCCTAATGCATATAGGCACAGTGGCCACCGCTGTCAGCCAAAGAGGTCAGTCAGGTGTGGTCAAATACGTTTCGGCGTAGAGGTCTAAACAGAAAACGCCTTCCTCAGGACCAAAAGTCAGATGTATACGGTTTTTAACCCCTCTGAAAAAAACAGAAAAGGGTAAAGGGAAAGGGCAAAAAATTCAAGTTAAAAAGCCACCCGTAGATGGCTAATGAAAGATTAAAAACATTTCAATTCCTGTCGGAAATAAATGTAAAAAAAGAAGAGAAACTCAAGTCTTGAACAAAAGTGATCAAAACCTCCGCTAAGGATAGGGAAGAAAAGCGGAGATTGACACCCAAAGCCAGTCAAGTTCTAGAGAGTAGTGCTTCTGGCAGAAGTGTGTGCCCATAATCCAAAAAATTAAAAAGTGCTTAAGTCTGTGTATAGTTAAATTGAGTCAGAGGAACAGATAGTATATATAGACCAAGACTTATTGATAGAAACAAGCAAAGAAACATAATGCGGTGTAATAACATCACTGGATCTGGGTAATGTGCCCCACACCATGGAGGGTAAATTTACCTCAGATGGAGTAATAGAAGAAGTGCCTGGAGACAAATCTCGGCTAGGCTGGATTGAAGTATTATGGTGTCAACTAGCTTGAAGGCACTCAGGTGCAAAGGGCCCAATATTCGCATCGTTTTTCTAGGGAGGAAACAAGAGTAGAACCCGAAAAATATGTCAAGTTCTCTCGCATCATGTTCCTAAAGCCTACGTGGTAGACAGTGTATAGACAGTAAAAGTACTAAAAGAAGAGGCTGACCTGAAGCCGTGGTTAATGCTGATCATTGAAAAGTAGCATGTATTCTTGTGTGCACGTATTAGATGGATCGTTTGTTACTCGTCTTGAATCTGTGCATCTAAAGGTCAGGAAAAACAAATGCCAAAATAATGCATTAAGGTAAAGTGCTCACTGTATGCGGACCACAACTAAGGTGTGGGCTGGGGACTACAGGGAGCAACAAGAGCAAGTATGGCCTCTAATCATTCATACTCCCCCGAATCCCATGAGAGAAGAAAAACTCTGATAAGCACAGCAGGGCTGTCATGTGGGTGTACCGGGATGAAAAGCAGCGCATGTCATCATCATACAGTTTCCGCAGTCTCACCAGTTAAGCCGTGCGAGGCTAAAAGGTCCTCATGGCAATGATGTCCAAGATGTAGTAATGCAGCCCTGATTGAGTTAAGCGAGCTCAATATGTAATCGTATAGATGAAAGATCATCGAGTTGTGTGGCGTGCGCCTGAGCAGCCACGTTACTGGCGTAATTCGAGACTGGGTATGCATTCCAGGCACCAGAAAAAGTGCGCCATTGTAGTGGTGGTGGCCAGAAGGGGGAATAACACCCTGCTTGTGATGGTAGCGCAGCGGTCAAGCGGGCCAGGCCGCTAAATACAACGTCAAAAAATAATGTGCATTGCAGACGGAAAACCGTCTGGTCTGTATGGTGGCTGCCTGGGTGTGTTGGAGCTATTACGGCTACGGGGCTGCTGTAAGTGCAGTGCAGTCATAGTCAATAACATGGGAAAGGAGTGACCACATGGATCGGGCTAAGTATCAGAAAAGTCCACGGAAAATCACACGCCAAAATGTAGGATACATTTTGGGGGGTATCCAAAGTCAATGTAAAAATTGATAGGAGGGGGTTTCCTCATTCAGACCTCTCAATTTATCAAGAGTTTGCAGTCGATGGATCCATCTAGACTCTTTGTCATTCAATGCTCTCTTAGGGTTGGAACTATTTTTCACAGTATCCAATACCCACCATTGAATGTCCTCAGACGTATGGGCAAAGGCTACATAGTGAGACACCATTGGCGCTTGGTGATTATTACACTTAATCCTGGATCGGTGTTCGTTGATCCTTATGTGGACTGGTCTTGTTGTCTGGCCCACATACCTCAGTCCACATGGGCATTGGATGCAGTAAATGACATTGGCGGTTTTACAATTCGACAAAAAGCGTATGTCCCATGTTCTCTCCTGAATTTTGAAATTGGACATTTTCTTTGTATATTTACAAGCCCGGCAGTTTCCACAGGGGAAATGTCCCAACAACGGTCTAAGGATTCTGTGACTTGTGTTGGGTTTGCCGTGGCTAGTAGAATGTACCAGTTTGTCCCTCAAGTTTCTCGATCTTTTAAATGCAAATAAAGGTTTGCCTTTATCTTGGAGACAGTTACTCACCATGGACCAATATTTCAAGAGTGTCTTCTTGATTGCAAATAATTGTGTGCTATAAGTAGTGACACATGTTATGCGATCCTGTTTTTGTGTTCTCGAGTTGGATTCCAGCAAGTTTTCTCGAGGCGTGAATCTTGCTCTCTTTAGGGCATGGGATACCAGTTTCTTCGGGTAGCCTCGTTCCTTAAGATCACTTGCTAATTTGTTGGCATGTGTATAATAATCAGCAATCTCAGTACAATTTCTTCGAAGTCTAAGAAATTGACTGAATGGCAGATTCTCTTTAAAAGATCTAGGATGGAAACTCTTAAAATGTAAAAAAGTGTTTCTGTCAGTAGTTTTCTTATATAAAGTACATGCCAAATGTCCAACTTTCACGTTGATACATAAATCCAGGAAATTAATTGTCGATTTGGAATGTAACATTGTGAATTTAATAGTGTTGTGTTGGCAGTTCAAGTAGGCAAAAAATTCCTGTAGGGACTCAATGTTGCCTCTCCACAGGAAAATGACATCGTCAATATATCTATACCACTTTCTAATGTGTGGTTTATAGATGTTGTTTTCTGAGAGAACATATCTCATCTCAAAGGCCGCCATAAACAAGATCGCAAGGCTGGGGGCAAAGGCTGCTCCCATTGCCGTACCTCTTGTTTGCAGGTAGAACTGTACTGAGTAAACAAAGAAGTTCCTTTGTAGTGCAATCGTCATTAGTTCTATTATAAAAGCCGCTGGACCCCTGTGTTGGGTTGCCTGATGGGTAAGAAAAAGGTGGACTATCTCTATTGCCTCCTCCTGAGGGATATTAGTATAGAGTGCAGTAATGTCCATCGTGACTAAAAAGTCCTGGTCTGCATCGAACGATTCTCCCTCAAAGATTTTTATAGTTGCTGTAGTATCTTTCAGATATGTGTCAGTTTGTTTGCTAATTGGTTGCAGGAATAGATCTCTGAATATACACAATGGTTCCAAAATGGAGCCACAACCAGACACAATCGGTCTGCCTGGTGGCTGTGTTTGATCCTTATGTATCTAAGGGAGGCTATAGAAGGAGGGAGTCCTTTTCTCAGAATGATTTAAATATTCAAGTTCTTCCTTCGTTATCCATGATCGATCTGCTGCATATTGAGTGACATCCCTGATCTCTCTTTCTATATCTAATGAGGGATCCTTTCTCAGGGGACAATAACT
This sequence comes from Ambystoma mexicanum, assembly GCF_040938575.1. NCBI lineage: Eukaryota > Metazoa > Chordata > Amphibia > Caudata > Ambystomatidae > Ambystoma > Ambystoma mexicanum. Next base: position 528,432,787 of record NC_090925.1, read on the forward strand.
TTGGGTATCTTCCAAGAGGTCCAGGGCCATGCGGTTATAACGCATCCATGAGAAAAGGACAATCCCTCCCCCTTTATCTGCAGGTTTGATAATCAGATTTGGGTTAGATGTTAATTCTTCCAAAGCTTTTTTCTCTTCGTTAGAGAGGTTGTTTCTAACCTGGTGATTTGTGCTCTGAAGTTTTTTCAGATCATTCAGGACACATTTCTCAAATAAGATGATTTCCTCCGCCACCTGATTGTCTGATGGAGTAAAGGCAGAAGGGACCCTCAGTCCTGTATCAGTTACGGTTTCGCTTTCCCCCTGTTCTCGGAAATAGTTACGCAGTCTAACTTTCCGGAAGAATTGTTTCATCTCCACTTCCGTGGAGTACCAATCCATCCTATTGGTGGGGACGAAAGAGAGGCCCTTAATAAGGAGTTGGATTTGTTGGTCGGATAATATGGTATCTGATAAGTTAAAGACTGGAATAGTTTGAACTTCCATGTTACCATAGGAATAGCAGGGGTTTCTATTGGTTGTAGCCTCTCCTGCGTGGTCGTTGCCATCTCCAGCCCCCCCATATATCCCATGGTTGACTGTAAAAGTCCCCTTGATAGCCTCGGAAAGGGCCTCTCCCTAAAAAAGGTCTTTGGCCCCTAGATTGAAAGTTTTGTTATGGTCCCGATTGGTGTTGGTCTTCCCCTGTAGAGTCACTGCTAGTGTCGGAGAATGTGACCCACCTCCTTGGGCCTCTCCTATTTCGTCCAGTCTGTTGTGATCTTTCTTGATTTTTTTGTTGTAAATATTCTGCACTCAGATATGGATATATTCTCTCCAATCTAAACTCTTGAATATCTTTATTGAGTTTTTTTGTTTTTTTTGATAATGTAGATGTTTTAAATTCTTCAAAGAGTTTTTCAATTTCTCTTAGTTTCTCCTCTATGTTGACAATTAGAGGATTAGACTTATATTTCAATTCATCGGTCTCAATTTCCTTTTGTACTTTTACTGCTAATCTCTGTGCTGTTGAAATCGTTAGGGCCATGAGGTCTCTACTGCATTTTGTGGCAATTTTGCTAAAGCCAGTTTTGTATTCCTCATCTTCCAGAAAAAGACCTGGCTCATTATGTATCACCAACCCAGCCGGGATGATACTTGCTCTCAAATATTCTCTCAAGAAATGCCCATGCAATTCCGTTCTGAATCCCTTCTTCTTTAATTTTAACAGTTCTTCAGTATTGTTTTGTGTTAGTATGGGGATAGTATTGTCCCCTTGGTCAAAGAATGAAGGGCCTCAAATTATGGTCAATATTTGTTCCTCACTGAAACTCAATGTGGCATTCTCTGCCATATCCTGGCCAAACGAAGTACAGTGGAAGAACAATGTAAGAAGAGCCTATTAGCGAAAAAGTTAGAGAAAGTTCAAGAAAGAATCAACAAGAAACGTAAAAGTGAAAAGTTGGAACAGCCTTGCGATTATCAGTGCGACCATAGTGCTTCTTTTATCGTAAACCAACACCCTGTGTACCGCAAAGGAACAGCGTGTGACTCAAGATGAACTTTTGCGGATCGAGTGCAAAGACAAATGCAAATCGCTGAATATTCTCTAAACATTTGACGTCAAATAAATGTACTTTACCAATTGTACAATCTTGCTGTTTGCTTTTAAACCACAGTTTCATATTCTGAATTGTGGCGTGCTGTGTTGTGAGATGATCTGTGTTGTTTTATGGGTTCTGTGTGAAGTCGCGTAGAAGTCGACTTGGCGCGTTTGGCTACGCAGCCCAGTAACGTCACGGATAGAGGCGGGAATATGAATGCTTTGTTGATGTCAGGCTCAGGGGCGGGGGATATGATTTAGTGCCGCAAAAGCAGGTCAGCCAGGGCGATGGGGCAAGTGATAGGATTATCACATAATGTCGGCGCACAGCAGCCTGATTTATCGTTTGTTTAGTGGACGAAAAGTCGGGTAAGGTCCATAGGAAATTTTGCTACGATCGACAGATCCATGCCTGAAGACACATGGCTGACCCGTAGGGACAATTACAATTTGCTCACGGAAATACACTTTATTCATTTAGTGGCATCACCATATCCCTGAAATGCTGTGGATGTGCTGTCTCTCAAAAGTAAATGGGAATCAGTGCATCCCGTGCTCGTTGTCCATCTAGTAGACCCCCAGGAGGTGGTTGTGCCATCCCATCCCCATCCCCATCCCCATCTTCATCTCCGTCACCATCCCCATCTTCATCATCTCCGTCTGGGGGCATTGGAATGTTCCTGCGCTGGCACAGATTGTGCAGAATGGCACAAACGAGCGTAATTTTACCCGTCTTCACTGGGCTGTACAGCAGTGATCTGCCAGATCTGCTTAAACAGCGGAACCGGGCCTTCAGAAGTCCAAATGTCCTCTCAATCTTGCCACGTGTGCGGACATGTGCCCTGTTGTACGCATCCTCATGCCTGTTCCGTGGCCTCCGTACAGGCGTCATCAGCCATGGCGTGAGTGCATATCCGGAATCTTCTACATGGGATGTAGATGTGGGAGACATGTCAGTGTTGGTAGTATCATGTCTTCATCAGATGCAGTGCAATCTTGTGTCACTGTTCATTCATGCGTATGTGTCATGCAGTGTTTTCACTGATGGGTGTTAATCTTCTATGGCCATCATAGTGGGGGTTGGCAGCTGGACATTGACCAATGCATTGGTGTGCATGTGGCTTGTGAGTATGGCATTGTGCAGTGATGTGCACACATGGCAGGGTCACTCCACAGTGATGATATAGTAGATGCAGGACGTCTCATGTACAGCCACCATGTGCATTGTGAGTGATGTGTTGCATATTATGGGGGGGGTGTTTGTTGTGGCTCCAGGTGTGTGTGCCAGCGGAAGTTCAGGCTGTGTGTGTCAGGTGGCAGGGTGTTTACGGCCACACTGTGACTACCTGTCATGTGTTGCTTTGTGAAGTTTGGGTTCTGCTGTCTATTCAGTGGATGGGCGGGGGGTATTCATGTTCAGTCACAGCAGCCCACTCAAGTAGCTCATTGCCCTGGTCACACACCCACCCCACTTACACAGGTCCGGAGCATTGGCAGCTGTACTCACCCAATAGCCATGTGCTTTGTCCAGCATAGCGTTCCATGTACCGTGGCAATGTTGAATTCCGCAGTACCATTGAGTCATGGGTTGAGCCCAGGAAACGTGCGCAGCAATGTGTAATCACTAACGTCGCATCACATACCATCTGTACATTCAGTGAGTGGTACTGTTTCCTACTGCGGAACACCATTTCAATTGCACGTGGTACTGTCAGCTCAATGTGGGTGCAGTCGAGTGCACCTATGCAATTTGGCATTCCTGCTATGGCATGGAAGGCCAACTTGGTGGCAATCACCTGGGGGAGGGTACGGGGTAGGGCAATCTGTTCAGACACATGGCGCAACAGGGCATCCAGTACCTGAACCAGGATTATTGAGAAACAGGGTTGTGATAGGCTGTGCAGCTCACCGACTGTGTGTTGATAGGTACCGGTGCCAAGAAAGTGCAGTACAGACACGACCTTCAGGAGGGGGGGGTGGTGGTGGGGGTTCTATGTGGCTGCTGATGTCGTTCTCTATCAGGACAGTGATGTACAGGATCGTTGGACGGTCCAGCCGGTATAATGTGTGGATCTGTCCTGGGGTGAGGTTCCAGGGTGAGGCCCTGATGCATGGTATTGCAGGCTGCCTGTGGGGTGCTGCCGGCTGGACAATGGGGTTTGCCAGGGTTACAGGGTTAGCTGGTTGCCGCCTGCTCCTCCTACGCCTACGCCTCCTCCTCCTCCTCTGCAACATTACTGCCATCATGTGCTGTGCTGCCTGTTGGTTGAGTAGGCCCAGTCCCAATGCTACTAGAGCTGCTGCCTGCATGGTTCTGTTTTGAGTTGGGCTGGGTGTGGCCCTTTTGTACGCACCCAGTGGCCTGCTGGGTCCAGCTGGGCTGAGTTGGTGCACCTGTGGCCAGGACACCAGGCACAGTTTAACATCATGGTCGCTGTGGTGGCGGTACCGCCACCGTGATCACGGTTTTACCACCATTTTGTTGTTGGTTTTTCCATGTCCGCGCTAGTTGTGATGCTCGCGGTATTCTGTATTGCCGGCAATGGAGGAGTTTCCATGCAGGTAGAGTTTACGGGAGCTTTAACTCCGCGGTGGCGGTTGGAGGTGGTGCTATTTCCGGGTTCGCAGGTCATGATTAGGCGGACGCGGAAACGGTGCCGGTATGGTTATACCGGCTGCGTTAATTCCGGACCGGAGCACTTGTAATGAGGCCCCATGTGTCTATACCACATAGCCCAAAACTTTGCATACAAAAATAATATAAAACCGGATGAAAACAAATGTAGAAATAGAGTGACAGATTGTGAGGGCAGCTTAGTGAAACTTACCAAACGGAGCTTAATTAATCATATCAAATTGTCATTAAAAACTCCTCAACAGAAAGAACTATATTACATGTCCCTGCTACAACTTTCTAAACCATGGAGAAAAGAAGGAGAGATACTAGATAACTCTGACTGCTCTGAAGATGCTTTCAAAGCAAATGAAAGCACTATCACCGATGTGAACTTTACGCAGTACAAAACAATGTTGCACAATGAACAGCAACACGAAGAAGAACTCCGGGCCCAACTAGATAAGGACACTCCCGACAGTAGTCAAACTTCTGTAACAGGAAGCCAAGAACCACTGGGATAGCCACTAATAGCAAATGAGGCAGAATTAGCTATGACAGAAGTAGAAAACACCATGTGTCACTATGAAGAAGATACAGAAGACTTAACTGTACTACAATCAAAACTTAACAAAGACCAGTGCACCATTTTTGAAGAAGTAACAAAAGAAATTGCACATGGTGTACAAGATGAAAATAAAGAATGTACCTGCAAAAATTACAAACCTATACTACTATACGTCAGTGGTGAAGCTAGTTCAGGCAAAACATTCTTAAGCAAAATCATCAGCAAGTTCCTTCAACAATTGACAAACAACAAACTGTCAGCTGTTGTAACTGCCCCCACAGGTTTAGCTGCCTACAACATAGGAGGTGTCACTTTACACTGATTACTACTCTTTCCAGTAGAACACCAAACAAATTAGACTATTACAAACTTTCTACAGAAGCTGCAATGGAACTAAGCAGAGTATTAAAACAAATGAAAATGCTACTAATAGATGAAGTGAGCATGGTCTCCAACCTCATGTTGGCTTTGGTTCACCTCAGATTGCAAGAAGTACTTAAAATAAACTACAAAGAACTCTTTGGAGGAAAACACATTATTGTTTTCAGAGATCTTCTTCAATTGACACCAGTGGAAGGTGAACCTATTTTTAAAACATTAGGTCACAAAATCTGTTGGCAGCATAGGAAATGTCAACCTTTGGCAACATTTCCAATACAGAGAATTAACAGAAAACATGTGCCAATCTGCAGACCTTACCTACGCCAACATTTTAAAAAGTATTAGAGCTGGTGTACTATCTCAAGAAGCACAAGCAATATTAAAAACCCAGCACATCCATGCACTTTATGGCGATAACTCATATGCTACTGATGTTATGGAACAAATAGTGCACAAAAATGTCAATTGTATGGCCTTAATGCCAACTCTTGCAAGCTGTTCCAAATTCAATGAAACAATGTTGAAAAAAGAAATGTAACCAATAATTGAAATTTGCTCCACAGAAAAACTGGCCCTACATGGTATGACACTACCCATGTGTCAACAAGTCACAACAAGACTAAATACCTTAGAAAATTCTATCTCCAACACAGCTGGGTTGGAGAAAATATTAAAATTATCCTTAAATTGTAGAGTAATGCTTAAACTTAACCTTGACGTGGAGCAAGGACTAATTAATGGAGCACTGGGTACAGTTGTTGGCTTTCAAACATACCCACGTGACAACAACATTCAGTTTGTCAATATTCTCTTCGACAAACTGTCAGAGGTAAAAAGGATAACGCGCTCAACAGCTTGATTCCTTCTCTTCAAAGACATGTATGTACGCAGAGAACAATTTTCTCTAACTCTTGCATATGCAGTCACCATTCACAAATCCCAAGGTTTTACCCTAAACAAAGCATTGATAGATATTGGTAACACAGTCTTTAAAGAAGGCATGAGCTACGTAGCACTATCACACTTAGGTACACTTGACGGTCTATTTCTAATCAACTTTGATGCAAGTAAAGTAAGCACTGATATTCCTTGCATTTTAGAATACAATAGACTACGTTCACTATACACCCCCCACCTAAAAGCATATCCTGTTCCACAAAAAGGAAAGCATTGTAAAAGCAAACTAATTCAAACTGAAATGCAAGAGGATCTGACTGCAAATCCTCCAAAAAGTGTAAAAGAAGCTAATACTTCATCATTTACCATAAACAAAGAAGAACCTATTAGTCAAAGTAACTCAGGTACTTCTTCAAAGAAGCAACACACTCCGAAAAAAATGACATGGACACAGAACTATCTGGTCCATTCAAATTTTCAAATGTAACTTGTGTAAGTTGTTACGCAAATATAGCAATGAATATTCTATTTTAATTGCCACGAATTGTTGACAACATTTACTTACACAGTACAGACCAATTGTGTTTGCAAATGTTAGTCCTTCATAGAAACACAACAAACAATCCTGACAACATGTATAGTGTTCACGGAATAAGACAAGAATTGGACTACTGTGCTGGAATGGTGAAATTCACTATAAACTCACAAGAAGATCCACAAGAATTTCTAATGTACTTACTGCAAGTACTGGAAAACAAAAACATACCTATAAATGAAATCTTCCAGATTTCATACATGTGGAAACATACATGCACTCTCTGCAACACTGTGACACAGAAACAAATCCCTAATGAGCGCTTCGTGTATGTATCCATACCTAATTGTGAATCCATTCCATTTCAGCTACTTGTACAAAATGCAAACCATGGAAGATTATGTACTACTTGCAATTCAGCTCACTAATACAAACACATACGTAATACTAATGATTCTAGGTTACAATGCAGATGGTACCAAAAACAACTGCAAGCTGACTGCATTCACACACGGTCAAGTATCACTTGGTAAGAAAACCTTCACAATAATGGGTATAATCTACCACGGAGGAGCCACAACCAATGCAGGTCACTACACTGCATATATTAAAAAGAAATGTGGATGGTTCGAATGTAATGATAGTACCATTACTCTAAAGCAGAGATTAGCAACAAATCTTACAAATGCTTATTTAATCTTCTTAAAACCAAAATTTAATAACTAATCTGTACTTCAACATTAACAAAAATTACAATAAAAAACTATAAACAGTTAGAATACTTCAATGGGTATCTAACTGGCCCAAGATGCTATAACAACCAAACAGATAAATGAATATCACTAAATTGTTAAAAAAAAATAGACAGTTAGAATACACCAATAAGTATCTAACTGCTTCAGAAATCTGCAACAATCCAACAGATAGAACATTAACCAGAAACAACAAGTGAACACTGAAAGGAAACAAACAGACTGTAGCATAACAAAAAAAAGGTTTTTTTTTATCCGACAATCCCACAGACCCAATGATTTGAAAAACAAACACAGAAACTGAGCAAAATGCACAGTACACTGGTTTGTAAAGCAAATATGAATGAGGGTCCAAAAAAAAGCTGAAATGTCTATTATGCAATGTAAGAAGTCTTTATATAATACATACACTAACATGCTCTTTTCTTTTAACACACAAATTGAAAAAGAATATTTCCTCCAGGTACCAAACTCATGTAAAAAAATATATTGAATCTCAACAAATCAAACAGTTAGTATAATTTCAAACATTTGATAGATATTCAAATCTATAGGTGTGATCTATGGCTGTGATATGGTGCAGTGGTTGTGGTCAGGGCCTAGAGTCTTGGGTGTATAGCCTACAGCCTACGGCCTGCGGCCATGCACCCAAGACTATAAGTCCTGGCTACAACCACCGCAGCATATCACAACCACAACCACTGCACCATATCACTCCCATGCTACCTTATAACTGCAGTACTTATAACTTTAGTCTTGGGTGCATGGCCTTTGGTTTGTGTGCCGTTGAAATGTCATATTGCACATTACCGCCCTTTTGGAAGTTTGTGTGCGTTCAAAATTCATATCGCACATTAGCGCCGTCTGTACAATGTCAATACAATTTCCACTATTAGCTACGACATTTTTGTGACAATCATATTTTTCTAACTACTATACAGATTGTACATTGTCGCCTTTTCTAAGGAGTCAATACATTTCCCCATATAAAAATAATTGTTTATAGAAATGTAATGTGTTACCCTTTACATTTTCGCAAATGCTTTGTATTTATGCCTTTTTTTTTGTCATTTTATCCTCAGCTACTTCCTTCCATACTGCGAATGTCATGGACTTCAGCGTCCGACTGACGGTTTCTTTAATCGTCAAGTGCAGCTTTTTGTCAGCGGTTGTATGTGCGTCATCATTGAATGGGATGACCGCATCGGACCTCTATGTCCGTACGCGGTTGTAGCAGTAAGAAGCAACATACCATCCTTTCTGGTGTCATAGTTCGCAGCCATTCATGCCGCCTTGTAAATCACTGTGACAGGAATATGCCTTCTGTGTCAACAACGCATAATTTCAGTGTGGTTAAACAACAACGTCACCATTGCTAGTAACATTATAAGTAACATACTATACTTTCTGATGGACTACATCACAGCGATTGACGCCGTCTTCACAATGAATGTGAGAGGAAACCGACTACTGTGTCGCCACTGCATACTGTGTATGTGTTAAACACTGTGGCACCAACGCATGGTGACTGTGGGAAAACATCTACGTGACTGTCAAAACTAACATTTTAATTGTGCAGCAGAGACACAAATTTCCAAATTCTTTGCAACTGAGAAGAGGGCGATGATTTAACACTGTGCATTGTGAAATAAAAGTCCCTTACTACTGCTCACATGTTAGTGTGTTTTTTAACCATTAAATGTTCCCCTTCATAATCTGCAATGCTACATTGCGGGTTGTAGTATGTTCTTTCATAGGTGGCGTATCACGCTACGCAAGCCTTTATGGAATAATTTCTTTACGCTGCCAAGGTACGTTATCCAGAGCGCTATTGGTCACCACTTGCTTTGGCAACGTTAGGCTTAGGGCCATCTATTATGCTTTCGTGCCATTAAGGTACTTTCTGAAACCCAGATGCCCCAATTACCGAGATCAGTTCAGCATGAAGACGCTATGTTGTCAGATTTGGTATCTTTCTATAAGTGGAAAAATGAGATCAGGTGCAGTGAAAGTGTTTGCTGTACAGAAACGTTTCAAAAGCAATGCTTCCTTATACCTTCTCAGTACACCTTTCTTTACCCATCTCACCTTCTGACACTTACACAAAAATGTGTGCACAGGTCAGTGGTAATGGTGTTGCTTGCAATATTTCTACCATTAGTGCACTTCGCTTCACAGGGTTTGTTGTGATTTTGTCCACACATTAGAACAGTAACTCTTTGCCTTCTGTACGCACATTTTTGCCAAACATATTCCCTGTATGTTACACACATTTATGGAAAGGTCATTGCGCACGAACAAACACCTTTGTGTTTTACATGTGGTAGTGTTTTCACACTTCACAAGTGTCGTCATGTACATAACACAACAACGGTACGCCTTTTATCTCTGAAGGGTACGCTGTAGGCATGCTTACTGACCACAATGTTGGGGCGGTACATACTGCCATTTACTGGTTGGCACAAAACATTACATTGCAGTCGCCATGTGCACCAGGCACTGGCTTTCTGTTAAAGGTGTTGCTGATAACCACACATTTTAAAACAAATTCAAATCTTCTTCGCCCACTACGATTACACGTTTTACTTTTTTACTTTCTGTCAGCTTTAATGGAAAGCGGAAAAAGACTTTCTATGCAACGGCCGCCTTCCCTTTCCATGGTGGCCATCTTGGAAAAGGATTTGTTGTCTTCAAACGGGAACGCCGGAGGCGTTCCGGTTGAAGATAAAAAATCCTTTCTTTTGCTGCAATTGGTGAGTGGCATAAAATCTGTATAGCTAATGGAATTCAGCACCCATTCTTTTAGGGTACAATGGAGTTTGCTGATTCAAAGACCTCAGTATGCACTCTTCCTTCTATTGTGGTGCAAACTTCTTTGCCTTCTGTACGCACATTTTTGCCAGACATATTCCCAGTACTTTCCACACATTTACGGAAAGGTCATTGCGCAACAAATACGAATCTTCTTCGCCCAGGACGGTCACACGTTTTCCTTTTTTACTTTCTGGCAGCTGTAATGGAAAGCGCAAAAGACTTTCTATGCAACGGCCGCCTTCCCTTTCCATGGTGGCCATCTTGGAAAAGGCTTTCCTTTACTCAAACGGGAATGTCGGAGGCGTTCCGGTTGCAGATAAAGAATCCATTATTTTAGTGCAATGGGTTAGTGCCGTAAACTCTGTATTGGTAATGGCATTCAGCCCCCATTTGTTTAGGGTGCAATGGGGTTTACTGCTTCAAAGACCTCGGTATGCACTCTTGCTTCTATTGTGGTGCAAAATTGCCCTGTTGAGTTGTGAACGGGAATTGTTTCAGTTACAAGTTCGTACAACAATATACAATGTCCTTCCGCACTATCAACAACTCACTGATACTAGTGTGAAGTGTGTATGAGTTTTGTACCATGTGGCCATGCTGTGCTACAGCATATGCTACTGTGCAATTTGTAGAAAGAAGGGCACTGCAGTGAAATGTTGCTTTACAGTATGCTTATGTGTTACTATTGGAATCCTTCCAAATACTCAGTACACACTTTGGTCAACTTATGATATGATTCACTTACAGTACTGCCAACGTATGCAAATAATTGAAAAAACGTTTCTCAAAGGGACATTATGGTTACGTTGCCCTACTAAAAACGTCCAAAATTCACTACAAAAAAAAACTTTGTTAAAGGGACGTTATGGTTAAAAACCTATGCCATTCTGTACAAAAACTTTGTAAAAAGGCTGTTATGATTACAAGTAAAATCTAAAAAACCCTGAAATTCAGGAGTTATGGTAGGCTAATCACCTATTTTTCCCATCAGCACTCTCCACTGCTACCACTACCACCCCGACCATAACAGATGCCACCACTCATGTCATTGATGCCATCACTGATGCCATCACTTCTTTAGCCCCTTTCTTTTATGTCAGCTAAGTAACCATAAATCGCGCCACCACCGTGCACTGCTAACACTAACACCCAGGATATCAAAGAGGACATGACAAATGTCATTGATGATATCACTAATGACATCAAATGTCTGACTTACTTCTATCGTGTCATTTAAAAATCTTGGCGTGGTGGTTTTCTTGCATAACAATCACAATATCAAAATTGAAAAGGTGCTGTACATAAAAACGTTAACCTTCTCATATGTTCTTAAAGTATATGCCTTAGGGTTTGCTCTCTGATCATGGTACACATGCATGGGGCAATAGGAGGCATCCAACACAGACTTAATTTGCATACAGGGAGATAAACTTTAATGTCATTAACATTTTCTGAAGCTGCTGCTTCTTTCTTCCTTCATTTAGTTTCCCTGTGTGTCCCTCTTATTTGTATGCATTGTGGGTCTTCATATGTATTGTTTCTACTAGCACAAGTGTCTATGCAGTCTTGCATTGTTACCTAGTTATTGCATGTTTACCATTACATAAACACCTCTCACATCTTGCTACCAACATAATACTCACAACCCCTTGCACGTAGGCATTTTTAATTGGCATTATTTTCACATGTGATGTCATCAATGACATTTGTCATGTCATCTTTGATATCCTGGGTGTTAGTCTTAGCAGTGCACGGTGGTGGCACGAGTTATGGTTGCTTAGCTGACCTAAAAGAAAGGGGCAAAAGAAGTGATGGCGTCAGTGATGGCATCAATGACATGAGTGGTGGCATCTGTTATGGTGGGGGTGGTAGTGGTAGCAGTGGAGAGTGCTGATGGGAAAAATGGGTGATTAGCCTACCACAACTCCCAAATTTCAGGGGGTTTTAGATTTTACTTGTAATCATAACGGCCCTTTTACAAAGTTTTTGTACAGAATGGCATAGGTTTTTAATAGGGCAACTTAACCATAACGTCCCTTTAACAAACTTTTTTTTGTAGTGAATATATTATATATATATATTCAAGGAAAACACTTTAGTAGCAGGGACGTTAAGGTGAGACTTAACACATCAAAACCCCTGAAATTCAGCCAAAGCCACCTTAATTTCGCACCCCCTATTAATCAGCCTATGACCACAATGATGACATCACAGATAACATCACTAATTACATTATCAACAGTAACTGGCATTAACCATGGTCTTCAGCCATGGTCAGTGTGCATGGCCAAATATATTTGAACACATAAATGGATACTAGTCATTGCCTTCAGTTATGGACAGTGGTCACGACCTTCACCCATGTGCACTGAATATTTTAAAACACTAACAGGCTACCAACCATAGATGATGGCCTTTACCAGTTGATAGAGCTTTCATCCGTGTACACTGCATATTATATCCACTGATCAGGCACTAGCCATGGACTTTAGCACACTACTGGCCAGTGGCCACAATCTTTGGCTGTACCCACTATATCTTCTAACATATACATGAGCCACTAGCCATGGCTTTTGACCTTGAGCAGTTTGTCTTTTGACCATGTCCACTGTATATTCAAAAATAATAAAATGCAATAAGCGATGGCCTTCGGCCGCGCCCACTGTGTATTATACAACACTAACCAGCCACTAGCTATGGCTTTCGGCCGTGCCCACTGTGTATTATACACACCAACCAGCCACTAGCCATGGTGTTCAACACAATACTAGCCAGTGACCACGGCCTTTGTCTGTGCCGACTGTATATTCCTATAGGAACCACCATTCGTAACTGAAAAAATAGAAGTAAAAAAAAAAACAAGCTAATAGACTCCATCTACTTAACATTTTTTCAGTAAATTAGTTAGACTCAATAAGATTCTCCAACATTCCCATCAGCATTTTGTACTATGCTAATGGTAATAATGGATAAAGGCCATAGCTAGTGCTCATTAATATGTTAGAATATACAGTCGGTGGCACAAGTTATGGTTGCTTAGCTTACTTAATTTGTGATGTCATCTTTGATGTCCTGGGTGTTAGTGTTAGCAGTGCACGGTGGCGCGAGATATGGTTGCTTATCTTACCATAACTGCTGAATTTCAGGGGTTTTTCGGTTTTATTTTGAACCATAACGTCCCTTTAACAAAGTTTTTTTACTGAATTTGATAGGTTTTTAGTAGCGCAACTTAACCATAACGTCCCTTTTAACAAAGTTTTTTCATTGAATTTCATAGGTTTTTATTAGCGCAACTTAACCATAACGTCCCTTTAACAAAGATTTTTTACTGAATTTCATAGGTTTTTATTAGCGCAACTTAACCATAACGTCCCGTTAACAAAGTTTTTTTTACTGAATTTCATAGGTTTTTAGTAGCGTAAGTTAACCATAAACTCCCTTTAACAAACTTTTTTCATTAGCACGCAGACAATATACAAAGATGGAGTGTAAAAAGCAATTTCTCAGGGATGGCTTTACACAGAATGTTGCAAAGTAAGAATTTATGCTCGTTCACAGTGAAGGTCAGCTGCTTCCATTTTTTGCTCGCGGGCCGGAGTGGCCCACGACTCGCACTATAAGGTTCTATTGTTTTTTGACCTTAACAGACAGGGATCGTACCAAAAGACTTCTTTTGAAGGAGGGGTGCAAAAACGTAAGAGACAATAAGGATGACATTTCTGAAACAAAACCGCTTTTATATATTATATCACTATGAGAAAGATTGTTGGCACAGACAGAGTCGTATTTAGGGACTGCATTATGCGTAGACAATGGAAAATGCCAATATAATGTAAGTAACCCTTTAAATTATTTTATACCGGAATATAATAACAATAGCGTGGTGTTAAAGCCCGGTTAAGTTGTACTTGTTCGTTCAATGTGACATATTGTTTTGTACCACGCACTATCACCGCCAAAGTGGTCCGCTGGCGCTCAGACGGCTCTGAAAAAGGCACAGGAGAGAGGGTGGGTTAGTGGGAATAAGTTAACATACTCCGTTGCACTATCCTCGCTAGCAAATAGTTTCACGCCCTAATAAATAAAATGAATATTTTTAATGAAGATCGGCTTGTGAGACTAATTTATGTTTTTAAAACAGGTGCATCCTTCCCTACTGTCAATGCCACGATTTTCAGACTCCGGGCGACGCATTTTTTAACTGCCAGGTGCAGCTCCTAGTAAACAACTTCATGACCCTCACCATTTTATGGGACAATCGCCAAGGACCAATATGCCCTTACGCGGTACTAGCGGCTAGAAGCAACATACCAACCGTTATGGTGGTCTAATGCCTCGTTGTTGGAACAGCCGTCCAAATATCAGTGCAACCACAGTCCTTCTTTTATCATAAACCAACATCCTGTGTAACGCAAAGGAACAGCACGTGACTCAAGATGAACTTTTGCAGATCGACAGCAAAGACAAATGCAAATCGCTGAATATTCTCTAAACATTTGATGTCAAATAAATGTACTTTACGAAATGTACAATCTTGTTGTTTGCTTTTAAATCACAGTTTCATTTTCCGAATTGTGGTGCGCTGTGTTGTGAGATGATCTGTGTTGTTTTCCGGATTCTGTATGAAGTCGCGTAGGAGCAGTGTTGGCAACTCCTTAGTAAGAAAAGTAGCTATTGGCCGTCATAAAAGTAGCTAGAAGTAGCTAAATGATGTCATAACCTAATTTGCATAATTCACCTGATGGGTGATGATGATGGGTGATGCATGATGGGTGATTGCCAAGGGCATGGTTGTTATAGCCTCTCATTGAGATCACCCCTTTATTGTAATGAAAGTCGCGAATGCACAGATGCAAACTCATTACATCCATATGCATACATTCACATGCAAATGCACTAGTATTTAAATAAACCCCACAATGATTAGGTTGTTCTGTTGTCGCTTCTTAAACGTGTACTGCCATTTTTAATATGCTAGTATTTTATAATCCATAATGCCTCGTTGTTGGAACAGCCTTCCGATTATCAGTGCAACCATAGTGCTTCTTTTATCATAAACCAACACCCTGTGTAGCGCAAAGGAACAGCGCGTGAGTCAAGATGAACTTTTGCAGATCGACAGCAAAGACAAATGCAAATCGCTGAATATTCTCTAAACATTTGATGTCAAATAAATGTACTTTACGAAATGTACAATCTTGCTGTTTGCTTTTAAATCACAGTTTCATATTCCGAATTGTGGCGCGCTGTGTTGTGAGATGATGTGTGTTGTTTTCCGGGTTCTGTGTAAAGTCACGTAGGACTGGAGATAACTGGGCGCGTTTGGCTACGCACCCTGTAACGTCACGGAGAGAGGCGGGGAATATGAATGCTTTGATAATGTCAGGTTTAGGGGCGGGAGATATGATTTACTGTCGTAAAAACAGGTCAGCCAGGTCGATGGGGCAAGTGATAGGATTATCACATAATGTCGGCGCACAGCAGCCTGATTTATCGTTTGTTTAGTGGACAAAAAGTCGGGTAAGGCCCATAGGAAATTGTAATGTCAGCGGACATAAGGAGGGTTCTTAGAACACTTACAACCTGACAACGAACAATACGAACAGCGTTCTCAGAACACCCCCATTTTGTTTAATTGCAAACATTTCAGCACCGCGAGTGTTCTTAGAACACATTCAACTTGCCAGAGTACAATACGGACAGCGTCCTCAGGACACCCCCATTTTGTTTATGTACCAACATTTAAGGAAACCACAAGTGTTCTTAGCTCAATTTTAGCTTGCTTACGAACAAAACGGACACATACTCCGTCCCCGGAACACCCCACCATTTAGTTTATATAGAAAATTTCAGAACAGCCGTGTTGTCCGGAGACAAATCGAACACAACAAAAGCGTCTAGCACATAAAAAAAACAGAACATTGACCTATCTCATACTCCCCCACCCTCCCCAAACACTCGTACACACCAACACACTCCACTAAATACAATTTTTAATCCAAGTACCACCGCGCTGTCCGCGGTCATCGGCGAATGCAAGATGGCGGGCGCCACAAAAAATCTGACACGCTTCACGCACCACGCCGTCCAATCGCGAACACATCGCATATCCGTGGACATCATGCAAGCCGCTTGGCCAATCAGGGTGCTGTCCGCGGAGCGAACAGGGAAGTCCGTCCGCGGAGCGAACGGAGATATCACTAATTTTTTTGCCTTATATTTTGGTCATTTAAAAAACAAAATACTGGACGGATGTACACCAAATTTGCAAAAGCACGCTTTCGGGACCAAGCCCCCGCTCCTGCCGCAAATTTGGTGTAAATCCGTCCAGCGGTTTGGGCTGTAGGTGTGCGCAAATTTTTTTCCCATTATGTCTATGGGAAAAAACTAAAGTTTTGGGACCCCCCCTATAACTTTGCCCCCCCGGACCAAACCTCTCCAAACTTGCAAATAAATTCAGAGTGGGCCATATATTTATTTTGCAAAGTTTGGTGAGGATTCGTCCAGAGGGAGCGAAGTTATAAGCCACCCAAAAAATGCTCTTCCTATGGAAACACCAACTTAACCATAACTACATGGACGCTATGTATATGTATATATGTATACATATACATATATATACAAACTCCTCTACACCAACTTAACGGCGTAGTCCTGAGCCGCACTCCTGGAGTGAAATACCACTTTAAAGTTCCACAAAATTGTGCTACATAAATCGTACCACAGTCCAAGTGTATTAGGTTTAAAAATATCCTTTAATCAACAATTGTTAAAAAGAAATATAGACACTTCCAGCCTTCGCCCAGCCTAAGGGAAGTCCACCAGAGATGACGCGTTTCGCTACTGCTCGTAGCTTGGTCACAGCCCTGTAGTTATGGTTAGTTGCTCAACCCATAGAAAGAGCACTTTTTGGGCGGCTTATAACTTGGCCCCCCGGACCAAAAATCTTCACAAAACTTTGCAAGAAAAGTACATGCCCTGCCAGACTGATTCTGCAAAGTTTGGTGAGATTTCGCTATGGGGGGATCCCAAATGTGTGGTTTTTCCCACATATGCAATGGAAAAAAATGTTGCTCACACTTACAGCCCAAACCACTGCACGGCTTGGTCCCTAAAGTGTGCTTTTGTAAATTTGGTGTAAATTTGTCCAGTATTTATAAACGACCAGAAAGTTGGTAAAAAATAAATGTGTGATATCTGGGTTTGGTCTGCGGACCCACTTCCCTGTTTGGTCAACAGACTGGCCTCCGATTGGTCTAGAGGACGATGTGATGTCTGTGGACATCAGACGTGCCCACAGATTGGATGGTGAAAAGAGCAAGGTGCACCAAATTTTGGAAACACCCGCCATGTTGGATCCACGGACAGCCACCTGTGTCCGTGGACAGCACACTGGGGGAAAGTCTGGAAAATACCTTTTGGGCTATTTGATGGCCGAAAGAGGGGATGGGAATGATGGGGGAGTGGAAAAAAGATGATATGGGGCTATTTCTGAAAGTAGAAAAAGAACAGGCAGGTGTCATAGTGTTCCATGGACACCGTAGTAATTCACGGACAGCGCCTTGAACGGACAGCTTGGAAAAGACATTTGGGGTTATTTGATGGCTGAAAGAGGATGTAGAAATGGTAGGGAAGTGGAATGAAGGCAATGTGGAGCTGTTTTATAGGCGAAAAGCGGTTTGGAAATGCTGCCAAGTCCACAATCAATTTCGGTGTCCGCGGACATCATTTCAATTGCAGGTGGGTCAGGGTGCGTTTCATTAGTTGACGGTGTATGGTACATACTTGTTGTATAGTTCATTGTATTGTGGTGGTTGTGCCCACTGTCCATGGCCACCACAGTAGTAATATGTATATAGTAATTATAGGTAATGTAGTGGGAGTACAACATGTTTGTGATATGGAGGAATGATGCAATGGAACTGTATATGGTACTTATGATTGTAGTACAATTGAGGATAGTGCTCATAGGATATGTATTTGATTATACTTGCTTTGGTTACTTAGTTTCATAGCGTTATGAAGCTGGAATCTCTGGTTTAATTACTGTGGAAAAAACAGTACAATTTGTTAAGCAGGATAGTTTAAAAGCTTTAGTTGTATACAATTTTACATGTACATTGTTTTAGACTCTAACAAACATTACATTGTAAGTACTATGTTTGGTACAACATTAGTGTATGATACACTGCTGTTTTGACATTAAATCATCAATGGGTCATTGGCAAAAGAAATCCATGCTGGATTAAAAACACCTGATTACAATTATGTGAGTGTAAGAGTGATAGCATGTTTGTTTGAGGTATGTTGTGATTAAGGGAATACTTGAAGTAGTTAGATACGTGTTTGCGTATTTTAACTACATGTGAATGTAAGGGTGATAGTATGTTTGTTTGAGGTATGTGGTGATTAAGGGAATGCTTTAAGTAGTTAGAACCTGTTGGTGTATTTTAACTACATTAGAGGTTAGAAGTTGTTTTGTCGTATAAGAATTGAGATGGCATATTTGAAGTGCTTTGGAATGAAGGGTATTTTTCAAGGACTCTAACTAGATTGACTTTCAAAGCTACTATTGTAGTGTTATGGAGGTAGTTAGATACCTGTTGGCATATTCTAACTGTTGATTGTGCTATAGTTTAGTGACTAAATGTGGGTTGAAGGAATATTAAGTAGGCATTTGTTAAATTTTCTGGTACCTATGTTTTGGAGTAACTGAGGTATTGTTACATTCAAACCAACCACTACTTTATTTGACATATGCAGTGTAGTGCTCTGAAGTGGTTGTGGCAACAGTGTGGTATACTATACCTACTGTATTGAAGGCTTTCTTTCCAAGAGGTACTTGCCCATGTGTGACGCCTCTAAGGTTACAGTTATTTTTGGTACCATCTGCATTGTACCTTAGAAGCATTAGTATGACATATTGGCTATGCAAGTTTATTTGTATGGTGAAACGATTATCTCAATTGCAAAAAGGCCATAATATGCCATGATTTGCATTCTGAAGAAGCTGGTGAAATGGAATGGATTCAGAATTTGGTATGGATACATATAATAATCGTTCAGTTGTGTTGCTGAATTTAAATGGACTAGAGAGTTCTGTTTGTGGTTCGATTGATGGGCCTGCAGATCTTTATGGAGACGAGACATTTGTGTCTTTCTTTTATGATAGACGTACAATTAATTTTGTACTAGACCGTTTTGTAGTTGCATTGTTTGATGCATAAGGAGTTGTCGTTATATTGTTGGGAGATCTGTTACAGATTCTGTTTATGTTTCTTGTCTTTTTAAAGGCTTCTTTTTTTGAGGTACAGGGTACATATCTAGATGGGAGTGTATAGTGCCAATAGCTGGATGCAAGGAATGTCAGCATTGACTTTGTTTGCATCAAAGTTAACTAGGAATAGACCATTCAGTGTACGCAGATGTTAGAGTGCTACGTAACTCATACCTTCTTTAAAGACTGTGCTGCCAGTGGCAATCAATGCTTGATCTAGGGTTAGACCTTGTGATTTGTGAATAGTGACAGCATATGCAAGAGATAGAGATAATTGTTCTCTGTGTACATACATGTCCTTGAAAAGAAGTAAACATGCTACTGTCCAGCCAATATTTTTAACTTCTGCAAGTTTGTCAAAGTGGATGTTGACAAACTGAATGTTATTGTCAGGTGGATATGTTTGGAATCCAACAACTGTACCAATTGCTCCACTGACTGAACCTTGTTCTACATCAAGGTTACGTTTTAGGATTACTCTGAAGTTTAGACACACAGCCAATATTTTCTGCAATCCCGCTGTGTTGGAGATACATTTTGCTAAGCTATTTAGAGGTGCTGTTGCTTGTTGACACATAGGAAGTGTCATGCCATGCACTTCTAGTTTGTCTGTGTTGCTGACATGCTGTATGGGTTGCATTTCTTTTTTCAGCATTGTCTTGTTGAATTTACTAGAGCTTGCAAGGGTTGGCATTAAGGACTTGCATTTTTGATTTTGTTGAGTTAATTGTTCCATGACATCAGGAGTAGATGCGTTTCATCCATATAGCTCATGGATTAGTCTACCATTAAGATGGATTTTGCTTTAGTAAGCAGACCAGTTCTAATGCTTTTTGAAATGTTAGCATAGGTGTGAGGTCTGCAGACTGACGCATGTGTAGAGGAGGTCCAAGATATAGCCCGCACTCCAACTGTCCATTTTGAAGTACCAGGAACAGTCACAACGAGATATGCGACGTTTGAGGAGCAAATAAACCAGCAGAGAGCCGCAGTGGGGCTCTGTCCAGTACCTATCAGAAGAACCGCACCTATTGAAGTACGAGTACCAAGCCATATCAACCAATAAAATGAAATGAAGATCGTCTAGATACAGTCCCTGAAGAAACCAAGAAGGTCTTAATGGAAGACGAATGGTGACGCCACAAGAACCTGGACTGACTCACATATATGTAAGAAATGACGACCAGAGAATGACGTAAGGAGACGAAACACCATGAATAAAGAATATCGTGAACCTAAAGTGAAAGGACAATGTCAAACATAAGAAGCTTAAGCCATGAGCATGGTGAAGATATTCAACCAAGTTTACACATGTACATATGCTTGGAACCGCAAGAAAGCTAAGAAAATCGTGCGGCTTGCTATGGTTAGTAGAAAGATAGTGCGGCAAGCACCACTTTACATAATCTACCTCAAACAAGTACGTTATATAAGTATATTTCCACTTTGCACAAGAAGCAGAATAAACCCAAAGGTTACTAAAAGGCCACACAAGAAGTGTTTCATATTTGGCGAAATCAAGACTACAGCGGCAGAAACGAAACTCAGCAGAGGCAAATCATGCCTGGAGAACCAAGGTTGTATCTGTCAAGATGGACGAACAGTGGCTACAAATAATTGAATCAAAGAACAGAATATACTGCTCTGAAGGGTCAAGATAAGAAGCCGAAGGCAGGTGGTGGATGAAACGAAAGTCAAATATACAAATTGTATGAAGAAGAGGCAAATTCACGGTGTCTGAACCACATGACCAGCCGAGCGAGCAGAAGTAAGCCTTTCACACCTACGCATGCAACCTTATCATACCCATCCTTCTCAACTTTCTCAGACCAAGAGACAGACTCAAGGCCAAACTACAAGGCAGTAATTGACACACGGCCACTAAGGTGATGAATGGCTATAACATAAATTAAAGGAAAGCTGGGGTACATGCTTCCTCCCTGCATCTGGCCTCATTATTCTGCGTGCTGCTAAGCGAAGTGGAAAAGTACCGGTGGGGTTGGTGCCAACCTAATCACAAGGGACCAAGTAATCTAGGGTCCTATAGTTAGTAGAACCAATGAGACGTCATACTCTTAGTGACGTCTACAGTAGCTAGTTGGAAGGTAGGGCTTAGATGCCCCACCTGACAGTGTTTACCCAATCCCCTTACTCCGTTACCATATACAGATATGGTACCTATAGTAAAGTTACCTTTCCTGAACCAATAGAATTGTATGGCAACTTTTAAGCGTTACATGTCAATGATGATGAGTTTTCAGTATAAATGTTATGATTTTTATGAGGTTCATTGGAGTGTAAGTGAGAAGGAAGATCGCGCCACTGCTGATATTCATAACTCCCTGTCTTTTGTACTTGTCATTAAACGGACTCCCTTTGCCAAACCGTTGAGTTGTCATTATTGATTTGGTGTTGGAATATTTAATCTGCACCCTCATCCATTTTAGGTGTGCTGCTATCTTGTCTTAAAGCGCTTCTGGGCAAACCCCGACTCTATGCGCCGGTTGGGGGTCCCGGAGCACACTTGGTAGCAGAGATTGATGGTTATCGATTATCGATTAGAATAAGACACCCATTCACCATCGACATAAAGTAACTCTAGTTCCTCGGTAATATCACAAGTCCTTTGCCATCCGGCTGAGTAGACCGTGAAGCTCCCCATAGACAGTGGTAGAATAACAATAAAATCTGCAGAACAAGGTCTGAAGGCCCCTTCCTACTCCTAAGGGCAGCTGAGCGGGTGAACGGCCGGAGAAGTTGGTGACAAAGGCGGTGATCCCGAGCATCCAGAGAGGAAACATGCGAACGGTGAGTGAAAAAGACTAAATGCTTTGGCAAAAAGTATATACCTTTGAACAAGTAGGGGAAAAGGTAACGGAGGGAGGCCGGAAAACAGAATATAGTCAGAATATATATATATATATATATATATATATATATATATATATATATATGGGGAAGGAAATAGTGACTCAAAGGGTGAAAAGTAAAAGTAGTAAAAGAGGATACCGGGGAGGACACACGAGAAGAGAGGGAATACCGGGGGGGACACCCGAGAAGAGAGAGGATTCGCCTTATTCCTACACTTTAATATAGCGGCTAAAAGAAACTTGTATCCAGAGTCTTGAATGAAGAGGAACAAATAGGTCACCACAGCGGTTAAAGACGCCCGTGAAAGGGATAAGTTTAAACTCCATGTCGGGGTAATATTAGAGGCAGAGGAATATGTGACCAGCTGGAGTTCATCTAGTCTGTTAACGTCTGTCTTATGTGTCATTTGTTATGACGTCGTAGGTCAAAAATGTTCCTTCAAGAACTAGCATAAAATGTACGAGATTAAGTAACTGAGATATTGCAGTGTACGAATTGATGTTTATTGATTAAAAAAGGAGATTTGAAATTTTTGTGGAAAAAACAGGATTGGAGCTTGCGGCGATTGGTGCTCGCTCATATTGTTGGAATTGGTTAAGTGACGTAAGACATTTACAAGTGTTGTATAAAGTGAAAGTGAACAAAAGTTAAATATGGAAGACATGACTCCGTTAGTACACCTGTGCAAACAGTTGCCAAAACACGCACCTAAGCTGAAAAGTACAGTGCGGAATGGGTTAAAGGAACCGCCCACAAAATGTTTATGCCTTGGCCCCAGGGTGGATCCTTATCTAAAATAGTCTTGCAACACATGACGACATACTTGCACGCCACATACACTGGCAAAACGTTTAGACAAATTCCTAGCTAGTCTAGAATTGTCGAAAATTTACCAACAGGATAAAGAGGAGGAACCGCCAGTAGAATGGATACTTAACGTATGTACAGAGGGGGGTGCGACGCCCTCAGCGCCACCCGCCCCGTCTGAAATGAACACTGAAGACAGTAAGGATGAAGGGTTATACCCGTTAAGAGAACTTAATACAGCCAGAGGGTATAGCAATCCGGCATATGAGTCACCTACGTAAAGCAGTGATGAAAATCTAGACACAAATAGAGATAGAGATATCACCTCCAAAGTCCCGAGGGACAAGGAGAGACGTGAGAACGAGAGGAAAGACCAGACACAAGCCAGTACATTTCTCGACACAGAGGGAATGAAAAAGATGGAAAGGGAATGAGGATAGAACTGATGAGATTGCACTCACACAGAAAGAATGGTTAGGAGGTCAGATTTTATTGAAACTCAATGGTAAAGGCATTGATGACGCAAAACAAAAGGAGAAGCTAGATGATGTACAGAGAAGGGAGAAGGAGAAAGAAAAAGGATTGAGAGACGAAAGAGTAAGGAAGAAAGATAGACAGAGACGAGAACAGTTATATCATGAAGAGTAAGAAAGGCAACACGATCGTAAACAGAGAGTAGCCAATGATGAAGACAGACAGGAGCAGCGAAGGATAGAGGTTGAACAGAGGATATGAGAGAAAAGAATAAAGAGGCGAAGGGATGAGGAAATCCGAAGGGCAAACAAACGTAGAGACGCAAAGAAAGAGGAAGAAGACAGGATCAGAGAAGAAGCGAGGAAGCGCAGAGAGTTTGATGATGATGTAGAACACAAGCGAAGGCAGGGAGCACGCGATCTCGTATATCTGGAAAGAGAGGTTAAAAAACCTGAGCCAGTAGTAGACTGGGAAGATATAGAAGAATTATTTCCTGAGTACGATTCAGTACCAGGCCCTTCTAGGGCCAATATCGAGGATGACTTTGACACCAGAAGCATTGAAGAGACGATCGATAGAATATGTGATGAAATGGGACTAGAACAAGTACCCCAAGGGAGGGGAAGACGAACGCCTGGAGAGCACTCAGCTTACGATACTGAGGACGTCTCCCGAAGTAGTGGGAATATAGGACTGTCCCTAGATAGGTTGGAAATAAGTAGGAACAAAGAGGACGCAAGAAGGTGCATGAGTTGGGGGCAGACAATGTATGAAACCGAAAGAAAGGGGCATGAGGAAAAGGAGGAAGAGAGGAGATGCAAAAAACGATTCTCAAGGGGGAAAGGAATAAGATGGTCAGACACTAGTGAGTCTGCACCAAGGGCATCAGGATCAGCCATGCAGTCAGACCGACACGAAGTAGTATCTCACGGTCAGAGGGGGTTGTCTCCACCACCCTATGGACCCCAGGAATATTACTTCTGCAATAGACAGAAGAACAATGAGAGAAGAAAGAGGGCTATATGTCCCAATTTCCGTTGCTCGAGAAAGGTGGAGCAAGACCACAGTATATTCCATGGCCACACATGGATCGGGAAAACCTGAAAAATAAGCCTCCAATGCGGACATCGGGAGCCGGAAAATGGATACACGAGTTAGCAAAAATGACGGAAGGGAACATGTTAGCTAAAGGGGATATCAAGGGTCTCTTAATCGCCATACTTGGTGATAGAGCAGGCGATGTGTGGACACGGGCAGGTTATCCTGGTGTGACCACAGTTAACACTGCACATGACGGAGCACCATTTAACAATTGTAGAGCCGCGGTGTGAAAAGCATTACAATCGCTGTATCCAGATACTTCCGATATGGGAGCTATCATGACTCGGAAAATGAAGGAGTCGGAAGACCCGTTGATTTACATACAGAATTTCCAAGACGCGTGGGTAATCGAGACTCGGGAATCTTGGGGGAAATCTATACCCGTGTTCTACCATATATTATGCCAAGGGCTGCCAGAGCTGGTACAGAAACAGCTCAACAAATTGGTAGGAATCGAGTCCAAACTGTGGTCGGAAATACAGCTGACCATCGCACACTATTGCAGGCTACTGCAATAAAGGAATTGCAAAAAGGAAGCTGCACGGAAGGGTGAAGAGCAAAATTAGTGCAGAAGAAATTGTCAAAATATGCCCTTGAAGGAGCAATGATAACGAGCACAGACGGATTGAACATGCAACAAGCCAATAATCCAAAGCAGAATAATCAGGGAAATACAGGGTTTTACCCCAGGGGAAGAGGATTTAAAGGACAGGGATGGCAGAGTAATCAGGGAAGTTTTTAAAGTAATCAGGGAGGTTTTCAAAACATGAAAAATGGCAACCAAGATATGTCAAATGGGCAAATGATCAGACCACCGCCTGTATGTTGGTTGTGTGGGATGACAGGGCATCTAGCACACACATGCAGAAGTCAAGGCATGATGCAAAACGGCCAAGGAACAGGAGCAGGTATGGTGAATCCACCTGTGTTTTTACAGAGGGGGGGAAATGGAGTTGCACAGAATCACGCGGTGCAACTGCAAATGCCATGAGCACAGCAAGGCTTGCAACCTCAGAATTCGATGAGCTTTCCATAAGGACAGTCTCAACAGTCACCGATGAAACTGTCACAGACAGTAAGTACAGGACAGGCCATGACCCCTGGAATGAGGAGTAACGCTGGTGATGGGGGAAGTTCATTTGCACAAGGTGGGACAAAATTATATATGTACTAGGACAGCTCACTGGGAACCCTGATGTGTTCTATCAAATCAGTGACACCAGACCCTCACTAGGAACCAAGGGTGGATGTCGTTGTAGGGGATAAAGAATATTCCTTCATAGTTGACAAGGGTGCAACACGCTTGTGTATACGTGAAGGCAGGTTTTCTTTGACCGGCGATGCTATAAACCATGACCCACAGGCAGCCCATCACCCCTGACCATGCCCTGCAGGCAGCCCATCCACCCTGACCATGCCCCGAGGCAGCCCATCACCCCTGACCATTCCCTGCAGACAGCCCATCACCCCTGACAATGACCCGCAGGCAGCCCACACCATAGGGGACCACCCTACACCCCTGGCCATGCCCCGCAGGCAGCCCATCACCCCAAACCATGACCCACAGGCAGCCCATCACCCCTGACCATGTCCCGCAGGCAGCCCTTCACCCCTGACCATGCCCTGCAGGCAGCCCATCACCCCTGACCATGACCCGCAGTCAGCCCACACCACAGGGGACCACCCTACACCCCTGGGCATGCCCCACGGGCAGCCCATCACCCCAGACCATGACCCGCAAGCAGCCCACACCACAGTGAGAACTTTTTCCATGCAATTTGCCTGGCGCAGGTGGAGTACGCGTATTGAAGGGGGTGCGCGAGTTGATTTCCACACGTTTTGGCTGGCACGAGCGAGGTACGCGTATCGAAGGGGATGCGCGGGGAGATTTTCACACATTTTGGCTGCTGCGAGCAGGGTACCTGTATTCAAGGGGGCGCTCGAGTACATTTTCATGCATTTTGGCTGCCGCGAGCAGGGTACGCGTATTCAAGGGGGTGCGCGAGTACATTTTGACGCGTTTTGTCTGCTGCATACAGGGTACGCGTAGTTTTTCACGCAATTACAGTGTAGCGGGCCTGTAAGCTGCTCCAGGGTTAGCGCGGACCTTTGCGCCGTATTGGGGTTTTCGATGTCTTTTCCTTGCGCAAGGGGCGTTCTTGGGGGCCTAACTGGCGCTGCGGGATGTTCGCTGCGCCACAGCTCCAAATGGCTTGGGAAATCCATGAATACGCAGTGCGCCAGAATGCTGTTTAGCGCACACAGCTGGCGCACGCTCCCTCTCTGCGCTGCTCGCGTGCACTGCTTCTGCGCTGAATTCTATGAATTACCCCCCAAGTCAAGAGCACCCTTAACTTGCCCATTAGCATTGGCCATACAGCGAGAAATATTGCAGTTAAAAGGCTAATCTGTTTAATAATGCCGTTTGCACTTTACCTCCCCAAGGTGTCTTATAGACTATAAGGGTATGGCCTGGATGTAATTACTCATAGCTTTCATATTTCTCTCCGTCCAGAAGATCCCTTTACCTTTGTTGCCAGCCACTAAATCTCCATCTTCATGAGGGCGCACTTCCCCATTTTGAACAACCAAAGTTAAAACTACCATTGCATGATCACTACGTGTGTTAAACGTGCACCTCCAGCGTACATAAAGGTAGCAAAGTTGCTTCTATGTCATTTTACCGATGTTTGTTTTATGATGGATTGTTTGCCAACACAAATCCATCCAATTTCTTTTTCGAAATGTATTTATTTTTAAATGTAGGGGTCCCACCAAACCTCCCATTTACCTACGTTGTTTTACAAAATACCTGCTACCCATCCATGTGTACTTTAGTCATCATCCAACATTCCCGCACACAACATTCATAAATATATCAAGCCCGCCTTGCTGTGCAGTAAAATGTATGTGCCCTCTCGTATTCCACGAGGCCAATTTCAATTGTCAATGCCTCAGTGAAGGATTGGAAGGGAGAAATCCAGCTAACCCTGCCCATTCTTCATGTTTGTGTAACCCCCGACCCATATGGGCCCTGTCAGCTAGGGGGTAGAGGGGTTATACATGTTTATACAAAAGTAGAAATATCTTATGTAAATGTGTATGTTTAAGTATTTTAACAGGGGCTTACACTTATCTGACTGTACCACGTTCCCCACCATGGAGGACACAGGGAATGATTACAAGTGACAGTTGAAAGAAGGGGAAGTAAATGGAAAAACAGAAAGAAGAAGGGCCCGCGAGGAAAGCAAAAGCAAAGAAGAGCTGCACTCCCTGGGGGGTCGCAGCCTTGAGCGCCCCCTCTGGGCATTTTAAATGAGCTGAGCCTGGCTGCATCCGCCAGCTGAAGCCCGGCAGGAAGTTAAGCACAGGATGCATGTGCAGTGCGGCCTGTGTGAAGAAAAACGCCTGTACCTGGGCCGCGTGTACAGGTCGGTCCCAGAGTGGCCTGTCCGTTGGCCAACCTGGGTGGGCCAGAAGAAAAGAAAGTCCCGGGCCACATGCAGTGTGTGGCCAGGATAAAGATAAAGCCCCGGCCTGGGGCTGTGTGCCACTGCGACCCAAACTGGAGCATGGCCTGGGGTGGATGGTCTGCTCGGTGGCCAATCCGAGTGGACCGGAGAAGGTGGAAGTTCAGGTGCGCCTATCATGCGGCGGCCTGCGTGAAGAAATGGTGGCGGCTGTGGAAGTCCACCTGCTCCAGAGCCATGTGGGGTGGGTGGTGAAGACAGGAGAGATACAGCCCAGACAGTTTGCGCGAGGCCGCACGGTGCCTCCTGTGCACTGCCGGCTCTTACCGGGGCCAGGCGGGGAGAGCGGGGAAAGAGGACTAACCCCGGGCACCAGATCAGCATCGCGACTGGTGTGGCTGGAGCTCAGTGGCACTCATCAGAGAAGCTTATTCGAAGGAACCTGCCTTCCTCAACTCCTTAACACCACCATGGAGGAAAATAAATAACGCACTCCTAAAGCCCCATAACGCCACCACAGGCTCTCAAAGCCCTGGCAAGGACTCAGGACTGCGAGAGCCCAAAATGAAGTGCTCACAAAGTCCTCTGCAAGGAAAACCACCACCACAGAGGTAAATTGGAGTTGTGGGCTCACAAAGCCATGGCAAGGACTCTGGGTTGCAAGAGCCCAATGACATTGAGAACACCACAGAAGAAATCAGGGCTCCAACAGCCCTACGTGACACTGGGCACTCAAAGTCCAGGAGGAGAAGGTGCAGACAAGTGCCCCATGACAGCCACCCGCAGCAGAGTGGGGGTTTGGACGAGAAGGTACTGTGCACCATGGAGCTGGTTATGTGACTGACTGAGATGGACAAGAGGACTAAAGTTTAAATATAAGTAAGGGCGGTCTGCAGCTGTCAAGTTAATGAAAGAAAAGGGGAAATGCAGGGAAGGTCTGTAAGGGGCTCATGGAAGGGTTGGCTTGGGGGGGGGGGTGAAGCCCAGGGTGGGTCTAAATAGGAACTTGACTAAAGTTCATATGATGGATGGATGTTTCCATGGCATCTTCTACCTTGTTTTTAATACAGCGAGTGAATGGGAAAAATGAAAGGGGCACACTCTCATGGGAAAGGCCCGCGAGGAAGTGATGTGGTTTTGTATAACAGCCTGACAAGGGCATCAAAACTCCCACTGCGGTGTAATGTGCCTTATTTAAGATCTGGAACTCAGTATTGTGGCCCATCTCTGAATCAACATCCTTCTTATTTGCAGGTTGCTCAACGCGGCTCATCAGAGCAGCTGGTCTGGGATGGTGGGGTGGTGTCAGAGTGGTCTGTTTCCTGGCCCGGATTACTTTTAATGCTAAGAGCGGCGAGCCAGGGAAAAAATAAAACAGAGGCCACATTTGTCTTTCTGCCATACATCATTTCCTTCCACTTTCTTATTTGTATGAGCAAGGCGGCCTGAATTCGTTGCTTTAATTTTGATGTCACCAATAGAAACCATCGGTTGTTTGTCCTGAGGCCTTAACACAAAGTCTTAAAAAGTCTGCTATGTGATAATTTATTGCATTTACTCTTACTGGGGACACGCATTGCACATATGTTGAAGGTGTCTTGATATGGTCCATGAACTCAGTATACCCAATGTCGCTTGAGCTTTCTTAAGGCTGTATCAGTGACAATAGAATCAAAATATGTGAGCGATTTAATGGCTTAAGCTTCGAGTCTGGAAAGAGGCTCCTAAAGATAAAGGCAGAGTTATTAATATTCTCCTTGCCCCGAGGTTTAGGAACCTGGTCCTGGGCTTGACTCGTGCATATGTCTGTATCAGGATTATGAATGGCCGCCTCCTCTACGGACTTATACAGAGACTCATGATCAATCAAGACTGTGCGCTAGCATCATGGGCCTCTAATTCTGAGCAGTCCACCTCTACTATTGCATCTATCAGGTTGAGTCCGCGGTTTGAAAAGCCAGCTAGTGAAGGTCCTTTTTTGGCCATTCTCCCCTTTCTGGAGTCTCTTTGCTTTTTTCCTATTTTTCCGGGTTATAACCTCAGGGGTGCGTGTCACCACCTTCCACAGATG
Organism: Ambystoma mexicanum; assembly: GCF_040938575.1. Classification (NCBI taxonomy): domain Eukaryota; kingdom Metazoa; phylum Chordata; class Amphibia; order Caudata; family Ambystomatidae; genus Ambystoma; species Ambystoma mexicanum. The sequence continues at coordinate 528,463,001 of NC_090925.1, forward strand.
CGCCTTCCAAAGGCCCCTGACGCTTCCCAGCCTAAAATGCTTGCCTACTTCCACCTTTCTTGGCCTTTCTTGTATTAAGCCTTTTCAACCACCACCGTTCCCTCCTTGAGATATACGTCTCTGCATCTTCCTCCCCATCAACACTTGTGCATATCCAAGGTTGGAATGGTCCCTCGGCCTTCCGGACCGTGGCCGGGCCGGAATCGTCCCTGGGAAGCGGGACCGGTTTCTGCCCATGCCTGGGCCGGTTTGGGACAAAAATTGAAAAGGAAAAAAAAAAATTTCAATTTTTTTTTTTTTCAAAAAGCCTTTCATCCTTCATAGGTCAATAAATGAGTACCAACACAGGTTGGGTGATATTGTATGCATATTTGTTCTATAAAAAAGAGCTTTAGCATAAGTGCTATACAATAACATATTATCATTTGGCCTTGGACGTCTGCTTGGATTCACAGTAATTTGACAATATGGATCTATACACACAGATATTAATGATACATATGGTGAGCCATTCTTGTATGAAATATATATCACATTATTGAAATCATGACCAATGTTATTTGATGCCACTTCCTGTTTTGTCAAGGGGTCAAAAGTCGGGTTTCATGGCTTTCCGGGATGTCACTTTGGAGTGGGGTCAAATGACATCACTTCTGGTGATGTCATCAGAAGTCAAGGGTCGTGAGGCGAGGGATGGGCCACTTTTTTGAGGCGAGGGGTGGGACACTTTTTTTGGGTGACTGGGCCTATTTCTTGTCCCAGTCCGGCCCTGTGCATATCATTTCCAATGTGATTGATTCCACATTTTTTCTGCCGCCCAGCTCCCGCCTTTCCTGTGTGCCATTAATATCTCCCGGTTCCTCGATCACCATATTGCTCCCTCGTGCCTCACTTTGCCCCAGCGGAGCTATTGCTTGAAATGCTTTTTGGCCTGAGTAAAACATTGCTCTTCAATACTACGCAGCATGTCAGTTTCCGTCCACAAAGTCTCGTGGATCTTACCACATAATTTAAGTAGGATTTGATGATGTTTGTTGTAATTGCTATGTTTCTATTTCTCCAGGACTTCCTTAAGAACGGAGTGACATCGCCGTCCTTCGAGCATGACTTTCTTGGGATAGTATTAACATACGATATCAACAACAATATGTGAAAACACAAAGCAGAAGGGGCCCGCGGAAAAACAGATTGAGTTATAAGGCAATCTGAGCGAGGACAACAAACCAAAGAAATGACATCAAGATAAAATAACTGTAGCACAACACATTAGAACATCTAAGCGCATTAAGAATTAATTACTCTACAAAATACCGAAGTGCTGCGAGAGCGATGAGTGCGTATCTTGTCTGTGGCTCCCCAGTAAACCTGGACACACAGATAACATTGTACTCGTTACAAACAAAATGCAATTGACATGACCACCCTGGCCGCCAGCGTCTGAAATGACACAAGCGACTAATGGCAAGGGCGGGGCTTAGCATATTTAAAAATCGCAATCGGGGGATACAGCTGCTCTGACATTTTTTGTTGAAAGGGACACCGTCGAATGCATCGATCTGTGTTTACCCACATGCCCAGCATTATCACCTGTGAAGGTTGATCTCGGGACCCAGCATCCGATACCTTCAGGCGTTGATCTCAGCAAGGACACCTGCACGCATCTTTTGGGAGCCACAGCCTGTCCTCTTTCAGATTAGATGATTTTGAAGAATAACACGAGGTAAAAAGGGATGACTAGGTGGTTGAATGTATGAATAGGTGCCGGTACTTCCATCTTGAAAATGGCCAAATTATATTCCTTTACTCTCAGTCTTTCTCATACTTGTCCAGGGGCCTGACCTCATGAGACATCCCGCCTTGGGAACAGGAAACCCTATAATGAGGGGAAAAAACAACCTTCTGTTAGTGGCCTGCTGGCCCCACTCCCATATAAGCACAGGCCGGGGAGCACATCACCTCCTGTCAATCTAAGCAGTACTCATCTCGATATCCATCCCTGGTAGGGAGGGTGGGTTACAGGACTGGGACGAGGAAGAGAACGACTCAGTGTAATGGGATCACTGGAAGGAAATCTGGGCATTACCGCTTCATCCCTCTTCCTCGTCCCAGTCCTGATCTAATGAGACCTCAAAAGCCATGCACTGGACACACCATGCAGGAAGCAGTGCAACATGTCTCTTTATTCATGAAATAATTAATCATTAACACAAGACAACACAGTGGAACCAAAAGAGCGACAGGGTCCCACGTACACCTTGCGGTGAGTGATACACTTGTCACAGGGAGACCATGTGGCTGCCCTACAAAAGCCATCAATAGGAGGAACCCTCTAGACAGCCACATGAGACGCAGCCACGACAAATTCCAACATTCTGAACACCTGGGAAAAGATTTTGTCACGGAAAGCGGGAGAAATGAATTTTCCCATGGACTTACATTGGTGTTGAATTATTTTAGGAGGAAGAAAGGGAAAAATAGCAATATTTGTAATTGAAAAATCGGAACTCTCACTCCTATCTAAATGTTATCTGTAACCAAGAAAATGTCTGTAACGAGCGCCACGATGCCTCCGGGCTGCTGCGCGCTCAACAAATGCGAATAAATATAGAAATCAAGAGAGATGGCATGTATGAACCACAGTCTTTGTGGAGAACCCCGACACCCACCTGATAGGGTACCCTCGACTCCTTGATAGGCAAGCCCAGTGGTACTCCTGATCCATCTACTTGGGGTAGCAGAGGAAGGCTTTTTCACCTCATGGCCGGGGTCAAATGAGATAAAGAGACACTCCTTCCTACAATACAAAATTCGATCAAGGAAAACCTTAAATACCATGACCACATCCAGGGGGTGGGACGAAGGGCTGTCGGAGGAGACTGGGCCTAAGGGGGGACCTAACAGATCCTTTTGGAGGTGAAAATCAGAGAGAACATTATGGCGGAAAATAGGGGAGCATCGCAGAATCAGCCCGCCAGGTACAAATCTAAGGAAAAGAGGAGTACAGATAAGAGCCCACAATTCTCTCAGCCGCCTAGCCGAAGTGATGGCTACCAAAAAGAGACACTTTTAGAAAAAAAGATCAATGGGTATCAAATCCACTGGCATGAAGGCACCAGAAGAGAGGTTCCTGTGTACCAGCAGGAGGTCCCAGATGGCAAAGGGAGACCTGACATGGGGACTGGAGATCCCAAACCCCCTGAGTGGGTGAGCTGCCAAGTCCTCTATGTCAGTGAGAGGAGTCTAGAATTTACACACCATACAGATGGCCACCAGCTGCACTCTTAAGGAGGAGATGACCAGCCCATACATGAAAACATCCATAAGGAACTCAAGCACATGGGTGTGGTTGTATGCAAGAGGCTCAGGATGGGCACATTGACACCAGTTGAAGAAGGTTCTCTAGTGTCAAGCGTAGGCCATCAGAGAGGAGGACCTCTTGGACCCCTGGGCATCCATTGCGAGGTGTGGTGTGAAAATACAGCCACAGAGTGACAGCGATGGAGAGAACATGGTAGGCCCCTAGTGTGAGAGTGAAGCTGGCTAATGTGGAATTCCATTGAAATATAAAAGCCAGTACAAAACAGGGATTTCTGACAAAAGGCCTGGTGAAATTAAAAGAAATGGGCCCAGTACAATCCTTCTAAAATTGACAGGTGCGCAAGTGAAAGGGAATCCACCTGAGAGCTTAACACTGCTGGATATGCCCAATGAATGGGAAATGACGTGGTGCTGCAGATGCTGACTTCGCGTAAACTGGGAAAAGACACCTTTTGCACATGGGAAAAGACTGACTAAACAAAATGGTGACAAATGACGCTTCCCTTATCTGCACACCTGTAGTAGGTATACACATTTTGTAGTGCTATGTCGTTTTTAAGCATTAAAATGTCCATCCATATCGAAAACTGATATTACAAAAATATATACATTTTATTCATAAAACATTGTTTTACAAATAACATGACTTAAGTCACACATTCCATTAATATTGACAAAATAAACTTTATATCACATTTCACATAATGAATTGTTCAAAGTGGTTAGCAAACAATATAGTACAGAAACATCTAACATCTGCTATTTTAGTTTGACTTTACTTTCGTTTTACCTTGATTAATTCAAGTCAAACACTTATGTAGAAGCAACATAAGTACACAATTTTTCTAGGACACACTGCATGAGAACCAGGGAATAGAAAAGCAGTTTGCCACTCAAACTGTCCTGATGTATACACGCGCTTCGGCCATTTTTGTCTCAATACGTTGTTCCAGAACATTGTTGACAAATGATGTATCGGCCTTCTTCAGGACAGTGCTTCTTATGTGTGTGAGCACATCAGTTTGACCCCTTTCTTCAAAAACGGGACCAACTACAATGTAAAACATGTAACTTATATAAGACTATCTTCGAGAAAGGACATCACAGCAACAAAAGGATATTAAGAGTTGCTGTCTTGGGTATTTTTTATTACTGACCTTATTTTTGATAAGAGTGGAGATGGGCACTAGAATTTGAATTCTTTTATTTTGTAGGTTGTTTGTTAACTTGCATCTAATTGATAAACAATTGGTCTTCAGTAAGACTTCTACTAATTGCGTTGTGCATTTCTTAGAAAACATCGCAAATTTAACATAATTGTACTAACTTTGCATTTGTCCAAGTTATGTTCTGGCTTGTTTGTCTGGGGTTGACTATCCCATTTGCTGACTTTTCAGTGAGATCTTGCAGGTCCTAGTTGCATTGACCTGTAGGTTCACAAGGAATTTCAATCACTTTTAATTCAGACCGTTTTGTGTATAAAAACGTTAATTTTTTCTAAAGAACACATTTTACTTAAGGAACAAATGTCACTGATTTAATTGCTTGTCTCAATGAGTTATTAACACATTGGACTATAGTTAACTCCACTGTCAGGTATATCATATGGCTGTGCACACTGTCTCGAAATTAGTTTCTGTCGACTCGACAGCTATGTAAACCAGCTAGGGTGTAGTGCAGCTCATTACCCAGAGCATTCGTTTCAAAAGATTGTTCAATGCAAAAGGGGTGCAAGGGAACGCTCGCACTTCAAATATAACTGGTTTCGCTCAGTATTTACCTTGTTATAGTATGCCCGGGTGCCCCAGACGTTATTTGCTCTGTTGCCACGGCGGCAAGCAGCATGGATTGATTGTTTTTAATCTGTACCCGCGTCTGCTGGAACGTACGCTGCAGTTTTTTTGTGACTGTTCTCGTCGCCATATTGGTAGGTTTTTAAGCATGTGGATACAGGAGAAATGACTTGGTTATTCCCTAGTACCTTAAGGCAAAATGACTTCCAGGTTGATCTACTCATGACGTACTCTAGTCTGTTGAGGATGGCGAATTACGATGACTCCAGACTGGACATACATCGACATCTCGCAAGGTAGTCAGTACGGAAACACAAGTTCTCATTGTTAATGGAGCATTGTGTTTAATGTTTTATTAAAACATATAATCTCATTGGCATTGTCCCTGGACTTGAATGACCACAAAGGAATCAGACTGGGGTGGTTTTTATCATGCATGCCTGGGGGGACTAAACGCCAGGCGGGAGAGCAACAGATAGGCGGAAGATTACACTTTTCTAGCTCAAATGTTGCTTCCAGATATTTGTGTGGCATGTGGCTCTCTATCGCATGATCAAACCCTACTCGATACTACTATCAGGCCATTTTTCACTGTGTCCAAAAAAATCTATTTATTTTCTGCTTTTCTCAGTAGACAGTCCCGGTCGCCCCCCCTTGCACATACTTCTATAGTTTGTATGGAAAACCACCGTAAATCTGATGTTTTATGATTTAGTCTTACAAAATGTGCCACCATGGGTTTATTTTCCACTTTGTTTTTGAGACACGACGTATGCTCACATATATATATATATATATATATATATATATATATATATATATATATATATATATATATATATGTTGTCTTATCTGTCATTTAGTCTTTCCAGGGCATTTGATGATATAGATTGCCCACTCTGTCTTACAATTTGTGAATGACTTTAAATGCCATTCCAGGCGATATAGATCCACTGTTTTCACATCCTTAGTTAAAGGATATACGGAACATCTACCACATTTAAAGTAGCCAATTACGGGAGGAAGATGCCACAGGGTATTTTGTCTCACCATTGTTTTTTGATCGTCATAAGTATGTACTAGAGAGTATTTTAAATTCCATTGTCTTTTGAAGGTAAATATCGGTTTTGCAGGTTGGAAATCAGGGGTTTGGACAAACTGCCAATTTTTCAAAATGAGTCTTCTGATATAATTTCTTATTGGGCTAAATGTTGTAACGCAGGTAATCTTGTCCAATTCTTTTTTGCTTGCGGAATAAGACATTGTGCCCCGGGGGAGCAGGGGGTCTTAAGCTCTTTTTTGTGTGTTCTTCACTATTCTGGTTGGATAACCTCTGTCTTTCAAACGTTTAGACAGGTATTTCCCATGTCTTTCAAACTCATCGGACTGAGTGCAATTCCTATTGTCCAACTGGTACATTATTTTTAGACTCATTGGATGGACGCTGTCATACTGTAAAAGAGTATTTTTTATCAGTGGGCTTCCTGAACAAAGTGGTGGCAAGACTCCCTTGTTCTGATCTCTCAATAAGAAGATCCAGGAAGGGCATTCTTTTTGGGTCAAACACCATTCTAAAATGTATATCTGGGTCTTCTCCATTCAGCAGATGAGGAAACATTCCATTTCAGCTATTGTTTCTCTCCACACGAGAAACACATCATCAATATAGCGTCGCCAGTCACTGATCATGTCTCTAAATTGATTTTGTATGTTATAGATGGATTTTTGTTGTAAATGATCCATATTTAAATTTGTGATATCCGTGCCAAAAGTAGCCCCCATGCTGGTCCCATGTCGTTGATTATAAAACAGGCCCTCAAAAAGGAAATTATTCTCTGTCAGAGCCAGTCTGATACATTCTAGAAGAAAATCAGTGGGAACCAAGGCCAATGTATTTTCCCGTTTATTTTGTCTTTCAACATGATCAAGCATTCTCTTTTTGGTATGCTTGTATATAAGGTCGCGACATCCATAGAGGCCAAGATGTCGTTGTTACCAATTTGTACCTCTGATAAGATATTAATCATTGCAGTGGTATCTTTTACAAATGAGCGCATCTCCCTCACGAAGGGTCTCAAGAAGAAGTGTGGGTAAATTGACAGAGGTTCTAAAATCGAACCTATTACAGAGACGATTGGTCTCCCTAGTGGTCTAGTACTGTGTTTATGGATCTTCGGAAGGAGATATAATGCTGGGATAGTAGTATTGGATTTTGTAAGGAATATCTGTTTGTATCAATCCAGCCTTGTAGAAAGGCATGGGCCATCAGGCTGGAGATCTCCTCCTACAGCATGGGGTCACTGTCTAGTTTCTCACAGAACAGAGGGCTATCTAGATGTGTTTGTACTTCTATTCTATGTAGCTCTTTAGACCACCTGGCTAACCCCTCTTCTTTGTCCGTTGGTTTTATAATAAAGGAGGGGTTGTTTTTGAGGATGCTTATGGCCTCTCTTTCGTGTTTCCCTTAATTGTCTTAGGTGCCCTTGGTCTCAGAGGCAGCAGAGGTAGCAGGGGTCACAGGCTGCACCCCACAGCTGATTCGGCCTAGAGGGGTTGACATGCCCTGCTACAAGTAAGGGGGAGCTGATCAGGATCAGTGGATGCCAAAGGGCTGAGCAAAAACACCTGGCAAGGGGCACTGGGGTGGAGGAGGATTAGGACAAGACCTGCTACGGTGGCCTTGAAGCAGGGGGCCCGGCAACCCTGCTGCAAACCCGAGAGGGAACATTTCAGCACATCAGGAGAATGGGGGTCCATCAAGGGCCGAGTGCCTGTCAATGCAAGACCTGCAACAGAGCTTCAGGGAGTTTTAAGAAACACTGATGGCATCTTTTCAAGAGCAATTTCAACTTTTGCAAACTGATTTGTCAGCAGTGGTCTCGGAGGTGAAAAGAGTGGTGGGCCAACTGGGGGAGTGCATCGACCTGGTGGAGTGAGGGCTGCATGATACAGCAGAAGAAACCAGGGAAAACAGTGTACTACTGGAGCAGCTAAGCAGGTCCGCTCATAACCCCGAGCTCCGAGCGGAAGATTTAGAGACTAGATCCAAAGGGACCAACATTAGAGTTAAAAACCTGCCGGAAGATAATGGAGATGCCTCACTAAAGTCGCAAATGCAACCATCTTTGCTGACTTCCTGGGAAACACCCCCAAGAAGACATTGACAGGGTGCACAGGATGGTCGGATGCCGGGGGGGGTGACCCAACACCCATGGGATGTGTTGGTGGTGCTCTTGCCCTACCCCAGAAGGAGCAGATAATTTAGGCTGCCAGGGCAAAGGAACCAATCACATACAGGGACATGCACATTTACCTGTACCAGGACTGGTCATGGAGCACCCGGGTGAAGAGAAAGAAAATGGGGTTGGTTGTTAAGGAGCTGGTGAAAAGAAATATCTGTTACAAGTGGACTTTCGCCTTTGGCCTATTGTTTCCTTGAGAAGGAGCGCAACAGAGAATAATGTCACTCCAGGGGAGGCAGGTACACTCACACAGACGTGAGATAGACCGTGGGAGTGGTCGGTGGTGGGAAGGCGACGCAAAGGAAGGGCACCGAGGGGCCCACTATCGCACAGGGTGCAGACACTTCTTGAAGGGGGTCAGCCTGGGAGGCGGTGTGTCAAAAGAGGGTTGCCCTCACAGGAAGTGGGGGCCATGCAGTAGAGAGGGAGGGTTTACTTATCAGGGGCATGTTTTAAAAGGAGAACGTGAGGAGGGAACAAATCTTCTCTATCTTTCTATCCAAAAAGGCAGGACTGACTGGGGGAGGGTGCAGAGGGGGAGGGATTGCGGGAAGGTAGAGGGGAGCTGTGTAGGCTTCGATAAATGGGAGGGAACCATTGGTGAGGGAATGGGTGAAATAGACTAGGTCAGGGGGTTGGAAGCGAATGACAGCAAGCATCGAAGGAGGGGATTGAGTCAGGAAGAGCGCCATTAAAGGAGTACCGATGGGGCACAGCCCAGCAGGCCTTTTCAAGTAGATGACGCTAAATGTGAGAGGAGTTAATTCCCTTCTCAAATGGAAATAAATTGGAGCTGTTTATTAGTGCGCACTACCTGGACATGCTGGCATTGCAGGAGACACACTTGTTAAAGCGAGACCAAGGAAGAGTGATGCTTAGGAATTTCTCACAGATCCTTCACATCTCAGCAGCAACCAAAACCTGGGCGGTTCCTCATTTCCTTTAGGGAGGGGAACAAAGTAAGGAAAGAGGAAAGCAAGCAGTCAAGCCTGTGGGGTATGTACTGGTGAGGGGATCTATTAAGGGGCAGAATTTTACAGTGGCATCTGTGTATGCCACAAACGTAGGGCAGGAGGCTTTCCTGAGGGACTTTCTGAGGGTCCATGCAGACTTTGTGAGGGGGTTATAGTGATCTTGGGCGACATGAACCTGGGTGGGTCAAGGTAGGTGGACAGAAGTGACGGCACGAAACAGGGGGGTGGGTGGACAGCGTTACAAGTGTTGAGAGAAGTTCCAAGAGATGGGGCTCAGAGATGTATGGTGGGAAATGAAAGGGGGAAAACTGGGTTTACTTGCTTTTCCTGTGTTCATAAAACATCTTCCTGTATCAACTATATATGGGTATCACTCCCCCCACTGGGAAGGGTACGGGGGGTTGAGGTTGGGCCGATGTACTTGGCTGAACATGCATCGGTGGCTATGGGTCTCACTTTCCCCAAGCATCAGCAACTGTTATGGAGTTGTAGACCCCCAGTGGGATTATTCAGCAGGTGGTAAAGAGAAAATAGAAGTGTTCTTCATGGTGAATGACACAGATGCAATGGCTGAGTTGTGGGCTACATTGACCCACTCAACAGAATTCCCATCCATAACCAAGCAGCGCTTCTGCAGTCAACAGCAAAATGGCTGCTCTGGCTCCTTTGAGCACCCTGGTCTCACATCAAACTGCGTTTTGCAGCTGGAAAATGATGGCTGCACCATCTTGCCAAACAACTATTGAGCAAGTTGGAACAGAGAGCACACTAGGAAAGGCCACCATTGTGTGTTCTTGTGTGCACCAAAAGAAGTGAATTAAAACATGGCACTGCCCTGAGGCTCGCAAAAAGTTCCCATTGAAAAGGGCATATTCTACATTGCTCTGATGTTCTTTTCCTCTGTTCCTCATCACACTACTTTTATCAGTGAGATCCTGACATGCCCATCCATATTCATATTGTGCTCCATCAGAAAAGAGAATTATTCCTCAATGACAAGCTGCGCCAGCCAAATCAGAGAAATCAAAAGAAGCTTTACTTTCAGCTACACAGGAAAATGCTTGTCTTTTGCTTTACAAAATGTCAGAAATCAATGCTTCAAAGAAACCATAGCTCTATGGACATATGTCAATTTCAGTGAACCTTGTCTTGAACAAACTGCTGTATAAAAGAAACTGGCTGGGGCTGCAGAACAATAATGGGAAGTCAGATGGAAGAGCAAACCTTTTAAAAGAGAAATCCCAGCAGCATTCACCATGTGTCAAAATTGGCTTTTGCAAACCAAAAAAAATGCCTGTTTTAAAAGTACAATGTTGAATATAAACCTGTCCTGACCTAGCAATATAAAGGGGTTTTGCTGGGACACATATATGGGATGTTTTATTCAACAGGCTTGCTTCTGATTCAAAACAAATTAAACTAAAATAAAGAATTACATGTTTTTGGTTGTACTGGGAAATCAGCCCAAATAGGTTTCTGCCACGGCCCAAGGGACATTTGGGTGCTGATAACAGCAGTGCCCTACCCCCAAGAGAAGCCATAGCAGATTCTCAGACACATGTGTGCTAATTGCCACCTTTGAAAACGTTGAATGGACCAAAAGTACTAAACATCACATAATCCCAGACTTTTGTCTGGGCTGAGGCCTCATACAATAGGGATTCTGGGACATGGATGTGTGAAAAAGAAAATCACACGTTCCCGCGACTTCTACTGGGAGCTTCAAAGAGCCAACTCAAGAGTAGCCTGGAAGTACATGACCATATTTTGAGGACAAAGGCAGACCATTTGTGTCAAAGGACTATTTTATTGATAAACTTTTAAGACTTTTATCTTTGCAACAGGACTTCGCAGGAATTTAAAAAGATAACAGTTTAAATGTAATTTTTGTGGTTTTCAAACAAGACGTGGTAGCCTTCATTGCCATATCAGGAACTGTAATTGCAGAGAATTGGACATGTTGAGAAAAGTGTACATGATGCCACTGTGAAATTCAATACTTTCATGCCTTATGATAATCTCTACACATGTATAAAGTTATAGGATGTTAGGCCAAATATTTATCACTGAAAATCAAGAAAAACTATTAGATGGGGAAACAAAGTCTTACAACCGTGAGAATTGGACTGCCATACTCTGTGTAAAATATGTAATCTGCCTATGTAATTTGTTCACTGTAAAAATGTGCCATTTATTTCAAAACTGGGTTGTGGCAAAATGAACTCTGGGAGGTTCTGGGCATAGTAAACCCACATCATAAAGCTGATGTCATGTCTTTAAGAATCCAATGAGCTGACAGCAAGGCGGTAACAATCACCCCTGACAAATCCATTTGTTTAGAGGCTTGACCAGCTAAACCTGAACCCACCGTATAATTCTATGATGTCACCATGCGTTATAAATAAGGGTGGCTGACAGAACTCTACAGACTCTCTCCTGAATTTACAGCGCCTGCGTATCCTGACATTCCAGATCCACCTTTTCAAGATTCCAGACCCTACTGTCAGGCCAAAGCATTGCTGACCCTATCCCAGCAAAACCATTGATCCAGAAAACCCCACAAAAACCCATAACAAAATCCAACTAACTTCAGGGAGAAAGGGAAAAGATAGCTGAGCCCGCTTAGGGATTTTCCAGTGCTGCCTGGTTGCCCTGCTTTCCCACTCAATTCCACTGATGTGTCGCTGTGCCGTGACCAGATTTTTGCACAGCTGTCTTTTGCTAGGAGAGTCCGCTATCTGGTGACCCGAGCCTTTGAGTCCAGAAATCGGATGACTGTTCCTAAACCCAAACCCAACAACAGATTGTGAGTATTTTCCCATCACATAGCAACACATAGCCTACCCCATCTTGATACTTTGTATTTGTTCTACTCTCTAAGTAATGCTATACATACCCTGATAACTGGTCTAAACTCTTCTAATTCTCTGTGCATATTGTCCTTAATTTCTTCGTGTTAGCGCCATTCTTAAATTCACCCCATCTTGTCACTTCTTAGAAATATTTTGATTAAATAAATTAATTTTCCCTAAAGAAAAGAGGTATACTGCATGAAGGGTTACAACTGCAGCGTAACTGTTATATTCACGGGTGGCATTCCTCTTTTCTAGCCATTAAATCTTGGAAAACCGATTTTAGTTTTTAACTGCTTTATTTTCCTAAAACTGAACCTCCTTTTATCTTGTAAATTTCATCCAGTTCTTCATCTATAGCTTTCACTTCTCTATTGTTCCTGTGAGGTGCCTCTATCCCCCAGCCCAAAAATCGCATTTCGGTTTAGTGGTTTTCACCCATTCTTTTTTAAACCATTTTGACATTTAAAACTGCAAACTAGAATTAATCCAACTTTTCCATGTGTGAATCGACTGCACTGTGTTTCCAATTTCAAACTGCTTTGTGAACCGTATACCTTTTGTGATACCTTACCTTATAGTTTCTAGTGATATGACCTCCCTCAGACTGTGATAAAACATATGTACATCATTATTTAATTACACATATAAGTAATTATTAAAATCCGAGTGTCATTTTAGGCCATTGCAATGGGTTTTTGCCTCTTATCTTGATTCTGTTTGCTGCCTCATATCCCTGACTACTTGCTGCTTCTTTCTATCCACTCAGAATCTGATTTCTTGGGGTTTGAGGGAACATTGCAGGGGGAAATCTTAACTGTGGTGCTATCTATCCTAATTGAAAAAGTGCTCCTATTCAATTGTGCTTCGGATATTTTCTTGTAGAACGTTACCCAAGTGTATTGTAAGTGAGTTCAATCCAGCACTCCAACTAAGTCAATGCTTAGGATGGGATACCCAATGGAAGCCCTTATTTATATATGTTTATGTCAAAAAAATTTAAATCTGGATGATTAACCCTTATATAACGCCCCTCTCTTTGAATCCCCCTGACCTCACTGACCCAAGAGGTAGGTTTGTTTTGCAAATTAAAAGGTTTATTTGAAGAATTAAAAAATACATATATCTCACTTTTATGAACAAAATAATATCTGAATAGCACACTTATGAATATGGACGGTAATCAACAATGGGTAATATTACAAAATCAACAATCTCTTTAATCACTTAGGAGTAGGAATATGACGGATACTGTAGCAGAGAATACTTTATATGATTCAAGGAAATGCAATGAGGGGAAAGAATGCAACACAGAAATGAACTTGATAGGATTTCAATCAAAAGATAATATGATCCCTTTTTCCCCTGTAACTACTCACTCCCCCCACTACGCAATATGAAGAGATGGAAATGAGGGCACACAGGTTTCAGGAATACAATCAATAATGCAGTTCAATCCCAGTTCCCCCAGCAAGCTTAGAGAGAACAGGTATCATTTTAAAACACAGGTCAAAAATGCTTTTGAATGTGATTGCAATGGATGGGAAAATCTGCTAAAATGATTTTAATTCACTAAAGGATATTCAGCACTAGTGAGAATTACTTTGGATTGGTACAGGTCAACACTAGCAATGATTCATGAATGATAACGAATCTCAGCATTTGCAAACAAGAGACAGCTATTTTGGCATGTGTTGAAATGGAGCTAAATGGCAATTCGTAGTGATTTTTCCACGTGCATGAAACGCGATTACGGAAAAACTATAAGGAATGTCGTTTCGGGGTTGTTAGAAAGCTTAGGATCTTAGCTTCAAAATGAAGTTTAATTTCAGTTCTATGACGTGTGGTTCAAAAGTTACAGGGGTTTTTATGAAGGTCGATTTTTTAGAAATAAAGTCAAGATTTCAAATATGACAGATCGTGCTTGGTTTACCAACAAGGATAGGCTTAAACTAAGGAGCTATGAAGAAGCAAGACATTCAACGGGCAGCCACCAGAACCGCGGCGCCACCGCTCTGATCTCTGTCCGTCAAAACACCTGTCCCTCTTCAAAAAAATATCAGCACAGAGATGATTATTGCTACAATTATCAAGAATTATGTGGAGGAGAGAAGAATTTAGGATAGACACAGAGATTCCATAATGCAGTTCTGGACAGGTTGAAATGTATTGAATATGATTACTTTAAACTAAGAGATGACTATGTACAGTTCTAGACTAAATACTCACTCCTAGGCTTTAGAATGGAATGGGCCTCGTCAAAGATCTGGTCAAGGGTTTGGCTTCACTCGCCACTGGACAGGTCTCAGGCACTCTGGGTTCTGCTCTCAGCACTGCACATCGGTCTGGGTGTCCTCTTGGACTGGACCTGACGGGTTCTGGATACAGCTCTGCTTTCTGGGTCTGGACCTTGGTTCTAGCACAGGGATCTTGGCTAGAACAGCAAAACAGCTCAGCCCAGCTGTGGAAGGTGAGAGCCCCTGGGGAGTTTAGGGGTTAGAATCAGGTTTGCAAAAGATTCTGAAGCCTGCTGAAAAGGGTTCAGCTTGTGGGTTAGGCCTCTCTGCTTCAAGGTTCTAGAGTTTGGGTTCTAGAGTTTGGCTCTGGAGCTTTCTGGAGCTGTCTGGAGTCTGGATCTATCTGGAGTCTGGCGTCTAAGTTCCGGAGTCTGGCATCCTGCAGGGTGCTGCGCCAAGAAAATCAGATGATGAATGGAAAAAGAGTGTGTCTCTGGGTCTCAGCAGTCCCTATTTATGTGTTTCCAAAGTGGGTGGGGAGGCTGATTCGCTATGCCCAACCCTCTAGGGATCCTGATAGGTCAGAGAATTTCCTGTCCCCTGATTTGAGACAGGAGCAGTGTGCCATATGTGTCAGAGTGATGCTGTGTTTTATGGCTTAACTGAAATCCCTCCCCTTTGCTTTTACATAGAAAATCAATTTTTCCCAAAAACATATTTCCCAGATACACAAGTTGTTCATAATACATACACACATCACAGATTAATTAAGGCATGTCTCTGTTCAAGTTGCATGTTCCTACAAGCTTGGGTTCAGAAATGACCACTTATTCATGGTTTTGGTTGGTTCTGCCCCACATTTTACACAGGCGTACACAATCCATCTGAGCATATCTCTGTAATTTTTCCTGTTCCTAGCATAAACATAGTTGCTACAAGATGAATAAATTCTGGGGTTTAGTCTTTGAACATCGCACGGATTCCAGCTTAGTCTTAAATTGTGAGTGAATTTTTCATTTCAACAATGCCAAAGTTTCATATTTTTGTCAGCTTGGTACAATTTGTAATAAGCATTTTTATAAAACATACATTTGCTTTCAATTCAATTCACACAATGGTTTGTCTCCGCCTCCTAGAGCTGGCTGACTCAGAGGGTCACATGTCTTGCTTCCTTCTAGCAGTTTGAGGTCAGTCACACCCGAAATTAGCATTCCCTATTCAGTTGAAAGACTCAATTGTCCCTTTCTCCTGCCATCACAGAAAATCCCCTCCCCATCGGATTAACATGTCCATGCAACATCCTCCCTTTTGGTGGGAAGGCCTAAGGTGTG
Organism: Ambystoma mexicanum; assembly: GCF_040938575.1. Lineage (NCBI taxonomy): Eukaryota > Metazoa > Chordata > Amphibia > Caudata > Ambystomatidae > Ambystoma > Ambystoma mexicanum. The sequence continues at coordinate 528,478,748 of NC_090925.1, forward strand.
AAGGGTTCTCAGGGGAAGCAAGCCTTTTGGAGTTTTAACTGCATCAGGTTACTTTCTGATCAATTGCAACATAGTTCCTTGTAAAAAAATACATTTATACATTTAAAATAAGCAACATATCTTTAAATCCAGTCTTTTTCAACATTAAATCAATGTGTGGCACTCTATATGGCATTTTGATGGAATTATCTTCGTTTGTCATAGTTTGGGTTCAATTGTTCAATTTTACACAAATGGTTTTAAAACGCCGGCTTCTTGGTAGAGGTGAGCAACGGTATTAAACTCATTCTTGACAGATTTCTTCCAGCAAGCAATCCTCAAAATATACTTTGTTCAGATATAGATACACGTCTGTGGACCTTGTATTCATGTAGATACTTGCCGCAGAATGATGTTGACCACCCAACAAGGAGGTGGGATCTTTTTGGGTGGTTTGTGAGCCAGTTTGTGAGCCATGATTTCTACAAATGTGACACCAAATAAAAACAGATTTTCAAACAGCTCTGTGTTTCCTTTAAATCAGCATTGCTTTTTCCAAGTGGTTTCAGGCTGCTTGGTGGCTAGCCCAATGGTGGGTTTTGGCCAGTGATCTCCTGTGCTCACTACTGACATAGGCACAATATAGATGGTGGCCTATTTTTCAGGTTTTCACTGCGCACTTTCTGGTGATTTCTGGCGAGCATGATGTTTCTGCTGCCAACAATGTACAGTGATCTTGCAGGGCTTGGATGAGTGGGTTGATACATCCCACAGTATTTTAGTAGTTTTCATTGTTATTATCACCCCATTGGTGGTTGCTGCCCGCAGGCAGTCTGGCAATGGGCTTATCTGGACAAAGTAACTCTCTCAAGCTTAGGGAATGTAGAGGCTGAACAACTGAGCAGGGACATTTCAAAAGAGGAGGTCCAAAAGGTTATCAGGTCATTACCCATGAACAAGGCCCTAGGCCCGGACGGGTACACAGCAGGCTTCTTCCAGATCTCTAGCCAGACAGTAACCCCTCACCTCACTATTATTTTAATTCCTTTAAGATCACGGGCGGATCACACAAACCATTGAGAAGGCCATTATTACCTTTACCTACATTTATTACCTAAACCAAACAAAGACCCGATGGCCTGTGGGTCCTACAGACCCATCGCACTCATCAATATTGACACCAATATATATATGAAAATATTGGCAAATAGACTAGAGCAATGGATGACCCTTCTGAATCACCTGGTTCAGTCAGACTTTATAGTCGGGTGGTAAACCTTGGATAATGTCAACTTCTGGAAAAAATGTGGAAAAGTGTGATGTGGCCATCCTGCTTGCATTGAATGCCGAAAAGTCTTAAAACCACGTTGAATGGTTCTTCCTCTTCAGAGCCATATCCAAGATGGGGCTGTGGCACGACTTTATTCGAATGGTGGAGGCTAGTTATAAAAACCCCAGCCAGACTCATGATCAGTGGTTCACTGTCGAGCCTGATTGACCTCCAAAGGGGAACCAAGTAGGGATGCCCCCTGTCACCACTTCTGTATGCCATTTACTTTAAACCACTTCTGCAGGTCATTCGAGACTCTGTGGAAATCCATGGGATTCCGTTCAGGGGCACACAACACACCGTAGAAGCATTTGCGTATGACATGTTATCGCTAACTAGGCCATTGGTGCTATCTATCCTAATTGAAAAAGTGCTCCTATTCAATTGTGCTTCGGATATGTTCTTGTAGGAGGTTGCCCAAGTGTATTTCAGTAGTTTACATTGTTATTATCACCTCATTGGTGGTTGCTGCCCATATAAAAATGGTGTGATTTCTTTGAAGTTAATATAAATAAATACTGTATTACCACCCACCGGCCTGGTTCATGGTCCACTGTGACCCGGGGTATTTGTAAAACGGGTTGTGAAACTGGTCGGGTATCGGCTCAATTTGAATTCGTTGAACTTAAAGAAAAAGTATTCTAATTGTGCGCTACATCTAAGTCTGAGGGCGTAGATACTGGTCCGGTGTTGGACGCCCGATTTCAATCCTTCACAAATTGGGGATCTCATCACCGGGATTGGGTTTGTCATTCACCAATGACAGCTTCACACAGAAGGCTAACCTTCAAAGTAGTAATATTTTGTGTGGCTGGAACACTGTGTTACGCTGTAGCCTCCCCAAAACAAAAATCCTAAGTACCATGCCTGTGCATAAAATAAAACTAAATCAACCCTAAAAATGGACAAAAAGCAAAAGAATACAGATTACCCGTGGATAAATAAATTAATAAGGAAAGAGCACTTTCCAAAATGGCCACAGTAGAAATCAATATAGCTAGGGAGCACCTTCTGCACACATTTTTTGTCAGGGGGAATGGCCAGAGCAAGATGAAAAAGTCTGGTTGGAAGAAATGGTGCAACAGGTCACCGCCATGAACAAGGACATGTGGCAGGACGGTGGCCTATTACACCAAGCTTTGAGTGAGTTATACATGACTCTGAAAATTAAAGAGGAGCAGATTAAAATTGTCAGAATCGCATCCTACATGTATCTCCATATGGGAGTGATGCAGGAAAAACGTGAGGAAAATTCAAATTAGCAGAACAAAAATTGCAACAGAGCCAAGATTCGGAGGCAGAATATGGAAATTACAAAAAAATATTAAGAGGTCTTGGCTCTCCAACATCAAAATAATGTAGACCAAGAGGCCCAATTAGATGCATTAAGAATAGAGTGTCAGGAAAAGGTTGACTCAACAATTAATATATGACAGGGCCTGCTCAGGACAAATAACCATGCTGCAAGATCAGGTCAAAAGGTTGGAAGAGGAGGATAATAAACTCATTATTAAAGAACTCCACTCCCAAGCAGAATTTGATCAAGAGCGCCAGAAATTAAATACCATCAAGCAACAAAGGGATAACCTGGCTGAACAGAGGGGCACCCTAAATCAGGAGAAAGACGCCCTATGTCAGGAAGTAAGAAATTTAAAAGACACCCAAACCAAAAATGCAGAAACTCAGGAGGTGAGTCTCCTGCAACATGCAACAAAAATTGGCTCAGTGCTCCCAAACTATACAGGCAGCACAAAGAGATAATGAGGCCCAAGCCCAGCAGATGGTAGCTCAAGAACAGGTGATAGAGGCCAGTAAAGCCCTGATAGCCGAGCAAAAGGCTCAGATCTTTGCCTATTGTCAAAAGGTAGGGGCTGTGAAGGAAAAACTAGCGGGTTTGGAGAAAGGGTATCCTAGATCTAATCCAAACTGGAGGGACCCTGAACAGGTAGAGAGGGACAGGCTAATCACTGATCATAGTATGATAACCTCTGTACTGAGGGACTCCAACCCATTTAATACTTTGCGCACTGCTGACTTCATGGCTACCAGTTCACATGAGCCAGAAACCATGAGGCCATCAGAATTCAATAGGCCTAGCATGATGGAGTTGACAGGTCAGCGCCCACCAGAAATTGATAGAAGGGCATCACTGGATAGATACAAAAATATGATGGCGGATGTCTCTGACTCAGAAATCTCCTATGAGGAGAAAGTCAGGGAATTCGATCTGCAGAAACACTACCTCCAAAGGGACCAGTTGGTTTGATTTGCACAAGAAGAACAGGAAAAGTGGCCCCAAAAGAGCATCCTGAAGACCTCCACCCAATCAGGGCAGTGGGGGGTATACTCTGCTAACCCTGGAAGCAGGGAGGAGTCAGAAGACTACTTTCCTGTGCGCCACAGGGGAGAAGAAACTAGGCCCCACCATTCTGCGAGCCCCTCCCAAGCTCACAGAATCAGGGAGCACCTAGATGATCAAGAGGGGACCTAAAATAGCAGTGCCTCTGAGTCTGAGGGTGAATGAACTTGTGTGATGCGGTGAAAGAAGGCAGATAAACCAAAAAGAGTTCTGGTGAAAGACCCCATTAGGCAGATCAAGGCATCAGGAATTTCATGACACTGTACAATAAAAACACAAAATATTCTGTCTGGGAGCTTTTGGAACTCTGTGAACAAATGATGGACACATTTCACATAAAAGGTAGCCAGAACTGTATAGATTATGCCAAATGGACATTCTCTCCAGAATACTCCAGCTTCTTTGCTGGACTCGAAGACCAAAAACATTCAAGATGTTCCACCTACAAGGCGGCCATCTTGAAGTACTTTTCCACCCATAGAAACTCCCAAGAGGCTCGCAAAGCAGCCTACAATCTACAATGTGGGGAGTGTATTAATACCTACTTTCATGCGCTCCCAAAATACCTTATGACCCAGCTGGTGAGGGATGTCCATGATAAAAGATCTCTGGACTGGGTAATAGAGCTGGCTATCCAGATATAGGAAGTCCAAAAACCTGCAGAAAATAAAAATCAGCTTAAAAACTCCAAGCCAACCAATACCCCTGCTGCTAAGGTGGCGGAGGTGAAGGTTGCCCCCATTTTGGACCTAGAAATGGGGGAGCCTAAAAATGCACCAATCCCAAACCAACAAAACCAGAGATGAAGAGGGCCTTCAGGCCAATCACAAACAGGTGGTCAGAGAGGTAATCCCACCAATGGGACCCCTAACTCTCCTGATTATATAAGTCCCAGACACAAGGGCAACCGGCCTATCATAGAGTATGTAAGGACTCCCCCAGCGCATGGGGGGGTCCCGCCAGGTAAGTACTCGCCCAGGAAACTTTCTTCCTAACTTCCCTCAGGAGGACAGTAATCCCCCAAATCCAGGGTTAAGTTTCTTTCCCCGGTATCCACAAAACCCCAACCTGCAGGACAACTTTCCTTTCTTTCCCTGTTTTCAGGAGCCCAGACAGCCCAATCCGGGAGAGGGAAGGCCAAGGGTGGAGGGTTACTAAAATCCACAATTCATAGGGTACTCCGGGAGAAGGGATAGTTACCCTTCCTATGAACCACCTAGATATGAAGAGAGACCCCTGTATCAGCCAGAACGGGTGTCCCAACTGGAGCGTCAGGTCCAGAACCTCACACAGGATCTGGGTCGCATGTTGAGGGCTCAACAGAACCCTCAGATGAACATGGCGGCTCAGAACCCCATCAACTAGGGGTCTGGTGCCCTAGAACAATGACGGGGAGAGAACCCCGACAATTCACCGGTTCCAGAGGAAAAGACACGGGAGGAAGGGGGGTTTAAGGCCCTAGAGGAGGCTTCCTTCCTCACCCGTGAAAAGCCCCTGGACATCCAGGAACCAGAACAAAAATATCTTGCCCCCGAAAATCTGCAACTCAGGGAACAGAAGGTGCATAGGGGAAATAACGACAGTAAAGGGCCCATTTTGTAGAGGAAGTTAGTGTCCTCCAGTTGGAAGGGGAAGAATCCTTAGAGGATTCTGGGACAAAAAAATCTTCTCCTTCACAGATGGGGGAATTCCTGCCAAAGAAAAATGGATCCCAAAAGATCTAAATGAAGACTGGGTGGGTGTGGAGACTGATTCAGAGTCACCCATCCCTGAACCCCAGAATTGTCATCCTGAGAAAAAAATAGTAATGGAGGGATCCTCCCCGCAAATTGGTTGTAGTGACTGCCACCCGGTAAGCGGGGGCAGCACAGCGCTAAGGGAAACAGGGGATTCCAAAATCTTCACTATATCAGGATGCCACATTTTTATTACAGATTCCTGGACTCTGACACAGAAAACAGTCCCAAATGCCACCATATCAGAGTACAAAATAAAGAAATTGACTTCCCAGCTTGCCCAAAATGCACATTACCTTTGCCCACTTGAGGAGAAAGAGGGTAGATGTTATGCCCCCATTCAAGTTCAAGGGCAATGTCCAATTTCAGCACTGGTGGACACTGAATCCCAAGCCACTCTTCTGTCAAAAAGGGCCTTTGATCAGCTAAATTCAGGAAGGGGGGAGAGATACCAGATCCTCTCACCCCTCTTCCTTGACAACTCCAGAACTTCGATGGGAATGAAATTCCTGTTGAGAGGAGAGCGGATTTGGAAATACAAATTGGGCGACACAGGGTGAAACATCCAGCCATAGTCGCGACTCCAGAGGGAACACCCTGTCTACTAGGGAATGACATCCTGCGCAGGTTGTCCCCCCTAATAGGCTGTGTGAACAAGGTCCTCTGGACTCAGACTAACAGGCCAATACAATTAAAACAGAGTGTCAACCATGTTAATTTAAATGGCACATGCCACATGGTTGAACAACAAATCTGATCATATTGAGTTTCATTTCCAGAACAAATACCTGACATGACAGCAATTGCTGTAGGACAACAATCTTGATGGGACCCCTCTCCATTCCTGAAAATCAATCTTCCTTCCAGTTTTAAGTGGAATTCCACACTGGAAAGAAATACTTTGAAATTGTATACTGATTCACAATCTGAAAATCCCAATTCTATAGTCAAAAGTGAAGAGAAACCAGCTCAAAGTTTAGCTGATATTCAGAAAATTAGAGAACAGTTGTTCATCCGTATTTATTTAAATAGGGGGAAGGAGTCTTTTCTCGACCAAGTGTGCATGAACAACGGAAAGAGGTTCATCAGCGAAGCCATGTTCAGACAGCTCCCAAAAGATCCAGCCATTCCCACATTTAAATTGATCAATAAGTGGGAAATGGGCTTGGAAACTCCCAATTCCAAACATCTCCTGCCTAACTTGTATGCTCAAAATTTCTATAGGTGACAAAAGCATAGAACATAATTGTTGGGTCGTGTGAGATGTCCCGGCTTCATTCTATGTAGGCAGTGACATTCTCAATCGATTTGCGATTAATTTGAATTTGACAAATTACAAAGCCTGGTCCCGACTAGGGGACAAACCCATGGGCTTTGATGATTGTGAAAACGCATTTCGCTCAGCACAATTGCTGCTGTATGCAGTTGAAGTTCAAATTGGAGAGGAGGTCACCATCCCAGGATGGACTCGACAATTCACACTTGAATAAAAAATTAAAAGAGGACAAAAAATGCAAGATCCTGATGCAAATGTACACCTCAATGCCCATTTCCAACAGCAGGGGTTGGGGTTACACCCAACACCATTAGTCAATGTAGAACACAACACCATTCCAATAGTGGTGGATAAACACGATCTCAGGAGTATCACGCTGGGCGCAGGGACCATTCTTGGAATGGTGGTTGATGACCGACATTTTTCCATGGATCTAGGAAATGAACTAATAGGACCAATCCCCAATTACTGTTTTGACAATGACAGTGAAATGACTTACCACCAGACAGGATCTTCACCCGGCAAGGGGGGTATTTCCTGGTGTACTCTTCCTGCCCTTACAGGGAGGAAAACCTTTGACATCAGGCAGGATGAGGTGATATGCGAGGTCCACAATGACTGCATCTCCTACCTGAAACCCTCTGTCCAATTGAACTCTCTAACCAGAGACACCTCCATCCAGCTGGAGGAGGCCGCTGAGATAGCAAAGCCCAAAGTCTTTCCAGGCTTCAGGCAAATAGTGGAAGAGAGGATCAACCTGGCTGATGCCTTTGAGACTCCGGAGCAAAAGCAAAAGTTGAAACAGGTTTTCTTAGATTTTCAAGATTTGTTTGCTGTGGACTCATACGACAGTGGGTGAACCGAAATCCATACAACAACAATTCCCATGGACCATGGAATGACTCCAGTGTTTGTGAAACAATATCGCTTGCCTCTTGCATCCATGGAGTCCCTGACAGAAATCATCAAAAACCTTGAACCCCATGGGATAATTCGTCCAGTCCACAGCATCATCAATAATCCGGTGCTGGGGATTTTAAAACCAAATGGCCAATGGAGGCACTGCACAGACCTTAAGGAGCTAAATAAATGGGTCCACATGTCCCAATGGCCTCTCCCATACATTGACCAAGGACTGGCCAAGATCCATGTGTCAAAGACATACACTGCCATTGATCTGACAAATGGGTCCTGGACCGTGCCCATTAGTAGGGAGGACCAATACAAGCTGGCCTTTACCTTTGGGGGGCAGCAGTACACGTGGATCCGGACTTCCTTCGGATACATAAACTGCGGCAACAAATTCAACATCTTCCTACATAAGGCCGTGCCCGACTTGGATGAAAGGGGTAACCTGGCCTATGTGGATGATGTCCTGAAAAAATGCTCAACTGTGGAGGAACACATAGCGGAAATCTGTTATGTTCTGACCCAGTTGAGGGTTGCCAGAGCAAAACTGTCCTTCCAAAAGGCACAGTTGTGCAGGGCCCGTGTCAAATTCTTGGGACATGATATAACTTCTGAGGGTCTCTGTCCCCAGGAGAAGAAAGTGCAAGAACTCCTAAACTGAAAGACCCCACAACTCTTGGACTGACTAATTACAGTAGGAAGTTCATTGAGGATTACACAGAGATCACAAGACCCCTGATCCATCTGTTGAAGGGGGGTCAAGTGGGAGTGGGGTCCAGAACAAGCCAATGCAGTAAAACAATTCAAAAGAAGCCTCTCAAAAGCGCCTTGTCTAGCGTACCCTGTCAAAAACAAGGAGTTCTTCTTGGAGACCGTGTTCTCGAATACATGCTTGACAGCAGTATTATATCAAATGCATGACAAGGTCAATAAAGTCATCTCCTATGCAAGCAAGACTTTATCCTCTGTGGATGAAAAATTAAATGATTGTGAGAAAGCACTCCTGGCAACGGTGTGGGCATTGAAGAATTACCGCCCATTCATCCAGGGGGAACACATCCTAGTGGAGACTCCACACCATCCGTTGCAATACCTCCAAAGTGACAGAATCCGTGCTGGAAATGTGAGTAATTCCAGAATTACTTCCTGGATTCTGTCAATGCAAGGCTTTCCTGTGGAAGTCAGATAAGGCCAAAACAAGAAAAGTCCCGTGTCTGACTTGCATGATTGTGCAAGAGAAAACTGTCTCGAGGACGAAAGTCTTAAAATCCAGCACAACATGGAAGTGTACCTGAATTCCCCGCACAAAGTCTATGCAGAAGACAAGTGCAAGGGAATACCCACCGTTTATGTGGACGGGTGCTCCTACCATGTTGACAACAATGGGGAAAAGGAACTGGTGGCTGGCGTTGGGAAGGCCTTGGTGAATGATGCCCTGGAATCCTCCGCTGGGTACAAAATTGGACCCGCAGTAGTCAGGTGGCGGAGTTGGTGGCAGTTCATCAGGGCATCCTCACTGCCGTCCAACACCAACTCCATGAACTGGTCATAATCACTGATTCAGATTATGTCCGGAACGGGTTCATGGAGCACCTGGTTAATTGGAAAACCAGAGGCATGATATGTGCTAATAATAAACTGCTTAAACGTAGCAAGTCAATGTAAAATATTGATGATCTAGTCACCTCTAATATTATGACCATCTATTGGAAGAAGATCAAGGGTCATTCCAGAATAGAGGGGCCAGAAAAAACTGGAAACGACCTAGCTGATCAGCTGGCCAAAACCACAGCCATCCAGGGGGATCTCCTCGAGATTGAGGCCCTATTGGGGTAAATCCAGGTCACTGCTGTCACTAGGTCCCAGTCAAATGCTCACAATGAACTCTTAACTGCCCAGTGGAGTAAGGAGACCCCAGATGCTGATTTAATCACGGCATAAGAAGGGGATCTAATTATTGGGAAATGTTATCAACACATTGAGGACCATGATAACTTTCTCCTGATGGATACCGATTACTTTGGGAAAGAGGGCCTCAGAGTGTTGATGAAGTGTCCAAAAATTTTCTGAATCCAAGACGGTTTGTTGGTCAGGAAATCCATCTCTGGCTGTGACCAGTGGGTGGTACCTACCTCATTCCGAAGCCTGACGCTTAGTAACCCCATGACGCGGCCACAGCTGGTCATCGGGGGTTTCACACTACTTTGGAAATCTTGCGGGAGATTGCATACTGGCTACAAATGGGGCAGGACCTCGACCAAAATTTGAAGGGGTATCTTGTGTGTGCACAATTTCAGCCAACTTCACTCACACACCGAGCTCCCCTCCAGAAGAGGGGGATGACACTGCCTTGGTCAGATTTACAAGTAGATTTCATTGGGCCCCTGATTCGTTTCTCTAGGCGGAACAAGTACATGTTAACCGTAACATGCTTGTTTACCAAATGGGTTGAAAGTCTCCCTGCCCCAATTGCAAGGCAGAAACAGCAGCTGCCTTAGTGATGAACCACATCTTCTCACGTTTTAGCTTACCCCAAAGGAATGAGTCAGACCGAGGTAGTCACAGGGAAGCGATGATGTAGATGTGGGAGATACTTGGGGTAAAAAGGAAACTTCACATTGCATACCGCTGTCCTCTAGTGGGGGAGTTGAGAGGTACAACAAAACAATTTTGAGCATTCTAAAAAAGTTTGTGGCAGACTCTGGGCCAAGTTGGGACATTCGATTACTGCTTGTCCTGATGGCCATCCGATCTACACCTTTTCTGTGACCAAGATGTCTCCATTTGAGCTAATGACTGGGTGAAGGATTGTAGAACCTGATCGAATGGAGAGGCCTGATTTGTTATCATTACCCATCATTACCAATTGTTAGAGAACTATTATCAGTATTACCCCTTTAGGATTCATTGCATCCTGTTTAGTTATCCATCATACATTCTGATTAGTACATGAAGTAGTAACATTGGACTATCCACATAAATAGACTGCCACTTTGTATGCATTTGCATTTGGTTAGAGAATGACACACTGTCATATTTGAAATGCCATGTAGTGCCATTTAGAGACAGACTGGTATACATGTAGTGACACATGTAGAGATATGTTATGTATTATGTATGTATGTAGAGAGACACGTATGCATTGCACTTAAAATATGCTTTGAGCATATAGATAGCGCTTGGGTTTGCGAGAGAAAGAGTAAACGCTAGAAAGCATTTAGCTGGCATTATAAAGCCATTTCTGGATTGAGACACAGAGGAGCACCGCAGAGTGCAGAAAGATTGTTATGAGTTAACAGTGTACAAATATTCGTAAACATTTGCTTGGCAGGCAGACAGATAAGATGAACCTTGTCCGAGTGGAGAAGGCGGAGGAGCCTTACCAGCATGACTTGTGTGCCACACAGAGAGAAAAGGTGGGGGCCACATGCAGGGAGTGCTATGCCTTGCACACAGACATGGAAAGAGGGATTTTGGGAAGCTAACAGTGGAGTGAATGGAGGAATAGATGAAGATGGTGTATTGCAGGCAGACAGAAGAAGGCCATGCTAGTAGATATGACAACCAATGTCACATTGACAAAGAACACGACCAGAACACAGCGTGAAAGTACATGCAAACACAGACTTGCAGGCATTGCTCATATTTAGAAATGTTGACAGAACAGGAAGAGGCATCTAGCTTAGAGAATGAGTGTAACCATAGGGATTTCAATACATCATTGCACAGTATAATGAGAGGTGAGGCTTTTGGGAGTTGCTAGTTGTTGTGGCTCTGGTTGTTGGAGATGCAGTTCTGAGATCGAGGGAGCTTCTCTTTGATGATGGAAGAGAGATGTTTGGCGGTGGCATGGGAGAGGCTTTGGGAGTTCGGAAGCTTGGGAAAGCATTCTGACAAGAGGGGAGATCGATGAGCTTGGCAGACACTGACTGGCTGGTTGCAGAGTTAGCAGGAGAGGATTGACCTGGCAAAGGGAGCTGGAGAGGGGAGAGATGCACATTCAAATGGGAAGTATGGTTTATGGCCTAAACTGATTGATTAGGGCAGACACTCGCACAAAGAGCTTTGGGTTTGGGAAAGGGGAAATTAGACAGGGATTGTCTTATAGAGTGAGAGTGAAGTATGGTGTGGAATGGAGAGGAATGCTGAATGCTGGCACTTGCCATATGTATATAGCATTAGACATTATAGATCCAGCTAATCACAGGCTTGCATTAGAAGCCTATAAGGCTTATAGTTATTCACTTCATGGTAGATTTGCACCAGAAGTATAAAGGTACACATTCGATATTTGCATTACGTATTTGCTTACATCATGCCTTACTGTGCATGAATACATGTATTCTATTGTTCTAATTGAATCGATTCTTGTGTTTTCTTTGTGTCTTATGTTATTGTTTCCATAGGAGTAAGATAGGAGTATGTTGCATAGAATAGGAGTAAGTAATCTAGGGGTAACACAGTGCACATAGTCCCTGAGATACGAATGCAGGGGGGTATAGTGATCCACACCCCCCTAGGAGATTGTCTAAGATTGTCTAAGACTGGTGCATGGTCACCCACACAGGGCTAGACCATGGTAGGAATTGTTTTACAGTCTCACAGGATGGTGCTACCTCAGCATCTGCTCTACAGGAAACAAGAGCAGACACTGATAAATGCCTCCACAACACATGAGTATTTTGAGAATCTAAGAAAACACTGACTTAAAAACAACCAAAAAAGAATACCAAGTAGGAGACAGGGTCTACTTGTACAATGTCCAAAGGAAGCAGACCAAGGAGTCGAAATTTCTCCACAGCTGGCGCGAAACTTTTGAAATTGTAGATAAAATTTCACCTGTTGCCTACAGAATCCGCATCCCCAAAGGGGATCTGATAGAAGAGAAATGGGTCCATATTAATCAGTTAAAAATGTGTCACCCTAGGAACACTTGTGCAGCTTATTGAGGAGCCTAGATAACATCAAATAGAGGAGAGATTTGAAGCATAAGAACAGGAAAAGGAAGAATCAGAAGGGAACAGGTAGGTTTATAGGTATAATTATTCAACAGGGAGTATTTTTCTTCATTGTCAGGACGAAAGGGTTTCTTGAAAATTCTAGTCAAATCAGTAGTTATCTATGTCTTGTGAGTGATTATTTGTCTTTATCATCAAAGTACTGTCATTATTGCAATGCATGTGTGTCCCACTGCTGTCAACCTTCTTGGAAGGTAGTCAGTGTGGAAAATGTAGTAACCGATTCGTATTTATTCAATAGATTCGTACTGGTTGCACCCTTCATAGACCAAGGAGGACTTCCCCAGGGACCTAGAAAGGAAAGGCTGGAAGAAAACCCGGGGGAGTTTCTCCACACCACAAAGAAAGATGTGAGGGAAAGCTGTGGGTGTTGCTCCACACTCCAACGAGAGACAACGGGAGGATCGTGGCGTATCGCTCCCTGATGGAAGGACTCCATCTGATGAACCCTACTTTGCCCTACTGATGAACCCAACTTTGCCCTACTCTCCTTCGACAAGGATCTCAGAAGAGTCGGGAGGATCTGTGAGCTACATTGACCCACTCAGCAGAATTCCCATCCATAACCAAGTGGCGCTTCTGCAGTCAACAGAAAAATGGCTGCGCTGGCTCCTTGGAGCACCCTGGCCCTGCATCAAAACTGCGTTTCACAGCTGTAAAAAAGATGGCTGTGCCATCTTGCCAAACAGCTATTGAGCAAGTTGGAACAAAGAGCACACCAGGAAAGGCCGCTAGTGTGTGTTCTTGTGTGCACCAAAAGAAGTGAATTCAAAAACGGCGTAGCCCTGCTGCTTGCAAAAAGTTCCCATTGAAAAGGGAATGTTCGACATTGAAAAGATTGCTGCTCTGATGCTCTTTTTCTCTGTTCCTCATCACACTACTTTCATGAGTGAGACCCTGCTATGCCCATCCATATTCATATTGTGCTCCATAAGAAAAGAGCATTATTCCTGAATGACAGGCTGTGCCAGCCAAATCAGAGAAAGCAAAAGAAGCTTTACTTTCAGCGACACAGGAAAACGCTTGTCTTTTGGGTTACAAAATGTCAGAAATCAAACCTTCAAAGAAACCCTAGCTCTCTGGGCATATGTCAATTTCAGTGATCCTTTGTCTTGAAAAAACTGCTGTATGAAAGAAACTGGCTGGGGCTGCAGAACAATATTGGGAAGTCAGATGGAAGAGCAAACCTTTTAAAGGAGAAGTCTAAGCAGCAGTCACCATGTGTCAGAATTGGCTTTTACGAACCAAAAAAAATGCCTATTTTAAAAGTACAATGCTGAATACAAACCTGTCCTGGCCTGGCAATGTAAAGGGGTTTTGGTGGGAAACATATATGGGATGTTTCATTCAACAGGCTTGCTTTTGATTCAAAACAAAATAAACTAAAACAAAGAAATAAAATGTTTTGGCTGTACTGGGAGATCAGCCCAAACAGGTTTCTGCCATGGCCCAAGGGACATTTGGGTGCTGATAACAGCAGGGCCCTACCTCCAAGAGAAGCCACAGCATTTTTATGACACATGCGTGTTAATTTCCACCTTTGAAAACTTGTAATGGACCAAAAGCACTAAACATCACATGATCGCAGACTTTTCTCTGGGCTGAGGCCTCAAACAATAGGGATTCTTGGACACGGACATGTGCAAAGGAAATCACACGTCCCTGCCACTTCTACTGGTTGCATCAAAGACAACTCAAGAGTAGCTTGGAAGTACATGACCATATTTGGAGGACAAAGGCAGACCATTTGTGACAAAAGACTATTTTATTAATAAACATTTAAGACTTTTATCTTTTGCAACAGGACTTCGGAGGAATGTAAAACGTTAACAGTTTAAATGTTATTTTTGTGGTTTCCAAGCAAGACGGTAGCCTGCACTGCCATATCGGAAACCGAAATGGCAGAGAATGGAACATGTTGAGTAAAATGTACACAATGCCACTGTGAAATTCAATACTTAAACGCCTTATGATAATATCCACACATGTATAATGTTATAGGATGTTAGGTCGAATATTTATCACTGAAAATCATGAAAAACTATTAGATGTGTGAAACAAAGTCCTACAACCGTGAGAATTGGCCTGCCATGCTCTGCATAAAATATGTAATCTGCCTATGTAATTTGTTCAAAGGCCACAACTGTAAAAATGTGCCATTTATGTCTAAATTAACTGTGGGCGGTTCTGGACATAGTAAACCCACATCATAAAGCTGATGTCATGTCCTTAAGAATCCAACCAGCTGCCAGCAAGGCGGTAACAATCACCCCTGACCAAAACAGTTGTTTAGAGGTGTGCCCAGCTAAGCCTGCCCCACCATATAATTCTATGATGTCACTATGCCTTATAAATAAGGGTTGCTGACAGAACTCTAGACACTCTCTCCTGAATTTCCAGCGCTTGCATTTCCTGACATTCCAGATCCACCTTTGCAAGATTCCAGACCCTACTGACTGGCCACAGCATTGCTGACCCTATACCAGCAAGGCCATTGATCCAGAAACACCACTATAACCCCATAACAAAATCCCGCTAACTTCAGGGAGAAAGGGGAAAGGTGGCTGAGCCCGCTTTTGGATTCTTCAGTGCCACCTGCTTGCCCTGCTTACCCACTCAATCCCGCTGAGGCGTCGCTGTGCCATGACCAGATCTTTGCCCAGCTGTCTTTTGCCCGCCATCTGGTGACCCGAGCCTTTGAACCTAGAAACCAGATGACTGTTCCTAATCCCAATCCCAAGAGCGGATTGTGAGTATTTTCCCATCCCAGAGCAACACATAGCCACATAGCCTACCCCATCTTAATACTTAGTATTTGTTCTACTCTCTTAGTAATCCTAACCATACCCTGATAACTGGTCTAAACTCTTCTAATTCTCTGCGCATATTGTCTTTGATTTCCTAGTGTTAGCGCCATTCTTTCATTCACCCCATCTTGTCACTCCTTAGCAATATTTTGATTAAATAAATACATTTTCCCTAAAGAAAAGGGATACACTGCGTGAAGGGTTACAACTGCAGCGTAACTTTTATATTCACAGGTGACGTTCCTCTTTTCTAGCCATTAAATCTCGTATAAGTAAAACTTTTCCTTTCTTTCCAATCTGATTTTCATTTTTAACTGCTTTATTTTCCTAAAACTGAACCTCCTTTTATCTTGTAAATCTCATCCAGTTCTTCAGCTATAGCCATCTTTTCACTTCTCTGTTGTCCCTGTGATGTGCCTCTATCCCCCAGCCCAGAAACCACATTCTGATTCAGTGTTTTTCCCCCGTTTTTAAACAGAAAACTTTTTGACATTTAAAACTGCAAACTAGAAATAATTAAACTTTTCCATTTGTGATTCGACTGCACTGTGTTTCCAATTTCAAACTGCTTTGTGAACCGTATGCCTTTCATGATACCGTACCTTATAGTTGCTAGTGATATGACCTCCCTCAGACTGTGATAAAACATATGTACATCATTATTTAATTACACATATAAGTAATTATTTATTAAAATCCGAGTGTCATTTTAGGCCATTGCAAAGGCTCTTTGCCTCTTATTTTAATTCTGTTTGCTGCGTCATATCCCTGACTACCTGCTGCTTCTTTCTATCCACTCAGAATCTGATTGATTGGGATTTGAGGGAACATTGCAGGGGGAAATCTTAACTCTGGTGCTATGTATCCTAATTGAAAAAGTGCTCCTATTCAATTGTGCTTCGGATATGTTCTTGTAGAAGGTTACCCAAGTGTATTTCAGTAGTTTGCATTGTTCTTATCACCCCATTGGTGGTTGCTGCCCATATAAAAATTGTGTGATTTCTTTGAAATTAAAATGAATTAATATTGAATTACCACCCACCGGCCTGGTTCACGGTCCATTGTTACCCGGGGTATTTGTAAAAGGGAGTGTGAGATTGGTCGGGTATTGGCTCAATTTGAATTCATTGAAATTAAAGAAAAAGTATTCTAATTGCACGCTACATCTAAGTCTGAGGGCTTAGGTCCTGGTCCGGTGTGGGACGCCCGATTGGAATCCTTCACAGAGTCAGTCAGGTAGGAAGTGTTTAAAGCAACTCTTAGAAGGGAGCTGGATAGCGATTAAGGCTTTGAGGAGCAGGCAAATAAGGAGCTAAGAGGAAAAACTGGAGAAGAAAGTTGACACCACAAGACAACAAATTCAGGACCAACCCTCTAGGGTTAGGTATAGGGTGGATAGGGAGGCCATGGGGCAGCTACACCTACTCCAAACAAAGAGAGCCGAAAAGGTATTCCTGAACACAAGACAAAGCTTGCACATGGTGGAAAAAAATGTGGATAGACTGCTGGCTAGGGCACTAAGAGATCAGCAGAGGGCTAGGACAGCAGACGCAATAATGACTAGTCAGTGAAATAAGGTCACCCTTATGGAGGAAATTCAGGGAGAATTCACCCAGTTCTACAAAAGGTTGTACTCCTCAGAAGCACCGCAGGCACTCTAGCAATGGGCTTATCTGGACAAAGTAACTCTCTCGAGTTTAGGGAATGTAGAGGCTGAACAACTGAGCAGGGACATTTCAAAAGAGGAGGTCCAAAAGGTAATCAGGTCATTACCCATGAACAAGGCCCCAGGCCCAGACCCGTACACAGTGGGCTTCTACAAGATGTTTAGCCAGACAGTAACCCCTCACCTCACTACTATTTTTAATTCCTTTAAGGTTACGGGCGGATCACACAAACCATTGAGAAGGCCAAGGTCATTCTATTACCTAAAGCAAACAAAGACCCAATGGCCTGTGGGTCCTACAGACCCATCGCGCTCATTAATATTGACACCAATATATATATGAAAATATTAGAAAATAGACTAGAGCAATGGATGACCCTCTGAATCACCAGGTTCAGTCAGACTTCATAGTCGGGTGGCAAACCTTTGATAATATCAGAAGGGTAGCCCAACTTCTGGAAAAAGTATGGAAAAGTGTGACAGGGCCATCCTGCTCGCATTGGACGCCGAAAAGGTTTACAACCACGTTGAATGGTCCTTCCTCTTCAGAGCTGTATCCAAGATGGGGTTGTGGCACGACTTCATTCAAATGTTGGAGGCTAGTTATAAAACGCCACCAGCCAGACTCATGATCAGTGGTTCACTGTCGAGCCCCATTGACCTCCAAAGGGGAACCAAGTAGGGATGCCCCCTGTCACTACTTCTGTATGCCATATACTTGAAACCGCTTCTGCAGGCCATTCGAGACTCTGGAAATCCATGGGATTCCGTTTGGGGGCACACAACACATTGTAGAAGCATTTGCATATGACATGTTATTGCTAACTAGGCCGAGAAGTTCTCTAAAGGGAGTGTTGGAGGAATTGGGGGAGTTCAGGAAGGCAGCAGGCCTAAAAACCAACATAGGGAAATCGGAATGTTAAATCTCTCCCTTGGGAGCCAGGAGAAGGAGGAACTTTAAGCGTCCTAGCCATTCAGTTGGAATCCAAAAGGGATTAAGTACTTGAGTGTCACAATAACCCCCATGATCGACAGGCTTTATCAGGCAAACTTCCCACACACCCTGGCAGGCATTAGGAAGAACATCACTACATGGTTGCCGGTGCATATCTCTTGGATGGGGCGTGTAGCATCAGTGAAGATGGTCATACTGCCAAGAACACTGTATCTGTTTCAGGCCCTCCCGATAGCGATACCCCTATCCTTCTTCAGAGGACTACAGAAGCTAACACAAGCTTTTGTATGGAAGGACTAAAGACATTGTAAATCAAGGTAAATCCTACGGAAGCCATGGCGAAGGTGGGGGTGGGCTTCTCAGTGTTCCAGAAATATTATGAAGCTGTGCAAATCTGCATTTGACAGGATTGGTTTACCGGGAACACTTTCCAGGTTTTGGGTGAGCATGGATAAGGCAGTGACGAGGCACCCACTGCAAGAGGACAGACCCTCCCACATGTATTTAAGCCAAATAACCAAACTGGTGGGGGATATTTGGGACAGAATGATAAAAAAGATATAGCATCACTTCCTTCTCCTCAATGTTTGCACCGCTGTTCAGGAATCCTCAGTTTGCACCGGGGCTGGAATGGGGAGCTTTCCGAAATTGGGAACGGGGTGGATTCTGCAAGATGAGGGAGATATTCGATGGTGAAGGAGTGAAGCCGTCTATGGCTTGCAATGAAGAGTTCTCTCTAGGGGAGGAGGAGAGAATGCACTATTTCCAACTGAGGCATTGGGTATAACACAGGTAGTTCAATTTAGCAGCCACCAGACCGCTCACAGTATTTGAAATATATATGATAACATACGACAGGGCCAAGGGCATCATCTCAGGTCTGTATGGGATCCTTATTAATGCAAGCCCACAGATGTGTTGGCCTTACATGGCCCAGTGGGAGAGGTCACTGGGGAAAGAAATCCCACGGAAGCATTGGGAGAAACTGGGATATCCCAACAATAACTAGATCTATTTAATTACAAGAAATGTGGCATAAACTACTCTTTAGATGGCACCACACCACTACACCCCGGTCAAGCTTCATAAAATGTTTCCCCTAACATCTCTGGAGTGCCTGGGTGTTTTGGGGGGGTGGGAACCTGGTCCCACATATGGTGGGGGTGCCTGAGGCTGCACACCTTCTGGAAGGAGATTCAAGTGTCTCTGGTCGCTGTGTTCGGGGACGATGGAGGATGGGCCCGCAGGAAATAGTGGTGGGAATTGGCAAAACACCAGGATCCAGAGCAGGGCGTAGAGCACTGGTAGCTCTGATCCTAGCAGCAATGTCGAGTTGGTAGCCCTAGAATGAGTGACTTATGCGCTTCACAATAAAAGCCCACACTTTTCACAAGAATGGTACAGAGTCCTGGCTTTCCTAAACCATGACTACAGGAAGTCATGGTGCCCGCAAAGACTAATACTCTTGGATATTTGTTAAGTGGTCTATTATATAGAAGACACTTACCAGAGTTGATGCTCATCCACTAGCCAAGAGGAGGGAGGGGAGTTAAAAAGGAACAGTGGTGTGATATTTTGTCACAATTCCTTTCTGGCTTTTTGTTCCTGGAGGAAAACTTTAATAAAAAGATCATTAAAAACAAAAACAAAAAACAAGCAAAGAAAAAATCAGTTTTGGCTTGAGATATTAGATAGGCATTTGTCTGGTACTGCTGTCATATGCCCAGGTAATCACTCTATTTTCCAGCTGTTGCAATCATATGGCCCGATTGTACCATATATCAGTGGCTAGGAAATGCCTATCCTGTACCTACACAAAAGACCAAACTGTTTGGATGTGCCAATGCTTGTTTTACCCACATTGTGAGTAAAGCCAACATGATGAGTGTTCTTGGTGCAGCCAGTATGGCCATGTTTTCTTACAGTGGCATGGCACTTTTACTGCCATTCTGGGCCACAGTTGCAACCCCTGGGACTCCCTTGCGACCACAAATTTAAAAATACATTTTTTTTAGCAGAGCCCCCCTTTTTTGCCACAGAAGAACAGGTGCTCTTGGTGTAGCGGGTCCTCCGTGGCATGGGGGTCCCTCCACCTGGGTCTGGTGTGTCCCTGGCCCAGTCCTCACCCAACAGGGTGAAGGCTGGGCTGGGAAGGCACTCAGTAGGGGTTGGAGCTGACCGTGACATGTGGCACATGTCACATGCCACATTCAGCTCCAACCCCTTCTCTGTATGTGAACGGTGGAGGAATGAGAAGTGGTGTGATGTGTGTTTTCGAATGTTCTGGGTGTGTGCCTGTGTAAAGAATTCAATGAGTGGATGTAAGAGAACGTATGAGTGACTGCTGGGTGAATGAGAAATGATGTGATGTGAGTTTTTTAATGTTCTGGGTGGGTCGGTGTGTGCCTGTGCGCAGAGAATGTAATGAATGGATTTAAGCGAAAGTGTGAGTGACTGGTGGATGAATGAGAAGGGAAGTGATGTGTATTTTTGAATTTTCTGGGTGGGTGGGTTTCTATGTGTGCCTCACTAGAGAATGAAATGAGTGAATGTAAGAGAAGGTGGAAGTGATTGGTGGGGGAATGAAAAGTGATGTGATGTGTGTCTTTGAATGTTCTGTGTTGGTGGGTGCGAGTGTGCCT
This sequence comes from Ambystoma mexicanum, assembly GCF_040938575.1. NCBI lineage: Eukaryota > Metazoa > Chordata > Amphibia > Caudata > Ambystomatidae > Ambystoma > Ambystoma mexicanum. The sequence continues at coordinate 528,499,425 of NC_090925.1, forward strand.
GTGTAGAGAATGCAATGAGTGGATGGAAGAGAAGGTGCAAGTGACTGGTGGTTGAATGAGAAGTGATGTAATGTGTGTTTTTGAATGTTCTGGGTGGGTGGGTGTGTGCAGGTGTCGAGAATGCAATGAGTCGATGTAAGATAAATCGTGAGTGACTGTTGGGTGAATGAGAAGTGATGTGATGTGTGTTTTTGCATGTTCTGGGTGGGCGGGTGGGTGCCTGTGCAGAGAATGCAAAGAGTGGATGGAAGAGAAGGTGTGAGTGACTGGTGGGTGAATGAGAAGTGATGTAATGTGTGTTTTTGAATGTTCTGCGTGGGTGGGTGTGTGCAGGTGTAGAGCATGCAATGAGTCAATGTAAGAGAAATCGTGAGTGACTGTTGGGTGAATGAGAAGTGATGTGATGTGTGTTTTTGAATGTTCTGGGTGGGCGGATGTGTGCCTGTGTAGAGAATGCAATGAGTGCATGTAAGAGAAGGTGTGAGTGGAGTGAGTGACTGGTGGGTGAATGAGCATACAAATGGTAGTGTGTGTATGAATGTTCGGGGTGGGGTTTGGTGTGTGTGTGTGGTGAATCCAGTGTGAGCGAGTGCGAGAGGAGATGTATGGGTGAGTGACCGGTGGGTGAAAGGGGATGCATGTGTGTGTAAGGCCTGGGAGACTGGGGATCACTGGAGCATTTTTGCCACATCCTTTATTGACTTTGCATGTTTTACTTGTATTTTTGGGCAAAGGCAAGTTCATGTCTGTCATTCTCTGGCTAGACTGGCATTTAGGTGCAGTCAGTCTAGCCATTTCTTACTGTGGCATGACATTGATTACTCTGCATCTTTAAAAAAGCAGGCATGATAAGTAGTGTTACCCCGCTAGACTGATGTTTTGGTGTAGCGGCCTGTATATTCTTCACTGTAGCATAACTATTTATTAACTGAGCATCTACGATGAATCAAGCAAGATAAGTGTTCCTGTGGATCTAGACTGGCTTACATTGGAAACAGTTTGGACGGTTTTCTTATTGTGACATGTCACTTTGAATGGCTAAATCAACTATGTACTTACATAGGAGTACTGGCATAAATTGGCAGAGCCAGTTTTGTGCCCAGTGCCATTAATGATACTATAGAAAAACTTCTTAAAGCAAACATAATTATGGTGTTATATGGGAATATTAGCAAACGTTGGTGGAGCCAGCATGCAAATGCATTGGCACAGCCAGCATACAAATGTTTTTTATACTGGCATATATTGAAGGGACCTGAATGACAATGCATTGGGAAATGCCCTGTGCACTTTTAGTGACTTGCATCTATTTTTCTTTTTTCCATGATTTACCCTACACTCTACAAAACCAATTGTTGGCCTTTTACCAACATTGTTGGCCTTTTACCCAAATTTTCCCAGAATGTGTGCTTTGTAATGCACCATTTTAACCCATTATTCAAAACATTTACTCTGGGGAGTAGGAGAAGAATCCCTCTGCCCCCCCTTCCCCCAATCCATTTTCGTTAGTTCGGGCTTCCTCGCTATGCTCAGTCGCAATCACATACTTGTGGCAAATATTTACACACTCCAAAAAACAACTCACCAGCCACCCCCTGGTGGCTGGTATATTTGTGGACCTGGCACCGTCCCAATATCTCTATGTTACGTTAAAGATTTAAGCTTTGATAGAAAAACATATTTACTTCTTTCACTTGCAGTAGTACATGCCCCTGCAGCGGCATAATCATCATGGACATTGCGCACACGTGGTGGTCCGGACCGGTCCGGGGTGTGGCATGCCCTGTGCTTTGTTAAGGAGCTTGGGGGGAGGTGGGGCCCACCGCAAGGCTCGCAAGGGAGCTGCCAACTTTTGTACTACGCCATTGGGCACCACTGGATCTGACAAAGGGGTAGTGAGCAGTGTGCGTCTTGAAGTCTGCCAGTGAATCCCCAGGTGAGAAGCAACTCATGGGTGTTTTCAATTTTAAATAACTGTGTGGTGTTATGAATGTGTACAGCAATGATATTACATTAAAAAATACGTTTAAGTCCTCTGGCACCCAGAATTACACTTAGATAATAGAAAGTATGGAGGGGCCTTGGGTATATTGAAAAAAAACTTTCCTAGGTATTGTACTCCAGCGAAGATAACATTATAAGGTGCACTCCCCTCTGTGCACGCAGACCAGTCCAATAGGTTTCTTCTATCGTAGTGGTAGCTGAATCATGTATACATTTATAACCAGGGAATTTTGCTGATACTAAATCCTGGTCAATGATTTAATGTTCAGGCCTTGCTCGTGCAGCATTTTTCTCCTGGTTAAACAGCAGCACACACCTCCCCGGGTCAGTGCTTTTTTGGTTTGTTTAACAAAGCAATGCCACAGATAACACGTACTTCTGTGTCCATTGATACGCTAGATATAGCATGTGTTACAGATTTCGGTTACCCTGTTAGAAATACTGCACAATTAATGTTTTCCATATAGACCCCACATCGAATCTGGAAAATAGCATTCCCCAAATGGGTAATAATGGACAAATCATGCCTCCCTCTGTGCCTCGGTTCTCCTAGCTGGCTGAAATGAGAGCACCTTGAAACACAGGTGCTAGATGCATCCAAAAAATCTGGACGTCATTTGATATCACTTCCTGTGATATCACTTGGGGGCGGGGTCAAATTACATCACTTCCTGTGAAATCATCAGGGGGTCAAGGGTCATGTGATGTCACTTCCGCTACCACTGTCATTTTGGTGAAATGGCGTCCTGGCAGCCAGCCAGCCAGCATAGACATGAATGGGTAGAGTCAGCATGAAAATGTGTTTTTACAGTGGAAGAATACTGACATATACTGTGGGCAAAGCATCATGAAAATGCATCAGAAAATGCTCTGTGCACGGTTGGTCAATTGGCATCTATTTGATCTTTTCATGTGTTATCCTACAAAACCAATTGTAAACTGTGTTTTTCACAGATATTGTGCTGTAAAACGCACCATTTTTAGCTGTTATTTAAAAAATGTTCTCTGGAGGGCGGGGATGGGGGGGCTTAGCCCCCCACCCTCCCTTGGTTGCTTCAGGCTCCCTTTCTATGCTCAGTCACTCCCGCATAGTCATAGGAAATGTTTATGCCCCTTCAATCACAAATTTCACCTGCCGCCAATGCTTATTTGCCAACATTAAAAGTCCCTAGAATTGAATTAGCACACACTGTCCACTACTAAACAAAAACAACTCATGATGTTGCCACGGAGGTTAAAACGGTGATCATTCAGATACTGGACAGCACAACGTGTATGTGTCTTTTGACTTGCTTCTGGCAACTCCTTTCAATATAACTTCTCAAGATCCTCTCCTGATATCATTACATTTAGGGGGGCACAGGCAGCTTTTGTCGCTAAGTGGTCCATAAACCCTAGGGGATTAGTGCCAGTGGGAGAGGGGCCGCATGTCGCGGCTGTCAGTGTGGTTGCGCGCTGCGACTGCAGAGGCCATGACAGCAATCCATCATGGCGCTCTATAACTGGAGAACGAGAGGGGATTGGCTCGGCACCAGAATGCTTATCTCCCAGCCAAGGAGCCTTTCAATTACATCTCTCCTTTAATGAAATGCACGAAACAGTGCCTGCCCGTGGACGTGGCCGCAGGCTCTTCGGCAAGAGAGGCGCGGGCTTTGCAGAGTACGCAGACCGTGCCTTGATGGCGCTAGACAAGCAAAGCGGGCGTTTCCGTGTGTCCCCAAACACCTGCACTGGTGCCAGCCCTTGAAGGTCACTGTGAAAAGAGTGTGTCTTCCAGCTACCCTACAGACAACGACCCTGCACCGTTCCTAACATGCCTCGCACCCACGACCCCCCCCCTGTCCTCCCCGACCCAACACAGTCAGAGCTCCGACAGCATGGCCTGGCCTGGCCTGACCAAAGCATCCCTGCGCCTTCACAGCTCCTACACCACCTCTGCAGTTACCACACACCTTCTACTCGGGCCTCTACAGCACAGCGTTCTCACAGCCTGGACACCTACACTCCATTCTCTGCAGACCCACTCTCTGCTCCCTCACTGCCCACAGGCAGAGCTCCTATACCATTCTCACTATCCTAGCAGACAGCACGTTTTCGATATTCCTTACATCTCCCTCACAGTCTTCTATATGATTGTCTACCTCTCCAGCCATCAGTCCTACTACATTCCCCAGATCCCTTGCAGCTAACACCCCTAAACCATTTCCTACAACTGCCTCATAGAGAGCACTCCTGTATCGACCCATGTAGATCTAGACAGGTCCCACACCCTTCCCAACACTCCCTCCCATGGAATAAGCTTACATCACTCACAACAGCTCATACACAGACAGTGCCACTACACTATTCCTTACACAGCTTACACAAAGACAGTGCTTCTACACTATTCCTTACAGCTCCTACACAGACAGTGCCATTAGACAATTTTTTTTTATTATTTGGTTTTATTAAATTAAACCTTTCACAATTAAAAAATGAATTGAGACACTTAAAGAAAAAACATTTCTCTTCCTAGTAACAATATACACATTTCATAATAAGCAGTATTGACAAAGAAAGACAATTGCAAACATAATCGCATGCGAGAAGACGTCCCACTGTTACTTGAATTGTAGCAGTAGCAATTACACCATGTGATCACGTTATTCAGTGTTCTATTCGGGGCGCACCAACCTGCAATATAAGCAAGGCATAGAGAAGGGGCAAGGTTTCGTATCTCTAGCCCTGCTTTAGGTTACCCACTGTGCAGGTTAGTATGTTGGTGGCCAAATATGGACCACTATGTAAATTCACCTAGTATCCTGAATATTTCCACGACGAATCCATGCAGGGCTATTATAAGTGATACACTCTGTCCCCACATTAACTGTGCCCAAAATAGTTCCCCCAGACCTCTGATATCTTCTGGTGAAATAGATTCAAAGTACTGAAGTCTGATATTTGTTGCGATAGTGCAGTCCAGAATTAACAGGCCGATTCATGGAATAATTAGCGCGGCGCAAGTGGGCAAAAACGTGCGAATCGCAGTGGAATAGCGAAAATCGCAGTGCAAGTGCGAAAATCGCACGAAAAGCAGCGCACGTCGATTCATGGAAGGCCGTGCGCGAGAAAACCAGCGGATGTGCGAAAAAAAAGTGCGCGGCGCACGTTGGCGCACAGGCCATCTAACAGCGTGCGCCAGGTCACAGCGAAAATCGCACAGGCCACAGCGAAATTCGCACATAGCGCGGCGCACACAACAAAAGTAGGCGGAACACGGGCGTCACACTCGGAATGGGGAACAACTTGCCAAAACGTGGGCGTCACGGGGGAAGTACAGGGCACAAGTGCGCGGAACGCCCACACGCTCGCCTACAACACGTATTCATGGAATAGAATAAGGCAAAAAAGCGCACGCTCAAACCAGCGCACAGGCACAAACACGACCGCCACAAGAAAGCAGGCGGTAGCGTCTCTGCGGCTGTAAGAAATGTGCGCCAAAAGGTGCGCCAACAAATAGCACCTATATACTGCCATGATGAATGTCCCGTACTGTGGCATTCCAGGAAAAATGACGTGCAAAGGGGTACCCACAAACACGGACACCCGCTGACAAAAAATACGTGTGCATGTATACCGGGGTGCGCGGGAAGTCTCACACGCGATTTGCAGGGTGCGTGCATCACAGGGGTTCGCGTGAAGTAATTCACGCGATCGGGCCTGGGGGAGCATGCTACATGTATTTCAGGGGTTCGCGTGAAGTTTCACACGCGATCGGGCCTGGGGGAGCGGGCTACGTGTATTACAGGGGTTCGCGTGAAGTTCCTCACGCGATCGGGCCTGGGGGAGCGTGCTACGTGTATTTCAGGGGTTCGCGTGAAGTTTCACACGCGATCGGGCCTGGGGGAGCGGGCTACGTGTATTACAGGGGTTCGCGTGAAGTTCCTCACGCGATCGGGCCTGGGGGAGCGGGCTATGTGTATTACAGGGGTGCGCGGGAAGTTCCACACGCGAATAGCCTGGGCGCGTGTATTTGAGGGGTGCGCGGGAAGTTCCACACGCGAATAGCCTGGGCGCGTATATTTCAGGGGTGCGCGGGGAGTTCCACACGCGAATATCCTGGGTGCGTGTATTTCAGGGGTTCGCGTGAAGTTTCACACGCGATCGGGCCTGGGGGAGCGGGCTACGTGTATTACAGGGGTTCGCGTGAAGTTTCACACGCGATCGGGCCTGGGGGAGCGGGCTATGTGTATTACAGGGGTTCGCGTGAAGTTCCACACGCGAATAGCCTGGGCACGTGTATTTGAGGGGTGCGCGGGAAGTTCCACACGCGAATAGCCTGGGCGCGTGTATTTCAGGGGTGCGCGGGAAGTTCCACACGCGAATAGCCTGGGCGCGTGTATTTCAAGGGTGCGCAGGGAGTTCCACACGCGAATAGCCTGGGCGCGTGTATTTCAGGGGTGCGCGGGAAGTTCCACACGCGAATAGCCTGGGCGCGTGTATTTCAGGGGTGCGCGGGAAGTTCCACACGCGAATAGCCTGGGCGCGTGTATTTCAGGGGTGCGCGGGAAGTTCCACACGCGAATAGCCTGGGCGCGTGTATTTCAGGGGTGCGCGGGAAGTTCCACACGCGAATAGCCTGGGCGCGTGTATTTCAGGGGTGCGCGGAAAGTTCCACACGCGAATAGCCTGGGCGCGTGTATTTCAGGAGTGCGCGGGAAGTTTTACACGCGAATAGCCTGGGCGCGTGTATTTCAGGGGTGCGCGGGAAGTTTTACACGCGATTTCTGCACGGTACGTGTATTTCAGGGGTGCCGGGGAGTCCCACATGTGATTTGACAGTGTGGGTCCTCCCAGGTGTACCCTGTACACCCTCCACGGCCCCTGCAGGCAGCCCACACCACAGGGGACTACCCTGCATCCCTGGTCATGTCCCGCAGGCAGCCCACCCAACATGGGCATGCCCCCCAGCAAAGGCACATGTCTCCTTGAACTAATGAACACCAACTCATGTCCCCTTGCACCCCCACCCCCCAGCACTGTGGGGCACCTGCCAGCAGGCCCCCACCCATGTCCAACTCATGTCCCCTACCACCCCCACCCCCCAGCACTGTGGGGCACCTGCCAGCAGGCCCCCACCCATGTCCAACTCATGTCTCCCACCACCCCCACCCCCCAGCCACCAGGGTCACCCTCCACCAGGCCCCCACTCATGTCTCCCACCACCCCCACACCCCAGCAGTGCAGGGGCACCCTCCACCAGGCCCCCACTCATGTCTCCCACCACCCCCACACCCCAGCAGTGCAGGGGCAGCCTCCACCAGGCCCCCACTCATGTCACCCACCGCCCCCACACCCCAGCAGTGCAGGGGCAGCCTCCACCAGGCCCCCACTCATGTCACCCACCACCCCCACCCCCCAGCCACCAGGGGCACCCTCCACCAGGCCCCCACTCATGTCTCCCACCACCCCCACACCCCAGCAGTGCAGGGGCACCCTCCACCAGGCCCCCACTCATGTCTCCCACCACCCCCACACCCCAGCAGTGCAGGGGCACCCTCCACCAGGCCCCCACTCATGTCTCCCACCACCCCCACACCCCAGCAGTGCAGGGTCACCCTCCACCAGGCCCACACTCATGTCTCCCACCACCCCCACACCCCAGCAGTGCAGGGGCAGCCTCCACCAGGCCCCCACTCATGTCACCCACCACCCCCACCCCCCAGCCACCAGGGGCACCCTCCACCAGGCCCCCACTCATGTCTCCCACCACCCCCACACCCCAGCCACCAGGGGCACCCTCCACCAGGCCCCCACTCATGTCTCCCACCACCCCCACACCCCAGCAGTGCAGGGGCACCCTCCACCACGCCCCCACTCATGTCTCCCACCACCCCCACACCCCGGCAGTGCAGGGGCACCCTCCACCAGGCCCCCACTCATGTCTCCCACCACCCCCACACCCCAGCAGTGCAGGGGCCCCCTCCACCAGGCCCCACTCATGTCTACCACCACCCCCACACCCCCAGCCACCAGGGGCACCCTCCACCAGGCCCCCACTCATGTCTCCCACCACCCCCACACCCCAGCAGTGCAGGGGCAGCCTCCACCAGGCCCCCACTCATGTCACCCACCACCCCCACCCCCCAGCCACCAGGGGCACCCTCCACCAGGCCCCCACTCATGTCTACCACCACCCCCGCACCCCAGCAGTGCAGGGTCACCCTCCACCAGGCCCCCACCCATGTCTCCCACCACCCCCACACCCCAGCAATGCAGGGGCACCCTCCACCAGGCCCCCGCTCATGTCTCCCACCACCCCCACACCCCAGCAGTGCAGGGGCACCCTCCACCAGGCCCCCACTCATGTCTCCCACCACCCCCACACCCCAGCAGTGCAGGGTCACCCTCCACCAGGCCCCCACCCATGTCTCCCACCACCCCCACACCCCAGCAGTGCAGGGGCACCCTCCACCAGGCCCCACTCATGTCTACCACCACCCCCACACCCCCAGCCACCAGGGGCACCCTCCACCAGGCCCCCACTCATGTCTCCCACCACACCCACACCCCAGCAGTGCAGGGTCACCCTCCACCAGGCCCCCACTCATGTCTCCCACCACCCCCACACCCCAGCAGTGCAGGGGCACCCTCCACCAGGCCCCCACTCATGTCTCCCACCACCCCCACACCCCAGCAGTGCAGGTGCCCCTCCACCAGGCCCCCACTCATGTTTCCAACCACCCCCACACCCCAGCAGTGCATGGGCAGCCTCCACCAGGCCCCCACTCATGTCACCCACCACCCCCACCCCCAGCCAACAGGGTCACCCTCCACCAGGCCCCCACTCATGTCTACCACCACCCCCACACCCCAGCAGTGCAGGGTCACCCTCCACCAGGCCCCCACCCATGTCTCCCACCACCCCCACACCCCAACAGTGCAGGGGAACCCTCCACCAGGCCCCCTCTCATGTCTCCCACCACCCCCACACCCCAGCAGTGCAGGGGCACCCTCCACCAGGCCCCCACTCATGTCTCCCACCACCCCCACACCCCAGCAGTGCGGGGTCACCCTCCACCAGGCCCCCACCCATGTCTCCCACCACCCCCACACCCCAGCAGTGCAGGGGCACCCTCCACCAGGCCCCACTCATGTCTACCACCACCCCCACACCCCCAGCCACCAGGGGCACCCTCCACCAGGCCCCCACTCATGTCTCCCACCACACCCACACCCCAGCAGTGCAGGGTCACCCTCCACCAGGCCCCCACTCATGTCTCCCACCACCCCCACACCCCAGCAGTGCAGGGGCACCCTCCACCAGGCCCCACTCATGTCTACCACCACCCCCACACCCCCAGCCACCAGGGGCACCCTCCACCAGGCCCCCACTCATGTCTCCCACCACCCCCACACCCCAGCAGTGCAGGGGCAGCCTCCACCAGGCCCCCACTCATGTCACCCACCACCCCCACCCCCCAGCCACCAGGGGCACCCTCCACCAGGCCCCCACTCATGTCTCCCACCACCCCCACACCCCAGCAGTGCAGGGGCACCCTCCACCAGGCCCCCACTCATGTCTCCCACCACCCCCACACCCCAGCAGTGCAGGGGCACCCTCCACCAGGCCCCCACTCATGTCTCCCACCACCCCCACACCCCAGCAGTGCAGGGTCACCCTCCACCAGGCCCCCACTCATGTCTCCCACCACCCCCACACCCCAGCAGTGCAGGGGCAGCCTCCACCAGGCACCCACACATGTCCCCCTGCCCCCAGGTCCTGACGATACTCAATCGTGGCAGTAATGGGCAGCATACCCAGCACAAACACCCAGGCAAGGATTGCATCCACCCACATAGTGAATGCAATTACATGATACAACCCCAATGGCAAGTCTGTAAATGAACACATGTCAGTCACACACACATACACAATGGGTGCAAGTCAATGTCAAAACCCATATCATGACATGTATGAAACCAATGAGAAAATACCACAAGTGAAAGTTAAAAAGAACATGTATTAAAGATGAAAAATAAGTAAAAAAATCAAACATACAACAATGGCGATAACAAAATAAATGGTCCATGTCCGAGAACAAATGTAAAAATAAAAAAAAAAAGTAATCCAAAAACAAATGTTGTCCAAAGCAAAATCATGTGGAATTAAAATAATGAAAAACCATTTCCTCATGGTGAACACAATAATTAATAAAAAAAAATGTTTCTTCCAAAAGCAAACTATATACACGAAAATTCCAGGGTCCATGAGCCCAACACCATAAATGAAACCTACTACTACCTAATGAAAATAATATATACAAAAAAGTGGCCATTGTCCGAGCGGTCCAAAAAAAAAAAATTAATAAAGGAAACCTAACACTAACTAACTAAATAACTATATACAAAGGCAGCGGGCAAGTCCTGCGGCTCACTCGGTGATGTTGCTGGCCAGGGCATCATCGAACTCCATGTCGATGTCCTGGAGGCGGGACTCTGTCCTGGCCCCGAGGTCTCGCAGGGATAACCCCATGTCCAGCTCAAACTCCCTGCGAGCTTCCTCAAGGCACTCAGCCCGCCTCAACGCCTGACGCATGGAGAACTCCGCCCTGACCATGGTGAGCCGCTCCTCTTCCGCCCGCTGCCGCTCCGCACCTATCCGCTGGACCAACTGCTCCCACACGGAAGACACCACCATCCCAGGGTTGCCCTGCCCTCCGGCCGATGCCTGCCCCTCTGATCTTGAAGGCCCCGAGCCATGATGCCTCCCACGTCGAGCCTGCTGCTGCCTCCGACGCCACTGCCTCTGCCAGCACGACGGCATCCAGGCTGATGGAAACCACCGACGCCGTCGTGCACGTGCCCTGCCTGATGATGCTGTCACATCTTCCACCTGCTGGGGTCCAGTTGCTGTGTTGTCCACCCCTGCTGGACCTCCGACTCCCAACTGTGGCAGGGATGGGATCCCCACCGAGCTGGCTGCATTGGTCGGGGCAGGTCCACAGGGGGCCCTGGTGGCATCTGGGCCGGAAGACGGCAAGGAGAACGACTGGTGTATAGCCTGCACAGAGGAGGAGAGGGCCGCCAGATTGGATAACACATGCAGAAAACCCCCGAACATGGCCGATCCCAATTGGGCCACGTCGGCACGGTGCACTTCGTGATGACGTGCGTCGTCCTCCCGGGAAGCACGCACGGCATCACGAATCACAGCCGTGCGCATCGCGACCCCAATCAGGACCTTCTCCACACGGCCAGGGGTTCCCACGTCCGCAGGTGGAGGGGAGTCAGGTGACATGGACATCCCCTCTACCTGCGGACGGGCCTGGGACGGGGCATCCCTGCTGGTGCATGGTGGTGCACTCACAGGGTCAGGGACAGCGACATGCACAGGCCCCTCCACGGTGACCTGTGCTGCCTCCTGCCCCTGGCCCTGGACTGCACCACTTGCACCAGCAGGGATGCCCCCACCAGGCCCCATGTGTGCCCCAGTGGCGGCCTCCTCCTCCTCTGTGCAAACCACCAACCTGGATGGCTCCTCACCGTCTCCCACCGTAGCAGGCCCCTTGGGGGCTCACCCACCCCTTCCGCTGCAGCCGTGGGGGCATCCCCGCCGCCTTGCTCCACAGCGCCGTCTCCGCCCTCTTCTTCACTAGCCGCTGCGTAGAGGGAGACAAAGAACACAAGCATCAGGGCACTGTACAATGGTCCCCTAGACAGGAAGCAATAGCAGATGAGCACCACTGTCAAAGTACACTTCCATCATGTCCCTCCACAACACATGGGTCAGTCCAGGCAAAACACACACAGTAACAGGCATGGTGCATGCCATGGACATTTCCATGCATGTCCAATGGACTCTTGAAACATTCAATGATATGTAACTCACATGCATCATGGCTCATGCCTATCACATGCACACACTTCACCTTAGTCACATTCATCTGGCCCCAAACACACCAAACACAGCGAATACAAGGGTAATTTGGCTGCTTCACTGAATCTGTGCATTGTCACACACATGTGTCATGCATCCATGGCATGCACAAGTCACAGACACGCAGGTCAGGCACACAGACATGGCTACCATATATGTACCTGGCATCAGCACCCATCCCTCACCCCCACCCATGTCCAGGTACAGAGACTGGCATTCTCTCATGTTCAAAATCTGCATAGGGCTCCCCATGCGGCATTTGAACACATGCAACAACCATGTGGGTCACACATCACTGGTCGCACATGCATTACCATGATGTCCCTGCACACATACATGCATACATGGCCTATGGCACACATACAGGCAAGTATCATAGAACCAGCACACCGCAACATGCCCTGTCTCACACAGTAATGATTGGACACTTACCGCTCAACTCCAGACGGGCCTCCCTCTCAAGGATCTGGGCGTGGAGGGCTGGGCGTACGCGTTCCAGGACCCTCATCTGGATGGAACTCATGCGGCCCCGGCCCCCCTCCACGAGGCGCCGGGCCTTCACAAGGGTCCTGGAACTCAAGTCCTCCTAGCGCTTCTTGATCTTCAGGACGTCGCGGGTTGCCACCCCCTCCGCGTTGATGGCAACCACACAGTCGGCCCAGATCCTCTGCCGTCCTTCCTTGCTGGCGCGGGACGATCCAAAGAGGGCATCATACTGCCCCAGGACATGCTCCACCACGACACCAACTTCGGTGTCAGTGAAGCTGGTGCCCCTCTGCCCCTGTGGCCTGGGGTTGCCACTGGTGCCAGATGTGGAAGTGCCCGACATGGCAACCCCAGAGGCAGGTGTGGGTGGGCAACTGGGTCCTGGGGCTGGGCTGTGGAGCGATGTGATCCCAGTCGGGAGTCCTCAGTTCCAGCAGGGGTGGACACAGCAACTGGACCCCTGCAGATGGCTGATGTGCAGGCACCAAATGGCAGGGCACGGTGGCAGCAGGCAGGCAGGCAGGCAGGCAGGCAGCAGCAGATGGCACGTGGGAGGCTGCTCGGGGCACTGGGGGGCAGTAACTCGGCCTTCTGGGCAGGAGCGTGGTCTTCTGTGTGTTTTCACGTGGCCAGCTTGATACGGAGTGATTTGGCACGTGAAAATCCTGCACGTCAGCGTGAAATCCGAGGAAAGGCCCTTAGAGCGTAAGCGCATCAGCACGCATACGCGATTCTATTGGACCAGAGTCCCTCAGCGCGTAAGCGCGTCTGTGACGTGACCCGCACGGGTGTTCCCCACTCAGCACGTGATGACGGGGCACACGTGGAAATACTGCACGTAAGAGTGTCATCGCGTGTAATTGGACAAAAGTGCGCGTACACGCGATTGGCCTATGTACGTGTATTTAATGGGTGCGCGGGCACTTACACACGCAAGTACGTCAGCGAACCTGTATCCCGTGGTGCGTGTCAATTTCCACACGCTATTGGACTGGGAACTGGATTCCAGGGGTGCGCGGGTCACACGCTGTATCCCGTGGTGCGTGTGAATTTCCACACGCTATTGGACTGGGAACTGGATTCCAGGGGTGCGCGGGTCACACGCTCGCCTAGAACACGCGCAAAGCATAAATTTGCACACTTTAACAATAACAAGCTCAGACGCCAGGATGAACATACCGTTCCTAGCAGCAGTGGCAGTGGGCTACCAAAGGAGGAGGAGGAGGATAGTCAGGGCCAGAATATTCACACCCAGAACCAGCCTTTTCGGGATGCCTGATGACCAGGTGTATGGGAGGTACAGGTTTCCACCACACATTATACTGGACCTGGTGAGTGAGTGGGAGGATGACCTCACATCACCCACCCTGTGCTCCCAAGCACTCAGCCCCCTGGAGAAGGTCCTCAATGAATTGCACTTCTTAGCCATTGGATCATTTCAGCGGACAAGTGCCATAGTGGGTGGGGTGTCACAGGCCACCCAGTCACGCTGCCTACACCAGGTCTTGAACATCATGACTGCACGCCCATCAGTCCTCAGGCACATATACCTGCCCAGAACACCTGCAGAAAGGCATGCTGCCGCCCTGGATTTTTACGGTGTGGCACGATTCCCCAAAGTGCTAGGTGCCATCGACTGCACCCATGTGGCTCTACGTCCCCCCAGGGCATCTGAGCACATCTATAGGAACCGCAAGCACTGGCATTCCATCAACGTGCAGGTAGCATGTAATGCCAAGGGAATCATCACCTCAGTATATGCCAACTATCCCGGCTCCACCCACGACAGCTTCATTTACCGAATGTCCACCCTAAGCCGGGACCTAGAAGCTGGGCGGCATGGCGATACATGGCTGCTTGGTGAGTATGTATGCCACTGCACATGCATGCATGTTGGATACTGAGCAAGGTCACAACCCCACCAATGATACCAATCACCACCTCCACAGGGGACAGTGCCTACCCTCTCAGCCCCCACATGATGACGCCAATTCGGAACCCCACCACGCCACCCGAGGTAAGATATAACACAGCCCACATTACGACCCGGGGCATAGTGGAGCACACATTCGGAGTGCTAAAGTCACGCTTTCGCTCCCTTGACCGTCCTGGCGGGCAGCTGTTATACGCTCCCCCAGTAGTGTGCAGGATCATAGTGGCAGCAAGTGTCCTGCACAACGTTGCAACACGCCGGGGCCTGGCCGTGGACATGGTGGTGGCCCCACATCCCCAACCACATGCACAGCCGCTGCGCATGGGAGGGGAAAGGGCACGGGGGGAGGCAGCCCGTACACAGCTAGTGGCTAATTACTTCACATAGAAATCACACCCCTGTGGAGTGCACACTGCCCTGGCACATTCCATCTGGCAATCAATGATGACTCAACCTGACACTGATCCTGAATGTCTGGAGAATCAACCGTGAAAACCATATCAGCCTGAGATTGTTCACCTGGAAGTGTTACAATGTGTGCATCCCTACCCACACAGACACCACCAATACAGTTATGTGAAGAAACACATTCAAGCAGCTAAAATGAATACCCACTTGCAAAATGCAACAAGAGGACAGTGCCATGTCAACCAACCCATCCCCAGCACCGCCACACGACACACCGTGCCATGTCATGCTATTTGCAGGTAAACAAAGTAATCCCCACAACATGACACTAGTGTCACAATGTACAGTGTCCCTAATTGAAACTTGCAACACCTGAAATGCTCACAGTAATGCAGGACCAACAACAAACTTGAGCAGGTACTACCATTAACATGACATCACAAATGTAATAAATTAGTAGTCTCACCACCTGGAAATGCCTGCACTCCCACCACTACCAACTGTGCAGTGTTGGCGCCATGTAGAGTTGTAGGTGCACTGCTGCCAACATGGACCCCATCTCCAAACTAGAGGGCCTTGTGTAGACATGAGGAAGGGACCTGCAAATTGGGAGGTAGACACAGATGATGAGTTACACATCAATGCAACATGCAGTGTACAACACAACAGCAATATGCACTAGGAATGTATACACAGTATTGACTACAGACTGCCCACACAGCTCATGGGAGTCCAACGTCACTGTGTAATTCACTGTCACTTGGGCACACCCTTTGCAAGCCCATGGAAACGGGAAGCAGGAGGGGTGTGTGTGACTCAAACCCAAGCATCTGAACCAAATACATTACAAGCCTGCATGTGCCCAGCCACAATGCAGCGTATGCCCACAGGAACCACGGAAGCCAACAAATCGTCCCAAAAAAATAGGGAATAAAATAAATAACAATAAAAATAAAAATAAGAAACAATCAAAAATGGCCATTGATGGGCCCGGGGGGGGGTTGGGGAGGCCACCCAGGAGGTCCGAGGACAGGATGCACACCAGAACCCACCTCCGTGGATCCTGGGAAAATAAAACACCTCCATGGGCTCATGGCCCACACGGCTACCCTGTTGTGGGAGTATCACTGCTGTCGCTATTATCACTGTGTGCAGCTGCATCCGGAGGTGGTTGCACTATGGGAGGTAGCCCACGCAAGGCCCTAGTCTGCTCCTCCATGGCTGCAAGCATGCGGGTGTGGTAGGTCTGGTTCTGGAGGATGAGTGTGCGGAGGTCCCCATGCAACAACTCACGGGATGCCCGGACCTCGGCCATCGTTGCCTGCATCTCAGCTGAGAGCGTACGGGTGAGACGCTCCAGCTGCTGTTCTGTCCTTTGGTGTGTTGAAGCCTCAAGCTCAACAAGAGTCGTCCTGAGGTGAAGGAGCTCCTGCCTCAGGGCTTCCCTGTGGCCCTGGGACTCAATGGAGATGGCCTCCTGCAGAGTCGCCAGTGCCGCCCGCCTGTCCCTGTTGGACCCCAACATGTCCTCCCTGTGTGACTGGCAGATGGAGTCGGTTGCCTGCTCTAGTCGCTCCATCAGCCTTTCTGGGGGGACAATGGAAGTGGCCACCCTATCCATGGCCTGAGCCATCATCTCGGATGATGCAGCCTGTTGGGTTGCCATACCGTAAATGGATTGCTCCCATGCGGTATTGCCGGGTGGCGTACGGCCACCACGTCGGCGGGCACCACACCTGTCTGGGGCAAGGCGAACTGCGCCTTGCTGTGCCGGCACTGCCTGAGGCTGCAGGACTGCATTCCCCCTCTGATCTGCTGGCCCAGGAACAGGATCAGATGTCGCGGAGTGTGACCCTGCGTCCGTAACCACCGAAGGCGTAGCTGCCAACACTGACATCCCCATGGAGGGTTCTGACCCTGGTGCAGGTGGGTGAGACAGAACAGAATCCCTCCCTGGAACACTCATCTGCGACGGCACGTAGGTCTCATCCGAATCAACACCTGAGTACAGCTCAGGGGAGGTGCAGCCAGAGACACCCCTTGAGAGCACGACCTGCAGCACTTGTGGGTTCTCCCCCACCACCACACCACGTCCCTCACTGGTGGTTGGTCGGCCCTCGGACCCCTCCTGGGTCTGCACCATCTCCACAACCCCAGCAGTATCAGGTGCGTCTTCCCCTGCAAAGACATGAAAACAAAGAAATGGAAACAGGCATTAGCACCATGGCACACAATGAGGGCTGAGAAGCAAGAGAACCAGTACTTGATTGACACATGTCCCACATGACTAAAACCCTCCCATGCATGCACCCTCACTGCGTATGAAGTGCAGGCAAATGGCACACACTGATGACACCAAGATGGAAAATGAACACATTTTCTGCATGCTGCCTGGCAGTGGCATCACACATTGGTCTGTGATTGCCAGGTGAAACACACATGCCATCACAAAGATGGCATGTACCATTGCTATTGAGTGAAGATGGAGAGAAGGGCAGCACCTATTCATTCAGTCCAGTTCCCGCATGTAATTGCTTTTCTAATTCTAACAGGTCAGATTTTTCACCTGGAGCTGCCAGTCTGAAATGGTCCAATTGCACAGGGACATGTGTGTACAAATGATATCCAGGTAACAAAGTCACTCCACTTCACCATTGCCATGTCAGACATGTGACTAGTGGACAGCGACATGGCTAGTAAAAGTGGGGGAATGCAAACAATCTGACTGAATGAACACTGAAAAATAAGCAACAATGTTGTGGCAAGGTGACACTTCAAGGGCAACTGGCGTGCAGTTGGGCTAGATGTCTACTGTTGGCAGAAGGGATACTGCTATGGCCAAATGCAGCTGCGCAGGAAGTATTGCATGAAGCACATGGCTGACCCATACGACTCAGGCGCACACACTCTCACCTGGCACACAAACAGAAGCCCTCACACCATGCACATGGATGACACACACATGCATGTGCACTCACCGGACAATGCCTCGTAATCAGCCAGATCTCCCACGCCTTGGATCTGTTCCTCCGTGACGTAGGTCCCAGCGACTGACTCATGTGGAGTGAGTTCCATGTCTACTACTGGAGACCCACCTCCAGTCACTAGAGTTGCGGCATGACTTGAGGCCAGCTTACTCTTTGCCCTGCGCTTTAGGTCATTCCAGCGCTTATAGCAATCATTGGCTGTGCGCCTCACGATTCCAAGGGCACTTACGATGTCCGCAACGGTCTGCCAGTGTGCCTGGCGTTGTGCAGGTGTGGTCTTGGATCCTGCAACAATGACCATCTCGTTGTCATGTCCGGACACATACTCGACAAGTGCATTCAGTTCGTCATCCGTGAAGCTGGGCTTCCTGGACGGGCCGGACAGTGTAGCCGTGTCTGGGGCATCAGCCTGTGCCGGACGAGCACTCTTCCTCTTCCGCTTGGAAGGTGGTGGTGATCCTGAGTGTCCTGCGCCGCTCTGGACACTAGGGGCAGGAGCCCTGGTGGACTCTGTATCAGGAGTGTGGGATTGCACACTCAGCATGGGAGTTGGTGCAGGCATTGGCTCTAGTGTGATGGTGTCAGGGGGAATGTCAGCAGCATGGACTAGGACCGACACTGTCCTGGCTGGGTGTGTGAGGGCTGGGGTGGATGGAGCCGCAGCTGCCCCTGCAGCCTCTCCGCCCTGCCTCCTTGGTGCAGCAGATGACCTTGCTGCCCCAGATCCACGTGGCATGATGGCATCAACGTGCACCAGCGCACGTGTCGTAGCCCTGCTGACCTGGAAGTCAGCCATGGAGTCAGCCAGGTCTGGTGCCACAATGGGCTGGTCCAACAAGGGCTGAGCATGGATGGTGTCAGCCACATCAGCCTCAACGGGAGGGGGGGGGGAGGGGATTATGGGTGCCGTGACTGGTCCTCCACACATGGGGGGACAGGCTCACCCTGCAAGTTACGACCACGTCCCCTACCGGATCCACCACGGCCACCACTTGTGGCTCTTCCACCTTTGCCACCCTTACGGAATCCTCGCCTCCCAGCCATGGCACTGATGTTAATGTGCGTATGGGAGTGGATGTAGACTATTGTCCTGGGCAATTGGGGGTCAAAGGGGTTGGGTACCAGATGGTAATTGTACCCTAGTGCTCTAGCAAGGCTGAATGTAACCCCTGGGGAAAGATGACGGGTCACGCAACGCACAGGAGGCCCAAAAAAGTGAGATGACGTGCACGCAACCCCTCCTAGACCACGTGTGCAGAAAGAAAAACCTACACTACGCTGTGGCACCCAGTAACACAAGAATGAACGTATGCGTGTCACACGCAGCCTAGAATGACCTCTGAAGGGGTAGGCTACACACGGGGCAAGCACAGATGTTAGATATGTGCGTGATTCACCGTCTGCCTGGTAAACGAGCGTGTAAAAGGAGCACGTTTGGTTGGCAACACCCCCGCCAAAAGAAGATTTGTACGCTGTCTGAGGAGACAGGACAACAGTAGAAGGGAACACTGTTTGAGGGAACAGGCCCAGGTAAACCAGTAAAAGAGAAAAAAGAGAAAAAGCTGTCAGAGGTAACAGGGAATACGAACTTGAAACGCTGTGAAGTAAATCGCGTGTGAAACGACAAGAAGTACAGAATTCACCCACTCGCTCTCCACGAAAAGCACGTACATTTCCACCAATCACACGCTTTGTCACTTCTGCGTGTCGGGCCATTTCCACCAATCACACGCGATTACACTCTGACGTGCAGTCTTTCCACGTGTGCTCTGTCATCACGTGCTGTGTGGGAAACACCTGTGCGGGTCACGTCACAGACGCGCTTACGCGCTGAGGGCCTTTCCTCAGTTTTCACGCTGACGTGCAGGATTTTCACGTGCCAAATCACTCCTTACCAAGCTGGCCATGCGTACGCACACGGAATACCACGCTCCTGCCCGGAAGGCCGAACTACTGCCCCCCAGAGCCCGAGCACGCTCCCACCTGCTGCTGCCTGACTGCCTGCTGCCCCTGCACTGCTTGGGGGTGGGGGTGGTGGGTGACATGGGTGGGGGCCTGGTGGAGGCTGCCCCTGCACTGCTGGGGGGTGGTGGGAGACATGGGTGGGGGCCTGGTGGAGGATGCCCCTGCACTGCTGGGGGGTGGGGGTGGTGGGAGACATGGGTGGGGGCCTGGTGGAGGATGCCCCTGCACTGCTGGGGGGTGGGGGTGGTGGGTGACATGGGTTGGGGCCTGGTGGAGGGTGGCCCTGGTGACTGGGGGGGTGGGGGTGGTGGGAGACATGAGTGGGGGCCTGGTGGAGGGTGCCCCTGGTGACTGGGGGGGTGGGGGTGGGGGTGGTGGGAGACATGAGTGGGGGCCTGGTGGAGGGTGCCCCTGGTGACTGGGGGGGTGGGGGTGATAGGGGACATGAGTGGGGGCCTGGTGGAGGGTGCCCCTGGTGACTGGGGGGTGGGGGTGGGGGTGGTGGGAGACATGAGTGGGGGCCTGGTGGAGGGTGCCCCTGGTGGCGGGGGGGTGGGGGTGATAGGGGACATGAGTGGGTGCCTGGTGGAGGCTGCCCCTGCACTGCTGGGGGGTGGGGGTGGTGGGAGACATGAGTGGGGGCCTGGTGGAGGGTGCCCCTGGTGACTGGGGGGGTGGGGGTGATAGGGGACATGAGTGGGGGCCTGGTGGAGGGTGCCCCTGGTGACTGGGGGGTTGGGGGTGGTGGGAGACATGAGTGGGAGCCTGGTGGAGGGTGCCCCTGGTGGCGGGGGGGTGGGGGTGATAGGGTACATGAGTGGGTGCCTGGTGGAGGCTGCCCCTGCACTGCTGGGGGGTGGGGGTGGTGGGAGACATGAGTGGGGGCCTGGTGGAGGGTGCCCCTGGTGACTGGGGGGGTGGGGGGGTGGGGGTGATGGGGGACATGAGTGGGGGCCTGGTGGAGGCTGCCCCTGCACTGCTGGGGGGTGGGGGTGGTGGGAGACATGGGTGGGGGCCTGGTGGAGGGTGCCCCTGGTGACTGGGGGTGGGGGTGATAGGGGACATGAGTGGGGGCCTGGTGGAGGGTGCCCCTGGTGACTGGGGGGGTGGGGGTGGTGGGAGACATGAGTGGGGGCCTGGTGGAGGGTGCCCCTGGTGGCGGGGGGGTGGGGGTGATAGGGGACATGAGTGGGGGCCTGGTGGGGGCTGCCCCTGCACTGCTGGGGGGTGGGGGTGGTGGGAGACATGGGTGGGGGCCTGGTGGAGGCTGCCCCTGCACTGCTGGGGGGTGGGGGTGGTGGGAGACATGAGTGGGGGCCTGGTGGAGGCTGCCCCTGGTGACTGGGGGGGTGGGGGTGGTGGGAGACATGAGTGGGGGCCTGGTGGAGGGTGCCCCTGGATGGTGGGGGGTGGGGGTGGTGGGAGACATGAGCAGGTGTGCAGGGTAGTCCCCTGTTTTGTGGGCTGCCTGCAGGGGCCGTGGAGGGTGTACAGGGAACACCTGTGAGGACCCACCCAGCCTAATCGCGTGTGTAACTTCCCACGCACCCCTGTAATACACGTACCAACCCAAATCGCATGTGAGAATTCCCGCGCAGCCCTGAAATACACGTACCCTGCTGAAATTGCGTGTAAAACTTCCCGCGCACCCCTGAAATGCATGCGCCCAGGCTATTCGCGTGTGGAACTTCCCGCGCACCCCTGAAATACACGCGCCCAGGCTATTCGCGTGTGGAACTTCCCGCGCACCCCTGAAATACACGCGCCCAGGCTATTCGCGAGTGGAACTTCCCGCGCACCCCTGAAATACACGTAGCACGCTGGGAGACATTAGTGGGGGCCTGGTGGAGGGTGCCCCTGGTGGCGGGGGGGTGGGGGTGATAGGGGACATGAGTGTGGGCCTGGTGGAGGATGCCCCTGCACTGCTGGGAGGTGGGGGTGGTGGGTGACATGGGTTGGGGCCTGCTGGCAGGTGCCCCACAGTGCTGGGGGGTGGGGGTGGTGGGAGACATGGGTGGGGGCCTGGTGGAGGATGCCCCTGCACTGCTGGGGGGTGGGGGTGGTGGGAGACATGGGTGGGGGCCTGGTGGAGGATGCCCCTGCACTGCTGGGGGGTGGGGGTGGTGGGAGACATGGGTGGGGGCCTGGTGGAGGCTGCCCCTGCACTGCTGGGGGGTGGGGGTGGTGGGAGACATGGGTGGGGGCCTGGTGGAGGCTGCCCCTGCACTGCTGGGGGGTGGGGGTGCAGGGGGACATGAGCAGGTGTGCAGGGTAGTCCCCTGTTTTGTGGGCTGCCTGCAGGGGCCATGGAGGGTGTACAGGGAACACCTGTGAGGACCCACCCAGCCTAATCGCGTGTGTAACTTCCCACGCACCCCTGTAATACACGTACCAAGCCAAATCGCGTGTGAGAATTCCCGTGCACCCCTGAAATACACGTACCC
This sequence comes from Ambystoma mexicanum, assembly GCF_040938575.1. Taxonomy (NCBI): domain Eukaryota; kingdom Metazoa; phylum Chordata; class Amphibia; order Caudata; family Ambystomatidae; genus Ambystoma; species Ambystoma mexicanum. Next base: position 528,521,571 of record NC_090925.1, read on the forward strand.
TGCTGAAATCGCGTGTAAAACTTCCCGCGCACCCCTGAAATGCATGCGCCCAGGCTATTCGCGTGTGGAACTTCCCACGCACCCCTGAAATACACGCGCCCAGGCTATTCGCGAGTGGAACTTCCCGCGCACCCCTGAAATACACGTAGCACGCTGGGAGACATGAGTGGGGGCCTGGTGGAGGCTGCCCCTGCACTGCTGGGGGGTGGGGGTGATAGGGGACATGAGTGTGGGCCCGGTGGAGGATGCCCCTGCACTGCTGGGGGGTGGGGGTGGTGGGTGACATGGGTTGGGGCCTGCTGGCAGGTGCCCCACAGTGCTGGGGGGTGGGGGTGGTGGGAGACATGAGTCGGGCATGAGTGGGGGCCTGGTGGAGGCTGCCCCTGGTGGCTGGGGGTGGTGGGAGACATGAGTGGGGGCCTGGTGGAGGCTGCCCCTGCACTGCTAGGGGGTGGGGGTGGTAGGAGACATGGGCGGGGGCCTGGTGGTGGGTGCCCCTGGTGGCTGGGGGGTTGGGGTGCAGGGGGACATGAGCAGGTGTGCAGGGTAGTCCTCTGTTTTGTGGGCTGCCTGCAGGGGCCGTGGAGGGTGTACAGGGAACACCTGTGAGGACCCACCCAGCCTAATCGCGTGTGATAATTCCCACGCATCCCTGTAATACACGTACCCAGCAAAATGGCGTGTGATAATTCCCACGCAACCCTGTAATTCACGTACCCTGCCAAATCGCGTGTGATAATTCCCACGTACCCCTGTATTACACGTGCCCTGGCTAATCGCATGTAAGACTTCCCGCGTACCCCTGTAATACACGTTCCCTGGACACACGTTCCCTGGACAATCGCGTGTTGAACTTCCCGCGTACCCCTGTAATACACGTTCCCTGGACAATCGCGTGTTGAACTTCCCGCGTACCCCTGTAATAAACGTTCCCTGGACTATCGCGTGTTGAACTTCCCGCGCACCCCTGAAATACACGTACCCTGGCACCCTGGCTAATCGCGTGTATAACTTCACGCGTACCCCTGATAGGCACGTTACCCGCTTTGAGTTCCTTGTTTGGCAGCCCTGTAAATTGGTCCAGGGTTAGCACAGCCCTTTGCGATGATTTAGCGATTTTGATGGCTTTTCCTTGCGCGAGGGCGTTCTTGGGGGCGTTACTGGCGCTGCTGCAGGGTCGCTGCGATACTCTGCGCCACGGCTGGTTTGGGAGCCTAAAATCCATGAATACGCTGTGCGCGGAAATCGGTTTTAGCGCACGTGCCTGGCGCAGACAATCGCACGCGGACACTCTGCGCCAGCCGCTTGCGACACTTTTCTGCGAAATTCTATGAATTACCCTGTAAGTGTTTTCAAGGTTTCTGGGGTGGACGAACATCCACATAATCGATAATGTAGAGGTCGAACTACCTCGGACTTCCAGCAGCCTATGCGTTCCACTGTAGGTAACTGATTTAAAAAGCAAATATAGGCTGTGTACTTTTTTACACGGGAATAGATAGATACATTTGGGCAGATCCTCCCTTTTCCTGGGGAACTTGGCACGTTCCTTATATGTGCTGTAGCAATTCAAATGGTCATAGCTGGTCTTAGAGTTAGTTCCTCCTTGGAAGAGTGGATGTGGTCAAGAATCTTAATCATGTTGGCCCCGTACGCGTTCATTGATTCCAGGGACTGGGCAGTTAGAATTGCTCCCAAGTCTATGTACAGGGAGTTCGCTGGAGGACAGACCTCTTTGGCATCGTTGGATAATTGTCTCCAATGAACCCTGGCTTATAAAATCAACCCCAACTCGTGTCTAATGATGACATTTGGGATTGATTTAGACACGCCCATGGTCTCCTTCCAGATAAGTCCCTATAGAGTATTCAAGTATAGGCCCAAGTCTACACTTGTCATGTCCAGACCATGTAAGACACAAGGCCCTACTTTAGCCAGGTAGAATCACGGTAGGGAAAGGAAGGTACATTTGCATAGCTGATTATATATCATTTTAAGCTGGCAAATCAAAGGCTGTGATTTAGCTCCAATAGTAATCTTCCATTCAGTTAAAGATGGAGTATTTGTGAGGTTATACCCCAAATAACTCGTGGAAGAAACTCTTTCTAGTGTTTGGTCTCCCACCTTCCAATGCATGGTCTTAGTTCTGGTTTTAGGTGAATTAATGGCAAATGTTCACTTATTACCATTGACTACTGGGTTATTATCTGTAGCATAATTAAAGAACAAGTTGAGCTTTCTTTGTAACCCAGTCAGAGTTTTATCAAAAAACACCAAGTCATTGGCAAAGGACAGCCAGTTTAATTTTAGATTACCCTAATTAACCACAAAAGTTATGGCCTCTGACCTACGTTTGTCGATATTGCTAATATATGCATTAAAGAGGGCAGGTGCCAAGACACATCCTTGTCTAAGACCCGCAAAGGTCTGGGCTGGTCCTGACACACTAGCCGCCTTAGTCAAGCTGATCTTAATGGTGGTTCTGTAATGCATACCAGACAACAATTGCACCAACTTCAAGGGCACTGACCACTCCAAATGTTTGTTCCAAATAATTGTTGTATGTACTTTGTCAAAGGCACTGCTCATGTCAATCGAGGCGATATAGATGATACCAGTTGTCCCCTTTTTTTACTGCCAAAAGATGTGCCATAATGGTAGCATTCTGTGCAGTGCCCATGCAGGGTCTGAAACCTACTTGTAAGCGGTTAATTACAACAAGATGGGCCACAGAGCAGTTCAAATCTCTCAGTAAAAGGTTTGAAATGGGTTTACCGGGTGCATCCAGGAGTGCAGCTGGCCTATAGTTGTTAGGATCGTTGATTAGACCCTTTTTGTAGATGGGGATTGTCACGTGATTATAACACGGGGTATCCACGTACTGGACCTTTAAGGGTGGTCTAATACCCACACCTTCCCTTGGTTATCATGTTCTCACATTGGGATTTGGGCAATTTTATTTGTAATGGTTTCTTAAAAAACAAAGGTTTTATCATACTTTTGTTGTTTGTCATAAAAGGCTGTCCTCAAGGTGAAGCAATATAGACTTTAATGGGGTTCCCTTGAGGGCAGGTTTTTCTTAAAAGACCCCCACTAATCCCTAGTTGGGTTGTGTTGTGTAGTAGGTAAACAACTCAGACCTTTTTCAAGTAGTGTGTATTGGTCTCTGCTGAGTATATATTGGGAGAGATTCATACTAAGGAGACTACAGGTGCGTCTGGCATATGTTGTTCAGAATTCTGTGGTGGAGTAGATTCATTCATCCCGTTGTTCGGCAAGTCGTCGACCGTGGCTTCTGTGCTCAAAATTGTTTCCACGTCTTCCCATGTGACTGTTTTCTTTCTGTTCATTAGGGCTGGTTTGCTGTTGCTCCTCGTCCTTTGCCCCTTGTGACCCTGGAAGAATAATTCTGCCATGGCTAGTTCCATTGGCCTCTGTTTTTGTTTTTGGACTTTCTTTGTCCTTTGTAAAAAAAACTGTGGTGCGTTTTGGGCATTCATGTTTGATGTTGATGATAGAGCACTGCTTGTGCTTGCGAAGCTTTGGTTGCTTCCACTAGAGCTTCCGCTTGAAAAGGTCCAATTTTGTGGTCTTGCCCGTGGGCGCTGCATGCGTTTTTTATTGTACTGATTGAATATCTGACTGCCCGGTGTTTGGGCTTGGCTTTGGTCCTCATAATAAGCATCAGTGATGTATGGGTAGATCTTTTCTTGTGAGAAAATGGAGAGATCCTTCCTAAGTTTGGTAATTTTCTTGTTTAGATTGAATTCTTTGAAGTCCTTCATAGCTATATCCACACTAGGCGACAAAAGCACATATTGTTGTAGTCACTGCAATACTCACCACAAAGCTGTGCTCTTTATCCCTCCCCTCTCCTCCCCCTCCACTTCCCTTCCCGTTCTGTATTTCAACAGATTGGTCCATCCGCAATTGAAGAAGCTAAACCTAGCCACTCCCAAATCTCACAGCGTCATTGATGGTCAGCTGTCCTAGCCCTGATGAAAGTGGTCTTTTACCACTGAAAACAGTCGGCTCATCGCAATACTGTATCTGCACAATCGAACGCAATATGCTAGAATACAGTTTGGTCAACCTTAATGAAAACAAGGACTGATCAAGGATCACCATTGTGTACCTAATACACAGAGATATGGAGAAAAACTCTCCATATTACTAACATCAAGCAAAAGGAGGAAAAAGAAAAATACAAAAGAAGAAGAAAAAGAAACTGACGCAAGGACCCAAGGTCCTAGACGTAGTAAACGTACCCACCCCCCAGTAAATACTTCAACTAGGGATTAGTGGGGGTCTTTTAAGAAAAACATGCCCTCAAGGGAACCCCATTAAAGTCTATATTGCTTCACCTTGAGGACAGCCTTTTATGACAAACAACAAAAGTATGATAAAACCTTTGTTTTTTAAGAAACCATTACAAATAAAATTGCCCAAATCCCAATGTGAGAACACGGTTTATAACACGGCACAAGCCAGTTAGGGAATTCCTTCCCCTACAATGGATGTGGCGCAAAATGAAATGCTTTTTATTTTTAAGAAACTACAGATTGTTTTTGAGTAGGCCTCCAACCCGTTTCGCACCCAACCTCCACAAACACCCCGTGTCACAATGGACTAGGAACCAGGCCAGTGTGTATCAATAAGATATATATTAATTTATTATTTAATGAAAAAGGAAAATCAAGCAATTTCACAGCCACCAATGTTGTGACAAAACAAAATGCAATAATCTCTACTAAACAACCCTGTTACGATATATTATCACAGTACTTCCTTTTTTTAATGGCAGAACAAAAAAAGAACCATTTTTACAAAGTGATTGCACCAACGGTTTAGCACTCTCCCCTGCAACACTCACCCCTAAACATCAGCTAAACTTCATTCCTTTGAATGGAAGGCAGTGGCAAGGAGTAGGACTAGAGAGAGAAAATCAGATTTGTGGTAAAGCCCACCACCACAAGATGGGAAGCCAGCAAAGAAAGTGAAAACCTGTTTTTGAAGCAAGATGGCAGAATAGTATTTTGATTATTACTCACAACTGCCAGGGGACAGAATGAAAGAGTATTCAAATTGCTTACACTTTAGGAGATAGGGAAAGTTTAGAGAATACTAATCAGCACACCAGGGCAACAATAGAAATGAAGTGGGAAAATGTGTTTTGGGAGAAAGCAAATGCACAAGTGAAAAGTACAGCGGCAAATGGAAATTTGTTTACACTAGGTTTACAATGACAGGCAGCACAGGGAAGGGGTTTAGCTTAAAATAGGAAAATCGGTTTTCAATGACAGGCACATAACAGGTAGACTTCTAGGCAAAAGGGATTGCTCTCAATGGAACAACGGTTTGGGGTTTAATAAGACAGATGCAAATGGGAATTTGTTTGGTAATGCACACAATCCACTGACAAATTCAGTTTTCAGTTACAAGGTGACAAATTCTTTTGAGGCAATACTTTAATGACTATAATAATTAAATACAATACCAGGGACAAGGTGGTTGATTTTGAACTTCAACAATATTGAACCGTGAATTTCAATGGGGGAATTAATTGATTTACTTATGAAAAATACTAAGGGTTTATACAGACAACTGAGAGGTTTTTTCAAAGAAGATATGCTAACATATACAGGCTAATAACAGATTCTTCTTGGAGAAGGTGACTGAATAAAACTGGCAATTTGGTGTTTTCAATGGGGTTTTCAATGGGAGAAAATTGGATGCAATACTACAAAAATGAAGGGCTTGTGCAATTTAGGGCTGGGTATATGCTACTTACAAAGCATGGCTTGGTTTAGGATTCAGGAAAGCCAGCTGGATAGCAGGACACTCTGGACAGCTAGGGCAAGGGGTCTAGTCACTGCACTCTCAAAGATGGTAAGGTTCAGCCGCCTTCTCTCCATCCTCCTTCTCCTATTTCCCCCGATTTTTGTGTCTGTCTCCCTGACATAGCACAGTCCCCCTTATATAGCATGAATCACATCACTAACTTTACAATCTAGGGGGAGTACCCTGTAATTATCCCTGCTGCTCGGATAAGACAGTTTACCATTCCTCTCTTCACCCCCTGGCATGATTGGTTCAAGGGAAGAGAGCACCATCTGTCTGTTTGCATTTATTACAATTCTTTGTTTTCATTACCACTTTTTGGCAAAAACTAGTTATGCCTCATAACTTCATACTTATACTAGCCACTGCCATATGAAACAGATATGCGGATTTAGCTGGTCATGGGGAATTAGATAAATTGATTGCCAAATCCGTACGATGTAGCATGGCCATTTGGCACATTTTTGTCCTTTTCACAAAACATATAACCGTTATGAGTCTGCAAATGATCAAGCATGTTCCTAATTTCATTTTCCATCTTTTCACCAACTGTCATATGTGTCACCTGTTCTGATCAGCCAGAAACTAGTCTTAACTGGCCATCTCAGTGCCCAAAGTCCTAGGAAAATAAATGCAATTACTCTCTTTAAAACCGCCTGGAAATGACATGAAAAAATAGCATAAAACAAAATGAATTCTCATTCTGATTGCTGCGAAAAAAATGCCTAAAAGGGAATCAGTCTTTTAATGTCAATTTGTGTGGGAGGGCCGCCTCATCCCCCACAGCCATTTGTCTTCCTCTGGTCTCAGCCAGAGATTTTTATTAGTCCCTTTGAACTTTGCAGTTTGCTCTTTGAGGTGGGTTAAGGAAGGGCTCACACCTCCTTGTCAAGCTTTAGCCACACTTCGCCTTCTTTGAAATCTCTGGGCTCCTGCCTTCATGTCTGGCAGAGCAGGTAAATATGACACCCTCAGCAGCATCAAATTTTATTGCGGGATGGTTCACTGTTAGGTGCGACTTACAGCTGTAAGCGGGGGCTTTTAACTGTGAAGTTTCCTGCCTCAGCCCGTCTGTTTTTTCCGGTAGTAAGTGTCTCTTCAAAGGTGACTGGAGTCTTGTGGGGGAAACATAATATACGTTTTCTTTGGTCACCCCACCCACATCAGGTTTTGCTTTCTGACATTTTCTGTGTGAGCAGTGCTATCTTTTTCCGCTGGGGCTTTCTAAAGCCGATTTTCTTTTCACACGTTTGCAGGCCATTTTTTCGCTTTTAATGTTTAAAACCCTATCTGGCAGGTCACAGGATTCTTTGATTTCTAATTTTTGGGTGAATTTACATTTGCTGTTTGTCCATAGATGATGAGGGTTAGGCCCCCTTTCACATGGTTATTTAATTTGACATGAACACAAAGAAAAACCAAGCCGTTTTTCATTTGCAGTGTTTAAAGGGCTGCTGTTCATGTGCAAAGGAGAGCAAAAGCTGCTTTTGGTTGTAGCGTTGAAATTCTTGCCCCTTGTGTGAATTAAAAGTAAAGCAAGGCTGTTTTTGGATGCAATGCATAACTTCTTGTCATTCAGGTGAAATAAAAGCAAAGCAGGGCCGTTTTTGCTTATAGTGTTCCAATGTTTGCCGCTCATGTTAATAAAAGCAAAATAGGGCAGTTTTTGCTTGCAGTGTTCAAAAGCTTGCCACTCATGTGAAATAAAAGGAAAGTAGGGCCATTTTTGCTTGCAGTTTTCAAATGTGGCTTTTCAGGTGAAAGGGATTTCTGTTTGGGACCTTTAAATGCACCCCACAGGATTATGATCGATTCATGCCATTTGGGAGGAAAACTATGGGTAGCAAAAATGGATGAAAAGTTTGTCCTCAAGTGATCCACTCATACCTGTGGGTCTCTCTTTATCAACACTGGCACCAAGCCATCTGGTCCTGGCACTCTAGGAGCCTTGGAGCCCAAACAAGGTCATCCTCCATCCAGGGACAGTCCCCAGGAACCAAGGATCCGTCAGCCTGATGTCCTCTGAGACCATCCTTTGTGGATTGGCATATTTGTCAGTGTAATAAGTTAACCAGGTATGTTCTGGCATCGTCCATAGCATGGTCGATTTAGTGAGGCCCAGTTTATTAGTGATGGCAGCACAAAAATCAGTTGCATTACGTTTGTTTTATTTCTTAAGCATAGTTTGTCTGTCTTTAATGTGCAATTGAATCTTTAGGGTTTTTAAGTAATTTTTGTAGCCCTGCAAGGCTAACTTATTTCTTTGCCTGGAAAACTCTGGCGGCAGGTGTTCATTAGTTAAGTCTCTCATGTGCCTTCTCTCAAGCTTCTTGCTTTGGCAACTCTCATGTCAAAGGTATGGAGTGGTTTTTTAAAGCTCAACATTTAGCCCTTGTTTTTTTTTGCGATTTTCCACATTGAAGTACTGTAATGGTGAATTTTCTAACCGTAAAATAATTAAGACTATTCTCTTCCCTTTTCTCCAGTGCACCCATTACCTTTCTTAAATGGGTTAAACAACCTCAACATGTTTTCGGTTTTCCATTTGACTGTGAGACCCCGCCTATCTATGGAGAGCATAGCCGGAGTAGGCGAAAGCGTGTGGAAATATATTGACAAGTCTAAATCAAGTTGTAAAGTTGAATGATCACTGAAACCTAGTTTCTGGATGGTCGCTGCGTTATGCAGTGGATTTAGATCTTGTGAAACATAAATGTGATCACTCCATGCACAAGAAGATCCTCTACACCACGTAGAAACCTCCCCTTCATTAAAGCTACCCATTGGTAGGAACAGATGCAGACCCTAGGTTTTCGTAAACAGGTCCAGCTGGAGGCCACGTGCAATACTTCCCGAAGGCGCTCCTTGAGGAGCCTTTGATTTCTCATTTAGCCTAGCCCCATCTGCACAACTCGCATTGAAGTCACCCCTCATGATGCTATTAGGGGAGTGACACTGTTCCAGCCAATCCCTAATAATGTCAGCCAACACGGCTTGGAGGGATAAGTATGATAACTTAAGGGGGTTCCAGTATAAATTCATGGGGAGGATTTACAGGTTCAGTGTTTCAAGTCACAAGTTTACAGCCAGAAGACCATCTTGCAAGATTTCAAATTCTGAATATGTAGCTTTAAAATGTAAATCAAAACCAGTAGCAAGACCTCCTGAAGGACCCCCGTCTGACCTCTTTTCGCCGACTTAGTGAAAGTTTTAAACCCCTGCAAATCAAAGTGGCTAATAGCCCTGGTCTCCTATAGCATTAGGACATGTCTGTCACAGCAAGAGGTTGGTCAGCTGGGAGGCTTTAGCTAAATTGATATAGCCACACACATTACCTGAAGTTAACGAGAGGTTACCCTGCTTAAAGCTGCTGTTGGGCCGGTCTCGAATTTGCAAACATCTTAAGAGCTGCCTGTGTCTAAGACCAGTCCTGACCAGGCCTGTCGTTTGGGACTATGGTTGTATTTCCTCTTTTAGAAGCTGTGTGAGAAGTTCCTTCTAGTTGTTGATTACTAGTTGGAGTCGCCTGTACTCGGTCTATGGAAGGGACCGATAAAATGTTTTTCACTTCCTCTTGGTTGTTTAATTCATATAAAGCAGACCCCAGAGTTCTTCAAGTGGGCCATTCCTCCAAGACCAACCTGGCCACCAAGTTGGAATAAAAATTACATACCAGTCGGTCCCATCCCTGGTCGGAAAACAGAGCCTGTAAGGATGGTAATGCTTGAAAAATGTCTAGCACCTTGCTCCTGTTCATGACAAAGTCACCGTTGATGTGGGTGATGTTAACCCATCCAATACATTTTGTGACACTACGATCTGCGTTACTTGAATTCAAGCATGCAGATTTTGAGTGCGTTGATCAACCTGTTTTAATCCCCATAAGTACTTTAGGCTCTTGTAATTGGGTTGCCTTCCTCCCTTTTTGCTGTCATGGCACTAACTCTTAATTGACCAAATTAGTTCGAAAATGCCTGTGTAGGTGGTCACAGGAAGGTAATCATTTTTTGTTGATTCCCTTTGTTTTCCAAACTAGGGATCCAGAATGCTTGAATACACCATCAATAGAGAGGTACTCCGCTGGGTTTCCTGGGTATCTAAGTTGATAACGTCCTCCTCCATTGGCAGAGACCTCAGAAATGTAAGCGAAGATTTCCTTCTGTTGGGGTCAGAGCTGCCATGTTTTTCGTTTTCTTTTTTTGTTGTTGGCACTTCTTCCTTCTTGATTTAGTTTTCATAATCAGTGTGGTAACCGGATTGGATGGTGGGTATATGTTATCTAACTGTAAGGAGAAATGGAGATGAGGCACGCACTCTGATTCCCAGTCAGATGTACCCGCTAAAGCAACAGTTAGTCTTCTCTTCTAAACATTTTATTGACTCTATCAATCATCAGGGAGGTTGTGTTTCTTTTCCTTTTCAGGTGTGTCTGGTTACTTCTCATTAAAGTCTCTAAGGATTCTGGTACATGTAGTTGCTCACTTTTTTCAATGCAGTTGAGTGCTCACGTCATCTCCATTTCTTCTTACTATGTTATCTAACTGGCCTGTAACTCCCTCTTTAGGTTTCAGGGTTACAGTTGATGGTTCCAATAAAGTTGGTGAGGCACAAGACCCAAAGTGGCACACGACAAGAGGCGAAGGACCGATCAGCATCACACTAGCCAGTTCTACTCCAGGCCCTACAGCCAAGCCCTACAGCCATGCCTGTCACTATTGTCGGGCTGTCATTATCTAGGTCAATAAATTTAACGTTAGGAAACTTTCCCTTCTTGTTCTTGTTATTTGCTAAAACCAGCTACTTTTGAATTTGTGGATCTATCCCTGTGATTTTTAGGGAGTTGTCCTGGATGGTTTCTTTAATGATGTCATAGAACCTCAATAAGGATTCCAAGACCAGATTTAAGGGGAATGTTGAAGCAGGTCCCAAGGAATCCAAATTGGGCCGGATGTTAAACTCAGGCCTCATTTGTGCGTTTCGAGGCATGAAGAAATTGTTTTGGCCAGGGTCATTGGGAGTGAATTTCCTCCCAAAGAGGTCTGATTTCCATCCTGGCAATTGGCCTTGGTTTGCAGGCGGGATTACCGTAGTATTTTGTGTGTTCACTACACCGCCGTTATCACTGAGGTCACCCATCTCTCTGTATAAGCAAAAAAAAGACTCATCCAAGACAATAGAGTTGTCAAACACGTTTTGCCGTATCAAATCTGCTTGTTGGATGTTTGTAATAATTTTATCTGGCGTTGCGCGGGATATTGAGTCTGCTGCCACTTGAGCCATCGCTGGGATATTGAGTCTGCTACCACTTGAGCCATCGCTGGGATATTGAGTCTGCTACCACTTGAGCCATCGCTGGTATATTGAGTCTGCTACCACTTGAACCATCGCTGCGATATTGAGTCTGCTGCCACTTGAGCTATCGCTGGGATATTGAGTCTGCTACCACTTGAGCCATCGCTGGGATATTGAGTCTGCTGCCACTTGAGCCATCGCTGGGATATTGAGTTTGCTGCCACTTGAGCCATCGCTGGGATATTGAGTCTGCTGCCACTTGAGCCTTCGTTGGGAGATTAAAGCTCAGGGGATGTGATGCTTGGGACTCAGGATGAAAAGCCTCTTGTCCCCTGATCAGCAGGGGAACTGGATGAGTCCAGGCTTGCACTACTAACATTTGGGTTGGGTATGCCGGCTGACCCAGTGCTCAATGTATCTGGTATTCACGGTGTACAGGAGGCCTGTATGTTTGGTGAGAGGTCTACAGGTTTGCAAAAGTTTTTCTCTTTAATTGTTTTTGTTGTAACTTTTTGATGCCGGCCTCACACTGAGCGCTCGAGGCGAATGATTGTTAACGTTTCCGTTGGGCAGCGTATTCTTATGGACATCTTGTAAGGTATCAAGTTCAGTGCTCGTTGTGTGTTCGCTGCGCAGAGACGCGGCCATGTTCTTTTAGATGTTCAGAAAGATATGGACGGCGCTTGCCAAGACCGGCGTAAGATGTATACCGTGTAAAAGAGTTTGCAGTTTTAAATTTGAGTCACTGAAACACGGTCCAAAACATTAAAAGTGTACAATCGTGAACACCAGATACACGTTTGGCAGAAGAAGTTGCCGGTTGAAGGCAGTCAAATCAGAATGATTACGGGCCACTTACTGCACCGCATGCTTTCCCCTACGAATCTGGGTCTGGTAAGCCAGGAAATGCTGCGCGTGGCGAGTGTCACGTAGTCACTCCTCACAGGAACACAAGAACACTCAGCCACACTCCGCCTGCACTATTCCTTACCACTCCCACGCAGGCAGTGCCTCTACACTATTCCTTACAACTCCCACACAGACATTGCCACTACACTATTCCTTACAACTCTCACGCAGACATTGCCACACTATTCCTTACAACTCTCACGCAGGCAGTGCCTCTACACTATTCCTTACAACTCCCACACAGACATTGCCACACTATTCCTTACAACTCTCACACAGACAGTGCCTCTACACTATTCCTTACAAATCCCACACAGACATTGCCACACTATTCCTTACAACTCTCACACAGACAGTGCCTCTACACTATTCCTTACAACTCCCACACAGACATTGCCACACTATTCCTTACAACTGTCACACAGACAGTGCCACTACACTATTTCTTACAGCTCTCACAGAAAGTACCTCTACAATATTCCTTACAACTACCACACAGGTAGTGCCACTACACTATTCCTTACAACTCTCACAAAGACAGTGCCTCTACATTATTCCTTACAACCCTCACACAGACCGTGTTTCTACACTACTCCTTACAACTCCCACACAGACAGTGCCTCTACACTATCCCTTACAACTCCCACACAGACAGTGCCTCTACACTATTCCTTATAACTCCCACACAGATAGTGCCTCTACACTATTCCTTATACAGCTCTCACAAAGACAGTGCCTCTACACTATTCCTTACAACTCCCACACAGACATTGCCACTATACTTTTCCTTACAACTCTCACAGAATGTGCCCCACACTATTCCTTCCAACTCCCACACAGACATTGCCACTACACTTTTCCTTACAACTCTCACACAGACAGTGCCACTACACTATTTCTTACAGCTCTCACGGAAAGTGCCCCTACACTATTCCTTACAACTACCACACAGCTACTCCTGCGCCGTTTCCCGCAGACAGAACAGCTGCATCATTCCATGCAGCTCACGCGCAGGGAGTACCACACCTCCTTCACAGGAAAATACTCCTACACAATTCCACGCAACCCACACATAGACAGCTCTTCTGCCCCAGGCCCCGCGCTGCACAACGTGCGGCACGATGGAGGGCCTGGGGGGTTAGGCGCAGGGTGGGGGATCCTCCCAACAGGCGGGAAAACAGAAGGGAGGGGCGGCCAGAGCGGCGCCCCCACCCGCCGAGCAACCAAACGGAAACACAAGGAAGGCAGAGCAAGGTGCGAAAGTAACAGGGGGGTGGGGGGACAGGAAGGGACACCGGCGGCCCAAAAAATCACCACAACAAAAGGTGGAGGGGGTATAAATACCCCAGAGAAGAAGGAGCAAAACACAACCAGGTAGGAGCTCACCTCGCTCGGGTAAGCTCCCAGCCCCTGGTTAAAAGCGGAAAAGGTTTCGTTTTCTCCGCTTCGGTCACTTTCGCCTCTGCGGGCTTAAGCGACGGAGATTCGTTTCCCCTCGCTCGCGTTTCGCCTCTTACGGGCTTGACTGGCAAGGGGAGCGCCGGAGGAACGGAGGAGAAGGAAGGACGCAGCTGTTCGTGAGGGCGTCGCGGAAGAACGGGACAACGCTCACCTTTCTCGCGTCGTCGGAAAGCCAGCTGTGAAGAGTCGGGGCCCGCGGTGGAAGCAGGTGAAGCCGGGCAGACGTGGCGCTGGAAAGGAGAGTCCAGGAAGAAAAGGCACAGCTCGCTGAGGAGGCGTGACGGAAGAACGGGACCGCGCACGGCTTGGCCTCGGCGGGCTTAGTCGGCAAGGGAAAGCATAAGAAAAAAGGAAGACCCACCTCGTCGAAGGAACCCGGGAAGGCGATCGCAGAAGAAAGAAGACCCCGCAGCAACATCAAGGAAATCCGGGCACCGGCGCCAGTTCCGAAGAGGCGGTGCCTACGGAGGAAGCAGTGAACAACGCGGGAGAAGACGGGCAGACGCGGCGCTCGGGAGGAGAACCAGTACAGCTCACGTCAGCAGGAGGAGCGGCACGGAAGCGAAGGGAGCCCTTAAAGCAACAGTACACCCTGTTCAAGCCTGCCCCTTAAAGCAACAGTACACCCTGCTCAAGCATCGTAAAACACGAGAGAAGGGCGGGGATTCGCACGGCCAGGTGGCGCAGGGAGCAAGGGCGCGAGCAAACGACCTCGGCAGAGCCTGAGAGCACGGGTTCAAGACCGGACAAGACCAATATCAGCCGATCAATCTCCGAACCAGGAAAAAAAAGCAGGGGGCTAAACACCCCGCAAAGGCAAAGGTGGTGGAATAAGAATTAAACATTTTTACCAGAGGCAAAAAAAAAAGAGGAATGGAGGAAAAATTAAGAAGAGCGCAGGAGTTCAGCGCATGGGCCAAAAAGGCAGAAAAGGGCTACGGGGCCAAATGGGTCCTGGAGGTGATGCAGAAAGAGGAAAGGGCTAGGGCAATGTCGCCCCTGCTGCTGGAGGATTCCACGGACAGCGAGGAGATAGAGGAGTTACCCCAAGGCCAAAAGAGGTCAAGAGGAACAGGGGAAGAGCCGCAGGAACCGGAGAGGCCTAAGAAGAAACAGAAAAACAAAGGTATCGTAAAATTGAGCAACAGCATTAACAAAATGATAAAAGTATTAAATGCAAATGTAGAATGCATGAAGGCCCAGGGTAAATCGCCCAGAGCAAAAAGGGGTAAAGATGAAGGGCAGGACGGCATGGGATCAGAGTGGGAGGAAAGTAGTGAGGACGAAGAGAGAGACCACTTGCGAGCCTGGGTAAAGAAAAAAGGGGTAATAGGAAGAGGAAGGGGTACAGAGGACAAGACAGGTGGGGGTAAGGGGACAGGGGGGCAGGGGCCAGCGGACAACGGGGCAAACCCTCCTACAACGGAGCTACCCCAAAGCCCAAACACTTCAGCAGAGCCTACCACAGCATTAGTCAATGAACCAGCCAAGAACATGACAAAATATGGGAGACCCACGATAGGTAAGGACGCACAGGGGCGTTACCTGAAAGCGCAAGCATGGCACATTAGCGACAAAATTAAGGAAAAAATATGGAGAAAGGAATTAATAGACATATTCACATTGCTAGACGTACAGAAAAGGGGTCACGACGTAGCAAAAGAGGACATGAAGGAGGATGAAAAAGGGCTATTGAAAAGGTCAGCAGTAGCCAGAAATTTTGACAACTGGACAGCAGCATTTCAGATAATGTCATCCATCATTTTACAGAAGTTTCCCGAAGACGGCCCATCGCTGGTCACTTACCAGCAGAGCGTGCTAAAGGTGTACAAAGCATTTGGGGGGGATGCATGGAAAGAGTATGATCATGAGTTTAGGAAAGAGATGGACTGCTTCCCAGATATTGGGTGGGACGAGGAGAATTACAACCTATATATTTTCAATGTATTGAAAGAGAAGTGGGACAGCAGGGACCAACCTAATGCGACTAGCCACTACAGGAGGCAATATGGTTATAATGATTACAGGAGAGATTACAGATACAGCAGCAGGAGGTTCGAAGGTAGCCGCGACAGGGCAAGCGAGCAGAACTTTCGGAGCAGGCAATACGAGGCACAAAGAAGCTGGCAGAGCAGCTTACCACCGACAGCGCAAGGGGGTGGCAGGGGAGAAAATGGGGGTCCAAGAACACAGCCAGGCCAATGCAGGAATTTCGAAAAAGGAGTGTTATGCAGCTGGGGGAAGAAGTGCAGATTCAATCACAAATGCGAGAATTGTGGGGGGGAGCATGCGACCAACAAATGCACAAGGTCCACATACAATAAATACAGGGGGCCAGAGAAGCGAAACTAGGAGGGTAAGCGAGAAAGGGGCCACTCCAGTAAAACTGGAAGCAATGGAGAGATGGCTACAGGTATTTCCAGATCAAGAAGTGGCAGAGACAATCAGGCAAGGGTTCCAGGAGGGTTTTGAGATCCCTTTCGAAGGACACGGGTCTACAAACACACCGAAAAATCTGAGATCAGCGCTAGAAAACAAAGAGTTGGTGACCAATAAAATCAGCAAAGAAATCGAGCTAGGAAGAATAAGAGGCCCTTACAGCTCCCCCCCGTTCAGAGAGTACATATGTTCACCACTAGGGCTGGTTCCCAAAAAGGAGGCAGGCGAGTTTAGATTGATCCACCATCTATCATACCCAACAGGGACCTCAGTTAATGACGGGATCAACAAGGAGGCAGTATCAGTAAGTTACTCAGACTTTATGGAAGCCGTACACCTAGTAAAAAAAGCAGGAAAGGGGGCATGGATGGCCAAAGCGGACATAAAATCAGCATTCCGGCTCCTACCAGTGAGAGAAGAGTCCCAGAGGTGGCTATGTATGCAGTGGGAGGGCAAATACTTTGTGGACAGGTGCCTCCCAATGGGCTGCGCCATCTCATGTGCTTATTTTGAAAAAGTAAGCTCATTCTTGCAGTGGGCACTCACAAAGGAGGACGAGGGGGCGCAAGTAGTTCATTACCTAGACGATTTCCTATTTGTGGGGCCGCATGGCTCAAAACAGTGCCGGAATACACTACAGAAATTCATAGCATTAGCTAAAGAGTGGGGTTTCCCATTAGCAGAGGAGAAAACCACAGGCCCAACACAAACAATACAATTCCTAGGCATCGAGATAGACTCACGAATGGGGGAATGCAGGATCCCAAAAGAAAAAGTAGCAGACCTACTGAGCAAAATCAAGGGCCTAGGAGGGAAAAGCAAGGCCACCGTGAAGGAGCTACAATCAATGGCAGGAAAACTGAACTTCGCAGGAAGAATCATACCACAAGGAAAAATATTCCAGAGAAGGTTAGAGCTGAGAACAAGGGGAGCCAGAGAAGGACACCATAGGGTGAGAATTGGGGAAGGTATAAAAAGAGACATGGAGGTATGGGCAGAATTCTTAAAAACGTTCAACGGCGCAGTAATCTGGCGCACACCTATGAACGAAGAAAACGAAAGAGTGCTATTCACAGATGCAGCCGGGGGGTTTGGTTTCGGCGCAATTCTAGGGGTGGAATGGTGTGCCGAAGAATGGCCAGAAAGTTGGCAAAGAGCAGAATGGACTGCCAATATTACACTGTTGGAAATATTCCCAATATGGGTAGCACTATGCGCATGGGAAAAAGAGTTGAGATGCAAAGACTTAAAAGTGTGGTCAGACAACATGGCGGTGGTGCATGTCATAAACAACGGGAGCGCCTCTTGCCCACTAGTGATGGAAATAATGAGGGTTATAACACTAAATTGCCTTAAAAATAATGTTAACATAAAGGCAAGGCATATCACAGGTGAAGCTAACACGGTCGCTGACGCCTTATCTCGCTTTCAGTGGGACAGGTTCAGAGAACTGCGGCCGGACGCAAGAAAGGAAAGAACGCCCACGCCAAGGAAGGCATGGGTACCTCTGGAAGAATGGGAGGAAACACGGTCAACTACAAGGTTGACTCGGAAGAGGAACCACAGGAACAGACGGTAGAGAAATTGGCCAGGAACGCCATAACATACAGAACCGGTGAGCAATATAAAAAGCATGTAAAGAATGTGTTAGAATTAACAGGAGCTAAAGCAATCGGGGGCATCACAGTGGCAATGTTATGTGATTTTGTGGGTAGCGCTTTTTCACAAGGAAAGAGGAAAAGTTGGGCGGCAGCACACCTAGCGGCGATAGCCTACACAGCGAAAGTGGCCGGGATAGCGGACCCAACAACCAATTCACGAATAAGATACGCAATGAAAGGGTGGGCAAAATTAGAGGGAAAGACACCCGACAGCAGGAGACCTCTGAACTTTGAAAAAATGATAATACTGCTAAAATTATTGCACAGCACATGCAACAACAGCTATGAGGTCAAATTGTTTAGGGCAGCATTTGTTTTGGCATATTACGGGGCACTAAGGGTCGGGGAGTTAGTAGCGCGGAGCACAACAGCGGAAGACGGCTTAGCAAAAACAGACATATGCATAAGGGCAGAAGGAATGGCAATATTCTTAAGAAAATCCAAGACAGACCAGGTGGGGAGAGGGCGAACAATAGAGCTAAACTGTATCAAAGAAAGGGAACACTGCCCAAGGTGCGTCACATATCAATTCCTCTCAGTCCGTCCAGACGTAGGGGGCCAGCTATTGATACATAGGGACGGCAAGCCCCTAAGCAGGTATCAATTCCAGGCGGTACTGAAGAAAACTATAGCCAGGGCAGGATGGGACAAGGCAGAATTCGGTACCCACTCCTTCAGAATAGGTGCAGCCACATCTGCATGGGCAGGCGGCTTGGGGGCAGAGGGAGTGAAGGGAATCGGGGGTTGGAAATCGCAATGTTTCAAGAGGTATGTGCGAGTGAACATGGTATGATTCATCTTTCATTCCCCACGCAGACATAACACCCTACAAATCGGCATGGATAGTTGGCCATTCATTCGTGACGAGAGCAGGCAGATGGATCGAGGATTACAGAGGGACATTGCATTTCAAAAAGACAATCACTTCATGGTGGGGCCTCCCAGGGATGCATTGGGAGGACATCCACGACAGGCTGTCAGACCTGATTGGGTTCAGGGACCCACCCGAGTACTTAGTCATCCACCTCGGGGGGAACGATTTAGTCAGCACAAACCGGGGTGTGTTAATGCACGACATATGTGAATCATTAAGGGCAATAGCACACTGCTGGGGAAAAACGAAAATATTCATGTCAGAAATCATAACTCGCAGAATCTGGCACGGGGCGCGCAGGAGGCAGGCCATCGAGACAGCACGTAAAAAGCTGAACAAGGGGGTAGAGAAATACTGCAAGAGCACAGGACTCCAATACATTAAACACGGGCTATCACAGAACGACCCCGACTGGTTCCACCAGGACGGTGTACACTTGTCAAACAAAGGCTGGGGTAGATTCACAGACAACATTTTCCAGGCATTAGCGGCACAGGGCTGCAATTAAGGGGGCGATAGGTTCACTGTTTTGGGGGGACCTGAGCGGTCTAGGCTACCAACCCCTCAGGTGTGGCGGCACGTGTCCAGGAAAGGATGCCACAGGACATCGGAAGGGAGGCCAAAGGAAGGGGGGCATCCCAACCCCTGGACACGAGGGGCCCAAAAAAGTGGTATTTTACTGTACAGCAGCCATAACCAGTTTACAGTGCCATCATTTGTATATAATAAAAGGCCTACGGCCACTTTTTATTTTCCACAAACAGAGCGTTTGTGTATTCATTCAGGGGGCAGGGCTCACCACAACAGAGGCAATAGCAGGGGGGAACCCACACTACTCAGCCTATGCCCCAGGCCCCGCGCTGCACAACGTGCGGCACGATGGAGGGCCTGGGGGGTTAGGCGCAGGGTGGGGGATCCTCCCAACAGGCGGGAAAACAGAAGGGAGGGGCGGCCAGAGCGGCGCCCCCACCCGCCGAGCAACCAAACGGAAACACAAGGAAGGCAGAGCAAGGTGCGAAAGTAACAGGGGGGTGGGGGGACAGGAAGTGACACCGGCGGCCCAAAAAATCACCACAACAAAAGGTGGAGGGGGTATAAATACCCCAGAGAAGAAGGAGCAAAACACAACCAGGTAGGAGCTCACCTCGCTCGGGTAAGCTCCCAGCCCCTGGTTAAAAGCGGAAAAGGTTTCGTTTTCCACCTACACCACAGACAGCACTTACACTAGGATCATTGGCTGCCCATAAGCAGTGCACCCACAGCCTTCACGCCGCCCTTTCACGGACTGTGCCGCTGCAGCATGCCTTAAAGCTTCCTTTCAGGCAGTACTTCCACACCCTTCCCTATCGCTGCCTCGACGTCTGTACTTCTACACACTACCCTACATCTGCTTCACAGAAACTCGTCCTGCACCATCTACTACAGCAGCACCGTCACGGACAATACTAACGCACTGATCCAAACATCACCCACGAAAGAGCTCCCTCACAGACAAGACTCTTGCACAATTACCTGCACCTCTTTCACAGACAAATCCTACACATTTCCCCGCAGCCCACTCGCAGACTGTACTTCTGCGTCATTCTCTACAGCTCCCTCACAGCAAGCGCTCCAAAATCATGTCCAACAGCTCTGCTTTCACAGCTCCCACTGCCACTGCACACGGTGCACCCCGGAGATCGGCCCTGGACAGCATTCCCGCCAGAACCCTCTGACAGAACTCCTCGCTCATTCCTCGCAGACCCTTTGTGAGTAGAACTCCTGCGCCATCACCTTCCCTCCCTTGCAGAAAGTAGAACTGCATTACTCTCCACAGCTCCCCACAGACACTACTGCTAGACCTTTCCCTACAGCTCCCTCGCAGACAGTACCCCTACACCGACCCCTGAAGCTCCAACGGAACGTACTGAGTCCTAGTCAATTCCTCACACCTTCCTAACAGAGCATAGTCCTACAACATTCCCCACAGCCGCTTCACTGCCAGAACTCCTAACCCAATCTCCCACAGTACCCTTACAGGCAGTGTTCATGTACCGGTCCCTGTTGTATGTCACCCCTTCTGGGGGACATGGTACCTCCTGGTGTTGGTGTCATGGTCAAATGGAGTAGCAATGTGACCATGTTAATAAAAGAAACGAGCCCCTTCCGGCTCGGCAGTCGATGTGAAGCTGACTCCGGTGTCATTCTTTGGGTGCACCCTGCTGGTGCAGCACCGTGTGCAGTAGGCTCAGGGACGGGGCCCGGCGCCCCTGCTGGGCAACGCCGCCCTCTCTGTGGCCTAGCCATGTGATCATGGCTGAATGGTCCAACCCCGGCCTGCGTGCCCCCAGAGCCGGGGCTGCCGTGTGCTTGGTGCCCCAGCCACGTGGGTTGCTCCGGTGCTCCGGAGCGAGTGAGATGATCCCCACTCCTTTGTCGGCTGAGTGAGCGCAGCCTGGTTAGTCCGTGTCAGGTTCCCCCCGAAACGCACAGGGGCCCGCCCGGTGACCCGGACAGGGCCCCATAACAGTCCCTACAGTTCCCTCGCAGACAGTACTCCAGTCCAACACCATTTCCTTCCCGTCCCTCGAAGACAGTTCTCCTGCACTCCGCCCTACAGCACCCTCGCAGACAATACTCTCACGACTTTCCCTACAACCCCCTCGACTACATCTTATCACAGGTCAGTAGCTCTACACCAGTCCCCTCAACTCCCATGAAAGAGTACTCCCACACCACCTATGCATCTCTCACAGACAGTACTCCTACACTATACACTGCCGCATCCACAGACAGCACTGAGTCCTTAACAGTTCCCTGGAGCCCCCTCGCAGACCATACTCCTAGGCCTTTTCTTAGAGCTCCCCCTCCAGCAGCTCCTCCGTGGACAGTATAGTCCTACCACATTTTCCAAAGCTCTGTCGCAGTTACCACTCCTATGCCGCCCCCTACAGCTCCGTCTCAGACAGTACGCCTGCGCTAGAGTCCAAAATATGTAGAGGGCCACGAGTTGCAGAGTCGTGCCCCGCTCCCTTGCTTACAGCTTCCTCACAGACAGCAATCCCACGCCATTCGTCCAACCCCCCACCCCATACAGTACCCCTAAACCACCGACAACAGATACGACCTGTAGAAGACAAACTAAGCCCATCTCCACGTCCCCGACCACCAAACAAAGAGGACCCTCTCTCCCATGTCTTCTCCGACCCATCCCGAGTCCGCAAACCCTTCCCTTTTTCATGGACGCTGCTCTCTGGCGCAGTGTGGAGTGGGTGACGACACTGGGAGGTGGGTGAGGGGGTGTCCAGGACCTGCACAGCTCGTTGCATTCACGTCCCCTCCGCTCGCCATCTCCCTGTTGCCATGGCAACGCCGAGGCGGCCGCCTGCCTCCCTCCCTCCCCGTTCTATCTGCTGGGCTTGGTCCTCGCCTCCCCGCTGCTGCACTGGGCTGGACCAGCTCTTCTGGAGCAGGATCCATGGGGCTCGCGGGAGGCACCAGAAACAGCGCCTACGGCTCGCGCACAGGCCCGGCTCCTGGATCCCTGGGGAGGCAGGTCAGTACCTCTTGGTAGGGGAATATTGAAAGCTAGCCCCCCACTGCCAACCAACATCATGGTCTCGCTCACACCCCGGCAGCACAGCAGGGAGTCCAGTGTGCTCAGCCCCCCCCCCCCCACAATAGCGAGTTCGGGATGCCCACCACCACACCCATCACCACCTGCACGGCAGCGAGTGAGTACTTGGCGCTGGGTCAACCTCCACCTGTCGTCATAGCAGTGAGTGCAGGGCCCGGGGTCCCCCTGCACCTATCGTCATAGCGGAGAGCGCAGGGCGCGTGATCAACACCGAGCTCTCAGCAAAAAGAGGGCGCGAGGTACCTGGACCGTTGGTTGTCAACCCCAATGTCCCCGTACTGCAGCCAGGGCAGGGCCATCATCCTCATATGGCAACCTGTTGGATCAGAATCCGCCCACCCTGGGCACTGAGTGCAAGGCTACGAATGTACACCAATCTATCCCTCAGCAGACAGTGCCGGGCTATGGGCGAGGAACTGTGTATTCCTCAGGAGTGAGTGCCGGGCTATGGGTGAGCAGCTAGTTATCCCTCACCACTGAGTGCAGGGAGCTGGGAGAGCAGCTGCTGTCTATCCTTTAGCAACGATTACAGGGCTATGGGTGACCAGCCACTATCTATCCATGGGTGACCAGCCACTATCTATCCCTCAGCAGCAAGCGCAGGGCTATGGGTGACCAGCCACTATCTATCCCTCAGCAGCAAGTGCAGGGCTATGGGTGACCAGCCACTATCTATCCCTCAGCAGCAAGTGCAGGGCTATGGATGAGCAGCTGCTATCTATACCCCAGCAGCAAGTGCAGGGCTATGGGTGAGCAGCCACTATCTATACCCCAGCAGCAAGTGCAGGGCTATGGGTGACCAGCCACTATCTATCCCCCTGCAGGAAGCGCAGAGCTATGGGTGAGTAGCGGCTATATATATCCCTCAGCAGCGAGTGCAGGTCTCTGGGTGACTAGCCACTATCTATCCCTCAGCAGCAAGTGCAGGGCTATGGGTGACCAGCCACTATACCCCAGCAGCAAGTGCAGGGCTATGGATGAGCAGCTGCTATCTATACCCCAGCAACAAGTGCGGGGCTATGGGTGAGCAGCCACTATCTATACCCCAGCAGCAAGTGCAGGGCTATGGGTGATCAGCCACTATCTATCACTCAGCAGCAAGTGCAGGGCTATTGATGAGCAGCTGCTATCTATACCCCAGCAGCAAGTGCAGGGCTATGGGTGAGCAGCCACTATTTATCCCCCAGCAGCAAGCACAGGGCTATGGGTGAGCAGCCACTATCTATCCCCCAGCAGCAAGCACAGGGCTATAGGTGACCAACTGCTATCTATCCCCCAGCAGCAAGCGCAGGACTATGGGTGATCAGCCACTATCTATCCCTCAGCAGCAAGTGCAGGGCTATTGATGAGCAGCTGCTATCTATACCCCAGAAGCAAGTGCAGGGCTATGGGTGAGCAGCCACTATCTATACCCCAGCAGCAAGTGCAGGGCTATGGGTGACCAGCCACTATCTATCCCCCTGCAGGAAGCGCAGAGCTATGGGTGAGTAGCGGCTATATATATCCCTCAGCAGCGAGTGCAGGTCTCTGGGTGACTAGCCACTATCTATCCCTCAGCAGCAAGTGCAGGGCTATGGGTGACCAGCCACTATACCCCAGCAGCAAGTGCAGGGCTATGGATGAGCAGCTGCTATCTATACCCCAGCAACAAGTGCGGGGCTATGGGTGAGCAGCCACTATCTATACCCCAGCAGCAAGTGCAGGGCTATGGGTGATCAGCCACTATCTATCACTCAGCAGCAAGTGCAGGGCTATTGATGAGCAGCTGCTATCTATACCCCAGCAGCAAGTGCAGGGCTATGGGTGAGCAGCCACTATTTATCCCCCAGCAGCAAGCACAGGGCTATGGGTGAGCAGCCACTATCTATCCCCCAGCAGCAAGCACAGGGCTATAGGTGACCAACTGCTATCTATCCCCCAGCAGCAAGCGCAGGACTATGGGTGATCAGCCACTATCTATCCCTCAGCAGCAAGTGCAGGGCTATTGATGAGCAGCTGCTATCTATACCCCAGCAGCAAGTGCAGGGCTATGGGTGAGCAGCCACTATCTATACCCCAGCAGCAAGTGCAGGGCTATGGGTGACCGGCCACTATCTATCTCCCTGCAGCATGCGCAGAGCTATGCGTGAGCAGCGGCTATATATATCCCTCAGCAGCGAGTGCAGGTCTATGGATGACTAGCCACTATCTATCCGTCAGCAGCAAGTGCATGGCTATGGGTGACCAGCCACTATCTATCCCTCAGCAGCAAGTGCAGGGCTATGGATGAGCAGCTGCTATCTATACGCCAGCAGAAAGTGCAGGGCTATGGGTGATCAGCCACTATCTATCCCTCAGCAGCAAGTGCAGGGCTATGGATGAGCAGCTGCTATCTATACCCCAGCAGCAAGTGCAGGACTATGGGTGACCAGCCACTATCTATACCCCAGAAGCAAGTGCAGGGCTATGGGTGAGCAGCCACTATCTATCCCTCAGCAGCAAGTGCAGGGCTATGGGTGAGCAGCCACTATCTATCCCCCTGCAGCATGCGCAGAGCTATGGGTGAGCAGCGGCTATATATATCCCTCAGCAGCGAGTGCAGGTCTATGGATAACTAGCCACTATCTATCCATCAGCAGCAAGTGCAGGGCTATTGGTGACCAGCCACTATCTATCCCTCAGCAGCAAGTGCAGGGCTATGGATGAGCAGCTGCTATCTATACGCCAGCAGCAAGTGCAGGGTTATGGGTGATCAGCCACTATCTATCCCCTAGCAGCCAATGCAGGACTATGGGTGATCAGCCACTATCTATCCCTCAGCAGCAAGTGCAGGGCTATTGATGAGCAGCTGCTATCTATACCCCAGCAGCAAGTGCAGGGCTATGGGTGAGCAGCCACTATCTATACCCCAGCAGCAAGTGCAGGGCTATGGGTGACCAGCCACTATCTATCCCCCTGCAGCAAGCGCAGAGCTATGGGTGAGCAGCGGCTATATATATCCCTCAGCAGCGAGTGCAGGTCTGTGGATGACTAGCCACTATCTATCTCTCAGCAGCAAGTGCAGGGCTATGGGTGACCAGCCACTATCTATCCCTCAGCAGCAAGTGCAGGGCTATGGGTGACCAACCACTATCTATCCCTCAGCAGCAAGTGCAGAGCTATGGATGAGCAGCTGCTATCCATACCCCAGCAGCAAGCGCAGAGCTATGGGTGACTAGCCACTATCTATCCCTCAGCAGCAAGTGCAGGGCTATGGGTGACCTGCCACCATCTATCCCTCAGCAGCAAGTGCAGGGCTATGGGTGACCAGCCACTATCTATCCCCCAGCAGCCAGTGCCGGGCTATGGGTGAGCAGCCACTATCTATCCCCCAGCAGCCAGTGCAGGGCTATGGGTGACCAGCCACTATCTATCCCCCAGCAGCCAGTGCAGGGCTATGGGTGAGCAGCCACTATCTATCCCCCAGCAGCCAGTGCAGGGCTATGGGTGAGCAGCCACTATCTATCCCTCAGCAACAAGTACAGTGCTATAAGTGAGCAACTATTTATCCCTCAGCAGTGAGAATACGACCGATGGTCACCCTCCATCTGACCCTCGGCTTAGTAAAAAGTGGGCCACCAACCCTGAGCCGAGCAATGAGTAGAGGAGACAGCATAACCTGAGTGCAGGTCCTAATTCCTCCCCCCCCCCCGCCTCACTTTACTGCAGGAGCAAGTGCTGATTCTGTCCCACAGGCTGGCAATGTGTGAGTGCAGGGCCTTTGGTGAACCCTTGCCTGCAGCACACCCCAGAACGGAGTGCAGAGGACCAGGTCCGACCCTTAACCACAGGCACCCATGCCACTGGTGCCACTGGCTGGCTCTGCCCCATCCTGGACAGAGGTCAGCCCTACACTCAGACCTGGGAATGGTGTGCCACCCATTGCTGCGCCTGGATCATGTGGCAGCGCCTAGAGGCGGTTCGGGTTGTATTGTGTGCGCTATACAAGCTCTCATAAAATAGAAGCTATGATAGGTTCCTCCCCATGAGCATGCACTCTCTGGAAAAAACATGTGTGCTGTCCCACACTGCACCATCACTGCACGCGCTGCTCACTTCACCGCCTAGCTCAGGGCAGCCTACACCAGGGACCAGTCGGGAGCGCCAGTTCAGAGTGCCCGTCACCCCATTGTAATCGGGGCATTTAGAAAGGCCAGTAGCAAATCCACTTTTGCACTGGGAATCAGCATTGCATGTGTAAAGTTATACCCATGACATTGACAGCTGTGTGTCATAGAAAACGCCTTCTGCTGTTGATAGTGTGTGCTGGTACACAGTGTGGAGAATGCACATTAGCCAGCCAGAGCATGCTGGCATGGGCAGAGTCACCCACTCATGGCCTGGCTGACTCACGCTTCCTCATGCCTGCTCCTGGCCCAGCCGTTCCCCCTTCATCCTTTCAGACTCGTCCTCCACGCCCTGCCTTCCCACCTTTGGTCACATTCTCGCCGGCTGCCTGCCACCTCCGACCCCTGCACAGCCATTTCATTCAGCAGTGTTGTGTCGGCACGTTCCGGGGCTGGCGAGGCCCGAGACAGCCTCCGCCATTACCGCCCTCTCTTAGAGCAGCTGTAATTGTCGATGGCCCTGGATCCGCCGCCGCGGCCTCGACCGCAAATAGCTGGAGATCGATCGCTGTACACGGAGGCGCGCCCAGGGCCTGCTATTTTAGGCTCCCCTGCCTTCTCACCCTGGATCCCGCGGCCCTCGTCTGTCGGGGCGACTGTGGCAACTTTCCTCTGCCGCCGTTGTATTTAGTGGGGAAGAGAATCTCATTAAACGCAGATCTATGTTCGAAGGCCAGACACACGCCAGTGATCTTGGCCCATGTTTCCTGTCCGAGGTGAGTTAGTGAGCGAATGATCCAGAGGGGGGGCACCTCGCCCAGTGCACATCGCCGTGCTTCTAGGCATGGAATGTTTTTGTTGTGGTCCGTTCGACCTGTCGCGACTTTTAGCTCATGTTGCCAGATGCCCCATGCCCCCGCATGTTTCCAGCCTTGGGCTTTCAGTTGACAACATAATGCATTCTGGGATTTGTAGCCTTAGTTAGTATAATCCGGGCACACACGGCAATGGCGTATCTGATTTGTAAAAGTAAGGTGTTATGGAATCGTCTGTTAGCATTTTCTATTTATTTGCACTGTGTTGGTAATGGTAGTTTATGGTTTAACGGGACTATAAGTTGTTGAATACAAAGCGGTGTAGGCTAAACAGCCCGGGATAGTTGAACATTTCACACACGGCATGAGGCTAATGTAGACACCCAGAGTCCGCTGGCCATCAGATGTAAGGTCCGACTCTGCTGGCAACTGATTACACTTTCTGCAGCTGGCGGATGGGGCCTCTCTCACTGGGCTCCCTGATATTGCACGACTGTGTTCCTGTTGTCCCCACTATCTGGTAATCCAGTCCCTTAAAAGACGTTCTACTTAAGTATGTTACGTTGATTAACATAGCGCTTAAACCAGCCGATGGGCCATTTCAAAGCACTACAGCGGAAAGAAGGCTGTAGGACGTGGGGAGGGTCAAAAAGAAAGGAGATGTAGGAGAAAGGTTAGGCTACATAGATAAGCAGAATAGTGCTTTGAAGACATTTCAAGGCACTATGGGGGAAAACAGAGAAGTAGGTAGATTAACAAAGAGGTTGTTAGTGGGAGACGGGGAAGAGTGGCGGTGGTGTTTTTGGAGGGGCACAAGGAGAGAAAGCAGGCGGAGAGCTCCGCCGAGAGCAGAGGAGGCTCAGGGCAGTTGCTTTTTTTTTTTTAGACAACTGTTATATCTTTGTGGGGTTTATTGCCGAGTCATACGTTATCCCTTCTTCGTGCCTGTAATTTTCTTGCTATCCTAAAGCCGCTGTTTCTCCGGTGACCGGCAGTGCCTCGCTTGTTCCCCCTCGCCGTGCCACCACACGCTGTGATATGATTTGCCTCTGAGCGGAGGTGGCTATTTTTAGACACGGCCAGTCCACAGTGGAGTGTCAGCCCAAGGAGAGTGTGACTGCCTCTACATGGCAGTAATGACAGGAGAGCGGAAGAGAGATGTCAGGGGCGGTGAGAGAAGCAGTGGGGAGAAGGGCCTGTCCCAGTTCCAAAGCTCGGTGGCAGCGGGAGCGGCCTGGAGGCAGTGGAGTAATACAAAATGTGTGGGCCCCACTGCGAGCCATGCTGAGGAGGCCCACCCACCCCTAACTCGGCAACAAATCACGGGTCGTGCCTTAATGTAATATACAGCACACTTTCTGAGAAACATTGGCTAAAACCCAGAGTGTTTGCAATTGTTGTGTGGGGTAACACCAATTCAAAACTTGCAAGCCAGTAACAGTGCACAGGAACATTAATGCTTTGCTATTAAAAATACCATGTCACATTGAAAACTTGTATCAAAAGAAAAACAGAGTGGGATCCACCCTGCAAAGCCTGGTGCTCCTCGTTGCTCCACAAAAGGAGCTCAGTTCATTTGTTCTCATGTTCCAAAATTAAAAGCTTTTGTTTGTAATTGTTTGCTTCAACTCTTCAATTATATTATTACTAGTTTGCTTGCTTCAATGATCAGATGTTCAAAATATACTCATTCGAAAGTATGCTGTAAAAGATTTGTGTTTTACTCACACAATTATCCCAAGAGAATCAACAAATCCTCAGTTAACAGTACAAGCTCTTTGGCCAATGCATTTCGGTGCAAAGCACCTTAGTCAGGTCTGCATTATTTCAAAAACCAGTAGTTCAAACAAACGTTTCAATCATGTAATAAATTGTAAGTACATACCCCCATTTGAGCATGTCCCAAATGATGCATAGTTGTATGTCGATGAACAGGTCAGGAAAAAACAGAAAAAGACAGCGTACCCTAATTAGAATACTCGAACCCTTATTTGCGTTGTGTATCATACCTTTCACAAACTTCAGTAACCTGCATCATGTTTCATAATTACCTTAGATATGACTGGCGAGAATATGTGTCTCGTGTTCCTTCAATTTCAAGTATACGGAGTAGATATCTCTGCGGGAGAAACAGTATGCAATAAGTGTGTTGAAGCTGTGTGTGTTTCAATACCTGTGCAGGTAAAGCCCTTACCTCTAGGCCGTATTCGTTGAACCGTTCTGCTTGCGCGACGGGCTGCAAATGCAACCGCACACCCGAGCTTCTTGATTAAGAATTGGATTGGATAGTGCAGGCGCGCTTCCGGTCCCACCCTCCCAAGGGATTGGAGGGCGGGACGTGGTCAACGTCATGACAGCGCTCTGTCTGGAAGTAGACACTACGTACCCGGTCAGTGGGCCATGTAGTTATGTGTAGCTGTAAATATGGCGGTTTGGATATCCTTTTGGATATCCTTAAATAAAAGTGTGAGTCAGAAACCCGACTCACGCCATGGTAAAAAATCGCATGCAATAGGTTGTCAAGTTTAAGAACTTCCTCCCCCTCCTCCTCACCTGGCTCCTCTGAGGTATACTCTATTGGGATGGTCTTGGTCTTCTTTCATTCCTTCCGTGTAGTGGGAGTCTCTTTCTTGGGTGTCCTGATCTTCTTTTCGTGCAGGTAGGGTCTGGCCCATCCGGATGCCACCTTGGCAGAGAAGGAACCCTGTCCGCGGGGAACCCCGGGGGGCCAGCCCTAAATTCAGGGAAAAAGCACAAAGGCGAAAAAACCCTGTATGTTCAGATGGGTTCAAATGGCTGTAATTCTCTTCCTTGAAAACCGGAAGGCAGTCGGCGTTGGTAGAATTCAAGGGTATGTTTGTTTGTGGCTCTATTATTCCTTAGAGTTCGGACAGGAGTCTGGTGAATTGCTGGAAATGGATGTTCCAAAAATAGAAAGATGCCAAATGGAAAATCTGATTGGAAAGGTGACAAGGAAGTGGAATGGAGAGAGAGACAGTCAGCGCTAGTAGCAAGCACAGAACTAGAAGCACTAAGGTAGGCAGACAGGAAGATGCTTATGGAGCAGGAGACTGCTCAGTAAACGAAAATGAGGAGCCGGGATCAGCTTCAGAAATTAGCAAGGGCACCGTAAAACAAAGTAACCCGTAGCAAAAGATAAGGCAAGAAGACAGGAATCCGGAAGAGTTTCCAAGCAAACGTAGGAATGGAACCGGACTGATAGGAGGATGCGAGGTAAATAGAAAGTAGGAAGTAAGTAACAAACAAAAAGGCAGGAATGTCAGGAGGCGGCAGAGGATAGCAACGGTAGGGGACTCAGAAACAGAAGGAAATTGAGAATACAAAAGGAAACAGGGAAGTAGACGTTCCGCTGAAGAAGGAAAAGGAGGGCTGAATAAGGCAAAAGATGGAAAGAGGCAAGCGAATAACACGGACGAAGTTTCCTCATGAACCGCAGCGTTGGTAAACAGGTACAACGCGTCGGTTGGTGGGAGGTGTCAGAATATAAGGACTTGTCCGCCATATTGGGTGAGGACTGGAATGCGTGTACGGCAATCAATGCCTCCAGCATTTCCAGACCCTCCAATCTGAGTTCCTGACAGTATACCCCTTCTTCTCGGGGATCCCCCGGGTTTACCCGGATGAATTCGGTGGAATCGTTGTACTAGCTGTGGGGCATGGACATGGCTCACTGGTTCCCAAGTCTGCTCTTCTACCGGATAACCCTTCCAGTGAACCAGATAGTACAATCGTCCTTTGTGGTATCTGGAATCCACTAGATGAGACACTTCATATTCTTCGGGAATAGGAGACACTTGAGTACGCCCTCTGAATGCAGGTCTCTTGATAGGGTCCTCCTTATGTTCTTTCAGAAGGGAGACATGGAAGACTGGGTGCCCCCTTTGGAGATATTCTGGTAGCTTGAGCTTGAATGCCACAGGGTTTATCTGCTGTACTATTGGAAATGGCCCAAGGAAGCGCGAGGAGAATTTACCCTTATGAACCCATCTCGGCAGGAACCTGGTGGATAACCAGACCAACTGCCCTATCTTCCATGCTGGATAACCACTACGTCCCTTGTCTGCCCATTTCTTTTGCATCAGTTGCTAGCTTGATGAGCTTCTTTGGCTAATCTGTGTACCTCCTGTAGGTCCTGTAGAACTCCGTCAAGAGCTGGGATCTTGGTAGAAGGAGAACTGAGCCAGGGTAAGTGTTGGGGATGGAACCCATATGTACAATAGAAGGGACTCATCTGGATAGAGGTATGCAGGGCGTTATTATAGGCAAATTCTGCCAGAGGAAGAAAGCAATACCATTCTTCTTGTTGAGGACTGCAGAAGCATCAGAGATATTGTTCTAGGCTGGCGTTTAACCTTTCTGTTGCTCCATTGCTCTGCGGGTGATATCCTGAAGAGAGAGCCTTGTGAATACCCAGAACTTGGCAGAGAGAGGTCCAAAATTTGGATGTGAATTGGGGTCCTCTGTCCGACACAATGGTTCTGGGTAAACCATGTAAATGGACAATGTCCTGGAGAAAGGTTGCTGCCATCTCAGAGGCAGACGGTATCTGTTTGAAGGCTGAAAAATGGGCCAATTTGCTGAATGAGTCGATGGTCACCATGATTACTGTCATGCCATAGGATGAAGGGAGGTCTACTAAAAATAGGTGGATATGTGCTCCCAGGGACGGCCCGGTAAGGAATGCTGCTTCAACAATTCTAGGGGTCTTCCTGTTCGGTATTTGTTAGAGGCACAGACTGAACAAGTAGAAACGTACTGGTTTACATCACTTCTTAAGGTTGGCCACCAGAAACCTCTCCGTAGGAGATCATATGTTTTCCTAATACCTGAGTGCCCGGTTAAGGGCGTATCATGACACCAGGACAGTGTCTGTACCTGTAGCTTCTTGGTCGGAACATAGAGTGCACTTTCATAATAGTACAATCCGTCCTTGTCTTGGATCACCTTAGATGGAATCTCAGTGCACATCTGATACTGTGTTACCAGATCTCGTAGAAAGGAAACCATAGATGCCAACACTGTATGGTTTGAGAAAATAAGCTCATGTCCCTTGTAGGAACCAGATTCTTCCCCCAGATTTCTTGACAAGGCATCGGCCTTCTTATTCTCTGTTCCTGGTATGTATGTAATCACAAAATCATACCGTAAAAAGAAATATGCCCATCTGGCATGTCTGGGGTTGGAACATTCCATCTGTTGCAAGACCCGAAGGTTACGATGATCCGTTCGAATGGTAAATTGATGGTTAGCTCCCTGTAGTAGATGTCTCCACTCTTGGCAGGCAAAGTTAATCGCCAAAAGCTCCTTCTCAATAACAGAATAGTTGTGTTCGCTACAGATAAGTGTCTTAGAGTAATAAGCTACAGGGTGTTCATATCCATGTTCCTGCCCTTGAAGTAGGACTGCCCCTACTGCTCCTGAAGAGGAGTCCGTCTCCAGAATGTACGGTCTGGTCTGATCTAGTTGGACTAGGATGGGAGCGGTAGAAAAACACTTCTTTAGATATTGGAGCCCCCTTTGGAGCTCATCGCCAAAGATGAACTTAACACCCTTCTTCAATAAAGAGGTCAGAGGTAACACCTTGTTGGAAAAGTTGGGAATGAACCTCCGACAAAAATTGGCCAATCCTAAGCTCTGCAGCTTCTTGATGTTAACTGGATTCTTCCACTCAGTGATCGCCCTTACCTTGTTAGCATCCATTTCGATAACTTCCTTGGACAAAACGAATCCCAAGTAGGGCACGGAAGTGGATTCAAAAATGCATTTTTCCAGTTTAACCAGCAACTGATGGGATTAAAGACGCCATAGGACCTGTCTGACCAGTGATCTGTGCTCTGAAATTGTCTTGGAGAAGATAAGAATATCATCCAGATACACTACCATGGATACAAATAGCATATCAGAAAAAACCTTGTCCATGTATCTTTGAAAGACTGCTGGAGCATTTACTAGGCCAAACGGCATCACTCTATACTCAAAGAGTCCGAAAGGGGTACGGAACGCTGTCTTCCATTCGTCCCCCTGTCTTATTCTCAGAAGGTGATAGGCCCCTCTTAAGTCAAGCTTAGTAAAGTATTCCGCTCCTTGAACCGCCTCCAGAATATCTCGAATCAAGGGCATGGGGTATCTATCCCTTATGGTGACCTTGTTCAGACCCCTGTAATCTATGCAAGGGCGTAGTTCCGCCGAGTCTTTCTTTGGAATGAAGAACAAGGAAGCTCCACAAGCAGACTTGGACTCTTGGATGAGTCCGTTTTGTATGTTTGCGTCAAGGTAATCCCTTAATGCCTTCCTCTCCGGTAACAACAGTGGATACATCCTCCCAAAGGGAACCACTGCATCTGGTGTTAGGTCAATGCAGCAGTCCTCAGCTCTATGCGGCGGGAGTTGTCGGGGTATGGTATCCAGGAACACCTCTGAGAATTCCTGATAGTGGAGAGGATCAGAAGCAACTGTGATCAGTTCTGGGATTCTGCTTATGGAAGACTCTGGGGGTTTTGAGACCAAAGGTAATTCAAAAAAGTGTGATTTACAGAACTTGGAATCGAAGTGTACCTTGTTGGCGGTCCAATCAATGTGAGGGTTGTGCCTCCTTAACCATGGAATACCGATGACCAAAGGAAAATGGGCTGCTCGGATCTGATCGAAGACCAGAAGCTCCTCGTGGTGGCTTAACCTCATTCTCAAAGGGATTGTCTCCTTGGTTATCGGCCCAGACGACAAGGGTCTACCATCAACCCCTTCCACTGGGATAGGTGCGGCCTTAGTTCTAGTGGAGACAAGATGTTCCGCTGCCCACTTGGAGTCAATGAAGTTCCCTGCTGATCCACAGTCAAGAATAGCTAATACCTCAGTGGGACCGGCCTCTGTTAGCCAAAGGTGGACTCGGAACACCATCCAACTGTTATCCTCAGGAGTGTTTACTGCTCTTGTATGGTTGCAAGGGTGTTTGAGACCTCCCCCGAAACCTCCCTTGCTGTAGATCGAGGGTTGAAGTTTCCCTGTCTTCTAGGAGGTACTTTAGGACAGTCTCTTAATAAGTGCTTTGAAGAGCCGCAATACATACACAACCAAGACTCTCTTCTTCTCTTTTTCTCTTCCTGCGTTAATGGTCCTCGGGTTGTTCCAATCTGCATAGGTTCATCAGTGGGATGAGAAGACCTGGTGGGAGGAATAGAAGAGGGTAGAGGGGTTGGTCGAAAAGTGCCTCTGG
The DNA here is from genome assembly GCF_040938575.1 of Ambystoma mexicanum. Classification (NCBI taxonomy): domain Eukaryota; kingdom Metazoa; phylum Chordata; class Amphibia; order Caudata; family Ambystomatidae; genus Ambystoma; species Ambystoma mexicanum. The sequence goes on from NC_090925.1 coordinate 528,555,798, forward strand.
TTCTTCTTCTTTCTGATCGTCTTTCCTTCAAACGAAACTCTATCTGAAGAGACAATGTCACCAGGTCCTGGAAAGACGCAGGTCGGGCTACTCGAGCTAGCTCATCCTTAATCTCTTCATGAAGGCCGCGTCGATAAATGGTTTGCTGGGAGGAATCCGGCCAATCCGCCTTGGCTGCCAGTCTCTGGAAACGGGAGAGATAGGTTTGGACGTCAGTGTTTCCTTGTTCGACATCTAAGATTGCTCCTAAAGAAGAGTAAAATACTTCAGGTCTGTCGAATCGTTCCTTAAACACCTCCGTAAAACGATCGTAGTCATCCAATATTGGTTTGTTTCTGGTTACAAATGGTGTAGCCCATGAAAGTGCATTTTTCCGTTAGATTGGCTATTATAAACCCAACCTTGGATCGAGCAGTCTCGTAGGCGTGACTACGAAAGGCAAAATATACCTTACACGCATCGAGGAACTCCTTCATTCCTCCTGGGTGACCATCATACTTGCCAAAGGATAGAGGCATTGTAGGCAAGTCTCCGCGGTCATCACGATGCATCACAACCCGTTGTCGGAGGGCGATATTTTTGGTTCTCAGGGCCTGGACCTCCATAGTTAGATTCTGCATGGCGGCCACCAGTTCTTGATACTGTTCCAATGACGGCATGGTGGGTTCTGGGCGTTGTATGCTGTCAGGTTTAAGAACTTCCTTCCCCTCCTCCTCACATGGCTCCTCTGAGGTATACTCTATTGGGATGGTCTCGGTCTTCTTTCGTTCCTTCCGTGTAGTGGGAGTCTCTTTCTTGGGTGTCCTGATCTTCTTTTCGTGCAGGTAGGGTCTGGCCCCTCCGGAGGCCACCTTGGCAGAGAAGGAACCCTGTCCGCGGGGAACCCCGGGGGGCCAGCCCTAAATTCATCGAAAAAGAACAAAGGCGGAAAAAACCCTGTATGTTCAGATGGGTTCAAATGGCTGTAATTCTCTTCCTTGAAAACCGGAAGGCAGTCGGCGTTGGTAGAATTCAAGGGTACGTTTGTTTGTGGCTCTATTATTCCTTAGAGTTCGGACAGGAGTCTGGTGAATTGCTGGAAATGGATGCTCCAAATATAGAAAGATGCCAAATGAAAAATCTGATTGGAAAGGTGACAAGGAAGTGGAATGGAGAGAGAGACAGTCAGCGCTAGTAGCAAGCACAGAACTAGAAGCACTAATGTAGGCAGACAGGAAGATGCTTACGGAGCGGGAGACTGCTCAGTAAATGAAAATGAGGTGCCGGGACCGGCTGCGGAAATTAGCAAGGGCGCCGTAAAACAAAGTAACCCGTAGCAAAAGATAAGGCAAGAAGACAGGAATCCGGAAGAGTTTCCAAGCAAACGTAGGAATGGAACCGGACTGATAGGAGGATGCGAGGTAAGTAGAAAGTAGGAAGTAAGTAACAAACAAAAAGGCAGGAATGTCAGGAGGCGGCAGAGGATAGCAACGGTAGTGGACTCGGAAACAAAAGGAAATTGAGAATACAAAAGGAAATGGGGAAGTAGACGTTCTGCTGAAGAAGGAACAGGAGGGCTGAATAAGGCAAAAGATGGAAAGAGGCAAGTGAACAACATGGACGAAGTTTCCTCACGAACCGCAGCGTTGGTAAACAGATACAACGCGTCGGTTAGTGGGAGGAGTCAGAATATAAGGACTTGTCTGCCATATTGGGTGAGGACTGGAACGTGCGTACGGCAATCAATGCCTCCAGCGTTTCCAGACCCTCCAATCCGAGTTCCTGACATAGGGTCTGGTGTGTGTTAAAAAGAGATCAGAAGTCGACCTGATCGTTATAGAAATGTAGATTGGGCCGCCCATCCTTAAAGCCTGCTCTATTTCATAACTTGTGTAACCACGAGTGAGAAATGTATCTCCCATCTTGCTGATAGCCTCTTGATAATCTGTAGGATCACTTATGATCCTTTTTGCTCTCAGCATCTGACTATATGGTAGATTCTTTATCAAGCTTGGTTGGTGAAAGCTTAATTTGTGAAGAATGTTATTCCTATCCGTGGGTTTTTGATAGATGTTTGTCCTGAAACCCGTGCTTCCTTTGGTGATCTTTACATTCAGAAAATGAATGGTCTCTATGGAGTGTTCTGATGTAAATTGTATGCGTTGATCAATGCTGTTCAAATATTCAAGAAAATTCTTCAATTCGTCTTCGGTGTCGTGCCAGATTCCTAAAATATCATCAATGTACCGAATCCATAGCCTCATCTTGTTGTTCCATCCCTCATTTTTCAAGACGTGGTCTGTTTCGAACTTGTGCATAAAGGCATTAGCGTAAGATGTTGCCATAGTGGTTCCCATTTCTGTTCCTGATGTTTGAAGAAAAAAACTTTTTGTTATATTCAAAATAAGAGTTTTCACTAATGAATTCAAGTAATGCCATGATGAATTCTTTTTGAGCTTGGATATTGTCTTCATGTAACAGTAGCCATTCTACTGCTGCTCTTCCCTGGTCGTGTGGTATGGATGTATAGAGACTTTTAACATCTATTGTGAACATAATGTCTGTTGTGATATATTCGCATTTTTTAAGATGTTGCAGAAAATGAGAAGTGCCTTTCACATATGTTGTGGTCTTCTGTATAAAGGCTGTAAAAAGTAGTCTATGTAGACTCCTAAGGGTTGTAATATGCTGTTGGTGCCAGCCACTATGGGTCTCCCTGGTGGGTCAATAAGACTTTTGTGCACCTTAGGCAATGTATAGAAGTGAGGAATTTTCGGGAACCTGTTTGTGAGAAACGTCTTGTTATGATCGTTAATCTAGCTTAGTTCTTCAACTTTGACCAGTAACTCTTCCAAATTACGTTATGTTGCATACGTGTTGCGATCCTTCAATTGTCTCTGGCATTCTGCATCATATTTTGTAGTATCTAGGAGCACTAGTGCTCCACCTTTGTCCGCACTTCTTATGGTTAATTTGTCGTCACTGTATAATCTTTTGATTAGTTCCATTTGTGGGGATTCATGTTCCCACGTGTTCTAGATTTAATGACGAGGAGCACCAGGCTTTATAGGGTGGATCCTACTCTGTTTTTCTTTTGATGCTATGTTTTTGTTATAGCCCTGGTGTCATTCGGGCTATTCCTAACCTGGTAGCTCCATATATAAGAAGCAAATTACTGCAAACGCAATAAACACGCCATTTGATCCAAATTCTGAACTTTTTTTTACATTATAAACTTGTCCCACTGGCTGCACAATGTAGACCAGTGTAGACACGTAATAATATGTTGGGGGAAGGGGCATGATATCCGAAGAAAAGGTGCCCCAGTCAAATGAATAGGGACAAAATAGTGTGCCATGAAAGTTGGGTGGGACAAACACCCCTGTCCTCCCCTAAAATTACGCCCATGCATTCAAGCCCGGATCTCTGTGGCCTCTAACAACACGGCCAAACTCTTTAAAATCTGCAAGGAACTGGTCAATCCTGTTGCGGTCTCTACCTCTCCTGTTCCCTCTCAGGCCCTCTGTATGGTTCTGGCCTCTCACGTCTGCGCTAAAACTCAGGACATACTGTCCTCTATCTCCTCTTCCTCTCTCAGCCCCCCTTTGGCCATCTCTAACTGGCCTCCTCCTTTCTCCTCTTTCTTTCTGACAACACCTGACAAGGTTTCTAGACAAGTCCGATCTAAGAAAGTGTCGCCCAAACAGGTGCTCCACTGCCCCTCCAGAACCATCAAGGACCATATTGACACCCTCGCTCCAGCCTTGGCCGATTTCTGTAATCATTCTTTCACCACTGCAATGCCCCCCTCTCCCCTTAAGCACTCCCTTGTGCACCCACTCCTCAAGAACCTGTCTGCCAGTCCTACCAGCCCGGCAAATTATCGCCCAATCTCCATCACCCCTTTCCTTGGCAAACTCTTGGAAAAGCTGGCCTTTTCCCAGCTTACTCTTCACACTGAATCTGTTGTCTCCATGACCATCAATCTGGCTTCAGAGCTGCCATAGGCAGGGAAACTGCTCTCCTGAACACCCATGAAGAACTGCTCTCTAACCTTGATTCCAGCATTCCTTCTGTCCTAATCCTTGTTGATCTTTCCTCTACTTTTGGCACAGTCCACCACGCCATCTTGATCAATCGACTACGTGAGAACCTGGGCATCACGGATCAGGCCCTGACATCGCTGTCCTCGTTCCTCTTGGGCTACCCATCCCAGATCCAACTTGGTCCCTTTCTCTCCGCCACTGCTCTCTCTACCTGTGGCATTCCCAAGGGCTCTATCCTCTCACCCTGGTTTTTCAAACTCTACTTGGCCCCTTTGGCCCACCTGATCTCTACCTTCTCTAACTGTCAGTGTTATGTGGATCAGCTTTCCTTCAGGCTCCTCTGCTCTCTCGCTCATTCCTGACTGTCTATCTGCGATTCAGTATTGGTGCGCCTCCAACGATCTCTGCCTTTTATGCCAGTAAGACAGAGATCCTTCTCATTGGGACCCCTGCCCCTACTTTTCCCCGTTCTCTCTGGCTGCCCACCTTGGGCCCTCTTCTTTCGCCTTCCTGCAAGGCAAAAAACCTTGATGTCATCTTCAACTCCACTCTCTCGTTCTCTCCTCACCTCTCAGATGTCACCAATAAGTCCCACTACTATCTACTCCTCCTCAAAGAGACTCTTCGCTTTCTCACTTTGCCCCAGAAGCTCACTGTCTCCAGAGCCCTGTTTCTCACTAGGCTGGACTCCTGCAACAGCCTCTTTCTCAATTTGCCTTCCTCTACTCTCCACCCCCTGCAACTAATCCAGAACAGGACTGCAAGACTTATCCTTGGCCTCAAGCCCACGGATCATATCTCCGCAGTCCTGAAATCTCTCAACTGGCTTCTGGTGGCTGCAAGGATCAAGTTCAAGAGCCTTTTCATTGTTCACAAGGTTTTCTGGGGTCTGGGCCCACACTACAACCAATACTCTCTTCCAAAATACCTTCCTTCTCAAACCCTTTCCCAGCTACCTCCAACTCTCTAAGGGTTAGATGCTTCTCCAGACAGAGAATGGGGGTAGATCTCTCTCCTCTGCAGGTGCCTCCCTCTGGAATGGCCTCCCTGCCCTTCTCAAACTTGAGTGGACCACCTGAAGTTCCAGAAGCAGCTCAAAACGACTTTCCTCTTCTCCTCTGCTTTCTCTCTCTCCCTCCCCTGCTGACCTACCTGACCTACTTGTCTGCTGTAGTGACTGGTTGCTTGGCTACCCTCAGAGTCTCACTGAATCCAGGCTCTTTCTTGATCAGACACCCTTGTACTGCCTCCTGGCCTACCACACACGTAGGGGCTGTAACTTTAACCCTACAGTCCCTTGTTCCCCGTGCACTACCCAGAGCCGCGCTGCCCTGGCTGCACTTACTCAGAGCATTACTGCCCTGTTTTCCCCTCCCCCTTTCCTTACACGACCCCTCCCTTTCCCCCTTGCAATTCTCGTTTTTGCACTTGCATAATCTGACTGACACAAGGCCTAGTAAGATCATTTGTCTTGTCCTCCCTCTATCTTCTCTCCCTTGTCTTGTAACACCTAGAAACACTTGTGTACAGGCGAGTTATAAATGACTTATATCATATCATATCATTTTATCACAGATGGCCATAAAAATATACAATGCCGCAATGAGAAATGGCTAAACTGGCAGCACCCAAATGTCAGTCTAGCCAGGTAATTAGACTTAGCAGGACTGCTTTATCAGAAATGTACAGTTAAAAAAAGTCATACCAAAGTGAGAAATGACTAGATTGGCTGCACCAAAATGCCCCTCTAGCCACTAATACTACATATCATGCCTGCTTAGCCTGGACATGGACAACCATTATGCTTTATCGCACAACCCCGCCCCCCCCACACATCCCCTCTCCTTCGCACCCCTTACCCTGGCCTCCAAAATCAGCTCTTTGGCCCAGAATTACCTTCACATCCCTCTTCCTTGTCCCAGTGCTTATGTATGAGGCTCCTTGCCTCATGAGAAGAAGTGGGACTAGGAGTAATTAAGATTACAGGTAGCTAAATCAGCCATTACCTCCATGTACCTCTACTTCATCCCAGTACTTGTATATGAGGTAAAGAAATTATTGATTTAGAGATACCTGTAGGTAGACTAGCATCTAAAGATAAGGGGGCGAGGAGCCTATCAGATGGTGCGCCGAGTGGTACACTCTCACAATTTAGAAATACTTCTATGATGGGGAAACAACAAGAGGGTAGGCAACAAACACCTATTAGACCAGTTTTAGAGATACCCAAAATACTCACACATAGGAAAATAGCTTATACTCAAACAGATAAGGAAGGGCATGTGCGAAAAAGTGGATAGAGCAACTGATACCCATCAAATTATATCAGAAAGTTGCATTGCAGCTAAGGATACACAGGAAATGCCTGATCTAGGTAGGGAGGATAGGAAAGACTATCTCCTTCCACTCCTATCTAATTTACATATTAGTTTGAATTTGGCTTTGAAAACCTTGAGTGAGTCACAGGAGATTCTCTGTGGCTCCATGATAGGGCAACAAATTGCTTTTAACCAACTGGTAACTCATTTGGCATTTTTGGAGGGCATAGTGGAGGGTAAAACCATTAATGAACAGAATACTAAAGAACAGAGCTTACTGGATAAATATAGAAAGGAACAAGATACTAGGCTAACAACCATGGATGCGAAGATCACCACTTTGTTGGAAGTTATGCTTACAGGAGATCACCCTACCTCTTCAAATAAAGGGATAGGGGACCTCAACCTCACTGGCCAAGGAGACAATAAATCCAGTAATAGAAATTATGGAAAGGAACTGAGCTGTCCAGATAGTCCCTCGGTCCTTTTGGGCATTATTACTAAGGCAACAGAAGGGCCCACTCAAGAACAGGATTTGGGAAATAGTAGTGCTCAAGAGCATGGGAGAGAAACAGCAACGGAGGGGGAATGTTTGAATATTAGTAGTGAGGACATTATAATTATCCAACATACTCCTCCTAAAAAGGGGCAAAAATGTAAACAAAAGACTAAACATAGAGAGGAAAAATGTGTAGGGCAAACCTTGGAAATAGGTGACATGATCAATACCGATAAAATAAGCCCTGTCAATAGTTCTGACTATGATATAAATGAGGTGCCCCAATCTCCAGTATGTAGACGTAAGAAGACAAAAAAGCAGATTAGGATGCTTAAAAAAACTAAAAATATGCCCAATACTAAAATTAAAGGTAGAAATTCGAATCTCAAAGCTATCAGAAGCATCCCAGCTCAGGAAGAACGAGAGGATAGTGGGGTACCTAAAGTCCCTAACAGGGAAGAGAGTTATGTCCAGGGCGAGCACAAAAAAAAAAGACTCCTTAGGCAGGGGAGAAAAAAATATCGACCCTATCATGGATAAGAGTAATTTACAGAAATTTGGGCAAGAGCACCCACAAACCAAACAAACAAAGATGACAGCGTTTGGTAAAATAACTAGTACCAAACATGCTAGAACATCTATAGGCACACAACAACCTAAGATCCCTACTAATGCTCAAGTAATAACACCGGTAGTATGTTCTAGCATCTCCTCCCTTAATGGGCCGATTGCTATGGTTGAGAGTGGGAGTGGTTTAACCCTTAATAACATGGGAGAAAACCCCCTAGATACACAATCATTTATAACACAAGATTCTCAAGGAAATGCATCGAGCAAATTCTCTGCTGATAACATTAAGAAGCAATCTATCTTGCCCCAGCCCCCTTCTAAGATCCATACAGGGAAAATCTTGGGTTGGATTAACAAGAATAAAACAGATTTGCAGGCCAGTTTAAACAGAACACATATCTTAAATCTGTTCAAAAAAATTCCCTTACTACGAGCAATAACAACAGACGATATAGACGCTATTTCTCTACCCACCACAATAACCATAGAATGGTAAGTTGTTTTCATTCAGTGATGGTAGCAGATATGGTGCGTGCTCAAGAAAAAAACCTTAACTCTTTGGGCTATGAGCTATCTGCATTAGCAGATGACAAAGAGGCCGACAATTTCCTTCAATATAAGGAACCAAATTATACTCAAACTCAACAAACCACGCAATTGGGTAAGAATAAAGTCAAAAATTCTGGTCCAGGGTTGGCTCTAATTTCCAATGTCCTGAACAGTGGCTAGGTTTGGTCATGGTTGCAACCAGCGCTTAAAACGTTAGAGACACTTACGCAGGGTAATGGGTGCTCCTAACAGCTCAAATATTGAGGTGATTTCCTGGAATTCGTGTGAGGGTCTACACTTGCATACGTTTTTGAACAAAAGAGAAAATTATACTTGCCCCCGTATTTACCTTTTCCAGGAAACTATGATGCTGTCTGAAATGTATATAGAATTTTTCTACACTTTTTCTTCATTAGCATGAAGGGGGCTGGTGGGTAGGCCTAGCGGCGGTTTGATTACTGCCATTGATCGCAACTTACGGTTCCACAGTGATGTGATTTTTAGGAGTGATTGGCTTTTGGGCATTGCTCTCTCATCAGAGAATAATGTAGACCCGATACTCCTGTTGAATTTATACTGGAACCCTCTAAAGGTGACCATTGAAGTAGTGGAAGATTCCTTGGATGCTATTCTGGGAGGTTGGTTCGAGAAGGGGTTAGGAAATCATATTATTTTAGGAGGTGACTTTAATTCGGCCTGTGCTGAGGGCTTCACGTTAAACGAAAGAGGAGTGATTCCTAGATCCCTTCACCCCAATCTTAAAAGAGGTATATTGTGGGATAAATATCTTGACCATTGGGATTTGGGTCTTCTAGATCACGCCTTGGATTGGAATTTACCTAAATATACCTGGAAAAGAGGAAGTATTAGCTCCAGAATTGACTTTTTCTATGTATCGAACAGCTGGAAGCAAGCCTGTGGAAAACTGACACTTTTGGAGGTAGAGTTGGGTGACCACATTCCCTTATGCTTTTCTCTTTCTATTCCCAATGTTGGCAATCACAGTAAACCTATGCTTTTGGGCCTAAAGACTGAAAATAATGGGAGAAGAATTGCATGGAATAAGAAATTGATTGTGAAATTTAATGCTTTGGTTTGGGAGAACCTATCCCTAGTGTTGCAACATATCAATAGGGAGGAGGATATCGATTTGGGGGGATCCTACTATAATATTATAACATCCAGTGTATATAAAATTAGTAGGACTAGTGATAGGGAGGCGTTGAAATCAAGGGGAAGGGCAGGTGACCCTAGAATCCAAGGCTCTAAGCGTATTAAATATAGGGAAATTAAAGCTCTGAAGAAACTACCCATTTCCTTTTCTGAAAATCAGCTTAGAAAGAAAAAAAATATTCTGAAACACAAACATTTGATCAAGTCCTTGAAAATGGATCAATATCTTGAAGCACACCAATTGATGCTGTACAACCTCTGCAAGGGCAGAGATGTAAAACTTTTGGCTACTGTCAATACTACACTTATGCCTATAAAAGACAGACTTGATTGCCCCATCCAAGCAGCGGTGTGGTGCACCTTCTATAAGTAAACGTTTGCCTTGCCTTCTGTCTTTTCTAGAGAACAGGATTTAGACCTAGGTCCTCCGGTGGTGGGTGATTGTTTGTGGGATATTGAGGATATTATGTGGGCTATCAATAAACTAAAAACATCCAGAGCGCCGGGCCCTGATGGTATTCCCCCTTTTGTTATAAAGGCGGCCCCTGAAATGTGGGCAGAGTTGCTCAAACCCATATTTGATGAGATTTTCAAATATCACATTATCCCCAATTCTTGGGCCCAAAGCATTATTGTCCCTATATTCAAAAAAGGGGATGTTCTAAACCCCTGCAATTATAGACCAATAGCACTTTTAGATGTAGCTAGTAAGGTCTTTGGAATTTTACTTCTAAGAGACCTTAACAAAGTGATTAGAAGGAATGCTTGCTTTAGCAAATTTCAGGTTGGCTTTAGAGAAGGCTTAGGAACAGACTTGAATGGGAATATCTTGGCCCATCTAAGAGATTCAGTTCATCAATCCAACATGGGTGAAGTTTTTATGGCATCCTTGGACCTTTCTAATGCTTTCGACGGGGTCATCAGAACTAGATTGTGGACTAAAATGCTAGCAATGAACTTTCCATGTAAGATTGTCCAACTCTTGGCTCTGCTACATAGGAATAACTCGGTCAGGGTGCGCTTAACCCAAGAAGGTTCTCTTTCCATTGATACTATGGTTGGGGTTAAGTAGGGCTGCTCACTTGCACCCACGCTCTTCAACCTGTACGTTAGCAATGTGGAAGACATATGGCATGGTCCTTCCATTGCTCCGGTAAGGCTGGGGAGTTTGGCTATCGAGTGGATGGCCTTTGCGGATGATTTTATTCTTTTTGACCGTACCCCACTTGGCCTCCGTAGAAAGATGAATATTTTTTATCAATATGTAATGATGAACAATCTTTCCCCTAATGCATCAAAATCACGAACGATTGTAGTTTCGAAGAAGAGAATTGTCAAATCGTATACTTGGAAGATGGGAGATGATCCGGTGGAACAGGTTCAGGCTATAACTTACCTCGGGTATACGTTCTCTAATAAATCTAGATAAAGATGTGGAAATTGAGTCTTGTAGAAAAAGCGACTAAATTAAAGACTCAAATGAAATTTCTGAGTGTTAGGGTATGTACATTTTCGCTCTTATCAATAAGACGTTTTTATCTAGCGAAATGTGAGCCGATTCTTTTGTATGGTTTGGACATTTGTACCCATGACATGGGCTTATATTTGAATGTGGTCCAGGGGAAAATGTGGAAAGAAGTATTGTGCCTATCCATGGCAATCCCTAACACCATTATTCGTCATGAGCTATGTCTTATCTCACTTAAAGCTAGATATTTGTGGAGACAATTATCCTTATTCAGAAAAATTAATGATCCTCACGTTAACACCCTATATGAGTTGTTAAATAAGGTTGTTGAGTCCAGGGCAGTGAAATCTATCAGGGGATTCAGTGATAGAATGAATTCTCTGCTAGATACTCTAGGTTCCTGCATAAATGGCCTGGTTCAACGACCTGGACTAGTCAAGAGACTTTTATTTAGAGCAGATTGGGTGGATACAGTTAATGGCATAGGGGCCTATGCAACCTCTAAGGAATATGCTAATTTCGGGCATGCAAGGGAATGTATTCCCCTTTATTTACAAAGATTCCCTTGCCATAGGGCGAGAACAATGTATATGAGGTTTAGACTCAATCAGATGCCTACCTTAGAAAGAATACATAATTGGAAACATAAAGAAAAGGGGCTTATTTCAAATCAAATTAGCCTTACATGTCGCTTCTGTGGAGAGACTGACATGCTAGAAACCCTTAAGCACCTTGTCCTAACATGTTCCCATTTTGGGTCTAAATGAGCTCTCTATCTCAAAGATAGATTCAATGGGGATTTTGAAATATCTACCAACTTGTTTTGGAGTCGTTGTATATGGGGTGTAAATATTTCTTTAAGTCTTGCATTGAACTCACTGCTCTACAATATAACGGAGGAATTGGAGGTAAAAAATAAAGAACTTAATGTATAATGCCTCTGCAGTGAAATAACGGCAATGAACATAACGGCTAGGAAAGATACTTTTTAAGACGTTTTGATAATGTTTGTGATTTTGATGAAATATTTTCTTTTTCCATTGATTGGCATTGTAGCATTGTCTCCTTTTTGTATCTTTTTAAATCTTTGTATGACTATTTTGATAAAATGAAATGTATACTTTTTTCTTGTGTGTGAAATGTTGTATACGGTTTTTTGTAAACTAACAATACAACAAGAAAAAAAAAATAAAAAAATAAAAAAGTGTGCACTTTTTCACCATACAGGCACACCCATGCAGCCACACATACATTTAAGGGTGCACCCTTTCACCATACACTCACACAGGCAGCGACCTATACAATTAAGTGTGCACACTTTCACCATGCAGGCACACCCAGGAAGCCACCCATACATTTAAGTGTGCAACCTTTCACTGTACAGGCACACACTCACACCCAGCCATCCATACATTTGTGTGCACCCTTTCAAAATACAGTCACACACACACACACGCCATGGGGTTGAGGGGAGCCCTATGACTTCAAAAAGAAATTGTTTCTTTTTGAAGTCACTCTGACTATATAACAAAACTATTTCCGTTAAGGACCGAACCATAACGGAAATAATTTCTTTATGAAGGCAGTGTGATTTCAAAATAAACTATTTCTTTTTGAAGTCATAGGGCTCCCCCACTCCATGACATGGAGGCCTCCAGCCTGATGTCTTCCATGACATGGGGTCAGGGGGGTGCCCTCGTACTTCAAAAAGAAAGTTTCTTTTTGTAGTCACTCTGCCTTCTTAAAAAAATATTTCTGTTACACAAATAATTTTTTTATGAATGTAGAGGGAATTAAAAAAGAAACCTTTAAAAAAATATATAAACAATATTCTTTTTCTTTATTTTCCCTCCAAGTGAGACCCCTCCCGGACATGTTCTAGCAGGGGCGCCTGCTAAACAATTAAGATGCAGAGAAGCATAAGGCAATTAGCCAACCTGAAATGATTACACTTAGGCAGGAAGTATGGAAAATAACATCCCGTTGGCTTTATTACTTAAAAAAAAGTCTTTATTGTGCATTTTGGTTACGCAACCTTTACACATCAACATATTATATCATGACACTATAAGACATATTTCAGTAAGAGACAAGGCATCATTTCCTACAATTTCAGTTGACAATCATTGTAAAACATTGATTTACAAGAGAGATTATCTAAAATAAAATGGCGGATTAAAAACCCAGCTGATAAATTCACTGGTTATAAAAAATATCCTAAAAAGTCAGATAACCAGGGAAATGGGAATATTTAAAAACAATGTGGTCAGTACATTGGTTCTCTTCAATCTATCCTTAATCAGGTTCCATGTGTGGAATGCTGTCGCCGTAATCACCAGATTCGGCGCTGTATATGGAGCTCCAGAATTGATCCAAACCATAGTCCTGAAAATCTGAGTAGCACCTGTTGTAGAGGGGAACCAGAACACTACAATTGGTGAGAACATGGCTGGCAATTACTATGTCTCTTTTACACAGTCTACCTAGGCGATCCTCCCTTAGGACACCAGACTAAGCCCCAACATTGACAAATACTGGTAATAGCTTTAGTCTCAGATATATAAGGAATCACATTAGAGGGGGAGAGTAGCACTTAGTTAGGTAGCTTCAGGCTTTGTCAAGAAAACTACCTCGTTGGACCATGAGAACTTAGATCCCTGTCTTTCAAACTAATCACAATTGCATAAAATCTCTTGTAACAGCGCATCGATGCCTCCGGGCTGCAAGTGCTCTTCACAAATGCGACTAAAGAAACATAAATAAATAAATATTTCTCATACTTAGATTTACCTGAGAGATTTGTTAATGACAGGATTCGATCCCATTCCATGGTATTTTCAACATGGACAGACATATAACACTGAGTGAAGCTCATAGGAAGTTTGGCCACCAGGGGCGTTGCTAGGGGGGGGCTAAGGGGGCTATAGCCCCTGATCTTTTGGTTGTAGCCCCGTATAGAATCTCAGGAGCTACAGCCAAAAGATTAGCTAGCCCCCAGTCCCAACAGTTCTGACATCAGCCTAGCCCCGGGTCTTTTCCAGACCTAGCAACTCCCCTGTTGGCCACCTGTAAGAGGATTCAATCCAGCACTACAGATAAGTCAATGCCTAGTCTGGGATATTGAATGGAAACCCTTATTGATATATCTTTATGTCCAGTTCATGAGTTCTGGATGACTACCCCTATATAACACCCCTCTCTTGGAACCCCACTGATCCCACTGAGCCAAGAAGTAGTTCTGTTTTGCAAGTTTAAACGGTTTATTTGAGAATGTAAACAATATATATATATATATCACACTTTATAATAAATTAATAATTAATATCACACTTCAGAACATGAGCAGTTAACAACAATGGGTAATGTTCTACTAATAAACTGATTTGATTACCCAGGAGTAGTATAAAGGATGAGGTAGCACGCTTGGGAATAGGAACAGAAGAATAAGGTGGTAGAGAATGCTTTATCTAGTTTCAGATGGATGCAATGTTGAATGAAAATGCAATACAGAAAATACTCAATATGATTTCAACAAAACAATGTAATCACTTTTCTCTGGCAATCCACTCCCCCCTTATGCAATGTAAGGAAATGAAGAGGAGAGCACACAGTTCTTAGGAATGCAATCAAATAGAATTCAGTTCAATTCCCCCTCAAACTTAGACTACAGAAGTTTGAAACACAGGCCCAAAATGCTTTTACATGTGCTGGCAATGAAGTGAGGAATATGCTGAAAATGGTTTTAATTCCCTTTAGGAGGTTCAGGGTGAGTGAAATATACCTGGGATGAGTTCAGGATCACTTTAGCAAGGATCTAGGAGTAACTAGCAGGTTAAACGAATTTTTGGCAAAGGAAAGCAAGGAAGCTGCTGTTTTCACACGTGGCTGGATTTTTAACCAAATCGCGAATCGCGGCAAAATTCGCGAATGCGTGAATCACGATTACGGCAAAAGTATAAGGAGTGTAAGCTTGTTGAAAAGCTGAGATTCTAAGCTTTCAGAGGAAAGTTAAACCAAGTTCCTAGCCCAAACGGTTCTAGAGATACGGACGATTAAATAAAGGTAGTTTTTCGGATTTGAAATTTTAAAAGTTCAAAGCGACAGGTTACAGCTTGCAGCTAGAAAATGACAGGTGACAGTTCTACTTAGGTTAAATAGATTGAATTATATTATATTAACTAAGGGATAGGTTCTGAGTTTTGCTGAGTACTCACAAGAGATTTTGGACAGGAAGGCGACTTTGTCACGGATCCGGTCACTGCGCACAGCACTTCACAGCGATCTGGTCTCCGGTTCCGAGTACAGCTCTGCTTTCTGGGTCACCGGCACTGCTCCTGGATCTTGGGTTCTGCTGGTCTGGTCTAGCACCGGTCTGCACGGCTCCTAGTCCCGCTTTCTCCGGACACAGCAATGTTCTAGGCAGGGAATTCAAACAGCTCGCCCGGATGTTGATAGTCTGCAAATGATTTTTGGGCCTGCTGACAAATACTTTTGCTTGCAGTGGGCCTTCTTGGTTCAAAGTTCTGTAGTCTCTGTTTAGCTTGGAAGTCTAAGTGTAGGATCTCTGGATGTGAAGTCGTCGGTCAGCATGCTCCGCAGCAAATGGAATTGAATGTCTCTACCTGTCCCAGCAGTCTCTTTTTATGTGTTTTGAAAGTGGGTGGAGAGGCTAGCTTTCTAGGCCCAACCCCTTCAGAGTTCTGATAGGTTGGAGAATTCTTTGCGTTCTCACTGGAGAACAGGATTGTGTGTCAGAATGATGTCATTTAATGGCTTGCAGAAAGGACACTCCCCTGTCAAATTACACACAAATCTATATTTGACCTAAAGACATATTTCATAGATACACAGTGGTTTGAAATTACATGCACCCATCACGGATCGCATGAGGTATACTCTGTTCAAACTCTGATGTTTCTAAGAGCTTGCATTCAGAACTGGCAACATTTTGCGTTTTTTAACTGGTTTTGCAACATTGGTTTTTCATTAAAAATTATACACATATACACGGCCTGTCCATACATACTCCAGTAAATTCCCATGTCTCTAGCTTAAACACAGAGTCTGTGGTGTCAATAAATAGCGGGGTTTTGCCCCAGAACATCACACAAATTCCCAACGCGTCTTAAAACGTGCACCGAAAAATCACAAGAATTATGGTATCATTTAAATAATTTTGACAAGTCCGCACTGTGAGTTATACATCTTTCTTAGAATCATATTCTGGCCAACAGGGGTGTCTCTTTTCAGGTCACATGGTATAGAAACCAGTTTATCCAGTTTCTGCCAAGCTCAGAGACCCTGCCCCTCCCAGCTTCTGCCAAGAGGAAGCTGTTTTACGGTCCCCCCAATAAACCATCTGCCTGAGTCAAGGCAGGGCTTTGTTCAAAAGGAAGCCATTTACGACCACCCTAATAAACCATCTGCCTGGGCCCTTTCTTTAGTTTGTTGCAATTCCCTGGTAATTCAATCAGAGAGTGTGTGGCCTCCTTTTGGCAGGAGCAACAGAATGCAGCCAGGCCTGGGAATGCATTTGTTGGGCAAGCCCCCACTCCTGTCGGGGGTAGCTGTCTGGCAGAATTCCAGTTTCCTTAAGCCAGGTTTCAGGTAAAATGTCACTTTTTGTTCCCCAGTTTAAGTCAAGACAATTTTTACATATGCAGCTAGAATGCTGATTCTAAGTTCAAAACTATGACATTTTAACAGTGACAAACTATGTGGCAGTCACAAGTCTGTC
This sequence comes from Ambystoma mexicanum, assembly GCF_040938575.1. Taxonomy (NCBI): domain Eukaryota; kingdom Metazoa; phylum Chordata; class Amphibia; order Caudata; family Ambystomatidae; genus Ambystoma; species Ambystoma mexicanum. The sequence goes on from NC_090925.1 coordinate 528,572,137, forward strand.
CCTCAGTTTATTTACACATTTTGATTTTTGGTAATTTTAAATCCAGTTTCAGTTTAAGCCGCTGCAGACCTGCAGAGCTCAGCCAGTCTTGTTATAAACCTTCAAATCACTTCAGAATATAACTTTACATTGTATCCACCTCTCAGTAAGTCTTTCTTTGGCCTGCTTTGGGTTAATTTATTCAGTTTTACACAAATGTCTGGTGTTGTTTTAAAACGCCGGCTTTCTGATAGTGGTGAGTACTGGTAATGCAACCATTTTTGGGATTTAAGAAAATGAATTCCCCACAGTTCTAGGTTGCTTTTGGCAATCAGCATTGCCATTCCCAATGGTTTCAGGCTACTGTGTGGGTAGCCCAGTGGGGGTTTTAGGCAGTGCCCTTCTGTGCCCATAACATCGGCAAAAATGGGTGGCAGCCTATTTATTCTTCATGCATTTCCCTGTGCATTTTCTGGGAAGCTCTGGCCATCATGATGTTTTCAATGCCAGTAATGCACAGTTTTATTTTTGGTAGGGCTCGGATGCATGGGTAAAAACATCCCACACACCCCAATTTCAGAGAGGTGGTTCTAGCCATGTGCTCCACATCTGTGAACCAGGTGCTTCGAGAGTGCCTTGTCTGATGGGCCATGACTGGCCTCAATAATGGGTTGCTGGCCTCCTTCATAAATGTAATATTAGCCCAAAGTCTGCACCAGCACTTTTCCAACAAGACATTATTGATGGCAGGCCCAACTCTAATCTGATCGCCTGAACTGGTGTGGCACAAGGCAAACCCAAAAGAGAGTGTCATATTTTAGCCTTCAAGGACATCAGCCATTTAATAGCGCCTTCGGGATAAACCTGCAGGGCAAATAGACTGTTAGGTACAATTGAAATCCTATAAACCTGGACCTTTGCCTTAATGGAGCCCCCCAATCCTGTCAGTGATCTGCCTAAGTACCATCCACTTCTTCCAAGCTCTGGGTACAATGCTATTAGATAAATCTGTAGGAGTACGATTATTTCGCAGCTGTATACCTAAGTATTTGTACTCACTAGTTCGTTCAATTCGAGGGACTCCCACCCGCCAATTGAAGATGTCATTTGTTGGGACATTCTTGCCAAAATATGAGAATTTTCGTTTTATGGACATTAATCACCAGACCATTTATGTTGGCATATTATTGCAGTATGGTTAGGGAGCATTGTAGTCCAATCAGGGTTCTAGCCAGGATCGCTGTATCATCTGTGTATGAGAGGCAGTGCAGAGGTGTATGGCCATACCCAGGGGGATGATTGTTTCTGGCTAGTTCAAGATGCTTTGGGAGGTCGGAGACATATAGATTGTACAACAGAGGTCCTAGGGGGATCCCTGTTTTAACCTTTTATTAGTTGGGTAAGATCCAGATAGGTCACCATACTGGGACAAACAAATTCTGATTTCGGTATGGGGATATAGTTGCTTGGAAAATAAAGCAGTGAGGGATCAATGCCCCATTTGCTTAGGTTCCACCAGAGTCCGCTTCGTATGACTCTGTTAAAGGCACCTGATTAGTCCACAAAACATTCATACAGGTGGGAGTCTGAGTAATGCCAAGTGTCTGATATAAGATTCAGTAAAAGCCAAATCAGATGGATGGTGTTATAGTTCTTTCTAGAACCGGTTTGGGAAAAGTACAAAAGACCCCTCCATTCAGCCCAGGTTGTCAACAGTTCTAACAGTGAATTTGAAAAGATTTTTGATGAACTGTCCAACATGACAAGCATTCAGAAGTTTGTTGGAATATAGCACGGGCCAGATTTGTGGACCGGCACCAATACAGAGTGGACCCATGTCTCTGGTGTTATACTGGTTTCACAGACATGAGAGAAAAGGAGAAGGAGAAGGTTGGCCCAGAGAACAGGGTCGTCCTTGAAGACCATGTTACTCATGCCATCAGGCCCGCAGCCCAGGAAGATTTAATTTAGCATATCAGTGACTCATAGTCTAAATCTTTAAAATGGTGTCATACCCATGTGTCAGTCATTGATTTTTTTTGAATTATGTCTAGGGCCTCTTTAGGGACCCAATAGATGTTTATTATATGGGATGCCCAGAACACCTCAAGGATGTAGGTAATTTCCATCGGGATGGACCTATCCATAGTGAAGTGAATTACATGCCAACATTTCTTGGAATCATTTGTCAGAATCAGTCTGTTAATGTGATTACAGTTCATGTTGGCGTGACCTCGACGATGGCTACCCAGCCACTGTTTAAAGTGAGATTTAAAATGACAAATCTTTTCGTTCCTCACACCACCTCTAGAGAATCATCTCTTCGAATCCGTCTCAGAGCTTTGTTTTTCTCCCTCTTCATTTTAGCACTCTCAATGTCATAGATCAGGCCAGGAATGTGGCTCAATCTGCATCGAAATATCTTCCAGAGACATAACCAAACATCCTCACCATACCATCCAGTTGCCAGTCATTTGCCACTAGACTCTCCAATTGTAATTTATCAGTGTTAGCTACTTTACTATTGAATTTTCTAATATTTGAGTCCGTCCATCTAAGATGGTTGCCTTATAAATTTGCCACAGGATTGGGCATTAATTTATCCTTCGCTTTGGAGCAAGAAGATGAAACCATGGAAAGAATTGCATGGGGCCTCATTACACGGATGGCGGTAAGGATTTACCGGTACCGGTAAAATACTGCTACCGGTAAATCCTTACCGCCTTACTACGATGTCCCTTTGCGGGTTGTGGGATTTAACGCCTGCTTTTTGCAGGTGTTAAAAACCAACCCGCAAAGGGACCCAGGGAGCTAATTACGGTACCGCAATTTGGGGTACCGTAATTAGCGCCTTCCCCATTCCCATTGAGCCCTATGGGCCAAAAATAGGAATGGGGAAGGGCAATGGTGGAAGGGGGAATTACCACCCCGGCAACCTTGGAATGGGGCGGTAATTCCCCTTTCCGCCAAGGCGGTGCCGGTATTTTACCGGCATGAACCATGGCGCTACTAGCGCCATGGTTCTCCGCCATCCGTGTAATGAGGCCCATGGTCACTTAAATGCATAGGAAGGACTTCCAACACCGGATTGTACTGCTGCAAGGTGTAATTTATGAAGATGAAATCAATTGTGCTAGCTTGTAAACCATTAGACCACGCAGGTCTAACGCCTCCGTCCTTGAGAGGCAAAGCGTGCGGTGCACCCAATAAAGCACTTTTATTTCAGATTCAATTTGGTGAGGCCTCCAACCTGTCTCGCACCCAACTCCAACAAATACCCAGTGTCACCAATGGACTAGGAATCAGGCCGGTGTACAGTCAGAATAATTATTTATTTATTTATTTAATAAAGGTTTCACAAACAGACTAACTTCAGCCACCAAAGATGGGGTAACACCCAATATCACAATAATCAGTCTGGACTTCAAACAACACAGATGAAATTGTGAAGCCTGAAATAACCACCTACAACCAATTTGATTTCACTTTAACCAATAAACACATTTGCAATACAATAAAAAATCCTCAGAAATGACTTAATGTGAAACAATATTTTTCTTCCAACATACCCCACCCTAAAGGCCCCAATTTAATAGGACCCCTTTTATTGAAAGGCAAGGTGCAGGGAGTGAGGACACAATGGAAACATGTTTTTGCTGCTTATTTAAAAAGGCGCTGTTTGAGAAAGGAATTAAATGGGAAAAATAGTTTTGGGCTTGTTACAGGAAATGCAATATTAGGGAAAGGAATACAATGTTAAATGTTAACATTAAAGGACATTTGTACCGCGCACTATCATCACCAGAGTGGTCCCCTGGCGCTCTGGTGGTTCTGAAAGAGGAAGGGAGGGGGTGTTAGTGGGAAGAAGATGGAAAAGTGCAAGAGAGCAGTGATGTGCTGTTGGCGGCCTCAACCCGGTGGGTCCGTTGGCTGGACCTGGGGTGTTTTCGGCTGGTAGTCATCGTGTACTGTCGTGCAAGTCTATGTGTGTTTTTGTTTTGTTGTTGCAATGTAGTGAAGTTTGTGTGGTTTGTTGTGCTGTAGGTTTGTGGTTGTGTTTGGTTTGGAGTTTGACAGGTGTATGCAGAGAGGGGAATTGTTAGAGCGATTGGTTAGTTGCCATCTTTATCCTGAATTGAGGTGCTGGGCTTACGTACGCTCCCCAGGTGGGGTTCGGTAGCACCCCTGCGCCTCAGTTCTGATCTGGGTCCATCCAGCCTTCAAGGTCCCTTTCACATCGGGTCCCTCCTCCCCCAGCCTCCCTCGCAGAGCTACCTGTCTTCCCTTCCCACTCAAATGGCTAGTGCACCTGCCAATGTCTACAGCTCCGATAGTGTGGTGATTGCCAATATCCCAATACTTCCACCCCACTGTGGTACCTGGTGACGACTAAGGGGTGAGTGCGGGTGTTGGGTGGGAATAAGGGTGAGTTGTTGACTCCGTGTCCGTGGGTGTCTCCTGTGTTCCACTCTAATCGGCGTCCTTCGTCCAGGTGCTGTCGGAGCTTCTTCACATAGGGAGTTGTCCACAGTCGGTACTGGGAGTTGGCCGTGTCCACTCCAGTTTAGTCATCCCTTTTACTTTCTGTTTCGGTTTTCAGTTTGAGTCTGTGGTGTTGAAGAGCCAGGTTTTAAGTAATTTCCTAAATTTTAGGTGATTTTTGGTGTTTCTTATTTCTTTTGGGGTGTTGCTCCAGGTTTTTTCAGCTAAGTGATAGAAGGCGGTGCCTCCAAGTTTCTTCTTGAGGTATGGTTTTGGTTCCAGGTGGATTTCGTTGCTCGACCTGAGGAGTCTTGTTGGCTTGTAGATTGTTATTTTCTTTTGTAGGAATTCTGCTCCTTGTCCACTGATTGCCCTATGCGTTATGCACATTGTTTTGAAGGTGATGCAGTGCTTTACTGTGAGCCAGTGTGAGAATAGTGTTTTTAGAGCAGGAGTGGTGTGTTCTCTTCTTGATAGTTTGAGGAGTAGTCTGGCTGCTGCAGTTTCTTCAGGAGGTATTCTGGTATTCCGAGGGAGAGGCTGTTTGCATAGTCGATTCTTGACATGATGAGAGCGACGATAGTGAGTGTTTTGCGCATGAAGGAGAGGAAAGGTAGGATCCTTCTTGCCGTGTGGAGGAGGAAAAAACATTTCTTAACTTGCATTTACTTGTGGTTCTAAGGTTAGGGTATTGTCCATCAGGACTCCCAGAATTTTTGCTGCCTCAGATGGTGATGGTGCGGTTCCCATTTCCGTTGACCACGGGATGGCGGTTTCGTTCTCTTGGTCTTTGGATATGATCATGATTTCTGTCTTTCCTGGGTTGATTTTCAGGTTGTTGGCAGTCATCCAGTTGAAGACCTCTCTTAGATACTCGATTAGGGTCGAATGATCAGCTTGGGTGTCTTTGATTTTGTAGATGATTTGGGTATCATCTGAGTAGCTGTAGCATGTAATGTTGTACTTTTTGAAGATTCTGATGACCAGAGTCTGGTAGATGTTGAAGTACAGTGGTGATAGTGAGGATCCTTGTGGCACTCTACAGTCGTTAACTCTTGGTGTGTATTTGAAGGGTTTAATCCATACAGTTTCTGGTCTGACTCCTAGGAATTATTTAGTCCAGAGTAGTGCTGTGTCTGTTATGCCTATGTCTTCTAGTCTTTTGGTTAGGGTGTCATGACTAGCTGTGTCGAAGGCTTTGGAGAGGTCGAATAGAATGAGGACTGAGGTTGTATTTGAGTCTGCGTTAGTTTTAAGTTCATCCCAAATGGATAGTAGTGCTGTTTCTGTTCCTCTTGCGGGTCTGATGCCACTTGAGCTTGGTCTAGCAGGTGGTGTTTTTCTACGTATACTTGGGTTAGTTTATATACATAGGTTTCCAGGAGTTTTGCCGGGTAGGGAATGTTTGAAATCGGCCTGTAGTTGGAGAGGTCTTCTACATCGCCACTTGCAGATAGTTTGAAGTAAAAGAAAAATTTTGTTTTGTAACATACATGCAGATGAGATACAATACTTCATAATTTGTGTTTAAAATGAATGGGGAATTTAGTTTTTCACCCTCCACACTGACTTGAAAAGTCATGTTTTGTGGATTACTTCTTTTTGGGATTATAGATCCCCCTTTCTTTGTTGAAGTCAATGATTTCAGAAACAGTCAACCAAGTCTTTATGAGCTATACCGGCACTAACACATTGGGTATGAGCTTTTTTTAGTTTTGAATTCTAACAACACTTATCCTATCATTTTCTATATGGGAATTAATTAATTGATTCATTTTAATCAAATGTGCTAATGATCTACACAGTTTCCCCCTCCCCACACTTTAATGGAAAGGATTAACTCTGGCTGCTCCCAACACAATGCAATTTCAACAGAGGGTGGTTTTCTATGGAGAAATAAGTTTGAGTGAGATTTAATAAATTGTGTGAAGGGCCTACCCAGTTTCACCCCCATTTATCCACTAATGGAAAGGGATAAGTCCAGTAGCTACCCCCACAACTGATGGCTTTTGGATGGGTCTACGTACATGGGAGGCTTTGGTCAGGGAAAACAGAAGGGATCTTCTAAGGACAGTACAGGTCTGGTCAAAGGTTTCAGTCAAGGATTTCCACCTGCACTCAGACTACTTCTGCTCTGTTTTGGGTCCCAGCTAGTTTCTCTTTTTCCCAGTCACTGTCTCCAATGCAAGGATCGAGGCCTCTCTGCTAGTTGTTCCTTGCAAGAGTCCAGAAGCAGCTCTCTTCCAGAATAATTCACAAAAAAACCAGTTCTGATGCAACTCTGTCCTTTTCTAGGGCTACAGACACAGCAACCTTGTCATAATTCTCATGGTCAGGATTGGCTAGCACGTTCCCTTCACCTCCCTCCAAGACGCCCACTGGCTGCTGATAGGACCAGAAGTTGGGAGATATGATTGATGTAGGCTGAGGGAGGAGAATAGATACATCATTTCAAATTGACATGGATTCGTGCATCTTTTGTTCTAAAAAAAAACCCCATACTGCAATACCTCCCTTGGTCTTTCAAATAACCCCAAGATAATATATATATATATATATATATATATATATATATATATATATATATATATATATATATATATGGTTTTGATATTTTATGGCGAATCAGGTCATACTAATTTACAGCCTTCCTGAGTGGAGTTACAGTTTTTTGTGGTTTTCTGCTGCGCCAAAATAGCTAAAATTGGGACAGTTTCCAATTTAGACGTTATTTTCATGATCTACCCCTGGGCCGACTTTCCCATTGCTCAGGTGTATGAAAATGGCAAAAATAATACTTTTTCACATAACGTAAATTATGTACATCACACACATTTTATTTTACAGTGTCTCAATGGGCTTTTTCTCCTGTTTAATTTGAACCCTGGGTGAGCTCTATCAGACACACACTGCTCCTTTTATGAAAGAAAATCTGTATTCAATGTTTAATCAATGTCAGGGCATAACCTGTCTTAGTAAGTTTCATTTCTTCTTAAGACATGTGACCAGCCATCTGGTTTATTTGTGTTTTTCTTAACATTTCTCCTGCTTGGCTTCAAAGCCCTGCTCTGTGCTTAATGTTACAGGCTATGATAGGCTTGACCTCAGGGTCACTTCTGCAGGACATGTTATCATGACATGTTATCAGCAACCAATTAACAACCAGACATTCTTCTTGGTGAGCCAAGCCCCAACAGGTTTGGAGTTCAGATTTCAAAAGATCTTTGTTCAGAACGAAATGTACTTTTTATGGGGAACCTGACCTTAATGGTCTTGTCTGTTGGTGGTGCTATCAGCAATTCGCCACAAATTGAATCTTTAGCTTTTTATTTCTTTATATTTTACTGAACTTACAGGCTGGTTGCCCTGGTGAACCCAGCCCCCAAAGGTCGGAGTCACAATTCCAGATACCCATCAGCTCAGTGGAGAAAACAACAGCAGCCAGTTACCTGCATGGCCCTAAAGAAATAACATTTCCCATTTGCACTGACTGTTTAACATGTTGCATTTCAGATTACATTTACGCCTGATGTTCCTAAATACCATTTTGCTTTACATACTGTATAAACAAGAATGTATAAAGGGTGCCTGGTGGAGTCCTGGTATGCAAAATGCTAGAAATCAGGGCGAGAGAACCATATCTAGTTTTGAAGCTATTTTATTTTTCCTTCAAAACGATTTTGCACAGATGAATATATTTAAACATTTACAAGACTTTCGATAAGCACGAAAGTTTTTGGACATCCAGTGATTTGACAAGGGAAATACAGGTAAGTATCATCCTCTTAAATTGTCGAGTAACAGTTTCCACAGTGATGCACGAGTATGTAGTACAGGTAAGTAGTGACATAGAATTTTTACAGGGTGAAAACCAGGACTGTGGTAGGTCTGGGGTTACTAAACACAATAGTGTACACAACACTATCTATAAACACATATACACAGGGGTTGTGCCACAAAACATCGACACTGAAGTGTTTCGGGCAAACTGGGCTGGGTGAGAGCCTGAAGTGGTGGTGGCCTTCATCAGGATAATCGCTGGTAGTGGTGTTGTCCGTAAAGGTAATCTGTGGGGGAAGGGATAGCTGTAAGGATCTCCGGGAATTTATTATTAATTTCATAATTAATGAATAATGGCTGATTAGTGCCTAAAATACACAGGTGGTGTATTTCCATGGAACAGCGTACCGTCTGCTGTGGTGCAGCGGGGATGCTGTGCTTGGAGTCCTGTTATGGGTGTAGGATTCTGAGAAGCATGTCAGCACGTGATATGGGAGGACTCGTACAAATCGGGTCACAATGGCAGAAATCTATAGCCTTAGGTCTCTGGGAGCTGTGAAAGGAAAGGTTGCAAAACCGTTAACTTCACTCTCAGGGTCGACCGTGTCTGAGAACAACATGGTCCAAGGCACATCCAGCGTGGGATTGTGCGGGAGTGGTACGTGTATGACCAAAGTGTAGTGAAACAGTTACAGCCTAATAGAAATTGGGCTATCAGTTAAAATATCCCGCCGATTGCAGGAATCAAGCCTGAAAGCTTAAGTGAATTCTGTGCTGGGGGGTGCCGCTTACTATGGTCCAAGGTATTGAGAAAGAGGTTATAAGTGGTTAAAAATGCTCGCAAAGCAAGCGTGGTGGGAGAGGTAGTTACACGTTGGGGTGCCCGTGTCTTGTGTGGTGGTGCAGACCAGGGTATTGCGTGTCGCTGTGGTGTTATCCCATGCGGGGTGTGACGTCAACTAAAGACAGCGTTTGTAAACATCTGTGTGAGGTAAGTATGGAAGAGTCACAAGCAGGTCACACTATGGTCTGAAAACTGCAGTTTACCTAAAGGGGAGCCGCAGCGGGGAGTGGTCGCACTATCCTGACGGAAATGCATACAACATCTAAAGTGCGTAAGGAATCTCTCGGATCGTTAAAGAACTATGCCAATGAGGCAAGTGGGGAGAGCAGGAGGTGCCTGGACCATCTGCTATATTTGAGAGAAACACAAAAAGGCAAAAATGGCGGCATAACTTACCGGTGCCCATCCGTGGCGACTGCACTCCTCACGGCAATGGATTCTGCCGAGGAATGTCACTGCCGTTGGATAAAAGCACTAACCCAGTATGGCAACCAGCCAATGGGGTGGTGCCATTCAGGCGCACATAGTTGGTGCTTTGTTTTAATTTGATTGGCCAGTCCAGAAGACCTTGTTCACGCAGTCAATCAGGGGTAATAACTCCCGAAGGAGGACATTTCCCAGTAGACAATGTGTGCCCTGTGGAGTGACGACTATCACAGGGTGTTTCACCCTATGTCACCAACTCCTGATCTCCAGATCTGCAGTCCCTTCGACGGAAATATCATTCCCATTGAAGTTTTGGAGTTGTCCAGGAAGGGGTGTGAGGGGAATTTGTTAACTCTCCCCCTTCCTGAATTTAGTTGTTGGAAGGCCTTTTTGGACAGGATGGTGGTTTCCCTGTACCTTGACAGAGGCATACACTCTTCATTCTCTCTCTTCAAGGGGGCAAAGAAAATGTGTATTCTGTACCAGCTTGGCAGTTAACCTTTTTATATTGAACTCTGACACTGTGTGATCTTGAACAGTTTTCTGTGTTGGGATTCTGTAAAGAAGATTGTGCACCCAGAAACAGACCGATGGGGAAGTCCCCTTGTTCCCCTGATCTTTGCTGTCCCCCTTTTCCAGGAGACAGTTACCCAACCTGTTTGGGGGGAGAATACCTTAGTGCTTTCAGGGTCCTCGGGAGACATTGTTGGGGTTTACTCCGGGTTGGTCTCCATAATTACACAATCTAGATCAGGGCATTTGGGACCCATTTTTCCTCTTTGGAAGGGAGCCCTCCATCCCTGAAAGAGAAGATTTTCTTCCCTGAATCCTCCACGGATTTGCCTCCTTCGAACAGGATGATGCAGACTAGGTTCCGGCTTTTCGGGGGTAGAAGATTTATGTTCAGGTTCATAGAATTCCAGGGGTTTTGTTCGAGCGGGAAAGGAAGCTTCCTCTAGGGCTTTGCATCTCCCTTCCACCTGGGGCCCATCCTCTGGAACCTGTTGGTTGTCGGACGTTTCTTCACGTCATTGCTCTGGGACACCAGACCCGGATGTTGATTTATTCTGGGCAGCAGTTTCCAGTTGAAGGCTCTGCTTAGCCCCCAACATGCGACCCAGGTCTAGTGTTAAGTGTTGGACTTGTCACTCCAGTTGAGACATCTTTTCTGGTTAGTAGGGAGTTCTTGGTTCATACCTTTGCTGCTCCCGGAAAGGGTAGCTGCCCCTTCTCCCAGAGTAGCTCAGGTATTGGGAGTTTCCCTGATAACCTTCCATCCATCTCCCTGCTTTGGAAATCTATTGTCCTGAAAGCAGAGCGAGAGAGAGAGGAGGATTGTTCTGGAAATTGGGGTTTGAAGGGAATCTGGGCAAGAAACTGAGGTTGGGGGGTGGAGTATTTGTTCCCTCCATAGTTAAATTCTGAGGGAAGATTTGAGGGATGTTCCCTGGGGCAGTACTTACCTGATTGGTCATCCCTTGTGCTGGGGCCGTCCATGCATACCCCAGGATGGGTCTGCTACCCTTATATCTAGGGCTTATATAAGTGGCGGGGTCAGATGGAGTATTGGTCTGATAACCTGCATAGCTACCACCCAATTGGGTTGGATCTAAGGGTCTCCACTGCCTCTTATTCTGCTTGTTGGCATTCATGGGAGGAGCAATTTTAGGCTCCCCTGTTCCCAAGTCCGATATGGGGGTATTTCTAACCTTTTTCACCTTTGCAGCAGTTAGTATGTTTGATGGTTCAGGGTTTTTAGGGTTGTTTTTGTTTTCAGAGGGCTTTTTTACTTTATAAATCCAAGTGGCCTGTTCTATCACTCAGTCTAGGGTCCTACGCTCATGGCAGTCCCTTACCAGTGTGGTCATAATGTATTTCGGGAGCGCATGAAAGTGTTGATGAACTCCCGGCTATTTGTGTTCACCCACCTAGAGGTCTGTGCGAATGCTCACTTCAGCTCTTGCACAGACTCTCTAGGTGCTTGGTCTTCCCCACACTGCAGGTTGTTGTAGGTGGACCATTTTTGGTGATCTTGGTCCTCCAGCCCTGCAAAGAAGCTGCAGTATTTAGGGGGAATTGTCTATTTGACAAACTCCATGGAAGTGTTGTCATTCTTAATACCAAATGAAGTCATCATTTGGTCATAAAGCTCTAGATGCTCCCATACTGAATATTTGGCATTCTTATGGTAGGGTGTCATAAAGCTCTTTATGACCTTTATCTGACGAATTGGGTCTTTCACCAGACCTCTCTTCTGTTTGGCAAACTTTCTTTTCTTGCTTCTCCACATACCCTCTGACTCAGAGCTGCTGCTATTGATGGTCCACTCCCTGTCCTGTAGGTGCTCCCTACCTCTTTGGGACTGGGAATCCCTCCCAGAATTACAGGGTCTGGTCTAGTCTCCCCTGTGGTGCTGTGGGCTCTTAGAGACACTTCCCTTGTACTCCCCTATTCGCACAGGGAAGTACTCATCGTCATTCCTCCTTCCGGGCATGGTAGAGAATGTCCCTCACCTCCCAGAATGTGTGCAGGTTTTTAAAATACTCTTTTGAGACTGAAACTCTGCTTCTTCTCTGTGTGCAAAGCAGACTATGTGTTCCCTTTGTAACATCAGTTTATGCCAGGCCAACTCCATATTCATTTCATCATAGGAGCCCTCCTTGTCAGAAGTACATGTAAGAGTATTTTCGAATTCCCAGAGCCCACTGCTCCGGCCACCGCCCCTCCTACTGGGTAAGGATGAATATTTATCAATATCTGATAAGGACTGGCCTTCGGACTCAGTTGGACTAGGCCTGGTTGAGTCCAATTGTCTAATGTTTCCTTGTTCTTGAAAACTGGCAAGTATGAAGTTAGTGGCACCCTGTACATATGAGGTGGTGATGTGGTGAGTTGGATTGAGGTCCCTGGCAAAGAGGTCATCACTTTGTGGTCGGAGGGTGCTTTCGCATACTCTAACTGGTCGGGGTGCCTTAAAGAATTTTTGTATTTGGCTATTTCCTTTTCCAACATCTTACATTTGCTTTTCTCAGCCCCTATCTCTTGGTGATATATAGAGGCCTGAGCATTCTACTCTGACACCAGCGCTTAAGTAGCTTTTAGCACTTTATTGTGTGGCAATACTCGGTCGCAGAGTCCCTTTTACTCCTCACACTGGGACTCATTTTCCCTCTGTAAGGCTTGTATTGTCTGTGCATAGTCAGACCTCTTCTTTTCCAGGAGACTGATATCATCCCTTCGTGCAATTTTGGCCTGTGTTACCTGCTCTATGTCAAACTCTGCTTGCCTCACATGTTCCAATATATTTTTCATTTTCTAGCCTCATGTAAGTCAGTTCCTGAGAACACAACTCACATTTCTTCACATCCATCCTCAAATGATGTGCCTCCTGAAACAGGGCACTCTTCTCTTGATTCATTTTGTTATTTCCTTCCCTCAACTGCTCTCTCTGTTGTTTGAAAGTTTTCAGATCTTGGCGCATCTGATCAAATTCACCTTGGGAATTAACACCCCTAATGACTAACTGGCTGTTTTCATCTTTCAGTTGTTTAATCTGTGCTTGAAATGTGAAAATATCCCCTAAGCCGGTTCTATAGTGAAGAACCTGCTCACTTAATTTGTGTTGACTTGCGCTCAGGTTTTCAACACATTCTTGGTACTCCTCTTGCAGTGCAGAAAATTGAGCCTCTTGCTCTGCATTTGCTTGCTGTTGTGTCGCTATCTCATCTTTTAGCTGCTGAATAATATTTTCTAATTTTAACTCTGAATTTTGTTCTAATAGTTCACACTCTGGGCTTGATTCAAAAGCTCTGACTGGTTTTGCACAGAGGCTACACTATCCTGGCATCTTTCTTCCATGATTATCACATGGAAGTACGTATATGCTCTGAGCTGAACCATTTTAATTTGCTAATCTCTGCTGGTCTGTGCCATGTAAAGCCCAGTATCCTGCCACATAACATTTGCAGAGGTAACCTCATGCATTATTCTAGCTTGTCACATATCATGCTATTGTTCTGTCCTTTCACCTTTAATAAACAATTTGGATAGGCGGTGCTTCCTGGCCATATTGATTTCTACAGTGCTCATTCTGAAATGTGTTCTACACCTAATATGCTCTCTATGTAAGGGCAAAATCACACCCCTGTTCCTGCTTAGCTTCTATTCACAATGACAACTCAAAATCAACACTGAATTATCTATACACCGCCTTGGAACCCAGGGTACAGGTCTGAATGGCACCTTCACAATGCAACACAACTTTCCATCCACTGCGATGCAATTACACCCTATTGAATAGTCTGCTGTTACTGCACTGTCACAAGTGAAGACTCTCTACCAATACTGGACAAGCCCCCACGGTTTAACATGCAGTCATACTCAACTCAGGGAGTTCTTTTCCCCTCAAGCAAGGTGGCACCCAAGAAAGCACTTTTATTTTAGATTCAATTTGGTGAAGCCTCCAACCCGTCTCGCACCCAACCCAAACAAATACCCTGTGTCACCAATGGACTAGAAATCAGGCCAGTGTATAGTCGGAATATTTATTTATTTATTTATTTAATCAAGGTTTACCAAACAGAGTGACATCAGCCACCAATGATGTGACAACATCCAATATCTCAACAATAAATCTATTCTTCAATCAACACAGTGTCACGCTCACCTGATTCCCACAGAGGCGCAGGTCTGGCTTCGAGTGCTGATGCTTCTTCAATGGTGAAGCGCAGGACTCTGAAGATGGACTCACTGACTCGCAGGAATATTCCCCTGTGCGTGAAAAGGGAGAATTACCTACTGACGGAATAATGCTCAAGCCTCCCACTCCCTTCCAACCCTCCACAATAACCTTCCTCGATTCCCTGTGAAGTCTCACCTTAGGGTCAGGAAGGATGAGCTCTCCATCCTGCTTCTGATGCAGGGGCGCGTTGAAACCCAGTTACTTCACTGGATTGAGGTTTGATGGGAGTTCAAATAAGCTTGACTATTCAGGTAAGGCGCTGTAAGAGTTCTGTAGCAAGTTCAAAAGTTCAAGCTTAATAATAATGTTCATTGTCTTATTGCAGCAAGCGCTAACGCTTATGTCTTTTTCCCCTTAGGGGCCGGGGTTCGGAATGCCGGAGATATGGCGCCGACCCGAAGTGAAACGTGCTGTTCCAGTAAATGACAGGTAAGTTCTGGATGAGCATACGGGTAATGTCTTTGCATTCGCTCTTTCAATGTCTTTGTCTTTTTTCCCCAAAGGGGCCGGGGTCCGGACTACCAGGAAGAGGCAGGACCCGAAATGAAATGGGAATTACCCAACAGGTAAGTCTTAGAAGGAAACTGAGCTTTTCCTATTCCCTTCCTTCTCTCACCTTGTGTTCTTGTCTTTTTCTCTCTAGGCTCTGGGAAGTGGCTGCGGATCTGGATGATCGCTGCTGAAGATGGAGGTGCCCAGGAAAGGTGAGTGAAATGCAGCGCTGCAGCGATCGAAGCGAAATGCTTTTAAAATTATGTCTTCCCTTTCAGGATTGTCGGTGTGATGTCTCGGTGATGCTGCTTTAGCAGGTAAGGTCTTCTTTCTCTCCAATTCTCTCTTAGCAGGTGACCCAGGATGCTGACAGGCGTGGCTGAAGTCCAGAAGCAGGAGCTGACACGGTGAGCGTCCAGCTGCGAGGAGCAGAACAACGCGAAGCGTGAGTTGCTGATCGGGTGTGGTTTAAATAGCTTTGGAAGAAGTTCCAGGTATGTATCCTTCCACCGATCAGGTATGTATCCTTCCCCGACCACACCCAGGGAAAGTAGTCCCACAGGTAAAGTAGTTCCATTCAGGCCTCAAGAGGGCCTGGATGTAGCAGCATGGTCTGCATCAGGTAAGTGCACATTAAAACACTTGAACACATGTCTAGCTTTATGACAGGGGTCCAACATTAGCCTGGCACCAAAGGCGGCAGGACTGTGTCCAAAGGGCCCCAGCTTGGGCCCGCTGGCACTTCCCTGGGGGAAATGATGCCTGCCTCTGGGGTTGCTGGGTCGGACCTGGCTCCTTGGAGGTAGGCATCATGACACACAGATGAAATTGTGAAGCCTGCAATAACCACCTACAGATGATTTGATTTCACTTTAACTGATAAAAACATTCACAATACAATATAAAATCCACATAAATGACTTAATTTGAAACAATACTTTTCTCCTAGCATACCCCACTCTCCAGGCCTCAATTTAATATGACCCCTTTGATTGAAAAGCAAGGTGCAGGGAGTGAGGACCCAATGGAAACATGTTTTTGCTGCTGATTTAAAAAGGTGCTATTGGGAAAGGAATTCATTGTGAAAAATTGTTTTAGGCATGTTACTGGAAATGCAAATTTAGGCAAAGTAATACAATGGGAACAGTTTTACAAATTTGATCTAAAAGGCAAGGTTGGGAAAAGGAAATCATTTTTCGACACAAATGAAAATACAAGGCAGGACTTGATAGTTTGAGGTCATAGAAAAATGGAAAATAAAAGAAAATGTTCATTTTCAAACACACATGCAGATGAGAGGCAATACTTTGTAATTCTGGTTTAAAATGAATGGGGAATATTGTTTTTCACTCTTCACACTGACTTGAAAGGTAGTGTTTTGTGGATTACTTCATTTTGGGATTATGCACCCCACCCTTCTATGTGGAAGTCAAGGATTTCAGAAACAGTCAACCAAGTTTTTATCGGCTATACTGACTCTAACACACTGGGCATGAGCTTTTGTTGTTTTCAAATTCTAACAACACTCATTCTGTGATTTTCTGTATGGGAATTAATTGATTTACTTTAATCAAATGTGCTAAGGATCTACATAGTTTCCCCCTCCCCACACTTTAATGGAAAGGGTTATGGCTGGCTGCTCCCAACACAATGCAATTTTAACAGAGGGGTGGTTCTCTATGGGGAAATAAGTTTGAGTGAGATTTAATACATTTTGCAAAGAGCCTACCCTGTTTCCCCCTTCTCTGTCCACTAATGGAAAGGGATAAGTCAGGTAGCTCCCCCCACAATTGATAGATTTTGGATGGGTCTACTTACATGGGATGCTTTGGTCTGGGAAAACAGCAGGGCTCCTCTGAGGACAGCACAGGTCTGGTCAAGAGATTTCAGTCAAGAATTTCCTACTGCACCCAGACTCCTTCTGTTCCTCTGGTTTGGGTCCCATCTAGTTTCTCTACTTCTGTAACGCTCACCTGGCTCCCACGGAGGCGCTGGTCTGGTCTGGGTTGCTGTGGCCTCTTCAAGCGTGATGCGCAGAATTTCGGACCACCGATTGAACAGGACCCCCAAATCTTGCTTGTCTGGCCCGTAGGAATAGCCTTCTGCAGAAGAGAAAGCGGATTAACTGTCAGCTGAATAGTGTGCTTACTCCTCCCTTTCCCCCTTTGTTCTTCTCTGACTTCCTCCAAACCCCCGGTTTAAGCTCACCTTATGGTTTAGAAGGATGAACTCTCCATCCTGCTTCTGGTGCAGGGGCGCACAATCGTCCAGTTACTTCACTGGTTTTCAGAATGGCGCTGGCAAATCCACTTGACTTTTCTGAGCGATACGCTGTAAGTATGAAGATGCAAAAGTTCAAGTGTGAGCCTCCTTTTATGTTGTCTTTTCTGTCCTTTATTTCAGGTGCAGAACAAAGGCGATGCGTTGAGGGGTTAAATTGCTGGTGGAAAATTCTGGTGAGTTAGTGCTTAGGGCGACCCTTCTAAATTTCTTTATAATTCCCCAGTAATGTCTTTTGTCCTTTCCCCATAGGGGCCGGGGTGCAGTACCTGCCAAAGATGCGGCGCCGGCCTGAGATGTGGAATGGTTCACCAAGAGAAGCTGGTAAGTAATATGGCTGAAAATTTGGCTTTCCTCCTGTGTTCCCTTGCTCACCTTTTGTCTCTTCTTCTCTCCCCTAGGTGCAGAGATCCGCGATGGAGCCGGGCGGCGTCTTGGGAACAGGTGAGTGAAGTGCAGCTCTGCAGCGAGAAACGCGGTGCTTTTAAATGGAAGTCTTCCTTCAGGAATGCTGGCGTGAAGATTCCGGATGCAGGTAAGAAGGTTGAATAAGTTCTTGGTTTTCACCTTTCTCTTCTCTTCTTTCCTTACAGGTGTTCCAGGTTTGAAACGGGCGTGGCTGGAGTCCAGGTGTAGGAGCAGACACGGTGAGCGTTCAGCTGCTGGGATGCAGAACAACGCGAAGCACGTGTGGTTGTCGGGGCGTGGCTTAAGTAGCCTTGGAAGAAGTTCCAGGTGAGTGTTCTTCCACAGCCCCACCCAAGTAACAAAATAGTTCCTTCAGAAAAATAGTCCCTCCTAAGCCTTGGTTCTTCATGCAGCATGGTCTGCATCAGGTGAGTGTGCAGCATGGTCTGCTTCAGGTAAGTGCTCCCAAACACTTCCCCATATGAGCCTGGCGCCTATGGCACCAGGACTGATGTCCAACATGAGCCTGGCGCCAACGGCGCCAGGACAGAGTCCAAAGAGCCCCTATAAAGGGCCACTGGGCTTTTACCCGGGGGCATGATGCCTGCTCCCGGGGGTGCTGGGCCTGGTCTGGTGCTCCGGGGGTAGGCATCATGGCAACTTCCTAGTCACTGTCAACAATGCAAGACTTGAGACCGCTTTGCTAGTTGTTCCTCGCAAGAGTCCAGCAGCAGCTCTCTCCTGGAATAATTCACAAAAAGCCCAGTTCTAGTGCAAACCTGCCCTTTTGTAGGGCTAGTGACACAACAACCCTGTCATTATTCCCGCGATCAGGATTGGCTAGCACGTTTCCTTCACCTCTCACCAAGACACCCAATGGCTGCTTATAGGACCAGAAGTTGGGAGATCTGTATGATGTAGGCTGAGGGAGGAGAATAGATACATCATTTCAAATTGACAAGGATTTGTGCATATTGTGTTCTGAAAAACTTCATACTGTAATACCTCCCTTGGTCTTTCAAATAACCCCATGATGATATATATATAATATATATATATATATATATATATATATATATATATATATATATATATATATATATATATATATATATACGGGTTCGATATTTTATGGCTGGCGAATCAGGTCGTACTAATTTTACTTCTGCACACCCTTCCCGAGTGGAGTTACAGTTTTTGTGGTTTTCTGCGGCGCCAAAATAGCTAAAATTGGGACAGTTTCCAATTTAGACCTTATTTTCATGGTCTACCGGATGGCCAACTTTCCCATTGCTCAGGTGTATGAAAATGGCAAAAATAATACTTTTCCACATAACTTAAATTATGTACATCACAAACATTTCATTTTACAGTGTATCAATGGGCCTTTTCTCCTGTTTACTTTGAACCCGGGGTGAGCTCTATTGGACCCACACTGCTCCATTTATGAAGGAAAACTGTATTCAATGTTTAATCAATGACAGGGCATAACCTGTGTTAGTAAGTTTAATTTCTTCTTAAGACATGTGACCAGCTATCTGGTTTATCTGTGTTTTTCTTAATATTTCTCCTGCTTGGCTTCAAAGCCCTGCTCTATGCGGATGTACAGTTTATGAGAAGCTTGACCTCAGGGTCACTTCTGCAGGACATGTTATCAGCAACTAATTACCAACCAGACATTCTTCTTGGTGAGCCAAGCCCCAACAGGTCTGGAGTTCAGATTTCAAAGGATCTTTGTTCAGAACTAAATGTACTTTTTATGGGGAACCTGACCTAAAGGTCGTGTCTGTTGGTTGTGCTATCAGCAATTCACCACAAATTCAATCTCCAGCTTTGTATTTCTTTATATTTTACTGAATTTATAGGCTAGTTGCCTTGGTGAACCCAGCCTCAAAAGGTTGGGTCACAATTCCAGATACCCATCAGCTCAGTGGCAAAAACAGCTGCAAGTTAGCTGCATGGCCCTAAAGGAATAACATTTCCCATTGGCACTGTATTTTTTAACATGTTGCATTTACATGGCCTGATGTTCCTAAATACCAGTTTTCTTTACATACTGTTTCAGCAGAAATAAGTTCACTCTTTCCACACAGAAAGGCCATAGCTACATAAGGAAGCATTATTCAAATGTACACCAACAAAATAGACCCTTCTTTGTTCATACTGTCACTTTATATGATGGAATTCATCCCACATGTACTGCCACAGTTTATAATCGGTCTATGTGTAATCTTTAATAAAACAGTTAAAATTACATGAGTGTCCAAATGCTCCAAGTAGGCCTCTACTTTTAAATGATGTCATTTTAAATGTTGACAAGTTAAGTGTTTCTATTCGTGACAAATGCAAAGTGCTTGCCTTCCCTTTAGATTTCTGGATCACAGTATTGTGCTGCATTGAAGTTGATGTAACATGCTGCTATCTGTCACTTTATGTAAAATTATAGCTTTTCATATTTTATAAAAACAGCGTTTTCAGCCACATATGTCTTTTGCTATGCATTGGGCACATGTAGCAATTTTAAGTTTTCAGGCACGTTTTTCTTGAGCGCCTGTCTATTTTGGTAAAGTTGAAAGAGGCCCATTTCTGTCAATGTCCTAGGCCTTAAGTCAGAAAAGAAGTCTTGTAGGACTGGCCTGCATTTTCCCATAGATGGCACCAGTCAGCTTCACTCTTAAATATGGGCCTGGCCTCTTTATTTCTGACACTCAGGGGCTACATTTTACCCCACAAATGGAACTGTTATAGCCAGGCAGTCTACGTTGAAATTGCCTTCTAGTATGATTATTCCCTTGGGATTATGGGGGTGCCAGTCCCACAGGGAGTCCTTCACCAGACTCTTAACTGCCATCCGGGGGGGTCATAAAGGGTCACCAATAATGAAGGTTGTCAAAGGGGGGATTATACATAACCCCACAGAGGAGATTACTGTGCAACCCACTTCTCGCGAGGGGCTTCATTTTATAAATTGAGTTGGCACCCATGCAGAGACCGCCTTTAGGGCACCCCGCAACTGGGATCTTGGACAAGCTAAATAGCAGGGTATAGCCATCTAACTCAAAAACGCTAGTCAGCCAAGTTTCCTGCAGAAAAAAATATATTAGCAATCTTTAGTTGTGCAAGACCCTCACAGTTTGTCAAAAAGGTGCGGTGTCCTCGTGTTTTCCAAGAAATCAGATGTGCTGCTGAAGGTAAGTTGGTCTTATGTCACTGCAGAGTAGGAGAGATTTTTAGCCAAGTAACAGCCATGCAGGCTTCTTTCCTGAACTGGTCCTTTTTTGTATTAGCAGTGTGGAAGCCTCTCAGGTAGACCTTCGGACTAAGTTCATAGTCGTTACCAGCACTTTAAAAGGTCTAAATATTGCCACCTCAAAGTCAAGCTCAGTGAATTCACTAGTATGTTGACGTATTGCCTCTGCTGCTTTGGTGGGGGTCATGGTCACCAGTACCCAGTTAGTGAGGCTACCTGCACGAGTCAATTCAAGAGATGAGATGTCTGTGGTGGTCGGTGGTCAATTTGTTTAAAGACGATATTAGCCCAAACAATTGAAATAGCCATGTTCGATTTAAGAATGGGCTTAAGTACATGGGACATCTTTCGACAATTTTAATGAACTTTGAATCCAGGATCTGGCTACCCTGAACTTTTCCTTCTCATTGCTGTTCTTTGCGTTGTTGTGATGATTCCACAATGTGAAGCCAGGATGGCCGGCTGTCACTCCTTTTGGAATGTACCAATAAAGATTGCTGCAGCTGGCTTTATTGGGCACAGGTCAGGCCAATCCACTCTGTAGCATGTGATGGTTTTGCCTTCTGTTGGCACAATCTCACTAGCCGGTGTGATAGCTCATCCAGAGTTTCCTGCCTCTCACTCATTCTTTTATCCTTATTCTGGCAATTGTAACCTTTGTCTGCCTTGTTATACTTACTGGAATGATGGGTAAGATGATAGTAGAGTGGGGTCTGCCATTTTCTTTTCCACATCCCCCTTCATACCATGAGCATAATCCTTTTGAAGATCTTCCTGTGTGGGTCGATCCACCCTCCCATTTCCTTCAGGTGCTGTGACCCAACCATCTAGGGGCCCTCGTAGGCACACCTGCCTCACTGTGTCATCTCCCAAATCATTTGTAATAGTATATAAAACAGACACGTGAGGAAAATTCTGATTGGCTTTGAGCTCAAGTTGTCGGGTTTTGACTGTCTGCTCACCTGAAGTTATGGTTCTGATCGGTAATTGTTGCTATAATCTGCTTTGTTAGGGGTCATCGTCAAAGGGCTGTTTAGCATCGATATTTCCGCACATAGGGCTTTGTGTGCGTGGCCCTCTGAGCGGGCCACGATATTGACAATCCCCTGATCCCTTTTAGGGTTTTTGGTGGCTGTCTTCGCTCTACAGTCATTAACATCGGCGAGGAGTCACTTACTTTGTCCTATTACTTCTGAGTGGTATAGGTTTGGTGACGAGCAGGAGAAGAGCAATGTTCCACCTACCACCTCCTCTTTACCAGGGAGTTCAATGTCTTCACTGTGAACCAACACTTAGAGTCACTGTCATCGTCTTCAGAGGTGGACATGGAGGCGGATTTGCCCAAATCTGGGGTGTCCAACATATTAGTCGCTTCTACTTCCACCCGAGGGATGCGGTTGGGACCCAGAAATGTCCTCCTTGAATGTTCACATGAATTGAGTAAGGACCTTTTGTTGTCAATGGTAAAAGAATTAACCAAGGAAGGAACCTGTGCTTTTGAGACTGGGGGCTCCCATTCTCCGCTGTCTGTGGGCATTCAAGGGACCGGGACCTCTTTGGTATTTTGGAAAATTGCAGGTGTTTTGCTAAAAAATCCCATGATGTTAGTTTGCCACAGTGACCCATTTACCTGCATTTCCCCTCTTTTTGCACTTGGGCAGACACTTTTATCACGTGCCTGAGGTGCCGGGCTATGCCCCCACTTCCCTCTCAGTGCCATCAAACTGCAGAGGCAATATCTCGCTTTTCTAGTGTCTATCGGGGTGAATGCGATAAACAGATTTGATAATGGCAAATGCTCAGTAGTAGTCCACAATTGATTAGGCTTCACAATTGGTCAGTAAAACCAACCGCCGAGCTGACAATGTGTGATTTAATAGTGGCGAGTGAGCTATAAGGAGGGCACAGCTCTTGGTCTCGGTGGCTCGTCCCGCCTCTCAGTGTCAAAAAGGTACCTTCATGCATTTACAGTATTTCGTGTTCGACGTAACAAAGCCCAGCGGGTGGGTTCAAAGGCATCAGTTTCTTATAGTCACTGCCTCACATTAGTTAAATCATCGGTCCCAAAAAGTCCTTACAGTCTTCCCAGAAAGCACTTACTTGGGTATGGGAGCTGTGTCGCAACTCCCACAGACCACTGCATACCACCTTTTCCCACTTATCACCCACTTTTCCACCCAGATTACTTTATCTACGTGTTCAGTAACCCTAGTTGTGTTGACTCTTGACCAGCTCCAAGGGTTAAGGACACACCGTAACTGGTTATGTGTTACCAACACCCACTATCACAAATGAGTTCAACTGCATCGTTGTGACCCACATTATGTTAGCTCTCAACCAGCTCAAAGGGTTAAACCCTGCAGTTGCGGGTCTTGAGCTCCTTTGCTGCCTGCTTGCAGCATGTTATGTTATGTTATGTTATTTTGCATTTATATAGCGCCTTATATACCATTGGTATGGTCTGAAGGTGCTGGTAGGTTGAACGTCCTTGGGAACCGAAGTTCAAATCAGTAGAGAGAGTAGAGAGAGTCAAAAGGTGCATGTGAGCACCGGGTATGTGTGCAGCTCATGCAATATCCGTGTAGTAGCTGCTTCTTAGCGGTAGGTGTGGTGGTTGAGAGGTCAGGAGAATGTGTTCGTTCAGGCAGGTTTTATCCAGAATGGCTGCGGCTGCGTTAGGCCTGAGGAGAACGCCTGGCTGGCGGGTGTGAGACCAGCAGTGTCAACTTAGAATGATGTGGGGTGAGCGGCGGATGTTGGTATGAGAACAGTTATACCGAATGGTGTCATAGTATCTCTGTGTTCTAGTTGAGTGGTGATGTAAAGGAGAGAGTAAGCATGGTGGTATGATGAGTTATATGCTCTTTCAAACATTCTTTGCATTCTAAACCATACTATATATGTCACGCAATATTTATGCGTTCCAGTCCGTACCGTGAACAGCTATCCATCCTATGCACCCCAGTCAGGTCCAACTACACTCTGGTCCGCCCTGCGCGGTCTAGTCTGCTCCACGCATGCGCTCTTGTCTGCCACACGACTGTCCACTTGTCTGCACCACGCATGCCCTCTTGTCTGCTTCACGCATGCACTTTGACTGCCCCAAGCATGCACTCTTGACTGCCCCAGGCATGCACTCCTGACTGCTTCATGCTCTACGCATTCAGTAGCTCAACGTACTCATCCATTCTACGCACTCATCAGTACTGGATGCGTCAGTGCTCATTCGTTGTACGTGCTCATTGGCTCTACGCGTCGCCCAGTTCACTCTGGGCACTTGATCGCTCCAGGTACTCATCCATTTTATGCCCTCACGCGTGCTATGCGTTTACTGTTTTACGCATTTATCACCTCTACGCACTCACCCCCTCTACGCACTCACCCCCTCTATGCACTCACTCCCTCTATGGACTCCCCTCTACGGACTCACCCCCTCTATGGACTCACCCCTCTACGGACTCACCCGCTCCACGAACTTAACCATTCCACGCACTCTTCCTCTCTGCACTCATCCGTTTTAATCACTTGTGATTTTCACCATCCAGCAGTAATATCTTGTTCTATATATTCATCTCTACACTCATCTGTCCTATACCTTCATTTACTCTGAGTATACATCCACTTCATATATTCATCTGTTCGATACGCCTATCCGCTCAATACTCCATTCGGCTTCATACACTCAACCCCTCCATACACCGATCTGCTGGCTGCATACCTTCATTTACTCTGAATATACATCCATTTCATATATTCATCCGTTCCATACGCCTATCCGCTCCATACTCCCCTCGGCTTCATACATCTAACCTCTCCATGCACTGATATGCTGACTGCATACATCTATCCTAACATACACCGATCTGCTGGGTGCATACACCTAACTGCTCCATACACCCGTCCGTTCCATGCACCCATCCGCTCCATACATCCATCCGCTCCATACATCCATCTGTTCCATACACCCATCCGTTCCATGCACTCATCCGCTCCATGCACTCATCCGCTCCATGCACTCATCCGCTCCATACACCCATGCGTTCCATTCCACCGTCCGTTCCAAACGCTCGTCCGCTCCATACACTCATCCATTCCATACACTGATCCACTCCCTACACTCATCCACTCCGAACACTCATCCACTCCCTACACTCATCCACCACTCCCTACACTCATCCGGTCCATACCCTCATTCGCTGCCTACACTCATTCACTCCATACATTCGCCAGGTCTGTACAATCGTCCGCTCAGGCGATAAACACACTCTCTGCACTTCCGCATTCATCTGCCGTCCAGACTCGTTGGCTCTACTTACTCATCCGCTCCATATTCTGATCTGGTCTACACACTCATCTTGTTTTCGCTCATTCGTTCCGCACATTCATCCGGTTTCCGCATTCTTGTGTTCTAGTCGCTTCTCTTAAATTTACGCACTCATCCGCGTTACGCACTCACCCCTTCTACGCACTCACCCCTCTATGCGCACAACCCCTCTGCGCACACCCCCTCTGCACACACACCCCCTCTGCGCATAAACCCCCTCTGCGCACGCACACCCCCTCTGCGTACATACCTCCTCTGCGCACACATCCCCTCTGGGCACACACCGCCTCCAACAAACTCATCCGCTCCAACACACTCATCTGCTCCAACACACTCATCTGCTCCAGAAACTCCTCTGCTCCATGGACACATCCCCTCTCCGCACTCATCCGCTTTAAGCACTCGTGCTTTTCACGCATCCAACATCGATATCCTATTCTATATATTCAATCTCACACACTCGTCTGTTCTATGTCTTCAACAGCTCTGCCCACTCATGCTCTCCATGCACCCATGTGCTCCATACACCCGTGTGCTCCATATACCCCTCCGCTCCATACACCCCTCCGCTCCATACACCATTCGCTCCATACATCCCTCTGCTCCATACATCCCTCCGCTCCATACACCTCTCCACTCCATACATTCCTCCGCTCCATACACTGTTCCGCACCATACTCTCCTTTGCACCATACTCTCCTCGGCTCTATACACTCGTCTGCTCTATACACTCGTCCGCTCTATACACTTGTCCGCTCCATATACACATCTGCTCCATACACTCATCTGCTCCATACACTCATCTGCTCCATACACTCATCCGCTCCGTACAGTCATCCGCTTTGCACTTCCGAATTCATCCTCTATCCACTCAATCATGCGCTTTACTTGCCTCTCTTGTGGAAACCTGCCGACTATGCCCTGGAGCTGTCACATGCTCTACAAACTCATCCGTTCCACATACTCATTTGTTCTACACACCCAGTCGGTTTACAGTCATCTATTCTTCACACTCATCTATATTAGGCACTCATCCGTGTTACACGCTCGTTTGCACTACATACCCGTCTGCTCTATACACTCATCCGTTCAACGTGTTCATCCATTCTGTACACTCATCCGGTTTACTTATTCTTTTGATTTCTACACTCATTCACTATATAACTGTCTGTTCTTCCACTCATGCATTTTTCGACTCAGCGCATTCATCTGTTCCAACGGCTTCATCAATTCTAACTATATCATTCCAGCCATCAATTCTAACTATATCATCCCAGCCATTCACTTCGTTTACGCCACATGCAATCTGTCCATTTCAGCAGTTTAACTTTCTTTACTGTTTTCATATGATTTACTCTTATTAACCCTTATACTGCTTTGATCTTCTTTATTTGTTTAATTCTGTTTGTCCTTCTAGTTTAAGGTAAGGGTTATTAGTTGTCAATTTCTCGCATCAGTAGTTTGTTGGATTGATGTCATTGAGTTATCGTTAGTCTGTTTTTGATGGTATGGCGCGGGTTGCTTTTATGGGAAGAGTCAGGTTTTCAGCAGTTTGCGGAAAGACGTTAAATCCTCAGTTAGGCGGATGTGGGGTGGGAGTGAATTCCATAGTGTGGGGGCCAAGGCTGAGAATGATGCTCCGCCTACCCTGACTGAGTTTGTTTTCGGTATGACTAGGAGGCCGGCTGAACTCGATCTTAGGGTGCATGGGGGTTGGTAGGGTTTTAGTTTGTCTTGAAGATATTCAGGTCCAGTTTTATGCAGTGCTCGATGGGAGATGCATACGGTTTTGAAAGTCACCCTTCGGGCTACTGGAAGCCAGTGAAGCATCTTAAGGGCTGGGGAGACATGGTCTCTTGGGCCAAGCGCAAGTAGTAATTTGGCTGCCGCGTTTTGTGCCCTTTGGAGTTTATTCAGTTGGTACGCATGGATTCTGAGGTATAGGGGGTTTGTGTAGTCCAGTCTTGATATATCGATTGATTGGACGGCAGAGAGTCTGTTGGGAAAGGAGAGATATGGAAAGATGCGTCGAAGGGTTTTAAGGTGGTAGTTGTAGGACTTTGAGACGTTGTTGACTTGGCGCGAGAGAGTTAGGTCAGAGTCAAGGGTGCACCCAAGATTTTTCACTGATTTGGAGGTGGTCGGTGAGTTGCCCATGGCGGATGGCCATGGTAGCGGGTGCGGAAGGAGTTCGGAGTTGCCACATACCATGATTTACGTTTTGGAGGGGTTTAACAGGAGGTGGCTTTGGGTCATCCAGAGTTCTATGTCAAGGAGGCAGGAGGCCAGGTCAGGTCGGAGATTGAGTTTTGAGTTCAGGAGTTTTAGAATTAGCTGAGTGTCGTTGGCGTAGTTGTAGCACAGGATGTTCTATGAACGGATTATCGGTGGGAGGGTGGTCAGGTAGAGATTGAATAGGAGGGCAGATAGGCATGCTCCTTATGGGATCCAGTGTCGACTGGTCGGGCTTGGGAGGTATAGGTGGAGAGTATTGTTATTTGGTACCTATCTTTGAGGAATGAAGCAATCCATTTAAGAGCGGTTCCACGAATTCCTAGGGAGTGGAGGCGATCTAGGAGGATTGAGTGATTGATTGTGTCAAAGGCGACAGATAGGTCGAGAAGGATTAGCACGGCACATCCCGCGGAGTCTGCCGTCATTTTAAGGTCATCCCAGATTGAGGTTAGGGTGGTTTCAGTTCCGTGACGGGCTCTGAAACCTGATTGGGCAGGGTCTAGGAGATTGTTAGCTTCGACAAAGGCATTTAGTTGGGCGTAGGCGGTTTGGTCAATGAGTTTGGCAAGGAACCTGGTGTTTGAGATAGGGCGATAGTTTTTTGGGTTCGAGGGGGTCGAGCGAGGGTTTTTTTATTAGAGGTTTGACGTGAACCGTTTTGAATGCGTCGGGAAAGATACCAGAGGAAAGGGAGGCATTTATGATGGATCTTGCATGTTCTTCTGAGCAGGTGGATGCGAAAATTTCTTTGAGGGTTGTGGCTGGGCAAGGGTCGAGCGGCGATCCAGATGGTTTGCGGGCAGATAGAAGTTTGAGAAATTGCTCTGGTGATATTGGGCTAAAGGATTAGAATGTATCAAATCTGGGGCAAAACTGGCAAGAGGTTGAAAAACTGGTAGCACTGTAACCAGACATGCTAACCAACTGGTGTAGTAACATGCTTTGGAAAGGAGAAGTGGGGTGGGGCGAGCTAGATAAGCACAGAGGCCACATAAGCCAGAATCTCCAGTGCCTCACTCTGATCACCACTTGCCCGTATGTGGGGCCATGGAGCCTGTCACTCCAGTATACCAGGGCAGACCCTCTGGTTTCACCAAAGACTAGCAGTCACCAAACTCCAGACCCCTGGCCCCCTGTTCCAGGACGCTACTGTTCGCTGCACTTCGTCGCCGCAGCACAGACCTTCATTGACCCTTACAAACCCTTCTCAGCTCGGCTCGGCTTCTCAGCTCAGCGCGGTGCTCTGATGTCTTCCACTTCTGCCGAGGAACAATAATTCGAAAAAAGGACCTTGAGCACTGAACGCTGTATGCTGCACTCGTCAAGCCGTCAAGCGACACCAGCCTCCTGTTTCCTGTGCTCACTGGCTGCTTCCGCCAACTCGCCTTAGTGACATTGGCTTTATTAGTAATAAACAGAGAATTATGAACTGGAAAGTTCTGGGTGTGCTTTTGGGCACATCGGGGTCAGGAAGAGGGATGTTTTTTTTCTCACCAGGGTTCTCCCATTGCCAGCTCAAGGTGCGCCCAGAGGGTGCAGCCACACAAGGGCACCCCCGAGGTGCAGCAAATGCAGGGCTTCTTGGCTCCAGCTCAGTGTCATGTAAACAGCACCTATTAAAGAATCAAGAGAACCAACAGAGCCTATTATAGAATCACAGCTTGATTGTTTAATAGGCACTGTTTACATGACACTGAGCTGGAGGCAAGGCAAACTTAAGCACATTTTTCAAGAACAGGAGGGGGCTCAGTTCTGTTGTTCGGCTGATACTTGTTCTAGTATCAGCTGAACAACAGAACTGAGACCCTTGCTGTTATGCATTTGTGGCAGGCGTGGTGGGGAGGGGCCACACAAATCTCACACAGGGCGTTGGCAGACCTGGAGCCAGCACTGTTTTCTCCTTAATCCAATTTCTAGTCCCAGGCCCTTTTAGTGGGACCTGTCATAATAACATTTCCAGATCTGTGTGAGTGGGGCCTCTCATTCTTATATTCCCAGGTCTGTGTGACTGGGACCTTTCATACCTATTTATGGCTGGTGCAGTATTTTATGCGTAGAGGGCAGCCTTCAGTCTGACACATGCCGCCATAGGTCCACGACTTTGTGGCAAAGTTCCTTGCCTGCGTTTTCTCACTCCATGCTTCTCTTTGATCAATTTCTCATTCAATGTTGATCTTTTGGGCAATTGTTTAGTTTCTCTTATACTAGCAATTGCAGTGTGTGTAGGGAGGCAAAGGAATTCTTCCTTCTGTGACCTTCGTTAGCATTCTCTGTGCAGAGCGCGTGGGAGAAGAAATCAGCGGTGATTTTTGGATACCGAGGCTTGAGCCTCATTACTCCATTGTCTCGAGTTGAGTATGTAGTCGTGGGTTTGTTTTCTTCTTGGTCTGTGTGGTCTTGTCACAGTAGAGCTGGTTTCACAGGGTCTTCGCAGTGATGGGCCGCAGGTAGCGGTCGAAGGGGTTTGCAGTGGTGGCAGTGAGTCTTCTGATCAGAGGGTTCGGGCTCTGATCCAGTCCTTGGCAGAAGTTCTTACTCAGTTTCGCTAGATGTTCGTCCAACATCTCGATGTCCAGGTCACTGTGAAGATCTGCTATCCTTGTGAAGATTGGAGCTCCATAAAATATCCGCAGGGCCTTGTTCTGGACTATCTGAAGACTCTTCCGGTGTCGCTCATGGCAGGTCATCCATGCTGGGGAGGCATACGTCAGGGTTGGTCTGATGATCGCCTTGTAGATGTTGATCTTTGTCCGGAGGGGCATGGACTTGCTCTGGTTGTGAGCTCTTGCATGTTACTTATGTAGCAAAATTGGCCCAAAGCAGAACCCCTCTCTGGCGCCGGGCGGCTTGATCAAAGGGACCGGTTTCCGTCCCGCCCTCCACCAGATGGGACTCTTCCTCGCTTTGCAGCGTCCCCACTTCTTTTGCATTTTCACATTATCCCCTTTTGAAGGGACAGTGTGAAAATGCTGGCACTTGTTACTGGAGGGGGGTGGCCTGTCTCCTAGGGCCTGACCCCTGTCCCTGGTCACTTGCCCTGCTGCCCTCCTCTTAACCTCTGTGCCCTAAAACTACATGTCTGCCGTCATTCAGCTGCACAGGGCCTAAAATTCAGAGAAGCATAAGGCAATTATCCAACCTGAAATGATTACACTGAAACCAAAATTATGGAAAATCACAGGCCATAGGCTTTATTAGTTATAAACAGAAAACTATAAACTGGAAAGTTCCTGGTGTGCTTTAGGGCACATCAGTGACAGGAAGAGGAACACCCTTTTTCTCACCAATGTTTTTTCTCAATGCAATTTCTATTCTCAGGCCTTGTCAGTGGACCCTGTCATAATTATATTTCCAGGTCCGTGTCAGTGGGATCTATTTTATTTTTTATTTATTTGTTTGTATAGCACCAGGAGCCCGCGGGCATCTGGATGCACATATACACGTAAGACAGACACAAAAGACAGGACTCAAATAGGAAACATGTGAGGTTGGTTCCTTAAGAGTCTCAAGTAGTGGCAGTGATGGCAGTTACTTGTGATGTAACTCGTTTCAGTCTCTGCGTCTAGTGAGGAGTTGAAGAATACACCTAACGTCTTGACTTTAACCACAACAGAAATAGAACAACATTTAGACTGAGACAGACTCATTCATCTCCTAATTTGGCTCTAGCTGCGGTGCTACCGAACAGAAGTAGCTCAGAGTTTGCTCCGTTAAGGCGTATCTAATTTTTAGTTATCCAGCATTCAATGATGTCATAGATGGTATTCAGGTTCAAAGTGTCCAAATCATGATCACCACTGATTGCTAAGGTCAGTTGGGTGGCATCTGCATAGTTTGTGAAATAGATCCCCTTTTTATCCATTAAACTACAGATAGGTCTGATGTACAGATTAAATAACGTGTGCGAGATTCATGCCCCCTGCAGAACCCCACAGAGGATTGGGGAGAGCTTGGCCGAGGCACTTTCCCAACGTACTGCCGATTGTCTGTTAGATAAGAAAAATGGTATCCAGCTTACTGATTAGGTTGAACAATTCCTGACATCTTAGAAAGTGTTAAGAAGAAGTTTATGATCCAGCAGATCAAAGGCTGCAGAAAGATCAAGGAGGACCAGGAGTCCAATCTTCCCCTGCTCCATCATCTCAAGCATATTCATCACCAAGTCCATTTGAGAGTCTCTTTGCAGTGCTCTCTGCGAAATTCAGATTGTTTACTCTGGGGGATGGATTCTGATTCACAGTGGGCTTGCAGGTGATTAGTGGCTACCTTTTCCAAAACATTCAGTAAGAGGTTGGAATTGGTAACTGGCCTTAGGTTTTTTGCGTCTTTGGATCAAGTCTGTCCTTTTTTACCATGGGGGTGATGGTAAAAACCTTAATAGCCTTTGGAAGGGATAAGAAATCAAAGGAGGAATTTGCAAAACGAGTGAAGAAAGAGGTGAAGATGTCTTTGTTCTCTAATTCGAGTTTTGTTGGGAGAATATTGTTTCTATGGGACGTTGGATTAATTGAGGACATAATTCAAACCATATCTTGGTCTGAGATATGTTTAAAGGAAAATGTACCTTGCCATTCTTTTAGTTTGGACGTAGGAGGAGATAAGGAGTGAGGAACCACATCGTGTTTAAAGTCCTTTTTGATTTTATCTCAAATAATTATTTTATATTATTTTTTCCCCCAGTTATTTCTTCATTAAAGACGTTCGTTTTAGCTTAGATGATTTTGAGCTTATAGGCCAATTCCAGAGATTTCCATTTGGCCTTGTTTTCAGTGGTAGGGTGTTTTAACCACCCTTGTTCCGTACTTCTTTTCTGTTTCTTTAAAATGGAAAGCTCGAGGGAGTACCAGTTTTTATGGTTGGGATTTTTTCACGCCAATTTCCTCATAACCAGGGGTGACAATATTCAACATTTTAGCCCAGGCGCTGTTGTAGATTTTGACCAAGATTTCAGGAGGATCACAACAGCCTGTAGCGGACATTATGTCAAGGAGACAGCTCTGGAGATGAATGGGTTTGATATTTTTATAAATGCGATTGTATACTGTTTTAACAAGGTTAAGATATTTTTTGGGAACACCCTCTAACAAAATAGTGAAGTCTACAATGTAATGGTCTGACCACATACATGGAGAGGTGTTTTTTATTTCTAGCTTCAGGTTTCGAGAAATCACTGAGTCCCTAGTATCATGGAGCCACCGGTTGAGGAACCCACCACTAAAATGGAGCAATTTGTGCTGTTGATAGTTTTTAGTAGCTGTATTAAATTCTCATTGAAGTTTCCAACCTCACATGGCGGACGGTAAACCACAATGAGGTTAAAGCAGCTATACAGAGTAGGCATCAGTTTAAGGTGCAAGATTTCACAGTTGTCACATGAGATGTGGCTCTCAAAGAATTGAAAGCAATTTTTCACAATGACTGCGACTCCCCCGCCTTGGCCCACAGAGCGATTGTTGCAGATAATGAAGTATCCTGGTGGTACTGCCTTATCTATCATGGGGCCAATTGCATCTGTTAGCCATGTCTTAGTGAGACATAATATATCCAATTGTGGTGGTTGAGGTGGTTGTGAATATCCAAGGCATGTTTGCATAAAGACCTTGGGCCTCATTATAAGCATGGCAGACTGGGTACTACGGTACCGGTAAGCATGCCGGTACTGTAGTTCTCGGACCGCCATACTACAAGTTGTGTTTGCGGGTGCCTGTCAGACCGCCAGGTCTGGCCTGGTGGGCAGAGCGGCACCCGTGAGTGCAGCATGTCGGATTCGGATGCACCGGTGTTCCCATTCCCATTGAGCCCTATGGGGCTCAAATGGAAATGAGGACTGGCAGGCACCGGCACCCGGCAATGCAGGAATTACCGGGTCCAGCAATGATGGAATTAACAGGTAATTCCTCGTTAACGGGTGAGGGAAAAAATGCAACTGGGTTATAATGAGGCCCCTTGTGTTCAAGAGGGCAATTTTAATGTCCAGGCCATCAATTAGGTTTACAGAGCATCCTGATATTTGAGGGTTTTCACAGAGGTTTAGCTGATTTTGTACTGGCTTCCATTTGGGGTTGAACGTTCATCGAAAAACACGACCCGGGAACAGCTGAGACATACTCAGCCGTTCCATATTAGTCACTTTGATCCTTTTGTTGTGGCTTCAGTGCTTTCGGAGGTAAAACCTGGGGCTTGGGGTTTGTACCTGATAATAAGCCATTAATGATATTCACAGGCATGGGAGGGGCTTCCTCAGTCGTTAGTGTCAGGTATTTATGAACAATGGCGAGGCGCGCAGCTTTTTGCACCACCAGGAGCAGGTTCATATCTACTAGGTAGCCGACACTGAATCAGGATAAGCGCCCGATCTGAGACGCCATGCACTGGGTGTCCAAGTCCCCTCTAAATGAACAGGCAATGAGATAGAATCGGTGATCAGAGGTTAGTACGCCAAGCTGAAAATTTGATAGTTTAGCATCTAGGGTTTTTGAGTGCTAACAAATCAATTCCAAAAGTGGACTTACGCATAGCCAGGAGAAACACATCCATGCTTGGCATACCGTCGATGCCGGATGATGACTGGCCAAGATCGACTTGGCTCTGGCGCACAGGCGCTGGTGCGCCTGGTCACCAATTAAGAGTACTAGGGTCTGATGGGAGATGTAGTTTCTCCACAGTAGGGTCACAAGAATGCTATAAGGCTCTCAAATATCTCAACTAGTGTAATTCCCAAGTCCAAAAGATAAAAGTACACACTAGAATGCGTTTCCCGTGTTATGCAGGTGAAATTAAGCAAAACTGTCAGTCTACTAAAATATCGAAACTAGCTGTGTCTAAGTCTAAGAGGTAAAACACAACGTGGTTCAAGGCAATTGCTGCACAAACGGTTTTCAATCCTCACGTTTGTACAGAGATTGTATGCTCACAGGTTAAGCAATATTTCCCACGGAGCAGCTTTCCTTTCAAAAGCATCCACGTTGCAGAGAAGTCCTTCGGTCTTATGAAAGATCCGAATACGTTTTCACATACAAACCGCACAACAGATTGTCAAAAAAGTTGCACACCGTGGATGATTCTTCAAACCCAGGTGAAAACAGTCATGCACACCCACAATAACAATTTAAACGCCTAGATCATTCTAATATTCCTAGATCTGTCATCTGTGTAATTGAGACCTGTCATACCTATCTGTGGCTAGAGGGCAGCCTTCATTCGGACCCGTGCCACCACAACTGAGTGGGTCCACGGCCGCTAAGGTTGCCCTAAAAGTACTTCTACCTGTATCCTCTATCTGCTAATCCGCTAAAAATACCTGTCGAAAATAACTCAATGGGCCTCATTATAATGTTGCCGGTCCGGAAACAAGGGTGCCGGTAAGCTCACTGGCACCCGGGTTTCCGGACCGGCAAACTACAAGTCTGTCTGCCGGAGGCGCTGTGCCCGACAGGTCTGACCCATCCAGACGCAGTGGCCACGGCAGGCAGACTTGTCACGGGAGCACCGGCACCGTTCGGTGCTCCCGTGTCCCCACTCCCCTAGAGTCCCATAGGACTCTATGGGAATGGGGATTAACAAATGTATCAGCGCCTGACTTCCCAGCCGCCGGACTTGTAATAGCCCAGTGGCACCGGGAGATCAGGCACTAGTAATGTAATGAGACCCAATGCCTTTCATTGTCAAATATACTCCATCCCTGTGAAACAGCTCAGGGTTTCCTAATGCTATTCCTCCATGTCTGATATGGTTTGGACTCATGCTCCCGCAGGACCTTGCCACTGCTTTGTTGACTTTTCTCTGTGCTATATCCATTGCTTTGTTGGAAAGGGCGCCCACCATTGTCTTCGGGGCAGTAGCTCGGACATACAGATCTCTGTGTCCCTCCAAGCGTGTAATATGCCCTTAAATCAGGGTTCAAGTCAATGGTGGATGCGGGTGGACAGAGTTCTCCTTAGTTTAACTGAAGCAGTACCCCCAACTTGTACAAATGAGTATTCTGGGGGCTCCCTGAAACCCACCAGCCAGCTAAATTGTCATGGATATCTTTCCCAAAAGTACAGCATTGGAAATTCCATCTGAAAATAGCTCCAATCGGTTTAATGATAAAAGTTGTGCAATACGTTTGTATTCCCCAAAATTATCACTCCATGACTGTGGATATTTGACCCCCAAGCTCTTGCAAAGCTTAGGTATAGCTTTGTTCCCTTTCTTTCTAGACATATGTATTGTTTTATTGGACATTGGACTTTCGCCATTTCCTTCTATTCAGACATAAAATTCCAGTGCCCGTTCAACCATGTATATGTATTATTCAATGGGGTACAGATGTCAAAACAAGTTTTTGTTCCAAGTTTTACCAAATCGTTGACTCTTAAATGGATCGCTAGCTACGGGGTTCCCTGAAGCTCCCCAGCCCTGTTGATGCATGACTTTCCATGCCCTTTTTGGTTAGCCCCTTATTTTTTAGATTGGTCATGCTTATAATCCCCCCTTGCTAGCCTATACATTTGGGAGCTCCCTGTGCGGTGAAGCTAGTGCACCTTATTTCAGTGTATCCCGCACAGTACCTATTCCAGATTTCTGTTAGCATCTTATTTAATAAAGCCAGGCGTGCTTTGAGTCCTATCTTTTCCCAGTCTTGCAGTACTTACCAAACTTCCTCCTGTTACTAGTTCTGCTTCTGCTTTCAGACTCTTGCAAATATGTCCATTCTGAACAGGATAAGGTATTGGTATCAGCATTCTCCATCAATTGCAGCAATATCCCTTGCTCCTACCCAATGTTAGTCATGAACGACGTAAATCACCAATGCGCCAAACCTTTATTATGTCACCCCGTTTGGTGTGCCCTCTTGACTCATGTATATTTATCATTATTTGTTCCCTTTAAAACCGTAATTTATCATACCCCGCCGTTGGCGTGCCTAACAGAGCACCTTCTCATGCTCCTTAATCATATTTATCCTTTGTTTTATTCCATTATACAGCCATCATTTCTCTTGACACACCATCGGTGTGCCTATCAGAGCTCTATTTTACGCTCCTTTATTCATATTTATCCTTTATTCGATTTTAGGACACAATGGGCCTCATTAGGAGGCAGGCGGCCAAGTAATGAACGGTGCAGGTACGGGACCGGCACCCTTCATTACGGGCTGCCCTATTACAAGGACTGCTGCGGGACCCGCTAAGGAACGCCTGGTCAGACCAGGCGTCCTTAGCGGGTCCCGCTAGCAGTCCAGGATGCTAACAACGGGCCCGTCATTAACAGGCCCGTTGTTAGCATCCTCCCCATTCCCATTGAGCCCTATAAGGCTCAATGGGAATGGGGATTCATTTTTACCAGGTCCCAGAAAAGGGCAATTACCGGGTCCGCCAAGATCGGCATGACCCGGTTATTGCCCTTTTCTGGGACCCGGTAAAAAAATCATTACCGGCGGCAGCCGTGCCCTTAATAAGGGCACGGCTACCGCCAGGGTCGTAAAGAGGCCAAATTTGTCCTGCCTACCCATTCTCCAAACGTGTTCTGTAGACAGATATGATAACACTGATCCTTCAGGTCGCTGTTCCGATTCACTTATCGCTTGATGTGCTTTGCACCCTGAAGTAAACTGCACTGAAAATGGGCACGTGTGGCTGGCTGACATACTCCGGAGCAGACGTTGGGGGGAGGCGAGAGTTGGTGTGTTGCTGCATACTAGGTCCGTCTGTGCTCTCTCCCCACCTGTTGCTTCACCCTGGTGTAGTGCAGTTTGTTCAGTGCATTTCAGTGCAAATATCTTGGAAACTGTGCCTGGACCCCGAGTTTTGTTCCTCGTGTCGGGACTGGTCCTTCTATGACCACATTGATATGATTTCAGGCACCAGTGTCAAGTGTAAAGGTGCTGAAATACGGGGAACAGGGTGGGGTGGCCAAATTTCATGTAGCCAGTAATGTCCAGAGGGTCCTAACAGGTAACTATGCAACACTTGGTGCAGATTGGTGAAACAGTGTGGAATTGTATAAGGAACAAAGCATCGCCAAGCCACAAACCCACAAACTAATTTTGACTTGTGCTGAAATCCAGGGAACAAGGTGGGGTGTCCAAATGTCATGTACCCAGTAATGTCCGCAGGGTTCTATCAGGTAACTATGCACAATTTGGTGCAGTTTGCTGAAACAGTGTGGAATTGTATAAGGAACAATGCTTCGTCACAAATCCTGCCACATACAAATTCTGACTTCTATATATCTAGATTAATTGCATTGTAAAACAATAATTCATCATGCCACACCATCCAGTGTGCTTAACAGAGCACATTCTTATGCTCCTTTATTCATTTTTTAAAAAACAGACTTCAAACATTAAACCACTTGCTTCGGTGTTCTTTAAATCCTTCCATAATCCCAAATTGCACTCCAAGGAGCACGCTCAACCAGTCAGTTGTGTTGTTTAGTTTTTGGACCATCTTCTACTTAAAAGGCACCTGGGACAAAGGCATTGGATGCCAAATGTGAAACTATAGGTGGTGGGTGCCACCCCTGGCCCATCAACGCCCAAGCCCAGAAGCCCTATTTTCCTTACCTGCTTTGTTTACCATTAGTCGGTTCCCTTTCAGACTTTCTCCCTTCCGTAAAAGGAATATCCTCCTACCTGGCTGGGGGACCGACACCTGCTTATTAATACCTAGGTCTCCTTTCTGCCCTTTGATTGCACGTGGCGCCCCTTATCACTAACCTTCTATTCTTACCTCATCTACTTCAATACTCCACCATCCAAATGAATGCTCTCCATTTATACTGATGCCAAAACATAAGCACCTAATGTTATTCCTATGTTGCCCCTTTCTTCTTCCTTTAAATCTTCTTATATCATGCATCAAACCCCATTTACATTTGATAGGTGAAGCAATCACACTGCTGTAAAGGCTGGAGGGGGGTGTCTGTACTTCCGCTCTCTATATGGTAGGGGAGAGGCACAGAAGACCTCAGCCAAGAGTCTCTATTATTGGTAACGTAGTCGAGCAATCAAGGCCTAGCTTCTCAGGAGGTGATGCAGGCTGGTTCTTAAGTACAGTGTAGTCCCCAAGCACCCACAAAGGAATGTCCGCACACTGTATCGGTTAAAACACAGTCTTTATATAGTTAATATTCAAGGTTATATAAAATATCACGATAACGCACTTTGTGCTCAGAAAATCAACAATGGTAAATATATACAGTTCTACAGTGGTACCACAAATATTATAAGATCTCATTAAAGTGCATCAACTATACTGTCAAAATGTCACACCGATCAATAAAGAGGAAACCAGCAGTAGAGAGAGGAAGGAAAGCAAGATGGTTGAACAATTGGCAGAATACTGGTCACTACCGTTACACACAGCTCTGTGTGGAGATCCCTCACCACCTGGGCAACCTGTAGAATAAAGATACAAGCCCAGTCCATATATTGTTAACACTAGACTTCCCAATAGTTCTGCAACCCCAAAGTACCTGGCGTTGTAGCGATCCTCGGCGGTGAATCGATGGCTCTTCTTGAGTGCCCTCCCTTTAAGGCAGGAGTCACGGGTCGTCGAACGTCCGACGGAGAACAGGATGAGCTACGACAGTGAAGTGGCAGTTCATTCCTAGCGGTGCTCATTGACAGGGAAGTGTAAACGTCCTGCAAGGAAGAGGCGTGCGGGGCACCTCGGTGTCGATAGTTCTGGACCGCAAAGAGTTTGAAGAACTGTGGCCCAGCAAGGGCGTCGAGTCGTCGGCGTCTCTGTTGTCTTTGGGTGGCGGGAAACCCACCGGCGGATGCTCCTCGGCGCGTCGACGGTCAGGCCTTCTCCACCAGGATACAGCGGCGACGATGCGGATCAGAGCGTCCTTGGATCAAATGAAGTTCTTAGGCAAACGGGAGCACGGCAGCTCCGGTCGGCGACAGCGGTCGTCGGCAGTGGTGGACAACAGTTCGGGCGCTTCTCTTTGTGATTCTGCGGCGGTCCACTTCTCAGGTCGGCAGCCTGTTGAAGGTCTGTCTACCAGGGAGCTTTGGCAAAGATCTGCTGATGCACGATGGTCCCTCGTAGCTCGGGAAGAGGGTGCCTTGCCAGGTCCTTTCTGGGTCAGTCCTTGGAGGCACAGCAGCTTTCAGATCGTGAAGGAGAGCAACAGCAATTCTTCTCGTCCAGCAGGGCTTCAAGGTCAAGCTTCAGTTACTCCAGTTACTCGTCATAGTGGACTTCAGCTTCTGAACACGATTCCTAGCAGTGAGAGGTCCCCAGATATACTGTTGATCTCCCATTCATTCCGCTGGGTCATACTCAAGCATCCAATCATGGCAAAGGGCATTCATGCAGGCAGGCAGCCAATCAGGCGCCCAGTGCATTCAGGCCATTCACTTCTCTCCAGACACTCACAAAAAGTTATGTGTATTGGGACAAGTACCCAGCCATTCAACACTCCACACTGCATTCATACCGGTTTCTGGCAGGGCTGTCTCAGTCATTGTGTCAAACACCAGATACTAGACACCCACAACATAGAATGCGTATTCGTCACACACTCCATTCACCCAGGTCCCACCCACAGGCGTACCACAACATACGGTCGTTGGGAAGGCTCCAGCC
This sequence comes from Ambystoma mexicanum, assembly GCF_040938575.1. Lineage (NCBI taxonomy): Eukaryota > Metazoa > Chordata > Amphibia > Caudata > Ambystomatidae > Ambystoma > Ambystoma mexicanum. The sequence continues at coordinate 528,611,959 of NC_090925.1, forward strand.
AGTCTGGTCAGCACTTCCCCACAGTACCATATATGGAACTTCCACCCAAAAGCCAGTCAGGGGGAAGGGACAGAGTCAGGGCTTCCCAGGACTTCGGGAAGATCAAGGTAACAGACGATGGAAGCCAAGAGGTCATGGGGGCCATCTTGCCTCCATCAGGAATCTACCAATTTCAATGACAGGGCCTGGGAATCCCAAAATGGAGGACGCTCAGGGCACCGGTCAATTCAGCACAGAGCTGCCACCAGCACATACCCTGCTCTGTGGGCCACCCACAGGTGCCCAAAAACATACACTAGGGGCACAGGGTTGCACCCCTACCCATGGGTGCCATAAGGGTATCCCATGGGTCTGTTCACTAAAACCAAAGGAGAGAGCTGCACCGCCAGTAGTCCCACATGAACTCCTGCGCGGAAAACACGACAGAACACACAATAAAAAGCAGTAAAGGACAAGGATACGGAGGCCCTGTCCCGCCGATGCATTTCCAGCATCACAGTCGCCCCCCCAGACTGAGGTTAGGGTGCCTAATCTCCCACGAGATAGACACCCTCATCCAGACGGTCAACATACCGTCTGGAAAAGCCATCTGCATTATCGTGACTCTTCCCTGGCCTGTGCTCTATGGTGAAGTCTAGCCCTTGCGGGCTAATTGACCACCTGAGCAGTTTTGGGTTTTCACCCTTCATCTGCATAACCACTTGAGGGGCTTATGATCGGTTTGGACCTTGAAGGTAGACCCGGTAAGGTAGGGTCTAAAACGCCTAAGGCTCCAAACTATACTAAAACATTCCTTTTCAACAGTAGCCCACCTAAGTTCCCTACCCTTAAATTGTCTACTGATGAATATGATCGGATGTTCTCTTCCTTTGTCATCTAGCTGGGACAAGGCAGCTCCAATTCCGGTGTCGCATGCGTCTGTTTGAACGATAAAGGGCTTGCTGTAATCGGGCGCACACAACACAGGTGCCCTACACAGACTTTCTTACAAGCCATCAAAGGCCCTCTGACAGTCTTCAGTCCAATTAACCTAACTAGGTGGTTTGGGTGAAGTCAGAGCTGTCAGGGGTGCAGCTATGGTTCCATAGTCTGCCATTAAATTGCGATAATACCCAGTGAGGCCCAAAAAGGCTCTCACCTGGGTTTGAGTAGTGGGAGTATCATAGTCATGTACGTCCTGCACTTTACTGGGGAGAGGTTGGATTTGACCCCCTCCTACCTCATGACCAAGATACGTGACTTTCCCCTGAGCTATCTGGCACTTGGTGACCTTGATAGTGAGGTTAGCCCTTTTTAAGGCCTGAAACACCTTATTCAGTTGTGTCAAATGCTCTTCCCAGGTGGAACTGTAGATGGCAATTTCGTCTAAGTAAGCCACACAAAAGGCTTCCAGCCCACTGAGCGCATGGTTAACCAATCTCTGGAAGGTGGCAGGGGCATTCTTCAACCCAAAAGGTATTACCCTAAACTGGTAGAGTCCCTCCGGTGTTGAGAACGTCGTCTTTTCCTTGGCATGGTCCGTCATAGCTATGTGCCAATAGCCTGAGGTAAGGTCAAAGGTACTCACAAATTTGCCAGCACCTATGGTGTCCACAAGCTCATCAGCCCGGGGCAATGGGTGTACGTCAATTTTGGTGACGGCATTGACTCCTCGGTAGTCCACACAGAACCTCCAATCCTTGGTACCTGCCTGGGAACTTTCCTTGGGGACAAGGACCACTGGACTCGACCAGGGACTGGTTGAGGGTTCAATAACACCCAGATCCAACATCTTGGTGACCTCAGCCTGGATGTGGTTCTTAACTGTATCTGACATACGGTAGCACCTACTTTTGACAGGCACACTGTCACCAGTGTCAATTTCGTGCCTACACCACGGTGTAAAGCCTGGGGTCAGTGAGAACAGAGAGGCATACTGCCGGAGCAAAATCCTGCAGGCCTTCTGCTGCTCTGTCGTCAGATCGGGAGAGAGGTGTACTCCCTCCACTGAGCCATCCTGAGGGTTGCTATGCAACAAATCAGGAAGGGGCTCATTCTCATCCTCTTCTTGCTCTGAAGCTAGCAAGAGACATGAGACTTCGGCTCGCCTGTGGAAAGTCTTGAGCCTGTTAACATGGAATACCTTAGGGGTTACCCACGAGGCTCCCATGTCAACCAGATAATTGACCTTGCCCATCTTGGAGATTATCCTGAATGGTCCAGTCCATTTATCCGCCAAAGCCCGAGGCCTGGTAGGCTCCATCACGAGGACCTTCTGTCCCGGAGTCCAATCCACTTGCGATGCGTTAAGGTCATGCCAGTACTTATTCAATTCCTGGCTGGCCTTCAGATTTGCTGTTGCCTGACCCATCATCTGTGCCATCCTCCGTCTGAGGCCTAATACATAGTCCCCCACTTGCTTAGCGGGACCTGGAGGGGTGGCTTCCAAACCTTCTCTGATTAAGGTAAGGGGCCCCCTCACAGGATGTCCAAAGAGTAACTCAAAGGGGCTGAAACCAACACCCTCTTGAGGTACCTCTCTGTAAGCGAACAGCAGGCATGGCAGGAGGAGATCCCATTTCCTCCTTAGGGGCTCTTCCAAAGTGCCTAGCATGCCCTTGAGAGTTTTATTAAACCTCTCAAACAGACCATTGGTCTGGGGATGGTAAGAGGTGAAGAACGTATAGGTTACCCCACACTCTTTCCACATGGTTTTCATGTAATTAGACATGAAGTTGGATTATCTGTCGGAGACAACCTCTTAGGGAATCCAACACGGCTGAAAATGCCAGGAGAGCCCTGGCAACCACCTTCGCAGTAATAGTCCAAAGCGGTATAGCCTCACGGTACCGGGTGGCATGATCGACCAAGACCAGGATGAACCGATGTCCACCTTACATGGGAGGGTCAAGGGTACCGACAATGTCGATGCCCACCCTCTCAAACGGTGTGCCAACCACTGGCAACGGCTGCAGCGGGGCAATGCACTGCCTCCAGTCTTGCCAGACAACTACAAGTTGGGCAGGTCCTGCAGTGGGACTCCACTTCTACTCCCATCCGGGGCCAGTAGAAATGGGCAGAGAGCCTCTGCTTAGTCTTCTTGGTACCATGATGACCAGCTAAGGGCACCTCATGCGCCATCTGCAGTAGGAAGAGCCTGTAAACCTGGGGTATCACCAATCTCTTGAGGGCACCAGGTTCAGGCTTAGTGGGCTCACTAACAAGGAGCTCACCCTCCCAATAGATTCGGAATGTCCTAGGCAGTTCTCCTTGCATCGGGGACAGGGCCTGTTTCCTCAGACCCTCGAGAGAGTGGCACTCTCTCTGTCCCTCACAGAAGTCCGCTCGGGAGGGTCCCCCTTCAGCTAACAAGCATTGAAGATCGGGATGATCCTCCGGGTTGAGAGCCTCTCCCACAGGAAAGTCTTCTGGTTCTTCTCCCACAGGAATTGAGACGGGATTCCCCACTGGACCCAGCCCGTCCAGAGCATAGATCCCGATGGGTGTTGTCGGAACAGCAGGAAGAGCAGGGGCTCCCTCCACAGAGGTGGCCTTACTACTCTTCCGTTTCCTTCGCGCCTTGGGTTTCCCCGTCAGCGAGGGTACCGGGCTCGCAGCTGGACCCTGTGTGACCTGCGATTGGGTGACCACCACAGCAGCCATGGGTAGACCATCCGTGATCATCCCCAACTCGACTTAATAGTTTCCCAACAAAATGTTCGCAGTCACGTTGTCCTGAACCAGGACCGTAAGCTTCGCTCTCTTGTCGCCAATCGTAAGGTTGACTAAGGCTACAGGCAATAATTTGGGAGGCCCACCAGCTAACCTGGTGGTTCTCAGAGGAGCACCTACATAGTCCTCTGGCTTGAGCAGGGTCCTGTCCACCACTTTCATGCTTGCCCTAGTGTCTCTCAAACCAGTAGAAGGCTGGCCATTCAAGAGGACACTTCTCAAAAACCTACGAGTGTTCTGTGGCATAGTCGCCAGTACTTCTGCGTACTGGTCCCAGGCCCCAAGGGACATTAAGGAAATCTCTACGGGAGCACCGAAGGTGATCCCAGTAGAGGAGGGAAGGACAGTGGCCTCCACCTCAGGTACGGAGTAGAGAGCTAACAGCCTGGACTCCAAGTGCCTTACCCTTACACTTGGCGTCACCCCTTCGGTGGTCCAGAGCCCCACAATCCCAACAAGTGCCAGGAGTGCGGGGTACGGTACTGGAGCCACTGGGACCCTGCTTTGCAGCAGGCGGACCACTACTCTTACTCCCAACCACAACAGACTTATCCCCACTAGGTTTTTCGGTCTTCGGAGAGGAAGGTTTTGGTTTACCCGACTGTGACTGCTTTTGGGACTCCTCAGCTTTCTGAGAGGCCCCCTTTTCTTTGTCCTTGTCCTTCCCACTGGAGTCCTTAGGGGACACCCGGTGAGAGACCCACTTGTCAGCCAACCTAGCCAGCTTAAAGTGGTCCAAAATGTTCTGGTCAGCAACATACTGACGCAGCTCTGGTGAACAGGCTTCTGAAAAATGCTAAAAAAACAGTAGGTGGGACAATTCAACAAACGTTTTTACTTTGTAACCATCAATCCACCCCATCATGTTCATGTGAGCAGCACTCACCCAGTCAATTCAAGACACATTCTCTCGTTTCTTAAAATCCCTGAACTGTTTAAGGTATTGGGTAGGCGGCTTGCCAAACTTGGCAATTAAGGCAGACTTCATGCACTCATACTGACCCCTTTCTTCCACACTCAGTTTCAGAATACAGTCATATCCAGTCTGAGGCACTCTGCTTAACAAACACTTAGCTCAATCTCTTTTATCAACATCATGAATGGCACAAGACATTTCAAATGCTTCAATCCATTGGAGGATATCAGAACCCTCTGCATACACACCAACCAGATCTTTCATAAACTTGGTTGCTGGGGACCTGACACTCTCAACTGGTTTAGCTGAAGTCTCCACTCCAGCTTTCTCTAACTGGATTCGCTGACATTCAGTGTCCTTGTCTTTGAGTTCAAGATCCCTATTCTTGAGTTCAAGATCTCTATTCTTGAGCTCCACTTGCTGTGCCAACTCCTCTATCTTAAACTCAGCATCTATTTCCAACTTGCGATATTCAAAGGCCAATTTCGTCCTTAATAACTCAAGCTCCAAGGAAGTGCTGGGGTTTGGAACAGAGGCAGCAGGAATGGTGGCATTCCCAGAATCAGATTCGGCGACAACCCTCGGGGTAGAGTCCTCATTGGTTGCATCCCCCCTTCAAGAGTTTCACAATAAGTCTGGTAGTCCACCAGGGCAGCTATCAGCTCAGCCCTAGACTTATCCACAAAGTCTAACCCCCTGGCTTCACAAGCACTCTGGAGAGCCTCAAAGCTTATCCAAGTAAATTTACCATTCACAATAGATTCCATTGCTTGTAATGCAGTTATCTTGTACACAACTAAACCTTAATTTAACAAAATGTAGATATCCTTGTAAGTGGCACGGTTTTACACTGATTCTTAAAACCATAAGCATCCCACCGCTGCCACCAGTGTAAAGACTGGAGGGGGGTGTCTGAAATTCTGCTCTCTATATGGTAGAGGAGAGGCACAGAGGACCCCAGCCAAGATTCGCTATTATTGGTAACGTAGTCGAGCAATCAAGGCCTAGATTCTGAGGAGGTGATGCAGGCTGATTCTTAAGTACAGTGTAGTCCCCAAGCACCCACAAAGGAATGTCCGCACACTGTATCGGTTAAAACACAGTCTTTATATAATGAATATTCGAGGTTATATACAATATCACAATAACGCACTTTGTGCTCAGAAAATCAACAATGGTAAATATATACAGTTCTACAGTGGTACCACAAATATTATCAGATCTCATTAAAGTGCATCAACTATACTGTCAAAATGTCACACCGATCAATAAAGAGGAAACCAGCAGTAGAGAGAGGAAGGAAAGCAAGATGGTTGAACAATTGGCAGAATACTGGTCACTACCGTTACACACAGCTCTGTGTGGAGATCCCCCCACCTGGGCAACCTGTAGAATAAAGATACAAGCCCAGTCCATATATTGTTCACACTAGACTTCCCAATAGTTCTGCAACCCCAAAGTACCTGGCGTTGTAGCGCTCCTCGGCGGGGAATCGATGGCCCTTCTTGAGTCCCTCCCTTTAAGGCAGGAGTCACGGGTCGTCGAACGTCCGACGTCGAACAGGATGAGCTACGACGGTAAAGTGGCAGCTTTTTTCCTAGCGGTGCTAGTTGACGGGGAAGCGTAAACGTCCTGCAATGAAGAGGTGTGCAGGGCACCTCGGTGTCGATAGTTCTGGACCGCAAAGAGTTTGAAGAACTGTGGACCAGCAAGGGCGTTGAGTCGTTGGCGTCTCTGTGGTCTTTGGGTGGCTGGAAACCCACCGGCGGATGATCCTCGGTGCGTCAACAGTCAGGCCTTCTCCAGCAGGATACAGCGGCGACGATGCGGAAGAGAGTGTCCTTGGATCAAATGAAGTTCTTAGGCCAACGGGAGCACAGCGGCTCCGGTCGGCGACGGCGGTCATCGACAGTGGCAGACAACAGTCGGGGCGCTTCTCTTTGTGATTCCGCGGCGGTCCCCGTCTCGGGTCGGCAGCCTGTCGAAGGTCTGTCTACCAGGGAGCTTTGGCAAAGATCTGCTGGTGCACGATGGTCCCTCGTAGCTTGGGAAGAGGGTGCCTTACCAGGTCCTCTCTGGGTCAGTCCTTGGAGGCACAGCAGCTTTCAGATTGTGAAGGAGAGCAACAGCAATTCTTCTCGTCCAGCAGGGCTTCAAGGTCAAGCTTCAGTTACTCCAGTTACTCGTCGTAGTGGACTTCAGCTTCTGAACATGATTCCTAGCAGTGAGAGGTCCCCAGATATACTGTTGATCTCCCATTCATTCCGCTGGGTCATACTCAAGCATCCAATCATTGCGAAGGGCATTCATGCAGGCAGGCAGCCAATCAGTCACACAGTGCATTCAGGCCATTTACTTCTCTCCAGACACTCATAACATGTTATGTGTATTGGGACAAGTACCCAGCCATTCAACACTCCACACTGCATTCATACCGGTTTTGGGCAGGGCTGTCTCAGTCATTGTGTCAAACACCAGATACTAGACACCCACAACATAGAATGCATATTTGTCACACACTCCATTCACCCAGGTCCCATCCACAGGCGTACCCACAACATACGGTCGTTGAGAAAGCTCCAGCCAATCTGGTCAGCAGTTCCTCACACTGCCATATATGGAACTTCCACCCAACAGCAACTCAGGGGGAAGGGACAGAGTCAGGGCTTCCCGGGACTTCAGGAAGATCAAGGTAACAGGTGATGGAAGTGTCGGGGGGAAATTCTGCCGGGGTCGGCTGGGCCGTCCGCGGACCTCCGGACAGGGAGGCCCCAACTCCTCCCGCGTATCACAAAAATGAGTATGAGGCGCACGCAAGAAGCAAGGTGGTTCTGCTGTTTATTATACAAATGGCAGGGATGGGTCGAGGATCGTACGCGTCCGTCCTGACACACACACAATCGTGGGGCTCGCAGGCCCTTTTTACCTTGGTATGACGCGCTACTTGCGTCACCTCGAAAAGTTAGCAAAAAACCTATCTCCACTCTGGATTGGTTACTTGAGTGGTAGGGTTAGTATAGCATACATATAGAGAAGGGTATTAGTGGCTGAGGGTCAGTCAGGTGGTATACCTGGGTTGTCCCTGCAATTAGATACATGAGAATTGTTACCTGAAGACCCCTGAGGCTTGGTCAATGTTAATGGCGTCAGTGATAAGAGCCCCATGTTCTGATTGGTGCGCTCGCGAGCCTCCCAGCCTGGGACCATCGCCGTTCCCAGCTCGCGGTGTACCTGTCATTTGCAACAATGTTTCACTATGGGTACGTGCAGACAATGCGAGGACTTATTCATAGGCTGGAAGGCCGACTACTCCCACTGTCGCAGATGTCCATTGAGTCTTTTATTTGTATCTGCCTGTGTCTTGTAACGAGGGATCCAGGTGCCTCTGTTCTCTTAGCCTTGGCATCCTTTCAGGTTTGGCTTGGTCACGTGAGGCGGGACCGTGTTTGAGGCCGAATTCTGCACAATTAATATTGTTTTTTCCACTGTGTGCCTTGTTTAATTTGCAGGTGCGACCTTGACGTTGGTGTGCGGCGTGCGAGATTGCAAAATTGTGGCTTGGCTGTCTGCCTTTCGCCGAGCTCATTCTGCAGGATCAGCAACCGGACTCTTGTTCATTTTAATGTTCATGGAAGCTCTTGCTTGCGGCCTACTTGAATCAGGTGCATAAATGGAGCCGTTGAGTGCACAGGTGCTTTAGGTTATAGGGTTTATGTGAAGCGTAAGCAAGCCATTTAGATAAGTTCATCGTGCGTCTTGCGTTTCTGCATCTTAAAAGCCTATGTGAAAAATAATAAAGATGCACGTCCGTGGATGTGTTTGTCACCTACGTCATAGCGTTGAGTATATTCTTCGTGTAGGTTGGTGTAGGAGTGTCCAGTGTGCATGGTCGTACAGGTGTGACCGTTGGCTAGGTCGTCATGGCATCTCTAACGATGTGTTGGTTTAGTCGAGTTGATCCATGTTGCAGGTGTCGGCCTGGGTAGGGCGAGCTGCTGGGCAGGTAGGGCAGGTAGGTGGGCACATCCGTAGGTTCATGTACCAAGGTATTTGGTCGTCTGGTAGATGGGCAAACTCATCTCGTGGCGGGTGCCTAGGCCGTGATCCTCTAGGCCAAGCGCGAGAGGGGATTGGTGGGAGCCTATTGTTCCATTCTCCCACTTCAGTCCCCCCTCTTGTCGACTTGTCGACCACAAACATATCCTTTTCTTTATCGCCTCTCACTCTCCATATTTTAGTTATTCCTCCCAAATGTCCATAGTGGTTAACATGGTCCTCAAATGACCAATACATGTATTCACAGGTTCCTCCAGGAGTGCAGTATACCCATTTCCCTATGTAGCTCCTTGGGTTTCTTGGGTTTTCGAGCTTCACAGATGGTGGGTCCAGGTGGTTGGTGGTGATCTGATTGCGCAACTTCTCTCTCTCTTGTATTATCATGCCTGTGTGTTGGCCGTCATCTGCTGGCATCAAGGGGTGCATACCGGCCATTTCAATCAGTTCGTCTGTGGTGCGTGCCTTCCGGGCTTTCCAAAATCTTATTATGATCAGTGTAGCTCCAGCCAAAATGGTACATCCAACTATAATTTTCAGTCCATCTGACAGCCAAGATGGCATCCATGACCATAATATTGAAAACCAGCTCTCATCCTTTTTTTACACCTTTACTTTCATCCATCATTTTGGAATGCATCTGGGCCAATTGTGAAACTGCTTCTGTCAGTGTACCGTTGTCAGCATCATTGGCAGGGATGAATGTACAGCATGATTGTCCTATCTTTGCGCAAACTCCTCCTTCCATTGCTGTGAGGAGGTCCAGTACATATCTGTTCTGAAGTGCCACCATCCTCACTGCGCGCAGTTCCTCTTTTATTGCGTTGAATCCATTCACTGTAGAATTGATGGTCATCATTAGTTCCCATCTAGTTATCTGGAGCCATTTTGCATTTGCGTAAGCCTGTATTCCCGGATGTATTATTGAGGAGAAGAACATTGCTGCTCTGCTAAATAGTCTGTGTTCTGGCGGAATTGAGGTGAGTGCTGTTTCTGATCTACCCCATAGGTAATTTCCTGTCAGAGGTTCTCCTTGTCTTTTCTTTCTATTCAGGACAGTATTATTGCTGTTGGTTTTGTTCTCTGGCCCCTTTTGAGGTTGTACAGATCTCTTCTTCCTCTCATTCCCTTCATCCATTTTGGGGAAGTTGGCCATATTCACGTGTTTCTGGGGTACCACTAGTGATGGTACATTAACGTGCACTATTGTGCATATACCATTCCACGGGGGGGGCAGCGTGTGGTATGCCTTTTCTCTGCAGGCCCAGTAACGGTCCATTATCACTGCTGTTCCTGCTCCCCCCTCAGGTAGCTCCATCACGCTTGCACAATTGGTGTTATATCCTACGTCCACCTCTCCTTTATGTTGGTAGCATACCTTAGGCGCAGTTAGCGGCAGTATTATTATTGGGTCTTCATCCTTCTCTATCCACGTGAGCATGGGTACGTACTTGATCCAAGTCGTCCAACATCTGTGGTTGTGTCCATCGATAGTTGAAATAGTTTCTTTTGTTATCATGTTGCTGCCAACCACTCCTATCTCCCATTTGTTGTCCAAGTACACCTTCCCTGTTATCGTCACCAGTGGCCTCTCCCAACATCCTGTTTTACCAGGAACTTCAGTGGCATACCAATCACATGGTAGGTACTGTAGTGTTACCTTCTTTGTTTCTCCTTTTTTAGGACCACTTGTCATGTATCTGAAGGCTTCAGTATGTAAACTTTTCTTGTGGTAACTTAAATAAGTCTTGAGGAAGTTGTTTTCATATGGATATGTGTCTCGTGTTTTCCATACCAATTGCACCACTGTCCCTTGAAATCTTCCTTTCGTTTGGAACAGTGCCAGGTATATTATGCATCGTGCTGTTTTGTCATCTATTTCGTGGCAACAAATGTTCGAGAAGCGCTCATGGCATATGGAATTAATGAGCAAACGTAGCAGCTGTCTTCTGTTGTCTGCTTACCTATGTGGGTCATGTGTTGATACCACATGTTGTTTGAGATGTGCGCTGAATCTTGTATGTAGTTGTCAATACCTTTATTATCTGAGTATGTGCTGCGTTTAACTCTATTATCTTTGTGTGGGATTATACTAATACCACCTGACGTAACACCTGTTGCAGCTGGGGGTGGGGGTATATTAGGTTTGGGTACAGCAACAATATTCATAGCATAGCTGTACTGCCATACAGAGGCAGCCAAGAACCCGGTGATCATCAAAATCCCTATCAATTTTATTACAAAGGCTAATTTCACCGGCATTTTGCTCTTACCTTGCTGCAGTCCGGCAGCTTATTCTTGCGACGTTAAAGTTGCCCGCCTGAAAATTCTTAATATGCTTGTTATTAAGGTTAGTGGTTGTTATTTAAGCCCTCCCTATCAGATAGTCATTCATTGCCCAGGCGAAGAGCTGTTCCCACGCCACTCTAAGTGATCTATCTCTTAGGGCAGGCAAGTATGGGTGGAGGTGGGGCATTGAATATTCTATGGCCAAGAGGAATGCTGTGTAGTAGACACGTACCCTTCTTTTGTTCAGGTACGTTGGCCTTCTTACTTCATATACAAATTGGTGTGACAATTCTTCTGGGTAGTTATCATCTGAGGGTACCATCTACTCCTAGGCAGTGAATTTGTTAGTTAGCTTATTTTCTTAACAGTACAATAATACGCAGTACCTGCATGTGCGAGAGAAAAGAAAAAGAGAACATTCAAGTGTTTACGTGTGTATATGTGCAAAACAATGTCCTTCAGTTCGGTCGTTACTGTAGTGGGTAGGGGGCCACTGGGCAGAGGGTTTGGGGCTTAGCTGGCGGAAGTCTCTTTACTCTTTGATCGTGTGACCATGGGGTGGGTGGGTCCAATAGTTGTCTCTGGGGGATCTGGGGGTGGGGGTTGACAGGGTATGGGGACACTTAAGCCGTCAGTAATGGCAGAAGTCTCTTCCTCCGTTGGTGACGCTGTTGTTGTTCTTCCGATGGCCCTGTCGGTGGTGCTGGGGCGGGTCTGGAGTTTGTAGATCTTTACGTCATGTAGGTGATTCCAGGCACGTTTGTCCTGTAGCTTTACTGCTCTCGTTGATATCTCCTCTACCAGATGGGGGCCAGTGAAATGTGGGCTGTTCCACTTCCTGTTGAAATTGCGGAGTAGCACGTGGTCACCTTTAGCAATTTTACACAGTCTTTCCTTTTCCAATTCTTTATCCGCCTCTTCTTGTTGATCACTGTTAGACCCGCCCCGTGTGCGCTCGAGCTGTTGAGACACAAACACTACACTAGTAATCAAAGAAGACACATATTGGTACATTTCATCACCAAAAACAGTGGCAGTACTATCGTGATCGGTGAATGCTCTTGATGTTGGTGTCAGAGGAAGGCGCATTTGGCGTCCGGTAACCACCTCGTGAGGGGTGAGGTGGTGGTCGGAACCTGGTCTATTCCTTAGCTCAAATGGGGCTAGCGGAAGGCAATACAACCAACTCTTTTTTGTTGTTTGCTGTATTTTTGCAATTGCCTCTTTTAGTAGGCCGTTCAGGCGTTCGCATATACCGTTGGCCTGTGGGTGGTATGCACATGCAAATTTATGCTTGATGCTCAATAAGGACGTGATGTGCTGGAACATTTCGTTTGCGAAATGTGGGCCATTATCTGACCGCAGTACCTCGCACACCCCCCACCTGGGGAAGACCTCCCTCACTAGGAATTTAGCTGCTCTGAATGCATTTGGGTGTGAACATGGCCCTGCTTCAATCCACCTCGAAAATGGGCATACTACTACAATCATATACCTGTTTCCTTGACATACGTTGATCATATCAACATAGTCAATATCGAGATGTCGGAAGGGTCCCTCTGGCCGGGGTATAGTACCTTTTATCACCTTCAGAGTGTGACCGGCCGTAAACTGTTGACATGTGAGACAGTTACTTATAAAATTTGACACATGAGAATTTAATTCGGGGCAAAACCAGTCTTCCCTAATTCGTGCTGCAATTATTTCCTTGCCTGTATGGGCTGGGTGGTGTAGTTGGCTCAGGGCGGTATTCAATAGTGCCAGTGGTATTACAATTTTTCCAGTGTTACCCTGGCGCCATAGTGCGTCAATTGGTGACATTGTGCATCCTCTTTTTACCCATAGTTCTTTTTCTGCCATTGGTGCAGCCGCTTGTAGCTCCATTATCTGTGTGGCTGGGAGATGGGTGTACCCTTCCCTTATCAACATCTTCTTAGCCATTCCCCTCCCTCTCCCTCTGTCTGACTCTGGGGGGTTCCATATCTCACCAAAGTATGCAGCATACTTCGCATGTGCGTCTGCCGCTGCATTCCCTCTTGAGACATGATCTTCTCCATTGGTGTGTGCGGTACACTTGACCAAGGCTAATTCCTGGGGGTTGTTTATTACTTCAATTAGTTCCGCCAATAAAAGAGCATGTTGCACTGGAGTGCCGTCAGCTCTTCTAAACCCTCTTCTTCTCCATTTTGACAGCCCTGAGTGGACAGTGGACGTGACATATGCGCTGTCAGAATATATAGTCACTCTTCCTTCAACGCCAAGATCAGAGCAATTAGCTCTGCCGCTTGAGCAGAGTAATGCTGTGGTAATTGCACACATTTCATTGCCACACACACCGGTACCTCCATCATTTTCACCACCGCTGCCCCAGTCCTCCTTATCCCATCTTTTTGGTCAATTGTTGATGACCCATCAATGAACAGGAGCTCACCTCCCTCTAGTGCGTTTTCTTCAACTTTTCTAGCACATGAGTACATTTCAGTGGTTTGCGTACAATCGTGTGCATAATCTCCTTCCTCAATTATTTCTGCTAAAAACCTTGCAGGGTTGACCGTGCTACATCTAACAATTGATAGTTCAGCTCTAGATAAGATGATCTCATAACCTGATGCCCTCTGCGTGGTTAGGGTGGACTTGGGTTTATTCAATATTGCAAATAGTGCATGTTCCACAAATAGTGTGGTTGGGCACCCCATGGTGATTGCTGACGCTTTTTCTACCGCAAAAGCAGCTGCGGCGAGACCTTGTTCGCAAGGGAAATGGCCCAACATTACAGGATCTAAGTGGCCGCTGTAAAACGCTACTGGTTTGTAGCCCATGCTGGTTTTTTGAGCCAGCACTGCTTTCATTACTGCTGAGTCGCAATGTGAAAATATGAAAAATTGTCGCTCATAATCTGGGGTGGGCAGTACTGGAGCAGTTGATATCGCATCTTTCAGTTCATCAAAAGCCTCTTTCATTTCCATTGTCCACCCCAACTGTTTCTCCTCTTTGTTAGCTTCTTTTAACCCCTCAAGCAGGGGTCCTATGTATGAGCTGTAATCAAATACCCATGCTCTACAGTAGTTGCACAGACCTAGGAACTGCTGCAGTTCCCTCACTGTTTGTGGCAATGGCGTTTTTGAAATGGCCTGTGCTCTTTGTGGTGCAATCTTTCTTCCATGTTGGGATATGAGCTGACCAATGTAAAGTACCTGTTCCTGACAGTACTGTAACTTTTCCATGTCTACCTTGTAACCTTTTTCAGCCAATATTGTCAGCATCTTTAATGAGTCCTCTCTGCATCTTTTTTCGTTTGTGCTGCAAATTATTATGTCGTCTACATACTGCAACACTGTGCTTTCTACTTCAATGTTACCCAAATCCATCTGTATTACTCTGTTGAATATTGAGGGTGACTCGCAGTATCCTTGTGGCAATCTAGTGTGTTTCCACTTTGTGTTTCTGTACGTGAAGCTTGTCAAATCTTGTGAGTCTGGGTGCAATGGTATTGAGAAAAAAGCATTTTTAAGGTCGATCACTGTAAATCGTGATGCTTCTGCTGGAATGCCACACAATATTGTGGCCGGGTTTGCTGCTATGGGGTACTCTGCTTCCACTATGTTGTTCAAGGGCCTGAGGTCCTGTATGAAGCACCAAGACCCCCCTTTAGCCTTGCACACTGGGTATACAGCTGTGTTACATGGTGATTCTGATGGTACCAGTATGCCATTATTTATGAGGGCCGTTATGGTTTCATATATGCCCTCATCTGCCTCTTTTGATAGTGGGTACTGTTTTACTCTGGGGAGTATTGCACCTTTTTTCAATTTTATCCTTACACCTCCTATACTTTTTATACAACCCACGTCATAGGGGCTAGTAGTCCATAGTGACGTGGGTACCCTTGCCATATCCTCCTCAAAGAAGGGAACTGGGGTGGATGCGGGTGCCTCAAGTTACATTGCAATTTTTTATGCCACTTGTTTATACGCCACTCTTAGCCATATCTCCACACTCATCATAAACACCATTTAACCTTCCTCCTTTTCTTCTGAGAAGAGCTCCTCGTCTGACACCTGGGTGAGCCTACATCCCTCTGCTAGTGCTATTACTGCTCTCCATGCTCTTCCTTCGCTGTCTTGGGCATGCACTGCAATGTAATCAGCTGTTGCTATAATGCTCTCTATGTCCACTGAAATCACCTTTCCTTCTGGTTCATTGGCTGGTGTTTCTGGTCTGAACAAATAGGCTGCTGGCCTCCTCCAGATCTTTCCTTCTATCCCTGGCATCCAGGCAAATGCCATGTCTGTCCCGTACTGGAATAGTTCACCATCAATTGGCTCAGCCCTAATCGCTGTCTGTCCGCAGTATGCTTGCATGATTTGTCGTGCTGTGAGCATGTTGATCCCTGGAGTAGAGCAAATTATGCCGTTTTCCGTAAGGGAAATCGTCATATTCAACCTGTTCATGATGTCTCTCCCCAGTATATTTACTGGTGAGGCCCTAGAATATAAAAGTGGCACTGACATGTCATAATCCCCATATTGATAAGGGAACATTATCAGTAAAGGGAACCAACCCCCTAGCCCCAGAGAATCCTTGGGTGTTCATGGCTTCGCCTGACATCTTAAACTTATCTTCCCTTATGCAAGACCGGGTCGCCCCGGTATCAACAAGGAATGATAACTTTTTGTCACCTATCGTTACCTCTATGCGTGGTTCCTCCGCACTATTAGGGGTTACTGACAGGATGGGACACACCAAGGCCGTCTGTGGGCTGTCCTATTGAGGGTACAACGATTGACCGTTTCCTGTGTAAGGGTTGTGTCCTAGTACTGTCTCCCTACCCAGTTGTGTTTGTTGTGCTTGGGGTTGTTGTATTGTCGCTACCTGTTGTTGTGGCAGTGAGAATGCCTGTGGCTGTTGTTGTGTTACTAGTTGTTGCTGGTCATTTCCCTGTTGCAACGTCTGCTGTTGTTGTATCCCCTGCTGTTCCTGTGTGGGCCTTAGTTGTCCCTGCTCGCTCCATGATGGTGTTCCTGGTCTTACTCTACACGTGCGTGACATGTGTCCTACCAATCCACAAATCCAACACACTGGTGGTTCCCTACTCTGCCATGGAAAGCTTCCTGTGTTGTCCTGGTATACTGGTTGACCGGTGGGGTAGGAATTTCTAAGTCCTCCCACCTGTTGTTGTGTGTTGTATCCGTATCCTCTCCCTCTTATTATTCCTCCTCTTCCCCTATTGTAATTATAATACCCAGCTCCTGGCATTGAGTATCCTCCTCCCAAGTTGGTCGTGTATGGTTGGAGTGGCGGCATCTGTTGTGTTATAGTCTGGGAGGGTTGTATTTGGGAGGAGTCTTGTGCAGCCACTACTTGTGTGGGGCTTTGGGTCATTGTTGCAGGTGTAGTTATTAGTGCCCCTTCCATTGTGTATTTAGTAAGTTTTTTCTGTACAAGTTTAGCCTCTTCCGCTTTCCTGTCCTCTTCCTTTTGTTTCATTTTACCTTGCCATGTCCTACAATGATGTACTATTGTCAGTTGTATTTCTGGCCATGCTTTTGCTTCCATTCCCACCACTTTCTTCAGTTGTTTCTGATCTCCTTCTGGGAGCCCTTGTACCAGTATATGATAGAATATTGCTGGTGTTTTGTCCCATTGTTCTCTAGTTTCCATGCGCCACTTCTCTTGAATTTCCTGGATATAATCAACAGGATCTTCGTACTCACGCATCTTGCGTGAGGTAATTGCTCCTATGTCTGATGTGTCTGGGTACTGTACCCTTAGTGCCTGCCATAATGCATGTCTGCAGTTTGCGAATGGTGCCCCATCGTGTGATGTGTTGGTTATTGTTACCCCAGTGAATCCCGCTCTTTTCCAAATGTCATCCGCTGCATCCCCTAATATGGATATTAGAAGGCCCTTTACATCCCCCACTGCCAGTTTCTGTCCTGCGGTGTGTTTTTCCATTTCATATATCCATTTACCTGCACCTCCACTTAATGATGGGAGCCTGCACTTTATATTTTCTTTGTCTACATGCTTCCAAGGGACGTATTGTGGTCTCACCCCTCCCCTCTCCAGAAGTGGCATTAAGTTGTGTCTCGTTATCTCCCTTGGGTTCCATAAAATTGAGTCCCCACACCCCTCCTCTTCCTCCCTCTCTCTTATATCGTCGATTCCGTCCGTAGTTCCCCTGCTCGTAACTCTTTCTTCTCCATCTTTTCCCCTTCTTTCAAATCTCCTGTATTTAATGTGGGCGTGTGTATTCGTCCTTCCTGCCTACGTCTAGGGAGGTCTCTAAGCCTACCTACATAAGGTGTCATTTCGTTTGTGAAAGGCGCGAGTTTAGTTGTACGTAGTGAGCGTGGGGTGGTTGACTGAGGGTAGGATGGTGAGGGTGTGGCTTCATGTATCTGTCTTTTCGCTATTCCTCGCTCTTCCTCCTCACTTTTCTCCAGTTCATCCTTTCTCATACATATCCATGGTGAGTCTGTATTGGTCCGAGTGGTGTATAGTTTATCTAGGCTTTCCCTGTCACTGTTTCTTCCTTCCTTCTCCATTCCTTCTTCTTCCTCACTACAAAAGTCATCTGTATGTGGCTGCCCCCACTCTGTCTTTCTCCCCTTTGATCGTTACTGTTTTTAGGTCTATTAGGTCTGTGTCTCCTCTTTCTCCTTTACCACCCGCTCCCCTTTGTGCTGATGTTGTTGCTACTTCTGTATCTCCATATACATACCTCCTTTCTTCAATCTCTCCTCTCCTATCTTCTCTTTCCCCTTCATTTCTCTCCTCCATCTCTCTACCAATTTCCTCCCTTTTCCTTTTTAATTCTTCCATTACTTCACTACTCATCTTTCCCAATACCCTTTCATCCTCTTCCTTCCTTTCCCTTCTCACCCTCTCCCTTTTTAATATACTCTCTATCACCCTCCCTTCTTCATATTTCCTGGTCGTTTCTGATAGTAATCTCTTCTTCCACATTGCCATTTCTTTTTCTTTCTCTTCTTCTTCCTTTTTCCTCTCTCGTAGCACTGCTCTTGATACCCTTTCTGCTGCTGCTTTTACCCTTTTGTCTTCTCTCCTTTGCTCCTCATTTCGTTCCCTTATTCTTTCCAACTCATTCTTACCTTCTTTCCTTTCCCTCGCTCTCTCTCTTTCCTCCCTCTCGAGCTGTTTTATTAGTTCATTCTGCTCGTCCCTTAGCTCTGCTAGCCGTTCCTCCAAAATCTCTTCCTTTTGTCTTATCAGCTCTTCTCCCCTTATTTCACTCTCCCTGGTATTATCCTCGTCCATCTTCCTCACTACCTCCCTCTCTTCTCCTGTTAATGTACCTCGTAATTTTAATAGTATCTGTGCAGCTACCCACTCGTCATGTCCTATTTCCTCAGTTTGCTCTTCTCCAGTCCTCCCCTCCCCCTCTGGCATCTTCCCATAGGCTGATCCCGTCGTACTAGTCCGCTCCCCTCCCTTGTGGACACCTGTCACTGCATATGGTGGCGGGCTGTATGTCGGGTTCGAGTACCCCTCAGCCGCCCTTAATTGTTCTCTTCCTATTTCACCTAGTTCTCTTAAAGGGTACAACCCCCCTCCCTCTGTTTTCACTACCTTTGCTAGGGTTATATCGTCGCTCTGTTCCTTTTTTAGTTCATTTTCTTTTGGGTTGTTATTCTTTTCTCCTCCCTCTTGTCCGTTCCCCGTGTTCTTTGGGCCTTCACTCTCCTTCTCCCCATTCTCTCCTTCCTCCTTAATCTCTTTTTCTTCTGGTGTTTCCGCCACAGTGAACATTCCATTTGGTCCTGGTCGGGACCCCTGGAACATCCGCCATAAGTTAAACATCTCCACATGTTTTGTCAATTTCTTCCCCTTGTATGTATTATGCAGATGGTTTAATAGTGAATGTTGGGTATATGGATCGAAGCTACCATTAGGCGGCCATGGTGTTGTCATTTTGTTGTCCGTCCCCTGTGTCCATTCAATGCTATACTTGATCAATTTCTCCCGATGGGGTGACAGTGTTTTGCATATGTGCTGTAGTGGGGTAGTGAGGGTGTTCCCCCACCCTCCCGATCCTGCTCCGTGTGACATAGCAGCGCTCCACTTGCTATCCTTCCCCTGTTTGGTAGCTGTTATTTTACTAACACCTACAATACACAACCTTTTACCTTTACCTGGCCCCGTGAGTTTGGGGACTTGCGATAGTCCGCTAAGGAAAATTATTAAAATATAGTATTTACATTTGCATATTCTTTTCTTTCTTTTCTTCCTTTACAGAACACCCTTACGGCCCCCTGCGGCCGAGGCGCACGTAGCCCCCTACGGCTGCGTACCCCTTGTGACGTTCTTATACAGTCGTCCTATTTTCATTTGCTCCTCCTCCCTCTTCTATACTTGCCGTGGCCGGCGTTCTCCGTGCGCAGCTACGCCCCCCCCTTTCGCCTTTTCCCCGATCTACTCGTTACCGTTTATCTCCGTTTCCACTCCCTTACCACAACTCTCTTCCCCACCACCCTCCGAAAGAGAGATGCCTTGTGCTCGGGATATCCTATGAAAGCCCTACTGGTGACGTCACCGATCTCTTCAAACTATTAGTCAGTTCTTAATTCATTTACACTCTACCCCCGTTAACCCCACAGCTGTCTTCCTGTCACGCCTGGAACAAGGTAATCAACAATATATAATCGGACTGCGCACGCTGCGTCGCCTCGCGTGTGATACGCCCCTCGACAGGAGGGCTTAACCAGCCAATTATCTTCCGTATTGGGCAACCAACTAGCTACCGCCTACAGGGAAACGTCATCTACCTATCGAGTTTCTTGCTCGATCAATAGGGATCCTCATCTACTCATTGATCAATAATCACCAAATCGTAGGAAACCGCACACACCCACACCCGTACACGTAGTCGCGACCTAGGCCAATCAGTGTCTACGAGCGGCCGCACGTGATGTTTTTGTGCTCCGCCCCCCTCTTTCGCGTAGCGTAGCCGACTGCTCTCGCACTCGTTCGGCTACCATTCATTTCATAGCCAACACTAAATTGTCAAACCTTCGCCGCGCACCTGTGCAACACCTCCCTCCTCCCTTATTTAATTCCTCCCCCCTCCCTCACAATTTCACATTGCTTGTTGGGTGTGGCATACTCACCAAGTTCTCTTGATGCGGGGCCGCTCGACTGCGTGCACCCCTCCAAGCGGCTCGCCACCTCCCCTCGTCTGGACCACGTCTGGACACTCGCCAACCGCGGGTGGGATACTTCTCAACCGGCTCCCGAAGGCCAATATCCGGATTGCGCTGTCCGGTCTTCTCGCAGTTCCGCGATGGTCCTGTAGTCCTCAGAAGGGGGCAGTGGCAGAGGGGGCCGCGCCGCCGGGCCTCCTCGCAGCGGGAGCACTCGGAAAAATAAAATAAAAGCAGACCTTAAACAGATCTCAGCAGTGCCTCCAACTTGTCGGGGGGAAATTCTGCCGGGGTCGGCTGGGCCGTCCGCGGACCTCCGGGCAGGGAGGCCCCAACTCCTCCCGCGTATCACAAAAATGAGTATGAGGCGCACGCAAGAAGCAAGGTGGTTCTGCTGTTTATTATACAAACGGCAGGGATGGGTCGAGGATCGTACGCGTCCGTCCTGACACACACACAATCGTGGGGCTCGCAGGCCCTTTTTACCTTGGTATGACGCGCTACTTGCGTCACCTCGAAAAGTTAGCAAAAAACC
Organism: Ambystoma mexicanum; assembly: GCF_040938575.1. Classification (NCBI taxonomy): domain Eukaryota; kingdom Metazoa; phylum Chordata; class Amphibia; order Caudata; family Ambystomatidae; genus Ambystoma; species Ambystoma mexicanum. Next base: position 528,632,627 of record NC_090925.1, read on the forward strand.
TATCTCCACTCTGGATTGGTTACTTGAGTGGTAGGGTTAGTATAGCATACATATAGAGAAGGGTATTCGTGGCTGAGGGTCAGTCAGGTGGTATACCTGGGTTGTCCCTGCAATTAGATACATGAGAATTGTTACCTGAAGACCCCTGAGGATTGGTCAATGTTAATGGCGTCAGTGATAAGAGCCCCATGTTCTGATTGGTGCGCTCGCGAGCCTCCCAGCCTGGGACCGTCGCTGTTCCCAGCTCGCGGTGTACCTGTCATTTGCAACAATGTTTCACTATGGGTACGTGCAGACAATGCGAGGACTTATTCATAGGCTGGAAGGCCGACTACTCCCACTGTCGCAGATGTCCATTGAGTCTTTTATTTGTATCTGCCTGTGTCTTGTAACGAGGGATCCAGGCGCCTCCGTTCTCTTAGCCTTGGCATCCTTTCAGGTTTGGCTTGGTGAGGTGAGGCGGGACCGTGTTTGAGGCCGAATTCTGCACAATTAATATTGTTTTTTCCACTGTGTACCTTGTTTAATTTGCAGGTGCGACCTTGACGTTGGTGTGCGGCGTGCGAGATTGCAACATTGTGGCTTGGCTGTCTGCCTTTCGCCGAGCTCATTCTGCAGGATCAGCAACCGGACTCTTGTTCATTTTAATGTTCATGGAAGCTCTTGCTTGCGGCCTACTTGAATCAGGTGCATAAATGGAGCCGTTGAGTGCACACGTGCTTTAGGTTGTAGGGTTTATGTGAAGCGTAAGCAAGCCATTTAGATAAGTTCATCGTGCGTCTTGCGTTTCTGCATCTTAAAAGCCTATGTGAAAAATAATAAAGATGCACGTCCGTGGATGTGTTCGTCACCTACGTCATAGCGTTGAGTATATTCTTCGTGTAGGTTGGTGTAGGAGTGTCCAGTGTGCATGGTCGTACAGGTGTGACCGTTGGCTAGGTCGTCATGGCATCTCTAACGATGTGTTGGTTTAGTCGAGTTGATCCATGTTGCAGGTGTCGGCCTGGGTAGGGCGAGCTGCTGGGCAGGTAGGGCAGGTAGGTGGGCACATCCGTAGGTTCCTGTACCAAGGTATTTGGTCGTCTGGTAGATGGGCAAACTCATCTCGTGGCGGGTGCCTAGGCCGTGATCCTCTAGGCCAAGCGCGAGAGGGGATTGGTGGGAGCCTATTGTTCCATTCTCCCACTTCAGTAGTAAGAGGTCATGGGGTCCATCTTTCCTCCATCAGGAGTCTACTGATTCCAATGACAGTGCCTGGGCATCCAAAAATGGAGGACACTCAGGGCACCAGTCAATTCAGCACAGAGCTGCCACCAGCCCGTACCGTGCTCTGTGGGCCACCCACAGGTACCCAAAAACATACACTAGGGGCACAGGGTTGCACCCCTACCCATGGGTGCCATAAGGGTATCCCACGGGTCTGTTCACCAAAACCAAAGGAGAGAGCTGCACCGCCAGGAGTCCCACATAAACTCCTGTGCAGAAAACACGACAGAACACATGATAAAAAGCAGTAAAGGACAAGGATATGCAGGCCCTGCCCCTCCGATGCATTTCCAGCATCACAACTGCCCTGTGCAGTTGTTATTTATTCTGTTCCCACATGACTGCCCTGTGCTACTGAAAACATAACAATGTCTGAAATACAGTTGCACCTCTCTATGACAAACACTTATGTGCATTGTGACCCTGTTGTTGCTATATCGCACGCCTTTCCTTGCCTTTCCTGCTCCCCTGAAAGAGATGTTATTTGCTCCATTCTTTACCATTGGGCAACCTTTTGTTTGGCTTTTATGTTGTTTTAAGTAACATTAATATTGATGTTGACAATCGTTGTGGTGCTTTAATTAAATCTGGTCATGTTATGATCTGCTCTGTTGCTATGTTCTACTAACGATCCTGCCGTTGTATTGCTTACAATGAGTATCCAATGTGTCATTTCTCTATCTCCACAATGGTCCTCATTACGAGGTCTGCGGTAAGGAGTTAACAGTTGCCGTTAACCCCTTACCGCCGCATTACCACCCTAACCCCGGGACCCGCTAAGGGTCCAGGGAGCTAATAACAGGCCCGCTATTAGCGGGCCAGTTATTAGCTCCATCCCCATTCCCATTGAGCCCTATGGGGGCTCGAATGGGAATGGGAAATGGTTCTCAGAATGGGGACTTACCGGGTCCTCCAAGGTTGGAATGACCCGGTAAATCCCTATTTTATTTATTTTATTTATTTAATTATTTGTATTGCGCCGTTAACTCGTGAGTTTCGGGGCGCAGAAACGTGAACACAGAGACAACAGAAATGGACGGGACAGTTCCTGGAATCAAGGATTTAGTGGGTCATGTAAGTCGAGGTCAGTTGAAGAGATATGTTTTCACTAATTTACGAAAACGTAAGTAGTTAGGTTCTTTCCTTATGTGGGCTGGCAGATTATTTCAGATGCCTGCTGTAATGACTGGGAAAGATTTTCCCAGTCCAGATCTAAGTTTGTGTGGCATCACTGCGATCCTATTTTGATCCGAGGATCTCAAGGCGCGGCTTGGAACATAAGGACGTACTTTCGATTTTAGATAGCCTGGTGCCTTCCCGTGGATGCATCTGTGGGCTATTGTGAGAGCCTATTCCGAGAACCCGGACCCGGAATGCGGTAAGGGGGTAGCCATGGTGCTAATAGCACCATGGCTACTTCCAACTTCGTAATGAGGCCCAATGTCCTTTATTCTCTATACGCGTGGTGATTCAGTGCTGTTACCCATCCTAACAGCACTAATGCTGCAAACCAGTTCTGACTATCAGGCCCGGCTTCAGAGGGGGGTGAGCCGGGTGACCACCGGGGGCACCACGCCCCCCAGGGCACCATTAGCCCCCGCCACGCCAGCTCAGGGGAGTCTTTCCAGGGCTCCCCTGAGCAGGCGTAGCGGGAGAAGGCGCAGCAGGCGGGCGCATTCAATGACAATGGGGTGCTCAGCACCCCATTGTCACCAAATGCGCGCCTCTGCCACGGGTGCCTTCACCAACAAAAGGCACCATTAGCTCCCCACCACCCCAGCTCGGCAGAGTCTTTCAAGGGCTCCACCGAGCTGGCATAGTGGCAGAAGGCGTGGCAGGCGCCTCATTGTTAGTCAATGCGCCCACAGCAGCGGATTGCATTTAGGAACAATAGGGTGCTGATGTACCCTATTCATAGAATTACCTCCTCGCCGGAGCGAGGAGGTTTAATAAATAAATAAATACATAAATAAAGTGACACTTCCTGGCCACGCCCCCTGTTGACCAGGGGCGCGCAGGGGCAGGTGGGGGTGCCAATTGACCCAGTGCGCTGCTGCCCCTAAGGCTGGCCCTGCTGACCATTACCTAGTCAATGTTTAAAACGCCATCCCTCTATATTCAATTCTTCTCATTGTTAACTCACAATCACTCCCTATTCAGTTCATTCTTTCTTACAAATTCTACCTTTCCCTATTCGACTTTTATTCATTATGTGCTTTTTGAATTGATATCCTCGGAGTGCAGAAACTCCTCAAACTTTTCTTTACCATGCTCTGGTGCTGTACCTCTTAAATCTTACAGATGTTCTTCTTATTGTGTGTTCCAGCCGTCCTTGGCTCCTCCCTCCTTCCTCTCGTATCTCGGTCACGTGTTTTCTCTTCCTCGCCGATCCGCGGCCACGATGCAGGTAAGCACGCTTGCTGCACTTGATTTAAGAAAATCAATCATCTGTGTCAATCAAGAAAAGCAACTTGTGCTGGGCCCTCCTTGACAATCAAGCTCGTACAGATCGAGGTTGCGTTTCCTTAAGCCCCAGAGGAGTGGTGTGGCGCCCAATATCCTTGTTATGAGCTCTGCCAGACTGCCACCAAAACTCAAACTGCGGTCCTTTGGATTGTAGGCCTGGCACTTTACCCTTGTGCCATACAGGCGACGTATTCTGCTCTTCTGCCGCCTGCCTCCTAAGAAGCAAGGCCCTGTAGCCATCACCATCGCTCCATGTTCTTTGCCGAACAGGCCATTGCTTGGCATGTGCTTGCAACATCCCATTGCTCACCATGTGCTTGCACTGGTCTTCCAATGTGCCCACTCGACACTTTCAGTGCTTTGCAAACAGCTCTGTTCTCTCCAAAGCGCCCATGCCAACCAATGCACGGCCTTGCATGCTCATCCAGTTTGCAGGCCGATCACTTATCCACTGCGCCAGGTCAGCTGATAGCTGGGATCAAGCATGTGTTTTTGCTTTTGCAAAGCTGAGCAGCCTGCTCTTACCAGAGCGCTGTTCTTACCTTTCTCTTTATTGTGGACCAGCTGTCCTGACATGCAGTTTCTACCGCAATCTGTGATTGCGGAGGGCACACATTTCAGAAGCAATGCATATTCTACAGAAAAGGCAAAATGAAGGAAGTCTGCGAGCACTGTAGTCAGGTAGCGCTCACGAGCAGTCTAATGCCAGAGAAAGCGGCAGGAACACGGGTGTCTCCTGTGGGCTCAGAGCAGGCATTCTGGTGGAGCGCTGCACTGAGTCCTCCTTGAGATGCACACAGGTTTCAAAACACCCGGTTCCCCTGTCCTGGACATTCTGCTCTGAGTAGCGGGACCCCTCAACCAAGAATCTTCCTCATTAGCAGGCACTCAGCCAGTATGCTACTTCTGCCCCTACACCAGATGGTGCCTCTGAGATGACCAGCACAAGTGTGAGGAAACCGACCATCCGCACGGAGAGTGTGCACTCGCCTGCGCTTTTCTGAAGTTTTGTAATGAAAATGAATGATGGGAGATCAACCTCAGAAAATGTGTCTGGATAATCCGCACACATTTTCCTATGCTTACGGCACAACAAACACATAGTCAAGTGTGCTCCGAGGGGACACAGCCTACAGGTGCTGTCCTCCCTATCACATTAAGCATGGAATGTGACAGCCACAGGTACATCAAAGCATCTCAGGAAGGGGCAAGGCAACACCGTCCCATGGCCATGGCCAGCTTCATTAAAATAGCAAAGGCCCCATGCATCTGCCCTCTCTATTGTCTAAAGTTCTGCTGGTGGCAGCACATAATGATGAGAGTTAATTGAAACAGGCCTGTGATAGGCCTGAGTGCAGAACGGGCAAAAGGAGGCAGGACACTAACACCTCTTTGATATGCAGTGTATCATTTTGAAGCTTCCTCCCATCCATCTGTGTGAAGGGCAGTGAATGGCATGTCTCGAACACTGCTAGATTCTGCCAGTAAGCTTCCTAGGTGAGAAGTGCCAGAGAGTCTCTGAACAAAGGATAAGGCCACTGCGTGCAAACACTGTCGTCAGCTTTGGGCTACCCACCTTAAAAGATGACACAAGCCCTGCAAAGAAGCTAGGAGGGGTCCCACAACAAGAATCAACCAGAGTCTATCTTTTAAGGACATTTTTGAGGCAGCCGAACCCTCAAACAGTGACCGGCTGCACCACTGACTGTTGTCACGCTGCAGTCACTAAAGCTGTCCGAGACGCCGCAACCAGAGTTCCAGATCCGCCAACCAGCACAGAGACAGCGATTCTTGACCCTGAGCCACTGTGTAGGACAGCCTGTGGCCATCTGTCCACCCATGCTTGCGGAACTGCCTGCCGCCTGATACCCGCAGCTGTCTCCCGTTTTGAACTCTGTCGCAGGAGCTGCAAAGCATCCTGTAACCGACTCAACGCTGTCGAGCATCAAGATCATCTCAAGCACCAGGTACATTGTGGTTCTGCCCCCCTCGTCCTTTTCCGACCCCTTGTTCCCTTGGTGCTGAAACCAAATAAACTTGAATAGTTAAGACTGATTGCTTTACCGACTACCTTCCTGTCAGTATCCAGAGTGCATCCCTTTCCTTTGTGAAACTGCCTGTCCTCTGTGTTCCTTTACAGGGTGGGTTATATTTTGTAGTGTGGTAGAACTGCCTGTTGTAATAATAATAAAGTAGATAGTTTTATACACCCTTGACTGGACAGTCCCTTTTATCATTGGGTAACAATTGTATTTTCTCTGTGTTGCAACTAACCAACGATCCACGACCTTGTAGAGATAATCCTGCCGTTCCGTCCACGTTACCAAAATCGGACAAGGAGGTTTATAATTGACTTGTTTTTCCAATCTGCTTGGATCCAATCTGGTGTACTAGAGGTGTGGGGCTGATTAATGGTTTAGAAACTGATATTCATCACTGGACCACCGGAGTGCTAGGCTGTGTGGCTAGCCCCAGCACACTTAAACCCTGCCAAGTTGTCAAAGCAAGTCACATCGTTTGTTATGTGAACATTTAGTGGTCGAGTGCTCCATGAAAAAGTATCAGAAGTCCAGCATGGATGGCTGGGCAGCAAAATTCTCCTTAGTGCATATGTCGTAGCAGAAATGCTCAGAAGTGGAGCCAAGGCAAACAAAAGCAAAAGGTAGACTACAATTCTCAACACATCAACACGCGGGCAAGGAGCCAGTGGTAGCTTTCCTAGGTCTGGTTTTGTCCCTGAGGACGTGAGGTTTCGTCCTGCTTTATCAACTTGATGAAAAATAGCACTTGTTTTAAATTGTTGCCGTGTGTCTAGTATTCTATGACCAGCTCGGCACATGTACCAGCTATCACTATCAGAGAAAATAAAAAAATAAACATGCCCAAGATGCATGAACTACTAACCATGCAGCGATCTAGGCCACGGGCCCCTGACGGACTAACCAGTCAGGAAGATGGAGGGCACAGCTTGGTGCCCTCACCCTGGCAGATGAGGCAACCTAGCAAGGAGCCAGGCAAAAAGGTCAGGGTGAAAGGGGGCAGAGCCCTAAGCGCAGCTGAATGGAGGTATGGCAGAAGGTGCAAAATGCCACCAGTGGTCGGGTGGTGACCCGGACCCCTGAACCAAACTGGTTCTAAAAAGGGAACTTTTTCCCATAAAAGGGGACGGCCGTCGCAAGTTGGCAATTTACTACGCAAGCTCATCCAGCACGGATAAGCTAATGAGGAGAAGCTATCGTAGTGGGGCACACGCTCGGCTAGGAAGAGTAAGCTGCAGGACGAGAGCCGCCAAGCAAGCGAAGCAGGGAGAAGAGTCACATCGGGCCCGCCAATGTTGCACACGGCAAAGCAGCGCTACGCAGGCCGCCATGCCACGGGCGCAACAAGGTTGCATACGCTCACCAGCAGGTGGAGCAGCCCGGGGGACATACAGAAACAGTACGTCGTGGGTAAAACGCGGCAGATTCCTGGGCGTGGCAGCCCCAAAGACAGACAGTGTTGGCCGCATGCGGCGGAGGTTTCCCAAGCGTTACCCAGTGGAAGACCCTGGCGCAGGCACACCTCTTCCTGCCACTGAAAACGGATTGAGAATCGGGCAAAGGCAGGGAAAAGGCCTGACGGAGTGGGAAGAAAGGAGGAAGCAGACCCTGTCCTGGGTCAGAGAGGCTGAAAAGGAATTCAGGGCTGATTGGGTGTCTGTGTCACACCGGAAGGGATCAGACCACAGCAGGGAAATATTGCCTCTGTTGATTGACAGTGGGGAATATAATGAGGCAGAGGAAGAGGCCCTCCCCAGAGGTCAGAAGAGAAAAGGGACAACCGAAGGCACTGCGGCATCAGAGAAGGCTGCAAAAGAGGACCCACGTAAGAAGAGCAGAAAGGAGAAGCACACATTTACTGAATAAAATAAAAAAGGGATTGAAAAATGTATCTTCAAATTGTTAGACTCATGCAGGAATGGCTTAGGCAAAACGTCCAGAAAGTGCTGCGGTAGCAGAAAGAGAGGGGATCCGTTAAATGGATGAGAGATGTGAGCTCTAGCTCATCCAACACAGATGATTGTAGGCAAGATGACACTGAGTCTTGCGGGGATGATGAAAGTAGGCAGTTAAGGACATGGGTAAATGAGAAGGGCATCATAAATGGGAAGAAGTCAATACCAGCAGAAGGGAAAAATAGTGGCGGGGTGCACTTAAAACCAAGTTCGGTAGAGATACAATGTCCAAAGACGTGCACAGAAGAGTGACTAGGACCATGGCATGGCACATTGAGAGAAAGATAAAAAGGCAGATTAGGTGCAAAGAATGTATAGAATGTTTTCTTTGCTGGAATTCCAGAGAATGGGATTTGATGTGTGCAGTAAAGAGAATAAGGAGAAGGAGAAAGTGGCAACTAAGAGAGCCCCAATTGAGCAGAGCTTTGACAACTGACTGTCAGCATTTCACATTTTGGCCACTATAATGATGGAGAGATACCCGGAGGAGGGGACATCTCTAGTAGCCAATGAACAGAGGGTTTTCAAAGTACATACAACTTTTAGGCGGTGACACATGGCTAGAATATGATAGAGAGTTTCAAATGCAAATGGATAGCTCCCCAGACTTTGGGTCTGAAGAAGAGGACGCCAACATATATATATCTATTGAATGTACTGAAAACAAAAGCAGGGCAGCCCACACCCCGACCATAGGGGCCAACCACGGAAAGGGAATTGGAAAAGTGGGTACAGGGCATACAACAACAGCTTCCAGACAGCCAGGCGGCAATTCTTTTGGAGGAAGCAATTTGGAGGGCACGGCAGTTGGCAGTGCGGCATGCCTCCCACAGCACAAGGGATTGCTGGAGCGACGGGGTTGCCCCAGTGGTCTTCCACAATGTGCTGGAAGTTTGATAAGGGAACATGCAGCTGGGGAAGGGAATGCAAATTTAGGCACCAGTGCAGCAGGTGCGGCGCAGAGCACAGAGGCAGTAAGTGCACTAAGATGGCTACAGCAACCAACCCCAAACAATTTGAGGTTAAGCACCCACGGGTCTGTTCACACTGGGTAGTTCGCCGATAAGAATAGAAGTAATGGACAAATGGTTATAAGCCTTCCCAGACAGAGAAACAGGAAGGATAATTAAGAAGGGCTTCACGCAGGGTTTTACCATCCTGTTTAAAGGTCAAGGGTCTCAAGGAATGCCACAAAATCTGAAATCAGCAAGAGACAATCCCAAGCTGGTCCAGAAAAAGATACAAAAGGAAATTGATCTGGGCAGGGAAGGTGGCCCATTCAATAGGATCCCATTTTACAAATGTATTTGTTCCCCCTGGGACTAGTACCCAAGAAGGAGAAGGGGGAATATAGGTTAATACACCACCTATCATACCTGGTGGGTAAGTCAGTAAACAATGGCATTTCAAGCGTGGAGACAACGGTAACCTTCTCTGAGTTTCACGAGGAAGTGGAAGTGGTTAGGAAGGCGGCTAAAGGGGCCTGGTTGGTTAAGGCAGATATTCAGGTGGCATTCAGGCTGTTTTACCATCCTGTTTAAAGGTCAAGGGTCTCAAGGAATTCCACAAAATCTGAAATCAGCTAGAGAAAATCCGAAGCTGGTCCAGAAAAAGATACAAAAGGAAATTGATCTGGGCAGGGAAGGTGGCCCATTCAATAGGATCCCATTTTACAAATGTATTTGTTCCCCCTGGGACTAGTATCCAAGAAGGAGAAGGGGGAATATAGGTTAATGCACCACCTATCATACCTGGTGGATAAGTCAGTAAACAATGGCATTTCAAGCCTGGAGACAACGGTAACCTTCTCTGAGTTTCACGAGGCAGTGGAAGTGGTTAGGAAGGCGGCTAAAGGGGCCTGGTTGGTTAAGGAAGATATTCAGGTGGCATTCAGGCTGCTATTGGTGCATGAGACATCTCAACCATGACTATGTTTTCAGTTCGGGGGAAATATTATTTCGACAAATGCCTTCCGATGGGGTGTGCAGTCTTCTCTTCATATTTTGAAAGAATGAATGCCTTCCTGCAAAGGGCACTGAGTAAAAGCATCCCAGATGCACAGGTAGTCCACTACTTGGACTGTTTCCTGTTTTTAGGGCCACAGGAGTCTAAATTATGCAAGGAAACCTTGGAAGGTTTCATAAAATTAACCGAGGAATGGGGCATCCCGCTGGCAGAGGAAAAACAGTGGGGCCCGCCCAGACTATGCAGTTCCTGGCCATAGAAATAGACTCAAGAGAGGGGGTCTGTCGAATCCCCAGAGACAAAGTTACTGATCTGCGATGCTACATTTTGCAGGAAGGGTCATACCACAAGGGAGCATTGAACTCAAGACCAGAGGGGCCCCGCAGAAACAACACATGGTAAGGCTGGGGGCCAGTATTAAAAAAGACCAGGTAATATGAGAAGAGATTTAAAAAAAATTCAACAGCACGGTTATCTGGCACATACCTATCAACCAAGAGAACACAAGGGTACTTCACAGACACAGCAGGTGTTAGTGGATTTGGCGCTGTCCTGGGCAGGAAACGGTGTGCAGGATTTTGGCCAGAGAAATGGCACAGGCATGGCTGGACTAAAAAAATTACGCTGCTTGACATTTTTCTGCTATGAGTGGCGGTCTGTGAATGGAGTGAAGAGCTGCATAACAAAGAAGTGGCAAAACGGTCAGATAACATGACAGTGGTGCAAGTACTCAACAAAGGGGCGCCATCTTGTCCGCTCGTGTTATAAATGTTGGGGGTAATAAGAATAACGTCTTTGAGCCATAACATGGGGCTGAAAACCAGGCACATCACCGGCGAGGAAAACAATGTTGCTTCACTTGTGCTTCACAGTGGTGGATTTTCAGGCAATTAAGGCCGTATGCGGATCTAGCGATGCCAGCCACACCAGAGAAGGTATGGGCAGTATTGGAAGACCAGATGAGGAGATAGGAAGCGTCAGACAAAGTGGGTTACACAGAGCGAAGCAGAACGCTTCACAGAAAGAAAGCACCAGCAAAGCAGGGGCAGGGTGGGTGAAAAGACCCGGAAGGGTAGTAACGGACCTCGCCGAGAATGCTTTGACCCAGAAAATGGCTAAGTAGTACTGTAACTACCTACAAAATGTAAAGGATGCAATTGAAAAAGAGAATGAGTTAGAAATTCCGAAAGAAGATGTTAACACATTTTTAGAATGGGCATTTACGCAAGGCAAAAGAAAGGCCTGGCCTGCAGCACGTCGGGCAGCAGTGGCATACGCAGCAAAGGTGGCTGGGGGTACAGACCCGACAAGTAACCCACTGCTGAAATATGCATTGAAAGGATGGGCCAGGATTGAAGGAAAAAGGCCTGATGACAGAGGACCATTAAACTTTGTGAAAGTAGTACGCCTGTTGGGGCACTAGGGAGCACATGCACCCGCAGTTATGAGACAGCACTGTTCAGGCCCTGGCCTATTTTGGGGTGTTTGGAATTGTGGAGCTAGTAGCTAGTAACATGACAGCAAGCAACGGGCTAGCAGTGGGGGCCATCAGCATGGGTGAAGGTTGCATGACTATACTGTTAAAAAAATAAACAACGGGTCAAGTTAGGAAAGGGGAGGTTTAAAACACTGCATTGTATGAAGGAAGAGGGTCACCGCCCTATCTGTATCACAAAGGGCTTCCAGAAAGTTGTTAATAGAGAGAGACAGCAGGGCACTCAGCCGATTTCAGTTTCAGGCGGTATTAAAGAAAGTGATAAGGCAGGTAGGATGGAACCCGGCGGAATATGGCATCCATTCATTCCGGATAGGAGCAGCAACGGCAGCATGGGTGGGGGCCCTAGGGCCAAATTGGGTAAAAAAGATAGGGGGTTGGAGATCTAATTGTTTCAAGAAATTAATTAGGAAAGAATTGATGTAACACAACATGTTCCCACCTGCAGGTGGCAGCCCATCCAAATCAGCATGGATAGTGGGTCATTGTTTCGTGACCCGGGCTGGGAGGTGGATAAAGTACATACACCAATGCCTACATTTCCAAAGGGCAATCACTGCCTTGTGGGGGACCCCAGGCATGAGACTGGAGGACATCCATGACAAGCTATCTGATTTAATTGGGTTCTGGGACCCACCCAAATACCTGGTAATACACTTGGGCGAGAATGAGCTAGCAACATTGGGGAGAAGACTGTTGCAAAAGGACATGTGTGACTCACTGAATTGCATAGTCCACTCCTGGAGGAAAACTGAAATGTTATTGTCAGAAGTGGTACCATGGAGGATATGGCACGGGGCAGAATACAGAAAGCTGGTGGAAACATCAGGGAAAAAATTAAACAAGGCGCTAGAGAAATTTTGCAAGAAAACTGGGTTGCATTTTATTAGGCACGGATTATCCCCAAACAACCATGATCTATTACCCTGGATGGGATGCACCTGTCACCAAAAGGTATAGAGACTTTTACAAGTAGCATTTTTGCAGCATTGGCTGAGTGGGTGTGTGTACAAGGGTGCTTTTGGGGATAACCCGAGAGACCGGGGACCCACTCGGGTGTGGCGGCACGGGTCAGAGGAGGTAATGCCAGTTGGACATATAAGGGGCGCCAGCCAGAAATGGAAGGAATGGTAAAAGATGGAGGGGCAAACGTCCAGCTTGCAGACACAAAATGGGACCTGCCTACTAGAGCTCAGGGACAGTGGGAAACCCACTGTTGGGTACAAAGAGGAGCTCTGAAAGACCATCTGGCTGGTGGCAGGCATCAATCTCCTGGACCACGAGGTGCCTAAAAGAAAATGCGAGTTTTCTTTTGCTGAGTTGCTTGTTGTGTTGCTCTGTTGCAAGCAATAAAGCCTACGGCCGAAATGTTATTCCACACAAATTCCTAGTGCAGCGTGATTCATTCGGGTACATGGAGAGGTACATTGCAAGGTATGCCAGCCCTACTCTGCTTATTTGAAGGTGTTTGTAGAAGGACTATTGAATGGGGAGGCGTGGGTGCGAGGGGGGTAGCAAGGGGAGCTCCAGTGGGTAGCATCACTTGTGAAGGAGGGTGTATGTGTGTCAGTGCAAGGATGTAAGTGAGGGACTGAAGAGAGCCGCAGCTCTGGAGGGAGCAGTTTTTCGAGGCAACTGGGATCCGTCCCAGCTAGCCCCAACCTATTGAAAGCATATTGTTTAGTATTTTCCCGCCTGAAGAATATGATCAAGTGACTAAGCAAGCAAGGATGACTAGCACCCGGAATTGATGGTTTAGGGGGCATTCGCCTAAAAAATGTATTTTAAATAATTAGTCAAAATCGTGCATTTTACAGAAGAAACTAGGGCGGAGCCACAGACAGCTCTGAACACGAGATATTACAATATTTTAATTGCCAGGTGTGGCAGTGATGTTGCTGAGAAGAGTAAACAAAAAGTAATCCCATCCTGGCATGGCATGACCCCATTCAGGGATCTCTCAAGAATACAAGGCTAGGTGGCACCACTCCCTAACAGTAGAATATGTGTTGCGTGTAAGTAGGCAGACATTTAGGATACATGTGCCATTAACCTTTGTTATATATCATTTATTTCACTTTTCTGTGAGGTAAAGAAGACTCACAACAATGTTGCAACCAGTGAGCAAAGAGACAATTCTGTTGTTGATGTGTTCTATATACGTGGTTACTCTAATAGCTCGATAGAGTGCAACACTACAGCATGTATATGTGAGCCATTCTGTATAGAACCCAGTGATTTTAATTATGGCTGGTTGGGCCCATTTAGTTAATTAAGGAAAATGAGGCAAAGTGATTTGTAAAGGATCACATAATATGTCAAGTGTGGAAGCTGATGAGCCCTGGTTTCTAGGTTGCAGAGTTTAACATTTAGACCGCAGAGTAGCCTATAGCTATCCGCCCCCTCGCCACGTGTTCAGAGGGTGTGCACTTTCAGAGGGCGTACAGGGCTGGCAGTGGCCAGCCGCTCCGAGCCTAAAGCACATGATATTTAAGAAATCTTAATAGAACCAGGTTTATAAATACAAATGTAATTCTCTTCTACAGCAAAAAGAAGAAAGTGTCATCACGCAGAGAACTCAGCAATAGTCACTCTGTCCACTGAGCTATCTTTCCAACTTTGTGCCTTTTGACTCATCACTCAACTTTGAAAGAATTCAACATTGGATGTGGATCCCCTTATATGGACCAATTACATTGCATTTCCTGTAAATGACTTGAAGCCAACAATATTTTATCAACATTTGTCGCAGGCTCTTTTTAGTGTGTTTGATTGGAAAACGCAACCTGCTAACATTTTTGTGGAAACATAGTGACATTACTACCCTTGTTGCTAAAGGTTAGAGGAGGCAGCTTCTGCCTTTGCTCCTTGAACTCGGAGCCCATGGCCATAGCACTACAAAAGAAACGTACATGCATCCATACAATTCTCCAAGTAGCAGAAAATTCAGGTGTGTTTCTTGCGGCTAGGCTGAGAAAACATGGCCATATCTCAGAGGCCAGAAGAAAAAAATTATTGGCTCCCAGTACTCTTGCGAATTATATTTAAAATACATTTTAATTAACAAAGAAAGTACGTTATTGAAAAGGTCAGTCAGAAAGAATTTGCTGCATTAATGATGCTTCTTTATTAAAGTTCAGGCCTAAAAACCCCAGTGGACTGCCTTTTCCTTAACACTTCTCTCTGGAACCTCACTGACCTGATTCTTGAGCCAGGCAAAGTCATGGATCTATTTGAAGCATACTTAACAAGATAACTCACCACATACTATAACATAGGATAACCATACTATAGACATTTCCCTTTAACACAACAAGAAGGCAGACAACAACATGTCATGCCAATTCTTTTTATATTCCTAAGTATGACTGCGAAACTCAACTTACGTACAGTCTTTCTGTCATTATATTTCTCCTTTGTTGTTTTGTCTGTTTTCCATTCATCTGCTCACATCATCATTGCTGCCTCAGCATACTTTCTTTTATCTCCTCTGCACTGGAACGGGCACAGCTTAGAATGTGGTTTGCAACCCCTAATTTATTCGAATGGAACCAACCTAATAGTGCCAATTCTTGTGAAACCCAAAGCTACACTGCTTTTTCGACAACAAGCTTGCAATTTTCTGCATTAGGTTTAGACAGCCCAACTTCTTCCATTATTACCCCATTCACTCGCTCAACAGCACCATTCCCTTTAGGATGGTTACGGGTTAATATTCCATGCTTCACTCAAAAATAATCCTGAATTGCCTTGCAGGAAAATTTTACAAAACTATTGTTAGTGATGAAACCAGCATACATTCTCTGCAGAATATTTCCTTAAAAAATGGATTACACTTCTTGGTGTGACGTCTTCCACAAATTTGACATCAACCTGCTTTGAAAACACTTCGATTCAGAGGAGGTTTATGTACTGTTTGTTCCCCACAGCTCCAGCAATTGGTCCAATGGCGTTAGTAGCAAGTTCCTCCCAAGAGAGACAAGTCACTACAAGGTAATTGATGGTCCACTCCCATTCTTTTACAGTTTGGCCACATTTAGGCCCTGATTCACAGAACGTTTTCCTATGGGATTGCGCCATTATAATACACTTCCATGAATCAGGCCCTATGTCTTTCAAAACAGTCGTTTAATTCATGTTTCTCTCACTTGCCTAGCATTGGCCACTAATTGGCTTTTTCGGAGCATCTGTTTGGTTGCATTCACTTGAATATAGACTTTGTGTGCTAAATAAACCAAGCAATTCCTCAGTGCTTCCATTAATAGAGCCATTACTCGTCTGTTAAGTTTCCCTTTTACACTCATTTTCATATTGCCTCTGTTGCCTGTGCCTACAATATAGGCCAGAATTGCCTTGTATATGTAATCTTTGGTCCTAACAGTCCCCTATCAAACGGACACAACCATGTACACTCCATCCACATATACACACACACATGCACTTGATGCATGTATTCACTTATCTGCATGGAACAGTCTTCTCCTGCTTTCAGGTCTCCTCCAGGCTCTCCTACACATCTTCAGGCAAAAGAGGCATGCTGTGTTAAGCATGTCCCTTCAGGGCAAGGGTGGAATACCTTTCCTGCCTTGGGGAGTGACTCAGCACATAATGGCATCCATCAGCCCTCAGATCAGGGCGTTACTGTGCGACGCCTTCGCCATGGCAGGTTTACGGTAGATCCCTTTTCCAGTGCGCCCCCTCTAGCCACGGCCACCAGAGTGCAGGGATAAATCGGCATCAGACCTATCAGTGCATCACATTGATCTCTGCACCATTACCTTCTGAGATTATAAAATATGCACGCAAGCCATTTTGGTCACATTGTGCCACTTCATTTAAAAACGTCGGTTTGCTTTTTGACTGCCGTGCATATATTATCACTCTGTCACAGAAAACAGAAGTGTTGTTCCATTGTACTCTCGGGAGTAAAGCAGAAAAAATTACTTTTGTTGTTGGGAAGATGGTCATGAGTGCTTCAACCAACTGTGTCAAATCTGCCAACAAAGTACGTGAAATCACGTATCCCAAATGGCAAGCACCATAGTGCAAAATTACCACATGAGGAGTAGTCATTCTATGCATGTCTCTACAAACTTGCAGAATTGGCATCAGTGTCAGCGCTCCACACCACCTCCACTCCTCTCACATCGAAATGGTGTGCCACATGCCTACTCTCGGCATAGTGTTGTAAGCCTTGCACAAAAATGTCTCCAAGCATCAAAACCCTGACCCTCTCCACCTCTGCCATCTTCAGTGTGCGCACCGTCTTTCGACACAAAAGAGTAATGTGAACATCTGATTGGCTGATGCCTACTGTCGCCTTTCCATGCAAGGTTTGCTGTAGAAACCCATATGTGACACGCCCTACCAGCGGACAAGCGTTGCCTACGTGCAGCACGTAACTCTTACCCAGTCCTTCCACCCTTTCTACAGGGGTACCAAAGCGAGTCCCTCGTTGGACACAACTAAGTGGTTGCACAATCATCCACCAATCACATAGAACATCGCTAATTTTAACTCCGTCATGAACATTGTGCACTTCAAAATTAGTGTTGATGATTCTGAATGGAAGTCGCATACCATTGCAAAGCACCTACTTCACAAGCTACTGTGCAAGTATTGCGAATTTCTACGTACAGCTCCATGCATGTCCACATACATCAGTATAGAGTACAGGTATGTATATTTTAATCAGAGAACATGTGGAAGCCTTGTTATTTAATTTAGACAAAATAATGCTGCTAAATGTCCATAAGGAATACATAACAACGCTCCCCCTTTAAAGTGCAAGATTGCCGATTTGTCATTCACAAATCACACGACTGCTTACTGGCTTCCGCATAACCTGTACATACGTAGCAAGCATGCCTATTTAGGGCAGACCTCAATTTTGTATGTGAAAATGTCGGAGTTGTGTACTCTGTATGGCCTACAGGAATGCTACTTGCAATGTGATCGTATGAGAATAGTAATCGCTCCCGATTGTGGTGGTGACATTTCCTTCTGAGGGTCTCCCGATTTTTCGACATTGTGCTTTTCATTAACAAGTAGAACATGTTTCCCCATCTAGTACTATGCCCTATCACTTACAAACCTCTCTCCTATGCACAGTACACTTTGTAAACAACGAGGCATTTCCATACCCTTAAATTTTTAGTTATTTTGAAGGACTTTCAAGTACCATATTGCAAGTACTTTGCAAAGACTACACAGAGTGAAGTGAAATGTGCACGTGCACCGGGTTGAAATATGAAAGTTCAATGCTCTGACGAAAGAAGCACAAATAATGTCTGCAGTATCATCACTGCTGCAAACACACAAAGTAATTGATTTTGTTTTTTTTAATTCGCAGTGAAGACTACTCTCCTGAGAATCAACAGCATCTATACTGCAGACGACATATCCGAAGAAACCTGGTCATCTTGCAAAAAAAAGTAAGTACAGTACAACCTTTATATTGTAACTACTCCTTAGGGAAGCTGCGTGGGTTATTTGTTTATTTTGGGCACCAAAGCAAGCATTGATTTGTAAACCATTCTACCTACAAATATCCATTTATTGAACAAAGAATAACAGGCAGAGTGGCTGACAAATCCCTGTGTTTTTGTTACTCAAATAACATCCGTAATCCTTAGAAGGTTAGATTGTGAAAAGAAGGTGCCCAATGTAAGCATCCACCTGTTGTAGAATTTGTAGAGAATCTTGGTACAAACCAGCTAATGCAGTTGGGTAACAAAATAAAGGAAGTCTCAACTACCGAAACTGTACCTCCTCTATCAAAAAGTGTCACAAAACACAGAAATGTTGTCAAAAAATGGCTGCCAGTACAGCTAACAATGTTCCTAATAATCCTGATAGTGTAAGAAGAACCCATAGTAAAAAAAGTATTTTAGCAAAAATCTTTCATCACAGAGTCCTCAGAATCTACTAAGAAGAGGACCAAAATCATCCTCACCCCTTAAAACCTACTGTACAAAGTTAATTCTACAAGCACTCGTGGACAGTGCAATCCTTCTCAAAAGGAAGTTGTTCATATTAGTGTTAGATAGGATGAAAGCACTAACAGAACTAAGTACCAAACTACAAAAGAAACTCAGCAATAAACGGAATGTGAACAAAAATAATTTCTTGCATGTTTGTGGTGGTGAATGGAGTCATACAACAACCACAGAGCCATATTTTAATGAACAAGCATACAAACAAAATCAAACAAACACAATTGCCATCCATAGCAGTGGATGAGGGTTTGAGAACATCAATACTACCATCATGGAACAAGAAACACTGCTTACAAAACTATCTCCTGAAAACTCAGAATTACCTCTCGATTCAGCAGAACCACACAGTCCAGTATACAAATGGCCGTGCACATCAATGTGTGCCATTCCAAACAAAGTTTTCAAATCTTTACGTCAGTTCCTCAATCAATATGTAAAAGGTAAAGACAAAAATAAAATGAAAGTGCTGCAAAATATGGATATTTGTCCAGTGCGGAAAGACACAGGACTAAAAGGACACTCATTAGCCTGGATTTCTGGGCCTATTTGCAAAAGTACCTTCCATGATATCAAAAGAATATCAGTACATCATTCCAATGTAAGACATTTAGTGTATAAAATATACTATGCAAAAAGTCCAGCTTCAGAATTAGGCAATTTAAATAGCACTCTTCTGCATGGTACACCCAAATACTTACAAGAAGAAATGGACCGTATTCAGAAAAAGTATTTTGAAATTGAGAGCCACATACAAAATGCAACAGTTTTAGAACATAGTAGCAACAACCACACTCCTTCACATGCTTTTACAAATAATTTGGAATTGTTACCATTACCAAAAATCCTGTAACAGCTCAATTTGTATGAAAGCATAATAATTCAAACAGTTCACCCATTTCAAGCAATTATACGCCTTCATCCAAAAACAGGAAAATTACCTTCCTCTGAATTGGTGAAAGGCATTCGTGGCAAAGTAGTTTACTTGCCATTAGATCTAACGGAAAATGTACACACTCTAGGAGTGGAACGTTCAATAGAGCATTCATTAATAGTTTAGGTAAACGGAGTACCAACAAAGGACAAAATAATTTGGCAACAATTAGTGGACTTACACAAAGTTAGACAAGCATTGCAATATCTAAAAGACAATAATGAGTACTACAAGGAAATAAATATTGATGAAAGCTTAAGGGAAACAACTGAAATAATTCAAGAGCCATCCCAAACTGGACAATTTGAACTTCTGGATCCAGCTACAGTATCCACTCTTTTGGACCATTACACAATTCATCCATTGCATTCCAATTAAAGCATAGATGATGCACTAAAAACTTACCAAA
Source organism: Ambystoma mexicanum (assembly GCF_040938575.1). NCBI lineage: Eukaryota > Metazoa > Chordata > Amphibia > Caudata > Ambystomatidae > Ambystoma > Ambystoma mexicanum. Next base: position 528,652,151 of record NC_090925.1, read on the forward strand.
TGCGACAAACCAAAAGGTCACCAAATTGTATATGGGAAAACAGTATAGAAGCACGTTCTTTCCCACTGCTATTTCCTACTGGCAAAGGTGGAAGATACGATGATAGACCCACTCAGGTTTGGGCATCAGAATACCGCTCATTACGAATGTATTCGCAAGATCCCAGATTTAGACAAAATGTGGAATACATATTCCACCTACTCTATGAAAGTGAATTAGCAACACTGTGTTATGGAGTTGCGCACATTCTTAAATCTGGAACGCACTTTCAAAATATGTCAGCTACGCAGTTAATACAAAAAGTACAAGAAAAATATGAGATTTTACAATCAAGTATAACAAATTTGTTTGCAAACATGCGTGGTACAAAGGAATACTGGTTCAGACGGCACAGAGACGTGCGTTGCATGATCAGAAACCTTGGACCACCAACTTGGTTTGTTACGCTAAATTGTGCAGAATATGCATGGGAAGATTTACATGAGTTGCTACACATAGGAAACAGCAACAAAAACAACATAGATATATTAACCCCTGGAGAACTATGCTCTCTAGATCCAGTTAATGTCTCAAGATATTTCCATCATCGTTTCATTGCAATGCTACACTTTATTTGCAATAAAACTGTTCCTCCCCTTGGGGAAGTGCAACACTTCTTTTGGAGAAAAGAATATCAAGCGAGAGGAGCACCACATATTCGCATGCGGTTATGGATCAAAGGTGCACCGAAATTTGGGCACGACAGTGATAGCACTGTTTTGCAGTTGATCCAAAAATATGTCACATGTGAAATCCCTTCACAACAAACACATAGTGAGCTGCATGGGCAGATTTTACAATTTCAAAGACACAAATGTGGCAAATATTGTCACTGCAAATACAAAAACAAAGGTAAATACTACACCAAATGCCGCTTTGGTTTCCCTAGACCAGTTACAGAAACAGGTGAAGTAAACAACTTCATGTCTTCAGTTTGACATAGTGTTAAAGGTAAATCACCTAAAAACACATATTGCATAAAAGAAGGGAAGAATCAAAATATATAAATAATTACAGTGCAATCATTGTCCTATTATGGAATGCAAACATAGATGTGCAGTACATTGCAGACAATTCAACTGCTGTTGCACGATATGTTACAGCCTACTTAACAAAAGCAGAAAAAACAGAGCTTAAAGACCTCTGGGTAGACCTAGCATCAGACAAACCATTATCAGAGAAATTGTACAGCCTAGGCATAAAAATGCTCTCTCATAGAGAATGTGGGGCCTATGAAGCAACAGATCGTTTAACTGGCACTGCTTTGTATGGAAAATCAGACAACATAGTATGGCTCAGTCTTGGTCCTGCAAAATCTAGAAAAAGAGTGCTAAAATCATATGAGGACAACAGCCAAGACATTCTAAAAAACAATTTACTAGACACATACTATCCAAACAGGAGTACCACTCTGGAAAGCATGTGTCTATACCACATAGCTCAAAACTTTGCATACAAAAATAATGTAAAACCGGATAAAAGCAAACAGAGATATAGAGTGACCGATTGTGAAGGGAGTTTAGTGAAACTTAACAAACAAAGCTTAATTAATCATGTGAAATTGACATTAAAGACTCGTCAACAGAAAGAACTATATTACATGTCTCTGTTAAAACTTTTCAAACCATGGAGAAAAGAGGAAGACATACTAGATAATTATGAGTGCTATGAAGATGCTTTCAAAGCAAATGAAAGCACTATCACCGATGTGAACTTTACGCAGTACAAAACAATGTTACACAATGAGCAGCAACAGGAAGAAGAACTTCAGGCCCAACTAGATAAAGACTCTTCCGACAGTACTCAGCCTTCTGTAACAGGAAGTCAAGAACCATTAGGACAACCACTAATAGCAAATGAGGCTGAAGTAGCTATGGCAGAAGTAGAAAACACCATGTATCAGTATCAAAAAGATACAGAAGACTTAACTGTACAACAAGTAAAACTTAACAACGATCAGCGCACCATTTTTGAAGACGTAACAAAACAAATTGTACATGGTGTACAACACGAAAATAAAGAATGTACCTGCCAAAATTACAAATCTATACTACTGTACATCAGTGGTGAAGCTGGATCAGGGAAAACATTCTTAATCAAAATCATCAGCAAGTTCCTTCAACAATTGACAAACAACAAACTGTCAGCTGTTGTAACGGCCCCCACAGGTTTAGCTGCCTACAACATAGACGGTGTGACTTTACACTGATTACTACTGCTTCCAGTAGAGCATCAAAATAAATTAGACTACTGCAAACTTTCTGCAGAAGCTGCAATGGAATTATGTAGAGATTGAAACAAATGAAAATGCTACTAATAGATGAAGTGAGCATGGTCTCCAACCTAATGTTGGCTTTGATTCATCTCAGATTGCAAGAAGCACTTAAAAATAATAACGAAGAACTCTTTGCATGGAAACACATTATCGTTTTCGGAGAGCTCCTACAAAAAAACAACCTTAGGCCACAAACTCTGCCGGAAAACTGTTGGTAGCATAGGTAATGTTAACCTTTGGCAACATTTCCAATACAGAGAATTAACTGAGAACATGCAACAATCTGCAGATCTCACTTAAGCCAATATCTTAAAAAGTATTAGAGTTGGTGTATTATTGCAAGAAGCACAAGTTGTATTAAAAAACCGGCATATACATGCACTTTATGGCGATAATGCATGTGTAACTGATGTTATGGAACAAATAGCGCACAAAAATGTCAATTGTATGGCCTTAATGCCAACTCTTGCAAGCTGTTTCAAATTCAATGAAACAATGTTAAAGAAAGAAATGCAAGCAATAATAGAAATTAGCGCCACAGACAAACTAGGCGTACATGGTATGACAGTACCCATGTGTGAGCAAGCCACAACAAGACTAAATAGTTTAGAAAATTCAATCTCCAACACAGCTGGGTTGGAAAAAATATTGAAATTATCCTTAAATTGTAGAGTAATGCTTAAACGTAACCTTGACGTAGAGCAAGGGATAGTTAATGGAGCACTGGGCACAGTTGTTGGTTTTCAATCATACCCACGTGATAGCAACATTCAGTTTGTAAATATTCGCTTTGATAAAGTTTCAGAAGTGAAAAGGATAGGGCGCTCTATTGCTCGATTCCTTCTTTTCAAAGACATGTATGTACGTAGAGAGCTTTTTTCTCTAACTCTTGCATGTGCAGTTACCATTCATAAATCCCAAGGTCTTACCCTAAAGACAACATTGCTAGATATAGGAAACACAGTGTTTGAGGAAGGCATGAGCTACATAGCATTATCACGCTTACGTACACTTGACGGTCTATTGCTAATAAACTTTGATTCAAGTAAAGTCAAAGCTGATATTCCTTGCATTCTAGAATACAATAGATTGCATTCACTGTACACCCCTCATCTGAAACAATACCCTGTTCCAGATAAAGTGAAACGTGGTAAAAGAAAAGTAAATGAAACAGAAATGCAACAGAATGCAACAGCAAATTCCGCAAAGAAAAGAAGCGAAAGTTTTATCAATTGCCACAAACATAGAAGAACCTATTAGGGAATGTAAACCAGGGATGTCGGCAAAGAAGCAACCGAAAAACCGAAGAATGCACTCAGATACAGAACTTGCGGGCCCATTCAAATTTGCAAATGAAAGTGGGGTAAGTTGCTATGCAAATGTAGCAATGAATATTCTATTTCAATTGCCACCAATTGTTAACAATATTTACCTGCACAGTACAGACCAATTGTGTTTGCAAATGTTAGTGCTGCATAGAAATGCAACAAGCAATCCTGACAACAAATACAGTGTTCATGGAGTAAGGCAACAATTGGAAGACTGTGCTGGAATGGTGAAATTCACTATGAACTCACAAGAAGATACACAAGAATTTCTAATGTACATACTATTAGTATTGGAAAACAAAAGCATGCCTGTAAATGAAATCTTCCAAATTTCGTACATGTGGAAACATACATGCACTCTCTGAAGCAAAGTGATACAGGAAGAAATCCCACATGAGCGATTTGTGTATGTTTCCATACCAAATAGTGAGAGCATTCCATTTCAGCAACTTGTACAAAATGTAAACCATGGCAGATTATGTAGTATTTGCAATTAAGACAATCGCTCCACCTTACTGATACAATCACATAGTGCCTACATAATACTTATGCTTCTACGTTATAATGCAGATGGCACCAAAAACAACTGCAAACTGACTGGATTCACACACGGTCAAGTGTCACCTGGAAAGAAAACCTTTACAACAGTAGGAATAATCTACCATGCAGGAGCTACAACCAATGCAGGTCACTACACTGCATACATTAAAAAGAATTCTGGATGGTTTGAATGTAATGATAGCACCATTACTCTAAAGCAGAGGTTGCCAGCTAACCTAAGAAATGCGTATTTTATGTTCATGAAGCCAAAATTTACGAAATAATGAGTACTTCAAGATTGCCAACAAATTATGTGAAAGACTACAAACAGTTAGAATACACCCACAGGTATCCAACTACCCAACAGGATGGAAGAATGACACAAATAAATGATTATCACAGATCGTTGGAAAAAAATGCACAGGTAGAATATGCCTATAGGTATCTAACTGTTGTTAAAATTCGGTAGGAAGGCAACAAACAAAACATTAATGGGAAAGATGAAGGAAACAGGATATAACAACGACACAAATGAATGAGTATCACAAATCTGTAGGAACAAATGCCCAGTTAGAATATGCCTACAGGTATCATCTAACTGTTGTTAAAAATGGGCAGGAAGGCAACAAACATAACATTGATCAGAAAGATGAAGAAAACTCTGAAAGGAAAAAAGGAAGTAGTTAGTACCATAGGAAATAAAGTTTTTTTTAAATCTGACAAGGATTTATTTCCCCAGACCCAAGGATTAGAAAAGCAAACACAGAAACTCAGCGCAATGCACAGTACACTGGTTTGTAAACTAAATATGAGGGTAAAAAAAAAGGTTAACTGTCTATTATGCAATTTAGTAAATTTTTTAAAAATGCAAACACTAACACACCTTTTTCTTTCATCACAGAAATGGAAAAAGTGATACTTCCGCCAAGTAAAATAGCCAATTAAAAAAATGTATGTGGATTCTGAGCAAAGTAAGGAGTAAGTATATTGGCAGGCATTTTCTACACATGGGAATCTACACGTCTAATCTATGGTACTAATATGCTGCAGTGCCTGTAGGCTGCCCTTCCATCTTCGGTGAGTAACCTACGCCACCACCTACGCCTTACAACCAAGGTACAAGGAGTATAATTCCTATCCACAACCATCGCTGCATATGAAAACCATGGTCCTTGTAAATTAGCTGCTTATAAATTTACTTTTCGGACCATCGTCTGCAGCCATGAAGTTAAGACACTAGGGCATCAACACAACTAGCGCATTCCACCACATCCATATTGACTTGTAACTCCACTGCTTATGACTTCAGTCTTGCATGCATGGGCTTTAGCCATGCACCCAAGAGTGCAGGGTCTCTCCACAAACATCTCAGTGAAGTGTGGTAGTGGCGGTTTTTCTATAGGTGTGATATCCTTCAGTGCTTCTGGCCAGAGGCTTCACTCCTAGCTGTATGTCCATAGATCTTACATGGGATGGGTGTGCAGTGGCTTGCACGTCTAGTACTTATAAGTTTGTTTGACTGAACGTACTCCCCACTACTTGCCAATTGAAACGCAATACTCCGGGTGTATGCATGGGTGGCACATGCAACGGTGGTTGTGGCCAGGGCCTAGAGTGTTGGAAGTAAGGCCTTCGGCCTTCGGACGACGGCCATGCATCCAAGACTCTAGGCCCTGGCCACAACCACCGTAGCATGTCCCACCCACGGCAGCGTACTAATGAATATAATAATAGCTATCGAAAAAATAATGCATTCATGGCATGTTGTCAATTTCAATGTTCACTAACACCACACGTGTCCTTACAAATGTAACAACTCCCCGTCCACTGCACGGGCTGAAATACTGGCCTTATTCGACCCCTCATTTTCTGTGCATACAAGGAGGCCATACAACATATGACATTAAGTAGGTATAAGTGTATTATTGGGTGCATGGCATTCGGCCATCCACTCAAGAGTGCAGGGTCTCCCCACAACCACTTCGGTGATGTGTGGTAGTGGGGGTTATTCTGTAGCTGTATTATCCTTCAGTGCGTCTGCCCAGAGGCTTCACTCCTAGCTGTATGTCTGTGGATCTTACATGGGATGGGTGTGCAGTGTCTTCCAAGTCTAGTACTTACCACTTTGTTCTTGGTTGCATGGCCTTTGGCCATGCACCCAAGACTGCACGCACTCTCCACAACTTGCCAATAAAAACACAACACTACGGGTGTATGCATGGGTGGCACATGCAGCGGTGGTTGTGGCCAGGGCCTACAGTCTTGGAAGTAAGGCCTTCGGCCTTCAGCCACGGCCATGCATCCAAGACTCTAGGCCCTGGCCACAACCACCGTAGCATGTGCCACCCATGGCGGCGTACTAATGAATATAATAATAGCCGTTGGTAAAAATAATGCATTCACGGCATGTTGTCAATTTCAATGTTGCCTACCAATACGCGTGTGCTTTCAACCGTGACAAATTTCCTGTCTTCTGCATGGACTGAAGTGCTATCGTTATTACACCCACATTTACTGTGCGTACAAGGTGACCATAGAAATTACATTATGACGACCGACCCCCAGAACAAATGCATTGATCACCCATGTCTTACTGTCTGAACCTTTCCCAATGCTCTGTGACACAGCAAAATAGTTTCATGAAAAAAACAAGTGTACGCTGGTTGTTACTCCGCTTTCCGCAGATTCCAAGATGTTGGGCGCATCCAAACCATCTTATGCAGAACACGTCTCGCAGCAGCCAATAGGCAGAGACATCGCGTGTCCGCGGTCATGACGCCAGCCCCTTAGCCAATCAGTATCTTGTTCGTCGACCGAACAGGGAAGTGTGACCGCGGAGCGAACATAGATATCACTAATTTTTTCAGACCTACTTTTTGATAATTATAAAGAAAAATACTGCACGTATGGTGACCAAATTTACAAAAGCATGCTTTCTGGACCAAGCCCCTGTACCTGCCGCAGATTTCATCAAAATCCGTCCAGCAGTTTCACCTGTAGCCCTGCGCAGTTTTTCCCCATTCAGTCTATGGGAAAAAAAGATGTTTTGGGACCCCCCCTATAACTTCCCCCCCTGGCCCAAACATCTCCAAACTTTGCAAAGAAATTCAGAGTGACCCATATACTATTTTTGCAAAGTTTGGTGAGGATTCGTCCAGGGGGAGCAGAGTTATAAGCCACCCAAAAAGTGCTCTTCCTATGGAAACAGCAACTTAACCATAACTACACAGCCATATATATATATATACATATATATATATATATTCAGTGAAAAAACTTTGTTAAAGGGACGTTATGGTTAAGTTGCGCTACTAAAAACTTATGAAATTCAGTGAAAAAAACGTTGTTAAAGGGACGTTATGGTTCAAAGTAAAACCGAAAAACCCCTGAAATTCGGCAGTTATGGTAAGATAAGCAACCATAATTCGCGCCACCGTGCACTGCTAACACTAACACCCAGGACATCAAAGATGACATCACAAATGTCATTGATGACATCACTGATGACATCACATGACTGGCTCTCCCTTTTCCTTTACTGATATATCTAAGCCACATAGTTTTCTTCAGTAACAGTCAGGAAGTAAAAATTGAAAAGGTACTATATTTGTAGACTTAGGGTCAAGTCAAATCATATGAAACATATACATAGCGGAAGACACAGGCTTGAAAGAGAGCAATCCTTTCTGTGCATGAAGATAATCATTAGGGTTATCAGCACTTTCTCATAGTTTTATTTTTATTACTCTACCTTCCCTGTATATGCTCATATTTGTATGCATTATACTCACTCTCCTTTCCTTTGGGTGCAGTCACATCATGTGATACATATACATATGGTAAGTAGCAGCTTTGAAACAGAGCAATAGTTTCTCTGCATAAAGACAATCAGTTAGGTTATGAACTCTTTCTGCTACTACTTCTGCTTCTTTGTTTACTTCACTGTCCCTGTATATACTCATATTTGTATGTGTTGTTGTCTCTTTGTGTTTTGTCTGTAATAATTATGTATTAAGTGGGTTTTATTATCTACTTATTGCATGTTTCACAGTACACAAAACTCTAATAAGAAAGCAGTTATCATTTCACTATTCAACATGGCAAGATTATGAATATTGCACCTTCATCATGTATACTGCACACACTGCCTAAGTTTCTGCATGAGTTGCTTAGTATACTGGATAGAACTGCATAATAGAATGCTATTCATATCAATGCATTGCTTAATGCACTAATTAGCTCATGATATTTATCCCAATGATCCTTGACAGTTTTTGGTCAGCATTATAAGAATCCTTTGTACAGAGTTTTTATGAAAAGTAAATGCACATGTGATGTCATCAGTGATGTCATCAATGACATTTGTGATGTCATCTTTGATGTCCTGGGTGTTAGAGTTAGCAGTGCACGGTGGCGTGAGTTATGGTTGCTTATCTTACCATAACTGCCGAATTTCAGGTGTTTTTCGGTTTTACTTTGAACCATAACGTCCCTTTAACAATGTTTTTTTCACTGAATTTCATAAGTTTTTAGTAGCACAACTTCAAAACCAAATCCAAAACCAAACTTTGAAAAAAAATGATATGGCCCACACTGAATTTGTTTGCAAAGTTTGGTGAGGTTTGGTCCAGGGGGGGCAAAGTTATAGGGGGGGATGCCAAAATTTCTTTTTTTCCCAAAGACTGTATGGGGAAATAAACTTTGCGCACGCCTACAGCCCAAACCGCTGGATGGATTTTCACCAAATTTGCGGCAGGAGCTGTGGCTTGGTCCCGAAAAGCATGCTTTCATAAATTTGGTGAAAATCCGTCCAGTAGTTTTTTTTTTAAAACGATGAAAAAGTAGGTCACAAAAAATTAGTTATATGTATGTCCGCTCCGCGGACACACTTCCCTGTTCGCTTGGTGGACAGGACACTGATTGGCTAATCGGCTCACGTCATGTCCACGGACATGTGCCATGTTCGCTGATTGGATGGTGAAGAGCGTGTAGTGCGTCAGATTGTTCAGATGCGCCCGCCATCTTGGAACTGCCGACAGTGTGGCGGCGAACAGAGGCGAAATGCAGTTTTGGGGAGTGTTTTGGTGTGCAAGAGTGCTTGGGGAGGTTTGGGGAGTAAGAGATGGATCAAATACTGTATTTATTCTGGTGGCAGGTGCGCCTGATGTATTTGCCATGCCCGCGCTGTTCAGGATGCCCGTAATTAGTCAAAATAAGGGGTGTCCTAAGGACAGTATTCCCATCCGTGTTGTCCGCAGGCAAGTTGAAACTGTTCTAAGGACACATGCGGTGTCCGCGGACATAAAAATTGCCCATATGGCACAGTTAAAATGTTTGATTCTATGGGTGTGATATGCTGCATGGTTGTGGCCAGGGCCTAGAGTCTTGGGTGGATGGCCAAAGGCCATGCACCCAAGACCGAAGTTATAAGCACCAAAGTTATAAGCCACCATGGGTGTGATATGCTGCGGTGGTTGTGGCCAGGGCCTAGAGTCCAAGACCGAAGTTATATGCATCGAAGTTATAAGACACCATGGGTGGCTTATAACTTTGCTCTCCCTGGATGAATCCTCACTAAACTTTGTAAAAAGTGTGATATGAATGGTTCCATATTGACAGTTAAAATGTTTGATTCTGTGGGTGTGATGTATGGGTGTGATATGCTGCGGTGGTTGTAGCCAGGGCGTAGAGTCTTGGGTGCATGGCGAAAGGCCGAAGTTATATGCACTGAAGTTATTAGCCACCATCACTCCCCCTGGATGAATTCTCACCATGGATATATTCTTTTCATGAGTTGGGTAACTGGAGCACATATTCTTTTTCAATTTCTGTGATAAAAGAAAAGAGCATGTTAGTGTATGTATTTTATAAAGACTTATTACATTGCATAATAGACATTTCAGCTTTTTTTCGACCCTCACATTAAGTAGTTTACAAGCCAGTGTTCTGTGCAATTTGCTCAGTTTCTGTGTTTGTTTTTCAAATCATTGGGTCTGTGGGAAAAAAGTCCATGTCGGATTTGAAAAACCCTTTTTTGTTATGCTACAGTCTGTTTGTTTGTTTTCAGTGTTCACTTGTTGTTTCTGGCTAATGTTCTATCTGTTGGCTTCTTGCAGACTTTTGGAGCAGTTAGATACCTGTTGGCGTATTCTAACTGTCTATTTTTTGTTATAATTTAGTGGTATTGATTTATCTGTTAGGTTGTTTCAAAATCTTGGGGCAGTTAGATACCTGTTGACGTATTCTAACTGTTTATTTCTTGTTATAATTTAGTGGTATTCATTTATCTGTTTGGTTATTATAGAATCTTGGGGCAGTTAGATACCTGTTGGCGTATTCTAACAGTTTACAGTTTTTTAATTGAAGTTTTATTAATGTTTAAGTACAGATTAGTTATTAAATTTTGGTTTTAAGAAGATTAAATAAGCGTTTGTAAGGTTTGCTGGTAATCTCTACTTTAGAGTAATGGTACTATCATTACATTCAAACCATCCACATTTCTTTTTTATATATGCAGTGTAGTGACCTGCATTGGTTGTGGCTCCTGCGTGGTAGATTATACCTATTGTTGTGAAGGTTTTCTTACCAAGTGATACTTCACCATGTGTGAATCCAGTCAGCATGCAGTTGTTTTTGGTACAATCTGCATTGTAACGTACAAGCATTACTATTACGTATTCACTATGTGTTTGTATTAGTAAGGTCGAGCGATTATCTGAATTGCATGTAGTACATAATCTACCATGGTTTGCATTTTGTACAAGGTGCTGAAACGGAACAGATTCACAATTAGGTATGGATACATACACAAAACTCCCCTTAGGGATTTGTTTCTGTGCCACATTGTTGCAGAGAGTGCATGTATGTTTCCACATGTATGAAATCTGGAAGATTTCATTTATAGGTATGTTTTTGTTTTCTAGTACTTGTAGTAAGTAGAATAGAAATTCTTGCGGATCTTCTTGTGAGTTTATAGTGAATTTCACCATTCCAGCACAGTAGTCAAATTCTTGTCTTACTCCATGAACACTATAGGTGTTGTCAGGATTGTTTGTTGCATTTCTATGAAGGACTAACTTTTGCAAACACAATTGGCCTGTACTGTGTAAGTAAATGTTGTCAACAATTGGTGGCAATTGAAATAGAATATTCATTGCTACATTTGCATAGCAACTTACACCAGTTATATTTGAAAATGTGAATGGACCAGATAGTTCCGTGTCCAAGTCATTTTTTCAGAGTGTATGTTGCTTCTTTGAAGCAGTACCTGAGTTACTTTCAGTAATAGGTTCTTCTTTAGTTGTGGTAATTGATGAAATATTAGCTTCTTTTACTCTCTTTGGAGAATTTGCAGTGAGACCCTGTTGCATTTCTGTTCGCATTAGTTTTATTTTACAACGTTTTCCTTTTTGTGGAACAGGATATGTTTTTAGATGGGGGGTGTATAGTGAACGTAGTCTATTGTATTCTAAAATGCAAGGAATATCAGCGTTTACTTGCATCAAAGTTGATTAGAAATAGACCGTCAAGTGTACGTAAGCGTGATAGTGCTACGTAGTTCATGCCTTCTTTAAAGACTATGTTCCCAATATCTATCAATGCTTTGTCTAGGGTAAGACCTTGTGATTTGTGAATGGTGACTGCGTATGCTAGAGTTAGAGAAAAGTGTTCTCTGTGTACATACATGTATTTGAAGAGAAGGAATCGAGCTGTTGACCGGCCTATCCTTTTTACTTCTGAAAGTTTGTCAAAGAGAATATTGACAAACTGAATGTTGTTGTCACGTGGGTATGTTTGAAAGCCAACAACTGTACCCAGTGCTCCATTAACTAGTCCTTGCTCCACGACAAGGTTACGTTTAAGCATTACCCTACACTTTAAGGATAATTTTAATATTTTCTCCAAACCAGCTGTGTTGGAGATAGAATTTTCTAAGGTATTTAGTCTTGTTGTGGCTTGTTGACACATGGGTAGTGTCATATCATGTACGTCCAGTTTGTCTGTGGAGCACATTTCAATTATTGGTTGCATTTCTTTTTTCAACATTGTTTCATTGAATTTGGAACAGCTTGCAAGAGTTGGCATTAAGGACATACAATTGACATTTTTGTGTGCTAATTGTTCCATAACATCAGTAGCACATGAGTTATGGCCAAAAAGTGCATGGATGTGCCGGGTTTTTAATATTGCTTGTGCTTCTGGAGATAGTACACCAACTCTAATACTTTTTCAAATGTTGGCGTAAGTGAGATCTGCAGATTGGCGCATGTTTTCTGTTAATTTTCTGTATTGGAAATGTTGCCAAAGGTTGACATTTCCTATGCTGCCAACAGTTTTACGGCAGAGTTTGTGTCCTAAGGTTTTAAAAATAGGTTCACCTTTCACTGGTATCAATTGAAAAAGATCTCTGAAAACAATTATGTGTTTTCCTCCAAAGAGCTCTTCGTAGTTTGTTTTAAGTACTTCTTGCAATCTGAGGTGAATCAAAGCCAACACTAGGTTGGAGTCCATGCTCACTTCATCTATTAGTAGCATTTTCATTTGTTTTAACACTCTGCATAGTTCCATTGCAGCTTCTGTAGAAAGTTTGTAATATTCTAATTTGTTTTGGTGTGCTACTGGAAGGAGTAGTAATCGATGTAAAGTGACACCACCTATGTTGTGGGCAGCTAAACCTTTGGAGCAGTTACAGCAGCTGACAGTTTGTTGTTTGTCATTTGTTGAAGGAACTTGCTGATGATTTTGATTAAGAATGTTTTGCCTGAACCAGCTTCACCACTGACGTATAGTAGTATAGCTTTGTAATTTTTGCAGGTACATTCTTTATTTTCATCTTGTACACCATGTGCAATTTCTTTTGTTACTTCTTGAAAAATGGTACGCTGCTCTTTGTTCAGTTTTGATTGTAGTACAGTTAAGTCTTCTGTATCTTCTTCATAGTGACACATGGTGTTCTCTACTTCTGTCATAGCTAATTCTGCCTCATTTGCTATTAGTGGCTGTCCCAGTGGTTCTTGACTTCCTGCTACAAAAGGTTGACTACTGTCGGGAGTGTCCTGATCTAGCTGGGCCTGGAGTTCTTCTTCGTGTTGCTGTTCATTGTGCAACATTGTTTTGTACTGCGTAAAGTTTATATCAGTGATATTGCTTTCATTTGCTTTGAAAGCATCTTCATAGGAGTCATAGTTTTCTAGTATCTCTTCTTCTTTTCTCCATGGTTTAAAAAGTTGTAACAGGGACATTTAATATAGTTCTTTATGTTGAGGAGTTTTTAATGACAATTTGATATCATTAATTAAGCTTCGTTTGGTATGTTTCGCTAAGCTGCCTTCACAATCCGTCACTCTATATCTATTTATTTTCATCCGGTTTTATTTTTTATTTATTTCATTGATTTAATCAAATTAATGATTTTCACAAAACATAGTTGAAGAAGAACGATAGAAATGAAGAAATGAAGAATCGTTGTAGAAGAAACATGAACTTCGAAAAGGAAGAGTTTCTAAAGACAAAATAGCCTTTAGAGTTTGAGTGGTCGCAATTGTCCAGGTATTTCTTTCTCCGCTCATTAAGCGATTCCACCAGAATTCTTCTTCCCTGGTGTAAGATGCCAAAAGATGTTGCTGCAGATATTTTTCGCCAATTTCTTGTGTACCTGGACAATTTAGAAGCAGATGTCGAATAGTTTCAACTTTTGTGGTGTCCGTACAAAAACGACATGTATCTGAGTCACTCAGTCCTCTTCGTTTCAGAATCTCGTTGGTCTGCAGTAAGTTTAAACGTGCTTTCAAGAACAGGTTTCTAGCTGCTTTGCTAGGAAACTTGCTCAGAAAGTTAGGAACAATGTTAAGTCTACTTTGGTAGGGTGGAAGGTGGAGGCAGGTAAGTCTTTGTGATTAGGATTTATTTAGTAAACAGGTAAAAGACCCCCAGCACATTAGAAACATCCAATGTAGGCAAGGGACAACTCCAACTGACAACTATAGAACTGGGGACAGAGCATACAGCTAGTGCCCTGTGACATCATTAGAACCTGGCAGCAGTGACAACTCCACGCTTCCATGGCTTCCTGTATTGCATGCATGTCTTCCCTTCCATATTAATAACCACATAATGTAATGACTTCACAACACATCTCCCTCTTTTTCATAAAAGTTCTTCACCCAATACCTCCACTTTACACATGACATCTTTTTACAGTAGCAATGGGGTCTTTATTCCAAACCTGACCGCCAGCAACACGCACTGCACCCTTTAACACCGCAACAACTCTAACCGGGTCAGAATACAATGAGTCACCCTTCTTTCTCACCACTCCCTTCTTAATCCTCACCCAGTCACCACACTCCACACGCAATTCCTTCCCTCCTCTCCTTTTATTCTCACGCATAACCCATTCACTCTTCTTCTTCTTGAGAGACTTCCTCACCTCATCAATAACTACATCAGACTCCCTGCTCCTGCCTAACCATGGCGGACACGCCATGGAGTAAGGTTTTCGACCTCTCATCAGTTCGAACGGACATAGACCAGTGGTAGCGTGAGGCGCCATGCGCAATGCCCACATCCTATTTTGAATAGTCGCCAATTTATCAAAGCCACACTCTTCCCCCATGCGAATGCTCTCCATCACACATCTATTCAACCTCTCAACCACTCCATTTGTTTCCAGATGATAAAGAGCTGCGCTCTTATGACTCACACCACATTTTTCCAAATACTTGGGAAAACATCCACCGGTAAATTGCACTTCCTGGGAGACCCTCACTTGCAAAGATCTCTTGCAAAACCTTAACCATACTTTCCCCCGATATTTCTCTCACAACTTTGAAATCTACCCACCTAGAAAACAAGTCGACAACTAGAACCACAAATCTTCCCTGACCATATCCCAAATCGACAGGTCCTAATATGTCCATAGCTATCTCACTCCAAATTTTAGGCGGAACACCAACATCGATTAAAGGTTGTTTCTTGGCCTCTACGCCCTTACCACTTTTTATGCAAAATTGGCAGTCACTCAAACGAGCTTCAACTTCCTTATCAAAACCTGGCCACCAGTACTCCGTCCTCAGCACCCCTTTCCTCTTTGCGATACCAATATGTCCACTGTGCGCCAGATCGATAATTTTTCTACGAATCCCCACTTGTGCTACAGCCCTCTCCCACCTGAACAATATCTCATCCGCAACTGACAATTCATCCTTTACCTCCCAGAAAGGTCTTTCTTCCTCCAACAAGGACGACTTATTTGGCCAAACAGTAGAAACTACATAGGATATCACCCTGCTCAAAATCACATCCTTCCTTAACTCATCCAACCACTCTTGCTTGGATACAATGGGCCTCATTCCAAGTACGGCGCTAACCAATGGCGCTATTAACGCCTTGGTTGACGCCGTACCCGGACCGGAAGCGCCTTGGTGGATGGCGGAATTACCGCCCCATTCCAAGGTTGGCGGGGCGGTAATTCCCCATTCACCAAGGCTCTTCCCCATTCCCAAATGAGCCCCCATAGGGCTCAATGGGAATGGGGAAGATGCAAATAACGGTGACCGTTCATTACGGTCGCAGTTATTGGCTTGGAGGCCCCTTTGCGCCCTCGACTTTAACACCTGCTCAAAGCAGGCGTTAAGGGCGAGGGCGCAAAGGGAACTCGGAGTATGGCGGTAAGGGATTACCGCCACCGGTCTCGTTACCGGTGGCCGCTATCCCTTACCGCCATACTCGGAATGAGGCCCAATGCCTTCTGTACTCACAAACACCATCTCCATGTTATCATCTTCAATCCTATCTTGAGAATTAACCTTGACTCTAGACAAATTGTCCGCCAACGTGTTCTCTCTTCCGGGAATCACCTCCATCACAAACTTATGGGCTTGCAACCTGGTGACCCACCCAGCCACCCTTCTAGAAATCTTGTCCAGACCTTTCGTCTCAAATTACTTTCAAGGGTTTGTGATCCGTCCGGATCACAAATTCCACACCCAGACAAAATTTTTAAATCTCTCTACAGCCCAATAACACGCGAGGGCTTCCTTTTCAAGAACTGAATACCGTACTTCCGCACCCTTTAGGCCGCGAGAGGCATGGGCTATTATAACTTCCGACCCATCATCCTGTTTCTGTGCCAAAACGGCTCCTAGGCCACCCTCACTAGCATCCACCGTAATAATAGAAAATGTTCTTGTATCAAAACATCCCAAAGGCTTTGCCATGTCTATTTCCTCTTTGATTCTGGTACATTCTGCATCACACTCGCAACTCCATATGAAATCAGCACCTTTCTTTAATATTTTCCTCATCTCATGAACTTTAGTTGCATAGTCTCTCACAAATTTTTGATAAAACTCTGTCATACCTAAAAACGAACGAAGTTCACTTTTTGTTGTGGGTTTCTCGATTTCCTTTATCGAGTTAATGATGCTTTCCTTGGGTTTCACCCCCTCAGCTGACACTTCGTGGCCCAAATAGTCCACCTTAGATACAGCAAACTGACATTTTTCTTCCCTCAAAGTAATGCCTCTCTCCTTGAAAATTTTCAACACTTCATTAAGACTCCTGTCATGTTCTTCTAACGTCTCACCACAAATCAGCACATCGTCTTGGAAGCAAAATACTCCCTTTACCGACCCAATCAACCGATCCATAATCTTTTGGAATACCGATGAGGCTGACGCCAAGCCAAACGGCAATCTTCTAAATTGAAATACACCCTTGTGCGTTATAAAAGCCGTAACCTTTCTACACTCTTCCGTCAGCTCACCCTGGTGGTAAGCGGACGCCATATCAAGTTTTGAAAATATCTTGCCCTGGCCCACCATGGTCAACATCTCACCCATGTTTGGCAAAGGGTGCCTGTCGACCACCACACACTTGTTGAGCTCACGCATGTCAATGCACAATCTCAGATTACCAGAACTTTTTTTAACCACTACCACCGGTGACACCCATTCGACACCTCCCGCTCTCTCAATCACACCCATCTGTAGTAGTTTTTTGAGTACATCTGTCACACCGCCCCCCGCACAAAAGACACACCCCTCTATGTCCTCCTCTCAAGCAGCACTCAAATCCACACATCCCAACAGAGGTACCTTACTGCCTCAACAGGTTCCACACTGTAGGGCACGACATGGCACGCTTGACAAAACTGGAGTTTATCGCCCTTCACGTTTGTGGCAAGTTAATTGGAGGCTCCTTCATCACAAACAATCACACTGTTCACGGAGGACTGTCCGACACAACACAGCGCGGATCACGTGACTAGTTGCCTAGCAATACTGCAACGCTTTGGTAACTTGCGTCACGTGACCGTTGTCACGTGTTTCCCTACGTCGGATAAAAGGAGTCCAGTTACTGACAGCCTTGCTTCACAGCTGTTCTTTTGGGATCACGTGTCGCTCGCGCTTCGTTCAGGACTTTTTTCACTTTGGACCACGGCTTTTTGTACTACGGATTATTCTTCGTCTAAACCCTGTCAACTTTGGAACTTTGGATATATTTGGCTGCCAAACTGTTTTCCCATAACGGACTGCCTCGTGTCTTGCCCTTACTTGCCTTGGAACTCTGATCATCTGTTGCCGACCTCCACGCTGCTCTACGGACTGCCTCGTGTCTAGCCCTTATTTGTTTTGGACCTCGGTCCTGCCTTAGGTGGTTGCCTGCCAGGACTTTATCAAGCTTCACCCGGACCTGTTGTCCTTAGAACCTCCCTGGGTCCACGCACCAACACTCACAGGTATTTCAGTGGTTCGGGTGTTTATACTCAGATACTGCATTCTGTAACATTACATAACCATATACCTTCCCTTACAGCGCTCCAGGGGTTCTTCCAGTTGTTCCTGCGTCCTGACTCCACGGACTACCATCTTTGGCCCTAACATTCATTCTGACAGGTATTACTGTGGATGTCAGTTTGATATTTGGGGACAGAGGGATAGCCCATACTCTGCACGACCATCAACTGTGTAACAGACTGTGAAGCCCATTTTTGGTCGTCCAGAGCATGAATCCCTCCACCGGGGACCCAGTGACCGCTTTGATACAGGCAGTGGCGTCCCTCAGGACTGACATGGCCGCCGCCACGACCGCCATACATAACCGGCTTGATGCCCTACAAAGCACACGTTACCCATTGCCCCCAGATGCCGAATTCGGGGATACTGTCCCCCCGAATCAGCCAGCCCCTGTTCCAGCCCCTACAGCCACTCCTGTGTTACTCCCAAACCCTGTTCCTCTTGCCGCTCCAGAACGTTTCCAGGGGGATCCTCGGAAATACCGTACTTTCATTAACCAATGTAAGCTTCATTTTTTGTGCAGACCCTTGGCTTTTCCCGATTCAGTCACAAAGGCCGCATTTCTTCTCTCACATTTATCTGGGGTGGCGGCTACATGGGCAAATCCAATGTTGGAAAACAATCATCCCGCCTTGTATGATTTTGATCTTCTCACAGCGGAAATGGCCAAAGTCTTCGATACACGCCATAAGGCTCAATCAAGGGATCTGGAACTCCTAGACCTAACACAGGGTAAACTATCACTGATAGAATACATCGCTCGGTATAACCAACTTGCCGCTGAGACTTCTTGGCCTGAGGAGAAAAAGGCAATTGTGTTCTACCGTGGCTTGTGCAACACCATGAAGGATGCGCTTTCAGTGGTTCCTGCTCTTCCCTCAGTGTTTTCGGATCTAGTGGATCTTGCTTTACAGATCGATGCAAGGAGATCCGAGAGAAGGACAGAAACAACGTTCACTAGCCAGTCCGGTCCAGCCTCCTCTACCACTTCCGAACCCATGCAGATAGGTGGTATCCGAAGCCCGATAACATCAACCGAACGAGAACGCCGGAGAACGGATAATGCCTGTTTCTATTGCGGGTTGAACGGACACTATGTAAGGGAATGCCCCCGACGTCCTAAGAACAAAACCCCGGGTTTTCAGAGGGCTCGCCCATGATTCAGGGGGCACCGGCGAGCCTATCCACAAATCCCTCTGAACCCGCCTTTGGCCCCGTCAGACCGGTAGTAGTCCATGCCCTTATGAAACCCACTAGGGAGGTCACACATGTGGTTCATATTGTAATTGATTCTGGGGCTACCGGATGTTATATCGATATAGACTTGGCCCATCGTCTCAACCTACCCCTGGTCAGAAAAGAACATCCAGAACCCGTACATGCGGTTGATGGCACATCTTTGTCTTCCGGTCCCATCCAGTTCCAGACCGCTCCCTTGGAAGTATTGATCCAGAGTACCCATAGGGAAGTCATGTCATTTGACCTTATCACTACACCCCAATTCGGCATTATAGTGGGTATACCTTGGTTACGGCAACACAACCCGTTGATTAATTGGGGAACGGGACAAGTCATGTTCGAATCTGAAGTGTGTCAGCAATTCTGTCTTGTGGAAAATGAGTCGCTCTCCTCTCCTGCCACAATCCTTGGTGCCCTGGCAACTACTCACATTGATGACATTACACCAGACACTAGGCATTCGCATACCGTGGGGGCCATCCTGGCTAACATTCCCGCCGAATATCATGATTTCCACATGGTTTTTGATAAAGCCACTGCGGAAGGTCTACCCCCACACAGACCATACGATTGTCCGATTGATCTGGTTCCAGACGCTCCTATACCCAGGGGTAAGATCTACTCGTTGTCACACCCAGAGGAACAGGCCCTCAAAGTATACATCCGTCAGGCTTTACAATTAGGGCACATCCGTCCATCATGTTCCCCGGCTGCCAGCCCAATATTCTTCGTGCCAAAAAAGGAAGGCGACTTGCGGCCATGTATAGACTATAGGAGGTTGAATGCCATTACTATTAAAAACAGGTACCCTCTACCGCTCATCTCCACCCTACTGGACAGGCTGACAAGGGCTACGGTTTTTACCAAACTGGACCTAAGAGGGGCATACAACCTGATCCGTATGAGGCCTGGAGACGAGTGGAAGACGGCCTTCTGGTCCAAGCAGGGACTTTATGAGTATACCGTAATGCCCTTTGGGCTTTGTAACGCTCCCGCTACTTTCCAACGATTTATCAACGACGTATTCTCTGACATTTTGGATACGTTCGTGGTGGTATATCTGGACAATATCTTGGTTTTTTCATCCTCGTTGGAGGAACACGTCTGTCATGTCAGAGAGGTTCTTTCTCGCCTCAAGGCGAACGCTCTTTTCGCCAAGCCTGAGAAATGTACTTTCCATTCAAAAGAAGTGGAGTTCCTAGGTTTTTTCATCTCCCCCGGGGGTTTGTCCATGAATCAGTCTAAGGTTCGTGCTGTTATGGAATGGCCGACACCGGTTAACATCAAACAACTCCAGTCTTTTCTTGGTTTCGCTAATTTTTACCGACGGTTCATCGCAGGCTTTTCTTCCATTGTTTCTCCTCTGACCGCTTTGACCAGTCCTCAGGTTCCTTACATATGGAACCCTACACATCAAAAGGCATTCGAGGCTCTTAAGTCCAGGTTTGCTTCTGCCCCTGTCCTGCAACACCCAGACTCCGACCTACCCTACGTTCTGGAGGCAGATGCCTCATCATTTGCTCTAGGCGCTGTATTGTCCCAGCCGTGTCCAACCACGGGTAGTTTGCATCCAGTGGCCTATCATTCTCGAAAATTCTCGGCAGCCGAAACTCATTACACGGTAACCGAGAAAGAGCTGCTGGCCATCAAGGACGCCCTCCAGACCTGGCGACACCATCTTTTGGGGGCCAAGCATCAAACAGTGGTCTATACTGACCACAAGAATCTACAAGATCTGGCTTGCTTGAAATGCAGCAACAGCCGGCAAGTACGTTGGCACTTGTTCTTTGCTGCCTTCGACTTTGTTGTGAAACACCGACCAGGCTCCATCCACGGCAAGGCTGACGCTTTGTCCCGATCTCCCGGTGGGGATTCATTAGTTTCATTTCCAGACACGTTATTAGGGAAAAGCCACGTTGTTTGTATGTGTACACCCTCGCCAACCATGCTCACTGCTATCAGACAATGGGTTGCTCAACATCCTCATGCACTCACTGAATGGGACATTATACTCCGGGACGGGCTGCCGTTTGTCCAGGACAAGCTGTTTCTTCCTACCTGCGAGGTACGCAATCAGGCGCTTGCCTGGTCGCATGATGCTGCCATAAACGGCCATCCCGGGCAACAACGCACCCTTGAATTATTACATCGCTGGTGCTGGTGGCCATCCATGAAAAGAGACGTAGAAAACTACGTAAACACATGTTCTATATGTGCACAATGCAAAACACGCAGAGGACGACCATTAGGGTTACTTCTGCCGTTACCCATACCTCCCAGGCCAAGGCACACCATCTCTATGGATCTTATCACTGATTTACCCCGTAGGCAAGGTTACAATACCATATGGGTTATTGTCGATTCATATACAAAAATGGCCCGTTTCATTCCCTGCACGGGCATACCATCGGCCCCAGCACTGGCTCGCCTGTTTTTTAAGACGATTTTCTGTCTGTTTGGTTTACCACAAGTCATTGTATCGGACCGGGGATCCCAGTTTACGTCCTGTTTTTGGCGTGCTCTTACCAAACTCTTGGGTATTGATGCTCGCTTCTCTTCGGCGTACCATCCCGAAAGTGACGGGCAAACCGAGAGGGTTAACCAAGCCCTAGAGCAATACCTGCGTTGTCTGTCCCTTCAGTTCCAGGACTCCTGGCCCAAACTGCTCTACCTTGCTGAGTTTGCATACAACAACTCTCGTCATTCGGCCACTGGGTTTTCCCCCTTTTATTCTATGTATGGGCAACATCCACGCGTCCTTCCTCTCCCTGATTTCTCATCTGCCACTCCTGCCGCCAACGCCTGCGTACGTGATCTAGCTGGTGTTCATGCACAAACCCTGGTCCATCTCCGTGAAGCGCAGTCCGTGATGAAGGTTAAGGCGGACCGTAGGCGGGCTGAGGCACCGGTGTATCAGGTGGGCGATCGGGTGTGGTTATTGACCAGGCACCTGCGAATCCCTGGTTGTCGCAAATTGTTGCCTCGCTTTGTGGGTCCCTATCGGATCATTAAAATCCTGAATCCCGTGGCCCTGCGATTGTCTGTTCCAAATGCTTGGCGGATCCATCCGGTCTTCCATGTATCCCTCCTCAAGCCTTACCTTGCTTCCACTCGTGTCCTTGTTCCTCCCGCCCCTGTCTCTGTGTCCTCCCAGGACGTGTTTGAGGTCAGTGCCATCCTTGGATCACGTTTCCATAGGGGTCGCCTCCAGTACCTAGTGGACTGGCTGGGTTATGGCCCCGAGGACCGCTCTTGGGTTCATTCCCGTGATGTCCAGGCACCGCTTTTGGTGTCGCAGTTTCATAGGGATAACCCGGCAAGCCCACGTGGTCGTGGGCCTTTGAGGGGGGATTCTGTCACACCGCCCCCCGCACAAAAGACACGCCCCTCTATGTCCTCCTCTCAAGCAGCACTCAAATCCACACATCCCAACAGAGGTACCTTACTGCCTCAACAGGTTCCACACTGTAGGGCACGACATGGCACGCTTGACAAAACTGGAGTTTATCGCCCTTCATGTTTGTGGCAAGTTAATTGGAGGCTCCTTCATCACAAACAATCACACTGTTCACGGAGGACTGTCCGACACAACACGGCGCGGATCACGTGACTAGTTGCCTAGCAATACTGCAACGCTTTGGTAACTTGCGTCACGTGACCGTTGTCACGTGTTTCCCTACGTCGGATAAAAGGAGTCCAGTTACTGACAGCCTTGCTTCACAGCTGTTCTTTTGGGATCACGTGTCGCTCGCGCTTCGTTCAGGACTTTTTGCACTTTGGACCACGGCTTTTTGTACTACGGATTATTCTTCGTCTAAACCCTGTCAACTTTGGAACTTTGGATATATTTGGCTGCCAAACTGTTTTCCCATAACGGACTGCCTCGTGTCTTGCCCTTACTTGCCTTGGAACTCTGATCATCTGTTGCCGACCTCCACGCTGCTCTACGGACTGCCTCGTGTCTAGCCCTTATTTGTTTTGGACCTCGGTCCTGCCTTAGGTGGTTGCCTGCCAGGACTTTATCAAGCTTCACCCGGACCTGTTGTCCTTAGAACCTCCCTGGGTCCACGCTCCAACACTCACAGGTATTTCAGTGGTTCGGGTGTTTATACTCAGATACTGCATTCTGTAACATTACATAACCATATACCTTCCCTTACAGCGCTCCAGGGGTTCTTCCGGTTGTTCCTGCGTCCTGACTCCACGGACTACCATCTTTGGCCCTAACATTCATTCTGACAGGTATTACTGTGGATGTCAGTTTGATATTTGGGGACAGAGGGATAGCCCATACTCTGCACGACCATCAACTGTGTAACAACATCCTTCAAACCCTCTCTCAAAGAGAAAGGTACCGGCCTGAGTTTGGCAACCACAGGCACACTACCTCTTTTAGCATAATTTGGTGTTGAAATCCCTTCACTTTTCCCAAACTCTTCTCAAAAACTCCCCTATGGTCTGTTACATACTTGTCTACTTTATCGCAAGGCACAGACACCTGAAGCACCTGCTCGGGGTGATTGGGATCTAATCGAATGGCCAAGCTCTTCTGTTCTCTCCACCCCAGCAATTATTGCCCTTTCTTGGTGACATAAACCTTCCCTCTACACCTCCTTCCTTTGAACTCGAATTCACACCATACAAATCCCAGTAACACAATCTTGTCCTGATTATACCCTCCAGGATTGATATCCGGTTCACTCAATAGGGCTACGACCCCGCACATCTCCTTCTCAAATACACTTCTGGACACTAACGTAATCTTCGAGCCAGAATCAGCCATCATAGAAACTTCATGACCGTTCACACTCACAACCGCATACGGTCGCTCACAATCGTCTCCATTCTCACCATCCAACACCACATTCACGGTATTAACAATGACATTCTGCATGGGAATTATCACTTCCTCCTCTGACGATCTTCCATCTTCTTCCTCATTGACGTACAAAACCTTCTTTTGGCCGGATTGTCCAAATTGGTAGTTCTTACAGCAGTTGGCATAGTGACCCTTCCTCTTACACCTTGCACACGTCACTTTACGGCCAGGGCACACAACAGATGAGGCAAAATGCGTACTGCTCGCACATCGAAAACATAGTCTGTCCTCTTTTCTTTCAGTCCTCTGTCCTGGCTCTTGGTTTCTCTTCTCCTCCCCGACAACCCTGCTCGACTGCTTGGTTTTCCCCCTTCTTTTGCCTTTGTTATCTGCTACATTTAGCACTTCACTCTTTACCTCCTTGAGGTCGCTTGTCTCGTTCTTCGACATGCCAATGAGTGTTCCACACGTTTAGCCAGATCTAGAACCTCATCAAGATTGGGGTCGTCCTTCAGCCACAATTCTTCGCGTATCTTATTGGACCTACAATGAGTCATAAACTGGTCACGGATGTGTTCATCAAAGGATCCTTGAAACTTGCACGTCAAAGCTAACTGCCGCAAAGCTGTCACATACTCTTCAACCGATTCACCTTGTGCTTGCACCCTCATGCGGAAATTATATTGTTCCAATACCGTGCTGGTCTTGGGATTGAAATGTTTGTTCAGCTTGAGTAGAGCCATATCAAATTCATTGACAGCGTCATCTCCACCACTGCCATCTCCCGTCGGCTGAGGAAGTGTTTCATAAATTCTCTGACCGTCGTATCCCAAGAAATGCAGCAATAAAGCCAACTTCCTCTCACCAGAGTACGACGTTCCTCCAGCTGCCTTCATATAATGCAAAAATCCTTTACGCCATTGAGCCCACCGTATTTTTGCTGGACCTGGCACAGGCATGAATATTGGGGGCCCCGCTATTCCAGGTAAACCTGCCATGCTCCTGGTTCTGGAATCCTCTGTAGACTTGCTTCTTGTGACAGCTTACTTGACTTTTGTCCCCTTTGCGCCTAGCACAATTTAAAATACTCATATATTTTTCAAAGTCCTGCTAAGTGAGGCTTTGCACTGTCTCTTCTCCCCTTTTTAATGTGTTCCCTTATGCAGACCACCTTCACTACGCATCCACCACCACATGGATAATGGCCTTCTTCTTGCTGCGCTTCTATTACCATGGGTACGGTAATTGGATAATTGCCTTCCTCTTGCTGCGCTTCTATTACTGTGGGTACGGCAATCCTTTTTCACTGCGCATTCACCAACAAAAGGATGATGGCCTTTTTCTTGCTGCGCTTCTAGTCCCGTGGGTACGGTAATCCTTTTTCACTGCGCATTCATTAACAACTGGACGATTTCCTTCTTCTTGCTACGCTGCTACTTCCGTGGGTACGGTGATCCTCCCTCTTTCTTTGCGGCTTGCTCCCTCACTCTTCCGGGACACAGCGTTGGCCTGCGCCACAGAGGACAATGAAACAGCAGGCGTCCAAAGCAACAGAGCGAGCCTTCGCTTATAAAACACAAAGCGGGCCTTCGCTTATCCCCACAGCGTCGCCGCGAAGCGCGTGTGTTATGGCTGGCAGCTTTGGGGAAAGCAACGCGGCGAGCGTTAGGAAGCAGCGCAGCGCAGCAACACTTACTTGGCTGACAGGACAGTCGGTGCCGCTGATCGGGGTGGCGACTACAACGCCGGGATGGCGGAGCGGCCACAATCTCACGGGCACAAAGGGGAGGAAACACTTCGATGCAGGCTGCCGCTACTACGCCATGGGAAAGCGGAGCGGCGCTGGCCCTTGGATAGCTCTGCTGGGGGTCTACAGGTCTCCTATCCACATCCCATCCTCGTCGCCAATGTTATGAAGGCACTCGTGGAGGCAGGTAAGTCTTTGTGATTAGGATTTATTTAGTAAACAGGTAAAAGACCCCCAGCACATTAGAAACATCCAATGTAGGCAAGGGACAACTCCAACTGACAACTATAGAACGCTGGGGACAGAGCATACAGCTAGTGCCCTGTGACATCATTAGAACCTGGCAGCAGTGACAACTCAACGCTTCCATGGCTTCCTGTATTGAATGCATGTCTTCCCTTCCATATTAATAACCACATAACAGTTACTTTTCGTGCTGTTTCCCAGGATTTTAGCACCGGACAGCGCGCTGCTTGGACTTCGGTGCGAATTGTGGCTAGCACGTAAGGACAGTCAGGAAGTAGCATTTTTCTGTAGAGCATCATGAATTTGGTCTCCACAGTCCCTTGCAGTGAGAGGAGACCTAATTCCCTTCTAATTAGAGGCGCCGATGTTGATTTTGGCAGACCCAAAACCGTGCGCCAAAAGTACCCCTCTAGCTTCAGCCACAACTGAGGGGGCGTGTGAGGAAGAGCATCCACTGCATAGGTGAGTGATGGTACCACCTTTGTACGGTAGAATTTGATCGCTGGCAGCAAAGAAAAATGCCCATACTTCTTGTCCAGTGCACGAGCCTGTGCAGCTAATTTTTTTACTTTGTCTACCAAGCAAGTCTGGAAGGTTGCGTTTACACTAGAGCTGTCCAAAGTTACTCCTAGGTATTTAATACTTGATACTTTGTCGAGCGCCACACCTTCCAGATACCAGGAGAATTTCTCTTGTGCCCGTTTGGATTTTTCCATCGTCAAAATGTTGGTCTTCGAGACGTTGATGGTTAAGTTGTTTTCACAAACGTAAGCAGCCAGATTTTCAAGCTGACGCTGAAGGCCAATTGGGGTCATATCCATTAGGAGTAAGTCATCTGCATAAAGTAACCTTGTGGTTTTGCAGTTTCCCAATGACGACGGAAAGGAGCGAATAGATTGTCCGGAGTCCTTGAAGTCACTGAGGTAGGTGATAAAAAGTGCAGGAGCTAATGGACATCCCTGCTTTACTCCTCTGCCGACTAAAATTTCTGACGATAGCAAGCCTGCTTGGTTTAACCTCACGCGGAGCTTGGTATCCATATGTAGTGCCTTGATTGGTTGAAGTAATTCTGCTGGACAATTCCACAGGGACAGTTTCCTCCACAAGTTAGCTCTATTAACTTGGTCAAAAGCTTGCGCCAAGTCAATAAAGGCCAGGAACACTCTCGAGCTTCCTGCTAGCACCTTGCTTTTTAACGCACTGAGAAACATGATGTTTATAGACGTACCGTTGTTCTTGGTAAAATAGTTTGAAATGGGTCGAACACCTTTCCAACCATGTCCAAAAGGGATATAGGACGATAGTTCTTGGGATCTTCTTTACGTCCTTTTTTGAAAATCGGCACCACTATTGAGGTTGTCCATGAAAGAGGAATTTGTATGGCCTGTTTGCATCGTTTGAAGATCTCACTAATCAGTGCAGACCATTCCTTCGGAAATTGTTTTAGGTCAAGATTTGTGATGCCATCCGGGCCAGGGGCTCTCGATGGTTTAAGCCTGAGAAGCATTTTGGTAATCTCTGTTTCGTTGCTCAGATCGGCCCACGGTTCCAATTTTGTACTTATCAGCGATGTCCCCGAGTGTGTAGGCGTCTGAAAAAGATTGGAATAAAATTTTATCCAGTCAGCTTCACAAATCGGATTTGTTAGCGAATCACCGGGAGGAGAGAGCTTAGATCTGATCAATGACCAGAACTCTCTGGGGTGATGACCACAAACCAGTTTCAACATGGCTTCCGCATCGTGTTGGTAAAGGTTGCTCCGATGTTGTCTAATCCATGTTTTATAGGTTCTCTGTACCTGTGTGAAGGTCGCCTGGTTTTCTAAAGTCAGAAATGCTCTCAGTTTTCTTTTTGTTTGTCTCAATTGACGCCGTTTTAAGACCAGTTCTTTATTGTACTCATGTGAGGCGATTTTGTTGTGCCTTCCCGGGCCATTGTGCTTTGATCTGAAAGTTAGCAAAAGTGGTTGATAATCTAGTAATTGCAGAAACTTCTGTTGGTTTGGTTCTTTTCCTGTACTTGCGTACTGCAACTTTATCGTAGAAATGGCAGCTGCTGACAGTTTTAAGCGGGTTTGTTGATTGTTCGCCCCAATAGGAGCAGGCATAATTAGGTTATGCATTGAGCTCGTCTTCCACTTCAGCACCAACAAGTTATGGTCGCTCGCCACAGACTTTAATACTTGAAACGATGTAGTGAAAGTGGCCAGGTACCTACTGATGAAAATGTTGTCAATATCCGCATAGGAGTTGCCTCTTTCCCAGGTAGGTGGCCGCCCTTGTCTAGAGAAAAGATCCTCTGCACACAGCAGATCACAAGTTGACATTAGAGATAACCACTTTTCTCCACGTTTGTTTCTAAGAGATGAACCAAGAGGCTGGGGTGCCCCGCTGCTTCAAGCGGCATCCAGGTAGCATTTAAGTCTCCACAAATAACCAGTAATGCCTCTGGATTATTCACCAGGGCTTCATTGATGGTCTCTCTGGTCAGGGCAATGAAGGAAACGTCACTCAGAGCTGCCGGATTCCAATAGACGTTAATGATAATTAAGGGCTGTGGGCCTCATTACGACCCAGGCGGTAAGTTACCGCCTGGGCCGTGACTTTACCACCATGGCGTAAACTATGTTTACGCCATGGTGGTTGGCGGACTTACCGCCCCATTCCGACCTTGGCGGGGCGGTAAGTCCCCAATCCCCATTTACCCTTCCCCATTCCCATTTTTGCCCCATAGGGTATAATGGGAGTGGGGAAGGCGTTAATTACGCCACCGTAAATTACGGTGGCGTAATTAACTCCATGGTCCCTTAGCGCCATGGATTTTAACACCTGCTAAAAGCAGGTGTTAAAAGCGCCATGGCGCTAAGGGACCTCGTACTCAGGCGGTAAGGGTCGGCGCTGTTAACGCTGCCGTTAACCCCTTACCGCCTGGGTCGTAATGAGGCCCTGTGTCTTGAATTTACCCTTTTCCTCCTTGCAAGTCATCCAGCTGACTTCCGTGGCCAACAGGTAAGTGGAAGAACTTAGAGTTTTCTTTAGTTGTAGTCCTGAGCCGCACCAAATAGCCGTGATAAGGCCCGATGAAGGGCGTCCGAAGATCCCTTTTATCGCTGGAGCACAAACCAAGTCGTAACCGTCAATTGATGGACGTTCCATCGTCCAGGTCTCTTGTAGACATATTATGTCCAAGCACCCCAAGTTAACATCTCTCTTTTCCATCAGATGCTGGAAACCACGTGTGTTCCATGACCCCAGGGACAGAAATTATTTTCCCGGTGTTTGTTTTATGGAGAGGGGTGCAGAGAAATGACTGGTGAGTTGCTATTTGTTGATTTTTGCCCAGTTAGTATGAACGTGGAGGTAGGCACTCGCCGTTTTACCTTGGTGGAATGGTTCCACTCTAGCTAAATCCTTTGTTTCGACATTTCCAAGCGACGGCACACATTTGAGAAGTTGTAACAAAAATCCTCTGTTCAGTATCACGTATTTGTTGTTGTCCGGTAATTGTTCAATCAAAAAATTGCGTTTGGTTTCGGGGGCCTGCGCTCCAGACCTTACCACTTTTCTTGGACTGAATCTCGGATTGTGCTGGCTCAGCGTATTTTTTAGAATTGCTACTGCATTCTTTCTTGATTCTGGGACATCGTTAGTTCGTGTCGGGTGTACCCATCTGCTCTTTTGGGGAGAGCTCTTTCTAGGAACAGAGTCATTTTTTTTTGGGACCTGTATCTCTGAGAGACGTTGGAAGGAGTAGCCTCATATGGGTCATTGTCTTGGGACCGTGCATGGTGTCTTTCTTGTGGCACGCTCTTCAGTGTGCCTGGCCCCCAACTAGATTTGTTTTGCAGCTTCTTGCAGCGACTCTCCAAAGTTTGAAAAGGCGAGTTGTCCTCCATCGTACAGTTCGTGTTTCGGATCTCCTCTTGGTCGTCTGACAGCGTATAAACACTGAGATTTAACAAGTCCTCGTCTAATTCTGGATTGCCCTCTTTTGAGACTGTTAGGCTGCCAGAAGCGATGTCATCTTTATCCTTTAATAGATAGTTCACTTTATCTTCTTGCCTTTGAATTTTTCTACCCCCAGGTTTATCGGTCAATGTGTGTGATTCCACCTTCTCGTTTGCAGGCCCCTGTTTACTGCTGTTCGTTTTTGCAGTGAAGAGTTTGATTATCATTTGCTTTTGCTTTATGGAAGGGCCTTTTATTACAGGTGCACTGTCTTTTCCATTAGAGCAATGGGCAAGCTCACTATCTGGTAAGATTGAAATCTGGTCGTTGTAGATCGATCCATTAATCTTAACTGCTGAGTCCTTTACATTTTTTGTTGTGAGGCCCCTGAGAGGGGGCACTTGACCTCCCTCAAGGGTAGTCCCCTCGAGATCGATGATTGGCCCACCTTCAAAGGTCTGGGTGCTAGAGTCTGAAAGGAGGACTCGCATAGCGGGTGTACTGTCCTTCGTCTTTCCAGCACAGTCGTCCTTGTGGCTTGTTTCCATTTTGCTATTCAAGGCATTAATGTAACCTTCCAGGAAAATCAGACGGCTGTTCATCATGGCTGTAATGGACGTATGGTCTTTCAGCGAGTCATTTATCGACTCGTACAGTTTGCAAAAGGGCGCCATTGCCAACGTTACTGTAGACATTATTAATCTTAAATCTGTCTTTTTAGGCGAGGAGTCCTTGGATGGATTCCCTGTGAGTTCGCTGGAACATCGATTTCTCGTTGGACTGGGAACCATTTGGGAACTAAAATTGTGGATCCCCACTCTGGAAATCACTGGAGTCCTTGGAGCGTTGAGAATGGATCTCTCCCCTTGTCTAAGGGGGTTACGGGGATCCCAGGCTTGAGCTGTCGAGGATGTCTGCCCGGACTCCAAGTTTGGCCGGGTAACCCCCGGCAATGATCCTAGGTCCGGAGTCTTAGGCACAAGGCCATAGGCTTCCATGTCTTTTGGGCGAATCTCAGAAGTAGACAGGGGCTGATCAAGCTGGTGATCCTCCACGTCGCTTTCTACCACGATGGGGTTTGTTGGAGGACAATACCACTCCTCGTTTTGCGAAGAGTCCTTGGGTGTGTGACATGTAAGCCCTGCTTTCAGGGACGAAGTCACGGGTTCCCCAGAATCAAAGTTCATGGCTGCAAGAGGCCTTTAGCCGGGGCCAAAGACTTTGGTCCTGGCCAATTTGTTCCTACTTCCGAATAATTTGGTGAAATTGAGGGCTGACATGGAGGGAGGGGTAGAACAGTGCTTGGAGATCCAAAATGCCACCTAATGTTGGCGTCGAAGGCTGTGCTAGAAAAAGAAAAACGCACCGGTTTAAGCAAAAATACTGGCCTTGTTAGATTGCTCTGGTGTTGTGGCCGGGGTTTGGTCTGTGACGACTCTCAGGATCTCAGCATCCGAGATTTCTTCCGAAGTCAGGGGTTTATTTTTTAAAAAGTTGGCAAAAAATCTGTTGTTAGTAGGCAATTTAGGTGGGTCGTCCTTCTGTTGATTTGGAGGCCTGTCAGGGGCGTTTGTAAGTTTTTGACGCTTTGGTATCTGAGCTTTCAACCCCAGCTTTGGCCGCTGATGAGCGGATTGTTTCCTACGCGACGGGCCTCCCTTTTTCTTATGGTGGACTGCGTTTGCAGAAACATGAAAAGGTTTGGTGTGAATGTCCTTGAACGTCACTTCCCTTGGGGTAACTGGTGATACAAGGTCCAAATGAGCAGAGGCGGTGTACTGGTCACCCTCTGTCCGCTCAGACCGTGATAGAACTGCTCCGGTCACCGCGGCACAGGGCTCCAGAGGAATGTGGTGCAGAATAGGGACCCGTATGGGGCCATTGGAGGCTAAGAGGTCTGTCTCCCTCATTTGCAAGTTTTTCTGGGGCTCCTGCCCATCTTGATCGTTACACCCCTCTGCCCCAAGAGGGGCAAGGGCGGGTGGAGGAATTATCAATACTGGACCAACCCCCGAGGACAAACAGATGAGAGGTTTGAGCGGGACACTCTCCCCCCCTCCGCCCACTGATACCACCTCACCTGGGGCGAGCGGCGTTTCCTCTCCTCCGAGGGGCCGCGCTGCACTCGCGTCACTTGGCGGGGGACAGCAGATAGAAGGTGGGAGCTCTGTCCGGATCACAGGATTGCTGGAGGTAGGAGACTCCACGGCGTCCATCAAGAGTGTTTCTGGATCCAGTTCAGGTACCAGTCCGGGTTCCGTGTTTACTCGCATCAGCGCAAGGGGGTCCATCTCTTTATCCAGCTGAGAAAGAAGCGCCATGGTAGTTTTGGCACTACGTATACAGGGGCCCAGAGTCTCAGGTTTTTTGGCAGAAACCAGGGTATGCGAGGCGCTGTGTTTCCTACTGGCAGGTCGCGCTGCCCTAGCTGCCATAGACTGCAGAGACTGCCACTCTGCGGCCGCTCTGCGGGAAAGAGGGGTTTTGGTATCAAAGTTGCGCCCTCACACAGTAGACACTGGAGAAAGACTTCCAAACACTGGAAGCACAGGAAGCACGCCTTGAACCTGCAGAGACTGCCACTCTGCAGCCACTCTGCGGCCGCTCCGTGGGAAAGAGGGGTTTTGGTATCAAAGTTCCGCGACTCACACAGTAGACACTGGAGAAAGACTTCCAAAGACTGGAAGCACAGGAAGCACCCCTTGAACCTGCAGAGACTGCCACTCTGCAGCCACTCCGCGGCCGCTCCGCGAGAAAGAGGGGTTTTGGTATCAAAGTTCCCCCCTCACACAGTAGACACTGGAGAAAGACTTCCAAACACTGGAAGCACAGGAAGCACGCCTTGAACCTGCAGAAACTGCCACTCTGCAGCCACATCTGGTTTTATATTATGTTTGTATGTGAAGTTTTGAGCTATGTGGTAAAGACACATGGTTTCCAAAGTGGTACTCCTGTTTGGTTAGTATGTGTCTAGTAAATTTTTTTCAAAATGTCTTGGCTGTTGGTATCATTTTTGGCTATTGTTTCTATGTCGTTGTATGATTTGAGAACTCTTTTTCTAGATTTAGCAGGACCAAGACTTAGCGATACTATATTTTCAGATTTTCCATACAAAGCAGTACCGGTTAAACGATCTCCAGCTTCATAGAGCCACATTCTCTACGAGAGAGCATTTTTATGCCTAAACTGTACAATTTCTGAGATAGTGTTTTGTCTGATGATAGGTCATTCCAGAGGTCTTGAAGCTCTGTTTTGTCTGCTTTTGTTAAGTAGGCTGTAACATATTGTGCAACTGCAGTGGAATTGTCTGCAATGTACTGCACATCTATGTTTGCATTCCATAAGAGGGCAATGACTGCATTGTAATCATTGATATATTTTGCTTCTTCTGTTATTTTTATGTAATATGTGTTCTTAGGTGATTTACCTTTAACACTATGGGCCTCATCACGACTTTGGCGGTAACCCCTAAATCCGGCGGTAGTGCTACTACCGCCGGATTTAAGGATCCGCCAAATCAGGACTTTGGCGGATTTCACCCCAGCTCTGAGCTGGGGGGAAATCCGCTGAAAATTTGCACTATTACCGCCGGCGGGAAATCTGCCGGCGGTAAGAGCGCGAAAATTCCCCATTGAGCCCATTGGGGAATGGGGCATTCCCGAATGGGCTCAATGGGGAATGGGGATTAACATTACCGCCGAACTCGTGATCCTGTGCTATTAGCGCCGGGGAGTTACCGCCAAAGTCATGATTAGGCCCTATATCTAACTGAAGACATGAAGTTGTTCACTTCACCTGTTTCTGTCACTGGTCTAGGGAAACCAAAGCAGCATTTGGTGTAGTATTTCCCTTTGTTTTTATATTTGCGACAACAATATTTGCCACATTTGTGTCTTTGAAATTGTAGAATTTGTGCATGAAGATCACTGTTTGTTGCTTTCGATGGAATTTCACAATTGACATATTTTTCAATAAACTGTAAAACAGTGGCATCACTGTCTTGACCAAATTTAGGAGCTTTTTTAATCCATAAAAGCATGTGGATATGTGGTGCTCCTCTGGCTTGGTATACCTTTCTCCAAAAGAAGTGTTGCACTTCTCTGAGGGGAGGAACAGTTTTATTACAAATAAAGTGTAGCATAGCAATGAAATGATGGTGGAAATATCTTGAAACATTAACAGGATCTAGAGAGCAAAGTTCTCCAGGTCTTAGTATATCTATGTTTGTTTTGTTTTTGTTTGATATTCGTAGGAAATCATGTAAATCTTCCCATGCATATTCTGCACAACTTAATGTAACAAACCAAGTGGGTGGTCCAAGATTTTTGATCATACAACGTACATCTCCGTGACATCAGAACCAGTATTGTTTTGTGCCACGCATGTTTGCAAACAGATTTGTAATGCTTGATTGTAAAACCTCATCTTTTTCTTGCATTTTTTGTATTAATTGCATAGCTGACATATTTTGAAAGTGGGTTCCCGATTTCAATATGTGTGCAACTCCGTAACATAGAGTTGCTTGTTCACTTTCAAAGAGTAGGTGGAATATGTATTCCACATTTTGTCTAAAACTGGGATCTTTAGAATACATTCGTAACGAGCGGTATTCTGATGCTGTTATCTGAGTGGGTCTATCATCGTACCTTCCTCCTTTGCCAGTAGGAAAGAGTAGAGGAAAGGCACGTGCTTCTATACTTTTTTCCCATATGGTGATTGGTGATCCTTTGGTTTGTCGCACTTGGTACGAAAAAAACGGGTATTTGTGTGACATTCTGCCTGCTAATCCCTGTTTAATAAATGGGGATTTGTGGCCAGAATGGTTCTGAAATCTCTGTTTTTTTTGGTGCGCAAATTACATCAATGAACCACACAGTGTGTTTGAGGAACTGTAAGAATAATAAGATAGTATTGTACTTACTATTTTGTTGTGGAATGAGAAGGTTTCTTCGGATATGTTGTTTGTAGTTCATATGCTGCTGATTTTCAGGACAGTGGTCTTCACTGCAATTGTAAAACAAAGAAGTTAGTAATTTTGGGTGTTTATAGCACTGATGTTAATTTAAACGTTGATTTTTGTATTTTTGTAGTAGTATTCTTATTTGATATCTGAACATAGAGTATGCATGCATTTCATTTGACTATGTGCAGCCTTTATATTTTATTTACAATATGTTAGTTCAATATGCTTTGCAAATGAGTAGAATTTTAAGTGTATGACATTCTCTTGGTTTTTTAAAGCTGTGTTGTAGATAGCAGACAGGTTTGGAAGTGACAGTTGATTATAGTAGATGGGAAAAATTTCAATAAATTCACTTTATAGGCAGACATGCCAACAACCGGGAGCCCCTGAGAGGGAGATTTCACCACAGCAATGGGGAACATTTATTTTTCCCATAGGATTGCATTGGGATTAGTATTAATTTAGGCGTGAGATAGTAAAAAATAGTGGGATTTTTCAATGAAAAATCGGGAGTCTCGCGCCTAAATCAGGAGGGTTGGCATGTATGTATAGGTTATGCAGGTTTAGTGGCATTACTCTGTTTATATGGATTCATAAGAGTTGTACATGTACTGTGAATAAAATATGCATACCTGTAGTTTGTATTCATGCATGTGGATATGCATGCAGCTGTAAGTAGAAATCTTGGAGACTTGTAGAGTACTTTTTGTAGTAGGTGCTTTCGAATGATATGAGACTTGTACTCAGACTGATCAACAGTACATTTGAAGTGCGGAACTCTGATGATGGAGTTAGATGTAGAGGTCTTGGATGTGATTGGTGGATGGTTGTGTGACTGCTTAGCTGTATCCAATGAGGGAATGGCACCGATAGTGATGTGGAAAGGGTAGAAGGGCTGGCTAAGAGTTACACGCCACGTGGACACTGCGGCTGTTCGCGGATAGGCGTGCCATATCTGGGGTTTTCCAGCAAATCCAGCATGGAAAGGCGACTGTAGGGATCAGCCAATCAGATGTTGACATTGTGGATTTGTGTAGAAAGAGACTGTGTGTAGTGAATATGGCAGAGGTGGGGAAAGTCAGGGTGTTGGTGCTCAGAGATATGTTTGTGCATGGTTTACAGCAGTATGCTCAATGCAGGCATGTGGCAAACAATTTCGATGTTAAAGGAGTGGAGGTGATGTGGAGCGCTGTGCCTGATTGCAATGTACAGCAAATTCTACAAGTTTGTGAAGATATGGGCAGGATGAACAGTCCCCATCTGGTAGTTTTGCACTGTGGTGCTTTCCGTTTGTGCCATGTCAGGGCCCCTGCTTTGTTGGCAGATTTGGAACAGTTGGTTCAAGCAGTAATGAACATCCTTCCAAATGCGAAAGTAATTTTTTTCTGGATTACTACCTAGAACAATGTGGGACAATAGTTCTGTTTTTTGTCCTCAGCAAAACCTTGCTAGGTGTGCAATCATCCGAGGAATGTGTTTTTTCATGCTTAGAGCTGGTATGTTTTTCTGTAATAATGAGAATATTGATTCGAGTAATGCTGTTTATTTTGAAGAAGATGGCATTTCCTTATCTTTTTTGGGAAATGCAATGCCGTTTTGGAATGTAAAGGTTGCTTTTGAGAAGGTTATGTGAAGATTTTAGTAGTAAAGTAAGAAGGAAAACCCCCAAAAAATACAAAATAACAGGTGTCTGTCAGGCATCTGTAAAAAAAAAAAATGGCTCTTTTTAGAGCCAACCTCAAAGGGGAAATTAAACACTATTTAAATTTCCATTCAACACGCTCAGATTTTCGATATGTCCGCGGACATGGCGGTTGTCTGTGGACAGCGCATATTACATATAGGGATTCTGGGGTGGAGATGCATGCAAATGAAAATGAGCGGAGCTAGGGATTGGTTAGTAAACGTTAATGGGTGTGTTGCGTAAGGGGAGATTTTGTCGGAACATCTTTTTCCTGAGAGAAGAACAGATAGCTATGGCTGTGTGTTTCCGAAAACAGATTATCTGGATTTTGGGAGACTCATGGATACATTGCTTGGAGGTGCATGCAGAACGTTGTTGAGTAGCTGCAGATCTTGGATTCCCTCATGTGGAAGTGCACTGGCATGGAGTGGCTGGACTTGGTACCTCTGTGTGCTACTTTAGAAACAAAGCATCATCCAGACATAATTATAATTCATTGTGGAGGGAACAGTTTAGGACATGTGTCTGTAATTTCTTTGCAATTTGCAATGAAAGAAGGACTTGGGAA
This sequence comes from Ambystoma mexicanum, assembly GCF_040938575.1. Taxonomy (NCBI): domain Eukaryota; kingdom Metazoa; phylum Chordata; class Amphibia; order Caudata; family Ambystomatidae; genus Ambystoma; species Ambystoma mexicanum. The sequence continues at coordinate 528,689,345 of NC_090925.1, forward strand.
GGTCATGGACATGTTTCCAAGTTCCAGAATAATGTTTTCTCATATTGCGCAAAGACAAATGTTGCTGCGTTCTTCATCATTTGGTCCACAAATGGAGAAAGCGAGGTGCAATGTCAATAAGGCTGTTTGTGCCTTTCTAAGAGACGTTGGCATGTCCTCTTTTCACAATGAAAATATTACATTTCGTAGCACATAGATTTTTCGCAGAGATGGAGTCCATCTTACATATGCTGGCAATCAGATTTTTCTGAGAAATGTACAAAATGCATTGCAACCTTTTTTGGAATTACAGTCATCTATTTTGCAGTAGATGTTGACAATTTCAAGTTTTTCAAACACACAAAAACACCACCAAAAGGCTCTTTTCAGAGCCACCACTTCCTCCCACAGAAAAGTGCATTGGTTTTGCTAGGGCAGCACCCTAAAATGTTATATGTCCTAGGACTTTCCGCGTACTTCCAAAAAATGCCCAGGGCCCTGCACTGTTTACTTGCCACTTCTATTTTTAAACTGTGAAAGGAGGCTTTGAAAAGAGCCTTTTTTTGGATTTTTGTTGTTTTATTTTTTTTTTGTTTTTTAACACACAACACACTAGGAGAGGAGGGGAAAGGAGGGTAAGGAAGGGACACCAACCACAGGGATAAGAAAGGGCAGGTGGAGAGGGGAAGATGTAGGGTGGGCCTTACGTGGGTAGGTAGCAGGTCTTCTGGTGCTCCGTGACCGTAGTCTCGAAAGCACTTTGAAGACTCTCCCCCCTGCAGAGTACTGCGTTGCAGTACATACACAATATTGTGACCCTCAAAAGGTAAGGGTCAACAGCATCGTGTGAGGCAGCTGGAGGGATGCACTCTCCCACAGGAGTGTCTCTTGTGGTGAGAGGAGCGGAAACGGAGGATGTGGTAGAGGAACTCAACCTACTACGTTGATTACAAGGTACAACCTTGCGAATGTCCCCACTGTGGAACAACATTAGGTGTCGCTTCATGGATGTCGTACCAAAGCTGTACGAACCACGTCTCCCATGGCTCAGTACTATTTTTCACTGTTTGCAGGTGACCTTGTTCGCACATGCTTTTGGTACGTTAACCACCACACCCAAGACTCCCGGCGAGTGCTGGTAGTAGGGAGTTCCTCTACCTCACCCTCTTCATCTTCTTCATCCTCGTTCTCTACATCCTCACTCTTGTTCCCCTCTGCAGGCCCTTGGGGAGATGGTGGTGGTGGAGGGTTTGGGGGTGGTGCTGAGGCAGATGTAGCAACAGCAGCTATGGATACCATCTGGGTTGATGAAATAATCTTAGCAAGATCAGCAAAGGCAGCAAAAGTCAATCTGCAATAGCCAGAAGTACAATGAAGATCAGCTCTGGGGTGTGGCCTTTTATAGGGGTGGAAGGGTGGCTTTGCAGACAGATCGAACATCCAAAAAGGTTCAAAAAGTAAGGCAGGGTCATTGTCTGGCACATGTGCAATGGTGAATTTTTACTGTCAAATAATTTGGATTGTATGAAGAAGTTGTTTTAAAATGTTGGGGAACCGGACAGTGTCCGCAAATTAGGACACACACTCAGTGTGGGTGCGGCCCCATGATGATGTCGGGTACACGTCCGCTATGGGAACGGGTGTCCACAGGACACCAAATGAACGGGAACGGTTGTGCGCATGCGTGCGGGTGTTCTACGGGTCCTCAAACAAATTAAAAGTGTGACACAAGTGAGACGGACAGTTACGGACAGGTGTGATGTTCGCAGGATTTATCTGTGTGGTGTGCATGTCCGTAGATGTTCTGCAGACTGTACGGACAGGTATAGTGTCCGTAAGACACCTCCATTTTGTTTGACTACAGACATCCCGGACACCGCGTGTGTTCTTAGGACAGTTTCAACTTGGCTGCGGATGGTACGACCAGGTATAGTGTTTTTTAGGACACCTTCATTTTGTTCACTTACGGATATCCCGGACACTGTGTGTGTTCTATGAACATTTCCATCTTGGTTGCGAACGGTACGGACAGGTATAGTGTCCTTATGACACCCCCGTTTTGTTTATTTACGGACATCGCGGACACCGGGTGTGTTCTAAGAAAAGTTCCATCTTTGCTTGCGAATGGTACTGACAGGTATAGTGTCCTTAGGACATACCCATTTTGTTACTTACGGACATTCCGGACAGGCGCTCTGTCCGTGGACATTTTAACTTTTTTTTAAAAACAATAAGACACAAAGGATTTCATTAAAAGACACATAATATTTTTTTTTATTATATACAGATACACAATTTATGAAAGAGAGGGGGAAGCAGAAACTGATACAAATACAGAGGAATTAGGGCTTTGGAGAGGATGGATGGGAGGGGATGAAGGGATGGAAGTCTCATCAAAACGTTTTTCTTGGTGTTGAGGGTTTGGGGATAGTTGACTGGGACATGGAGAGGGGGAACAGGTACATGTGGGACAATGGTATTTAATTTTTATTTTATGTGGTCCTCCACAAACTGGCTCAAAACATCCTTGAGCATGACCATTTTTTGTTCCATGCGTTGCAGAGTCTTTTCCAATGTGTCTTTTGGTATATTAATTTCAATGTTTGTATGGTCTGTTAAAAATAAATATATATATGTTAAGCAAACATAAAGTAATGATTATTAATTTGCTTATATAGAGAAGTGTCTACCATTAGTATCGCTGTCTTCAGACATTTCCTCACATGGAACATTTTCCTCAAGCCTCTCAAAGTACTGCACATTTCTGTGTAAAAAAGAAAAATATATTAATTTCAGTGTACCTAATACAAAAAGTTTAGAAATATATAAGACAAATGAAGTTTACTTACTAGTTTCTGGTAAATTGTATTCGTACTGTTGTGTAGGTGTACTGTTGCTCCTAGCTCTGCAGTTTCTGTGAGGTAATTATGTTGGAGGCATATCTTTTTTGTTTTGGTATATTTCATTTTACTACATATGGTATTTAAATGGATGGTTGATGTGTTAGATATATAGGTTCCACTTCTTATTTATTATTACATATAATGTGTTTATGTGCTGCTTTTTGTACTTGTGCAGTGTTAATATGGCATGATAGAACAATTTAAGATACCCCCTGAGTGTTTGGGTAGTGTTGATGTTATCCGCATCTGTTCGTGGACATACGCACTGTCTGCGGACATCAAAATCATTAGCAGGGGCTTCAGTATGTTCTATGTTAAATTTATATAAAGTAAGGGAATCCCAGTAAACATTTATCAAATTCACACTATGCAAATGTATATTCAGTAAAAAAACTTTGATAAAGGGAGGTTATAGTTAAGTTGTGCTACTAAAAACCTATGAAATTCAGTAACAAAAACTTTGTTAAAGGGACTTTATGGTTAAGTTGCGCTACTAGAAACCTATGAAACTCAGTAAAAAAACTTTGTTAAAGGGACATTATGGTTCCAAGTAAAGCCGGAAACCCCCTGAAATTCGTAAGTTATGGTAAGCTAAGCAACCATAACTTGCGCCACTACTGTGCACTGCTAGGACTAACACCCAGGACATCAAAGATGACATCACAAATGTCATTGATGACATCACTGATGACATCACATGTTTATTTACTTTTTATGAAAAGTCTGTACAAGGGATTCTTATTATAATGTTGACAAAAAAGTGTCAAGGATCATTGGAATAAATATCATGAGCTACTTAGTCCATTGAGCAATGCATTGATATAAATAGCATTCTATTATGACGTTCTATCCAGTATACAAAGCTACTCATGTAGAAACATAGGCATTGGGCCTCATTACGACCCAGGCGGTAAGGGGTTTACGGCGGCGTAAACAGCGCCGACCCTTACCGCCTGATTCCGAGGTCCCTTAGCGCCATGGAGGATATAACACCCGCTTTTAGCAGGTGTTAAAATCCATTGCGCTAAGGGACCTTGTTGTTAATTACGCCACCGTAATTTACGGTGGCGTAATTAACGCCTTCCCCACTCCCATTATGCCCTATGGGGCAGAAATGGGAATGGGGAAGGGTAAATGGGTTAATGGGGACTTACCGCCCCGCCAACCTCGGTATGGGGCGGTAAGTCCGCCAACCACCATGGCGTAAACATAGTTTACGCCATGGTGGTAAAGGTACGACCCAGGCGGTAACTTACCGCCTGGGTCGTAATGAGGCCCATTGTGTGCAGCATACATGATGGAGGTGCATTATTCATAATCTTGGTATGTTGAATAGTGAAATGATAACTGCTTTCTTATTAGAGTTTTGCATACTGTGAAACATGTAATAAGTAGTTAATAAAACCCACTTACTACATAATTGCATTATTACAGACAAAACACAAAGAGACAACAACACATTCAAATATGAGTATATACAGGGAAAGTGAAGTAAGCAAAAAAGCAGCCGTAGTAGCAGAAAGTGTTCATAAACTAACTGATTATCTTTATGCAGAGAAATGAATGCTCTGATTCAAAGCTGCTACTTACCCTATGTATATGTATCACATGATGTGACTGACCCTAAGGAAAGTAGCGTGAGTACAATGTATACAAATATGAGCATATACAGGGAAAGTACAGTAATCAAAAAACAACAGAACTATCAGAAAGTGCTGATAACTCTACTGATTATCTTCATGCACAGAAAGGATTGCTGTCTTTCAAGCCTGTCTCTTCCCCTATGTATATGTTTCATATGATGTGACTGGACCCTAGGGGAATTACTGTAAGAACATACTTGAAGGATAAGTCTACAAATATAGTACCTTTTCAATGTTTAGTTCCTGACTGTTACTGAAGAAAACCATGTGGCCTAGATATGTCAGTAAAGGAAAAAAGGGAAGCCAGACATGGGATGTCATCAGTGATATCATCAATGACATGTGCAATGTCATCTTTGATGTCCTCTGTGTTAGTCTTAGCAGTGCACAGTGGTGGCGTGAGTTATGGTTGCTTAGCTTACCATAACTTACGAATTTCAGGGGTTTTCGGTTTTACTTGGAACCATAACGTCCCTTTAACAAAGTTTTTTTACTGAATTTCCTAGGTTTTTAGTAGCACAACTTAATCATAACGTCCCTTTAGCAAAGTTTTTTGTACTGAATATATATATATTTCTGAGGCTTGTGGAATCTGCTTAGATCACATGCTGTGCATAGGCCGACATCTAGTGGAAGCTGCGGAGTATTACAGTTTGTTTTTCGAAACTCGAAAATGGGCGTCGACACAGGCGTGCCAGTAATACTATCCCTAGTGTGACGTCCACTGTACCCAAGATCCCTCACGCGTCTAGGATCCTCAGATTGTTTTTTTCCGCCATACTGGTCGGAAGCACTTTGCGGAGTCCCCTGGCCTTAGCCATACTTTTGCTAATAATCGATATTTATAATTCTTATTGACATCCTTCCCCACCCCAACGTCGACCCTCGACAATCGACGACGGCTGGAGAAGACATCGACCGTCGGCTGCTGCACGACGGATCTGGGCCTCGGAAGGCCTCTGGCCTCGGCCAGTAGGGAGAGTGGGGGGTGGTACATACTCTTCACTCTTGATATATAGGTACACCTTATATATTTCCTAAACTTATCAGCCCGCTGCATCAAGGTGCGTATGGAGGGTACCCCTTTCCAATTCTGCCCCAAGTGCAACCGCAAATACCCTTGGGTCGACAGGCACGCCACGTGCAATCTCTGCTTGCTGAGGGACCACCCCGAAGCGAACTGCAGAGCGTGTAGTAGGTTTAAACCTAAGACACTTAAGGACCGTTTGACAAAGCGTTGGGCCCACCACGCCAGGCAGGCGGCCATGGCAGCGGAGGGCGCCTTCAGCGATGGCAGCGACGCCGTACTTTCGGACGGCGAGGGCATTACGGCGTCGAAAGACAGCCGAGTGCAGGTCCCCGACCTCGGAAGGTCGTCCGGCAGGGCGGCTATGGGGAAGACCCCGGCGACGCAAGCGCTACACACCCTACACACACTAAGCACACTAAGTCCAACCGAACCTCGACGACGTCGACTTCTCGGAAAGAGGCACAGATAGAACGGTCCGGCTCGGTGTCCTCTGGGCGCTCTCGATCGAGATCGCCTCATGACACAAGGCAATCATCCACTCTTGCCAAGAGTGCCTCGCTCCCTAGACTAACGGAAGTTCCATCGTCGGAGGACGAAGACGACTTCCACCCCCAGGCCGCGCTCCAAGAGACGGAGCCCGCAGTTAACACCAGCGAGGCCCCATGCTCGAAAGACACAAATACCTCTTCCGATCCTCGACGCAAGGCGTCGAAAATCTCCGGGGCCTCCAAGGGACAGGGAAAACATTTTTCCACGCACGGGGAGGGAGGGAAACAGCGGAAAGCACATTCTTCCACCCCTGTAAGACCTTCCTTTCCCCCGAAGCAGACAGACAAATACAAGTCTACTGACATATCAACTTCCAGCAAGGGTACCCTTGATAAGTCCCCTAAATTGCCTACTAAAGTCATCCCCTGTTCCAAAGAATGGTCCAGTGAAGACATAGACAGGGTCATGTCAAGGATGTCTTCCTTGGCAGATTTTTACGACAAGAATCCAGAGCATTTCCTCTCGTATGACCCTCAGGGGGCCACACCCTCAGGTTCCACTGATCCTATCCCCCTAAGTAAAAAGGCCCGGTTCGAAAGACCTGAACCCTTTGAGGTGCAGCCTTACTCTACTCCATACTCTACTCCACACCCCAGGTACCAAGGAGAGCCTTTCCCTGAGGGGGACCAGGAGTTTGAAATTATGGAAGAACAAACCGGGACGGAATACTATGCGGATGATGAGGACCAGGAGGAGGGAGAAGATCAACAGGAAATTTACAGAGTAGATTCCCCGGTAGAGAACGAAGCCCCAATTACCGACTCGCCAGTCGATAACCAGCCCCTCCTTAATGAGGTTCTCGCTCGCGCGGCAGAACATTTTCACATCGACACCCACGGTGTACAGGAGGAAAGGGACTTCGCAGAAGAGTTGGTGGGAGAGAGGAGGCCGGTCGCTCAGACCATCCCTATCCTTAAATCCATCCAACGAAGAATAGATCCGTCCCTGGTGAACCCAAACCTCACCAGAGCAGTCAACCCCAGGGTCAAAAAACTTTTCCGGGCAGCCCAGTCTGACCCTCTCTATATAAGAGGACATCTTAAACCAGACTCCCTAGTTGTTACCAACACTCGAAAGAGGGCTGGAACACCCTTATCTTCGTCAGAAGCTCCTCCCGACAAGGAGAGCAAGAAACTTTACGGGTTTGGCAGGAAGGTAGCCTCAACGTCCGCCTACCAAGCAAGGATTGCTAACTCCACCACCCTGTTGGCCAGTTACAACTGCCATCAATGGGAAGAGGTCGCGGCACTCATAGCCTCTGCTCCTGAACCGTTAAAGGGCCAATTGGCTCGGATCTCGGCAGAAGGGAGAGCCGTGTCTGGTTGCATATTGAAAGCAACTTTCGACGCCGCAGACAACGCAGGGAGATTGATAGCAGAAGGTACTGTTATCAAAAGACATGCGTGGTTACGGCAGTCGGGGGTTCAAAACGGAAACTCAGGCTTCATTAATAGACAAGCCGGTGGAACACGATCTATTTTTTGGGAAAGCGGTCGAAGACTCACTAAAAAACGCCAAGGACGAATACGAAACACTGAAATCCCTTGGCCAACTAACCAACAAACCCCCTAACCAAAGGGGGAACAGTAATTTTCGTCGCCCACGCGGCCAAAATTCACAAAGAGGCAATTATGCCCAGGGACAGGGTACACAGTGGAACAACAGCCAGCAGTCTACCCAAAGTTACGGCAGGGGTAACAAAAGAGGTCGTGGGAGAGGCAGAGGCAGCCCCAACAAGGGAGGTGGCACGCCTCCACCAAAGCAGTGACGCTCAGTTCAGGGTCCCTTCTCACCTCCACGACAAAGAGTACACTCCCTAGAACATCAGAAGATCCTTCTCGAGGAGATCGCCATTCTGCTAGAAAAGGACGCGATAGAACTCGTCCCAGGACACCAGGTAAACAAGGGTATCTATTCAACTTACTTCCTTGTGCCAAAGAAAGATTTGACAATGCGCCCAGTATTGGACTTACGGCCTGCCAACAAGTATGTCAAGCCCCAAAAATTCCGTATGACCACGCTACAAGAGGTAATCCCCCTCCTAAAAAAGGGGGATTACATGGCAACCTTGGATATGAAAGATGCTTATTTTCATATTTCCATGCTCCCGGCGCACAGAAAGTACTTGCGCTTCAAGGTGGACAGTCGCCACTACCAATTCAAGGTACTGCCCTTCGGGATAGCTTCAGCACCAAGGGTATTCACCAAGGTACTGGCGGTGGCAGCTGCAAACCTACGCAGGGAGGCAATCCCAGTGTACCCTTATCTGGACAACTGGCTCATAACGGGGGAAACCCCAGGAATTTGCAGGACAAACATTCAGAGGACTATCGACCTCCTCCACGAATTAGGCTTCTCAATCAACGAGAAGAAGTCAAGCCTGGTGCCAAACACCTCAAAACAGTTCCTAGGAGCAATCCTAGATACTCAGAAAGGGTTGACCTTCCCTTCAGAAGAGAGAATTCGGAATATACTACTGCAAATTCCACATTATCAGTCCGGTCAACAAATAACGGTACGCAAAGCAATGCGATTACTGGGCATGATGGCGTCATGCATTTACCTGGTCCCCCACGCGAGACTGCACATGCGTCCCATGCAGGAATGGTTGGCGAAACAGTGGTCTCAGGCAAGTGGTTAGTAGGACGATCTAGTGGTTGTTTCGCCAACACTTGTACAGAGCCTACACTGGTGGACAAGAGAGAATCTCGCAAGGGGAAAACCCTTTTACGATCCCGAAGTACAGGCAGTGGTGACTACAGATGCATGCCTGACTGGGTGGGGAGCTCACCATCTCCACCACACAGCTCAGGGTCTCTGGTCTCACTCAGTAGCCAAGAACCACATAAACCTGCTAGAGCTTCTGGCAGTATTCAGAGCGCTTCGGGCGTTCGAGCCCCATCTACTAAACTTGTCGGTGCAGATACGGACGGACAGCACGACAGCCATGTTCTATCTAAACAAGCAAGGTGGGACTCGTTCGCCAAATCTGTCCAAGCTTGCCCAGAAAATCTGGATATGGGCACTCAAACGGAACATCTTCCTGTCATCGCAACATGTTCTAGGGGAGCTCAATTCCCTAGCGGATGCTCTAAGCAGAGACTCCCTCCCAGAAGAACACGAATGGGTCCTTCACAGAAAGATCGTAGAAGATCTCTTCTCTCAGTGGGGTTTCCCCACTATAGACTTATTCGCCACAAGCGAAAACAAACAATGCCCAGGATTTGCATCCAGGTTCCCCCAGCCCGACTCCCAAGGGAACACCCTGTGGATGAACTGGTCAGGGATGTTTGCGTACGCTTTTCCACCAACTCCTCTCATCAGGAAAGTGGTGTACAAGATGAACAAGGACTCGATGACGCTCATCCTAGTTGCTCCCATGTGGGCGAGACAACCATGGTTTCCACACCTACGCAGGATGGCGGTGTGCGAGCCCATCAAACTTCCAGCCTGGTACAACCTACTGTCCCAGCAACAAGGTCAAACAGTGCACCAGCAACCCAACTCAATGAACCTGGCAGCATGGCTCCTGAGGTCATAGAGTTTGGACATCTCAATTTACCACAAAGGTGTATGGACATCCTAAAAGAATCCAGGAAACCAAACACAAGGCACTGTTACTTTGACAAGTGGAAGAGATTCGTTATTTGGTGCCAGAATAAACAAATCAACCCTGTTAATTGCACTCCTTCCAACATTGTGACATACATGCTCCACCTGCTGGATGCAGGATTGGTTTTTAACTCTCTGAAAGTACACCTGGCAGCCCTCTCGGCTTACACCACATCCCATAACAGGGTGTCGTGGTGGAAAGTACCAGTAGTTAAAGCCTTCATGGAAGGAGTAAAAAGACTTCACCCTCCTATTTCGAACCCACCGCCAGGATGGGACCTTAATGTGGTGCTAGCTAAGCTCATGGGCCCCCCTTTCGAACCCATGCATAAAAGTAGTCTCAAACACCTGACTTATAAAACGGCCTTCTTAGTAGCCATTACCTCTATAAGAAGGGTCAGTGAAATTCAGGCTCTGTCAGTGCAGGATCCTTTCTTTACTATCCACAAAGACAAACTGGTTTTACGCACACACCCTAGGTTTTCACCTAAATTTATATCGAAATTCCATGTAAACCAGTCCATCGAGCTTCCGGCTTTCTTCCAGAACCCGCAAAGCTCGGCTGAGGTGAAACTACACACCCTAGATGTGCGTAGGGCGGTCCTCTACTATGTAAATAAGACCAGACCGCTAAGGAAAACAGATCAACTGTTTGTCTCCGTAGCTACAGGCAGAGAGGGAGATCGCGTCTCTAAAGGCGCTATCTCGAAGTGGATTATCAACTGTATACAGCTGTGTTACTCTCTTTCTGAAAAAACTCTGCCTTTTACGCCAAGAGCCCACTCTACTAGAGGCATTGGGGCCACTCTGGCTTTCATTGCAAATGTTCCCCTCGACACCATTTGCAAAGCAGCTACTTGGAGCTCTATTCACACTTTTACTCAGCATTACTGCATTGACACTCATTCCAAGACAGATACACAAGTGGGACAAGCGGTTCTAAGACACCTGTTTGCTCATGACCCTTCTCTCATCCCACCTCCTTCTTCTGGTACTGCTCGCTAATCTATGCACAGCATGTGATCTAAGCAGATTCCACAAGCCTCAGAAGAGATACATTACTCACTGTAATCGTATTTCTGATGCTTGTATCTGCTTAGATTCACATGCGACCCACCCTTCCTCCCCTCCGAGAGAAGGCGCATGATTGCTTGTAGTCTTACCTTTCTGTCTATCTGCTTGGATTATCTGTACTCACGCTACTCCTCATGCTTCCTCATGTCAGAAAAAATACAATCTGAGGATCCTAGACGCGTGAGGGATCTTGGGTACAGTGGACGTCACACTAGGGATAGTATTACTGGCACGCCTGTGTCGACGCCCATTTTCGAGTTTCGAAAAACAAACTGTAATACTCCGCAGCTTCCACTAGATGTCGGCCTATGCACAGCATGTGAATCTAAGCAGATACAAGCATCAGAAATACGATTACGGTGAGTAATGTATCATATATATATATATATATTTCTGAGGCTTGTGGAATCTGCTTAGCTCACATGCTGTGCATAGGCCGACATCTAGTGGAAGTTGCGGAGTATTAGTTTGTTTTTTGAAACTCGAAAAGGGGCATCAAACTAGGGTGTGCCAGTAATACTAACCCTAGTGTGACGTCCACTGTACCCATGATTCCTCATGCGTGTAAGACTCTCAGATTGTTTTTTTCTGCCATACTTGTCAGAAGCATAGTTGCGGAGTTCCCTGGCTTTATCCATTTATCATAGATTTATTCAAAAATCCCTGTTCTCAAATCCCACGTCGAAGATCGCCGAAGATCGATGCCGGTACCTGAAGTACGAACAGCCGTCGAGACTACACAACAGACTTTGGGCCTCGGAAGGCCTCTGGCCTCGGTCCTGCAAGTAGGGAAAGTTGGGGTGGATATACTCACACGCACTCCTTTTTCCTACATCTACCTGCCCGCTGCCAGATATTGACATATGGAGAGTACTCCATTTAAATTCTGCCCCAAGTGCAACCGTAAGTTCCCCTGGAAAGTTCCCCAGGGTAGATAAACATAACACCTGTAACCTGTGTCTTCCAAGGGACCACCCCGAGGCGAATTGTAGAGCTTGTAAGCTCTTCAAAGCCAAGACATTTAAGGACCGCTCGACCAAACATTGGGCCCACTGGGCCAGGCAACTCAAGGCCATCGACGCTGTGGGTTCCTTCAGTGATGGCAGCAACACCGCCGTATTGGACGGCAAGGGCACAGGGGTGTCGTTAGGCACCCAAGCACAAGCCCCTGACCTCAGAGGACTGTCAGGCGGGGCAGTTATGGGGACAACACCCGGCAGCAAGAGCGCTACCCACACCTCTTCCTCTAAACATGCTAACCCCACCCGAGATTCGACACGCGCATCGAGTGATCGGCAGAAGAAGGCACAGAGAGAGCAGTCCGCAGAACCGGTGTGCTCTGGCCGTTCCAGGTCACGGTCACCCCATGACACACAGTAACCGTCTACGATTGCTAAGAGTGCCACATTACCTAAAGTCACAGAGGTATGGTCTAGAGGAATACCCTCAAGCAGCTAGTTCGAACACTACTCCGGCAGTTTGTTCAACGTCTGCTTCCGAGATTCAATATTCCTCTTCTAAGACTCCCGAATCTCGTGATCCCACCTCTGAATCTCGACGGCAGGTGTTGAAAGATTCAGGAATGTCCAAGAGGCCAGGAAAACATTCCTCTACACATGGGAAGGGGGATAAACAATATAAAAAAGTCTTTGAACACGAGGTTCAGAAGGAGAAACACCCCAAGTCTTTAGAAAAGTCCAAGGCCACTGACCCTGTCACTAGGCCAAAGATGGTCCCTCCCACTCCCCATGATATGCGTTTAGAAGAGGAACCACAGCAGGAAAGGGTAATTCCTAGTTCCAAGGAATGGAACTCGAAGACATCGACAGAGTAATGAGGAGAATGTCATTTTTTGTAGATTTTTACGAAAAAGACCCTAATTACTTCCAGAGCTATGACAATACCCCTGCTACCTCTGCCCCTTCAGGATACAAAGACCCTCAACCTCCTACTAATAGACTCCATACTGAGACTCCAGTTCAGGGGCTGATTTCAGACTCATTCACTGCTGAACCTTACCAGCAGTATGGTGAGGATCCAGAATACTAGACGACCAGGCTGGGGTCGATTATTATGGAGACGATGAGGATCAGGAAGAGGAGGAGGAAGACGAGGAAGAGGCCTATAGTCTCGACTCCCCTATTCCCAAGGACCCCCCGGTGAATGACTCACCTGTTGACAATCAGCCCTTGTTGAACGAAGTTTTAGCCAAGGCTGCAGCCCATTTCCATATTGACACTCAGCGGGTTCAAGAAGAGAGGGATTTTGCAGAGCAGATTCTGGGGGATAAAAGATACATTGCCCAAGCCATCCCAATTCTAAAGTCTATTCAACGCAGAATCAACCCTTCTCTGCCCACCCCTAATTTTACCCGGGCAGTTAACCCACGAATAGAGAAGTTATTCAGGGCCGCCCCCTCCGACCCACTTTACATAAGGGGTCAGCTAAAACCCGACTCATTAGTGGTTACAACCACCAGGAAGAGGGCGGGAACACCACTTTCATCTTCAGAAGCTCCCCCGGACAAGGAGAGCAAAAGAATATATGGGATAGGAAGAAAGGTGGCTTCCACTTTGGTTTACCAAGCACAAATTGCTAACACCACCACTCTGCTGGCAAGCTACAACTGCCATCAATGGGAACAGGTAGCTGCCCTCATTGCCTCCACACCAGAGCCTCTAAAGAGCCAGTTGGCCCAGATTACGTCGGAAGGAAATGTAAGGAGGCTTATTGCAGAAAGCACAGTAATCAAGAGACACGCTTGGTTGAGGCAGTCATGGTTTAAACCCGAGACCCAAGCCACCCTCATTGACATGCCGGTGGAAACGTCCTGTTTGGAAAAGCAGTAGAGGAAGCGCTTAAAACGACCCAGGACGAATATGACACCTTAAAGTCCCTTGGCCAACTAACTAATAAACCCACTAACCAACGGGGAAATAATAATTTTCGTCGCTCTCACAGCCAAAATTCCCAGAGAGGGTCCCATTACTTTCAGAACCAAGGAACATTGTGGGGCGGCATCCAACAAGCTACCCAGGGTTTCGCCAGAGGTCAAAAGAGGGGCCATGGTAGGGGGAGAGGCAGCCCAGGTAGAGGCGCTAGGCCTCCCAATGAACAACAGTGACATTCCACTCCAGGTCCCTTCCCATGCTTCCCCAGTAGGGGGTGCATTTCCCCCTTTACCCACACATGGGAAGGGATCACTTTGGACAGATGGGTGCTGTCCACAGTGTCTGCGGGATACTGTATCGAACTATTGGAACGCCCCCGCGACCATCCTCCAAGACAGAAAATACACTCCTTGGAGCACCAAAGAATCCTCCTCAAGGAGATCGTCATTTTTCTTGCAAAGGACACAATAGGACTCATCCCGGGCAACCAGGTAAACAAGGGTATTTATTCAACTTACTTTCTTGTGCCAAATAAAATCTAACGATGCGCCCAGTATTAGACTTGCGCCATGCAAACAAGTATGTCAAGAATCAAACATTTCATATGACTACACTCCAGGAAGTAATCCCCCTACTAAGAAGAGGATGGACATCCTAAAACACTGGTACAGAGTCTCCGCTGGTGGACAAGAGAAAATCGTTCAAAGGGGAAACCCTTTTACGATCCAGAAATATAGGCTGTAGTCACAACGGACGCGTCCCTGTCAGGGTGGGGAGCACACCTCCTTCACCACACAGCTCAGGGTCTCTGGTCTCACACAGTGGCTCAGAATCACATCAACCTGCTAGAACTTCTGGCAGTCTTGAGAGCGCTTCGGGCGTTCAAACCCCACCTATCCAACCTGTCAGTGCAGATCCTAACAGACAGCATGACGGCTATGTTTTACATAAACAAACAAGGGGGCACTTGTTTGCTAAATCTGTCCAGGCTTGCCCAGAGAATTTGGATATGGGCACTCAGACGGAACATTTACCTGTCATCTCAACATGTTCCAGTGGATCTTAATTCACTAGCGGATGCTTTGAGCAGAGATCCCCTCCCAGAAGAACACGAATGGCGGCTACACGAAGAAGTCGTAGAAGATCTCTTCTCTCAGTGGGGTTTCCCCACTATAGACCTATTCGCCACAAGCGAAAACAGACAATGCTCAGAATTCGCATCCAGGTTCCCCCAGCCAGGCTCCAAGGTGAACTCTCTATGGATGAACTGTTCAGGGATGTTTGCCTACGCTTTTCCACCAAACCCTCTGATAAGGAAGGTGGTTAACAAGCTACACAGGGAATCGATGACGCTCATCCTAGTTGCTCCTATGTGGGTGAGACAACCATGATTCTCACACCTGCGCAAACTGGCGGTGTGCGAACCCATCAGACTCCCGTGCTGGTACAACCTACTCTCCCAGAACGAAGGACAAACAGTGCATCCTCAACCCAACTCGATGAACTTGGCAGCATGGCTCCTGAAGTCATAGAGTTTGGCCATCTCAATTTACCACAGAGATGTATGGATATCTTAAAAGAATCAAGAAACCTAACACAAGGCACTGTTACTTTGATAAGTGGAAAAGATTTGTTATTTGGTGCCAGAATAAACAAGTCAACCCAATTGATTGCACTCCTTCCAATATTGTCACCTGCATACTCCACCTGCTGGACGCATGGTTGGTATTTAATTCTCTCAAGGTACACCTGGTGGCGCTCTCAGCCTACACCACCTCCCATAACAAGGTGTCATGGTGGAAAGTGCCAGTTGTTAAAGCCTTTATGGAAGGGGTGAAGAGACTCCACCCTCAAATTTCTAACCCACCACCAGGATGGGACCTTAATGTGGTGCTTGCTAAACTCATGGGCCCCCCCTTCGAACCCATGCATAAAGCTAGTCTGAAACACCTGACTTATAAGACTGCCTTCTTAGTAGCCATTACATCCATACAAGGGTCAGTGAAATTCAGGCTCTGTCAGTGCAGGATCCTTTCTTTACTGTATATAACGATAAACTGGTTCTATGCACTCACCCTAGGTTCTCACCTAAGTTTATTTCCAAATTCCATGTTAACCAGTCCATTGAGCTACCGGCTTTTTCCAAGAACCCAAAAGGTCTGCTAAGGTGAAACTACACACACTAGATGTGAGAA
Source organism: Ambystoma mexicanum (assembly GCF_040938575.1). Lineage (NCBI taxonomy): Eukaryota > Metazoa > Chordata > Amphibia > Caudata > Ambystomatidae > Ambystoma > Ambystoma mexicanum. The sequence continues at coordinate 528,705,221 of NC_090925.1, forward strand.
GAGCGGTCCTCTACTACGTAGACAAGATCAGGCGGCTAAGAAAGACAGATCAACTGTTCATCTCCGTAGCTATAGGCAGAGAAGGAGATTGCGTCTCTAAAGGTGCCATCTCTAAATGGATAGTCAAGTGTATCCAGCTCTGCTACTCCCTTTCAGAAAAGACACTGCCTTTTATGCCAAGGACCCACTCTACAAGAGGTACTGGGGCCTCTGTGGCTTTCATTGCAAATGTACCCCTTGGCACCATTTGCAAAGCAGCTACATGGAGCTCTATTCACACTTTTACTCAGCACTACTGCATTGACACTCATTCCAAGACAGATACTCAAGTGGGTCAAGCGGTTCTAAGACATTTGTTCACTCATGACCCTTCTCACATCCCACCTCCTTCTTCTAACACTGCTCGCTAATCTATGCACAGCATGTGATCTAAGCAGATTCCACAAGCCTCAGAAGGGATATATTACTCACCGTAATCGTATTTCTGATGCTTGTATCTGCTTAGATTCACATGTGCCTGCCCTTCCTCCCCTCTGAGAGAAGGCGCATGGATGCTTGTAGACTTATCTATCTGCTTAGATACTCTGTACTCGCGCTACTCCTCATGCTACCTCATGTCAGAAGAAATACAATCGGAGGGTCCTACGTGCATGAGGGATCATGGGTACAGTGGACGTCACACCAGGGATAGTATTACTGGCACGCCCTAGTTCGACGGCCGATTACGGTGAGTAACGTATCATATATATATATATATATATATATATATATTTCATTCCACCACTCAAGAAGCATGTTTTGACACCTTTTATTGGACTAACTGAAAATACTATGCAAAGATGTAAACAGCATTAGCTTTCGAAGTCCCATAGACTTCTTTGTCAGATGTTGCAGAGTTGAATGATTCGAAAATGAAAGGCACAGTACAGATCATTTGCAAAACGAAGAAAAACAGGAAGATTTTAAACTTCATTGTATGGGAATGTGGGCCTGGAATTGCTCTCTTATCTAAAAGACCATGCAGACTTCTGGGAGCAGGGAACACATAACGGTTTGGAAACAGTACCCATTCTGAGAGTTACATTTAACAAAAAAGAGAAAAACCAAATCCTTTTCACATGCAAAAGTTAAACTTCTGGCCAGAGACTGTGCTAGGTTTATCAATTGATTTTATGGAATCAGGGGAGCTTTCTTTGAAGACGTCTCTCAACTTATCATTCCTGCTATTAATTGTTTGTAGCTCCTTAACAATACTATTTATTTGTGTTAGTGTTGGATGAAAGTGGCAATCAAAATTATTGGTGCTATTTCTCTGCTGTCTCTGTTTTGGAGCAGTTTGTCTTTGTGTATTTTCAATGCACAATCAAATTATATTTGAATATGTCTAGCTGAGTGATACTTTTGCAAAACATAAAGGGAGGACAAGGAGACAAAACCTTCAGTTTTATTGGACACCTTGCTCCTGTTATGAACAAGGCTGTTTCCACAGTGCAACACTTCCTCAGCCTCAGGGCTGGCAGAAAGAAAGCCCAGCAGACAATTGGGGAAGGATAGGTCAGTAGAACCATTGGTGGGCTAATGGGTAAGTGCATTAGCAATTGAAACGAATGCCAATGTGCCAAAATGGAGGCACTAGAATAACCTCAGGCATGTTCCTCTGAATCATCAATATGATACTGGGGAATGGGGGGGAGTTGTATATAATGCATATAATAGTCTCTGGGGACATTGTAGTGACAGAGCAACCCTCTGCCGTGATGCTGCACATTGAAACGAGAAGCAAAGAAAAAGGGAATTGTACGCCTGATTTGGAGGCATACAGGTCTATCAGTGGGGTCGCCCAACAGGGCAAAATCTTATGAAATATGGAGGAAAGCAGCCAAAACTCAACCAAAGCGAGAGACTCTCCACTGGGGAGTTCTGCATGCTCATTCTCCATCCCCGGAAGGCAGGCTTCTGTCTGGTGCGTTAGATTTATCTCCTTCCAAACACCAAGCTTTTGGGATACTTTGGCTAATGAGTGCAAATATGTGCCCTCTACCTGTTCACAAACCATTTTACCAGCAGGGGCCTTCACATGTGGTGCAAATGCCAGAAATTCCTGGTGATTCACTATTAGCTCCCTAATATTGGAGGAGTGTTGTCCTTCCTTGTGAGACCATTGAACCTGACCTAGTCGATTGAAATATGTCACAAACCAACCAAGGCGATTGGTGTGAGTTGTCACAGTAACCAGGGTCTACTGAGCAAATTATACATGCCTTAATGGATTGGTTGAGCACATCCACCAGATTGGACACCTCATGGTATCCTGAGGTACTGGTATCAGTGCCTTGTACATCTGTGACACTGGCGACCAAGAAAATGCAGTAACTCCATATTCAGCTAGAAGTAGCCCAAAGGAAGAACTGTTGCGGTAGTCTCCATGAATCTCTAAGTTATTTTATTCATGCAGGTCGGGCATAGGCATCAGCATCTATTTTGAAATTAGCCTCAATGAGCTGTAAGTCTTTGGAGGAGACAATGTGAGAGTAGTTTCTGTTGATCACAAATAGTTGATCCATGAAACGTTGTATACTAACCTGGTGTCTTTTTCTGCCTTGGAAAAAAGATGCAACTATTAACCAATCTTCCAGATGTGGTCAAAGAAGAACCCAAAGCTCATGCAACAATTCCATTAATGGGCTCAATACCTTGGTATGATGGCGCAGTAGTTAATCCGAATGGAAGTACCATGAACTAAAACATGTTCTGCCTCCAGATGAAGGTGCAGAAACTGCTGAGGGCTTGAATGTATTGGTGCATGCAGAAAGCCACCTTTCTAATCATGTTAGAATGCTTTCTTGAGCAACCATCATCATTCTGAACTGTTTCTGGAGAATAACATGATTTACTGCCTTTAAGTCCAGTGCTGGTTGGAACTTGCTCATCAGTGCAGAGGAGCAGGTGGATGCTTCTCCTCTAGTCTCCACCCCCTCACCACCGTCCTATTGATGTAGCAGACAAAGAGCTACAATTGTGAACCCATGCATGAATTCATGCAATATGCATATACCGTGTTGAGTGTATAAAAGACGATATGCACTCAGGCAGCCATTCAGAATATACCCTCACGTAAAGGCAGAAGAAGGATGCTACAAGGAAGGATGTTCACTGCTAAGATTCTAGAATGCGGCTATGGTTAATATGGACGAACTCTAAGTAAAGTCTGATTACAACAGAATGATATCATAAAGAAGATATATGAACCTATGCCGAAACGATATGAAAATACTTAAGACTGACAATGTAACTGAAACACTAAGCGAAACATGTACCTAAAAACAAAGTAATCATGAATATAACAAGATGAAGTAACATGCTGACCAATAACTGTAAATACGCTGTAATGCAAGGTAGAAAAGGTACATAGAAGCTTGCTAAAAAGAGATATATACACAGCATTTAGGATGGCCATTGGAAGAAAATGGACAACGTCCTGTGTTAAGAATCAACCATGCTACCTCAAAAGACAAGCCTACGATTGCAAATCGAGGAACTGATGTAGAAGCTGTTTTTGTGTGCAGGATAAGGGAGTACCTTGGTTTGTGAATGAGGAGGCTATTTCGAGAGATGGGTGTAAGGCACAAAGGGAGTAGAATGAACAGATCATGAGCTTAAGACATATTTTTGCTAAGATTAGGAGAGACAAGGACATTTGCAGGAGCCAAGTGTTGAACAACCACGAAGACAAAAGCCCATGTGAGGTGGAGTGAGCAAGTCTCTAAAGGCCAGAAAGGGTAATGGCACCCTGTTTAATAAAATCAAATAGTTATAAATAAGGGGCTGAAATTGACAAAACCATGGTCTCCTAACACGTGACTCAGAAGTCAAAACAAGGGCTATTCATTAAAATCCCAGATGGAGATAATGGTGTGCTCATACTCCCTTCAATGTTCCAGAACAGTCAGCAGACTACGAGGTCAACTACAAGCAGAAGACCCTGGATAAGGATCTGGTCAATGACAGATGATGGACTAATTGGGAAAACAAAAAAAAATAATTGATGCATCTTGAGCACCTAGGTTTTGTTTTCACTCATGTGCTGCTAAAGAAGCAGAAAGTCCAAGGTTGAAGAGTTGCCAAACAATCATAAAGCCTGCTATGCACTTTTACAGACAATGTTGCATTTACCGATCGACTGCCATATTCTCTGCTATAATCAGTATATTACGTATGTAGAAGTAGCTCAGGGCAGCCAATGAGATATTAACCCTTATATAATTCTATAAGTAGACATTTTTCCCTAAACAAATCCCTCCCGGCAATAGGTTGTGCAAATGCCACGTAGGATGATCTATATAAACTCTGTACAAACAAGATAAAGTGTGAATATGCATGTATCTATTTATATAGCTGTCAAATCTCCATACTTTCTTTCATTGAGATTAAAGCAGTATTTTACCATCTTCCTTGGGTCTGTCTGGTTTTTTGGTCTAAGATATTTACTGGTAATTCCATCTAGCGCATAGAAGATGCTTCAAAGTGCCAGAACACATTTGGTAGCAGTGCAGATGGTTCTGGTCTGATGACCTAGATCCAGGCCCAGATCCAGACCCCGGATGATCGCCTGCTCCTACCATTAGCCAGATGACCGCAGAGTTTCCTGCGAAGAGCGGAGTGTAGAAGAATACTTGTTCAAGATTCGGTGGGCCGGTCCCCCTTTTATGAAATTCCTGTCGGGTACCCGCAGCACCACGCAGACTGAAGGTGAATTGGTTGATTGTGGGAGAGTCGATGCTGAGGGACTCGAGCTGAATAGCAGATGTAAGTAGACCGCCGAATGTGGTAAATGATAAAGTGGGAGGGATTGTTTTGTGGTGAGTTGTGAACATATATAGAAAGAGTAACTGGGTTTTTGAGGATTATAAAGAAGATAAAGGATACCTCCGTTTCATGGGCCCACGAGGGACAGAAAGTGTACACACCGTAACTCCATACAGGAGTATTAAGGATTCTATAGAGATAGAGCCAATAAGAAGGGTGTATATTAAACTCTGAGACGGAGTAAATAATAGGAGATGAGATACATTTACTAAGAATAGTAAAAGAAGATGTACGTAGGGGAACACATTTTAAGTGCATATGTATAGGGCGTGTAATATGTTTGTATAACGTTTTCTGTATGGTTAAACTGATAGATATAAAACTATAGCAAAAATAAATAAATAAAAGTGATTTTTTGGTACATTTTTTAAATCGAGCATTGACATAAATGAAAAGGTTAAAATTAGATGAAATTAATATAGAAATAAAAAAAGAGCCTTAGATACTAAAAAAATAAAGAGCGATATAAAAATAATTGATCAAAAGTGTAAACAAAGGAGCAAGAAGAACAGTGGTACAAAGAGTTAAAAAAATATTTTGATTTACGGATTACGAGCGGGGATGGATGGTGCTTGCTCAAAGAGATTAAAACTATATACTTAATAAACCTAGACAATGAATAACAGACTGGTTAAGTATTGGCAGTCTAAATTGACTTGTCACTATGGAAGACACACCTCTTTTAAACCTATGCAGAACATTGCCGAGAAATGCATTCATAATTAGGAAGTATCATTCCGAGTGGGTCAAGGACACGACTAATAAAACACTTATGTCGTGGCTTCTAGAGGGTTCATTATCAAAACCGATATTGCGTCATATGACGACATACTTACATGCCACTCATTAAGGAAAGAAGTTACAGAAAGGGTTGGCAGTTTTAGAACTTGGGAAAATGTACCAGAGTGAGAAAAAAGATCCAGTTCACAGGGAATGGATGATTAATCAGAATAAAGGAGAAGATGTAATCCCTTCGGCTCCTCTTTCCCCTGCTGAAAAGCAAGATGCAAATACTGAAGAAAAGGGATTTTATCCTTTAAAGGAATTAAAGGCAGCAGGGGGGTATGTTAATCCAATGTAGGAGCCCCCTGCTTATAACAGTGAAGACACCATGGAAGAGAGTGGGAATTGAGAATTCAAATACATATTACTGCACAATGAAGATAAGCAGCGTAATGAGAGAAAGGATAGACAGGACAGACAGATAGAGATAGAGATAGAGGAAAAGGCAGAGAGACAGAAGGGAATAAAGGATACAAATAAGGGCATGACAATATCACAGAAAAAAATCATGGGTGGAAACATATTGCTCAAACTAGATGATGAAAGCATTTATGGAGTTTGAGAAAGAGACGAAAAATGAAGAGCGAGATGTGAGAAAGAAAGAGAAAAAAGAAGAGAGATTACACAAAGAAGAAATGGATAAACAGTGTATACGAAAGGAGGAAATGTGAGATGAGAAAAGAGATGGAGAGAGTAGAAGAAGAGAAACACAAAGCGACAGAAGCTCAAAGATTGAAAGTATGTAGTTTTCAAAGAAGGCAAGAGGAAGAAGAGGTAAGGGAAATAAGGAGAAGAGAGGAAGAAATTCACGGAAGTAGGGGATTAAATATTTATGCCATAAGAGCATTGTGCCCATAGAAGCACAAGAACGATTAGAAGAAGAAAGAGGGTCACAAAAAGCCCTGAAGGGAGCTGAAAGGAATGTCTCGATTAGCATTGGCTGGTGGGCAGGACTCAGAAAACATAGAGCAGAGGCTTGGTAAGCTATATAGGCAAATGAGGGATAGAGGAAGGTATGGAACTCAAGAGAATACTGAATCTCTTGATTAAAGGGAACTGAAGGTAGATCATGCAATGTCATAACAGACGATCATAGAACGATGTCTTTAACCAGGTTAGATCTTGATGATGTAGAAGAAAACAGTCATACAAGTTGTGACATAAAAATGTCAGATGAAGAAAGGAAGGAGGACGAAAAAGCACAAAGAAAAGAAGCATATAGAATTTCAAGAGAATCGAGCATAGATAAAGGGGTAAAATGGTCAGATTTAGAAGACCCCATAGAAAAAACACCAGACCTGACACCATATACTGAATGACTGGAAGCATGATCACACAGCACAGGAAATATATCATCACCTTATGTAAGCAGACTAAGGGTATTGCCAGGACAGAAACAAGCAGACAAGGACAACGTTTCGTGGAAGACAAGGAGTGTGGGCGGGTATGCTTATGAATCAGGATTTTCACAATTCCCACTATTAGAGAAAGGGGGCTTTCAACCACAATATATTCCATGGCCCCAAATGGATAAGGAGAATTTGAAGTGCACACTACCAAGTTTAACTTCTGGTGCAGGAAAGTGGATTTCTGAATTAGAGAAAAGAACGTCAGGAGTGAATTTAGCCATAGGTGACAATAAAGGCCTATTATCAGCTATTCTAGGGGAGAGAGCTGACAACATTTGGAAAAGAGCAGGCTATCCGAAAACCACTGCACATAAGCGGTGCATGATGGGGCACCATTTAATAATTGTAGAGCAGATATACGGCAATCACTCAGAGTACAATATCCTGATACATCGGCTATTGGGGCAATAATGACTAGGAAAATGGGAGAGACTGAAGACCCCATTGCCTTTATTCAGGAGATTCAGGATAGATGGAATTTGGAGATGCATGAATCCTGGGATAAGATGGTAGCATTATTTTATCACATTTTATATCAAGGGCTGCCAGAGCTGGTGCAACATCAGCTAAAGAAACATGTGGGAACAGAAGCAAACCCATGGTCAGAGATACAATTGGCAATTATACATTACTGTAGAATATTAAAGGAGAAAGATAAAAAGAAAGCTGAGAGCAGGAAAAAGGAAGAGGCAAAGTTGGTGCATAAATCATTATCAAAGTACTCCAGAGAAGGAGCGGTAATGACAAGTAATGAGGGAATGGCAGCACAAATAGTGCAGTTACCGCAGCAGAATAATGCAGTGTACCCCATGGACCAGAACGGATACAATTTTATGCCGAGAGGCAGAGGGAATGGGCCTTGAGGAGGACTAGGTGGATTTCGCAACCCTCAAGGAAGGGGAGGATTTAATGGCGGACAGCCACCCCAGTGTTGGAGTTGCAGTACATTAGGACATTTAGCTAGAGTATGCAGAAGCAGAGGAGGCATGCAACAAAATAATTGGCAATCTCCAAGATGGGGGATGGGATATGCTCCACAGTATCATATAGATTCACAAGGATATTATGCCCAAGATCACATGCAAACTCAGGCATATGCACTGCATTCACAGCAAATCCAACAAGTTCCAATACAGATGCAATCACCACAAGGGCAACAACAGCAAGCACCTATGCAGACACAACAGGCACAGGCACGGCAAGTAGAATCTATTCCAATGCAACAGTCAGGTGCCTCACAATGGTACATGGATACGGGAGCCACACAAGTAGCCGCAATCAAATCGGGGAGTGTGACTGTAGTAGGAAGAAATGCTTTCACAGGTACGGGATGGATATATATCGACAATCGGAAAGCCCACAGAATAACCTGATGTATTCAGTACTATCTGTAACACCGGACCCCCTAAGAGGAACCAAGGGTCAAGTTGATGATAGGAGGCAAGGTGTTGCTATTACTTGTGGACACTGGACCAACACGATCCTGTGTCCGTGAGGGAAAATATCCAATGTCAGGCAATGCCATGAATGCACAGGGATTATCTGGGGCAATGAATTTAGTTCCATTTATAGACGAGTTACCAATTTCTTTAGGGGGAACACAACATGTCTATGCCATTATTATACTCTAGACAAACACCAGTAAACATACTTGGGCGCGGATTAATGATGAAACTTAACATGACTATATCTTGATGAAGGAATAGTGTGTTCAATTCCAGGGATACATTATGTAAATGTGAGGGAGCTAATATTGGCATTTACAGGAAAGAAAGCTCTACGAGGTGTACCTCTAGACGAGGAAGTATTTTCGTATGGAGTGACTGTCTTATCATCATGGTTGCCTAAATTAGTCAGCAATTTACTAAGAATACCTGATAAATTGTTGTTCAAGCCAGAGATTCCTATGTATGACAAAGAAGGGCAAATGATCCCTTTAGAACATGGGTGCACAACATACGGCCCGCGGGCCAGTTGCGGCCCGCCATGCCATTTTGTCCGGCCCGTGAGGCACAAAGACTTTCCGAATGGAGTGCGGTCTGCAAGCAGCATTGGCCGCCCTCCATTAGGAAAGTCTTTGTTGTCTTTGTTAGACGGACCGGAATGAAAAAAAAGTGAAACTCTCCCAGTTCAGGCGAACCTGGAATCCATTACAGAGAGTTCAGAGTTTCACACCGACACACACATTTTATGAATTAAAGAGCATTTTAGAGATTTGCGGATGCTTTTGTCAAACACATCAGCAGGGCAATACAAATGGATTGTACAGCCGAAAGCACCCTATCTGCTTAACTGATGCTAGCATTTAAACAGCGAGGGGTGACGTGGGAGAAGGGGCAAGAGTCACACCCTGGTAGCACATGGAATTCCAGGAGTGAACAATATTACATAATCGACTCCTGCACCAGTTTTGCTTTTTGTTGCTTTCATTTATGGATAAAGGTGCTGCGACGGGATTTTAGCAACCAGTGTTTATTAGTTACATCCATTTATTGTACAGTTTACTAGAGCACCAAACAGGCGCGTGGGTATATGGGCTGGGCCTTCATCCTGCTCTCCACAAGTGTGTGGGGTAAACAAAATTATGAAAAACGCAGGCTCATAATGCAGGCCCACTACAAAAACGATGGGGGCAAACCTGCCTAGTCTTTGGGTTTAGTCCGGAGCAGTGGCGTTGTCAGGAATCAAATTTAGGTGGGGCACAGAGGGGGCCAAATACAAAAGTAGGGGTGCCGCCTATGAAAGGCAATGTGTGACATCACACGCACTCGTGTAGAGAAGCTTTTGTACACACCACCTACCAAACCCCACTGCACATCCCCTCTCATCAGAATGTCAGCACAAAATAATTGTCACTAATGACCCATTATTCACAGTTTTGTGTGCTACATTCTGATTAGAGGGGCTGGTCTTGACGGTAAGAGGGAACTTAACAGCTCTTCATTGTTGATTGCGGCCCTGTGTCTGTGCCGTGCGGGCAAACACAGCACTGCAGACAGTGCTGAGTGAGTAGCCCAGCTGACGTAGGGGTGGGTGAAGGGGGGGCAGGATTTCAGAGGAGGGGACCAGGACCACCATGCCTGCCCCTAGCGACACCACTGTTCCGGAAACTCCTGGTTTCCAGGCTCTTCTATGGGTCTCTGGGGAATAAGGTGGAGTTTCTGTCAGTTCCAGCAATTCCCCCCGCACCTTCTTGTGATTGGCTACGCTAGTGGGCAATCACATGGAGGTTTAGGCGGATACAGAGCATTGCGAGCAACCCCCCCCTTTTATGGCACAACACCGTGGTGTTTGCCTTCTTTTAAATCAAGTGGGTGGAGTCTTGGATGGGTGTTGGCGGAGCGTCTGAGTGATGTAGATCTCTGGGTTTTTCTTTTTAAATGTAGGCAGGTCTGGGTGCGGGTGGGGTTGGGAGAGAGGTAAACATGGAAGAGATATATAGTCCTCCACAAAATGGAGCCAGTGGATTTAGCTGGTAATGGCAGCTGGTTTACAGACTTTCAAATGCATGCCCTTTCCATAGGATAAACAAAGGCGATAGCAGAAGGCGGGTGGAACAACCGTTGCAAACACTACTTTTAAATGGGCAAGACCGTTCTTCCATGTTCTGCGTTGATACACCTACACAGGGATTTGACACCGCTGTTTAATCATTTTACCACTAGATGTAACTATTGGCACTTCTTGAATTACAGTGCAAAGTAGGTCAAAAGGTGGGCATCAGAGATGCCAATATTTTCGCCTACTTTGGGGGTCCCCATGCAAAAATATTTTTCCAGCATTCCATATTCTACCTGTAATCAGGTAGTATTTACTGATGTTGGTATTTCTTTAGGGGTGAGGGGGCCATGGGGTATAGTGTTTGGTTGGGGGTGAGGGGGCCATGGGGCATAGTGTTTGGTTGTGGGTGAGGGGGCCATGGGACATAGTGTTTGGGGGTGAGGGGGGCATGGGGCATAGTGTTTGGTTGAGGGTGGGAGCCATGGGGCATAGTGTTTGGTTGGGGGTGAGGGACATGGGGCATAGTGTTTGCTTGAGGGGTGGGGGCCATGGGGCATAGTGTTTGGTTGGGGGTGAGGGGGCCATGGGGCATAGTGTTTGGTTGGGGGTGGGAGCCATGGGGCATAGTGTTTGGTTTGGGGTGAGGGACATGGGGCATAGTGTTTGGTTGGGGGTGGGAGGCATGGGCAAAGTGTTGCACTCTAAGAGTGAACCCAATAATAAAGCTAAAACAGGCACAGTTAGGAGACGTACATCCTTTGCTTTTTGAGGAAACCTGACTCAACGAGGGCCATACTCCTCTTGGGCAACCCAAACAGCAAACTATAGCTGTCCAAAATAACGGAATGTCCAATCAAGGGTCAATAAAATATAATTTATTTCTATTTAGTTATTGTATATCGTCTGTTTAATTAAATTAATATAACAATGGAAAATGTGTAGTACAAAATGTAAGTTTGAAATACAAATAAAAATTGTTACCCCTCAAAAACATATTCTTTTTCCATGTGTTTAATACAAATTGGGGGTTGAAAAAGCCTCCTGCCATGCCCCGCCTACCGCCCCACCCAAATTTACTTTTCGGCCCACTATAGCCATCATGTAAGGTACTTTCGGCCCTCTGTCAAAATCAGTTGCGCACCCCTGCTTTAGAACTAGAAGCAGCAATAGTCAGAGTAGAAAGAGTGAGGCTTCATGGGACAGACGATGAGGGAAGGGGATGGAGAATGGTGATAGACCTCAATGAAGGATATAGGTTGACAGATCTGACAGACAAGGGGGTTCAAACCGAGTTTGGAGGCAGCCATGGTGCTATTAGCACCATGGCTGCCTCCAAATCCGTGTCCGGGGTCTCTGAATGGGGACTTACCGGGTCATTCCAACCTTGGAGGACCCGGTAAGTCCCCATTCAGAAAACTATTCCCCATTCCCATTTGAGCCCCCATAGGGCTCAATGGGAATGAGGAAGGAGCTAATAACGGGCCTGCAAATTGCGGGCCCATTATTAGCTCCAAGGTCCTTTAACGGGTCCCGCTAAGGGCGGCTGGTCGGACCAGCAGTTCCTGGTTGGACCCGCTAAGGGACTGCAGAATGTGGCAGTAGGGGGTTAACGGCACCGGCATCCTTACCGGTGATGTTAACCCCCTATCGCCAGGGTCAGAATGACCCCCAAGGAGTTATTTAGGTATTACTATTCAAATGAGTTAGTATTTATCATGAATCTCACTTATAGGATCAAAGTAGAGAATGTAGAAATATCACAGAGAATGGCATTCGTAAAAAAGAAGCCGACTTTTTTTCAGGAAAATGTCAAGCCCATATGATGTGGGCCTATTGAAAGGAGTAGGAGAAGTTAAAATTAAGCTTAAACCAGGAGCAATTCTGCTATGTGCAAAATAGTATCCAATGTCCAGAGAAGCGGATGAAGGTATATTCGAAACCATATGCGCTTTAATGAAGCAAGGCATTTTGGTACCATCTGATTTCCCATGCAAAACAGCTGTGCACCCTGTCAAAAAAATCAATGGCGTGTCGTGGAGATTTATCCAGGACCTTCACCCTCTGAAAAATATAGTCGAAGCAGAGTTTCCCTTAGTTCCAAACCCAGTGACATTATTGTGCAATATCCCATCGAAAGCAAAGAATTTCACTGTTGTAGATTTAAAAAATTCATTTTTCTCAATTCCCCTTAATGAGGACTCACAAGATTTGACGTCCTTTTTATATAGAATGATCCACCTGAAACATACTTGTTTGCCCAAAGGGTACTGTGAGTCCCAATCAATCTTTAATAGAGTCCTTCAGATGGACTTGGGTAACGTCCAACTTGAAAGAACCATAATTCAATATGTTGATGACATTTTAGTGTTCTGGGTAGACAGAAGAAAGGTGCAGAGAAGACTTTGTCAAACTTATGATTACACTGGCAGAGAAATGGTTCAAAGTATATAAGGAGAAATTTAAATATTGTCAAGAAGAAGTACTGTATACAGGACAGTTGATCTTACACGACGGAAGAAAATTGACACCTGAAATGGCAGATATTATGAGGACTGAACAGCCAAGAACAGTGAGACAAGTGCAACAATTTCTAGGCCTATGCAAATTATTGCGGGGCATGGGTCTTTGATTACACTACATACATTTGTCCATTTTTAAAAGGACTCAAAGAGGCACAGATGGCTAAAAAGACATTAATATGATTAATATGGACAGAAGAGATGACTGAAGGATTTTATGAATTAAAAATACTATCAGCACAGCTCATGTGTTAAGGATTCCAAAGTACAGTGAAGAATTTGACTTATTCTCACATTCAAATGGAGAAGTCATGACAGCAGTGCTTACACAGAAAACAACACTAGGACATGGACATGGACATGAACCATTGGCTTACTATAGCGGGATCTTAGATCCAGTCGTGAAAGGACATTATCTTTGTGAGCAATCTTTAGCAGCAGCTGCATTTGCATTTGAAAAAGCCTCAAGTATAACCAGGTGGTGTTCAGTAACATTGTTCGCAGAGCATGCTTTATTAACAATTCTGGAGAAACCTAAAAGTACATTGGGCCTCATTACGACCCAGGCGGAAAACCATGGTGCTAGTAGCACCATGGTCCATGCCGGTAACTTACCGACTCCGGCCTGGAGAAAGGGGGAATTACCACCCCATTACAAGGTGGGCGGGGCGGTAATTCCCCCTTCCTCCATGGCCCTTCCCCATTCCCATTTTTGCCCCATAGGGCATAATGGGAATGGGGAAGGCGGTATTAAGGGTACCGCAAACTGTGGTACCATAATTAGCACCAAGGTCCCTTTGCGGGTCCATTCCTTAACGGCTGGTAAAACCAGCCATTAAGGTGGGAACCTGCAAAGGGACCTCATAATCAGGCGCTAAGGGATTACCGGTATGGGTACCCTTACTGGTACCGGTAATCCCTTAGCGCCAGGGTCGTAATGAGGCCCATTGACTATACAAAGAGTGTCAGGGTATGATGTAATTTTCTCAAACCCTGTAATCAAAATTGTTAGGTCTAGCACAGTGAATCCAGCAATGCTTATAGCTGAACCAATAGGAGAAGATTATGATTTGCATGACTGTATTACGAATAGTGAATGTTATGATGATATTCCCAGAGTTAGAGAAAATGCTCTAGGAAGGGGGAAGTGGCTTTCATTGATGGGGCATTGAGAATTGTTCAAAAGACAGTGTTGAGACATATGGGATTGGTTCTGATAAAACTGAACTGAGAGGGTCAATTTGAGGTAATGATTAGTAGGAGATTGTCCCCAAATTACTCAGCACAGGCTTCAGAATTAGCAGGGCTTATTGATGCGCTGGGAAGCTTTGAGGATGAGGAAGTGACAGTGTACTCTGACTCTGCCTACGTAACATCAACTATACATGCAGGATTGTTACATTGGAAAAGGAGGGTTTCTTCTGCGCAGATGGCACCTCAGTGCAACATGCAGGATTATTAGAAAAATGTATCGAAGCTTTAAGTTTCCCAGAAACCATAGCAATCATAAAATGCACAGCCCATTCAAAGTAAACAGATTTAATCTCTCACGGAAATGAAGCTGCAGATTTAGAGGCTAAAAAAACAGCCTATTACCCAACCACATTTGAAGGCAAAGTAAAAAATATCAGGCAGACAATAGGGCGATGCTTGCTGTTAAAGAAAGGATTTAATATGATGTCCATTGTAAAGTTAATTGAAATACAAGGACGTGCATCGCAGGAAGAAAAAGAGGTATGGAAAAAACAGGGATATTCTCTATCCTCTACTGAGGCAATTTGGAGACAGGATATCACTGGGAAGCCAGGTATGCCTCTAGCATTATTGAGGTTAGCGTTGTAGCAGCGTCACTACCCAGAGCATGTGATTCTAGAGAGTCTACCTGCTATTATTGCAGAAGAATTGTTCGTACAAACCTATTTGAACATGCGGTAAAGTTCATTATAAACTGCATTGTGTGCCATAAATGTACTGCAGGATGCACTTTGCGAACAGTGAGAGGAGTAATCCCCAGACCGAATGCACCATTTCAGCATCTACATATCGATTATGTAGATATGCTGCCGACTTGCAATGGCTATAGATACATGCTAGTTGGAGTATGTCCCTTTTCTAGATGGAGAGGCAGGTCCATGCATGCAACCTGATGCCACGTGTGCATGAAGAATTTCCAAGATGGGATGTGTGCAAAGTTTTACATAAAACAAGAGTTTGCGTCAGCCTATTATCCTCAAGCAAATTATATTTGTTAGAAATTAAATGGGCTTTTGAAGGAAAGGATAGCAACATTGAAAGTCACTTTAAAAAAAGATGGATCTATTGCCTAACCCTTGCGCTATATGAGCTGCGGGAACAGACTGGCCCAGACCACCATCTGACGCCTCATGAGTTGGTGACTGAACATCATGTGAGAACTCCTCTCACTCCGCCAACATTGGAAAATACAGAAACCCTTAATGTAGGGAGGGCTACAGATGATGAAATGCATGATCATTTGAAAACAATGACTGCAAGTGTTTCATTTATGTCTGGACAGCTCCAGAACCGATGGGAGGGGTCAAGGGGAAGCAAAAAAGACAAGCAACCCAATGATTTGGATGAAACGCTCAATCAAGCCACTAAGCCTGGATCCAGGAGACAAGGTGCTGGTGTGCAAATTCATATGCACCTGGAGTACCCCCCGCTTTGAGGACCCCCATTGAGTGGAGGAAGTAAGCCCTACTGCTGTTAAACTACAAGGAAGGAGAGCATGGATACATTTACATGACATCAAACCCTACAAAGGAGAAACCTTGACCTTTCCTGCAACTATCCCTACTGAAGCAAGTGAAGAATTTCAGTGTGTGCAGACAAGATCCATAACCAAAAGCCAAGACAAGGTGAGGGAAGAAGAAGTAAACCTTTTAGATTAGGGTTTTTTAAGGACTGGTGGACTTGCAGTGTTCCTGGAACACCTTCCTTAGACTAGGACAAGAGAAACAATGTGACAAAAGCAGTAAAAGCCAGAAGAAAAGAAAAATACTTTATTTCTTTTGTTACCTATTGTACACACATTCCTGCTTGCAGTCTTTTCTCATATCCTACAATCTTATCCAGCTCTGATCAGAAGACATATAGAAATTGTGACATTTCTCAGGAATCCAAAAACCAACGCAATTGTTTTAAGAATCATATTGGTGATTATTTTGCAGTGTTTGTTATAAATTCATGATTCATCAATAAACAATAAAACTTCATATATTACAAATAATTGGAGAAATTGAGATGTTTCAAGAAGTAAGAAATGTTGCTCCATGAAAGAAATGTACTGTACAAAGGATAAATATTGGAACCTTTTGTGGTATTGGATTTTAACTGCTATCCTTGTCTCGTTGGCATTCACACATATTATAGGTAGCAATGAACAAGAAAATAAGACATCTACCATTGTCCCCATTAAGAGTCCAAAAACCCCACTGATCTCTGATATTCAAAAACATTTTTCTTGAAATAAAGAGAGATGCTGAAGAATAAATTAAAGTATAAATACGTATTTAGACAAATCCGCTAATCTAACTTACAATTTATGGTACCAGCACATGAAAGAGGTGGGAGAAAAAACATCAGATGAAAGTTATGTCTGTTCCTTAATACTGTATGCCATGAATGCAGCAAGCACATTTATTGCAAGGGAAATGCCTTCACATGATGTCAAATGTTTCAGTCACCTGACAGCATGCACCACCAGAGGATCATTTGAAGGAAAGTGGGCAACTCTAAGATGGCGATCAAGACAGATTTTCCCATACGAAGATACAGATACATATGTGAAAACAAAGGGAATAGAGACTGGAATGGGCTGGACAAGCAAAAAAACTCATGGTTCCTTCTCAGTATGGAGAACAAATAAAGACTGTTGAAATGAAAAGAATGAACTGCTCAGACATGACTGAAAAGTCAGGAGAGCCAGGATGCTGGGAAAAACCGCAGCTGTTGTTGTATGTGCGTGTAGCAACCAGTACTGAATGGCCTAATATCATGCCCTGCACACTTATTGAAAAAGGAAGCAACCCTCAAGGTACAAAAGGTGAATGATGAATGCCTGGAATCATGGGCCAATTATGCAAAACTTCAAACCTGGGTTGAGAATATAGCAGGAGCAGTGCATATATTGCAAGTGAAGAATGCAACAACACTACTTCCAGAATGATGGCAAGGTCTATGTGGGCAAGAATGAAGGTGGTTGTGAAGAAATAATCAAAGTGCCAGGAATGAATGGAGAAACTGCAGTGCTAATGGATCAATATTGGGCTTGTAGATCCAGAGCGTATATGCAATAGCCTAAAGACTGGGGAGGAGTGTGCTCCATTGTAAGGGTACACGTCCCAACATTAGTGATTCCCTAGAGTGACCTCCATATTGAGGAGTTTCCAAAAATGAATGAATACCAAGGAAGGAAGAGATAATTTTTTCTTCACCGACTGAAAAGAGAGAACTATTTCTCATCAAAATCAATAAAGGCTTATGAAACATTCCTGATGAATACGCATTATTCAGAAAATCTGCCATGATAATGACATCTATATTCATACCAGGACTCCAAGCAGCACTGAATGCCAAGTGGTTGCAGATCACTAGGTGGGAATTGCTGCAGACGATCAATGCAACAATAAAATGATTCAATGCAATGAAAAAAGAATTGAGAGCCATCAGGCTGATGACTCTCCAGAATAGGTTTGTTCTGGACGTGATAACAGCACTGGTAGTAGGTATTTGTCCCAAGGTCGGGCCATATTGCTGTACGTTTACACCATCTGACAATGGAGAAAAAGGAACCCTGATGGAAGCAATAATGATGCTAACAGCCCTGCATACAAAGATGGAAGAGGAAGCTGATGAGGAGGCTATTTTCTAGAGATAGGTGCAAGACACAATGGGAGTTAAATGAACAGACCTTGTGCATAAGACAGTTTTCTGCTAAGATTAGGAGAGGTGAGGACATTTGCCAAGTGTTGAACAACCACAAAGACAAAAGCCTATGTGAGGTGGAGTGGGCAAGTCTCCAAAGGCCAGAAAGGATAATGGCACCCTGTTTAATAAAATCCATTAAAACAACTAGGATAGGTTGATGCACACCTTGATTCTTGAAAACAGTACTAGTTTCGTACAAGTGTAAAGTAGATATTGTTCAATTTTAGGCTGCAGGGGAGAAGAAACGACTCTGACACCACAAGTCGTCAGACCACTGGCAAAAAAAACAAAGTGTCCTCAATTGATGGACACCCCTGTCCCCTGCACACCCTTAATACTGGTAAAGGCCAGTGAGAAGTTAAAGACATTTATGGGGACTTAATCTTTATCAGTAGGTATAATTATTATTGCAAATCTCTTATCACTTGTATTCTTTCAACTCAATTATGAAATTCATGAAATATTTTATGAGTCATCAGTATAAAGTACACAAAATATATATATAAAGCTCAACACGTTTCGGGAAAATATATCCCTTCATAAGGAGAAAATAAACTTTACATTCAATCAATTAAATGGTGATTCTTCAAACTCCAACAGTATCTACAAGGTAAAGGAAAGGTTGTATCAGCAACCAGTGTATTGTTCTAAATATTTTATAATTTGTAATAAGAAGGCAACTGCATAGAAATCACCTGTGTAGTTAGATGTTCAAACGGAGTTGATATACATCTGTTTCATGAGTTCCTCTTGTGTTCCGGCTATTGTAACGGATTTCTGGGTCTGTTTGATAAGCAAGAGATTAAATAAATAAACCAAGAGTTATCTCACCATGGTGACCATCTGTCAAATGGAAATCATAAGAATAGTCAATCTGTGAGACATCTAGAGATTGGGCCTCATTACGACCCAGGCGGTAAGTTACCGCCTGGGCCGTGACTTTACCACCATGGCGTAAACTACGTTTACGCCATGGTGGTTGGCGGACTTACCGCCCCATTCCGACCTTGGCGGGGCGGTAAGTCCCCAATCCCCATTTACCCTTCCCCATTCCCATTTTTGCCCCATAGGGTATAATGGGAGTGGGGAAGGCGTTAATTACGCCACCGTAAATTACGGTGGCGTAATTAACTCCATGGTCCCTTAGCGCCATGGATTTTAACACCTGCTAAAAGCAGGTGTTAAAAGCGCCATGGCGCTAAAGGACCTCGTACTCAGGCGGTAAGGGTCGGCGCTGTTAACGCTGCCGTTAACCCCTTACCGCCTGGGTCGTAATGAGGCCCATTGTGTTGTGGTTGTTTAATTGTGCACAGTGTCAGAACTTGCAAGTTTAGGGAAAGTGACCTACCAGTGGGTGGATCAATATATGTTCCGATTTATATGGTGTGGGCTTGAGATCTTCGGAGTATCACTTGATTAATTTCAGAATGTTCTCTGTAAAAATAATATAGTGCTGCAAAGCAGCCTCAACGTTCTGTAAAACAACCCAGATGTGTCGTATTTAGTCAAAAGTTATACGATACCTAACTTGCGGTAGTTCCCCAAATGTTTTGTGGAGTCTTACTTACTTACTGTGGAGGATTGCATCCCACGGCTATCTGGCAGTGTTTCACCTAGGCTGCGGTAACATACACAGTGTATTTTTAGGTGGATAGTGGGTTTTGTGAGTCGGCGCCCGTTTTAGTTGTCTAAGGAGGTTCCTGTAGGTCCCTAACGCCAAGTAAGGACCCCTCTGAGTTAGGTTGTGTTACTGAAAATAAAACATGATTTCCATTCGAATGGTCAACATAATAAATATCTGATACATGCCTGTTGTTGGATTTTGTGACATTGGATACAATTTGGCACATAATATATTATCGCAGCAGCTAGGCATCTTGTACCTAGTCTCCCAATGGTTGCCTGAGTACGTGCAATTTAAATAGGTAGTTTGAATTTTCTCTTTTTCATGAAAATGCAATATATTTATTGTGAAAAATACTGATGTGAAAATACATTAGCCTGTAACCTTAAGCGGAGGTTTAATGACCCAGGAAAAACGATAGGGCCTCATTACGAGTTGGGAGCAAAGGGATACCGGGCAACGGTAAGGACACCGGTGCCGGTAATCCCTTTGCGCCCTATTCCGAGGTCCCTTGGCGGATCCCGCTAAGGCCGCCTGGTTACACCAGGCGGCCTTAGCGGGAGCCGCAAAGGGTTCAGGGAGCAAATAACGGTACCGCAAATTGCGGTACTGTTATTTGCACCTTCCCCATTCCCATTGAGCCCTATGGGGGCTCAAATGGGAATGGGGAATGATAATTTCAATGGGGACTTACCAGTCCCTCAAAGGTCCGACTAGACCGGTAAGTCCCCATTGAATGAGGGCGGACTCGGTACCGTTATTGGAGGCAGCCATGGCGCTATTAGCTCCATGGCTGCCTCCCATCTCGGAATGAGGCCCATACTGTCTTAAGCAGAGATCAGTTCAATATTGGTGTGAAAACTAATCACTGATGCTCAAAGGCTACACATGTAATATCCCAAAAGAACCAGACTTCTTGTTTCCTCCGACCCAGCAACTGGAAGTAGTGCTTTTAATTGTGAAATTTGCCCGATTTTTTTTTTTAAAGAAGTGAACTGTGTAAGTAGTGTAAGTTCCTGTTCATGGCTACATAGGATCTGTTTGCTGCATTCTATGCATTCTGCACTTTCTTGTCCGCTCGATCCGGTGGTGATATCCCACCACTTGAGATGCCAGAGATAGGCTTCCCAGAATACATTCAGCTTTATGAACTTTTGGAACTCTCTTCCAACCTCTCAATGGGTATCATTTTGCCAAGAATCTTGTGAAGGCGATCTTTTCATTTCTTCATTAGAATGTTGCGTATAGCCTCACGGATGAGCCAAAAATAAGCATCCTTAGTCTCATACTGATCAACGAGAACTTCTTCATCCAAAGGACTGCGCGCCTCTGGAAAACCTAGATTGCCCGCGATATAGGAGCACTGGGGCCCGCACTCACTTTCCCATGAGCTCAGGGAATCACTTCTCCTCAATAGCATCTCCCCAGGGGCCCAGACCTGTGAGAATCAATCTGGGTGCTTTGCATGGGGCTTCAATGAGGTTACCTTCCAACAAGCTGCTCTGATGGCCTGGTTTTCAGTTAATGGCATGTCTTGCTCAGAAAAAAAAATATCTTTGTCTTTAATAGTGGCTAATGGGGTGGAGGTTGGTTACACTTTTTTTGTAAGAGGTTGCATAAGACATACCTGTCTCGGGGTAGGATTTGCCTGATTTAAAAAAAAGAATGTACCAAGCATGACAACAAGGTGGTAAGGGAAGACTACATGTACCAGAATGCAATTTCTTCTGAGGCTTAAAAAAAACGCGTCTCGGTTCGTCAAACACTAAACAAAGACAGTGTTTGACAAAGTGAACTGTTTGGCAAAGACATTCAATGTATTAGTCATACTGTGAAGAACATTTAAAGTCTTCCAGTTCCAACCCGTTTTTGTCCGTCAAAAGAAAAAAAATAAGAAACTGAACTTGACAGCTTTTTTTTCCTTCTAAGAATGGACCATTTAAGGACTCCACTGTAGAGTTGTCCTAAAATAATTCACATATCGTTTTGCTTCTTGGGGCTTTGAACGGGCTTCTCGGATGAAGATGCCCTAATCACTTGTTATCTGTACATTAACACCAAATTGAAGAATTTATCACAGACACAGCTCTGTTGGTGTGTGGTGGCCCAGGAGGTAAAGCCCAAAGTATTGTATTGCCAGCAGCAGCACCACACAGCTCTCTCTTGCCCGGCAGTCCCAAGCCTCTACCCGCCTCCCCTTTGCAGCTAGCAACCCAGAAGGGCTGAACATGCTAAGTATTTTCTGAGGCTGAGGGTCTGGTTCAGTCAGAGCTCACCAAAAGGGTGTGCTGAAGACAGACCTTTTCCAGAGAGCTGTTCCTGGGAGTTGTTGACCAATTCTACAGGGTTAGTTGTTCCTGCCTCCGAGATTGTACTCATATCTGCCATGTAAACGTCAGCTCCTTTGTTCCTCCTCGCATCCTGCAATACAGAGTTACACAGGTTGTTTGATTTTCTCCCAATCGTGAGTATCTGCGTAACACCCTGTTCCAATTCATTTAACTTCAGGGCGTTTCCTTGGGTCACAGCTTTAATATTGTCGCGTGTGTTTAGCTTCTCTGTATTTTCTTGAACCACATCTTTGATATTAATCAGTGTGTTGAGCTTCTGGGTGTTCTCATGGACCACCTCCTTAATAACATCCAGTGTGTTTAGCTTCTGGGCATTTTCTTGGACCACCTCTTTGATATTGTCTTAGAATCTTAGTAGGCATTCTAGCACGAGGTGAAGAGCTGAGATTGAAGCCAGTGGAGCGATTCCATCTGCAGCATAATGTTTGAGTCCCGCCTTAAGGAAATATTTTTCGGAGTGAAGTAGTTATCGCTTGGTAGATATTTCAGAATTGGGCGGGACCATGCTGTGTAGGTCTGCTCAAGGACTGAGCTGTGAAGGGGACTCAGTCCATAGGTCAAGACAAAGCCTGCGGTCACTGCTTCTGTGATGGACCTCCGATCTCTATGCTGACCTGTGTGATGGCTGTGCTCCAGGATGCCATCCATGTTGTTACACAATTTTTCAAAAGAGTGATCCAACACGCTAATGTTGTTGCAGTTCAGAGTAGCGTGGCTCACCAATCCTTGCCTGTCCTTGCCCCCATTGGTGGCGGCTTCTGGGCGGACATTCATGTTTTCGCAGTAAGCTTCTGGGACCTCCAGCGGTGTGTTTATATGCTCGCATTCCACACCTATGCCTGCGAGTGGCATAAGTTGCTTAGCAGAGGTGACATGCAGTTTGTCCAGAGCATGATTTGTGGTGGTACGTGTGTTTTCTTGTGCAGTGTGAGGAAGACATTTCAAGGTTGTCCGTTGAGTGAGGGTATTCTCCAGTACTCCCGAGTACAGGCGAGGTAACTGTTTGCCAAAACAGTCATCTAGAACACTTCCATTCATTGATTCTTTCCTTGACAGCATCCCATTACAAGCTTCCAGGTCCGGATTGCTGTTTAAGTTGCTGTTCACAGACATATGGGTGCTAACCATAGTTGTACGCGGCGTGCCTCCCGTTCCTCATAAGCTCTTAGAGCCAATCGACCTTTTTCGATAATTAACATCTTGCTGCTCAGTAGTTCTGACATCACAGCAGAGAGAAGAGGTTGGGGGGGAGAAGGTGCTAAAGCAGTGTCTGTAATATCAAGTCAGGAAAGTAGCTGTACATTAGTAAACCTGGGTTATACTTGTGACCTGTTTGTATTTCAATAGTCAGGACACCCCCAAGGTTTAAAAAGTCTGAACGTGCGGTTCTCACCCACTGCAAGGTCGCCGCCCCCGCTGCTTGGTTCCTGCCTGCTCCTTCTGCTCCAGACTGCCAGAGACTGCAGCAAACTCACTGACTTGTGTCTGCAAGTCAGTGTCGTGAGGCGATTGTATTTTCAGGGTCTTTATTTGATGAGAGGATCAAAGGCACTGATCCACAGTCTCCTTCCCGCTTTAATAGAAAGTAACACTAATCTCAGTTTTCTTGCTGCACAGACAAAAGTATGTAATGAAAGTGTGTGGTGAAGATATTTTTCACCTACACCACAATCAAATCAAGCGTGTCACTAAACGTTTTCTCTTAAAGGCACTTTATTCCGGGAAGTCACCCCTAGTAGTGGCTTCGTTTTTCGTGAGGCAGGACTCCTGTCAGCTTGACAGCTCAAAGCTCGATCGTAAACACGGCGCCAATGCAGAATGTGAAAACATCCTTGAGCTCAAACGATTGTTCAGAAATGTACAGGGCAACAGAGTTTCCAATTCGATTTTTCCACTCGATTTTCCTTCTACTTTCAGCTTCTCTCACAGTCGTTGAACGAGTCTGTTCAATTGCACTCGTTCACCTCTCAGCCCAACACCGCTGTGATTTTCCCGGCTGTTTCCACTTGACAAGGTGTTGAGAATGGCCATGAGCGTTTGTACATATTTAACGAGGGACTGTCCTTCGAAAGAAAAAGGGCAAAAGGGGAAAGCTGCGATGCCCAGCAGCAATTTAAATTTTATTTCTAATTATCCCCACTTTTGATAATTCACTGAACACAGCCGAGGATATACAGGCACAGACCTCTGGTGACCCTGCAGTGGAATAATTATATCCAGCGTCGGCAACTCCTTCTTTCTAACAGCTGCTGCACATTTTCACGTTTACACCGAAGCACGACCAACTGCAGGGAACTGCCTGCTAACACTGCTGCTACATTTAAGCAATATGCCCTGAGTGGTGGGGGCATTACCGAGAGCGGTGGGGGCATTACCGAGTCAGGTAATGCCGTATTTACCTGACTCGGTAATGCCCCCACCGCGAGAGACATATTGCTATTAGTACCCCGGCCCACAAGATCTGCACCAAGAAAATGGCCACCGGGAAAGGGAACTGTTCCCAGCACGTCCGCTCCCGAAAGACAACAGTGAAGAAGGTAAATGGGGTAGGGAGGTGGGGGAGGGGAGGGGAGGGAAACGAAGAAAAAAAAAAGACGCACCAGAATCCCCGGCTGGGACGATGGTAGCCTCCAGCCATGTGGAGGTGCAGAGCAGGGATGGCCCCGCTTCGAGCCTCCACACGGCTGGAGGCTGCCACCCGCCATGCACAAAGGAGGCAGAAGGTAAGTGGGATGGGGAGGGCAGGGAGGTGGGAGAAAAGGGGAATAAAAAAACCAAAAACAACTTTACCCGAGTCCCCGGTGGAGGGCGAAGGCAGCTTCTCAGCTGTGGGGGGGCTCGTAGCAGGGATGGCCCCGCTTTGCGCCTCCTCATTGGCTGAGGGGCTACCACACCCCCTGCCGTGGACGAGGCGGCTGGAATCCCAGCCGAGAATCGAGGGATTCTCGGCCAGGTAATGACTCAGCGAGAGCCAATCAGAATGCGTGTTGCATTCTGCTTGACTCTCGCTGCGTACAAATACTAGTTAAAGAAAACAAGCAAATGGAAAAATACAATTTTCATCCAAATATTCAGTGTTAAGAAAGTGCTAAAGTATGAAACATGTTTTGACATATCACCAAAATGTCAATCTATCCACATAAGATATCTAAATATTAAAAGGAATGCAACTATATCCCGCTATTGGCTGCCACGCCTTTGTTATGAATTACAATTAATAAAGAAAACTTTCACCCAGCAAAATCAAGTAGCCAGAACTTTAGTTCTAGAGCCGGGAAACTCAAGTTCTTGAGGAACTTTTTTTGATGTATGTAAAGGATTTCGGAGAGTGCCAACGCTATCTGAATAGCAACTCAGTGCTGTACAAAGGATTGAGTGAACAGCACAAAATATAGAAAATGGGCCACGCTGTCGAGGGTCGTTTGTGGGGTGAAGGTCACCGATTTTCACTGGGGGGTGCTGAGGGAGGAAGAAGAGGGTGCAAGAAAATCAGATAGAAATATGCCAGCGGAGGGGAGTTTAGCCTGCCTTCGTTGTGTGTTATTTAAGGAAGTATATCTTTAGTTATCTGCATAATTAGCGCAGCACGGGTGCTAGTATGTGTGGAAGAAGTATTTTTCATAGTTACACGCATAGATCAAGAAGGCTTCTCCTTGAATTGTTTCCTTTTTCTGTCTCTTGATGTCCAGTCTGGACATGTCTTGGCATGTGTTGGCCCGTTTTGGCTGCAACTGATGCAGAGTTTGCAGGTAGGTGCAGTGGAGCCTTAGCTGCGATAGGTTTGTGGGGGGGTGCAGAATGCTTTAAATTGGATTCCGGCCAGCAAGAGGAGCCTGTGCAGGGAGATCATTGTGGAGGAGATGTGGTTGTACTTTCTCAGTGGATTAATTAGTATAGCTGTTGCATCACGAATGCCTTTTAGGGGAGTAATGTGTAGTCTGCGATACTTGTGATCAGTGCATTGCCGTGTCCTGGTGATAGAGCACCAATGCTTGTATCACTTTTCTAAATTTCGCCTGGAAAAGAAAGGGCTCGATCCTGGAAGAGGGATAGCTGATGCCATGAGAGTTTCTTTGTGTCTCCATCGAGTTTCTTTCATCTCAGGAGAATTCATCACATTTTCATTTCTTTTAGGGAATTTTGCTGGTTAGGGGAGACCCCCCTCGGTCCTACCTTAAACCCCCCTCTACCTTTTTTATTACCCTAATCCATCCACCCACATATATTTGTGGCAAAACTCGATGAAAATAAATGTGATGAATTCTGCTTTGATGGAAAATCCATCGATGGAACCTCCCTATCCCGCCACGAGAACTTAGTTTTCTTGAATACGTAGGACAAAGAGGGGACAATTTTGTTGACGATGAGCCGTAGTGACTCTACCTGTGGATAGAGATGGGGAGAGAAGCTCGCAAGGCTCATTTAATGAAATGCTCCTAGACAAGAGTGTTGTCTTGAGTTTTTGACAGTGGCAAGATATTTAGTTTTTGTAGTTTTGAGCTTGTAGAGGGAAATCCAGTTCAGGATGAGAAGGGAGGTCTGTGAATGTGCGAGGAGGAGCTGATCTTCACTTACAGCTGTGTGCCATATCCACATTGATGGACTTGTATATCATGTTGGGAGAGCAGAAGAACTACTGTTCCATAAAGACATTTAGGACTAAAAGACAATGTAGAGCGAAATGGGAGGTGAAGCAGGAGATCTGGAGATGTTTGAATCTGTAGGGTCCCATCTGCACCAATTGATGCATAGGAGAGCCAACAGAGACTGGCTCCCTTATAGCCCATCCAGTGAAAGACATGGCTGAGCAGGTCTTGATTGCCGATAGTTTGAAATGCATCTGCAGCTGATAGCTTGAATATCACCGAAAGCAGGAGTAACCAATGCCAGTGATGCTGAGAGAACCATCACATGTATGGGGGTATTGTGAGCGGTACATCATAGAGGAAAACCTGACTGGTATCCCTGAAGAAGGTTTTATTTTATTTGTGACTGTGGTTCGTCAATAACTTAATTCTCCATTACATTTCCTGCGAATGCTAGGTGAGCGATGGGTCTGCAGTCACCCAAGGTTTTTCTTTCTCCAATGGCCTATCCTAAGTAAGTGTGGAAAGATCCCTGTTGGGACTGAAATGTTGAGCATGTTGAGGTAAGGTGATAGCGAGCATGTTATGCTAAGGTAATAGCTCATATTGTGATCGGGTTTTGAGGACGCTGGCTGGGGTGTCATTGTTAAGAAATGCCTTTGAGGTTACTGAGGATGTTGGTGTGTGTCGGGATTAAATAGAGGTGGAAAGGGTCCATCCATGATTTGTACTACTTCACTGACATGATGTCCTATGTCCTGGATCATGTTGCTTAAAAATGTGTTAATGGTGTGGCACTTTCCATGTGTATGTTCACCTTGAGGGTCTGCAATTGGGCTTAAGCAGTCTTTGACTACTTTCAAAAGGGCTTCGGGTTTCTGGTGGCTTCTGTGGATTTATATGCTGTTACAGAGGTGATCTGTTTCCTCTGTAGGGGCTGGAGGAGTGTTAGTTTAGTAGGATCATCCTGGTTCAATGTTTTTCCAACAGATGTTCTCTACACCGTGGAACATTTTCACTTGTTGTTAGTTCTTGATGGTACCAGGATTCTGAGGGATATTGGCGCATAGAGTTTAATTTCTCTGGGGCATTAGTTTTCACTAGTGATTATAGGATACAATTGAGATTGTCTAGTAGAGAAGCAAGGCTAATCACTGGGTGGGGAATGCTTTTGGTTGGGCAATGAGGTCCTCTTTGAGATTTTCCATGGGACATTTTTAAAGGAGTGATCTGACTCTTCACTGCTTTTAGCTGGCCTTGACAGGGAAAGGGAGCTGTTGGAGTAGGATAGGTCTGATTCAGTGATCAACTAGTCCAATGTCATAGGTCAGAGGCTTTTGCTGTCAGAATATGTGAAGAAGAACAAGTCTAGCATGTTTTCCTTGATGCGTGTAGTTTCAGCGATGTGTTGCTTGAAGTCTATTGTGTTGATAAAGTCAAAGAGTGTTTCTTGTGTGCTTTCGGTGGAAGGGCTGTTGGGTAGATTTAGGTATGTTAGGAAGTTATTGTTGGAATAGTTGGTGGATGCATTGGTGATGATATTAATAATTGTGAGGTTGTGATCTGAGGAAGGATTTGTTAGTTGCTCAGTGTGATAGCTGAGGTGGCAGGTCATACTCTTTGAGAGTGAGGGAGGGAACAGCTGATGAGGAGTTCCTTAGAGTTAGGACTCCTGTGTGGCTCCATAGTAAATGGACAGGAGAATTATGGATATCCCAAAGCTAGTCTCCTGTTTTTTAGGGGTGGTATAGGCATTGTTTTCTGTAACTGGATGGTGTCAGGGTATCAAAAATGTGGTTCGCTGTAGGGGAGAGCCAGCTCTCCTGGATGAAGTGGGTATCAAGTTCGTGGGAGGTGTTGATGGCCTTCATGTCGGCAGCATACCTTATGAAGCATGTGCTTTGAGGAGTATGAGTTGTTGTGCTTGCTGGGTTTGAGAGAAATGGGTGGGCGAAGGTCAACCATTTGTGGAGAACCAACTTGAGAACATGTGAAGTGTGGGTTAGCATTTGGATGGTTTAAGTGATCTTTGTAGCTCGGCACTTTGTGTGGTTGTCTGCTGTGTAAGCATTATCTTAGCTCCCACAATTTACTGAACTGTGAAGGGATAAGCAAAGATATTAGTTAAGACGCTTTTTCAACCATCCATGGCTTATTTCCATTAACACAGAAGGTCTAGTGTTGTCTCGCTCAATTTCAACTAGTGAATCAGGTTCAAGTGTTCATTTTGATATACTCCTGCCATGCTCCACTTGTGGAACAAAAGTATGGAAGACATCACTGGATCAAACAGCGCTCTGAATATGCTGAACCTTGCAATAATATATTTTACATACAAGGGAAGAACAATAGATAGGGCCCCATTACGACCCAGGCGGTAAGGGGTTTACGGCAGCGTAAACAGCGCCGACCCTTACCGCCTGAGTACGAGGTCCCTTAGCGCCATGGCGGATTTAACACCTGCTTTTAGCAGGTGTTAAAATCCATGGCGCTAAGGGACCATGGAGTTAATTACGGCACCGTAATTTACGGTGGCGTAATTAACGCCTTCCCCACTCCCATTATGCCCTATGGGGCAAAAATGGGAATGGGGAAGGGTAAATGGGGATTGGGGACTTACCGCCCCGCCAAGGTCGGAATGGGGCGGTAAGTCCGCCAACCACCATGGCGTAAACGTAGTTTACGCCATGGTGGTAAAGTCACGGCCCAGGCGGTAACTTACCGCCTGGGTCGTAATGAGGCCCATAGTGTTTGGGGTAGAGGACTTCTAGCCTTCTAAGCCTTCAGGAGGAAATATTAAGATGCAAATCCTATATACGTGAGAGAGCTGAGGGGGGCAGGTCCTGCCAGAAGAGAAAGTGTTTTAGATGTCGCCTGAATTGAAGGGATGGGGAGGAGTAACAGACGGGTGCATTGGATAAGATTGCGCCATCTAATCACACCATGGCCACAATATTCCAGAAAGACCTAAGCAACATCTGCAATGGCTTTGGAAATAAGGTGCACAGCCAAGACTAGACTTGTGCTCACCCCCAATGTAGGGCTCCCTGAGAGACCCACAGATCCTTCGTCCAGTGTCGCAGATGAGTCTCTGGCCTACTAGAGCACCATGGCACGTGTACATGACTTTAAAATCTCTATCCTTGCCCCAGTGCAAATACAACAACTCAAGGAGTGGTCTTATGTAAAAGGGCGTCCCTCCCCTTCTCAAGGATTACCTCCATCTTGTCAGACCTCACTGGCAAGCCCATAATCCCCTGGGTAACAATAAGACATCAGGGTACACTTCTGCTGGTTGCTTTAACGAGGGAAGCAGGATATCCCACTGAGCAAGAAACCTCAAACGGGAGTTCCAGCATGGACTGAGTTGAGAGCAGTGTTTTACTCTCTAGCAAATGCTCTTACACCTTAACACTTGCTTGTTCCTATTTATTTTTTGTTTTCATTTTTTATAATACTATGAGTTCCCGGGAGCTGAAGTGTCATATTTTAATTAAAACGTTTTGTTTGAAAAAATGAACTGAAACATTATCGGGGTCAGCAGTCATGTGATGTCACTTGCTGTGATGACCTCATTGGTCAAAGAGTAGTTTAGGACACTTCCCTTTCCTCTGCGCTAAAGCCATTACATATATCCCACTAATAAGTGTGCTCCTGAATGGGACAGAGTCAAACATTTATCCCCCCAAGTATTTGCTGCTTCCACTTTCACTCTGAGGTACATTTAATTCCTGGGATACATGCCAGTCAGTGATTTCTACATCTCCCTGGTCTTCCTGAGGCATCAGCGTCACTGGCATACTCATGTACAGTAAGTATAGGAGCCAAACCCGACAGGTGGCACCTGCCCAGCCCTGCCTAGGAAGCCAATGTGGGCCAAATATGTGGGGTAATGTGGACGTGTTTAATGGCTTAGTGCACAGCATTTTACACAGGTTTTTTTTTTTTTTTTACAAAAATGTGCTTCCTGGTAACTCTGAAACAGTTTTTACAGAAAGGTCCTGAATGGCAATGTTCTTATCGGGGTACTTTGTTTGGGGTGCGGGTGCCCAGCCTTTTTTATTGACCTAGTCTTTCCTTGCATGCGCCACTGCATGTCTCAATTGTTACACAGTTCTGATTTTAGGTTTAGCACTTAAGACTTTACACCAATAACAATGAATGAACTAACACCATATTACATTACTGTGCTGTACTTTGTAATTAACACTTTCTTCTTTTTGTTCTTTCCTCTTTATCTTTATCTTATCTTTATCTTGTTTCTAACGCTAACCTTATCACTTCTCATGAACTCACGCCCCCTCCCTCCCTCCCTGCCTCCCAACCTCCCTGCCTCCCAACCTCCCTTCTTCTTTCCTTCCTTCCTTCCTTCCTTCCTTCCTTCCTTCCTTCCTTCCTTCCTTCCTTCCTTCCTTCCTTCCTTCCTTCCTTCCTTCCTTCCTTCCTTCCTTCCTTCCTTCCTTCCTTCCTTCCTTCCTTCCTTCCTTCCTTCCTTCCTTCCTTCCTTCCTTCCTTCCTTCCTTCCTTCCTTCCTTCCTTCCTTCCTTCCTTCCTTCCCCTGTGCTTTCTCTCTCCCTCTCCTTTGTTCCATGGATATCCCACATTTCCCTTTGCTGCATCTATTGATCACTCCAACCGCTCTCTACTTTGATTCTACTGCCTAATGCTGGCACCCTATCTCGTGTTCTTCCTCTGAGCCCCGTATCTATCTATCTATCTATCTATCTATCTATCTATCTATCTATCTATCTATCTATCTATCTATCTATCTATCTATCTATCTATCTATCTATCTGTCTATCCATCCATTCATCTCTTCCTCTCATTCTCTCTATTCAACTCACTTCCTATGTATCCCCTTTCCACTCTTTCTCATCTTCACTTCCTGTATTCCCCTTTCCCCTCCTTCTCACTCCACTATTTTCCTGAATTCCTGTTCTCTTTCTCTTCCTCACCTTCTGCCTCCACTCCCCTCCCTTCTCCACACTCCCGTCTCCCTCTAAACTTTCTTTTCTGACCCCTATTCCGTGCTGTTTCACTCCTTTTTCTCTTTGTCACCCATGCCAGCTCTCTTTTGTCTCTTGCCCCTTTTCCCCCCTTTTACTGTACTTCATTGCCCACTCTTTTAGGACGCTCGTCTCACCTGAACCTCTTTGCTGACGTATCGTAGACCTCCAGATTGTGACGGGGAAGCAATGAGCCATTCGCCAGTAGAATTGGAAAGCTCTCAACTGTTGGTCTACAACCCCCAAGAGCTAGAATGCAAGATCTGCTACCACCGCTACGATACCCGGCATCGCAAGCCAAAGTTGCTCAACTGCCAACACCGAGTCTGTGCAAAATGCCTCAAGAAGATGGCCGACATCGGGGATTCATCTCCCAACATTGTCAGCTGCCCATTCTGTCGGCAGGAGACCTGCGTCCCGGATGAGGATGTCCAGTTTCTGCAGGACGACAGCAAAATCCTCACAGTGCTCACTTACCATGACAAGGTGCGGAAACGAGGAGCATCAGTTTCCCCAGAGGTGATCTTGAGCCCCGGGGACCTAGAACCCTTTGCTGAGCAGTCTCACAGCTCATCGGACTGCTTAGTGATCACCATCATGGAGGTGCCAGAGGGTAGTGCCTCGTCTGAGGGTCTAGGCGTGTTGGACATTATGCGCATGTACCGTGCCCCGAGCCTGGACTCACTACCCTGCCACTGCCCGGCCCAGAAGTGCCGCTCCTGCTCCTGGCGGACTTTTCCGCGCTTCGTCATTGGCATCCTCTGCCTCATCTACTTCAGCTCCCTGCCCCTGGGCATTTACCTGCTCATGATCAAGCAACTCACGCTGGGCATCGTGCTAGTCAGTCTGGTGCCCTCTACCCTCCTGCTGTGCATATTCTATGGTTTCTGCCAGTGTCTCTGCCATGAACTCATGGAAGCCTTCCCTACCTGATGTGAGTGACTGGAGGAAAACCCGCTGGCAATAGGGAGACCATCCCTACCTACTCCCCCATCACACAGGAGAGTGACTCGGGACGGTCAGAGAAAGATGGAAATGTAAATTCTGGAAGGGACCTTCCATGCCAGACTGCCCCTCAATCTGCAGGAGAGAGACAACATGGGTCACAGTAATACCTCTCATATATGACTCAGACCGTTCTAAAGGAGAGTGGACCCAGGTTTCAATGTTATGTGAAACCATCTATCGTATGGAGGATGGGCAGAAAAAAAGTTCCCTAAATTACTCCATTAAGCTAGCAGGAGAGGAACACAGTGGGCCAGAGTTAGACCTTCCTTACTTGACACACTCCACCCTAGAGAAAGGGAACACAGTGGCCCATAGTTAGACCTTTCCTGCATGACTTGCCTTGATCTACTCACTCTGGTGAAAAGGAAAGAAGAACTCTTAGCAAGAGTGAGACTATGTTTTCTACCTGACACAGCCTTGCTGGATAGAGACTGTCCATACCTAGCCTGAGCATGATTTCCACACTCGCATTAGCTTGTCTGATGAAGAGGCCTGGGCTAGACCTTTACTATCTGACCTAACTAGGAATACTAGAGGAGTCCCAAACCTTGCAAGACTCAGCAAGGTTGAGCTGTTCCCCATCTGTTTTATTTTGCCCACAGAAAAGACAAGCTATGGGCCAGCGAAAGACCCTCACTGTTTGAGTCCATCAGCCTTAAATGAGAGGGATCCAGACAAGGGTTAGAAGTACCTTCCTTTGAATTCCTGTCTCAGCTCTGTCTAAACCGAGACCCCTTATAGGACTGATAAGAGAGGCGATATCACTGCCTGCCTAACTTAGGGCTGCATGTGAAAAGAATTCCAAGGCCGAGACCTTTAATACTGTATTCACCCCTGCATGAGTGAGACCTTTGACACCTGACTGTCCTAACGCCAGCCTTCAAGGTACTGGTTCTCAAGAATGAATGGCATCTTCATTACTTAGTCAGGTAACTAGTCATAGCTAACACAAGACTGCCAAAGGGTTGAGTGACTGTTGAGGGAAGGTTCTCCAAAACCAGAGTCACATCGGTCAGAGCAGGTCCTTCTCTGGTTGATTCAACATAGAGTGAGGCCCTCCATTAATGACTCACCATAGGGAGAGCAAGACCTCCAACTCTGATTCACCATAGCCAGAGTCCCACCAACTCTAGGTGATTTATCATAGACAGAGAGAGAGACAAACTTTAACTTATTGACTAGAGCAAGACCAACTCTAGTTGCTTCACCGTGGCCGGAGTGAGACCTTTCTGTCTTGGCAAACCACAGTCAGAAAAACTCCTAACCATGTTACAGAGTCCCTCCTGATAAGAAGGGAGACACTGATTAGAGATTTCACACTTAAATAAAATGAAATGTAGCACACTTTTCATATGTTCATAAAAGTATTGACTAATTCCTACTCGGCCCTCCCCAATGATTATTCAGTCTTTCACATGGAGAAAATATTATGAAATATAGGTACACACAGCGAAAATCAGATTCTGCAATAAGGCTGAAATGATAACACTAGCCATTATACGTAACATTGCTTCTAAGGAAATCCAAGTCCACCTTGACACAGGGCCTGTCAAACTGAGTTGTGCAAATTGCAGATAGGAGGTCTGTTAGGCAGGACACAGGTTCCTTGGCAGTCGCTGGTCATGATACAGTTGAAAAGGTTGCAGTGGGTCATGCTTAAATTCTATGTGCAAGAATTAGTTTGATGCTGGAATGGCATGTGTGGAACCCAACCTGGGAAACATGTGTGCCCATTGCCGAATGCATACATAGACACATTCCATTGACTAGATCATACACTAGGGATCTCTGATTGCTGGAAAATGGTCATATGGTGAGGTATGGTCAGGAAATCAGTCATTCTGTGTATATGGCTTGGATAAGGTCCCATTGAAGCATTGACATCACAGTATATGTTAAACATTTGACACAGAGGATTTTAATGGAGGTATTGATGGTTGAATCCTCTTCTTCATCTTCCTCTCTATCCCTGTGGACTTCTTCATTCTGATCTGTTGCCTTGGGCCCTCTCACTTCACCTGTATCTGTTGTGAAAAACGTGGGCTTCAAAATCTCCATCTCTCTTTCTTCTGAGGCTCAAGTTACTTCCACTTGTCAAACTGATCACTTTCAACAAAAAATCCTCCTGAAGGTTCTGCCATTTCGTCCTCCCCCTCTCCGTGCTACAACTGTGGTTTCTCTAGCTCTTAGTTATATTGACTACTGTAATTCTCTCTTTCTTGCTCAACCTTTGTGTCATACTTGCCGGCGTAAACTTCTGCAAAATGTGGTTGCTCGTGTCGCTACTGATACCCCCTATGGTTCCCACATTTCTATGGTGCTCTGCTCCCTGCACTGGCTTACCGTTTCCAAAAAGATTAAACTCAAGTCATTATGCATAGGTCATGGTGCACTGCCAGGATGCTCGGCTTATGGCTAACTTCTCGCTTCTGACTAACTAGAACTGGTGGTCGGTCGTTTTCCATTGCGGCGACCAAACTCTGGAACTCTGCCACTTTTGTTTAGAGCTACTGAAGATCATCTCCATTGTAGGCACTCCTAGAAGACTCTTCTCTTTTACATAGCCTGGTTTGGTTTCTGGCTGAATCTGGTGTGTTTCCAGGGCCAAGATGCCTTAGGTGGATGTGCCTTATATAATTATATATAACATAACAGTAGGCATGGATGTAGGGCCAGTAAGGGTGTGGTCCAAGAGCTGGGAGCACGCATGTCACGACTAAGCCAGAGTGTGACCCAATGGGAATCTGCTCATGGCTCACTAGTCAGTTCTGACTCTGTAACAAGGCACTGTTCAACTGTTATGAGCGTTACTGTTACATTATTATGTTTTCTTAGTGTGAGCATCACATTGTCACCTCTAAAATATTTACAAGCCAAAGCCTTAGGTAGACTAGATGGATGGAACACAGACACCGAGAAACCCCACTTCCTGACCCACCACTGGACCCTTGTCATCCTGGACAGGGTTCATTGGTGGATCAGGACATGGTCCATGGCTAGAGAGGATCTAGTCCTAGTGTTACTCTGACCCTGATGCTATGGTTAGTCAGTGCATGATTCAAGGGTCTGTCAGGTCATGGCCTTAAGATTTGTTAGGACATGGTGCAAAGGTTAGCCAGAACACGGTTTTAGGGTCAGGACATGGTCCAAGAGTTAGGACACCTTCCAAAGGTAATCAAGACGTTGTCCCTAGGTTTGTCAAGACATAGTCCAAGGGTAGATCAGAAGACACAGCCAGGATCATTCAGTGCACAGTTATACGGTTAGTCAGTGCATCCCCTAAGGGTCAGTTATGGCATGGTGCAATGGTCTGTCTTAATATGGTCCATGGTGAATCAGGGCATGGTCCTGGATTAAGTCAGGTAATAGTCAAATAATTCAACAGAGCATGGCACAGGTGTATCTTAAGGCATGACCCAAGGGTGACTCAGGACACGGTAAACGAGTTGTCAAGGGTAAATCAGAGAATGACCCAAGGATTAGCCAGGAAAGTATTCAAGGGCATATCAGGACATGGTGGAGGGGTCGGTCAAAACATTGACCAAGCATTGATCAACACCTAGTCCAGCTGATGATCAGGTAAAGATGCAAGTGCTTTTCAGGTGTTTTTCAAAGGTCATAAAACGCCTTTGTCAATTAAAGAATGGGTTAAGATTTTTTAAGGGGAAGATTCGTGTCAAAGGTCTCACTCTGCAAATAAAGGTCAAACTGTATAAGTGTTTTTCATAATCTATAATTTATGCACTTTAAAAAAACCTTGATTGGGAAAAGCTCTGGAGACTATGCAGGAAGCATCACTTCCAGAGAACACAATGTGCCCGGAGAACCCTAGAACTGGCATCATATGGCATTTCCCCTCATTACCTGGAAGTCATGTTCCCATCGTGTTTGTACATCCACCATGCCACAGCCAGTGCCACTGTGAATCCGCTATCTGAATAACACACCCTAGAAGAAGGGCCCCAGAAGCAAGAGCCATGGGCCATGTCTAAGACTCTTGCTCAGAGCAGAATGCTCAATAGCTGGACAGTGTTAGCACCACGACTTACTTTATAGAAAGGAGGGAAGCTTAAGTTATCTTCTCCTGTGGCATGTGCCCAGAGTCCAGGGAATGGGCGATGCGGGTGAGATGAGCACCCACTCAATCACTGTATATTGTTGTTGAAGTAACTATTTAAATAAACAAAGAAGAGAACTGACTGTGTTACTGTGTGATGTAATTTCCGGTAGAATGCAGGCTCTTGGGCTTCCCCTGCCATTGGCCACGGTGAGTAAAAGGACATCTCATTTAAATACCTTTGAACACATTATAGGCACAAAGATAAAACTCCACACAAATACCATTCAACATTTCTTGTTGTGTATAGCCTTCATACCACGGGTATCAGAGACTTTGGTAAACAAGTGTTACAATTGCAAACTACAACCCACAACTCCAGTACTCAATTTGCAACCTCAGGGGAATGAAGGCATGAGTCAGCTTGACAAGGTTTCGCACCTCGGTGCTGGAAACAATGTATCCTACGGTTAGAGCTATTCGTCTGTTCTAACAGAAATGTGTGTATGTAATATAGAGGTGCATTGTGCACAGTACATTGATGACATTGCCAATCACTAATCGTCAGGAGGAGGTGGATACACCCATCATTCAGTTCCTAAAAAATGCACCACCCATTTCATATCCAAACTTAGGTTTCCTTTGGTTCAGTACCACAGGCCATATCATGCAATGTAGCACCATGACATTGTTCCAGGTGTGAAATATGGGACTTAAGAGCAGGACAATGGTGACAACAGAAGTGTGCTGAAAAGGCATTGCTGCAGGAGTGTGCAATGCCTCCCACCACATATGTTGTATGTATGACACTTTCTATCCATTGAGCAAGTACAGTTGCCATTCATACTCTTGTATATCACAGCTCATAAAGATGTGAATGGTATTGCGGAAACCTCCCTTCGAGTGCCCAACAGTCCTGGAATAGAGGAATCCAAGATTCAGATGCAACATTGTTAATTTATCACTCAAGCGAATTTGGTACACTATTAATTATTACATTGGTGTTTGGTTTTCATGATTAAACGAATCAGGAGAATGCACCTTTACTTCAATTGAAGCCCAACCTTAAAATTCAGAATAGGTACAAGAATAGTCTGCCATTGAAAAGATGTTTGTTGAAAAAAGGTAGAGCTATATTATTTTATCACCTCATTCCCCTGACTATGGCCCTCATTACAACCCAGGTGTTAAGGGGTTAACAGCGCCGTAAAAGGTGGCAGCACCGTTAAACCCTTAACGCCTGATTACGAGGACCCTTTGCGGGTTGGAGACTTTAACGCCTGCTTTTTGCAGGCGTTAAAAACCAACCCCGCAAAGGGACCTTGGTGCTAAGTACGGTGCCGCAATTTGCGGCACCGTACTTAGCGCCTTCCCCATTTCCATTGAGCCCTATGGGGCAAAAATGGGAATGGGGAAGGGCCATGGCGGCATGGGGAATTACCGCCCCGCTAACCTCGGAATGGGGCGGTAATTCCCCATTCCGCCATGGCGGAGTCAGTAAGTTACCAGCATGGACCATGGTCCTATTAGCACCATGGTCCAACGCCAGGGTCGTAATGAGGGCCTATGACTTAATATGCTTCTGTCGGGTGTTGATTAGGAGATTGTTAAAAGATTCCCAGAGATATTTGCAGGAGATTTATATTTTCTAGTTCATTATATTAGGTTAATGAACAGCGCCATGTTTACAAAACCCAAAGTGAGAAAGGTTGTTCTTGCTGCTAGTGATGCATTACATGAAACGTGTTGAAATGCAAGGATGAAGAGTGTATTATAGAGCAGAACACATTCATGGAATGGCTGACATCTATTGTACTGACATGGAAATAAAATGGTACAATAAGATTGCATATCATCCTAAGGGGCGAGCAAGCCACCTTTTAACCAATATTAGTGAATTGGTGACAACCCCGAAGAATGCTGTGTAGTCTTCTGTATATTAGAGGTCTGATTACAGTTGTATAGATATGGATCCACGCTCGTGTCTCTTAAGGGCTTCAAAGAGTTTCTATTTTCAAGTGGATGCTCTTTAGGCTTGCAGATGCGCCAACAGTATTTCAGACAGTGGTGTACGATTTGCTAAAAAAGGTCTTATGTTATTGGGTCTTGTATATAATGCTGCGAAAGTCATTTGCATGGCCTTTTGGTGCTTTCATGTACTTTATTTTATTGATTAATATTTTTAGGTGTGAACAAAGCACCCAGGTACATCTGAGAACTATACAATAAACATAAAATATAAAATAGAAATATATGCAGCGCATAAAGGTTCAGTAACGAGCAAAAGAGCAAAAATGTTAAAAATAGCCTCCAAAGTAACCAGCCAACAAAATGATGAATCCAGATAGGATCATGCACTCCAAGAAGGAAAAACAAAAGAAAACCTACATATCATTAAATAAAGGTTAGGTCCTGTGACAGAGGCTGTAAGGCCAGTTATGCAGGTAGTCAGATCAGAGGAGCCTTCAACCTAAAGATTCTCGAAGGCGTCTTCTTGTGTTTTCTTTCCCAGGAAGAGGCCAGGCAGTCATGGCCTTGGTGCCTACCCACCAGTCTATGCTAACAGCATCTTCCTGAGCCTCCCATCACACAGACATACACACATTACAGGGCCTGTGGTGGTGACCCTGTAGTTATGGTTAAGTTGCTCAAGCCAGAAGAAGAGCAGTTTTTGGGCAGATTATAACTTTGCCACCATTCAGGCCATCCTCACCAAATTTAGCAAATAAATGATAGGCCCACCTCTGAATGAATTTGCAAAGGTTTGTGTGGGACTGTCAAAAAGGGTGGGTGGGGGCGCAAAGTTTTGGGGGAGGTCCCAAAACATCTGAAATCCAGATAGACATACATTGAAAAATATTTTGCTCATGCCTGCAGCCCAAACCTTTGGATGGATTTGCTGCAAACTTGCGCGAGGAGCTGCGGCCTGTTCAAGAAGGCATGCTTTTTAAAATTTGGTGTAAATCTGTCCAGTAGATTTTTTTTAAATGGCCATAAAGTAGGCCCATAAAAACAAGTGATATCTGGGTCTGGTCTGCAGACTCACTTCCTGATTCAGTATCCGTGGACACTTCTGTACCAATCAGAGAGCTGCGTAATGTTCACGGAGATCATGCAAGCCCGCTGAGTGGTCAATTAAAAATGCGAACTGCTTAAAAATGTTTGAAAAGGGATGCCGTGTTGGATTCTCAACCTGCACCCATAGTCCACGACATCGCGATAAAAACATATTTTAAAAAACAACATTACACATGTCAAACAAATGAAACAATCTCTGGGGGAGGTGAGAGTTTATGAGGATGGGATGGGATATGGGCAGAAAAAGCCCAAAATCAGGTGTGTTTTCATGTCAGATGTTCGGGGACATTCCTGTGATGTTCACAAACTTCACTAAAGTTTGAGGACATCCATGCATATTTCTGCATTACAAGGTTGGTGAAGAGCAGTTTTTGGATGGCTTATAACTTTGGCACCATTCAATGAAACTGCATGAAATTGTGGGATATCATTTCTAGACCCACCTTTGAATGTTTCGCAAAGTTCGGAGCGGTTTCGCCAAGAGGGAGCAAAATTAGAGGCGGGGTCCCTAAATTATTGATTGGCTTATACATTTGGTGCTGTTTGACGAATCTGCACAAACATTTGCAAAAACGATTTTAAACCCAACTTTCAATGTATTCATAAAGTTTGGTGGGATTTTGTCAAGAGGCGGCAAAATTAAAGCGGGGCACCAACATTTTTAGATGGCTTATACCTTTGGTGCCATTTGCCGAATCTACACAAATGTTTGAAAAAAAGATTATAGACCAACGTTTGAATGTTCATGCAAAGTGTGAATGGATTTTATCAAGTGGGGGCTAAGTTGCATCACTATTTTATGTACCTACATTTTTACATTTCTCAAAAAATTTAATACAGACCTGAAAGTATGTTTTTGCAAGTATGTTTTATTAGTCATAGGTTTTTGTTAGTGCAACTGAAAGATAACGTCACTTTAACAATGTTTTTTTCACTGAATTTCATAGGTTTTTAGTAATGCAACTTAACCATAACGTCCCTTTAACAGAATTTCTTCTGTGAATTTCATAGATTTTTATGAGTGAAAATGTTTCATAATGTTACATCACTGTATATAAGTTATTAATAATTCCTCTTTTAATATATATTAAAGAATTGTATACCTCCTTTAACAAACATATTTTTTGCAAGGCATACTGATTTGTGTCGTTTTCAGCAGCGCATGCTGGGGATGCAAATAATGGTTGAATTGTCTAGGACACGAGGCTTGACCATAACCCCGGCCCTACCAAAGCACGCCCATTATCCACTGCACTTACCCTGTATCCTAGTTCAGTGTCCACTATACCCTCATAATGTGACCAATGGCCAGTGCTCCTGGCTTTCAGACATGGCCAGTCTCCACAATTCATGGAGCATGGGCTTTGGCCATGCCGCATTGCCCAATAGGCAAATCAGAGTATACATTTGTCCTTGCTCAGGGCCAGGCCCATTGCCCAGCCACCAAAGTTATGTCACAATTTTTTGCACTTCCATTTTGACACAGGCCAGCTTTGTAAAATCATGCTTTGCGGTCCTTGCTGATGCTCCTCGTGAATGTTTGCTGCAATCCTGTCCAGCACTTCGGGCTGTAGCCACGAGCAGAATTATTTTTCCCATTCAAACCTATCTAAATTTAAAAAAACTTTACCATATAGCCGGTCCCTGGTGGCCATGTCCACTTTAACCCCATTGCCGGTCCCTCATGGTCTTGGCCAGTAGCCAGATTGTCTGGGTAATGTGGCCACTGCCCACGGCCACAGGCTATACTTCAGTCACCAAAGGTATTTCACTATTTGTTGTACTTATATCAAAAAGAAATGGACAAATTTCCAAAGTCATGCTTTCGGGTCTTTGCCAATGCTCCTTTCACGTGTTTGCTGCAAATCCGACCATGTTTTATTTTTTGAAATGTGTCAAAATGTACATATAAAAAATAGTCATAAAATCAATCCATTCTGACTTTACACAAACATTCAAAATTGGGTCTATAATCTTTCTGACAACATTTGTGCAGATTTGTCAAACAGCAACAAAGTTATAAGCCATCTAAAAATGTTGAGACTCCCTCTTTAATATTTCCCCCTCTTGATAAAAACCCACCAAACTTTGCAAAAGCATACAAATCTGGGTCTAAACTCTTTTAGCAAACCTTTGTGGCGATTCATCGAACTGCAAAAAAATATATAAATCTTTCAAATATTTTGGAACCCCCCCTCTAATTTTGTCCCCTCTTGGCGAAACAGCACCAAACCTTTGCAGATCCATTCGGGGTCAGGTCTAAAATTATATTGCATGCTGTTTCATTGAGTGGCATCCAAATTGTAAGCCATCCAAAAACTGCTTTTCACTGACCCTCTAATGCAGAAAAATGCATGGATGTCCCCGAACATCTGATATGCTCATGAACATCACAGGACTGTCCGCGCGTTCTGAGATGTTCATGGACTTCATAGAAGAAAATAACCCTGATTTTTGGCTTTTTATGGCCATATCCAATCCCATCCTGATCACCCTTCACCTCCCCAGAGATAGTTTCATTAGTTTGACAAGTGCAATGTTGTGTTTTTTAATATGCTTTTACTGCAGTGTCTGTGGACTACAGGCACTGTTTGCGCATCCAACATGGTGTCCGTTTCAAACATTTTAATTCACCTCATGTTTTTAATTGACCAATCAGCGAGCATGTACAATGTCTGCGAACAGCACGCTGCCCTGTGATTGGTCCAGAGCTGTCTCCGGAACTCCAAATCAGGTAATGAGTCTGCGAACTGGACTCAGATATCACTTATTTATTTCTACCTACATTTTGGCCATTCTCAAAAAAATGACCAGATGGATTTACACATTTACAAAAGCACGCTTTTGGGACCAAGCCTTCGCTCCTGGAGCAAATTTGATAAAAATCCGTCCAGCGGTTTGGGCTGTAGGCACAAGAAATTTCTTTTTCTCCATTGTGTCTATGAGGATTTCCACCATTTCTGGACTCCCCCTATATCTTCGCACCACCCCCTAGATGAAACCTCACCAAACTTCAAATATCATTTTGAGGGGGCCATATATTTTTCTTGCAAGGTTTGCAGAGGATTCATCTGGGGGGCTAGAAGGGGGGCAAAGTTATAACCCGCCCAAAACGTGCTCTTTCTATGAGTTGAGCAACTAAAACATAACTACAGGCCTGCTACAGCAGGCCCTGTAATTATAGCAATATTCATCGTATAGTGAAGGTGAATTGGACTCCCATAAGAACTCCTCAAATTTCTATTGTTAATAACTTTTGATTAGAGTAACAGATTTGACTGACATTTCGAAATTGATTAAGGACTTGCAGGCCGCCGCCTCCCCCCCGACTGCAATGTTTCGTAAAGATGAGTTAAAAAATAAAAGTTATTAAGCATCCAAAAGTGCTGCCTACTTCCCATTCATTTTCCCATGGATAACCAAGGTTAATTGTTCCCAAGGCACACAAACCAAAACGCTGGATGGATTTGGACCAGGGCCAAAAAAACAAGGGCAAAAAGCATTGACTTGTGATCCATGTATGGTTTGGGGTTATTCAGTGCAGTTGTTATTTAAATATTTGACGGTGAAGGGGTGTCCCATCTCAAAAATAGATAGCTATATCTCGGGGATTTACCCAAAACTGTTTTTTTTAAAAAATTCAATGACCACCATCTTGTTTTTCTATCGGTGCGAGAGATATCCGCGCTTTAGCCAAGGAAATGGGAAAATGAAACAGAGGAAGAAAGCTATTTGCTGGTCGTCAAAAAATATGCAAATGCCATCAGGCTAGAGGTGGGGGGATGAGGGGTTGGGGGTT
Source organism: Ambystoma mexicanum (assembly GCF_040938575.1). Taxonomy (NCBI): domain Eukaryota; kingdom Metazoa; phylum Chordata; class Amphibia; order Caudata; family Ambystomatidae; genus Ambystoma; species Ambystoma mexicanum. The sequence continues at coordinate 528,748,758 of NC_090925.1, forward strand.
ATTAGGGTGCTCCAAGTGCAATTTGAAAGTTTGAGGGGGTCTAGGGACTGAGTTTGCAACAAAAAGCTTTCTGTAGCCTCGGCTATACGCCGACATTTCTAAGCAAACTTGGTCACAGAAACAGCGTGTATTATGGAGGAAAGAGAGAGAGCAGGGGAGGTAAGGAGGCCATATGGGGAGTGGGGGGAGCTGGTACAGATGAGGAGGTCACTTGGTGAGGGCCAGGGAGGGCAGGACAACTTTTTATCTGATATTTGCAGCTATGAAGGACTACAGATAGTCATCAGTGTGTGTGTAGTTCAGTCCCAGCGATTACAGTTTTGTTTTTGAAAGATACTTTTATAGCCATCATGACGTCGGGGGTAAAAAATCACAGGCATGGCCATAGCTAGTGACATGATTGCCATCCAGGCCTCCCATGCTTGCAGTAACCAAGACAGACGCTACTTAGTTTTAAAGTGAGGAAGAGGCCAGCTTCCTCAGGCCATGCTGCCCAATAAATGAGCCACAGTTACAAGACCACTTAGAGAAACGGGCCAGTCCTTTCCTTGCTTTGAAGCAAAGCACGACCAGCCCACTTTGAAGCTAAGCAGGTTCAGTCCCAGTTGCTGCCTGGATGGGTGACTGAACGGGCATCCAAATTATTTTATTTTTTTAAACCGTGCTACTGTCAGTCCTTGAAAGTTGTGCACTCAGAGACCATTTTTTGCCTTTTATTTGTAGTTTCCCTGTCAATAAGACAAATATATATATATATTATTGCAGCCATAGCCAGTGACACAATTGCCATCCAGGTTTCCCATCCCGGCAGTAACTGAGACAAACCCTGCTTAGCTTCAAAGCGAGGAAGGGGTCAGCACCCTAAGGCCTTGTTGCCCAATAAATGAGCCCAAATAACAAGGTCACTTAAAGAAACATGGCCTAAGGGGGCTGGTTTGTTCCTTGCTTTGAAAATAAGCAGGGTCAATCCGGGTTACTGCATGAATGGGAGACAGTCCACAGACCCGAATGCTGTGTGTTTTCTTAGTTTTAAATGTCTCAAAACACACAGCATCCGCATTATATTTTTAAAACCCTGCTTCTGTCATGCCTTGAAAGTTTTGCACTCAGAGACCATTATTTTGCCTTTTTGCTGAATTGAATTCTGGTAGTTGTAGTCTCACAGTGCAGATATAGGGAATAATGCCACTATTGTACACTTTTTGCGTAACAAAGTTCTATATCGATTTATATATTTGAGTGACACTATGGTATGTGTACTTTCCAAGGTAGCTTTATAAAGCAGAGCATTATTGAAAGCCAGACATGGGGGTCAGGAGGGGACATGAATGAGAAGGAAAGTAAGTCATGAGTATTTGCCCACAATGTGGCAAGAGAGTTTGCAATCCTGGACACTGGTGCAGTTATTTCCCCCTGATTGTGGCTTCTTTTCACGCCACCAGTAAAGGACACATTTAGGTGGACAGCATAACTTTTCTTCAGCGGGCTGGTGCAACCCTTTGGGTTTTTGAGGTTGGCAAGTCTACTCAAGTATTTGGCTACCAGGATTTTACTCAGGTTGTCATGTTCCCAGTGCATACGCTTACTCACAAGACCACAAGCACTTGTTTCGTATCGGCCTTCCCAACTCACCGGCTGTGTTGATTTCACTGGTGCTGCTTTGTTGTAGGAGCCAAGGACAGTATCACAACAGCAGGCAATTCTCCCCACCTGGATTATCGACGCGGGAGAGCCCTGGGTGCCTCCTCCACACAACACAGGATTCTTCAGCCTGGTTTCCTGGTCTTACGCTTTTTATTCTTGAGGTTTCATGAAAGTAACAGTTCCTCATCGAAAAATTCAAAGGCGATCCCCTTCTGTTTTGCTGTCTTTCACCTCGTTTATGTCTTGTTCATTTATTGCCTCTTTCTCCATCTGTCACCAATGGTTACAATCCCTCTGTAACAATGCTCTCTTGTTGTTTGGCTAATATGGTCTGCATGCCGTTTGAAGAATTGCCCCTCTTTACTTTTGAAATTGTGGTTGTAATTGGCTGGCTTCAGTATTTCCCCTTCTGTACCTTGGCAATGGGGTTTATAATTAGCCTTCTTAAATGTTGCACCCTCATTGTCTTGGCAATAGTATTGGCTTAGAGGGCAATGATTGTAACCTTTCTTTTCTCGTTTGTTTAACAAGTTCTGTTTATGCCAATTTAACTTCCTTACATTAGTTTGGTATTCAAAAATGCCTTCAGTGGCCAGTGGTCCATCATGGTGCGTACCGGGGTTACCTCTTAATGGAAAACTCACCGGTGTCAGCAAACATGTCCGCTTTTTCCACTGCCATGCTTAGTTCAGCTGCTCCTGCTGCCTTTCACAGGGAAGACTGCTTCTCATTTCCTGCAGCTCGTGCCGACCAGGAAAGGAGCAACCCTTACTCCCAATGCACTCCGGTGCTCTCCAAACAAACAGGACACAGTGCACAGTTATGAGAGCCTTGCTCTCCAGGGGGGAAAGCTTGCTACACCACCACAACCCACTGTGCAGCCTCTGCATTCAAGGCCCCCCACTCTGGATAACCTCTCAGGACTGACATTCACATTAAAAATAGCGGCTGCTCTGGCATCTCCCTTCTTCCTTCATGACAACTGCTGCTACTGGCGACCTCAGCAACTCCTCCTTGCTGTTCTAATGGCCTGAACCTGAGGGGGCCTTATATATTCAAAGGTCCCGCTCAGGTGTGGGCCATTAGAACAACTAGACTGCATCTTGCAGTTTAGAGCCTCTAAGTCCCTCTTCCTCATTCCAGTACTTAGGGCATTGTGGGACTTGATGTCCCCAATGTTCTGATCACTGTTTCCTTAATGAATACCAAATGCCAATTTTAGTTTGATTGGATTTGCTTTGGGAATTGAATAGACCTCTAAAGAAGGGTTTTAGAGGGGTCAAGGGTTGGCCCCGATTTAAATGAAAGTTATGCTCATCAGAAGTCTGGATATTCAAGTTCTGATTTCCACATATATTGTTCTCTTGTTACATACAAGAGCTTTCACTACCATTAATATGGGTAACTGTATCAATGGGAGTCTTACTCTGGCAACAGGCAATTAAATATTCAGGCATTGTAGAAATCTTCCTCTCTGAGGAAGATGAGTAGTGCATCTCTCCTTACAGCATCCTCCTGTTCGTCTGGGTGCCTTCTCCTCCCAGGTGATCCACCCGGCTAATACCACCCCCACGGTTAGGATCAGGTAGCAGCTGCCTTTCCCTGGCCACCTGGCAGGAGATATTAGGCAGATATTCTGTGAGGATTCTGCAGGATTCATTACAGTGGGGAGTGTGTGTGAAGTGCTTCATTCCGACAATGAACCACACTTTGTAAATGAAGTGTTTAAGCAAATCACTTTTCTTTTGGGAATAAAGCACAGATTATCACCCGCCTATCGTCCACACAGAAATGGAATTTTTTAGCACCTAAATGGGCTCTTAAAATAATGTATTGCCAAAATAAAATACACTCTTAAAAAGAGTTGACTACATTGTCTTCCTTTAGCCCTATTTGCTTAACGTAATCAGCCAGGTTCAGACCGTCACCACTGTACATGAGCTGGTGACGGGACGCCAAATGCATATACCCATTGCTCCTCTCACCTCAACAATGGAGATCCCTATTGCACCTCCTGGGTCAAAATTCTCATATCTTCAATATCCCCACAATTACACAAGCACTGCGTTCAGACAAACAAATGAGACGTGGAGCTAGCTTGAGGGGGGTGAGTAAAAAATGGGTACCCAAAGTGCCCTATCTGGGGAAGAACAGAAGAATGAGGACTCAACCAGAGGGGTGAAGTTTGGGAGGCAGATGAATATACCATCCATTGCTCCTGCCTCTCCCCTGCTACAATACTGAAAAGGTGAGGGACGTTATTCATTTAGACATCCATTCCACCCTTATCTCCCACAGGTACAGCAGTGCTTAGGGGCAATGTGAACTGAAGATGGCCAAAGCATTCAAACTAATATTTTAACAGTAAAAGCCCATACATTAGAGACGTAGCAAACATGCACTCCACGTGAAGAACATGCACAATAGGTAATATATGCCTTTAGACATGCAGAAAATTAACATAGCATCCTCAGACATGAAGAACACTAACATAACCAATTTATAAGGTGAATGCAACTTGAACAACACATAAATATAGCTTGTTAACACAGAAGTGTAGTAGGGCAGCCATCTTATTAAAAATGGAAGCCACAGCATGACTTTGAATGAGCATAGGCCGTAAATGTCTCGGGAAATCTCAAAAAGGCTGAATCCACAGAAATACATAATGGTGCAGAGCTCAAACAATGGCTGGCAACTAGGGCAATGGTTAAAGTGAAATAAGGGAGGATTGGAAGAGCCAAACAAAGGCACGAGATATCAGTTCCCACGACAGAATCAGTATACTCCCAGATTAATTAAAAGTTTCAGAAGGGCACAAACAACCTTTGATGGTCATGTTCAGTAAAACAGTAAGCCAAAGGACTCTATGAGCATAACCCAAGAGTTTCCCCAGAGGCAGAAGAAAACTCAACACGCAAGTTAATAGTAGATGAAATCCTCATAAATAGAAGATACTTTGTTTTTATTCATGTGCCTATGGCCAGACCAAGCAAGTCTTTTGCACTAATGTGAACACCAATACAAAATAGGTATACAAACAGAATTATAAAATGCACTGTTACAGCAAAACAGCAACATAGTAAAATGCATTAAATCAAGGTATACATGGTCATTAGGAGTATGGCAGTCCAGAAATAAGGTGCCGGTAACAACTTGTGCCGGCACCTTTTCTGGACGAGCATACCACAAGTCTGCCGGTAGGGGCAGTATACTACCGGCAGGACTCCCCTTAAGTTAGTTCAGGGCCCTATCAGCAGAAAATTCACGGAATCACTGGCACTTTTGACAGCATTGCCGGTGTTTCAGGTTCCCATCTGATGGAGTCTTATGGGACTCCATGCGAATGGGAACTTATTGTTACTCTGCCACCCTTAACATCCCGGAAATACCAGGATATTCGGCGGCAGAAACAGCAATGCAGCTTTCCCAGTATTCCTGCCGGAATTCTGGTTGGATACCCAGAAAGCTGTAATGACCCCCAAAGTCAGACCAGCACGATATATGTTTCAATATTCTCTTAAGTTGCCCTAGAAAAGAAACCTGGGGATAGTAGTAGTAGTACAAAGGTCCTTCAGAAGTGAATCAATTAGATGTGTTATAGCCCTTTCCCCAACATAATAGCCTGCCACAGTGATCACCAATGATTCTGCACAGTAAATAGCAGACCAAAACTGGTCAGAACCCAGGCTAAATGAGGAGCTCAAAGGTTTCTCTTAAGCCTTAGTATAATAGTCAGCCAACTGCTGGCAATTCATCATTATATTTCTGCCAGTCTCAATGCTACCACAGATGCGTCATAATCTAGTCGCCCGAGGAACGGGCGGGTATTCAAATACAGAGACAATGTTAAAACGTAAGTGGAAGATAAAGCATACCAATGCTAGATTACAAAGCTTAGAGAGGTAACCATATAGAAGATCTGGCAAGACAAGAAACCCTGTGTGGCATATTGAGCGTATCGCTTTTTTTCCAGATGATTTAAAGACTGGGAGCGATCCCATATCAAGTCTTGTCTTTCAGGTTGGTTAAAAAGAGAGAGATCTTGTTCTCAATAGGCGATGCCAACCCTATGGTGCCAAGATGCCTCTTTGTTGTGGTTAATAAGTCCCGGCAGGCATCATTTCAATGCCCAAGGCAAGCATGATCAGCAATAAGGCCCAGTAATGTGTTGGTGGCCCCAGCAGCATGGTCGATTTTCACCACCCATTTAAGACTCGCCATTTGCAAAGCGAGAAAAGTGAGGGTAGTCCAAGCTCTAGTCTCAGTGCTTCCACTGGGACCGCCACACGTAAACTCAGCAGGGAGCGTATCTACTTCCCCTCCACTTTGCCAAGACAGCTTATATACTTAGCGGGCAAGACCTTTAGATTGTATAAAATCCCAGGCATTACACACTTCTTGAAGACCTCAAGCAGTCCCTCAATGGAATGGCCTCCACGCTTATATATAAAGCTCTTAATTGCTTGCCACAACCTGATTGTCTTGGATGGTAAAACCTCCATATAATAGGCAAGGGAGCGAATATTCTTTTTAGACAGCCCTAAGATGATATAGGTATCGACGATCTCGGCAGTCCACCACCCATACACAAAAAGAATGGAATTTTACTCTCCAATCTCTTTCTGATTAGCATCATTCTGGTTTTGCTCAGGTTTATTCTCAGCTTAATAGCCACCGCGTTGAGATGAAGAGCTTCTATTGATCACTGCAGGGCAATGGGTGTATAATCCAGCAACACTGTATCGTTGGCACACGAGAGCCAAGATATGTTCTCGTTGCTGAGCCTAGGTGGAAAATTATGAGTGGCCTAGAGTGTCTCATCCATATCAGCGACAGATAAATTAAATAAGAGAGGCGCCAACACACATCCCTTCTTAAGCCCAATGTTTGTGGCAAATGATTTGGACGTGTGGCCCTCCTAAGTCAGCTTAATGGTGACCGAGGTGTCACAGTAGAGTAGTTTGATGTAATATAGTAGAAGGGGATCTATCACCCAACGATCTAACTTATCCCAAAGTCTCGGTCCGGACACGCTGTCAAAAGCTGCCTCATAGTCTACAAAACAAAGGTATAGATGGCAGTCTGCATGACAAAGGGCATCAGACATTAGAAGCGGAAGGGCCCATATACTATGAAGCACGCTGCAGTCTTTTTGAAAGCCAGTCTGCTGACGTTTAATTAAATTAGCAGACTTTGCCAATTTATTTAGCTGGTTCAATAATATAATGGCGACAAATCTTCCCGCTCTAGTCTAGCATAGCCAGCATGCAAAAGTTATTTGGGTCAGAACGCATCCCCTTTTTGTGCACCGAGATAAACACTGATGCATACCAACTCAGAGGGATCTCTCCAGTTTTCATAACATGAGCAAATAAGCCATACAAAGACTGGCTCAAAAACAAGGATTTCTTTTAATAATGGCATTTGCTATGCCATCTGGGCCCGGCGGTCTAGACACCTTGATCTTATTAATAATACAGTCCATTTCTTTCAGATCACTTGTAATAAATTCACCAGCTTCAGGTATGAAAAACTCTAGAGGTTTTGTGGCTATCAAAGATTCATCCCCATAAGTGGTCGCAATAATAGAGCCCCATGTTTGCTCTGAAATACCACAGGCCTTTTTTGGAGACTCGTCAGTCATGAGTATGTGGGAAAGATACCAGAATGTCCTGGCGTCATGCATTCTTACGAGTTCCTGTATCAATTTCCAATTAGAAGAGTTAAGAGGAAACTTATGACATCGCCTCCAATTTTCATAATGAGTGTGTAAGGCAGCAATATGTTTGCTTCTGTCTGGCTTCACAAGAGTTGTGTCCCTGGTAAACCTTTGTAGAGTGGACCGCAGGAGTTTCTTTTCCTTATGTATGGCAAAATCAAACAGGGGCATAGGAGGCTAAGTTGATTGAAAAGCAACCAAATTCCGAAAATAGTGGGTACAAAGGTTGTTCAGCATCATCTTTGGATTCCATTGGTTATAATTTAAGAGTTCTTCAGGAGAGCACCTACTATTAGTCAGCAATTGATTTTTGTGCGTAATATTTGCTTCAGACCATATCATTCTTTTGCCATGAGCATGTATAGGCACTTTCAGAGTGGATTTACTTTTTACAGCTGGCATGCATGGGACCCTATCTTAATGGCTGGTTTTACCAGCCGTTAAGGACGGAACCCGCAAAGGGACCTACGAGGTAATTACGGTACCGCAATTTGTGGTACCGTAATTACCGCCTTCCCCATTCCCATTTAGCCCTATGGGGGCAAAAACAGGAATGGGGAAGGGCCATGGTGAATGGGGAATTACTGCCCCCACACACCTTGGAATAGGGTGGTAATTCCGCCATTCACCATGGCGAACTCGGTAAAATAGCACCATGGTTACCGCCGTCCGTGTAATGAGGCCCATAGTCCGACAGGAGTTGAAGTGACAAAAATCATTTGTGAATACAAATTAAAATAATAACCGGCACATTGTTAAGAGCAGTCATTTTGCTCCTATTTCGGAGCACGCACAGCTCCAGAGCAACAGCAGCAGGCCGGCAGACGTGAGCGAGAGGGTGAAGGTCCAGCTGGTGCTTTTGCCATTTCATCGGTAAGCTCTGCAAGTTGCTATGGCAATGCCATACACTGCTCCCAAACTCCCCTTTCTCCCTTTTTTTATTTTTACATATACAGTACCAATGTTTTGGCTAGGTGGCTTACGCCATCAAAGCGCCAAAGCCAAAAAGGGAGTCAAAACATAAGTATCTCGGTCAAATCAATTTTTGGAATCAGTGTTACATTATTGGATGGTGTGACCAGGCACTGCTTGATGAAGTGCTTTTCCTAATATTCCCCTCCCAAAACTGTGCTTTACTTGATTGAAAGATCCAGTACTTCCGTGACACAGACTGTAAAGCCAAGAACTGTTGGCATATATGCTCTCCCTACTCACCATGAGCATTCATCTTGGGGAAAGTAGGACTGTTGCTTGATGTATGCCAGAACGTACAAACTAAGAGGGGTTGTTACTTTGGGTGGAGAAGAGATTGTCAAGAGGAGGAGAGCTTGTCACCCCCCCCTTCATCACCATCACTCTCTCTGGGCCTGATTCATGGACGTTTTAGCATGCTGCGAATTCCCTAGTATATTTCATTGTCGAGGTCGTACATTTTCAGACTCATTTATTTACTTCATTTTTGTAATGGGTTTCTGTCATGGTTCCCATCTTTTGTTAATTCGGAGTGAGTTTTTTCGAATATCACAATGGAGATGAAACAAGCTTTTTCTAGTATGTTGGTCCATCCTCATGCTATGAAAGTATGAGATTATAGCTTTCACGACACGCTGCCGGAGCGGACATGGTGTTTATCAGCCCACCAGTGTGAGTTTTTCGCTCGGGCATCAGCCGGGGCATGAAAGCTATTCGCATCCTGGGATTTTCCAGGCGCGATTCTGTTTTCACCGCTCAAGGCGGTTGTATAAAAAAAAAAAAAACAGCTGACGCCATTAAAATGAAAGAGGGACTACTAGGTCCTTTTCTCGGCTGTCAGCATCCATTGAAAACATGACATTTCTATTTTATTTAAATTTTTCAACCACTGCGGGTGGTGAATGCAAAATGGTGCCTGGGAAAGGCGGATTCTGAGGGTTCTGCTTCCAGCGGTCTGTTAACCCTACTAGTGAGTTGTTCATGTTCAATAAGTACTTTTGTGAATGCCTGTTATGAAAGGGAATATTTTCTTACAGGATTGCTCTTTTATCACAGCTCAGATTTGAAGCCACATTCCTTTCATGTATAACTTAACAAGAGATATTTATCACATGTGATGGCAGGGATGTAACGTGTATGAAAATGTAAATATTAACTGAGCAAATAAAAAGAGTCAACAATGGATTGTGGTATAATGCCTTTTGTGATTTGCTCTACCCAACACCAACTGTACATTTCTCTAAGTGCTCTATGTTGCAAGGACATGTTCAGCTTTAGTTTCTCACATGCGTGTTACCTATCATAGGTTCATGAGCAGGAGAAGCTTGCATATACAACCACTCCCTTCTTTCATTGCATGAGTATGCCACATCGCTTGTGCATGTGCTCTCATTGTCACTGGCTTCATGACGCTGCAGCAATGTCCTGTTTCACCTCACCAGAACTGTGATCCATGTACCTCTTTTCCTTTTGCAAGAGATGGAACGCTATAGTCCATCACAAAGTCCCTGAATCCTGAACATTTACTTCTGCTTTAAACACTCGAGATTCAAGCTCTTAACTGGAATTGCATGGCAGGGCACCCTCTCTGGTCATTCTTCATCACTAATGGTCCTCTACAGACAGAGAAGATTATGCAAAGATACAGTCTTCGGACAGCATACAGTACCTATTAATATGCCTACAGTTGAACAGGGCGACCAAACAAGGTGACCACACCCATATACTCTCAAAATTGAGAAGCTGATACCAATCTAATGGATACAATTTTGCAAAAGAAATTCGTTTTTTCAAAAAAGGAAATTTAATATAAAAGTTCAAAACAAATCAAAATTCAATAGGACAAAGGATCTGACAGATCAACACATATTTGATAAACTGAACAAACATAGTGGTCATAGACATTTGATGTGAGACCAACATACAACATAAAAAGCCCCTTACAAATTCATGGGAAAATACAATCTGATTTATACATGAGTTGATTTAAACAACTGGAGTAGTGACAGTGTTGGTGTTGAACACTGCGAGAAGGAATGTCGACACGGAAGTGTTTCGGCCATGGGGAGCAGGATACGCTCAAAGGTAATTGGCCTTCATCAGGACATACGAAAATAGTGGCAGAACAATGAATGTATGGTCCTGTCTTACTCTGTCTGTGGAGAGAGCAGATGACGGCTGACAACGTTTGGATCAATGATTGAGTGATTTATGCTTGCAGTTTAATGCTACTTATTACAAATCCAGAAACCAACACCCCAAAAACAAAGGGGGGTCTGTATTCTTACTGTGTTTTATTAGTTCGAAACGGTCTAGTGAGAAACCACTTCAGACTTATTGTGGGTTCCTGTCAAGATACAATGACTCAACTGCGGAGCTTGACCTTGTTACTCCCTGTGTTGCTGAAAAAGTATTAATAGTGTCTGTGATTTATCAATAGTGCATACACGGTACACAAAAAAAACCTTGTTAACAGTTAACATATATAGGATGGGTTCATGCGTAACAAAGATAAGTGCAACGCCCATGTGAGTGGAGTGTCTGGGCATGATAGGATAACCGTTTTAAAAAACATGCGGCTGGGTAAGCAAGGACTTAAATCTTCTCTATTAATTCACCAGGTGTGTTAGTAAAGGCAGTGATGTATTCGAAATGTTCTGCTGATGCTGAGTGCATGTAAAATTCGCTATGGTGATGGTTGTGAGTAGGCTTAATTCCGATCGAGTGCCTGTCAGTGGCAACAAAAGAGTTGGAGTGTTGCAAAAACATTTGTTAACAAGAAAAAGCTCCTGGTGTCTAAATCCCTCTCTACAAGTCCTGAAATGGTCAGTTCAGCGCCTTCTCATTGCTCACAGTAAGGGCTAGTGTGTAAGTGATTTCATACGGGACACACCGAAGTCAAAGCCCAGCATGTAGTGCACAATTGAAATCCTTAATTATTTCTGTCTATAAGTTCAATAGTCTGAACGATATACCACTCATATCACACCCTAGCAAAGGTAAATATTTATTTATGTTGTAAGATTTAATCACAATATATTTTAAAAGGTAAACAACAATCACGAATGGGGTGACAGAACACTGAATAATATCTTTAATACACAGGGAGTAAGTAATGAGCAAAACAAATGCAGCACAGAAAATAATACTTTTGTGTTGGTTTCAGATCAGATCGCACTATGGTTAGAGGTTCCCCCTGCAACACCCCGCAACCCCCAATAAGCATTATAAAGAGATGGGATGAGAGAGCAGGTATTCAGGAATGGCCCAAATCAAACAGAATATTAGTCCCACTTTCCCCCAGCAAACACAAGAGAAAAACGGAATTGACTTTTCAGCTGTCAGATTGTCTTTAGAATGGACCGGGCAAAAACACCAAATATGGTCAAAAATAATGATATTGTTATAAATTCCTATGGGAGCCACTTTGAGTAGGTGCAAACAATCACAAGCAATGATTTGGTCAGCAGAAAACAATTGAAATCTTAAGGTCCAAGTCAGAAGCAGTTTAGAGCTATTTCACACGTGTAAACCTTTCAGATTTTTAAAATTGCGGCAAACTTTTCATTGCATGATATTCGCGATAATGGGAGCTGTGGATGGATAGGATAGCTATGGATGTTGGGTACAAGTAGGAGTTGATATTTCGTTTTTATCACAAAAACTGAGGGAGCTATAGAGTTTTTAGTAAAGGTCGTTTTTATAAAATAGGCGCGAGAATGGAAAACAGGAATGCACTTGTAAAAATGACAAATGGGTTTGCTTACACTAAGGGATGACTATGAAGAAGCGAATACCACGCAGCGATCTTACAGCCACTGGATCAGGGTGACCCACCTGATAAGGAAACTCGACTTCTTCAGATGAGAAAAGGGTCAGCGCAAAGATAGTTCTAACAATACTGTTTCTGCAGGAAAGATAGGATGTGTTTGAGATAGGGATACAACAAGGCAAACATACTCCTAACAATACTGGTTCTGAATGAAAGATAGGATGTGTTGGATAGAGACAAGACTATGCAAAGGACATATGCTATGGGCCACAGTTTTTCCTATTCATACTCACAGGGTAAGTTTTTAAATGGGACCGTCAGCTCTGGTCAGGATTGGGTCTGGTCTAGGAAAGACAGCACATCAGACAAAGGACTGGATCATCTAGGCCGGTTGCCGGATTGGCACAGGATCTGCTCTCCTAGTCTGTGGGCCTTTGGATCAGCTGGATGGCGAGTTCCTTAGGCAAGCCTAGTGGTGGCAAGCCAGAGAATTTTTAGATACTGGTTCAAAAGTCCTACTCACACCACACAGCGCTTTACTGAGTGGAGAGAATAAAATTGAGGATTTGGGGCCTTGCTGGATATCAATAGTCTCTATTGCTGGCAAGAGTTTTGGCATCTGGATCTGGAAGAATATTTAAAGCTGGATGTAGGATGCTGGATCAGAGTGCTTTGCCAGAATCAGGGAAGTGGCTGGATCAGTGAGTCCCTATGTGTCGTCAGCTGTCTCTATTTATGCCTTAAACTGACATCACAAAGAGGGTGTATGGGCCGTCTTAGCTAAGCTTGCCCCTGTGAGCTGGGATAGGACCACACTTCATCTCTGCCTTGCAATTTGAGTGATTGGATCAAGGCTGGGTGATGTCACATTTTATGATTTGCTTTACAATCCTCAGAGGCCTCCCTTTAGCCACTGGTCTCAAAATCAGATGTGATACTTAATGTACATTTCTACATTGGTCACCTCTATACAAATCACACCCAAAGATGCCATATTTTACATAGCAGCTATTCCTCAAAACCCAGCAGTGGTGGGATCTTGTCTCCACTTTCTACAGAATTTTGCCCTTTTCGCTATGAACACAAGGTCCAAATTTTATGCAAATCTCCACAAATGTGCGTGTTTAACATAGGGATACAAGTGTACATTTTCACAATTCTAACAGTAATACATTTTGCATAAAACCACATATCTTGCCATTCCTGTCCAGAACATGTCACACAGTTCTACCACCTCTTCACATGTGCAGCCAGAAATGTAATTAACAACTCTGTCCTTTTTATATTTTTCACCATTTTGAATAGCAAGTTATGAGTCTTTCAAAATGTGTTCTTTGTTCATGTTTAGCAACACATGGTTGCTTGACTCAGCCTCTTTCTGTCTCCCTGCAGTCCAGGGCATCCCCCTCCTTGCTTGTTCTGTCCAGAGGCCATTTACGACCCCTTTCACACTTCCAATTTCCTGGGCTGCATCTTTGTCATTGTTCCTTTGCTTTCTGTAGACAAGATTCTGTTCTAACCTGCAATTAACACCTCCAAGTGAGTTTCTGCTGAGAGGAAGGCCCTCCTTCTGGGAGAAAAACCTGCTTTTCCAGTTCTTGCAGCTTCAGCCAAGCTAATTAACTTTTAAACCCAGCAAAAACCACATTTAAATACATTTCTTTCTTGGCCTTAAAATCTGTGGAATCAAAAACACAACTAAAATCTGTATTCCTTTTTGGCATCAATCCTCTTTATGTTTGCTAATTCAGCAGACCTTTTAGTTTTAGGTCATTTTAAAGCTTCCTCAGTACTCCTCTGACAGCTGTCATTCAGGTAGTTCCGAGTACTGCACCCAGATTTTGGCATAGAGGCTGTCAGTTTTCAGACTTTGTATGTTTCACAATATTTCATTTGATACATGAATTTTCGCACCAGGCAAGATTGTGAATGTTGAAAAGTGTTGTGTTATAGGTATTTGGAGTTTTTGAGCAAAAAAGCAAATGCCATTTGTAGGCACATTTTTGGGTTTCATTTGCAAAGTGCTGCTTCTTTCTCTGCACTCTGTTTGCTGGTCATGGGACCCACTGGCACATTTCTGAAGAGTGTGCTCTATTCCACTGCACATGAACCATGGGTGGCAGGTTGTGCATCCCTCTTTTTGTGTGCTGAAGCACACGGTTTTTGTAGGTTTTTGGCACGCAGAAGGGTTTTGCCACCATTATTGCTCTTTCTTTCCCCATAACTGGCAGGGTGATGCCGCATAGCATAGCGGAAGGGGGTCAATGCATTTCACAGGTGACAGCCGTGGAGCCGAGGAGATATTATATAGAGACTGTGTGTCATTAGCATTTGTGTTTAAGAAACTTGTCTCCTAATGCTAGAAATCCAAATCAAAGCTGCCATTAAGTAAGGGTAAAGGAACTTATCTACGTGGACGGGATCCCGTAGATCAAAGGATTCGCCTGCATGTCTGAAATGACGCGGGCTGTGTTAACTGTCAATGAAACCCCCAGACTTGTTCAGCCTCGTAATGAAGAACTACGATGCTTTTGTCACCATGGTGATGAGATTGAGTTTGTACGGCGGCCATGTTGAAAAGATGTAGGAGAATGTATATCGTAATGTACTCGAGGTAAAGCCATGAAAAATTGACCTTTAAACTGTGAGACGACAATAGTGAATATAAATGTCTGTAACAGACTGATGATATTTGCCATATTATGCAATAACAATGCATATACAAATGCGAGTATGATGATTCCAGTGCGGTCGGAGGGCCTGCTCTGGAATGATTGTGCTGCATGAGAAAAACAACTAGGGTCCATATAACATCACGTTAACTGTGTGTCAATTATCAGGAAAGGTCAAGAAGAAAATGTGCTGCATGTCATCTGGTTGGGTAGAAGCCCTATCCAGGATGTGTGCATAGTTTGTGTAAATAAATATGTATAATATAGATATTCAGACCCATTAGTGCAGTCATAGAGACAGGGTTACAGTCAAAGTGTTGTCAAAACATTTTCATAGACACAAATCTTAAGAGCCCACTTATCACATAGTGGTTGGTTTTGCTACTCTATCGATGGTGCGATAAAGCACTTACATTGGCTGTCCTATTTAATGGGTACAATGTACCTTTATGTAGAGAAATGCATTTTTGCAACAACATAGCACTGTTTTGATGATACCCCTGATTGCAAAGCTGAAGTAGAAAATTATGCCACATGGATTTATGTGCCTGTACTCCCTCCCTATATTAAACATATTGAGAGGACAGTGAAAAAAGACTAAATGGGGCAGGATGACCCATCCCTCAAAGTGTACCGTTATGTCCCCATAAAGTATTTCCACTCGACCATGATGTAAAGAACATTTTTTACTGTATACAGACGGTGTATCCATTTTTGCTCCAGTCTGGTCAAGGCACTGTTGATGCCCTTCACCCGTCTTTTTTGTGGAAAGGGTACTTGCACCCCCTGGGACTAGCCCTGATTGCACTATAACCCCTTAACACCCCCTCACAGGTTCGAAATTATGCAAGGCACAATGTACACAGTCTGGAAGAAATCCACTCACAAGAAGATTTTACACTTGCATTTATTTACTAATAAGCCAACCAAATCCAAGCAGCAGTTTCCAATAAAATGGGATTAAAATACAAGCTAAACAATGCAGGTTATTAGTTACAAATAGGATGCAATAATATTCTTACGCTCCTAGAAATTGCTGATCTTGGCGCAATCTCTTCACATCAAGGACCCAAGCTGCCCTCGTGCCTGTCGCTTCTCCCTCCCGGGACTGGCCTAGCCCCGACTCTGCAGCCTGCACAGAGGTGGGATGTGACAGTAAGAGCCTCTGCCCTTCAGTGCTGGCTGGTTTCCGGGTGCGGCTTTGCGTGCACGATCCAAACATCCCAGGACGAGTCCCTCACTTCCTAGAGCAGGTAAAAGCTTCTTATTGGGCCTTCCTGTCAATCAGTGTGATGCACTGGATTTTCTAGTAGTTTCTTAACAGAACCCTCTTTGCGCAAAACATGTTTTCTATAGGAAAGCTTCCACTCTCCTTAGCTCTCTGGCCCCCTCCTTTTTTCTTCTGGGAAACTCTCCATGGAATGCAACCTTATCAGTGCACCTGCTAGCGCAGAGCGTGGTGGAAGGCAGCACTGGACTAATGTCTGCTCACAGTAGCTTCTTGTGAGAAATAGCTGTTTATGAGCTGAAAAGCCTTTGCAGTTAACCCCTCGCAAGCACAGAAGGGCTCTTAAGCTTGCCATCTATCTATGAGGCACCATTCAGCAGCATTTTGCTACACTCTTTGAATAAGTTCTATGTAGCATTATGTATGTACAACAAGCCTTAGGCCTAAATATGTAGCATAGGTAGCTCAGTGGGTTAACACCAGTGCTTCACATTACAGTTATCATCTGCAAAACAAACCATTTTAGATCAGAATAGGTATGTTTTTTGGCAGCATAATGATCCACCAAAGGTTTATCTGGGACTCAGTTTTGTATGCAAGATCGATGCTCAGAAATCTGTTGTTTTACCGGTCTGATGGGCTTGCCAACATATAGCAAAGCATAGGGGCATTCGATGACATAGGGCCTCATTACACGGTAGGCAGTAATGGTTTACCGGTACCGGTATTTTACCGGTACAGGTAAACCCTTACCTCCTTACTACGAGGTCCCTTTGCGGGTTGGAGAATTTAACGCCTGCTTTTTGCAGGCGTTAAAAACCAACCCTCAAAGGGACCAGGGAGCTAATTACAGTACCGCAACCATGCACATATCCTGGAAAGGGCTTCTACCCAACCAGATGACATGTAGCACATTTTCTACTTGATCTTTCCCGATAATTGACACACAGTTACCATGATGTTATATGGACCCCCGTTGTTTTTCTACATGTAGTAACATCATTCCAGAGCTGGCCCTCCGACCGCACTGCAATCATCATACTTGCATTTGTATATGCGTTGTTTATGCATAATATTGCAAATATCATCAGTCTGTTACAGACATTTTTATTCACTATTGTCGTGTTGCAGTTTAAAGGTGAATTTTTCATGGCGTTACCTTGAGTACATTGTGATATACATTCTCCTAGATCTTTTCTACATGGCCGCCGTATGAACTCAATCTCATTGCCATGGTGACGGAAGCATCATAATCCTTCATTGCGAGGCTGACTAAGCCTGGGAGTTTCCTTCACAGTTAACACAGCCCACGTCAGTTCAGACATGCAGGCGGGATCCTGTCCACATAGGTAAGATTCTTTACCATTATTTAATGACAGCTTTGATATGGATTTCTAGAATTACGAGACATGTTATTGAAACGCAAACATTGACCACACGCAGTCTCTATATAATTTCTCCACTGCTCCCGGCCTGTCACCAGCCTTTGCTGTGAGCAACAAGGAGACACTGCACAGACTGGCTCAGGTCTTGTCGAGAGGGCTTTAGACACCAGGAGCTTTTTCTTTGTTAACAAATGTTTTTGTAATGCTCCAACTCTTTTTGATGCCACTGACAGGCACACGATCAGGATTAAGTCTACTCAGAACCATCACCATTGTGACTTTTAAATGCACTTAGCATCGGAGGAACATTTCAAACACATCATCGCCTTTACTAACACACCCGGTGAATAAATAGAGAAGATTTAAGTCCTTGCTTACCCAGCCGCATGTTTTTTTAAACGGTTATCCTATCATATTGCATGCCCAGATACTCCACTCTCATGGGCTTCGCACTTATCTCCATTACTCATTAACCCATCCTATATATGTTAACTGTTAATAAGGTTTTTTTTGTGTACCGTGGATGCACTATTGATAAATCACGGACACTATTATGACTTTTTCAGCAACACTTGGAGTAACAAGGTCAAGCTCCGCAGTTGCATCATTGTATCTTGACAGGAACCCACAATAAGTCTGAAGTGGTTTCTCACTAGACCGTGTCGAGCTAATAGAACATGGTACGAATCCTGACCCTCTTTGTTTTTGGGGTGTTGGTTTCTGGATTTGTAATAAGTAGCATTACATTGCAAGCATAAAGCACTCAATCATTGATCCAAATGTTGTCACCTGTCCTTACACACTCTTATCTACTCTCTCCACTGGCAGAGCAAGACAGGGCCATACATTAATTGTTCTGCCACTATTTTCGTTTGTCCTGATGAAGGCCATTTACCTTCGAGCGTATCCTGCTCCCCATGGCCGAAACACTTCCGTGTCGACAGTCCTTCTCGCAGTGTTCAAAACCAACACTGTCACTACTTCAGTTGTTTAAATCAACTAATTTTTTAATCAGATTGTATGCTCCCATGAAATTTGTAAGGGGCTTTTGATGTTGTATGTTGGTCTCACATGAAATGTCTATGACCACTATGTTTGTTCAGTTTATCAACTATGTGTGGAGCTGTCATATCCTTTGTCCTGTTGAATTTTGATTTGTTTTGAACTTTTATATTAAATTACCTTCTTTGAAAAACTGAATTTCTTTTGTAAACTTTTTTCCATTTGATTGGTACCAGCTTCTCAATTTTATGAGTATATGGGTGTGGTGACCTTGGTTAGCCACCATGATCAACTGTGTGTATATTATTAGACTTACCTGGACAGATCAGGGAATTGGCAGGAGTCCTATTGATTACAGAGGCTACAGTATCTGACAGGATTCTCATGTCTCTCAGCTCCTGTTGTGGGCCGTTAAATGGCATGTCACCCCAGACGTTGGGGCGTGAAAGCTATTTGCATCCCAGGATTTCCTGGGGTGCGGATAGTTTTCTTTTTTTTTTCGGGTGCAATTCTGCCTTTACCACCCGCGGTGTTGAAAAAGAAAAAGCAAAAAAAATGGCTGATGCCATTAAAATAGAAGAGGGACTAGGTCCTTTTTTTCCAGATGACGGTGACCATTGAAAACGTGACAGCTGCCATTTTTTTGCTTTTTTTTTCACCGCCACAGGCTGTGAAGGCAAAATCGTGCACAGAAAAGGTGGATTCTGATTGGTCAAACCGCCTTTCCCGGGTGCGAATGTACATCTGTTAGCTCTGCGTCCAGCGGTCCGTTAGCCCTACTAGTTAGTTGTTCATGTTCAATAAGTACTTTCGTGAATGTCTGTTATGGAAGGGAATATTTCCTTCCAGGATTGCTCTGGAAAATATTGCCACTCTCTCCCTAGTTCCACTTGCATCCACATTTGGTACAGACATGGATAGTACCTTCGTGCACTGCTCTAATTGGGATACCGAACTTGAACCCTGACACGTATTCTTTACGGGCAGGTTTTATTTGTATTTAAGCTCATTCTCGCACATCAACAATTTTCACAACTTATTTCATCATATCAGAAGGCCTGCCATTCCACATACTAAGTCCTTCATGTTGATGGTAGTCTCTTCCCTTACTTTTGGTAGCCATGAAGTGTATGGAGTCATTAAAATTCCTTGAAAAATATTGTTTGGAAAATTATATTTTTTTCCAGCACTTTCTCCACATATTCAGGGTTTGGCGATTGTTCATAAAATTATACAAGAGAATTTGTTCAGATTTCTAAAAAGTAGGAGGAAAAAAATATTGCGGCTCTCAATCTCTTTTTTTTACAGGAGATGTGATGACTTGAAACCACCATGCGGGGACCAGTGTGGATGTGGCCATTCTTCTCCATATCATCTGAAGTGGAGATATTCCTCTAGTCACATTTGAGACTACTGCTTTCTTTGTCATGTCAGCTCCAGTTGCCAATGTCAGCGGAATGCTCCCTTTTATAAACCTGTTAGCTCTGTGAACTAGCCTATTGGCTTGGGCGTGATATAGGGCAGCTTTCCTCTACTTTCTGTTGTGGCATTTGAGGAACGTACATATTTCTGCAAGGGTAAGCTGCCCACCACTGTTAGCATTTCTTTGGGTAATCTTTCTCTTGCAAAGTCTGCAGTGTTCTAACCATGGTTGTAGTTTTGATATCAGGTACAAAGAACATCTCTCTCTATTTTGATAATTAGTCCACAAGGGCAATGCCAGACTTGTGTTCTGTGCCCATGACATCTATAGTACCATTGAGGTCCAATGTTGTTTCTTCCCCACACTTCTGATAGCAGTTCTGTATTGAATAATGGTGCTTGATATAACTGTAGGTATGTGTTACTGTGTATACATTCATGTCACTTGATCAATGCTGTTGCGATCACTGCATCCTTGCTAGACCACCAGTAGGTCTCTCTTACACTCCTCTTGGTCATAGTGAATCCCAGGTGGCCTTCACGTGACCTTTCAATGATGGATGTTCTAATACCTTGAGGTGGAACTACCTTTTCATGTCTGAACAGAACAACCCCTTCTACAGATAGCTCAGGCGCCACCTTCTAGAACAGATGTAGGACTTCCAGAACTGATTTTCCGCCTGGCAGCCCGTTCTTCTCCATTTTCCTAGTCTAGGCCCTCCATACACATTTCTTCTATCCGATGCTGTTTGCTCAAGATTGCAGATACTTCTTCACAAACCGCATCTACAGATGCAGCCGCAGGCACTCTTATTTGAGGAACGTATCCTCTTCCTCTGATTTCCATGACAGGCACTGCATGCAATCTGCTCGATGGGTTTGCCAGCTCTGTATACATGATGGTGAATATACATTCTTGACGTTTGGCAGAGAGTTGGGCCAGAACCACACTGGCTATTTTCTTCCCTCCTGGTTAAAACCGATGTATTAGAGGTTGATGTTCTGTTACAAGGAAGAATTTGGTATCCCATTCAAAGGTGCAAAAGTACTGAGTCCCCGATGGACTCAGCAACATCTCTTTCTTAATCGTTGAGTAATTTCTTTTTTGCGCCTATGCTTTCCATGTAAAATGTCACAGTGCTCTCCTGGCGGTCTTGTTTGTGTGTTAATGTGGCCCCCCAAACCATATGCACGTACATCTGTGGTGATATATTTATTCCATGCAGGATTGAAAGGCTTGGAATATGGGGGCATATCCATAATCAGCTTTTTAAATAATTCAAATTCGTTTTACTGTAGTTGTGTCCACTGATATTCCACATCTGTCCTTAACAACAACTTTATGTTAGTAGTCTTTTCTATAAAATACTCACACATTTTGTATACTATTAAGCAAGGCCTTGAAATGATCACAGTTCTTTTTTGTTGTTAGGTGTGGGTGAATCTGGGATGGCCTTCAAGAGGTTCATCTTTGGTTGTGTTCCTTGTGAGGTTATGGCATAACCCATATATTCCGCAGAATCCATTTTAGGGACACACCCCTAATACCAGCCTCTTACAACTTTTGTAACACCTTTTTTTAAGTCTTAGCAATCATATTAGTGTTCATGCTATATATCAATATGTCAACTTGAAAAGATTAGACATTGTATTCCTTTTAGAGTACAGTATCCATCATCCTCTAAAATACAGTGCTGCAGAAGACAAACCAAATAGCATGCAAGCAAATTGAAACATTCGGAGTGATGAATGTTGTCAGTGGTTTTGGCACTTCATGTAGTTTCCTTTAATGATACACACCGCCCATTTTAATTTTCGAGAACAATGTAGCATCTTTTGACATCAAGATCAGTTCATTAATACTGGGCCATGGGTAACAACTGTCAGTTACAATTTTTATGAAATCTGCAGCACTAACACTTTATTTGCCAGAAGGCCTACTTACAACTAGAATTGGAGGTCTGACATGGCGTACCTCTTACATGTCAGACAAGAAACAAGTAAAAGTTTACAAATAAAAGGTTTTTACAGTTTCAAAGCACACAACTTCCCAACACGTCTCCAGGAAATCCAAATGTTGCTAGTCCTGAAGCAAGTTATGCCTAAAGTTACCCAAAAGATAAGTCATAATTTTGTTTGTGAATCACTCATAAATCCTATGGTGAAATTAATGCAACTTATTCATGACCTGTTTAATGCTTTATTAAGGAGATAGTCCACTCCTAAACGTTGGAAGAAGCTTTAGAAATGGGCCCTTGATTTTTACTATGAATAATAATGAAGAAATCAATTTGATCAGTTTGTGTCAGTACTATCAAGCTGTAATATGAGAATATAAGAGGAAACTATATCCATTGCCCAACAATGTTAAATGATTATGCGAGGCTGTATGGCGAGGCATTGAATTCTTTATTTTTGACACAGTAGCCTTTACGGTTAATACATAGCATTCACCAGCAATTAAAAAAAGGGATATTTTATTTTTATTATACACACAATAGAGATGATTGTCAATGCAGGTAGTGAATCTTAAGCTGCAACCACATTGATGGTCTGTGCTCCCTTCACATCACAGAATGTGTCCGAGTTCAAATTAACCAGCAACAGCTTGCTCCCAGTTTTGTAAGGGTAAATTGGAAATTCGACTCTGGATCTTTGTTTGGGCTTCAGAGATGGGGCACTGAAAAGGGAGAGAAATAACATTGTTGGTGATCTGCATTTTCAATTGTACACTCCAGACCTTGAGCTCAATTCACTCTTCAAAGGACAAGTATTATTAACAATTCTAGATCAATGAATCTGTCTGACACAGACTGAGTCACTTTTTACAATATAAATTAACCAATTGAAGTGGCTAGTTCCAGGATTTGAAATCCACAAACAACAAAAGTTATATCTCGGTCATCTACAGTAGGTGGTCACTCAATATCCTGGGAGGATAGCTCACTGGCAACGTGCTCGCCTTGGAAACAAGACGACACGAAGCAACACAGGTTCTATCCCCGTGTCAGCGCTTTGGAACCTCCAGGTATTAAGCACGTTATAAATACGCAACTAAGATACATATTCCTGTAACAGTGCCTTGATGCCCCCGGGCTGTGTGAGCGCTTTAAAAATGCAAAATAAATAATTTTGCTTCATTTAGCATGGTTTAGCATGGTTCCAGATTTGTTTAACTCCCTCCTTTCCCTTCAACATATTTGGTTATTTCCTATTCATTTCCCACCCTATTAACTCTGCACCTCTCTCCATACATCCATGCTTCCTCCACCTGCCAAGCCAGGAAACAAACGTTCCCACCAGCCGCCACCATTTCTCACTCTCTGTCACCCAATTTCTGAGCTATTCACATTATGCAAAGGAAGGACCCCTCTGTTCACAGACAACATTGGCCTTGGGAGTTCAGAATTATGTTTCACATTTAATGAAGATGTAATTTGTATTGCTGAAATATCTTTTACTATGCGCTTTGAGGCCAATGGGCGAGTAGCGCGTTATAAATACATTAATAAATACTATGCTATTGAGAAATGAGGCACTCTCACTACACTGCAAGCTACATGCTGTACTCTGTCCGTTACGTCACCAACAGATTTTAGTTTAGTCATAATACTAATGAAAAACTACTTCATAATGGAACCATTTTAGCTACTGTTAAACATCAAATATCTTTTTCAGAAGGGGGCATGAACGTCACTGTGACAAAATAGCTTCTGCTATGCAGGAGTATAAGGATGAGCAGTGGCTAAACTAACTGCTCGGCCCCCACACTCCTACAAACCGACAGTGATCCTATAACATAAAAGTAAAACAGGCACAGCAAAGAGGTTTACCTCCTTTGTCCTTTGTCGTAACATGGGCAGAGGGAAGGGTATACACTCAAGAAGAGGTGTACATGTGAGCCAGTAGCTACCCAACAGTAATAGTATAACAATTCCAAAATAAAAGAATGTCCAATTAAGGTGCCATACAAATATAAATGCTTTGCTCAAACAAATCAATTGTAAACACAGCTGTAAAACCACTATGAAAATCCACTCCTGTAAAGTAATGACAGAGAAATTAAGAATCTAATTTCTGGATACTCAGCTGGGAGGAAAAGCAAGCAAGGAATGCTGCAAAGAATGCAAAAAAAATATGTTCTTAATAGACAAACGTGCAAAAGGGAGTTGGCCAGTCTCTAGATCCCCAACAAGCTGGACCAGGGGTACAGGCTCAGTTTAAAGTACTTCAGTCAATTGTTAGGTGGTTCAACAGGGTTGTGCCAGGCCTCGAGCTGTGGATCGAACAAGGTTTAGGGGCAGTGAATCATAATGGGTCAAGCGTCAGGCTGCCGTCTAGTTTGATGAAAGTGGGAAGTCATTGCGCTTTGTGTGCAGCATTCAGGTCATGCAGAGTGGATGGCTCACTAGGGTTGGGTCGAGTGTCGAGTCAGTTTGAGATGTTGATAACCACTTGTTTGGATTGGTGTGCAAAACGATGCTCCAGTGGTTTGAGTCATGGTCTGGTAGTACAAATCGATGACCTTGATGGTCCTATGCAAAGTTCAAAGAAGCTGCAATTTGAGTTTGTCTACAATGGTGAGATGGCTGTGCCTGCCAAACAGGTGATGGGCTTGCTTGTTTTGATGTGGTGGTGAACCAGTTTGATGGATGTACAACTGCGTTGGTTCAAAGATCAATGGGGTGCCAAAGCCAGCACTAGCAGGTACGTCTGGTTCAAGTGCAGTGCAAATGGTTTGAATGCAGTTCGCCCAGTTTGATGCAGTGGAACAGGGAACCTAGCTGGTCTAGATGGCAAGATGCTATGAGACCCACTACAGGGGCTTTAGGACAGGCTGAGTTTTTTCCGGTTCTGCTCTCCCCGATTGGGGAGGTTTGGTACAGGGTGGCAGGCCATGGTCCTCAGCAAGAGTTAGCCCCAAAGTGTCCTCACAGTGGGTAGGGAGGGAGCAGAGCCTTCGTCTGATTTGGAGAACTCCTTCTTCACCTCAATGGCTTTGGAAAGATCAATCTCCCCTAAAGGAGGTCCAAATGAAGTCTTCATTATGTCCTAGCTGGTGCTAAGTGTATTAAAGAAGGCGCGGGAGACCTCCACTTTTATAGACAAAGGTCCACAAGTGATTGGACAAAAGCAAAATGCCTTTAAGTGGTCCAATCCATATCCTTGTGACAAGTGGTCATTGCCTTCTTGCATCATACGCAAAATGTTTTGTGATAAAGAATGTGGAGGAGACAGAAAGGAAAAAGTGATACAGAGAGAGACAAGTTGGTGAAATCCTCCAACTGTGCCTTTCTCCTTCAGACTACACTAACGCTGCCCCCTTCCCAGACCCAAAGTATCACAGGCCCTTTGGTGTTCACACCCTGGTATGAGGCTAGTGCTTTTTTGTATGGTGTTCCCTTTGATTCCTGTTTCCCAGCACAGCTCCTGCCGAGGGGCTGTCTTGCCAGAGAGGGTTGTTACACAACCTCACAGAGGATCAAAAGATAGGCCTGGGTGCAGCGAAGACAGCCAGTCTAGGGAGAATACACACAGCCTTCCCATGGCTGGCCTGGCTCACAGTGTTCACACAAATGTGATAAAGTGCAGGTGTGGCTTTAATAATTGGATGAAATACCAACTACCTACCTCAATTTCAGGTATGGTGAATTTCTAAAGATTAAACTGCCACCAGGATGACAATCCATTATGATTATGTGATTTTCAAACAGAGGTGCATATTTTAAATGTCTTATGTCACCCCAGCAGTCAAGAGTGCACCTGTGACCTATATAAACCTGCCCTATCCTACTGCAGATGATGCCTTAATCTGCTAAAAGCACAAAAGGGAAAAATTACCCTTCTGTGCATTGTCAAAACAGTGTTAACATGGCAATCAAATGCTCACATGCTTACGCCTTTTGTTCCTTCCTTAAGTCTAGTAGTCCCCAAACCGAAAAGACAAAATGTTTTGTATGGTGGGGGCAATAAAATCCTGCACCTGTCCTTGTAGATTACATTTCCTTTCTGCACCTACCGTTGTAGACTCATATCC
The DNA here is from genome assembly GCF_040938575.1 of Ambystoma mexicanum. Classification (NCBI taxonomy): domain Eukaryota; kingdom Metazoa; phylum Chordata; class Amphibia; order Caudata; family Ambystomatidae; genus Ambystoma; species Ambystoma mexicanum. The sequence goes on from NC_090925.1 coordinate 528,774,614, forward strand.
CTGCTGCACCTACCCTTGAAGATTCCATGTTCTTGCTGCACCTATCCTTGCAGAGTCCATATCCTTGCTGCACCTGCCCTTGTAGATTCAATTTCCTTGCTGCACCTGCCCTTGTAGATCCATTTCCTTGCTGCATCCACCCTTGTAGATTCCATTTCCTTGCTGCACCTGCCCTTGTAGATGCCATTTCCTTGCTGCACCTGCCCTTGTAGATTCCATTTCCTTGCTGCACCTGCCCTTGTAGATTCAATTTCCTTGCTGCCCCTGCTCTTGTAGATTCCATTTCCTTGTTGCACCCGCCCTTGTAGATTCCATTTCCTTTTGGTCGATGATGATGATGTCTAGGAGCAGGAGGATCTCTGAATAGGCTGCGCGTTATGACAGGCCTTTACTGTTGGGCTTTGGGCACTGTTTTCTGCATCAACTGACAGATTTCGCTTCTTCGGTGGCTAATGCCACAACTATGATGTCTTATTAACACTTGGGAATTCCCAACGCAGGGCAATGATGGTGTGGCCGAAGGACCCTGTGTTTTTTCCTGAAACGAGTAAGGATAAGGCCCTCTACCCACAGTAGGGTTTTTGTGTGCAAGAAGAAGTTTACTTGTGCTGGCAGGTTGACCTGTGTTAGATACCTTATTTTTCAAATACAAGAGCATGTAAAGGCATGTGGTTAGAGGGTGATGAGACATGAAGTATGCTAAATATGGTGCATATCAGTCAAGTGTAGAAAATGGTATCTGACAGTGAAATTGCAATTACTGGTACAGGACCCACTGTGTTTTTGTTTGTTGGTCTAAAACACAAACAGCATGAAATTACCTTTTTTGAGATGGTAGAGAGTCACCTATGTATGAAGTATGGATATGTGAAAGTGTTTGTGTGCATCTGCATGCATGACACATGCATGCGTTCATTGACCATCTAGGTGCCCCCCTTGCCCCATTACCATCTGTGTGCCCCCTGTTGCCCCCTTGACCACCTATGTGCCCCCCTTACCCCTGTGACCACCTATGTGCCCCCTTACCCTGTGACCATCTGTGTGCCCCCCATGCACCTGTGACCACCTATGTGCCCCATCGCCCCTGTGACCACCCATGTGCCCCCCTTTGCCCCTGTGACCACCTATGTGCCTCCCATACCCCTGTGGCCATCTGTGTGCCTCCCCTTGCCCCTGTGACCACCTATGTGCCCCCCTTGCCGTGTGACCATCTGTGTGCCCCCCTTACGCCAGTGACCACCTATGTGCCCCCCTTATTCCCCTGTGTGCCCACCCTTGCCCCTGTGACCATCCGTTTGCCCCCTTGCCATGGTGACCACCTATGTGCCCCCCCTTGCCCCTGTAACCACATATGTGCCCCCTTGCCTCCACCCCATGTCCACCTACTTTCTTTGTCCCCTCCTTGCCCCATACCCCCCTGATTTGTCTCCTAGCCCCCTCCTTCTTACCCCTTGGCCTCCATCCTGGACTCTGCACCCTCTCTTCACCTTCTTGCTTTTTATCCTGTGCCCCTGCCTCCTCCCCCCCTCCTACCCCTCATTTTCCTCCTTCTGTCAATCTCTGGCACTACCCAAATTGCCATCAGGCACAGTAATTGTAGCCGCCTGTCTTTACAGCATCACCCCCCCTCTCGTCCTCTCTCACCCCTTGTCCAGTGTAGGTTCGACACTACCTCAATTGCCATTAGGCATAGTAACTGTTCTGGCCTGCCTTCTGCAGCTTTCCTACCCTCCATTTCCTCCCATTCACTTTTCCTTTACCATAGCACTAACTCTTATCACAGTCCCTTAATCTCTGATAATTGCTTGTTTGTCCCCACCTTTCCTTCTTTTCCTCTCTACCCTCTCCCTCCCCAGCACTACCTTGATTCAGTCTCTGACCCTTCAAGATAGTCACTTGTTTTGTTCCTCTCCTCTAGCCCTCTCGCCCCTCCCCCACTCCCTCTCGCCCCCTCCTCTTGCCGCTCTTTCACTGCAACAATTGCCATCAGGCATAGTAATGTTACTGCTAGTATTGTCTCCTTTTTCCTTCCTCACCTCTCCCTTATTGTTCAATGCACTTGTACTTTCTGTTATGATTTGATAGCTTTTTTTTCTCACATTCTGATTTGTTTCAAGGACCTGTAAGAATGTAACTGTATTTTCCCATGCTCCCTTCCTCCTTGAAGCGCTTTGAAACACATTGTGTATAGGTGCTATACAAATAAACAATCAATCAAATCAATCAATTATCTTTGAGTGTGCATGCAGCTGTGTGTGTGTGTGTGTGCGTGTGTGTGTATGTGTAGTTGCATGGGAGTTTGTGAGTTCTTGTTGTGGAAATATGCTTGCCTTTCCATAAGGTCAATTTGTCTGGACCTGAGCTTTGGCCTTCTCTATGTTTCTATCCTGCCAATGGACATGTGCATAACCAAACGTATGCTAGCCACCAAGCGAATGAACAGGGCACTTCCTGTGTTTCTATGTTAAAAGTCTAACTCTCTAGGCAGCTGTACCTCTTTGTAGCTGGCAATGCCCAGCTGATGCATATCTGATGTGCAGTCACAATTCTTTGAATCGCCAAAGTTCCACAGGATATATTTTGTGACCTTGTCATTGTTTTGCGGTATCCTGACAGAAGCTGCTCATCTGAAGCCTATATGCACCTGAAAGGTACTTTTAGTTTATGGACGCTGAGAGTGGGTGAATGACAACCACTGTGCAAAAATGGCTTTCTATAAAACTGCTTACTAGTGCTCTTTGCAGTCTGTCAAAGTCACAAACTGGAGGCTAAAGGGTAGAGATGGGCTGACCAGAATTGAAGGATCGTCCACCCACTCTGTGATGCAGGTTTCAGATTATGTGGGTCCCCATCCCTCCCCAGGCCATCCCTAGTGGGGTTGACTCAGTCGGGCTCCTAACTATCACCCCAGGGGCATTAACCTACGATTAACCTACGAGTAATGCCCCCTCCTCAGGTTCTATTGCTTCAGTATATGATACCTTACGGAGGGGCATTAACCATGCAGACACAGATCTGCCACTGCAGGCTACTGAGAAACTCTGAATATTAGATATGCTTAGTTACTTTAAAGACTCCTGGCTCTCAGCACTGCTCGCATTGCCCTACATGGCAGTAATCAAGCAAGCCAGACATTTCCACAGTCAGAAAATGCACTTGAGCGTACAGGACAGGAGATCCCTCTTCCTGCAATTTGTAGGAACACCAACCAAACATGAAAATGAATCCAGGATGGCAGTCAAATATAAAGTAATGTTGGCCAGCATAGCTGCTGCATGGACCACCCACTAACTGTCAGCACATGATGGATGAAATTGTACTTCACCTGAGTAATGGCAAATGTCAGAGCATGCCTAAATGATCCTCACACTGGCATATACTTTACCAAATGGACTTCAAATCCCAACACCACCCGATAAGTGGTTGGTGTGGGATTCAGGATTTCGGAAGATGTGCAGTTCAGAGTGAGGCAATGTGGCACAGGGACCAGTAAGAGAGGGAAAGACATTGAGGCGTGAGACAGTGTAGCAGTGAGGGGAGAGAGAGGAGCAGAGGAGGGAGTGAGAAGGCAAGATGTTGACAGAGAAGCACAGAGGTTGGAGGGAAACATGTACGGGTAAGAAACAAATTAGCAGAAGTGGGTAAAAAGGGCAGGGAGTGGAGGTGGAGGAGGAAGAGATAAATGATGCGACTGAGGAAGAAGAGCAGATGTGAAGGATGGAGAGATACGCATAGAAAAAGTGGACGAGACAAAATAAAATGAAGGAAGAAGAAGGAGATTTCAGAGGGAGGTGGGGAGAGAAAACAAGGCTTGGGCGAGATGAATACTGAGAGATCTAGAGGAGGTGGAAAATGGAATGAGGGTCCAAATTTTAAGATCTCATAAGGTATAAGATATCTGCGATTCCCCTGCCAAATCCTTCCATCTCCATTCTGACAGGATGGGGGAATAGCATGGAGGCATCATGGCAGTGATGGACTGCCCAGTCAGGCATTCGGCCTTGGGCCGAACAAGTCTGGCAATGGCAACCAAAGTGGGCCTATTTTTGGTTGTGTGTGGGCTGGTCTTGGACTTAACTAATGCATGCTCCACAGTGCACTAAAATCAATAAAATACAATGCGGGTAGCCCGCTTTCAGTGGATGGACAGATGGATTGTGCGAAGCACTGAAATGTTTCCACTTCTGATTCAGCTCATTAATATGCACGAACTGGGACATCTTGAGGAATCCATGTAAAGCAACGCGCAAGCGATTGGTTCCGTCTTGCTGCTGCTCGTGCCAATGAACATTACTTAATTCAAACTTTCCAGTGCATGGTACATCACTTGCCTGTTTGTCATCCACTGGGCTCCAGGCGCACCTGCGCTCAGTCAATCAGCATCACCCATTTGGCAGAGTGCAGGGAATTGTAACTAGGGGACAAAGTCATACTGCTTCCTGCGGCCTTGAGGGTAACGAGCTGAAGATTATTCAAATCATAATGTGTCACTTTTGCTTGACTTGTTGAGTCTCGCTCGCTCTTACTGCTGCAGTTTTGATGTTTGTACTGTGTCCAGGGCCGTTCACTGTATCGGCTAACCTGTCCAGCTCTAGTTTCGCTCGCCTGAACTGTCCAATGAAGCTGCAAGTTCAGCATGAGCAAGGTAGACTTGGTATTCAAACAGTGATTGCAGATGTCCGCAGGAGAATTTTGCATCCACAGAGATATGTTACAACTTATGTTAGAGCTCCAGATCCATGCATCTTTGTTAAAAAGGAAGACAAACCCCAAGCATGTCACACACACCCACGGTTGGCTAGCTCAGTTGGTTAAGCACCTGCCCTTGCAGCTGGCCCTGTGTAAGCTAAATCTCACAGCTTTGAAATCCCATTTAGACTTTCATACCCCTAATTAATGGTAATAGAATGAGTACAAGTAAGCTTTGCAATAGCACACTGTTATTTAAATATCGAAAGAGTATGGCTTCTGGTGCCACTCGTGGATTGATGTTTTTTTTCGAAGTTGGGGAAGTCTGCCCCTGAAGCAGGAGTGCCCACAGCCCTGTTTCATGATTTGCATAATTTTGCCAACATGCTATAATTGCGAGCAGATAGTTTAGTGTCCTTTGTTATGCGCTCAGGCAAGGGTTCGTTTGGTGGTATGTATGTGTTCACTGCTGGCATACAGTGCTCCAATGTGCCGATGACATTTAGTACGCAATTAGAAACTAGCACACGTATGTGACACACTGATGGCTTGATGTCGCTGGGCTTGAACTTGAGCACAGACTGACAAGGGGGAATTGCTGCTTTTCACCACGCCAAATCGGTCATTTTATTGCAAAAAAGTTGCTCAGGGAGTAGATATTGTGCAGAGACAAATGCTGGCAGGCAATAACCCGATCTGCACCTTTCTCCAATACGGACACGTGTGGAGGGAGTGAAAGGCCAGGTGGAAATCCCCAGTGAGCTTCACAAGCACCTGGAAACCACATATCACTTCATGTTTTCGCAAGCAACTTCTCATAGGCATGGACTACCTGTCATCTATTTCAGTCCCCTTCTTTCAAAATTGCAACCTTCAAATAGCACCAATGTATTAGTATGAGGCATGGAAATGGATGAAGGAATTCAGGAATGATTCGGGAATACAAATAGATGAGTCTAATCTTGAGTTAATGCTGTGTAAATATTTAGGATGCATATCAGTATTTGTGGACATTGCGATTGTTAAAATACATGTATGCCATAGAAATGAATGCACTCATTGTTTGGGAATATTGAGTCCCCTCTGCTTTCTTTAATTCCGTGTCTCTTGCACATAATATATGGAGGTTGGAGGCTTCAGCTGTGTCTTGCAGAAGCAGGGGTGGCTGATTGGAAAAACTTGACTTTGTTAGTTGTCATATTAGAAAAAAGTTGCAACATGTGTCCCTCTCAACCCCACTAAAAAAAACGGGCCCCTCCCATTGCAGATCCACCAGCGTGCCAAGAGACCACACCTGTGGCTACAGTGCGCGGTACAAGAACCCTTAACATAACATTACATGTCTGGTAGGTAGTCTTCAGAAGGAAATGGAGGTTATTATGGATGCATGTGGGATTATGTGCTTGTACATGGATCAATAGGGGAGAGCAAGTATAATTTGTTAGTATGTGTTAGTAAAATATTACCTCAGTAGTATGTATTTGCACAGTAAATCCTTTGACTCGTTAGTGGCTTGCTGGGTAGTTTTCCCCTGATTTTAAATTATTGTTAATACTTTTAATGTGTCATTTTCAATATGATAGCCGTTTTGCTTATTGCACGGTTTAGATCATCATCAGAAATCAAACGCTGTCCTCGGTAGATCAAAAACCCAAAGAAGTGTGTGCCCCATTCGTGCATTGTAAATTAGGCATGGACATTGGCTTACTCGTAGGAGGCTTAGACCTGCCAACATGGATGCCTGTATCATAGCAACAGCAAGCCCAGACATATTGGTAAGCATTCAGTCCAGCTATGTCTTAATAGCATATTACGCATCTACATTATGACCTATGAGTAAAATATACCACCTAGCATTATTGCCCCTCATGTTTCCACGTTGATGAGATGTGCATCATCAATAGCCTAATACATCAAATAGTGGCACCACAATTAGCAAGAGTGAAAGAAGGAATCTAGGCTCAGTACGAAAGCATGTGACATTTTAATATATTCAAAATGGTAAACTATGGGATTTCATTATTCCAGTTTATATTGTATAGTCTGTGTGTTACATATGCCGTTTAACTCGTGGCACATTGCAGACAGCATACCAGCAAATATGAGTTTTACAGTTCTTATATAAAATGATTCACTCATGCTTCTATTCGGGTTAAACACAGGTCAAGGTGCTTAACAGGTGCAGAAACCTCCGGTCCCCTGATCCCACTACATTATCACTTCTTGAATAACATTTTCTGACATGTCCCCCAAGATACATCACAATGCATTAAGGGGCCGATTCATGGAATTTCTTGTGCAGAAAATAGGCTACTTGCGTCCGACCTGTGCACGCAACTCTGTTTGTCGATCCTTGTAATCGAATGCAAAGGACTTTTCCTGGACCTGCGTGGATTTTGCGCTGGCCTGGCAAACATGTGTGAGCCGTTGAGGGCCGTGTGGGAGACCCCAAGCAGTGGGTGGGCATGGCCTGTGAAGGGGGTTGAACACCACAAATGGGGAATAACTTGTGAAGTAGTGGGCATTCCGAGGGACATTCTGCAGGCAGTCCCTTGCACACCCACTATTGTGCGGCAAGAGACATATTCATGGAATCGATCACGCAACGTCTCAGCTGGGAAATGCACAAGTCCTTCATAGGATCCGCCACCCGAAGGCTGACGTAAGTACACTTACGTGTAGTATTTTAAGCGCGCAGGTGGGAACGCATGTCGTATTTCGAGGTGAGTGTACTCATTCAGGGTTCCGATGTATTGTAGGGGTGCGCATATGATGTTTTGCGGGGTGCAGGAATGTTTACGTGGGTTTGCAAGCACATTTCCAGAGTTATTGCTGAGTTACGATTTTTCATATGCATGTTGTAGGGGTACTGGATACAGTTACACTCCCTGAGTCACAGGACTGCTTACGGGGGTGCCAACGCACTGTTTGAAGTGTACATGCACTGTGCGTGTTTTCATGCCGGGGGACAGCGCAAGGGTAGTTGAACTGGCAGTTTCCTGCTTTGTGGGTGTGTCCGGGCCGTACCAACTGGGACTTGCGAATATGGTTACTTCGCGCAAAAAATTCCATGAATAAGTGTTGCGTGCTGATTTACTTAATCGCCCAGGGTCACGATTACTGCGCATAATTCCATGAATCGGGCCCTTAGTATCTTCATTCAATTTACCAAAGTAAATTACTGCCAGGCGTCAAAGACTGATGCAAAAAAGCCCACAGTAGTAATGCCATGAATACTCGTTCACGGTGCCTATTTCTTTGTCCCACATTAAATCTATGCAATGGGCGAAAACTACAGATGATGCAACAATGTCTTCCCCAACCTGCCAATTCCTCAAACTGACCTATATGCAATGGTGAAATGCTCCCTTAATTGACCTATGTGTTTGATTTTGTTACCCTGTTTGACCCTTTCTACTTTTTAACTGATAGTTATGGCCAATGTTACCAGTCTTAACTGTTAATGTTAATTTAAATGTTAAAAAGCACAATTTTCCACAGGTCTTGTAGAAAAAGCTACCATGAGGCACTTCCCAAACAGTGTCTCTTGCCACCTGAGAATTTGCAACTCACCCATGTGGGCCACTTTTAATTTGTTGCCCGGGCCTACTTTTTGTCCCAGACAGCATGACCCTGTATCGTGACACAGCTGCTTAGGACCTTAGCGCAGCGAAAGGACTGACCGACTGCCGTAATCAGCGCACGTCCTGTGCCAAATCAGAGCATTAAAGACACAGTTCTGCAATACTGAAATCGCCGCCGAACTTAGAAATCCTCGGCAGCACTTCATGTAGAGTGGAAATGTCGTGCAGACATATTGGAAATAAAGCATATTTTCGAATCCTAGCATTTAGATTGTCTGCTTCTCTCCGGGCTCGCTCTGCCATCTTGTGGTCAACTTCTGTAATATCTATTTATGGGACGCTAAAACAAATGTCATTTTTAAACGTAGAGCCCGACACTTGGGAGTGAATGCTACCTCATACCTTCACTAGCAACACCTCGAGGGGTGCCGTCGATTGCTATCTATTTTTATGTGTGCAAAGGTGGCTTTTGGCATTGGCTTGTCTGTGCTATTCAGGTCACTATGCATATGATATGATAAGGCATTTATAACGCGCCTATACACAAGTGTTTCAAGGCGCAACGAGGCAAGGGAGAGGAACAGAGGGAAGACAGAGACAACGATCTTACTAGGCCATGTGACATTGAGATCGCACAAGTGCATGGGGAAGGGGGAAAGAGCAAGGGGGGAGGAGGGAAAGGGCAGTGCAATACATGGGAACGACAGTAAAAATAAATAGATAAATAAATAGATAATAAAGCAAAGTAAAAGTGCGGCCAGCTGGTGGCAAGTGCAAGGGTTAAGTGCAGCCATCAGGTGTCAAGTGCTGGTAGGGGGCTGTAGGGATTCAGAAACAGTCACCAAGTGCAGGGAATGCCATGGAGGCAGTGCAGGGGTACAACTGGCAAGGGAGGGGATCTAGGTCCGAGATCAGAGGGTAGCCAGGCAACCAGTGCAGTTTCAATTTCATCCAGGACTTCAGCACGGGAGAGGGGGAGAGAAAGCAGAAGCAAAGAGGCAGGTTTTGAGGTGCTTCCAGAACTGGAGATGGTTCTCCTCAAGCTTCAGGGAGGCAGGGAGGCTATTCCAGGGGGAGGCCCCAGCCGAAGAAAGAGATCTACCACCAACTTGTTGCTTGGAGAAGTGACTGACCATGAGGGAGATGGAGGCGGATGAGCGAGGTGCTTGAGAAGGAAGATATTTAGGAAGAGAGAGTTGAAGGTATTGAGGCCCCAGAAGGTCTTGTGGACAATGCAGAGGGTTTTGAACTTAATCCTACAGGGTTGAACTGGGAAGGTGAAAGAAGGTATCACATTGCATGTTAACCTGCCACGTTCATATTAATGCAAAATATTCTACCACTTAAAAAAGCGTTGCTATGCCACATAATCAGATAGGCGCAACACTCTTTAGAATTGGGCCTTGAGTCGAACTGTAGAGGATGTATGAACCAAGAGAAGCATCGAGAAGGTGACATAAAGAAAGCGAAATGAGGAGGTGGTCAAGAAAGAGGGCAGAGAAGGGAAGGACGAGTGAATAAAGCCAACATTGGTAGAGAGGAGGGTGAGATGGGGAGGTGGGATGGAGGAGACCTGCCAGAGCATTGAAGAGGAGGTGTGAGGCAAGGAGGAATGAGAAGAAGGAAAAAAAGGAGTTGCGGAATAGTGAGGGGAGAAAAGACGAGGATGGAGTGAGTAAAAGAGGAGAGAGACAGCAAATCCTCAGAGCCTCAGCCCAAGCAGAATCATTCAGTATTGGAGAGGTACCAGGTTAGTGCTGAACCAGCTGATCCCATCCCACATGGAAAAAAAGAGGGTGAAAAACCTGTAAATCCCAGAGACCATCACAACACCAGAGTATAATGCCTGACTAGGAACTAGGGATGGTGGTGCCAGGTACCCTCCAATTCCAGGCAGACCAACTCAGCGCCCTGACAAGCCCACCTGAAACAAGAACCCCTCTGCAACTTGCCAAGAAAGAAGGGTAGCCCATTCAAAACCGCAGAGAGCACGAGGGACTGTTTACCATCAAGAAGACCTCATTATTGAGTGGAGCGCAGGAAGGAAAGAGAATCAGTGAACCAGACCCTGTTAGGCCTATTCCAGATCCCAACCCCGAAGGCCTATTACCCTGGATTTCTGTTGCGTCCAGTAAAGAAAATGCAGCTGGTACTTTCCATTGGCTGAGCCAGCAGGTGTTTCTATTGGGCTGATGCTGGTTCTACCTGCATAGTTTGTGGTTGTTGCTTGTTAGCCAATCACCGGGGTTGTTGCTTTAATTTTCAGTTGTTTGTTGAGATTTCTCTCTGTTCAGTAACTGTTGTATGCTTTTGAAAGCACAACTCACTTTTCAAGTTGTCTTCTTTTTGGTGTGTTGCTTTATTTATGTACTCCATCCTGCTTTTCTGGATTGGGAGGCGTGTGACAGTCTTGGCAGAAGAGACACTTGCTGCCTGGGACACTGTCACAGTGATCGTTCTAGATCCACAGTTACTGCGAGATGCAGTTTACGTTTTACAGATAGAGAAGGTTCTGAAATAGCCAATGCGCCAGAAATAAACCACCCAAAAATACTTCTTGATGAAAATGAATACTTCACATTGATAGCAAAACATGTAATAAAACATATGATTGTGCGTGAACCACCCCTGTGTCTCCTGCTTCCTGCCAAACAAGCAGCGCCTCTGGCGATTTCCAGCACCTTATTCAGGCTTGCGCTTCCTTTTCCAAGTCACTTTTTCACCCTGACACCCCGAACTATTAAAATCACTATTCCTGGCCCCCTTTCCCTTTCTCTGTACCTTTTATCACCTTAAGTGCCTTAGGCTTTCTCTTTTCATAATTACCGTAGAGAAGTATAACTCGCTTATCCAATGGAATGATTCTGTTGTGCTTTGATGAATTACATGATTTTTTTCATACAGTTGACTAAAATGTAAATGATCACTGCATTTTTTATGATTTGTAGAACATTTTGATAGATTTTTAAAGTGTTTTTTAACCTACTCTATGATTTAAATAAATATGTTGTTTAATTTGTAAGAGCGTCTTTATTTTCAATGTTCCTCTTTGACATATTACAGCTTAGTAAATAATAGATTGTATGTGTTTTTTATTTTTACGGTATTTTTATCAAATTGTGTTTTAACATAAAATGTAATTTCCATTATAATGGTTTATGACTGGCAACACATGTTAAAAATAATGTGGGTACTCAATTGATCTCTCAGTCAATATTTTAAAAAAGGTAGCAGGCGCTCCTCTCCAGAAAGAATATGGCATGATAACCTGTTCTGAGATGAAAGTTTGCAGCACACGCTTTTTGCTCACTGTACCTTTCACAGATGGTTGCTGATGGTACTCTTGTTCAGAGAGGAATTGCCATAGCATTTCGGTGCTGGACTGCCTTTGTGGGCGGGACAAAGACTGATATGCAAATGGATATTTCCCATCTGTGAAGGTACAGTGAGCAAAAAGCAATGGCTGTGAACTCTCAATGTGGTTAATAACCACTGAACAGGTTATCATGCCTTGTTCTTTCGAGAGAGGGGCGCCTGCTACCTTTTTTGTATTTATGAAAGGAACTTGGGGTTGGTCACCCTAGGTTACCTGGGGGCAACCAGACGTGGACTCCCTGCTCACTGTGCTTAGAGAGGCTCAGCTTCACCTCACTGATGATGCCCAACAAGGCTGAAACACGTGTATGGGGTTGCTGATGGTACTCTTGTTCAGAGAGGAATTGCCACAGCATTTCGGTGCTGGGCTGCCCTTGTGGGCGGGACAAAGACTGATATGCAAATGGATATTTCCCATCTGTGAAGGTACAGTGAGCAAAAAGCAATGGCTGTGAACTCTCAATGTGGTTAATAACCACTGAACAGGTTATCATGCCTTGTTCTTTCGAGAGAGGGGCACCTGCTACCTTTTTTGTGTGGTCTCTCAGTCAAAGCAACATGTTTACACGTGTTCCTGAGGAGCCCGAAATATCATATGAATTTAAGTGCCACCCCAGCCTGGCATAGATGCTGATATTATGTCTTGAGAGATATGAAACCAAGAAATAACTTACTTTATTTTTAGCGGGTTCTTTAGCAGTCCAGTTCCCTCGATAATCATCTCACATTTACTCACGTCCTTGTTTACAGGATTGGAAAATATGATCTCCACTGAATAAGGCTCATTCAGTTTGGCAACTCCATTGACCTGCACAGAAAGACACATTGTGTTAGTTGCTGATAGGCTCATTGGGACGGGACAGAATACTTGCATGTGGTTTTTAGAGCATTATGAGTATGATAGGTTATTTACAACACGCTTAATATCCAGAGGTTTCTAAGCATGGACCCGGGGATCGAACCTGTGTTGCTTCCAAGGCGAGCACGTTGCCGCTGTGCTATCTTCCTGGGACCTTGTAGTAGTGGGGATCCTTGGCGAGTAGTAGAGAAAGAGCCACAGACAATTAACCGAGTAATCATTCATGACAAGGCCGCGTGGCATGAAGAGGAAGTAATGAAGAAAGCAATTAGGGGGTGACATGTTCATAGGGATGAAAGTGGATCTTCAGTTAGGATTTCTATGATAGATGGCCAGTAAAAAAAAAAACATGCCTTACCCCAGTGACCCCCTTAGCGCCTCGAAATCACACATAATCACATTCATTATTGTAATTATATCTGACTGCAAGGCGCTGGCACACCATGGAGCAGACATGGCAGTTTTTACTGCGCATGGTTGATAAAGCAAGCATGATAAGTGTTGTTATGTAGCTAGACTTGCACTTTAATGCAGCCAATATAGGCATTTCTTATTGTGGTATGACATTATATATTGGGCATCTTTGGTAAAGCAAGCATGATAAGTGTTATTATGAAGCCAGACTGGCATTTGTTATGCAACCAGTCTAGCCATTTCTTACTGAAGCATGGCATTTTGTATTGGGCATATTTGATAAAGCAAGCACGATCAGTGGTATTATTCTTACTGTGGCATGACATTTTGTATTAGAAATCTTTGGTAAAACAGGTTTTCATACTTTGGCCTGCATTTTTTTTTTTTTTATAAAGTATTTTATTGTTATTAACATAGTACAATGGTCATAATAACAAAGCAACAAGCAAACAAAAACAACTTCAGACTGTCATAGTCGTTCACAATCAGAAAAGGTACCCTGAGCATCAACAGTTGAGCGATCATCTCATCACATGCAATAATGTATAGTATGGTACAAGCACAAAACAAAACCCCCAGTGCACATTCCCCCGCCTGTACATGGGACACTCAGGCCACACCTTCCTCCCACCTGTCCCATATTTTCGACGCTTTGTTGGGACAGCCTCGCGCCGAGTAAATCCTACGCTCCATCATAGCGCATATGTCCATATCCAATTTCCATTGTTCCAGCGTTGGGGAGTCAGGGGCACCCCATTTCTGCGCGATATTGCGCTTAACCAGCCCCATCGCCGTGTGTAGGAGCAATCTTTCCCACTTATTAGCTTCTATCTCATCGGGCACGCCCAGAAGCAAAGCCCTTGGGTCCAGTGGTATGGTGCGAGTCAGAACTCGGGAGAGTTCCCTACAGCATGCGTTCCAAAAAGTTTGTATCTGGGGACACAGCCACAAAATGTGAATAAAGGTCCCCTCCCCATCCCCACACCGCAAACAGTTTGGGTCAGAAGCCCGTTTCCAGCCATATAGACGTGTCCTAGGGTAATAAACCCGGTGTAGTATTTTCAACTGCACTAATCGAAGCCTAGAGGAAATGGCGATTTCCCGGGGATGCATAAGGACTTGTATCCAATCCTCAGGATCTATCACCCCCACATCTACTTCCCATTTTGCCTTTAGTTCATTCAATTCGGGGGTAGCAAAGGAGGATATAGCATTGTAAAGGATGGAAGTGCATTTGGTAGGGATATGCGCCGGAAGGATGTTACGCTCTATGGGGGTATAGTCCGGTAACTGCGTATCTGCTGTCAGGTAGGGTCTCAAAGCATGGGCGAGGCGAATATAGTGGTAATGTTCCGTATTCGGAATCTGGAATCGCAATTGTAGGTCATCAAATGAGGCCAAGCACCCCTGTGTAAGCATGTCCCCAATCCTGGCAATCCCCGCATTCACCCACATAGGCCACGGCTCCAACTTCTGGGTCTCAGCTAGGTTGTTGTTCCGCCAGAGGGGTTGTGCTCTAGTAGCTTTATTTTCCCACCCAATGAATCGGTGTGCCTGTCTCCACACTGTGATCATATGCGTAGTGGTTGTGGGCGGAGAGGTTCTCGAAAGGGGCTGATAGAGGAGAAGCAGCGGGTCAGTGTTGCGCATAGTGGCTATCTCAGCCCGTATATGGGGCAGGTCTCGGTCCCCGTGGAGAAGGTCATTAACCACCACCAGTTGTGATGCCCAGTAATACGTTTGAAGGCGGGGAACTCCTATTCCTCCCTCCCAAATAGATCTTTGAAGTGTAGTTAACGCAATTCGTGACTGGCCTCCCCCCCATATGAGGTCTCTGAGAAGTGTCTCCACCTGGTGGAACTCCGAGTCGGGGACTTTAAGTGGGGCATTTTGAAGGACATAGAGGAATCTAGGAAGGGTCATCATTTTAAAAAGTGCCGCTCTTCCCATAAGTGTCAGGGGGAGGAGTTTCCAGTGCCGGACATCAACAATAAAGCGGTCTGTGATTGGTCGGAGATTGTTCCTTATATAGCTTGTTAAATCCCCGGATATCCATATTCCCAGGTAACGAAACCCCTGTCGTTCCACCCGGTACGGGCAGTCCTGGGGGATTGCCTGTTCCCCACCCTTCACCGGAAAGAGGACTGATTTCCCCCAGTTGATTCTGAGTCCGCTGAGTTCCCCAAAGCGGACTAACATTTGCGTTACAATGGCAGAGGATGTTAGTGGGTCACCCAGGTACACCAGGAGGTCATCCGCATACAGGGATGTACGATCCTCGTGTCCCTCCGGCCATCTGAATCCTCTCCAGGCGGTGTTTTGGCGAAGCCAAAGAGCTAATGGCTCGATAGCAAGGGCGAACAAAAGAGGGGACAAAGGGCATCCCTGTCGCGTACCACGGCCCAGGGGGAAGGACCCAGAGGACCAGCCATTCACTCTCACTTCCGCCTTGATGTTAACATAAAGTAGCTGCACCCAGCCTAAATAGGCCTCTCCGAACCCCATGCGGCGCATTATTTCCCAAAGGTAGTCCCATCGAATGGAGTCGAACGCCTTTTCAAAATCGATTGCCAACAAGGCCAAGGGTTCGTTTATAATCGGGGATCTCTCCAATGCTAAATGGAGGCGGCGCAGATTCATCCGAGTCGATTTGGCAGGCATAAAACCACACTGATCCGGATGGATCAAGGAGGATGTGACTAACTGCAACCGATTCGCTAATAGCTTAGCAAGGACCTTAGCTTCCCCGTTAATCAGCGATATAGGTCTATAAGAAGCACAATCATGTGGAGGTTTGCCAGGCTTGGGAATGACCACAATGGTGGCCTTGCAAAGATCTGGTGGGAGGGTACCCTGTTCCCGGGCAGCAAGAAACATCCTATGTAGAGGACCGGCCATTTTGTCTACTCCTAGCTTCTGCCAAGTTTCAACTGGGAATCCGTTCGGGCCCGGTGCCTTTCCCGACTGGAGCTGAGACAGTGCCTCTGCAATCTCAGCCTCTGATAAAGCAGAGTCCAGCTGGTCCCTCTGTTGCCCCGAAAGGATCGGCAGCGTCACCTCATCTAGGAGGCAGGGGTTTAGCGGTGAGGTCGGAGCCCGATACAAATCTGCGTAAAACTCTGTGAAGGCCTCGGCAATCCCAGAGTCCGAATGTTGGGTGTCGCCCTGTGCCGTGACAATTTCCCGGACATGGCGCTGCCCCTCGTCTCTCCTCTGCAACCAAGCGAGCAGTTTACCCGACTTATCCCCAAGTTCATACACCCTCGCCCTAGCCTGCCAATGGGCCTGCTTGGCGTCATCCATCGTTCTGTTACGGAGGCACTCCTGGGCGCGCTGGAGGGATCGGTGGGTCTCAGGCGTAGGATCGGATATATGCTCAATCTCCCTGTCTCTCACTTCCTCTTCGGCCTTTAATATTTCCCGGAACCGGATGTTTCTTTTATGTGTCGTCCAAGAAAGGATTTCACCCCTTAGCACTGTTTTATAGGCCTCCCATAATATCACGGGGCTGTCCACCGACTTCTCGTTAATTTCGAAATATTCACCAGAAACTTCCTCGAGGCGATCTATCAGTTCCGGGGACCCCAGATAATAATTGTTAAGTCTCCACGTTCTAGGGGGAAGGGGACCCTGCATACGCAATTCAACTAAGAGGGGGGAGTGGTCCGAAATGCCCCGGGGGAGTAAATCTGCGGACATTGCCCTATGGAGGTCGGTATGTGGCAAGAAGAAGTAGTCCAGTCTGGACATGGAGCCGTGAGCGCCGGAATGGAAGGAGTACTCCCTATCAGTCGGGTGTAACTCTCTCCATACATCTCGGAGCCCAAGGGCCGATGCAAAACTGGCCAATCTAGTCGAGGTGTCAGGGTTGCGATTTCGGAGATGGGAACGGTCAAAGTTATCATTCATGGTATCATTAAAATCACCCCCCAGAATGAACGTATCAGGATGGTGTTTCCCTATAAGGGTAGTAAGATCGTCCAGTAATTCCTGTCCCAACCCGGGTGGGGAATAAATTGCGGCAATGGCCATCGTCTGACCCCAGATGGTCCCCATGACGAACACGTATCGACCCCTTGGGTCGCGCTCAACCAATTGCTGAGTAAATGGAATGCGCTTGTGTATCAGGATGAGGGTGCCCCTGGAGCCCATTGTGTACCCCGCCTGAAGGGCAAGGTGGTAATTAGTCCTCTGAAAAAAGGCACAGTGTGATCCGGCCAGGTGGGTTTCTGTCAAAAGGGCCACATCAGGGGAGTGTCTATTTAGAAATTGCCTAAGCAGGCGCCGTTTAATCCCGGACCCCATCCCATTCACGTTCCAGGTGAGGAACTTCAGGGATTTGGTGTGGCGCATGGGTGTCCCGTGAGTCTGTGCACAGGATATCTATCACACATGATGGGGGTCTGTACGATTGTAGCAATCAGTGAGAGATGGTGAAGTGGTAACTTCGACCAAAGACAGTGGTTCGTGTCCGTTATAAACATATGACAGTCTTGAAGTAACAAACAAACTTCCAAACATTCCCAACTTACCCCCACCCTATACTCCACCCCAACACGAAGTACCTGTCGCCCAAACATAGCTGGACCTTCAACTTAAGGTAGCAGCCCAAAAACCCAGACCCTAGAGCCGGGTCTAGATAAACAAGAAAGAGGGGGGGGGAAAAGGGAGAAGGAGAAGGAGAAGGAAAGGAGGAAGTTCGGCTAGGGGGGGGGGGTTTTCAGAGGCTCCTCCAGAGTCCCCTCCCATGCGCCAGTGTCAACATCTTCCATGGTGGACTACTCATGCGTCCGGCTTAAGAATACAAACAAAGAAAGAATACTTCAAAGCGCCATTACTAGGCCAGAGGGGCGACAGTCCGGTCAATGTCCTCGCTGATCTGCATCGGGGTCCAGGACCCCCTGTTCATTCCTCTCCGGGTTTCCTCTCGGGGAGGCGTGCCTGGGCCTCGGTCTTCCTCTCGGCCTCCTCGGTCTCGCAGTCCAATCACCTTCTATATGGGCCTCCGCCCATTTCCATGCCTCCTGCGGGTCGCTGAAATGAACCGTGGTTCCACCATGATATATCTTCAGTTGGGCCGGGAAGAGCAGGCCATATTTCACATTTAGTTGGGCCAGCTGTCTCTTGAGTGGCTCAAACGATTGTCGTGCCCGCTGCACTTCTCGGGTGTAGTCCGGGAAAAAGGCGATTCGGGAGCCGTTATGGGTAATCGAGCCTTGTGCCCGCGACAGTTGCAGGAGGGCATCCCTATCTCGGTAGTTGAGTAAGCGGGCGATGATAGTACGTGGCGGGGCACCCGGGGGTGGTCTACCCGCCGGCATTCTGTGAGCCCTCTCCACTGAGAAGAACTTTGAAAAGGATGTGGCCTCGAAGATGTCTACAAGCCACTGCTCCAAGAACAGCTCCATACACTGTCCCTCCTCCCCTTCTGGCAGACCCAGGATACGGACATTATTGCGACGGGATCGCCCCTCTCCATCCTCCACTCTTGATTCAAGGGTCTTAAGGCGGTTTAAGGCCTGGGACAGTTGGCGGTTAATCCCGCCTATATTGTCTTCCACTTCAGAAATACGTTGTTCCGCCTCTCCCGTTCTGGAGGTTAGTTTCTGTAGATCGTGGCGTAGGAAGGAGACGTCTGCCGCCATGCTATCTATTTTGGTCTCCATGGAGGATCGGGAATTAGCAATGGCCGCCATTACATCATGGAGAGAAAGAGGGCCCTCCCCATTGGGGGAGTTCGGTCGCGTTGCTGGGGCCGCCGGGGCCGGGGTGGTGGCGACGGCAAATTGGTCCATGCTGCTCTGTGTGGAGGGTTTCTTCTGCCTTTCTTTCCCCATAGTTCGGGGAGGCGTGGGGCGTCCGGCACGGCAGGTCGAACAGTGCTAATTACGCCCTTATGGATCTACCCCGGTGTACCGTGTCGCAGCCCCGCAACAGGCCAGGTGGAAGGCCTCGGGGTCCTCCAAACACCTTCCAACACGCAGGTTCCACGAATCCACCGTCTGTATGGAGCAGGGGGGGGGGAGAGTTAATCCCACCTACCTCTAGCTCTGTCGGGCCAGGCCGCTGCCGTCCTCCACCACTCGGGGCTGGGTCGAAACAGCCCAAGAGCAGGAGCCGTTTGTCCGGGCGACCTCCGGTTGTAAGAAAAGTCAGTGTCCACTGCGTGTGCCGCACCACACCAGGCCGCTTCAAGCCCCAATCAGACAGGAGGTGGTCTGCCCTCAAGCTCCGGCGGCCATCTTGGTTTCGCAGTTCGGGGCCCCCGGCCTTCAGTAAATTGCAGATTATGGCCCTCCAAACGGGCAGACCACAGCCCGGATTTCCGCCGGTCGTAGCCCCCAGCTTCACGGGCACAATCGTGGCGTTGATGTCGCTCGATGTCCCCAGGAATCAGGATAAAGGTACAGGATTGTGTCGGCGCTTACGGGAGCTCACTCAGCTCACGTCCGCATCGCTCGCGCGCTAGCCACGCCCCCCATCTTGGCCTGCATTTTTAATGGAAACGCCAACTGGAGTATGTTCTTACATGGGGAAACTGCCATATATTGGCAAAAAACATGGACATGTTTTCTTATAGCATCATTACTGGCATTATGCACAAAGCAAACATGAGTATGTTCTTATATGGGAATAATAGGGTATAATGTTGCAAACAGCATGGAACTGTAGGGGCACGGCCAGTGTGAATATGTTTTATACATGCACATACTGTGGGAGAAGGCATCATGAAAATGTGTTGGAGAAATGCTCCTGTGCACTGTTGGTGACTTGCATCTATTGGATTTTTTTCATGAGTTACCCTACAAAAGCCAATTGCAAACGGTTGGGCTTTTAATCCAACTTTTCTAAAAAGTGTGCTCTAAAATGCACCATTTTCACTGATTATTGAAAAAACATTCTCCTTCAGTGGTGTGGGCACCCTTGCTACGCTTGGTCACTTTGGCATATCTGGGGCAAATATTTACGCCCCTCCGGATAAAAAATTCACAAGCTGCCACTTTACTAGACTCCACCTTCCCGACGAGTAGCTCTGCTTTACCACTACCCTGACATTTGAATGCTAACAATACTGCCAACATTCTTAAATGTCTAACCTTTTGTGCCGCGTGGGCGCATTCAGTTCGGGGGAATGGAACCCGGGGCGTCAGGTCGGGAATGCTCCCAGCTTTATATTGAACACATCAAGATATTGGTTAGTGACTTCAGAAAATGACTATCAAGATTGACTAATGGACTAGCGTTGACTCATCGTCCAAGAGGTTCAGGAAGATTATTTAGAATTTTGGAAATAGTTACCATCATTAGTCGAGATCAGAAAACACGTGGGAGGAGATAACATTGCAACTACGTTTTCACATACCCTGCACGAGACTGTGCACTTATTGTTAGCTGCCTTTAAGAATCCGAGAGGACAAAACTAATGGCCATACAGTTGGTGCAATCCTTATGCAAATGCCACACCTTACTATCAAACTTTCATTTGTATGTGGAAATAATTTTAAATTATGAATGATAAAACAAATGATTTATTTTCAAATATATTTCTTGGAGGAGCGCTTGTATCTAGGGACAGGTGCTAGTTTCACCTTTTGAATGACTTCACTTCAGCTCGTTGCTTGTTTATTTTCTTGCTTCGACTGTTGCTCGTCTCTCTTTGTTGGACTTCTCACTTGTAATTGTAATTGTTTATTTGTAAAGCGCCTATACATAAGTGAAGCTTGAGGGAGTTCCCATCCTTCCTTCCTTTGTTTGGCTCCTTTCACATCGCCACTACAGGCCTCTTCGCTGCATTCTCTCTATTTATTTGAATACTTGCTCTCACTGCCTATTTCCAGACCTAGACGACATGTACTTACCTTTTCCCCCACTAATTGTTCTGCCTCCCAAGCTCTCCTCCTTCATCCTACTCCAATCTGGTCCCCATGAAGCAATCTATGTATGCTCCTCCGACACACCTGGACCCCTCTTCCTTTGCTGGTTAATTTGAGGTAAATGTTTCATGTCTCACTTTCTCAAGTGCATTTACAATAATAATAATAATAATAATAACAATAGTAATACTAATAATAATAGTAATAATAGTGAGTAGTGTTTTGGTCTACACATGACATAAGTAAAAAAATAAACAGATCAAAGAATATATCAAATGAACATTCTTATTTGCTTGTGTTATTGCATGACTGGTCCTGGCAATATTATTCCGCAAATAAAGCAGTGTCCGGGCTGACGTCGGTGCCATTTCATGGACCATAATTGGGCATAGTTACATCATGCATATTGCATCAATGCCTGCCACATATGTTTGCATTAGCATAGCACGTTTGCTTAAATGCCATTAAGGTCATTGGGCCTCATTACACGGTAGGCGGTAAGGGTTTACCGGTACCGGTATTTTACCGGTACCGGTAAATCCTTACCGCCTTACTACGAGGTCCCTTTGCGGGTTGGGGAATTTAACGCCTGCTTTTTGCAGGCGTTAAAAACCAGCCCGCAAAGGGACCCAGGGAGCTAATTACGGTACCGCAATTTGCGGTGCCGTAATTAGCGTCTTCCCCATTCCCATTATGCCCTATGGGGCAAAAATGGGAATGGGGAAGGGCAATGGTGGAAGGGGAAATTACCGCCCCGCCAACCTTGGAATGGGGCGGTAATTCCCCTTTCCAGCAAGGCGGTGCCGGTATTTTACTGGCATGAACCATGGCGCTAATAGCGCCATGGTTCTGCGCCTACCGTGTAATGAGGCCCATTGTGATTGTCGGGAATGTTATCTTGATTATGATGGCTCTTTGAAAGTATTGTTAGAACAAAAAATAGTATCCCTATTTCGTTCCAATCTGGTCTCAAATGTGGGCTGTCTGTATCAGGATGTGGGCTCCCATATGAAACAGGGTAACTCATTATATTTGATGAGACTGGAAAACTTAGCTTTCAATATCTCAACCCGTTTGTATAGAGCCCCTAAAGACTTGGTGGAGAATGCCGAATGTATTAAAAAAGCTATCCTTACTTGGGATTGGTTTTAAACAGTAGAGTCTGAAACAAACAAAACCTTTCTCCATCCTGCATAAACCCAGAGGTTTTCTTCCGAGGTACCTCATCAAATTTCCTGGTCCATAGAAGAGGCACACATTTCTAAGGTTTCGAGTCAATTTAGTCTTGACAGGAGAAATAATGGCTCCTCGGGATAGCCTGGCTGTGGACAATGGTTTCTGTACACTATGTGGAATAGAGGTACTACAAGCACTCAGGCATATTGTCATGGAATATCCTGCTTTACAAGAACAGAGAGTGAGAATGTGCTCTTATTTCGTCCATCATGAATCCACCCGTCAAACGGTTGCATTTTGGGAGGGATTGTCCTCTGGCCATGAAACCAAATCAACCTTGGATGCACTAAAACTGCTGAGGACAGTTGGTTTCATTTGATGTTCTGGCTGTTTGTTTCCCCTTATTCTTTTTTTCCTCCTTTTTTCCTTTAATTGAAAGGAATTTCTTTTGAGTTGTAAATTGTGATGTATTTCTTGCTTTTTCTAAGAGTGTACATTTTATTATGTAAATGTTATCATGTAAAACGATGTGTTTTGTAAAAATCTGATTTTCGGCTGAATACAATAAAACATTTTAAAAGATGGCTATATTATCAGTGGTATATGTAGACTTAGTTTTGATTTATATGCCATTTGCACAGCAGAAACAGCGGATTCAGAGGCCTTTTTAGTGGTAATGACATTCAGGTGTGGCTAATGTCATAGCCCATCTGAAAATGTAAGAGCTTTCATAATGGGAAAAACACGGCTCGTATGGGGTACATTTTAAAAGCTTACAAGGGTAATTGGATTGTGCCTGTGGAAAATATCCCGGCAACTGTAGCATCATTTCCTGGTGATTTTAGGGGGATTTGGGGGAATTTGTAATCTCCATGTTATACTGACATCAGGGATTTCCTGCTATTTCACATCAATGCACTGATTATTTTGTTAAACAATTGAAATGCTAATGTGGGAGAGAATTGCAATGACATTTGGATATGAGAGCAACATAAGTTCAATGTTGGTGCAATTCATGCCAATGTATATTATGTTTCACATCTTGAACTCTATTTAATAACCTGCACCTTGGGGGTAAATTCATATGGGCTGAGGGAGCACTTCATGGGCAGTATGATAGCATGGGGGATTTCATATTACAGTGGGGCCGTCTAATGTTACAATGTCTCACGGGCATTCAGATGTCAGTAACTTTATACATTTATAGAGCAAATCAACCATTATTAGAGGGAAATGTTGTGATTCTTATGCATAATTGCAAGCTTGGCTATTTCGCCACAATCTTGTGAAATAGTACACACATAATGTACCTCGTTGGTCCTTTTCCAAATAAAAATATTTGACAAGAGAGCCATCATCCTAAATAAATGTTAGGATGACGACAGTGCCCTTTTCAAGTTGGCATGTATACAGTGCAATTTTAGCTGCAGAGGGGACTCATTCAAGGGTTACAAGTGAGATTGTATTGGTAGCAGGAATGCTAAATTGGATAGAGATAGCTGGGGAGGAGAGGCATCTCTTGGGGGGATTCAGATTAAATGGAGTCAAGGGTCGCCATTAAAAGGGTGCAGACACCCATTCAGAGGCCTTTTTCATTCATCATCTTGCGGGCTTCCACATCTCCTGGCCACCTATGCCACACGGTGCAGCTGCACTTTCTATGATGGTGAGGGTCTCTAGAACATGGCCGCCGCGCGCAGCATTAGAATGAGCTGTTCTTGTTGTGGCAAAGAGACCGACCTGATTGGCTGGACCTGTTGACTTCCTCCATGGAGACCCCATAGCCGGCAGGCAAACATCAGCCCCCTCAAGGGTTGCCATTAAAAGGGTGTGGACACCTGTTCATATGCATTTTTCATTCATTATCTTACTGGCTTCCACATCTCCTGGCTGCCGACACCATTTGGTGCAGTTGCACTTTCTGTGCTGGCGAGGGCCTCTACATCATGGCCATCCCACTTGGCATCTGACTAAGCTGTTCCCATTGTGGCGACAATACCCACCTGATTGGCTGGGCCTGTGGGCTTCCTCCAGGGAGACTGCAGAGCTATCAGGTGAATTCCTGCCCCCTCAAAGGCCCACCTAAAAGGGTTTTCACCCATCCCTGTCTGACCCTGTGAGGGCCTAGGCAGGCCGAGAGGGCCCCATCTCACCTCAGAATCACGACGAAAGCACACATTACAAGAAACTATGCAGCACACGGTAAGCACTCACTTCCCCTTCATCTGATAGTACAGCTATCATTGCCTGCTTGTCCGTCCCAGAACGATGGCTCCCTGGCCATTCACACTGTGTGCTGTGGTGTAATGGTCTTTTTGCCTACATTACATTCTCTTTGCCACTACACGGGCCTAGGAAGACCTAGAGGGCCCCATTGAGATGCTGGAAATACATTGGAGGGACAGGGCCTCCATATCCTTGTCCTGTACTCCTTTTATTATTTGTGTTCTGTGTTGTTTTCTGCACAGTAGTCCCACAGGGACACATGGCAGTGCAGCTCTTCCGTTTTTTGGTTGTGGTGAACAGACCCTTGGGATACCCTTATGGCACCCATGGGTGGGGGTACAAACATGTACCCCTAGTGTATGTTTTTGGGCACCTATGTGTGGCCCACAGTGCAGGGTATGGGCTGGTGGCAGCTCCATGCTGAATGTGACAGGTGCTCTGAGTATCCTCCATTTTGGGATGCCCTGCCATAGGGATCAGTGGATTCCTGATGGGAGACAAGATGGTCCCCGTGGCCTCTTGATTTCCATTGCCTGTTACCTTGTTTTCCTGAATCGCCGGGAAGCCCTGACTCTGTCCCTTCCCAAGACAGGCTGTTGGGTGGAGGTTCCATATATGGTATTGTGGTGAAGCCCAGGCCAGACTGGCTGTAGCCTTCCCAATGACTGTATGTTGTGGGTACCCCCGTGGGGTGGGACCTGGGTGAATGGAGTGTGTGACAAATACACATTTAATATTATGGGTCTCTGGTATCTGTACGTGTCACACAAAGAATGAGACAGCTCTGGCCCGAAACTGAAATGAATGCAGTGTGGTGTGCTGAAAGGCTGGGTGCTTGTCCCAATCCACATTCTGTGTTGTGAGTGTCTGGATGGAAGTGAATGGCCAGAATGCACTGTGAGTCTGATTGTCTGCCTGCCTGCATGAATTCCCTTCTGAATGAATGGTTGCCGGAGCGTGACCCAGCAGAGTGAATGCGAGACCAAACAGTATTGCTGGGGACCTCTCACTGACTGGAATTGTTCAGATGCTGAAGTCGAAACTTGATGCTTAACCTTGAAGCCAAGCTGGAAGAGAAGAATTGCAGCTGCTTTCCTTCAACAATCTAAAAGCTCTTTTGTCTCCAAGAACTGATCCAAGAGAGGACTTGGCTAAGAGACATCTTCCCGATGTTACCCTCTTGCACGATGTTACTTTGTGGCATGCTACGAGGTAACATCATGCAACCGCTTATCTTCATCAAGGCGCTCTGGAAGGCAGCCCACGAAAGTCTGCCGACCGGAGATGAGGTCCGCTGAGAACCTGAAGTAAAGCATCTGGACATTGAGGCCATCGAAGTCCATCGTCGTCGACCAGGGTTCAGAGGTTTGCCGTGACCGCTGGAAGCCCATCGAGTCGTGTTGCCCAGAAGCAGGGACAAGTTGAGTTTGTGCTGCTCAATGAAAGGAGCCACAAGGCTCCACCTTTGCCTAAGACATTTTGAATCAAGGACATCAGTTGCTCATCACCGTCAACTGATTTGTTCTGCCTGAGAAAGTCAAGGTCGCTGCTCAACCAAGGAGAATCCACCAGTGGGTTTCCTGTCACCCGAAGACTTCAAAGATGCCAACGATGATCTGGAAGCCAGTGTGGTCGAGTCCTGATCGGCAGCACCAAATGCTGATGACCTGATGCCCTTGCTTGACCTAAATTCTTAATTGTCTTTTCTTTGCGGCACCGAACACTTTTCATCGAGGTGCACCGCATGCCTCATCTTCACAGGACATCCACAATCACTCGCTGACAAGCACCGCAAAGACCGAAGCTGCTGCCTCAACAACATTGCTCACCTTCTTTCGTAGGAATCTCGAAGACCCGTGGCTCCTGCCTTAAAGGGAGTTCACTCAAGAAGGGCCTGTCACTGAACCATCAAAAGAACTCTACAGAACTCAGGTACATTGGGGTAGTGGAACATTTTATTGAGAGACAAAACTCTTTAAACATTAATGAACTGGGCTTGTCAATTATCTTTATTACAGGTTGCCCAGGTGGGGGGATCCTCACGCAGAACTGTGTCATGGTAATGGGACAAAGTATTCTGCCATTTATTTATTCCAACCTGTCTTTCTTCCCATGTCCTATGCTGATGCGCACTGTTATTTGAATTGTATGCCATTTGAACTGTCTGCAGTTGATGCATTTCATTAACTAATTGTGGTGCCTAATAGACATTGGGCCTCATTATGACAATGGCGGCCACAGGATGAACGGTGCCGGTAAGGCACTGGCACCGTTCATACCGGGCCGCCACATTACGGGTTCTGCTCACAGGTGCTGCTCTGCATGCCTGGTCAGACCGGGCGTGCAGAGCAGCACTCGCGAGCAGAACAGGATGGTAGCAACGATACAGTTATGAACGGTACCACTGCTACCATCCTCCCCATTCCCATTGAGCCATATGGGGGCTCAAATGGGAATGTACCGGCTCTGGGTCCCGCGCGTGGGACTTACTGGGACAGCAAAGGTTGGAATGGCCCGGTTATTTCCCTTTCGCGGGACCCAGTGCCAGAGCCGAGTTTGGGGGTAGCCATGCCCTAAGGGCATGGCTACCCCCAAACTCGTAATGAGGCCCATTGTATATATTTATCATTATAGAATTTGCGGAGTTCAAAGTGTGTTATTGATTGTGTATATATTCGGAACTTTATTTATATAAAGAACTGTGTTATCACTAACGTGGTGTGTGGACATTTCTTTGTTGGGGGCTTGGGGAGTACACTGTACTTAAGAACCAGCCTGCATCACCTCCTGAGAGCTAAGCCTTGATTGCTTGTACATTGCTACCAACAATAGAGAATCTTGCCTGGGGTGCTCCATGCTTCTACTATGCCATATAGAGGGCAGGAGTACAGATAACCCCCCTCCAGTCTTTACACCCATTTCATCCCAGAATCACGATGAAAGCACACACTACAAGTAACTATGCAGCACAGGGTAAGCATCCACTTCCCCTTGATCTGATGGTACATCTATCGCTGTCTGCTTGTCCGTCTCAGAACCATGGCTCTCTGGCCATTCACACTATGCTCTGTGGTCTAATGGTCTTTTTGCCTGCACAACATTCTCTTTTCCACTACACGCTGTGCCCGGGTCCACTCTCATGTCTTCATTTTGGCCCTACCTCACGTGGCATGCCTTGGGGTTCTAACTTCCTCCACACCCCACAGTATTACTCACCTCTCGCCACCTTCCTCTAATCCTCTGCCACATACTCCATTGTTACCACCTGCCCTTCAAGCTGCACTGCACCTGACTAACTCTTCTTCGGCACTAAATTGCTACTGCCTTTCTACTCAGTGCCTCTGCCTTTGCTTTCTTATCTGCAACCTCTCTCTGGTTCAACTTGTCTACTCATCCTCAGTACAGCGAAGCTGCCCTCTTTCACTGCAGCTTGTGTAACGAGCATCATCTGCATTGATTGTTTCCTGTTGCATCTCAGTGCTCTGCTGAAAAGCGGAATTTAGATTAGCTTTTAAACCTGCACACACATTGCAATCTGCTACATTTTAGTGCCTTGCTTCCCAGAGCATAGCAAGTTTAGAGCACCTCCTCCTCTGTGCCTACTTGGCTGCTAGGCTGCCTGGTGAGTTATTCGTGCACTGTGCAGCTCCCCCTTTCTGCCCCTCTCCCTCCCCCACACCTCTCATATTGGCGATCAGCATCTCTCCTATTCTAACTGCTACTCTATCACCGATCCGCACCTTCTCAGGAAGTCTGGAATATAAACGCCTAAAATGTTCTCTAATCCAGGCCTACCGAAGTTTGTGGATTTCTATGTTTTGTTGTTTTTTGGGTGTTTGCGCATACTGTGACAAATGTGAGTATTCAGCAGCACTATTAACAATCAGTGGACAGCAAGCAAAGTTCAGCCTTTTGTGTGGTTCTCACAGAAGAAACGGGTCATTGGTTTTATTTTGACCGCAACACTTTTGACAAAATAAAGTGTCCTTTATTCTTGGAAAAAGGGGCTTAACACTGAAGTGATTTAATTATACAAACACTGTAAGCTTTAAATTGCTGATGTCTAATTATCCCTTCCAGTATATTGTGTAGTGACGAAAATAATGTTACAATTCGCTTACTAAGCAAAACACATAATGAAAACTTTACTCATGTTTTTTCTGATGTAAGGGTACCATTCCAAGATGGACAGTCTGGTGCAGTCTTATTGCAATTTGAAAGAGCTTTATGAGAAGGGGGAAGGAGACAGATAGCACCAGTGTGAGTTCCGGGCTGTTGTGTAAAAAAGAGTATTTTGGGACCACAAGAATGGCTACACATCTTTATTTTTGATAAATACCTCTGTAATGAAAGAGTTGCATTCTGGAATCACTAAAGTGTATTATGTACACGGGGGATGATGCTCATTTCATTTTTCACAACCGTCACTCTAACACTGACTTTTTCAGAATGACCCTTACAGAATCACCCCGACAGAGTCAGGGCTCGGATGTGAAGATAAATTTGCTGTGGCGACTGTCACTTCATTGCAGCCCACTCACTTCCTAACCCCGGAACAGAAGGCCCAATAGAGACAGAGTTCCACAAGAGGGCACACCACTCTGTAATGCCAGACTGATAGCACAGCGAGTAGAGCGCTTGCCTTGACATCCGTGCAGAGCCTGCTGACACAGGTTTGAATCCCGGCAGGGCCAAACTCAGCCTTTCATCCTTCCAAAGTCAATAAATGAGCTCCACACACTGTGGGTAATAATAAGCAGCGCTCAGATACCTGAGGGTTCGTAGCACTATATAAATGCAAAATTATTATTAATGCACAGACATCCTTAGACATCTGTGTGTGATTATTGGATGTTGTATGCAGTGTTTGGGAACATTAGACCAGACACTTTTGGAATTGCAAACCAGCCATTTACAATAATAAAAGCACCTACATGCATCTTTCGCCCCTCCCCACTGGACCCCATCACCTCCCGCACCCCAAGAGCATATTTTTCTTTTCTATTTCCAGAAAAACCAGTGCTTGAAATATATGTACAATTGCTTAACATGCCCTGCTGCCAAGCAGCGCTTGGGCAAGCGCCCGGAGGGCAGAATGGCCTGCTAAATGGCCCTTTGGGGGTTGGCAAAAGACTGACCTTATTGTCACCCCTCCATGACCTTGAGCTTCCACTGATGAAGCTGCAGAACATTTCCAATAGTAAAATACACATTCAGGAGATTCAGCCAATCACTGAACATGTTCGCCCAGCACTAGTGTCCAGAAATATGGGAATACTTGGGCATGTTGTATGTCATGGCTCAGGCTTAGTGGCACCATAAACGACATAGAGAATTATTGAGCCAATATGGGCGCAGGCATAAGGAAAATTAATGATTCAAGTACAAAATAACGGACCAAAATGCCGAAACACGAGGAACACATTTGAGCCAACTCCAACATGTTTCCACATGACAAAAGAAAGGATCCCTGCACAAAAGCAATTCCACACAATATAAGAACCGGACAACTGTTCTGCAACGTAATAGTCTGCAAATCAATATCAACTACATGTGTAATAGTCTGCAAATCAATATCAACTACATGTGTAATAGTCTGCAAATCAACATCAACTACATGTGTAATAGTCTGCAAATCAACATCAACTACATGTGTAATAGTCTGCAAATCAATATCAACTACATGTGTAATAGTCTGCAAATCAATATCAACTACATGTGTAATAGTCTGCAAATGAACATCAACTAAGTGACCAAAGTTGCCTATTTTATCAGGCACACGACTTTACCTATGTGCCAGGATTTATTTTAAGATTGGATTGGAACATTTAGGGCCTGATTCATGGAGTAATTTGCGCGGTAATTAGGAACTTTGCAGACCAAACACATTTGACGATTAATGGAATCGTGATCGCAGCACTTTTTCGTATGTGCGTGGACATCGTGCAAGCTCGGCACGGTTCTGCCTAGTGCGAGACTCCCTGCAGGTGGTGGGCATGGCCTGCGCTGGAACCGGTCTAGGGGGGCGGAACACACAAAATGAGGAAGAACAAGGCAACACGTGGGCATTACGAGGGACAGGCCGCAGGCAGTCCATAGCACGTGCAGAAATGTGCATGACAAAGGGCATTTATGGATGTGACCATGCAACCTCTTGCCTGCGAAATGCCCACTCAAAGCCCTCGATCTTTCTGCCACCCAGACGCAGATGTACAGACTTGGCCGGAGTATTCGCAATGCGGATGTGAGTTTGCATGTTGGATTTGGTGGTGAGTGCAGGCTGAAGGGGTTCCGATCGGACTTAGGGATGTGTGTACACAGCATAGTGGGGTGTGGGGATGGGTTACAGGGGTTCGCACGCAATTTGATGAGAAAATATGAGTTTCGTGAAACTGTACGCGTGTTCTCGAAGTGCCTGTTACAGCTCCGGGGGAACTTCGCATTGCCGCCATGGTACTGGCCTGGTTGTGGGGGTCCACACCCTTTTCTCTCAGGGTGTGTGTTTTCGCACCCGGGAAGCCCACAAAGGTAGATGCATGTAGGTGTGTTTGCTTTGTGTGGGGGCGCATTGGGCACATTCTGGCTGCGACTTGGGGATAGGTTTACTTTGCAAGAACAATTCCATGAATACGCAGAGCGTGCGCATTTCCGTGTGCGCGCAGGCTCGCACAGGGTCGGCCTAGGCACGCAGTCCTTGCTGGATCTAGATTCGGATTTCCATGAATCGGGCCCTTAAGCTTTAAAGAACAGATGGACATATCTGCGGAATAACATTTACTCATTTGCAGACAGCCTGGATATCACTGTTGCATCGTTTGATGATGCTGAATATGACCTCTCACATCTGTGTAACTTGACACAGTGCAAGAGAATAGTAGATTCACAAATGTGGACATTGTGGAAGGGTGCTCCAGAACAAAGAATATGGCAAAGAGAATGGAGGTTGTGAACCTGAATAGGGGACACACTCACTAACATGCACATTTAGGATTACTCACCAACGTTGAACGTAGTCTTAGAAAACTTTGTGAACAACGTTGAGCTACATCTGTTGTAGTTGTACATGTTTCTTGCGAGTTGTAAAAGTGAATGAAAACATATACTAATGTCTGGAGCGCCCAGATGCCTACGGGCTTTGGCGCTATATAAATAGGTGAATAAATAAATAATAAATGGGCTGCATGCACTGAATGGCGTATGTGCTGTAAAATAATGTTACATTAATGGGACAAATATGAAAACAGTAGCATCTTGAAAACGTTATTGTATGTCCCTCCCTGACATGTCGCAAGTGCATGTTCTTCCGGGTAAGATGCACATCACACCAGGCCATCAATATTTGGTTTAAGCGGGATATTTTTGCGAATCAGGTGCAACTTGCATGTTTTTGACAGTCATACTTTTTTTTGCAAAACCTTCATGTGGTCAGAAGTATCAACCAGACGAGGACGTAAAATGCGACATTTATTCAAGATGATTTTGTGTATGAATCGTCTACAAGATTGTCCAATCGCCTCCTTACCTTGATCAGCAAAGGTGGATTGATGAGAGTGACGTCCTTGTCCACCAGTAGTTTCCCCCCCTTGTCGCCTTCACACACAGCGTTCACTTCGATGAGGTTGTGCTCTGTCAGGGTTTCTTTATACTGGGCATACGATATCACCACAGAAACCTTTTTCTCTGCAAAGTTACAAAGGTGAGTGAGCAGAGAATTGAAACTATGGAGCGGAGAGCGACAATGGTGCCGGTAGCGTGGGTAGCTAGCAACTCCCCCCGAAGACGGACTTTTGCTGTCCATTCACACGGGGCTGATTGGCTGTCTCCCTTGCAGCAGAAGCCTCTAATCTAATGCCATCCATCCGTTGATGTGCACTGCAGAGGAATGGTCTTCAGACCTTAAAAGGCATTTGTAAAGATAGCACAATGGTAATGACTGCTGTACATATTGCAACCAAGAGCCGTCGTTGCAAACGAATTTCGAAGTATGTGCCTTTACCAATGGACCAGGCCAGCTACTGGACACTAACTAGGAGGCCAGGATCAACGAGCAGCGAGTACTATACAATTGTAATTGAATAAGGTCAAACCTCGAATCCCTGCACCCTGCGATGGAAATTGGTTCCATGCCAATCGCATAGCTGCTACCGTGTGCAAAATGTGCTCAGTATCCTCAAGTGCCTGCATTTAATTATTTATTTAAATTTGCAGCCGAAGGGTGCTGTTACAGGATTATTTTTAGTTTTTTTTTTTAGTTGCGTTTTTTGTCTTAGTTGTGTATTTATAATGCGCTTAAATACCCCGAGGTTTCTAAGCGCGGAGCCGGGGATCGAACCTGTGTTGCTTTGTGTCGTCTTGCTTCCAAGGCGAGCACGTTGCCGCTGAGCTATGCTCCAGGGACGAATTAGTATGTCCAACTAAGTGGCGGAGTGCCCCAAAATCGCCTGAGACTTCAAGCACCATGCCTTGATTTCGTCTTGCTCGATAATGTCACTGGGACATAACTCTTATCATGGAGGATTTTATTTTTTTCAGAAATTGGTGGTTGATTCACAGAGTCTATGCAGTAGATTGTTGGGAGGGAGTCCAACCTCTGTCTTACTTGCTGTGGTGGGTTTTCCTAAACTATTACATTTGGAGGATGGGGAGGCCATGTAATTACGGATAGTGCTTGTGTGACAGGGTGTTTTAAATTGGAGTATGCTATGGATTTATTTTAACGTAATTTGATGTCTAATGGAATATTTTAAAGTTGCAAAATGGTTACATTTTGTTGTATTTTAACCATATGCAATAAAAAACTTTTTTTTTTAAAAAGAATGATTACCACAGTTGGCCAAGGGCTCTAAGATGTGCACCCAATCGCCTTCCCTGCCCTCAGGGGTGTTGCTAGGTCTGGAAAAGACCTGGGGCTACACTAATATCGGGACTGGCGGGACTCAGGGCTAGCTAGCGTTTTGTTTGTAGGCCCAGAGCTTCTATCCGGGGCTACAACCAGAAGATCCGGGGCTAGAGCCCCCTCAGCCCACACCTAGCAACGCCTCTGTCTGACCTCATACTTAGAAGTGAGGCAGGATGCTTGGCTCGTTGGCTGGAACGGCCTATTCTCCTCTCGCACTTCAGGCCAAAGGGAGCTTTCATGCTCTGTTTCAGTGGCCATAGCACATGGTACATCTTCTAGCCCCTTGCGACTCTATTTCTTCCTCCACTTCGACTCTTAGCCAGCTTTCCTTCCAGTCCCGTCTTAAATATAATTTCTTATGTTTCATTTTCAAATCTCTCGATGGCCTCGTGCCAGACTATCTCTCTTCTCTGGTTTTGTTCTAGATCGCACAGTTCGTTCCTACTCTCAATTTCGCTTTGTCACTCTCCGCCCTCCGGCACGCAATCACGTTTTCCGTTCCCTTTCTTTGTTGGCCCCTTTGTATTGGAATGCTCTTACCCTTTCCCTTCACTCTATCACAGTCCTTCCTCCGTTTCGCGAGTCTCTCAAGTCCTAGTTACGTCACTCGCTTCAATATGCTAGTTAATTTGAATCTGTTATTTCTCATTTATTGTACCGCTTGATTCTCTGTACAGCGCTTTGGTGTAAAGCGCTTTTTAAAAATCAAATAAAATACAAAAAACAAAAATACACAGATACGGTTGGTGATCGTACCTTCATTTGGACCGAGTGGGACAGACTGGGAGTCTGTCATGACCTCCTTGACCGGTTTTCTGGTGTAGGTGATGGTAGTGGCACTGATCTTCACAGTCACTGTTCTGCTGTCTGGACTTTCGTTTTTTAAAATCAATTGTAGGTGGACATCAGTGCCCACATCGAGGCTGCCCTCCACCGAGAACTTTCCAGAGTATTCAGGCTTTTGCGCGGGCACGTCCGCCACCCGCTCTCCACTTGCAGCACTGAAGGCCATCATTCTGCTGGAAGACCTTGGTAACTTGCTTCGGGCTTTGTTGAAGATCTCCCTCTCTTTGGCAGTACCTGAAAGGCAAGGCGTAGCATGACATTTTACTTGGGATGAGCAGCGAAGAACTCCTATGTTCTTTTATATAACAACTTTACTTTGCTGTCAAGACAAAACACATTTGTAGCACTTTGAATAGTTTGCTTTTCTTTTTTAGAGCAATATTGCCCAGAACAGGCAACTGCAACCTCTGCCTCCCCACGTGATTTGGATTACAACTCCCATCAGACATAAGGGGTCATTGTCAGCATTAAATGGATGCCAAAAAGCAAGATGTGTTGCTTTTACGCCTCCATTTAACGCTGTGCCCCATTTTCCTGCAGGCTCAAAGCGCAGGAGGGCAGGAAAGTGGGGTGCGCATCCCCCCTCTGCTTTCCTCCTCCATTTTGAAAGAGCACACAATGTTAGGCCTGCGCGAGATTTTCATGACGGGGTAAAACCAATCGATTGCACAGGAACATGCCTTGCAGTTACACCTGCTCAACAGCAGCTGAAATCAATTGGGATCTATTATAAAATGCTGCTGTAAAGTGTAATTTTCAGGCAGTTTTCTTACTTCTTTCTAAGCTGAGAGTAAAACTGAGACTAAAGGCAATTTCACCCACTTTTACTCTTCAGTTTTCCACTCTGCTTTGAGAGTGATGAACATTGTATGCAATGGACCCAAGAGAATGTAAGCGCAAGCCTCGGCAATGCCCTGCAATCAATTATTGATTTTTAAAAAAAAATGCCCACCCCAGATCAAAGCCAATGATGGGTGATCATGGGAGTTGCAGTCCTAATTATCGGGTCAATGGTTGCATACACCTGGCATAGAATATAACAGATAGTCTGGTCAGTTGAAGCGTGTAGGAGAATAACAATGGGCCTCATCACAAGTTGGGCGGTACCCCTTAAATGTGGTGGTAATCGTATTACCACCACATTTAAGGGCTGACCCTGTTATTGGTTGGGCGGAAAGTGTGGAGTTTTACCTCGAGCTTTTTGCTGGAGGTGACAATCCTGCTTTCTGCCCGTTTTGGGCGCTATTAACTCAGCCCAACCGCTACTTGGGATGCATCGCTAATAGCGCCGGACCGAGTAGCAGTAGTGCTATTTTTTGTGCTGGCGGTATCCCAGCAATATTTCCACCTGGGATACGGGCAGACTCGTTATGAGGCCCATAGGTTAATGAAATATGGCTGTTGTATATCCTCTACCCTTTAATGGTGCATACGGCGCACAGCTGTACCATTCTACTTTAACTATGTGGGATTGAATTCAACAAATGCGGCATTAAGAAATACCGTCCGTGGTAAACTAATATGCGCTGTCATTACCATGAGGCTAAATAGTAATTGATGATACCATATTATTCTCGGTTGTTGCTGGTGGTATGAAATTAGTGTTAGCAGTAAATGCTGCCAGTGGCAATATCTGCCAGTGGTAGAAGTGGTGATACAGCTACATTTGTGAGCTTTCGAGCTGTGCAATGAATCATGCCAACAGTAAATCATCAATAACATGTGCATTTCTGTCACAGGTGTATAGAGTTTGCAGATAACAACACTTTCCTTGACTGCTTGAGTGTTATACCCATAACATGTCATTTACATTGTGGAAGCTGCTACTGGGGACGTTCATGGCCAGCACATAGGGGATCTCGTTTTCAGGTGTTCCTGCCATCTTTAACCATTGTTTGTAGCATTACCACTTGTTCCAGAGTAGGCAAACATTCTTCTGGCAATCCTGTGGTATGCAAGAATAACATCACATAGGCAGGAAAGTCACAGTCAGTAAATGATTGTCTATCAGACAACTATCTGTATTGGTGAAGGCTTGTAAGAGATACGAAGCTTTGTGTTTCTGGGATTCTAATTAAAGATTTGATATTATTTGCATGTACTATATCAAAAGTATGGCAATGATTTAAGGCGCGTGCATGGAGACATGGTGTGTTCTCCTGGGGATGGTTTTAGAGCTACGAACACTCAGACTGCTACACCTGAACCAGGATGCTCTCAGCTTGAGTGATATTTTGGCTGGAATAGAATCAAACCGTGTTCCCTCTGGAGTAGGAGGGCACTGGTATCAACCTTCACACTACAAGTGCATCAAGTTTAGAGATCCTTTTTCGAGAAAGGTTGTAAAGCCATTCCCCTGGTGATTAGAAATATCCTCTTTTCAACGACCCAAAGAATAAGTGAGTCTCAAAAGTCAGAGCCACTCAGACTTGGAAGCTGCCCAAGTCATCTTACCTCAAATGTGTAGGGTGCCAGTAAGTGGCATACTTTGCCCAGGCAGGAAAAGGAACCGGATTATCCAATGGCACAGAGAGGGCACAGTGACCTCACGCCCTCTGCTTGGATGTACTACAACAGTCACAGCAGTATGTGGGCTGTCAGTATGGTTGATGTTTCAGAATGTAGCAGTACAGGAGAAACACTACCGATAATTATGGATCCACTTTTGTACAGTTTTCAAAATTTGTATGACAAATTGATAGCAAATATGTGCATCGGCATGCCAAATTGCACGATCTGAATGGTCGCACATGCTTCTGCCTTCTTCATTCAAAATATTTATGGCTTTCACGCATGCTGTGTGTGGCGGACATGGCCTGCAACGGCCCGGCAGCCTAGGACAAGTTAGGCTCCAATGAAGCGAGGCCCCCCGCGTGGGCTGTGGTCCCTCAAATGCCATGTCCTCCCCACAGCCGGGGTGAATGCCATTCACAACCCAGGCTTTATCCAGGGTGAAAATTGTTTTCTTTTCTCCCTCGAGAGATTTGCGTCAATCTCCTAAGGAAAACAAAACATGAAGAAAAAGATGGCTGTGGCTCCCTGTTGTCTCCCCACATAAAATTAAAGAAAAAGCACCACATGCGCAAGACCCTCAGCTGGCCGTAGACAGCAGGAGGAGAATGTGTATTCTCGCCCGCTGTGCTAGCCTCCTTGTTGGCTAATGACTCTTCTGCGGTTGCAAATAAAGCATACCACATCGTTTATTTTCACTAAGTAGGCATATGTGCAGAATTCACACTGGTCCGAGGGAAGGGGTCGAACATGCCGACAATCTTTTGCAACGTATTCCAGCCCCACTACAACCGTCCTGGTGCGTGGCTATCAGGGACGTCATTTAGGGGTCACCAGAGGTCGCAACTGCGATCTCTGAGGTCTCCCTTGTGACCGCATTTTTTGTAATGCAAGATCCTGGGCTGTGGCCAGCACCATGTGGCTCTTTATTTCTGGAGTGGCTGGCTTTCTTGTTCAGGCCCCTTAAAAAAAAGAAGAAAAATAAGAACCGGAGTGCCACAAAAGTAACACTTTCAGCACTGACCCTAAATAAAAAAGAATAGGAATACCAAATAATGTGTCTTTCTGGAATTCTATACAATAATTGCTAGACTCATTAAAGGTTTATTTCAGGCACACTTCAGGGGGTGAGTCACTGATTAAGTTTGCTCTTAAACGCCTCAACTCAGCCTTTCATCCTTCTGAGGTCGATAAATGAGTACCAACACAGGTTGGGTGATATTGGGTGTATATTTTTCCTATATAAAGCGTAAGTAAGTGTAAGTGCTGAAAACGGGTGAAAGGTCGTGTTCCATCGCTTCCGCACTATCACTTCGGGGTGAGGTCAAATGACATCACTTCTTGTGATGTCATCAGGGGGTCAAGCATTTTGTGATGTCGCTTCCGCTACCTGTGGCATTTTGGTGAAATGACGTCCCTGGTGGCTATTTGCAGCGGGGCACAGTGATGGGGATTGCACAATGTATAGGTCTTTAGGGAGGTGCAATGGGTCATGCTGGAGATACGATGACTCACATCTTCTTCAAGAATGGTTTGTTGAAATACTGAGTGGCAAGCAATGGGTGTTTTCGAAAATCCAAGAACCCATTCAAAGTAGAAAATACAAACCTGTGAGTGAGAAAAAAGAAGACATTGGGCGAAAGTCGACACAGGCACAAAGGGTGAGCAGGGATACAGTTATTTCAAAAAGGAGCAAAGGGGAAATCAGGAGTGTGGGAATAGACAAAAAGCCTGGTGGGGTCTTAAAAGAAAAAAGATGTAGGAGAGATACTGTAGATGTAGGGATACTATATATGAGGGGCAGTAAGTGAGCCATGACATTGTATTCAGAGGAGGCAGTAAACAGAATACAGACATCAAATAGCTGGCCTACAGACAACTGCTTGAAAAAGGAACTGCAAAATACAGACAAACCAAGGCACTCAGCCTATCTGGAGGTAACAGAGTTTTTTCCTTAGTTTTACCTATCCATGAAATGGATTGAGTGATGCTCTCCCAGGCATGAATGGGCCTTGTGCAATAAGCATCATGAGTGACACTGGCCTATCACAGAATGTAGACTTTCAAGCGCGTGCCATGCTTCCTATGACAGACTTGCTGCTTTCAATGATAGCAAATTCGGGTGATGACTTACCTTCCGGATGTTTATAAAGGTTAGTCACGTCCACACGTTCATTTCTGCCCACGGCCTTCGTGCTGGTTCTTTGGCCAACTGACTTGCTATCGGAGTAGACCTTTTCACGACTCCCATCCTCATACTCGATCCACTGGACCCTGTCGGCATTCACCTCGCCAAACACGAACACGCAGTCATAGTCCTTGTCAATGTCTCCTTCTTTGATAGCTCTGAGTGAGGCGGGTCCCAGTCGATATATACCTAAGGCAGGAAAAACAAGAATGAGACACATTCGCACACATCTTGAGGGACCCCTGCCAATGCCAGGCAATGCATGGCGTGGAGATCAGCGCTCCAGTTCGCAGGCTTGTGAAGAGGAGCTCACAGAATTCCAAGCCTGCATGGATGGCAGTATGGAAGTCAACACAAGTCTAGGCGTATTAGATTGGGAGTAAAAATGACTGCCCCGATATAAATCAAAAATAGAAATATGACAGGCGGCGTCCTACTGCCTTCAGGTTCCAAAACAGGTGGAAACATGGGGACAAAAAATACATTTGTATTTGCAAAAGTCGCACTGTGACCAAAGGGCACTAGCTTGGGGAATTAAACAAGGAACATAAAAAAGAGCAGCAGCAAGTTGTGCCCGCTGAGACCATAGAGTGCTGGGACAGAAAAGCAAGTATTGCCAGGTGGTTTATTTATTCCAGAGGCTCCGCCAGCGCCAGACATGTGTTAAGCATATTGTAATGGATAGAAGTATTTGACTCGCTGTCTGCGATTTTTGGATGTTTCTTGGCTTTTACTGGAATGAAAAATTCCAAAAAGAGCATAGTAGTAGTACCGGTAGTAGTTTGTCATTTATACAGCTCCTTTATCCCATTAGTATGGCCTCAAAGCGCTACACTGAATGACTGAAAACATTGCAACTACGGCTATTTCAAATACTTGAGAAATACTTGGCACTCATTTTCCAATACCCCTTAAGAATTCAAACCCATCTTTTTGTGTTTACTGTATTTCGGGCCTCCTTTAAATGCAAAGGCTGTTTTGTGTTACTTGAGTAATAGCAGACTACTTTCTGTGGCTTGAATATTAGTAAGTGAGGCTGGTGTTTAACACCTTCCAATTTCAGCAGCAAGAATAGCATTAAGAAGAAGGTTCACAAACCTAATGAAAATATGATAGGAAGCATCGGCAAAGACAACACTAGATGTAGCGTTTGCAATTGTCCACTGCATTTTACATGCATCGACTTGATTTTGGGCTCTCTTTATAAAGACTGGACCTAGCTCAACGGATAGGCCGGTCATGGCATTAATATTATCAAGTGAGCTGCTAACCTCTGCTGGATGATTAAATACTTCTAACAATGAATACTTTAAATCATGAGCCGAGGCACACAACTGCAGCTTAATCAGCGTACTACGGGAGCCCCTAACATTCTTTGATCTCTGTACCCTCTGGCATGGCATCATTAGTGTTGCAACATACCTTTAAGTACCAATCACTGTGGCTGTGAACAAAATTCAGCAGCAGCACACTTTACCTCAAACAATTCCTTTACTATGGGACTGAAAATGAGGACGGCAGCACTCTGAAATGGAAAGTGCACATGTGTGATACACGGGACCATGTGCGGGACTGGCTAATCACTCCTGCTTCTAGAAAGAGGAGAAGATTGTGCAGTATTGAGACCCAATACAAGTCTTAAGAGATGGAAGGAAGATCTGAAAGCGTGAAGACCAGATGCCCATTTCTATCAGAGAAATATTTGAGCATCATTTATGCCCTACTCTTTACCTCCGGGACAGTGAAGTAGCTGCTCTCCTCAGTAGTTGCCTGCAAGTTTCACACTTAAAAACAGAGCTTACGTTCCATGCATACCACCAAGTGAGACTCCTAGTAGCAAAATGTAGAAATACCAAACATAGATCCACGTACCGGTGTGGGGGCAGAGGATTATTTCAGCATAACAGAGTGAAATTCTCATACATCTCATTGCATCCTAATGTTTCCCCCCTAGACTTCTCTTGTGTTGTTTCCATCCCGGGCGACACCCCACTCACCAGTGAGATGAATGGAAAGATATCTAAATCTGAAAGCTGCTTTTCACTCCTTGACTACAGAGTAGTTGTGGGAGTCATTGAGGAGGGGAAGGCTGAAGGGAGAGTCCTTGGAGATTCAAGAGGCCTTTCACAATGGTAATGTGGCAAGCATCAGATACAACCTGAATGGGGAAGTGACTGGGACATTTGCTACAAGAATGCATAGCAGATAGGTTGGTGTGCAGGCTTCCACACATTCACCATGTTCTGACATTCTTTAGAGGACTTTCTCATGGGCCAGCAACATGCGGTGCCCCTGATGGAAGCTAGGATATTCTACTCCTGGTATCTGCAGACAAAGAGGCACTACACGGAAATAGCCAAAGGGGAAACGAACCCCCGAGTCATCCACTGATCTGCCAAGGAAAATACGTGTGTGTGTGTATATCACAATCTTGCTATTTTCATCTTTCGTTCATGCATGTTTGCAATTTAACAGAGCACTCTGCAGCAGCACCGTGGCATCCACAGTGTGGCATATAAGTGCCAGGCTGGTATGCAAGTCTATGCAAAAAGGAAGGACATACGTATGTAGCCTCCAGGCCACAAACTAACCCCATTAGACTATATCAGTGGGATCGATAACTACAATAGAAATATGTATGTAGCCTCCAGGCCACACACACTAACGCCTTTAGATTATATCAGTGGGGTGCATAACTACAATAGAAATATGTATGTAGCCTCCAGGCCACACACACTAACGCCTTTAGATTATATCAGTGGGGTGCATGACTACAATAGACATATGAATGTAGCCTCAAGGCCACACAAACTGACCCCATTAGATTATATCAGCGGGGTGGATATCTACAATAGACATATGTATGTAGCCTCCAGGCCACACAAACTAACCCTATTAGACTATATCCTTGGGATCTATAGCTAAACTAGAAATAAGTGTGTAGCCTCCAGGCCACACACACCAACCCCTTTAGATTATATCAGTGGCGTGGATAGCTACAATAGAAATATGTATGTAGCCTCCAGGCCACACAAACTAACCCTATTAGATCCACTCCTCCCTGAAATCCCTTCTTCTTCACTCCCCCTGACTCCCCTTCCCTACCACCCCCCCTTTCACCTCCCTCCTTCCCCCTTCCCTCATGACCTCAAACTGGTCATACCTTCCCACCACCTCCCGACCTCAAAACAGACACTGTAACCTCTTTCACCTAACCCCTCTCTCTTCCCCTTCACCCACTCTCCCCTCCTTTTGTAAATTGTTCTACATATTGTTCTAATTGACTTGTTTCATGTTTGTAAGTATGCTTCTCTCACTTTTGTACCTGTTGTTAAACTGTAAAGCGCTTTGGAGTAAAGCGCTATATAAATTCAATAAACATAAACATCAACATTATATCAGTGGGATGGATAGCTACAATAGAAATATGTATGTAGTCTCCAAGCCACACAAACTAACCCCTTTAGATTATATCAGTGGCGTGGATAGCTACAATAGAAATATGCATGTAGCCTCCAGGCCACACAAACTAACTCCATTAGGTTATAGCCAGTCAGATAGCACAGAGCACAGCGTGCAGAGCCTGCTGACCAGGTTCGAATCCGGGCAGGGCCAAACTCAGCCTTTCATTCTTCCAAGGCCGAAAAATGAGCACCACACACCGTGGGTAATGAAAAGCAGCGCTCAGACATCTGACGGTTTGTAGCACTATATAAATGCTGAATTACTATTATTATTATTATTATTATTAGCAATAATATATGTACGTAGGCTCCAGGGCACACAAACTAACCCGGGTTCATTTACATTTTGCATACTTCTGTGTGTTGCCTTCTGGTCACCAATCCTAATTCACTCTTTCATTTTCCCATGGCATATACGCCGTCTAACACTGAGAGGCAGTTTGTGGTGAGTGTTTGTGCTTCACCAGTGTATGTACCAAATATTTAGGCCTTGGCACCGACATCTTGGCCTTTCATCCATCAGGTGGTGAGAGAAAGTCACTGAGTTGCACAGTATTAAAAGCTATTATTGAAAACAGCAAGAGATGATTACTGCAACCAGTGCCCTGCAGATTAAACATAGTTCCCTGGTGCTGTTTATGACCCTGGGGAAGCCGAATATTTAAAGGTGTAAACATTGTTTTTGATTGCCTAAAAGTGGAATTTATTTTCCGTTTCTATCCAGACCATTTTTCAGAACAGTGCCTGTAACTAAGAGCTCCATTTCATATGAATTGCTCCAATAGGAACTGGCATGACATTTTCCTCTACGGTTGCCTATCAAGCATTGCTCAATTGTTACTCATATTGTTCACTGAACACCTGCGCAAGTTGTGAATTCATCGGACTAAGAATCCCATAGAAATCTGCTGGTGTGCTTCAGAGTTTCCGGGACCACATTTCCCAGATACCCCCGGGCCAGGACTGATCTCATTCTACTTTATCTAAATGCAATTATCTACTGACATCTGCACAAAGAAGGGAGATTCCAAGTAACATCTGTTGTCCATTTGCCCTGCATAAAGTGTGTGCTTCCAAGTTGATGCCAAAAATAGATGTAACTCTTTCAAACGTCTTTACCCAATGGTGTAATCTCTTTCTACTTGATGTCTTCCTTGTAGTTCTGTGAGGCGAAGCAAGACAAGCAGATCACGTGCTTGAATGTTGCGCAGTATAGCAGAGAGGCACTGCGCCGCGTGCGCAGCTCTCGCCTCAGTGATTCACACATTCCTACCTCCGCTTTGCTCCTGTGGTGTTGCATCAAGAATCTGCCATCCATCGAATTCGGGTCCCAGGTCACTCCTTGTGAACCAGCCCTCATTCCAGACATGGAAATTCCTGCAGAGAAAAATAAGCACAGAAAATAAGCCTGTGGACGTGTATTACTAGGGCAGCCACCATCACAGATCTCACGGATTATACCCTCTTAAAGGAAGCTTAGCAATACATTAAAACGTAACTAAGCAAACTTAGTCACCACTCTAGTGTCCAAACCCAAGCTTTGTTTCACTTGTATCTGTGAGGGGTACCTGCTTTGGTCCTACCTTTTTTAAAGGTAGCTGGAATGTCGACTTTCCCTTTTTATATATTGTACCCGGGCCAAAGTGCAGGTTTTCATTAAAATGACTACTATATATTGTACTCCTACAGCTCCCTCTAACGGTGACAACAGGGGAAGCTATGCAGATTGGCATTTTCTCTACATATCTCAAGGCAACAGCTCCCGTTGGCAGTGACAACCGAAGAAGCTGCTGCATTGGACAAACATACATCTGGTCCTTTATAATATTGTTAGATATCATAGGTCCATAATTGGACAGTTGACCAGTTAGATCAAAGTCACCAGTCCAG
The DNA here is from genome assembly GCF_040938575.1 of Ambystoma mexicanum. NCBI lineage: Eukaryota > Metazoa > Chordata > Amphibia > Caudata > Ambystomatidae > Ambystoma > Ambystoma mexicanum. Next base: position 528,818,609 of record NC_090925.1, read on the forward strand.
TAAGACAGTTCACCCACTCACAGATCCTGCATGGAATACTGAGTGTCTGCACTTCTTGTATACTATCAACAGCCTCACTGTAAATGGTGCAGAGCAGGGAGTGCACACACAAAGGCAAGCCATAATGCCTTTACACCTCTATTTCCAGCTCAGCGCCATTTTGCTGCAGTGACAAGGAGGAGGAGGGTCACAGAGCGCAACTGTGCTGACCTCCTCCATCTTGTCAGTCCATTTCAAGTTAGGCTGACCCAGATTTTCATGGAGGTAAAAATGAATGCCTGGCGGAGGTTGGTGTTTCAAAAGGGCGAAGGTATGTCATCAAGATGTGACGTCAAAAGAGGACAACACCAGGGGAGTTATTCAGGACGTTTGATGAGCCTGGCAAACTTTAATCTGTAGTGGTGTGTTGGCCATGTTAAGAGCTCCACAGCATGGAACACTATCTTTTACAAATACCTCTTCAATAGGGCGGGAAATATTATATTCATATTTAGGGCCCGATTCATGGAATATTTACCCGGTTCAAAGTGAATTTGCACTGCTGAAAAGTGACTTTGCACTGCCGACACAAACCCTGATTCATGGAACCATGCAAAGTGTATTTTTACTGATGAAAGTCCGGCCAAAGTCAGCGCATTGTCATTTTTGCAGTACAAAAACGACTTTGCCAGGCAAAAAAACACTTTGCACGGTTCCATGAATCAGGGTTTCTGTTGGCAGTGCAAAGTCACTTTCCAGTTCTAATGGAATGCCATCGTTTAGGCCACTGACCTTGAACACCTTTTGAGGTACTTGCTGCAGGCAAATCCAACATGCACTTCCTGCTCGGAGACCCCCTTGGAATGCATATATTGTGTCCACAGCAGGAGTGTTACCCAGTGCAGGGCACTTTTTTGTTGACGCCATAGAACTAATCTGTTGCTGCTAATTATTTGGTTCAAAACCAATGAAAGATGAACTTGACAGTTGTGGCCTGGTCGCCAAGTGCCTCCAGTGTAGAAGGAAAGGTGAATTAAATTGCTCAGAATTGCAAGGTCTGGAGGGAGACCAGTAGAAGAGTTTACTGAAGCTGTAAATTGCTTAGTCTATGTGCAGTGCTGACAAAACTTTGAAAAGTGCATTCAAGCAAGAACATGTTCGTTGCGCGACCTATGTGACTGCGCAGTGTCGCGCAAGAAAGTTTGAGATATACGGTACCACTTTATGTTTTACAAAATGTAGCTTGATTTAACTACTTTGTCCTGTTACAAGTCCCTAGTTCTAAGAGGGTGGTATCCAAAATAAATTTGAGCAGTGGAAGAATGTAATGTCCTTGAAGGATGAGTGAAAATACATTGAAGAAAATCTCCAGGTGGAAGTTGATGAGGAGGTCACAGAAATAAGGAGTCCCAGAATTATTTTCCCTCACTGGAATCAAAGGAAAATCACTCCAAAGGAGCAGGAAGCCAAGGAATTAGATGTGCAAGCAAGAGTTGCAGGCATAGAAGAAAATAAGCAGGCTAACCGTAACTCACGAAAAAACCTTTAGAAAAGAGGACTTGCCTTTGAACAGGGAATATATCTCGAATAAAAATGCCAAAGGATTGAGAGATGAGGCCCTTCAAGTCAAGGCTCTTAATGTACAATACACACATGTTTTCAATTTCATGATAGCTTGCAAATTGATAAATATGTTCACTATTATGTACCGATAAAGTCATGTTGAAAATGGTTTATTGTTATATCATGCACACTTGCATTAATGCAAAACCTTCAAGGCAGCCAACATATCCTTATCAGCATCATCGTCCCCCATCAATTGCATATCTTTGATGTCAATGGTGAGAACTGACTTACAGCCCCATGCACACCAGACACGGACTCCTCGACAGTGGTTCTGAATTGGTTAGTGACTGATATTTCCAAATTCCTAGCTGCTACCAAAAGTGTGGGGAGGGGTCAGGAACTATTGGGGTCCCGATGGTGCAAGAATGATTTTTAGAACAGATGAGAAAGTTTCTACTTTAAATTGCAGATGGATCAGACCAGAAGCCAGGGAAAAGCAAATCCATTACAGTAGATTGAGAGCCAGCTAGAGAGCCTTCTGTTGGAGCATATTCGAGGGGAAAGGTCATGGGAAGCCATATTTAATTATTCACGAAGAAGCTACAAAGTCCCATTATCACTGCTGAGGGAACATAGAAAAGAGTAAGCTGCAAAGATAAGGGAAAAGGTAGCAATTAGGAAAACAAGAAGGTTTTCCTTGGTGGTTTGCACTAAGGAACTGGGAACGGGATTAACCAACCTGCATTAAGGGGAAATGGATGAGTGAGTACATGGGGTGAAAAGATGAATGGGCAGGCGGATCACTTGATGATCTGTCCAAATGATCAAAGAATGGTGGCTCACGGAGACCAGATTCCAGGATGATTTAATTTAGTCAAGCATGGACCCAGCTCTGTGGGTGGGACTGAGACCTTTTAGTTACAGCTGAATAATTTAAATGAAAATGAATGTGAAAATAGCTTGGGAGTCAAGGAATAGCTTCCCACATATTTAGGTTGCTTAGAACAAAGACATGTTTGACACAAACTGAGTGATCAAGTCTGTGAGTTGCTCTGCAAAAACGAGAATCTGGGCGAATGCCAATTAGAAAATCATGTAATGATGAGAGTATCACACCGATGAAAACAAGTAATGATGAGAGTAGCACACAGAGGAAACCAAGTAATGATGAGAGTAGCACCCTGAGGAGACCAAGTAATGATGACAGTATCACACTGATGAAAACAAGTAATGATGAGAGTAGCACACTGGAGAAAGCAAGTAATGATGAGAGTAGCACCCTGATGAAAGCAAGTAATGATGAGAGTACCACACTGAGGAAAGCAAGCAATGATGAGAGTAGCACACTGATGAAAGCACGCAATGATGAGAGTAGCACACTGATGAAATATTTTTGGAAAATGTGTGATAGTTTACTTAGATAACATTGGTGGGTCCAACCCATTGTAACATTTTAGGTATCGCAGTGGATGATTAAGACTGAACAAGATATTTAATGAGAAAGCAATGTCAAGACCAGCTGAAATTATCTTTTTAAATAATACTAATTTAGCAGCTAGACCAGCTGCCTATTTTGCTAAATGAATGATAAAACCACAGACAGTAGAAGGGTCCGGCCTTCAGAAAGAATCTTACTACAAACAATCGGTGTCGGAACCAGCCAGCAAAACAGTCAGTTAATCATAAATCTTTTCCACCAAATATAATCTGGATTGTTTTAATGGTATGTAAAGGCAGGAGGACTAGCTCATTACAAATGCCTTAATTCAACAGGGAAATGTCAGGCCAGTACAGCTTTGACAAAGCTACAATTAATCTTTTATTGTAAAATGGTCTTGTTGCAAAGGATAACTTAAAGAAATTGCTCACCTCTTATAGCCTTTCATAAGAACATAACAATGTTATCCATAGATATTCCAGAGGGATCAATCAGCAAGCTAAATATGTGGTTGAAGACTTACAATTCATTGGTTTCTTAATGAGGAAGGAAATTGTGGTTGCTCCATAATATGAAAGCAATAACTTCAGGGGATCACGCTTGAGTCGCTAGATTAGAGGTTGAGATACAGGTGATAGCCACCTGCTGGGCCGGGCAAAACCAGGAGGCGAGCCATTGGATGGAGTGGATTAACTAACATTGAAATACAGTGAATCAAAATGCCACCCTATAAAAACAAGTGAGCCACCCTGTGGTTGAGTAGAGCCTACTACAGGGATTTGACAGCCACGGAGGTCTTGAAAGTTTGCATATCTTGCCCCCCCCTGCACTGACCATCTAGGACGCCTCTAGTCCATTCCGTGCAACAGAAGGCCAGGTAGGAGATGACAGCTGCGTGCTGAAAGGTATGTACTCCTACACAAATCCCCTTTTTACTTTTCAACGCTCTAGTTAACCCCACTTGGACTACCTATTGTCCATAATTGCAAACCACTCAGGACACATACAAGTAGTTCACATCCCCTTAACAATTACAGTAGCTCCTGTTATACTAATTGCAAATGATCATTAATGTTAACACTTGTGCACTGGTGAGTCCCTTTCATGCACACGCAAACAGTTGCAAGGCGAACTGTAATAGTCAACACTAAAACAATATCAAATCACGTTATTATTCACTTTTACGCTCTACTTTGCACACAAAAAATGCCGCCTAAAATGTACTCTCTGTAGGCTGCGCTTACGAATGGATTCCGACTCATCAGAAGGCGCTATACGTGTGGATGAAGATCTAATGTCTCAGTCTCAGACTGTGTCCTCAAGCTCTTTCTTAGCTATGAAACACTTGCCAGCTCCCAGGGAGACTGTGGGCGTCATATAAGTCATGGACATGGTCTTCAAACTCCTCCCATATTCAAATACGTGTGACAGTAAAGGGTAGCCATATTTACCAGACACTGTCGTCGCTTTCGATAAGCATCCCTTTTTCGTTGTACACCACATCGATCATCAGGTTTGCGTTGGTATCATGGGCCGACTCAAAGTTGGTGATCACACGAGAGGGAATTCCCAAACATCTCAGAACTGTAAATAAGAAATAATAGAAAGTGAGGAAGGAGTCCTGTGTCAATGAAGACACATCAGCAAACAGGCCACACCTCTTCTTAATCAAAGAATCCCCACTTAGGTAGTGGCAATTTACACAAAGTTTCTGTCTCCTTCAGTCATTCCACCGGCCCCCAAATCCACCCCTATTGGGCACTGCCATGGCCTGCTGCCATTGCTAGTGATAATTGTGCATAGTCATGGGCTACGCCCAGGCCCCTGGTCCGTGGCATGCTCCTATAGGGCACTGGGCACGGCCAAATACAATAGCATGGGTCCTTTGAACTCTTTGAACTATAGCATAGATGTGCACTATGTATTATTTTGATAAGTAGTAGTGTCGTGTGAATTAAGGCTTCATTTGTGTGTGAAGTAGTTCGTTTGTATCAGGGAAATACTTTATGTTGCCTCGGTGTTTGTACCTGAATATTGCCATTCCCAAACTGTGTAGTCTCTACATGTTGTTATGTTTTGGACTGAGTGTTTGTATCATAAGGCTGACATGCCCAACAATTGCAGTCTTCAAGTTGTATAAGTGGTAACCTTACACGTTTTTGTAAAGTGTATTTCTTTTGTTTACTAATCTTGTGTTTCCTTTTGTCGCCCGAGCATCGTTTGATGTGAACTGAATTTTTGCTGTTCATGTGTGTTTTCCATGTGTATTGGTAACATTCAACCATTAGGGATCTGCTGCTTGTGTGTTACTTGCACGTGTGATTTTGTGATTCCGTTTCTGGTGTTGCCTTTAATGGGCATGCCTCATACATAAAAGTGCATGTGACTACACTCCTTCATGAAACGCTACATCCAGTTGTGTTGTGCATGCTTGTTGTTTAACGTTTGTTGATTTTGGTTATTATATACCCTTGAATGTGCATGAACAATTAACACATGTCACTGCATTTGCCATTAGAGGTCTGAAAGGTGAACGTTGTCAAACATGTTACTTTGAGCATGCTGCTTATGGTTGTGTGTGTATGTTTGTGAGCATGCATCATAGCTGAAATAAATGCAAACATAACTAAATAAATATATATGTGAAAGGGCGCGTGTCTACATTCCTCTGTCCTATGTGTTATAAATGTACATCTTAACTTCCTGTGGTTTCCCTGTGTATTGATGTTGTAAGTGCATGTGTCATACTGGAAAGCATGTCTTCCAACAATGCTTTAATTACATATTGCTGTCCTGGTAGTCTCTGTCCATTGGCATACATTGAAGTAAGCCATTACAAGTTGAAATGATTGTTGCAACTCCACCTCCTTTTGAGAGGGGGCAGTGCTCCACGAGAATGAGTTCTTCCTCAACTGCCCCAGAGGGGGGATAGTGCGAGTCCATGGTGTCTTCATACCCTTGTACGTCGAACAATGCTACATCATGCCTAGCACCCATGTCCAGTCTGAGACAAGACATCTGGAGAAGACTACATTTCCCAGGAGGGAGCTGAGCTGCTTGAAGCATACTGTGGAGATGATCCACTGATTAAGATGGATCATCCACCAGCAGGGGAATGGTTCAGAAAAAGGAAAATCTGCGGAGAACACGCCACTTGCATATCCCGTGGCAGGGTGGAACATCTGCAATCAGCTGCCCGGGGTGTTTGGGCCATCGACGAAAGCCACCAACCTGACTCCATAATAAGAATTTAGCATTTATATATCACTAAGAACCCTCAGGTATCTCAGCACTGTTTATTATTAGCCACAGTGTGTGGTGCTCATTTATTATTACCCACACAGTGTGTGGTGCTCATTTATTATTACCCACACAGTGTGCTCGTTTATCGATCTCGCAATGATGAAAGGCTGAGTTTGGCCCTGCCGGGATTCGGACCTGCGTCAGCAGGCTCTGCACGGATGTCAAAGCAAGCGCTCTACTCGCTGTGCTGTCGGACCAGCCAGAATGACTCCAATGGCAGTAGGATCCTATGAAGCCTTTCACAATGCTAATAGGCCCATGAAGGAAGGAAAGAAGCCGCATTTAGAAGTATAGCAACCACAAGAAACCCATACAATTTAATTACTAGATGAATTTAAGAAACCTAGCAGGTCTAACTAATCTGAGCATACACAGGCGGTCACGTTAGGAAAGAGGAGAGAATACACAAAGTCCCAACTTTATGGGTATAAAAGGAACTGGGAGTAGTCAGCAGGTGTTTCAGGCCCCAAGGGGGCAAACCTGCTCTTTGAAATCCCCTGGATATAAAATTAGACTAGTCGTTTTGGGTATCTGGAAACCCTCAGGGATGTCATTTCATCAAAATGCCAGGCGTAGCGGAAGTGACATCACACAACCCTTGACCTCCGATGACATCACAAGGAAGTGAAGCCAGGAAATACCTGGTTACAAGGCTCACTACCAGGGCCATCTTTTGGTAGAAGAATCACGTATTACTTTGCTTATTTATTAGGGTTGGACTTTTACAAGATAGGTTTTGGCACTTTTGTTCATCGTGACACCTTTTTATCATATTATCAAATAAATCTAACTAACAACTGTGATCTGATGCATGTCTATCATTCCTGGGCATCTCCAAAGGTTGATTTGTGCATGTTCTTGTTGAGTTGTCTCAGGCTATCTGTGGTGTGCCGTATTCGACCATCGTGAATTGGAAGCGTGTCTGCTGTTGGTGTCGGTTGAATATGGCCATTTTACTGAGTTGCTTTCTGTGAGTTCTTGTCGTGTGCGTGTTTTGGTTGCCTAAATTGCTTCTGGGCTATTGTGGTCAACTGTGTTCTGCCATTATATGTTTAATCCTTCTGTTTTGTTCGTGCTTGTGGCTCATATATTGCATTGTATTATGTGCGTCTTGTTTTGGTTCTGTTGTTGCAGGTCATTGTTAGGGGTGGGTGAGCATCTCTAAAAGTGACCCATTGATTTTTGTTGCTAATTGACCAAAAAGTGTGGAGATCTGTAATAATCGGCAGGTCATATTTAATGGGTGAACCAGCCCACGCCACCCCTAAACTCCTCGCAATGGTTTCTTCCACGAACCCAGCACTGCCCACCATCCAGCAAACCAAAACATTGGTTAACCTTTCTTTTGCTGGAAAAAGAAACACATATTTCATATGCTACAATGCAATGTGGGACAAGTCCAATGTTAACCCTTCAAAGTTGAACAAGCATGACAATATGCATATTTCTAGAATTAGCAGATAGGGTAGAGTCTGCAGTAAATTAGATTGTTGAAATAGATATGCATTTCTCACGCATTGATAATGACTATCTATCACTTTTAATTATCAAATTTCACAGAGCCCTATTGATATGATATGATAGGTTATTTATAACGCACTTAATACCCAGAGGCTTCTAAGTGCGGACCTGGGGATTGAACCTGTGGTGCTTGGTGTCGTTTTGCTTCCAAGGTGAGCATGTTGCCACTGAGCTATCCTCCCTGGACATTGTGACAAAGTGACCAGTGGACTGCTGGAGTTTGGGATGAGTAGTGGTTTCCAAACTACTAGCCACCCAGCCCAGCACTATTAATGAACCAGCAATGATCCTTATCATAAAGGTGAAATAGCACAACACAAGAATGGTACACCTCCTTCGCCTCTTTAAAGTAGCACGAGTTAGGGCAACTATTCTCTTCAAGAAGGTTCTGAGCCAGCCCAGTTCAAGTTCAAAGAGTATATCTGTAAAAGGTAAAGAGTGGGATCTCACATTTTACTAGTGCCCTACAAACCAGATCAGCGGGACATAATCACTAGAGGTACCTTTCAGACTTGTTATTTTGACTCAGCAGAATCAGACTGAGCTTCTTAGGGCTTTCTAGCAGGTTGAGTCTGCATCGAGACAGTCAAGTTGGATGCTTCCCAATGAGTCCAGTAGGCGTCGAGATGGTCGAGAGTGTTCGAGGCGATCCAGTGATGCAACACAGTTCCGCAAAAGCAGTTGACTTGAGAGAGGTGGAAAGCAGGCAGGCAGTGGTTGAGTCATCAGCTTGAAAATGGCTCAAAGCAGGTTAAATATAAAATGTCAAAGGCAGTTCTGTGAATCTTGCAGTGGTTTGAAATCCTTTGAACATGTCTGAGTAAGCTCAGAACGTGGTTTGAGGCAGGAAAAGAGTTCAAAGTTGTTCCTTTGGTCGTTGGATGCTGTGTCCAGTATCTCAGAAGGTAAGGTGGATCCCTCCTCTGCCCTACCCAGCTAGGAAGGTTGCCAGAGAGCACCAGCACAGTTGCCCATTCCAGTGGGCAGAATTTCGGGTACCATTGTTTCTTCAGCAGGCAGTCATTGTCCAAAGAGCAAGTCACTTCAAATGTTGGTACGAAGTAGATGAAGTGGTGGTCTTAGTCCCTAATTGGAAAGCTTTATCTCCATCCGAGAGGCTAAGGATATTGGGCAAACTGTACCACAATAAAGTTCCAGTGAAGTCCAAATGCTTTTACCAACGGTGGAAAGGGAGGTGTCACAAGCTTTTATAGTAATTCTGCCACAATGAATTGGTCCATTTCAAATCTACAGTACATGACTGATCTACTTCTGTACCAAGTGTCTTGGCTTCTGATGTCATTTTCCAGAGTTATTTGTCTGCAGGAATTCAGGATGGAGCACAGGAAGTGTGGGTAGCTCAGGAATTTCTAAGATGGTGGAACCTTTCTTCTGGGGAAATTTCCTCTCCTAAACTACAATAACATCCCCCTTTCCCTGTCAGCCTTACATAAATATCACTTCAGTGATACCCTTGTTTGACTTTCCCATTGTTTCGGCGGGGCTTCCTTTGAAGCAGTGGCTCCCACTCATGGCTCTGTGGACATGTCCTGGGGCAGGTCACAGACCTCCCCAGAGAGAACCAAGAGGAAACCTAGGTTAGATACCTCACACTGCTGAGGTCGGGGGGAGGTGACGGACAGCAATAGACAAAAGTCCATCCCATCTGGAGGAGTCACCGGAAACCAGTTTTTATAAAAGGACATCAAATGGGTTGTGGCAATGTATAACTGTATTCCTTCACAGGCCACAGAATCAAACTAGATACAGCTCATGCTTATATTTCATCGAACTGCCCCTAGGCCTTGGGGATACTCAGCTGTACTGAATTTGGATAAAAAATGACCAAGGTTAATGGCAACACCTGGCTGTTTAACTGCTGTCTATCAACAATGTAATGTCACTCTGTTGCTGCCATATTGACAAACCACAGGGCAGCTGCTAGCATCGCATTAGGCATGGCCCAGCAATGAGAAAACATGCACACTATTCTTTTCAGCATACAGCGTTAGGGAAATGAGGCTTGATTAGCAGAGCTCTCTATCTGAGATGGAATTACCAGTGTCATTTTGGGTTACAAAATCAGATAAACTCACTCTTGCCTATCAGTTAGCATTCTGTCATACCCATTGTGTCCTTTTACCCAGTTGTGAAAACTCTTCCGAAAGCACTCTGTATCCCTATCTACAATTTCAGGAATACATACCTGATGGTAGAGTACATCAATTGACAGGCTATTTTCAAACTGTATAGTATTTTGGTGCAGTTCAGCTAAATTGTTTAGAAGAAATGATGTACATGGTGGTAACTTGCACCAGATAAAATGATCAAGGTGAGGGAGGCTGACATATAACCAACTGCAGCCCATAGATTTTAAGGAATCCTAACAAACAAGGAGCTGCATCTCCGGCTCTCTGCAGGAGGCAGAAAAGAATCAGCTGAGACCCAAATTCTGTGATGGCTATTAACGATCAGTGATAGCTCAGGCTCTGTTATAGAAACTGGCTGACAAATAAATATCTGCAGGCAAGGCTTTGCTAGGAAGGCTAGCTGGGGCCGTTATGGGCTATGCTGTAAAAGAATCAGGGAAAGACCAGGCTCTCTGAGGGGAGGCTGGCAAATAAACATCTGCAGGTAGAGTGTTTGTCGAGTGTTTGCTTCATAGAACGTTTTTGCTGCTGCTGCAGACTGAGGAAAGTCTGTTCTCCTCTCCATTGTGTTTCCACTGAGCCTGCAACTTTAAAATCCTCAAGCCGGACGCAGAGCGTCACGGAGTGTTTATCTCAAGTGTTCGCCGGGTGGAGCCAGGAGCTTCAATAAGCTGGATGGACTGCCCGACGGTGGTGGGATGCCACAAAGTACAAGACGGAAGGTATGTTTAAACTTGATAGCTGAAGGAGAGACGACCGCCCCCTCTGAGGTTGATAGCAATAATCCAGAGTTAGAGTCCAGCTGCCAACTGACTCAAACAGTCCCAGTTAGCATACACACTGATGATACAGATGACTGTAACTATCCCCCTCCTATTACTCTAGATACACCTACAAGTAGGCAAATCAAAACGGGCCCTACGAAAGAAATGTGGAAAGAAATGAAAGATCCCATCTGCCCCATAGATCTTGAGATCACGGGAGAAATGCCCCACAAGGTGGTACAGGTTCTTGGTTCCCCGTGCTCCCCTCACCCAAAGGAGATGCATGACCCTGCTAAACCAGGCCTCGCTCCCCTAAAGGGGTTGCATGAACTGAAGACGCAGAAGTCTAAAGGGAAGGCCTTTATTGAGCGCATACAAATTGAACAACACAAAACAAAGGGGCCCAAACTGAACCAAATTCATTAAAAAAAGATGCTACTCCACTTCAGACATGAGAAATCTCAAGTGGCACTTCAACCAGCGAGAACCCCTGCCTGCCTCAGCCCCCACTCAGGAAGGATCCACGGCCCCCAATGCAGGCACAGAGAACATCTGAAGTGAAAAGGAGGACCTGCAATCACTGATGCCCCTTTCAGAGCTGGGAGCTCCTGGCATAATCACTAATGAGCTCCACGCCAATTGGAATGATCTACCTGATGAGGACTTGTTTGGGAGTGCAACATGCGGTACTAGTGTCCAACATGGAACCACAACTGCTTTGGTCCACACCCCACAAATTACATTCTCCCACCCCCACGGCATCCTTCAACAGCCAGTCCGAAAAGTAAGAAAACTGAGGCCCTTTCCCAACCCCTTGACCTCCCCCCGCATGAACCGTAAGATCCGTTTGATGCATGGGATCAGGAAAAGATCCGGCCTCTAGCTGCACCTCCGGGCCCTGCCTCTGTCTTTCAACAGGAAGCCATGCAAGGTCCGGAACAACATGAAAGAGGCCTGAAGGATTCAGAGGAATCTGGTCAAAATCCATCAAATGTCCCTGTAGGAGACCTATCGGCGTGGGAAACTTGACAGCCAAGCGTCTAAATCGGTCCTCTCCAAACAATCTTGAGAGACTCTCTATTGACCTGCTAGGCCCAATTAGGCCAACCGAAGTTAGCCCTCAGGCACGAATGTCCTCCTTGGATCACGCAGAAAACCTGGCAAGGCTAGCCTAAGATATTGCACATCTTGCTTTGCGACTATCAAAGGATGTCAGTATAAAAATTATGAAAATACCAAAGAAGGTTTTTGAAGAAGATGTGGATCTGACGACAGTAAACCCCTTCAAAAAAGCCAAATGTAATAAGATCCAAGATCTACCAGCTACTTCATTGCCTGCGGATGGCCTCCAAGCATAATCAATCGATTTGAAGAAGGGTCAGTAGTGAGGACCCACTGAACAGTGAAACCTCGACCGATGAATCCTCCTCTGACACAGATTCCCCTATGGACCATATTCCGATGTGGGACCCTAGAGAGTGACCTCCTAGAAGGTCATTGTCAGCCTTGAACAATCAAAGGCAAGTCAAAGTGGATCAATCACAGGAGCCTCTTGGGGTGACTCAACTACAAGCAAACATCCTCTCTTGCATCACAATTACTTTAGTATCCTACCAAAACTGTATGAGACCTTGAGTGACAAACTCAAAGATCAGACTACTCTCCTCGCACTGATGAACTCTAAATTGGTCTATGTAGAATCCTTAATTGAATTGATGAGAGAGAAAAGAACGAGGGAAAAATAAATGGTGGGTGTATTACTCAACTCCTTAATGGACTTGATGCAAGATGCTAAGATGGACAAGAGGATCTTTCTGGAAGGGTTCTGTAAAATTGCACCCTGGTCCACCAAACGAAATCCAGGGCAGTTCAACGAGACGACGCCGCCCGAAAGGAATTCTGACCCTGGCTCAAGGCAGATTCCTGCCAGCACTCAAACTGTGGTTGGGGACCCGCAAACAACAGCCTGCCCACTGAACTCAAAAGAACTGTCCACTGAACCACAAGCAGTGGGAACCCCCAAACTGGTGGCCATGGCCTCTATCTCAAACATCATGGCAGTGGATGTAGTTGAGGACCTGTCCACCGGATATCCTGCTATTGCCATAGATGCTAGAGGATCCCCGCCAGCCTCCCAGGCGATCACAAATGAAACATATCCGGACAAGATAAACACCTTCTACATATGTGAGCAAACCAAAACCAATGGAGTAGATTGGACCTCAACGAAAAAAGGGGCATGTGATGAAATCAAAAAAACATGAGGAATCCAAGGAAGGCGAATCCATGTGGATGCAGAAGCTTTTTGACAAATCTAAAAAATGTGCTCCTGGGTCCCCCATCAACAGTGCGTATGACCAAGGAACAAACTGTCCAATGTACAATATCTGAGGCCATTCTCTTGCCACCCGCAGTGCCAATAGGACCAATACAATCAAGAAACGCCATGGAAACAGTTGCCATAGAGGACTCACTACTTGAACTGTTGATGTATGAAGAGGAGGTTTCCATCGAATCTGTGGACCCGGCAACCCATGACTCCAAACCCAATGCCGTGGGTGTCCCTGATTGCAATCCCAGCTGCCGAACTGCAGCCTGCCCCTCTCCCCCATTTCTCACCCTGTCTGATAGAATAGCTAAATTAGGAAGTAGAATCCAACAGGGAAGTCCACAGGAAAATAGCTCTCCAAAACCTGGCCAAATCATGAATAAATTACTCTTAAAGTCACAACAGGATCGACTCCCAACATAGAGTCCGGAAAGAAAATACAAACGGACAATGAATGCTCAAAGATCGAATGAAGGAGGCACTCAAGGCCTGACCAGTACGATCAACCATATATCTACTGTCGCTCTTGAAAGGATGCAAAGAGCGGATGATGGCCTGATCCTAAACCTCTCAAATATCATGAGCCCCCTACACTATATACCTAAACTAAGAGTGATCAATACTGATGACATCAAGATCGTGGACTTCATTGATGAGCGAGAAAATGACCGGGTAAACTTGCACATAAGAGAAATGAGAATAGAAGAACATTGATGATCGAGAAACTGTAAAACACTGTTGCGAAAGCAAACACAAAAAACGTTGGCCTCAAGCCTGAAAATGCCAGAAAAATAAATTGATACGAATTTGCAAGCACCACCGTACCCACTGATTTAGTGAGAAGGACTGATCACGAGGAATCAGATAAAGATTACTATACAGGGGAAAAACACAGAAGACAAACTAAGAAGGGTGCTGTTTCAAGCCAGGTAAGAAAAGCCACATGATAGAGAGGAGCAGTTGTGGGCCTGGCTAGCTAAAGCCCTGGCATTGAGTGACAAAGAATAGAGCCAGAAGAATCTAGAACCTAGGAACCTGGTATTTGGGTCATGGAACACTCAGGGTTTTGGACATCTTTTCCATAGTATAGACCCGGCCCTTATCAGTCTGGACATAATTTGTATACAGTAATCTTGGCTGTCGGAAATCCTGCTACTGGATGGCTTTACACTCCATTTAAATCAAGCTAAAAGGGGCAAGCTTGGTAGACCTTCGTCAGGGCTTTTAACAATACTAAGAAATGGTCTTGGGCTGCGAGTACTCCCAACCATCAATCCAAATCCCCAAATACAAATTTTGATTATTCTGCTGGAGGTAAGCACCATCAAGAGTAGAGACTTTCTGATGCTGTTCAATGTGTATTGGAACCCAGATTCTGAAGAAGGAGCCTCTTTCATAGCTTTAGTCACATAGTGGATCAACAAAATGTATAACATACAAGCGGATCCCCAGTTAATAATCTGTGGCGACCTTAATATCGATTGCTTAACACCAGGAATAAAGCTACCCCAATCTAAAGCTGACTAATTGAATCCAAAAATGCGCAGAATCCTACAATGGCTTGACGAGAACGAGCAGGGAGGAATCCACATGCTAAATGGAAATACAAAGGGTGAAATCCCAGGATCTGCAACATTGAGAAATGGAAAACAACATGCAACTCTGGATTACTTCTTCGTCTCCGGGAAATCTGCTTCCAAAAGTAACCTTTTTGACAGTTCCTCCAGCTATGTACAGTTACCATGACCCAATCATTCTGAAATGTGTCGGAATTTCAACAGAAAATAAAGTCATATGGAAAGAATCTGTAGAAATAGAGGGAGGAAGAAACAGACTTCGCTTCTCACCCAATGAAATCCCTCAATTAGCAAAGGCCAAATTAGCATGGCAGGATTGGGAAGGAGAAGGAGTTGAATACGATAGTGTTTTGACTGCCTATAGAGAATCCCGACATAAAGATCTGCGACCTGTGTATAAACTGATCCATACCTATGACAGGGAAGTGGTAGCTAAAAAATAACTCCTAAATAGGGACCTACGAAAATGAAATAGCTCAAGATCAATAAACAAAGAGGAGTTACTAAGAAAAAAAGAGGCAATCCTATAACTATTGGATCAAATCCCATAAAACTGCAATCCGCCAAAACGACGCTGAACGTATCCTAAAGGCACTTCTTATGAATAACAGCAAGATTCTGGGGCAGATCCTAAATGAACAATGGCCGTCCCTTATTTCATATCAAGCAAACCCTATCCCGGAAGATATTTGTGTGCTCCATTTTGGGAACCTGTTCAAAACAACGGCCCTAAGGAATGGCACTAGAGCTGATGACTTTGGACCAAATTATGAAATTGATATGGATAGAGAGGAAATTCTAACATTAATTAAGAGGGAAAGCAGTTCACGTGCCCCTGAGCCAGGCGGCCTTACCAACGCCATCTTAAAAGCTACCCCTGGGGCATGGGCAGACTTCTGTCTAATCCTGTTTCACATAATTTTTCTGAAAGGAAAAGTCCTGAAGGTCTGGAAAGCTTCAGTGGTGGTGCCAATATTCAAAATGGGTGACAGAATGGCTCCTAAGATCTATCGCCGGATCGCCCTTTTGGACATTTCAGGGAAAATATGTTCCATGGTACTCTTAAGGTGTTTTAATGAATGGTTTTAAGATCAGAGAGCTATGAGAGTCACCAAACTGGCTTCGTAAAGGAGGTAGGAGGTAACCTGAATTTACTACTGATTAGTCTCCTAAAAATGCGAACAACAAAAGGAGACAGAAAAATCTACCTCGCATATATAGATTTGGAGCAAGCTTTCGACAGCATTGACCGAAAACAACTTTGGCAGAAATTGAAAAATCGAGGCTGCCCAAAAGATTTACTTTCAGCTAGCAAAGATCCATACACAGGAACCAGAATGCATATCAAATTGGACCAGTTTGGCACCTTGACCCAACAGGTGTACACCTTCAAGGGTTTGAAACAGGGATATCCCCTTGCTCCAGTCCTTTTCAACTTTTGCATTGAGGACATAAAAAAAGCACTGCCTGAGGGTGCAACATTCCCCCTGAAAATGAATGGAACGGAAATAGGCTGGCTTCTACATGCAGACGATTTGGTGCTCCTGGACCAAACTCCAATCTGTCTGCAAAAAAACTAGACATTCTGCCAAACGACATAACCCAAAACTCTTTCAAAATAAATGCAGCAAAATCAGAGATAATGGTATTTGGAGGCCATACGACTAAGAATAAAAAGAAGGTGAGCTGGAAATTGAATGATAGGCGCTTGGGTCGACATCTGAGATAACATTTCTCGGCTGTATAATAAATGTAAATAAAGGCAAAGCTTCTTGGACAGACTGCCTAAAGAGGAAAGTAAAACACCTAACAAATCAAGAAACTCTGATCTCTCACTTCTGCCAGTCATAAATTACTACAAACAAAAAGTGATACCAGTCCTCTGTTATGGGGTAGAGGCATGCCTGGGTCTCCACTGGGAGATCTGGGAGTACCTTTAAGGATGGTTTTGGAAAAGAGTCCTGCACCTACCCAAATCAATCCCAATGGCAATCATTCGACATGAGGTGGGCCTGATATCACTATATGCCAGAGTAGCTTAGAACACCTTGTCCCTCTTTCGGAAGGTGACCCTGGCAAACTGCCTCCCACAGTTCGATGTGATTAAAGTAAAAGGAACAAATATGAACGGCTGGGTATTAAATTTGTGGTTGAATCAATGCCGAGTCATCCTACAGAACCTAGCAGCCGGTCCGATAGCACAGCACGTAGAGCACTCACATTGACATTCGTACAGAGCCTGCTAATGCAGGTTTGATTCCCGGCAACGCCAAACTCAGCCTTTCATCCTTCCGAGGTCAATAAATGAGCACAGCACACTGTGGGTAATAAGCAGTGCTCAGATGCCTGTGGGTTCGTAGCGCTATATAAATGCTAAATTATTATTATTACATTTTTAGGGACTGCAACTGAAACACTATGCAACAACCCAACGGGCCTCATTACGAATGTGCCGGCCCGGTAATGACGGTGCCGGCAATTGAAAAGACCAGCAGTAAGTACACAACCTGTCTGTGGCTTCTAAACTTGCTGTCACATTTTGAATGCATTGCACTGTTCAAAAGCCTCAGCTTCTTTACAGCGACCCCTACTGGCATATGTGAAGCATTCTAATCAAGAGTATGATTATCCCACACTCTGCTAAGGAACATGACAATGCATGTTCCTTCTGCCGGGGGTCATGGGTACTTTGCAACTGAGCATTTGCTCTACTCTGGGCTAGTTTATAGCACCTCCTTCAGGACATTGATCTGTCAGGTCACATTGATATATGGTAATCTATGAGATCTGTTAATTCATGCTGCCCACGTGCATACTCTAGCATCAGCATCTGTTCCTCACACCGCTACCCACGGTTGAACCGGATGTTGCCCTAATGAATCACGTGTTCCTCCATTATTAGCACCTTCTATGAGCCAGACGCCTCCACCCTGTTACTCCTGGCATTTTACCCAGAAGTCTAAGACCATGACCTCTTGTTCCTGGGCTGCTATACTACAGAATGGTGCTCTGTTCCTGGGCTGCTATACTACAGAATGGTGCTCTGTTCCTGGGCTGCTATACTACAGAATGGTGCGCTGTTCCTGGGCTGCTATACTACAGAATGGTGCTCTGTTCCTGGGCTGCTATACTACAGAATGGTGCGCTGTTCCTGGGCTGCTATACTACAGAATGGTGCTCTGTTCCTGGGCTGCTATACTACAGAATGGTGCGCTGTTCCTGGGCTGCTATATTACAGAATGGTGCTCTGTTCCTGGGATGCTATACTACAGAATGGTGCGCTGTTCCTGGGCTGCTATACTACAGAGTGGTGCTCTGTTCCTGGGCTGCTATACTACAGAATGGTGCGCTGTTCCTGGGCTGCTATACTACAGAATGGTGCTCTGTTCCTGGGCTGCTATACTACAGAATGGTGCGCTGTTCCTGGGCTGCTATATTACAGAATGGTGCTCTGTTCCTGGGATGCTATACTACAGAATGGTGCGCTGTTCCTGGGCTGCTATACTACAGAGTGGTGCTCTGTTCCTGGGCTGCTATACTACAGAATGGTGCGCTGTTCCTGGGCTGCTATACTACAGAATGGTGCTCTGTTCCTGGGCTGCTATTCTACAGAATGGTGCGCTGATCCCGGGCTGCTATATTACAGAATGGTGCGCTGTTCCTGGGCTGCTATATTACAGAATGGTGCTCTGTTCCTGGGCTGCTATACTACAGAATGGTGCGCTGTTCCCGGGCTGCTATACTACAGAGTGGTGCTCTGTTCCTGGGCTGCTATACTACAGAATGGTGCTCTTTCCTGGGCTGCTATACTACAGAATGGTGCTCATCTACACTGGTGAGTGCATACCCCTGCATTAGATGTAAGGTGCACAGTTTGTACCATTTTCCTGGGCTTCTTCTGGACTATTTTTTTTCCTGTTTGCATACTCTGTCCAAAGCTATGTCCTAGATATCTTGCCCTACAACCTAACCATCCTATTACTCCAGAAATGGCACAGAAAAGCCATCAAAACTGCAGAAGAGTGCAGTATAAAACCCAGTAACATATCCACCCAGTGGTGGACCCAAAGTGACAGGCAGGCGGTGAGGCCAGCTGCCCTGGATTCCCCCGCCCTTGAGCCTCCCGCTCGTGCCCTATTATCCACCCCCCGGCACCAAAAGCTGCCTCCGCTACTGCCCTCCCCAAGTCCCAGAAACCATCATGGCTCTCCAAGGACCTTTTTAAAATGTGGTACTTTTTGAAATCATTGATCCCCAGTAGCTCTTTTTTTGTGAGGGCACCCAGTACTCAACCACATTGCACTGCTCTCCACGATGTCTCCACCCCACATGCCTGACTTTCCATTACCTATCATCGACATATATAGCACAATGGGCCTCATTACAAGTTTGGAGGTAGCTTTGCCAGTAAAACCAGCAAGGCTACCTCCAAACTCGCATTCGGGTCCAGCACCCACGAATGGGCAATTACCGGGCTATTCCGGCCCAGCCGGACCCAGCAATTGCCCTTTCGTGAGCCCATAGGGCTCAATGGGAATGGGGACGTCGGATGCACCGGCACCGTTTACAACGGTGCCGGTGCATCCGACTTGCTGTGCTCGCGGGTGCCGCCCTGCCCGCCAGGTCAGACCTGGCGGGCTGACAGGCACCCGCGTACACAGCTCGTAGTACGGTTGCAACGGTGCTGGTAGCGCTACTGGCACCATTGTTGCCTCACCGCCATACTTATAATGAGGCCCAATGTCTGATATGCATTCACCATTAGTCAAGCTTTGAAAAGGGTCCTGACACAACATCACGAGCAGGCTGCACTGTTGTGTATCCTGGCAGATTACACCCTGACCACACCCTGTTCCAGATTCTGATATCGTAGGTTCTTACGATCACGACTGTGTGAATGCTTCTACCAACATACCAACATTGTTGCATGATTTCTTCATTTTGGGCATAGTAGAATTTGTAAACACATCTCTTGGGTACCCAGCACTTAAATGATATTTAAAAAAATATGTATTACTTTGTTGTTATTGCCTTATTCAATAAGGGATTGTTTGTTGGGATTTGATTGAGCTCTAACCTAGCTCAATGGATCAAAGGTGTGTTTTCCAGATATCATTTACTGGGAATCACCCCTTTTCCTTCCAGAACAGTTTCATCGCATCTCATTTCACTGCAAAGATTTCACTGCATTTTACCGCAAATATGTAGATGGGGTGTGGGTTTAGGAAATTAGAAAGGTTGAAGGGTGTGGGGGGGGGGGCAAAAGGGGATACAGGTTTCTCTCACAGCATTTATTTGTGGTAAAAGAAATACGGTGAAATCCCTGCAAGGAAATTACATACATACATTTCCTGTAAGTGGAGTCTCACAACCACCCCCCCCCCACCCCCCCCCGCTCCATCCCCCCACCGCCTCCCGGGGAGTGATTGCAATATGAAAATTGTTTTTCTTCTTATTTTCCTTTTGAGTCACATACAGAAATTGGTGCGGATAAGACCCAAAGGCACCAGATTTTTAAATCAGTCTCTTCTGATAAAACATTCACTCAGTATTCTTTACAAAACCTTCTTCTGCGTCCCAGAGTCCAGGCATTTTAAGGGTGCAATTAAGATCTTGGGAAACTTAGGGTACTGTGGTTTGGACTGTGGAACTTCGCTCTTGGACATCAGGGTCCTCTGATCGAATCTATGATGTTTCCCCCCAGGCCGTTTTCACCTAAGCCCAGTTGCCTGAGCCTAGTGTTGGCGCTGTGGCGAAACTTCATTCCCATTGCACGCCTCCTTCCGCGGTCCTCTCCTAATGTGGGGGCTACCCCACAACTCCTGTACCGTCGTCGCCCTTCTCCCCGCCCCTCAGCATGGCACTTCTCCAGCAGGGGACACCCCTCACACCTGGACTCCTGACCAGCCCTGCACACACACACACACACACACACACATACGCACGCACGCACACACGCACGCATGCACGCGCGTGCGCGCAGTAAGCGTATACGGTGTTCCCCAACGTGCCGCCATTCCGTGAACACGGGCCTCATGGAAATCTATGTGATGAAAGTGGCCGCTTTGTGTTCCATGATCAGCAAATACAAAGCGAAATCACCATACACTTCCTTTACCTAAGGTATTTCGGATACCAGTATAGTACCATTGAGTCTGATTGACGGAAAGCACCGCACTTGGATTAAAATGGTCTTTGGACAGCTTGACCCTCCAGAAAAGAATAAGGGACTATGAAATGGTCTCTGCTCTCAGATGAGCTCACAGTGGCCTTATGAAATGAACAGAGAGTACATAATGAGTGAGTGAACTGCTCAGTAACCACCTTCTGATAGACGTTCCAGGACACATGCAAGCAACATGTGGGTGAAGGACTATCCAGTGGGTGGTAATTCACTGCATAGATCCTTTGGGATTTGTCTGCTTCGGTGTTCAGTTTATGCCTTTACTGTTACAATGTAAAAGACTGCCTGCGGCTATGCTGCATTATTATATTGTAAAACATTACACAGTGTTTGCCCTCAATTGGAGCTACCAAGAATCCACTCAACTACTTTGATTCAAATTCACCCATTTGTGTTTGATTTGCTGTTGACCATTAATAATGTTGGTATGTCGAAGAAGCCAGCCTTCGACGGATTTTCTTGATGTAACATAAGTAGGTGATATTATTGATAGACTATGTACCTGTGCACAGTACTCCGGCATAGACCCAACACTGGGCATATTTCACGGGTGTTCTTCTTGGCGCCCACTTGTGCAGGATGGTGACGCTTGAGCCCCATGTGGTGGGCAGTACTCCATCAGCATAGCTTCCACTCCATCTCCCCACCAACACACCACTGTCTTGATCATTGTTGTTGACCTAGTGAGAGAAAGAGAGAATAGGATTTGGCAAAAACCATTTGCCCAGGTAACAGGGTCTTTGCTGTACCATCCAGAGAGGCAATGCCACACTGCCAGTGTTGCAGAAGTAATTGCACGGGGATATGTCTTGATTGATTGATTGATTGATTGATTGAGGACTTTATATAGCGCTTTGACTTTCTGGCTTTCGGGAGAGGTAGTCTAAAAGTCACCAGAAGTGATGTGTGCAAAGGAGGTGGTTGTTCTTTCACAGACAGCCTCCCTCAACCGCTGTTAACTTCCTTCCCTCCCACATCTGAAGCTGGCATTTCCCATGAAATTAGTAGTATGTAGTTTTGGGGTGCTCTTCTGGGAGCAGACATGGTCACATCATCTGCCTGCAAGATCTTAATGGGTCGGTTAATACATAGATTAGCTACCTATCATGACTGAAACAGCTTTGCCCAAAGGTACTCAAATCTCGCCCGCCTATTCCTTATGTTTCACATTTATTATAAATTCATGGGTCAAAGGGTAGAACCATCCCTCGTGCTATACCAATCTCAGTACCAGAAGAGCAATATCTCAATTAAGACTAATTCAGCTGACCCTGACAGCAAAGAACTCCCTCAGTGCAGATAAACCCGAGCAGGCCTTATTTGAATAGAAATGCCCTCTAGGTTGCTGATCGTTTTTCAATCTTCCCTTACAAAAGCTATCTCTTCTTGCCTTTTGACACTCATACTCATTCCTTACCATGGCACTCATCACCCTGCCTATATATTTGGGGTCATTCCTTTTGGCGACGTCTGCTGCTGCATTCCTTCTATACTCCAGGCTTGAATTGAGGATCTGGAAAGTGATTTCTAGAACGTCAGTATCAAACTGCAAAAACAAAAGTCAAATAAAAAAGGAAGTCAAAAAGAGACATTATGGTGAAAGACTTTGCCACATCATATTTCCCATATATATAGAGTGAAGGAGAGGGATGCATTTACAACAATTTGAATCCCTGTAGGTCTCGATGTTAATGTAGGCTCGGTCTTCCTTCGTAGTTCAGATGTTGCCCAAAAAACAATGCATGTGCCCACTTTGCAGAGAGTATCAAACCTTAATGCATTCCTTTGAGTGTCGGGAACCGAGCAAGGATGCCCTGCCTTGTTCTCTGAGACTGAACAGGTAACAGTAGTGTCCAGCAGTTGTGTTAGCCAGACTAGTCTGGGATGCAGGGGCCGTGTTTCTCTCTTGAGTCCAAGGATGGATTATCAGTGTGATCAAGAGCACACACTGCGATCTCAGAATATAGTGTTTTGGAGCAGAATAGTTTGGGTGGTTCGATGTTGTCCAATCTTTTATACTTTTCTGGCGATTTAGGAAAAACAGTTCAAAATTTCACCTAAGAAAGGGCCCAGTTACTGACGGCAGGTTAACATGCCATTGTTCGGGCTTAGTATAATTCCACTGGGCATCAGGACATCATAATATTCATTTTAGAGTGGTAGAAATCTAGAAAAAAAGTTGTTCTAATTGCAACATGGGCATGCTAGAAATAAGAATACTATTTATATTTCTAGCGCTAACAATAGAAATAAAACACAAACCTGTTAGCGGTGTGAGCAGGCCAGACCATGTTAGAAATAAAAACAAAAACTCGTTTCTATTTTTAGTGTCAGTAGTCCAGACTGTCGCTTAAAACAGTGTTTCTTTTTGTTACTAGGCCAGATTTAGTGCCCTCTGTAATTGGGCACTACTATCCCAAGTTGCTTCTTGCAACCTTTGTGTGATGTCATTAATCTCATCCATTAATAACAAGTATGATATAAGATTCTCCTACTTTCTATCAATGGTTGCATGGTTGCCTATGCCAAACACTATTTCTGGAGATGCTACATTCCCAGGTTAAATAAATAAATAAATAAATACATATCTCTATCTATCTATCTATCTATCTTTCTATCTATCTATATATGTGTGTGTGTGTGTGTATATATATATATATATATATATATATAGGGTCATCGGCAGTCAAAGATCTTGCGAAGCTCACTTCCTGTGGAGTCATTTCTGTAACATACCCTAACCATGTGATTTTGAAAAATGATGCAACTCTTTTCTCAAGCATAGCCCTGCAGGTCTGGTGCACATGGTGAATACTATTTATGGTGCCTGTGGTGTTGTCACCTTTAGAACCTAACCTGGTGAAATCACTCATGCAAGCCCTTTTTGATATGACTTTTCGTTTTTACCTGGCCGTAGATCCAATTTCTAAAAGCTCCACCTATGTTATAGTATATAATTCCACTTTCATTCAGAACATACTCCTTCCTCTCCTCCTCATTCGGCATGAATACGTCATCACCTGTAATAGAATGAGAATGGATGAATTGCCAAAGACGTTTCGGTGAAAAAAAGAAGTGTGCCAATCTTCCTCACACATTGCTTACACGTTTTTGTTTATTCAGACATGCACTTTTTTACTTTACGTAAACAAATTGCTGCGCCACCATCACCAATCTACATTTCACGAATACAAATTCTGCTGTCGTGCGCGGTAAAGGTAAGAATGGCCAAATAGGAGGGGAAGTCGCTAAGGAAAGCCAAGAAGGAAAGTGCATCCCTTGCTCTGGATATAGGGCCATTGCAAAGCAGGTGGGTTAAGGACAGTCTGCGGAGGAGAGTTCTTGGAGTGACTTGTGAAACAATTAGAGAAATAGCCTTGTGTTAAATAGTCACATGATCCAAAAATTGAAAGGAAGAGTGGTGTGGACAAATACACAGTTCCCAGGTGCCACAGAGAGTAAGGTCCCCGACCTGCAAAGCTTCATGAGGGTTGAAGACCACCTTATATTTTAAACCTGAAATTGCACACGTGATTGAAACATAAACAGACAACACTCCTCAGAAATGGAACACAAATTGGCTTAAGTTCATTATGAATGCAAGCTGAATTTCTGGATGTGTGCAGCGGCATTGGTATAGACAGGCATGTAGCCGCTTAAAACTCAGATTGCAAAAGCCAATCCTGAAATCAGCCATGGCCTGCTTTGCCACATGGATGTGACCTCACTCTTCAGTCAGACGGAGTCTTGGCTGCCTCCATGTCTTGTAGACTTTCTATGGGCCTCATTACACGAATGGCGGTAAGGATTTACTGGTACCGGTAAATCCTTACCGCCTTACTACGAGGTCCCTTTGCGGGTTGGGGGATTTAACGCCTGCTTTTTGCAGGCGTTAAAAACCAACCCGCAAAGGGACCCAGGGAGCTAATTACGGTACCGCAACTTGCGGTACCGTAATTAGCGCCTTCCCCATTCCCATTGAGCCCTATGGGGCAAAAATGGGAATGGGGAAGGGCAATGGTGGAAGGGGGAATTACCGCCCTGCCAACCTTGGAATGGGGCGGTAATTCCCCTTTCTGCCAAGGCGGTGCCGGTATTTTACCGGCATGAACCATGGCGCTAATAGCGCCATGGTTCTCCGCCATCCGTGTAATGAGGCCCTATGTCCCCGGTAACTATTCACTATTTGATGAAGCATGTAGTGGTAGAGTCTCAGGTCTTCGTTATTTGTCTACTCGTGGATCTAAATAATGAGTGCATTTCAACATGGAACATTGGGCCTCATTACAAGTTTGCCAGTTCGGTAACAATGGTACCAGTAAGCTTCCCAGTACCGTTGTTACCGGACCGGCACCCGCGAGCTGACACTGACGGTAGCACCGGCACCATTTTCAATGGTGCCGGTGCTACCGTCCTCCCCATTCCCTTTGAGTCCTATGGGACTCAAGTGGGAATGGGGAGTAATACATTCCGGTACCTGGCAATGGGGAACTACAGGGTCCGCCAGGGCTGTAATGCCCCTGTATTTCCCCATTGCCAGACGCCGGAAAAATTCAGTTTTACCGGCAAGGCTACCGCCGAACTTGTAATGAAAGCCCATTGTGTCCACAATATTACAATTCCAGTGGTGAATAATGGTCCGCCTCTTTTACAGTAAAATAGATTGGCCTCCATCTGTGTGTCAGTTGTGGGAGAGCTTGAATGGAAGTCTGTCAGAATGGCACTCTATTAGTGTTATTGGAGTATTAGAGACCAGGAGCAAGACAGTGGTTACTGGTTCATAGATGTGTGTGTGTGCAGCTCTGCGCACACAGACGTACAGGTGTACAGGATAGCTACATCGTGTAGCTTGGTGCAAGGAGTACTAGCTGTATGTTAAGAGACTGGCAGGGAGTGTTGGCCCCCACAGAAGGATGTGATCTCAACTGAGACAAATAAACACTGAAAAGGGGAGACTGGACACACTGCTCCGGGGGCTTTATGTAACATGGACACTCGAGGCCGGAGGCTTCTCACGTCCCACAATCACCCATGATGCCAAGACATCATGAAATGAGTTTGAAAGCAAACAATCTTCTCTGTCCGCCCCATTTTCCTTTTTAATTCAATGCTATCTGATGTAGGCTGTAGATTTGAGCCTATTAACAGACCTCACACCCTCATGCATTTTCTGTACATTATGTGAACCTATGCCGCTTTCACGCAGGCATGAATTGGCATGTGTACGGCACACGTAGCTGATAAACTAACATCACTGCTATGGATTCATTGGGAGTTACTTTGAATCTAAAAACATAGTTGAAAACATAATAGTCAGCAATTAAGCTTTGTCTCAATGTTCACAGTATCTGCACCAATACAGGATATTGTGTGTTAGGGCCTCATTACGATTTTGGCGTTAGCCATGCCGCTATTGGCGGCATGGCTGCCGCCAAAATCGG
Organism: Ambystoma mexicanum; assembly: GCF_040938575.1. Classification (NCBI taxonomy): domain Eukaryota; kingdom Metazoa; phylum Chordata; class Amphibia; order Caudata; family Ambystomatidae; genus Ambystoma; species Ambystoma mexicanum. The sequence goes on from NC_090925.1 coordinate 528,844,861, forward strand.
GTCCGGGTCCGTGTTCCCTGAATGGGGAATTACCGGGCCATTCCGAGTTCGGAGGGCCCGGTAATTCCTCCCTCCAGCAACCCGGGCCCGGACCTTCCCCATTCCCATTTCAGCCCCCACAGGGCTGAATGGGAATGGGGGAGGGAGCAAACAACGGGCCGATTACGAGCAGCCCGTTGTTTGCTCCCTCTTCCCCTCGCGGGACCCGGTAAGCACGCCTGGTTGACCAGGCGCTACTTACCGGGTCCCGCGATGGGAGCTTGTAATGAGGCGGAACGGGTTTAATGGGTCTGCCTCCTTTAGCAGTCCCGTTAACCCGTTCCGCCTCACCTGTAATGAGGCCCTTAGTGTTGCTGTATTGGAGAGTGCATGAATGCCACAGCTAACATGTTCTGCAATTCAGTGTGGTTCTTTTGATTTTCCCCATGGATACTGGCTGAATTGAGTTTCTTCCTATCTTCCTGCCCTCATGGGAGCCGGAGCCACCAATTGCAAAAGCTCTGCACTTAATGCTTGGAGGACTGCTTAATCTCAATCCACATTAAATGCTAGCTTGTTGTGTACTACTAAAGGAATACTGAAAAAGTCCTGGTTACCTTGCAATGAGAAAAGGATTGAACGACCCTTTGAATAAAGGATCTGACGCTTGTTGCTGTGTTTTCAGAGTGTATTTCTATTTTATTGTTATACTGTAGACGTTTTGTCTGGAGAGGGTGGTCAGCTGACACATGTTTCAACCCCTAAGGGTCTTTCTCAAGGCGGGTGAAGTATTATCTGCAGAGATACAACTGTATGCAACACATAAATACGGAGCTCAGCACTGGAGTGTTCATTTTCTAGAACCCACCCTCTACCCCGTTTTACTAATGGAATACGTTAGCAGAAGCATCATTTTGATCTCAATTAGATAGTAGTTTCTGCCCTATCTCCATGGGGAAAGGGATTTCTTTACAGAGAATATCTTAAAACATGGGGTGTTGAATATAGGGCATTATGGTGGGATAGTACTGAAAATATGCTGTGATTGGCAGAACACAATAGTGTCCTTCACCAAACACAAAAGGTCTGAGAGATGAAGTTAGAAGCTTTCAAGGAGCAGTCATGGCTTCTTTGCGGGTAAGCTTTATCCATCCCTCTTTCTGAAGACAGAATGATCACTTTCAAAGCAATAGTCATTCCTTTACTGCCTTAAAACACACACCAGTATAGGCGTCCTTTCTGCTATAAATGTCCCTATCTTGGTGGATGAGAACCACAACATGCTTTTGTTCACGCCCCGCCCTATATTATTTTGAATAAGAACATTTCAGGACAAGAACAGCTTGGCAGTAGAATAAGGTGACTGGACTATTACATGGAAGACAGTTTTACACTGATCCCTTTGCATCCTGTGTGTGGCTTTTATAGAGTGTCATAGTGTAAAGAGAACTGAGTGGCATCACGTTGGGTCCCAGCATCTTACAGATCATGATAGACAGAGATGTGTGCAGTAATTCTTTCATTTTCAGAGGGCCCTCACTTCACCTGTTAACGTTGCATACATTGTTAGAGGTACTACAGCAGTGCTTGAGCTCCCTTGGGTCCAGGAGACTAGATACTATCATGCCTGTGGCTGATACAGAGATCTCAGTCTCCTCCTCATATGATCAAGGGTAATTGTGGTTAAGCTCTCGAAGCCCAATCTCTGTAGTAGAGTTATGGGGGGCGGCAATAGAAACACTATAACACATTTGCTTCCAACGTCAATAAAGATTAATTAACAATCATAGTTCATTGAAAGATTGTTAACTCTTTAACTGCAAAACAAAGTTGATGTACTCTAAAACTAAGTGCCTGGTTACAATGTCGGCAGTAGTGATAAATCATGTGGTAATTTAGAATAACGGATGCACTTTCACTCTGGCACATTCTAAATTTAAGACGTGAAACTCTTCAAATCTGCCTGCTTTTGTATGAAGGTAATTACCTCAACAGAAAAACATCACCATACATGGTAATTACAACACGTGATAATATGTCATTGGCCGGGAGTCCTAAGGGACTCCAAAATGGAGAATATCCGAAGGGTCCACATGCCTATAAAATCGTGCAGGCCTTTCAAGTTACTGCAGCCTTACCACATGTGGTAACATTAATTCAGTTTGGTGTCATTACCAAAGGTAATACTCCCAAAGCAGCACTCAGGTTCTAAGAGTTGTAGAAAAGTCAGATGTCGCGATGCCTAGCAATTGTTGATTTCAGACTCCGACAAGCCTCATAAAAAGGTGAGAGATCATTGCCATGTGAATGAATGCGATTAAAGTGCAAGTGCTTTGGTTTCACACTTCACTTTTGGTCCATGTTTTCAACTCGACTGCCCATGTCTCCCAGACTCTCTGAAAGACACATATTCATTATGTGTATGCTCTTCATTAAGCAATGTGTATTTTGAGGGGCTTAGCATTGAAATATAAAATAATTTAATGTTAAGCAGAATAATAACAAGGGTTTTGTTTGAAAACAAAATAAGCTAATAGAAAAGATTTCTGTGTTTATGTTGCTATGTTGAATGAGGCATATATCAACCTGTGCACCGTTTGGCATTGCACCAGGGAACAATAGGCAAAATGGGCCAGATTCCCGAAACCTTCTTGTTGCTAGTGATGTGATGACCAGAATATACTCCAATGGTTCACCCTGGGGAAGTCATGCTCCTCTGCTTGATCTCAAAAGGCCCTCATTGGCGCTTTGATCCTTGGACTGGTGGGAACAAACAGTCTCGGAACTTGATCAAAGATCTGTGCCTCAGGGCCTTGGAAAGTGTCCCTGGACCAGCCAGTGGACTGGCCAGCTCTCTCCTGGGCAACTTTCTTTCAGTTGTCATTCTGAGGAGAGCCTTGGAACTTGGTAGATCTTCAGCTTATACCAGAAGTCGCCTGGGTTTGCAATTTCAGCTGTCTCACTCCAAAGGAAGCTGTGCTTGGGTAGGCTGCTTCTGTCTTCCCCGATGCACGATTGCCTGTCACCACCTGACCGTGGAGACCTCCATTAGAACAATCTTTATTCAATCCTGTGTGGTATCCTGAAGGGTCTCCAGCACAGAATTCTGCATCTTTTCTTCATTTGGGGTCTTCTTCTGGAAGCTGACCGGAGCCGTTTGTCCAACTTCAACATGACCAACTTCAGACCCAAGAGTGACCTCTGCACCTACAAACCTCTGGGCCTTCCTCACCCAAATCAAGCAACGAAGATTGTGTCCCCAGTGCAGTCCAGAAGACCTGCAGTGTCACCTGAAAGAATTGGGGTCAGGGGGTAAAATAACCTTCCTGTTTCTGTCCCCCCTGTCTTCCATAGATTAACATTGGGTGCAAAGCCCTTGTCCCTAACTCCCTATGGCTTGGCATCTGGCTGTCGAACCTGGGCTAAGAATCCTTAGCTTGGACTTACCTTGGGGATAGGATAGAGTGGGGTACAGTGTCCTGTTTTGGGTAAATACTTATATTACTTTAAAAAACTTTCAAAGCACCAGAAAAGCCCACTGCATTATTTCTGAAATCCCTTACCTGAAGAAGCTATTCGTTGGAACTTGTGACTTATTGGGTTGGACTTCAGTAGATATAGTGAGACTACACTTGTACTTATTCTGACATTTCTACTTAGCATCTGAGTACTCACGTGTTGAACAATGATATCGAATTCATATTTATTATTAATTTATTTTTTGCATTTTTAAAGCGCTCACACAGCTCAAGGTGCTGTTATAGGATTATGTCTTAGTTGCGCATTTATAATGCGCTAGCCAGATGTTTTTAAGCACGGACCGGGTATCGAACCTGTGTTGCTTTGTGTCGTCTTGTTTCCAAGGCGAGCAAGTTGCAGCTGAGCTATGCTCCCGGGACTATATGCATCTTTCTTCTCCTACTTGGTGATTGTGTCTAAATGTTAGTCATGGTTTTTATTTACAATACTTAACTATGATTTGTACATGCTTAGTGTGTAAGTAAAGACCTAATACATAACTTTATTTATTTTTGATACACTACTGTCTAACTTGAATTATTAAGTGTTGCTCTGTGTGGACTCATTGTAGCCCTAGACCTCTCTCACACCTTTCTTGAGACTAAGCATGTTCTGCTCGCTCACCTCCCTTGGGTGGGTTTTGGCAAACCTCTTAGTGTATTCCCTGCTTACCATAAACAGGGTGACCTCCCAAACTCCTCCCACCACGGCTGATTTTGGAAATCCATTTGAACAGTGCCCCATCACATCCTGCAATGCTCAAGCCTTAATGTTGTCATAGTTACTAAATAGTAAGACCAGGGTACCTTAAAGCGATTTTGTTTTTTTCTCTCTCTTTATGTTGAAATACATTAAGGTAGCATGATCTCACTCTGGTGCACAATTGTTCCATAATCAACACAGAGAGGATCAATATGGCTCATCTGGCTGAACATTGCATGCATGTTGGCATGTTTACCACAGCTCTAAAGCTCCCATGCTGCAACTGCGCCCCCACTCCCCTTCTAGCCATGGTAGCAAGATCTGCATGCACATTCCACAAAGACAGGAGGGGTGCTAGTACAGAACTTGTGCCCACACCCTCTTCACATGCAAAATAATAGGAGCACCCATGCAACTACAATTGCACTTCATTTTCTTGGCTGCTAGAATGAATATAGAAATGCAAACAATGTTTGTGCATACACATAGTAATGCATTAAAACCCTATTGTGGGAGGCTCTGGTCCTTCAGAGAAGACACAAGAGACAGAGTTGACCGCCAACCAATTTTGAACAAGATATTGCAAAAAGAAGTTCTCCAATCAATGCAAATTTGAAGTGGGTTCCTTCATGTGTTGTTTTTTTTTTTGGGAGACGTTAAAAAGGGTCAGAATCATCCTCTCTGAATCGCATGTTTCTGCTCTCCTTCATGGCATTTATGAAACTAATCTGTACAAAAATGTCAACCTCCAAATAGTGTCCTGAACACATGTTAATACAACTTGATTTAATGTTGATGTGGTTAAGTACAGAGGAGCATTCAAATCTCTGGTGCTTCCGTGCTTTGGAGCAAAAACATGATAAATGAAGAGGCAGGGAGTGCAAAAGATGAGCAACTGTTTGTAGTCAATCTGCCAGAATGATTAGGAACAATTATCAGTAAAATCATGCCAATAAACCGAGGAATTAAAATCTCTACCTGAAGCCCAGGCATTAAAGAGCAGCACAAAATCGGGAAGCTGTGTGGATGATGTTTGTCCCCCAGAGGACATCTGAGCGCTGAACTTATAGAAGCCGACGATAGCATTGTGCGGGCTGGAAATGGTGACGCTCATGGAGGTGGAGCCACCGGATCTTTGGACAGCGCTCCAGACACCTTTGCTTGCAGAACTTGATAGCGGAAAAGACACTTTGGTTTTGTTTGACACTGATGGTGAAGGACCTTCAAAAAAGAAAATGGAGTGTTGGCATTTCCATGGTAACCGTCTCATGATTTGGCTACAGCAAACAAGCACTGTCTGTTACAGTTGTTAATATTACAATGCATATGTATACGCCTCTGGAAACAAAGATGTCTGCAAAGTAAGTTGCATGCACATAGTTTTTGTATCGGGTGTCTATCTTTCTTTGTGGTGTAGACAATTGGGATACCTGCCTCTTTGGTGAGAGAAGAGAGGGAGTGTGTGTAGCCATGATTACCGATCTGCAAATGGGACTATTCATAACGTTCTAAATTGGCTAATTAAGAGTCTGAGAGATTGCCTGCATGCGGCAGAGGTAAAATATGTTTGACAAGGTTGCGTAATGGTTGCCTGTCTCTGACTTGTATGTATGTGATTGAGATTAACTAGCATGCACAAGAGTGTATGGGTGTGAGATGAGTGTGCGTAGGAAGAAGTAGGATCTTCACTCGCTACACATGTTTGAACAATTAAACTTTATTTGTCCAAGAACATGATTTCTGATTCCAGGGCCTTTGTCACAGACACTTTATTTAAAAGTGTTTTAAACAGGTCTGGAGTTTGATGAATACGCCACAACAAGAACATAGAAGAAATACTCAAATCCCAACTGTTCCATAGTGCTGTACGTTGACCTTTTTCTAAAGTTAATTGTAAAATGTATCACCGTGTGTACAAGGAATTGGTCAACTATTAAAATAGATTCGAAAATAGAGATAAACATGGTGAATTAGAATAATATTGGATTATGGGTATTTGAATAATTATATTCCCACGTTATAGGGTGTTTGTCGAAATGCAGTCCGTTTTTGAACATTTTAAAATAACATGGCTGTTGCGACACTCCTTTTTGCAGAATAAATCATACTTTTCAACCTTCATAGTGTATGTGGTTTCAAGAAGTTATACAAATTCATCAGTGGAATTGAAAACATATGGTGGACTTACAGTAATAAAGAAACATCCTATGATCACAGATTAAGGACACGTCCGGGAATCGTGGCTACATCTTAAAGTTATAATTGTCATGTATATGTGCAGTGCAGATGTCTGCTCTATTAATGAGGGAGTGCAATGAGAGGGTTCATGCGGATTGAAAGATAAGCATTATATGACAATTTAAATGAAAAGGTAAATGCATGGAGCGGACCGTCAGCGTTTGCACTTACATGCAGTTTGGTCTACTGCATGTCATTTTCACCTCGCTGAAAGTGGAGTGTTAATGTGAAGAGTAAAAGAAGGTGACATCACCTTTACTCTCTACTTTTACTCTAAGCTTTGGGAGAAATAAAGCACTGCCTGAAAATGAGGCTTTGCTTGAGGTGTTTCATAATGGATTCCAATGGAATCCACCTGCTAGTTACCAGGTGTAAATGCAAGGCGTATTCGTTTGGAATCGTTTGGTTCCACGTCTGCATGCAAATCTCATGCAGGCGTAAATCTGGCTGCTCCTCCTAGAAGGAGGAGGAAAGCAAAGTGGAGATGCAAACTTCCCTTTCTGCCCTGCTATGCATTAGACGAGCTGGGAAATTGGGCAGTATGTTAAAACGGGCCATACAGGCATTATGCTTAGATTGTAAGCCTCCATTTAATGCCAGGAATGACCCCCTGTATTGTCATAACCAGCCATGAAAATATGCTGTGTTTGCTAATAGCAGAAGCTGCCACCACTTACACAGGCATCTGGAGAGCAGGCCGCCTTGTCTATGAGTCAAGGGAGTGTGCCGTGGTGTTATCTGATGGCGCATATGCAGAGGTACGTTGTCTGTGTGCGTGAATAATAGGCAATGGCAATATTACCAGTATCAACCGTAAAGCCCATGGTCTCTTCAGACTTCATTGCTCTGTTTAAGTTCAGAATGATGTTGAATTCTTGCGCTCGTCTCACAATGAGCATCGTGCTGCTGAATTCGCTGCAGTGATGGTCAGCCTTGTTAGCGGCTTCCTGCATATCCACGCGTGTTATCCGTAGTGCTGTAAGAAAAGAACAAAGGCTAAGATCCCAAGCATCGGCAATGCCAATAGCTCTGGCGTTTACTGCTGTTATGTGCATTGTGCATGTATAGGCACTACGGTGCAAAGTTTCAAAGGAGGATGCGATAAGGAGTAGGATTGTGCAAGAGAACGAGAAGGAAGGAGAATAGAGCAAGGGAGGAAACAATTGAGAGAGGGCGCCTTCAATGGTGAGCAAGAGGAAATATGAGCGAGACAGGTTGAGAGCGAGAGGGTAAGACATAAAGCAAGTGTGTGACAGGAAGGACGGGATGGGGAGAACGTGGGGGTAGGGTGGGTGAGCGGGTTGTATTGAAAGGTGGGTGGGTGTGGGTAGAGGGAGTGGAGGTTGGGTGGTGGTAGAGAGTCTGTAGGTAGGTTGGATCGTTAGGGAAATAGAGAGTGGGGTTTGTTTGTGAGGGGGGAGAGTGTGGGGCTAGTGTGGTTGGGGTAGAGAGTGGGGATATGGTGGGTGGGGCAGAGAGAGTGGAGGTAGAGTGGGTGGGGTAGAGATAATGGGGTAGGGTGGGCGGAGTGGGTGGGGCTAGAGAAATGCAGTAGGGTGGGTGGGGGTAGAGAAAAAGGGTACGGTAGGTGAGGGTAGAGAGAATGGGGAAGGGTGTGTTGAGGTCGAGTGAGTTGGGATTGGGTGGGTGAGGGTGGAGAGTGTTGGGATCGAGTGGGTGAGGGTAGAGAGAATGGTGGTAAGGTGGGTGGGGTAGAGAGAATGGTGGTAGGGTTGGTAGGTGGGGTTAGAGAGAGTGGGGGTACAGTGGGTAGGTGGGGTAGAGAGACTGGGGGTAGGGTGGGTATGGGAAGAGAAAGTTGGGATAGGGTGGGTAGAATTAGAGACAGTCAGGGTACGGTAGGTGGGGGTAGAGAGAGTGGGAGAAGGGTGGTGTGGGTAGAGAGAATGGGGTAGAGTGGGTGGGGTAGAGAACGTGAGGGATGGGATAGAAAGAGTGAGGGTAGGGTGGGTTTTGGTAGGGAGACTGGGGATATGATGGGTGGGGTAGGGTTGGTGGTAGGGTTGATAGGTGGGATTAGAGAGAGTGGGGGTACAGTGGGTAGGTGGGGTAGAGAGAATGGTGGTAGGGTTGGTAGGTGGGGTTAGAGAGAGTGGGGGTACAGTGGGTAGGTGGGGTAGAGAGACTGGGGGTAGGGTGGGTAGGGGAAGAGAAAGTTGGGAATGGGTGGGTAGAATTAGAGACAGTCAGGGTATGGTAGGTGGGGGGTAGAGAAAGTGGGAGAAGGGTGGTGTGGGTAGAGAGAATGGGGGTAGAGTGGGTGGGGTAGAGAAAGTGAGGGTGAGGATAGAAAGAGTGAGGGTAGGGTGGTTTTTGGTAGGAAGACTGGGGATAGGATGGGTGGGGTAGGGTTGGTGGGGGGGTTGGTAGGTGGGGGTAGAGAGAGTGGAGAAGGGTGCAGTGCTTACACTGCCATAAGAAATGGATGGGGGCTCTAATGTGTTGTGGTGTAATATTTGGGGGTGGGCCTCAAAGGGGTCTTGTGCAGCCTCAAATCCCAAGTAGTTAATAAAGCTTTAAAAGAGGAGTGGCCTATGTAATTAAAGGAGTGACCCAAAAGAGCCCATTGAGTTTACATATGGGCAATGACAGGACAGACATTCTAGTTTAAAAGATACATTTAAATATGGTTTATGTGTGTAAAGAATTTGACCAAAATAAATATATTCAAATATGAAACAGAACATCAAATAAAAAAAGGGGTCAGTACGCCATGCAATCCCACAGTTCTTCTGAATGAAATTAATTATTCGTACATACTAATTAAAGGCATTCTAATGATAATACTTTTGGTAAAAATCAAACGATTTATTCTCTCATCATTTCCCTTTCCTGTTTGAACAGTACCTAATTTCACATTTTCTTAACTCATGTCTTGATTCTAAATATTACTGAAGTAACATCTACTGGCAAAGAGCAATATTGCCGCTCATTTCTTTACAATAATTTGGTGAGGGAGTTCAGCTCGAATCTCCCTGGCAGAGCTTTGGCTCAACGGCAATATTTGGAGACTGCCAGGGCTGAGCCCGGGCTAGCCCTGGCCCACTTAAATCCCTGGTAGTGTGGGTATTGAGAGTGAGGGTAAGGTGTGAGAGTGGGGGTACTGTAGAGAGTGGGGGTAGGGTTGGTGGGTTTGGAGAGAGCTGGGTAGAGTAGATGGGGGGTAGGGTTGGGCTGGGTAAAGAGAGTGGGGTACCACTCAGACACACCTGCCCTCAAAGCCGTGTGCGAGCTGCCCGTTGGAGGAAGAAACTGTGTAGCATAACAATTGTTCTACTGTCGTACAGCTAAACAAAATGACACCAAACTCATGGATTCCCTTGACAACTTGACATGAATAGATTTCACACGTCCTCCGGACTGTCGCTGCGTGCTTGAGGGTGGGTTGGCCATAGCCCATGTGGTCCTTCATAAATCAGTAAAACACAACATAATGTGTACTTTTCCAAAAGTGTTACGTTAGTTTTTCAAACTCCAAATTATGCGTGGAGACGAATTGTGAATACCTTACACTACTTGAAGGCGATCCTAGGACAGGGTGGCCCAGCAACATTGCATCTGGTAATTAAAACACGTACATCACAGCCTGCCAACATTATTATACCCTGGTTCTCCTCTGGCGATTCGCAGAGATTGGGCCCAAACTAAAAATACCCGACTACCAGCGTTGGCACAAAACAAACGTCGCTCTGTGAAGCTCCGAAATAGAGCGCTCAGCAAGTTTCGTGACGAGTTGAAATGGTCCTTTTCTGATTCCCGTCATGCTCTTCACATGGCAAACACTTCGCTGCAGGGCTCTTTTGCCATTCAGCTCAGTCTATAAAGAGAGGGTGGCACTGGCAGCAGTCCACCCGCTTCCAGACTTCCAGTGCAAACAAAAAATCCCTTTTTTCCTATTTCCAATTGAACTACTCATCCCATAGGGGTTATTCGGCTGAACCCCTCGCGATAGGCGGTTACCGTTTCAAGCAGCCTTCTATTGCCAGAAAGGCCGGCCGCCTGGAAGTAACACCGCCTTATCGCAGCACTGCAGCTCGGCAATTCACTGCCATGATAGAGCGCCGGACCGGGAACCACTACACTACAGGCGTGCACCAAAGACAGATTACAACTTGACGTGAGCCTCCCTAACTGTAATCAGGCACCGCCGTTGCAATGGTGGGACCCATATGGCGAATCCCCGCAGGGTTTATTACACGTCTGCAAGCAGGGGTGGACTGGGAACCAAAAGAGGCCCTGGAAATAATTTTCAAAGTGGCCCCATGTTACACATTTTGAGCAAGCCCAACCCTTTTCCTATGATAACATTTGAAGATTAAATACTGAAGAGGCACACAGTGAAGAGGCCCACCAGGAAATCTTCAGAGTTCCCTGTATGCCAGTCCAGCCCTGATTGACAGGGGGACATGAGATCCACTGTGATTTAGCCAAGCTGCGTGCATAGACAAATGAAATCAAAAGCACTCCTTGATTTAACCTTTGACTTACTCTTGGTTCCACACTGCCAGCGGATTAGCTGTGCACAAATCATCAAACGTGACTGCAATTCATCCAAAAGAAAAAAAGAGAATAATTTCGAAGCAGTGTCTGTAATCTATTATACATTACTTATCTAAGTACCTCTTAGAGATTTCGATGAGAAAGTGAGTTACAAAGGAAAAAGTAGTCTAAAGTATTGTTACTTCTAACCTGCGGGGGAGGATGTGAATGTGGGGGCAGGTGGGCAGAAGCTTTTCATTGCTTGTATCGGTCTGGGGGACATAAGCCGGTTTGAGGTTGTGTGGCCTGCATGGCTTCATGCAGAGGTTTAGCATTGTCAATAAATGTTGCTTTTGGTTGGGCGCTATTGGAGCAAGGAATCAGTTGTCCCTGAGTGAGTAAGTGAGTGAGTGACTGGTGTCGGGGACCAGGTAGATATGCTGCAGACCCCCTTCCCTGTCTGTGTCACCAGCGGCCAGGAGCCCTGAACATGTGTACAGCTGCAGGGCCAAGTAGGCAGCTGCATGTATGTACATCTTGTGATCACGGCCGGTGCGCTCAGTTCATGTACAGGAATATGGCTATTTAGGGGGCAATGCGTCTTATGTCTAGACATGAAATTAATTTTATATTATCATGGGGACGCTCTGTATATGTCTTGTAATGCTTTATTAAACACGCAATATAAAGAAGGAAAGCACGCACACAAACACACCCACCCATCCAAGACATAGGCGAAACGCTGCTACAAGCCTGGTCATTGTGATGTGGTGATATGAAAGAGATTTTACACCGGTCATGGGCTGGGACCTAACAGTGCAGCAGAGTTCCATGCTCTAACACGCGGTTGGCGTATAATTACGAATGAAAATGGCGGAAACATCTGTGAGCAATGGAGACTGGGCAGAAACATACATAATACACATGTGTTTTTGCACGTGATACACGTGTTCTCTATTTATGACATTTAACAGGTAACATATTGATAATGTTCGCATTGAACCGGAATGAATATTGACATTGTCGTACACACACATGTCGGCATGGCCGGCGTGTACATTATACCTAGTTGCCCATTACGCACAAGTATTATACGTCAACTCAACTGCATTGGCACCAAGGCACTGCATCCTATCACGATGCGATGGCCATGGCACCTTCTAAATTCATCAGCTAATGGCGAGCTCACGCCTATACACATTTCTGTGCATCTCCGTGCATGTATAGCATCTCGTGAGGTGGAAGGAACGTGTGCTTCTAGCTTATAAGCGCATTTGTTTTGGAAAGCTGTACCCTCGGTACATTCTTTAAGGAGACTGACTTTGTACATTTATGCAATACAGTATTTAAAGGGATATCATAGCGTCTGCTTTCAGCGCCATTCCGTAGGCTTTTTCAGTGCATTCAGACATCAGAATATATGAAGCCAACATTGCAAATTCATTGAATATTTTGTACCACCATTCGAAATATGCTTCATTATGAGTAGCTGCCAAATTTAAAAGCCAATAAAAAGCTTCTTTGTACATTTAAAAAGGGCCTACTGGAACATGGCTAATGGAAATGTCCGTTATGTTCACTAACGGAAAAGAAAATCAGTACTGTTTTAAAAGGGAATGGAGCTTAACATATCTATAAAGTTGACACGGAAATTCAGTAACATGATTTCACCCTTAGGTAGCCCACAGGACCTGTGTATTTCGTGGCACACTGCACTGCTTTCATTGACCACCTCAACGCGCCATACCATCAAAGTCGCACATTTCATATCAGCAAATATGTTGCCAAAAGGTGCCATTTGCAGGATGTATATTCTGGCATGCAGAATGGCATTTTTATTTGGGGAATAAATAAAAGCATCTGCTTCTGCTTACCTTCGAGTTGACATCCAGCCGAAGGCCTCACGCACTTAGCTGCTGCCCGGCTGCTGCCTGCAGCCTGCCCTGCACCTGACCTGCGCAACGTTGTGTGCAGGGCACGTGCATTCCCCGGGGCCCAGGTCCTCAGGCTCAGGCGCAAGCCCAGCTGCCCATGCCCAGGCCTGCTTGGAAGAAAAAAAAGTGCAGCGCCTGCCTTGGTCGGTGGTGGCAGCCAGCAGGCAGCCAATTCAAAGAAAACCACCCAGGCGGAATCACGGGACATGTCATGTGTATCCTTCCGCCAAAAGAGGCCCTATGCGGCCAGAAGCCCACCGGGGGATGTCCCGGTGTCCCGGTGGGCCAGTCCAGGCCTGTCTGCAAGTGACTGCGGTATGGCCATATATCAGTAGTTGCACAGCTCCCTGTTTCGTCGCCAGGTACGGTATGAAATGGCAGAAGCACAGCCTTTCTGGAAACAAAACAAGGCCTAGTCGGTTGCCTTGCCCGTTTCATCCCCAAGCATCAGCCAGTTGCCATGCTGGTGCGAGACTGCTCCCAAACTCCCCTTTCTCTCCTACAGTACCAACGTTTTGGCCATTAGGTGGCGGTAGTTTATTATGCTACAAAACAACAGCATGACTTTCAGAAACTTTACATGACTAGTCAATGCTTGTCCTTACACGAACTGCAAACAAGCACTTGGTGTCATCACCACTGAAACACACTCATTTCAGTTCACAGACTGTACGTTTTTAAGTTAACACCGTAGCTGGACTGTGAAAATCAATAATTACAAAGAAAAAAGGAGCAGCTACCAATCTTCCTGCCACACTCAATCAAAACAGACATCATCTAGCCCTGTTGTTTATTTGCTTTGTTTTGCTAGCAGAGCTGGATTTATATTGAAGACAGCAGAACTACAAGTCCCAGAATGCAAAGAATAAATAAAGGAATGGGTGTCCCTGAAATGGCATTGGCCATTTTGGCTTGAATCAAAATTATGCTGACACGTGGGCACGCAAACTCAGTTCTGTGACACACTGGGCACAGCCTACCATTATGGCTGTGCACTTTTCCACGCGTGGCATTCAATCATCATTTGAGCGGAGGGTGCATTTGTGGGGGGCATGAACTCACAATGAGAGTGATCGGCATTATATCATTAGGACATTTTTTCCCTTAGTACTCTTTGATAAGACGGCTCATTGGGCGCAGGGACCCTTCAGAAATCCAAGTACAACACGTAGATCACAGGTGTGCATGCAGCCAGCCCTCCAATCCGCCGAAGCCAATGACATGAGCACCACCGAGTTGGGAATAACTGCTAAGATCTGGTCAAAAAACAATTATATATGTAATCGGGAGGATAGCTAAGGGGCATTGAGCTCGCCTTGGAAGCAACAGAGGTTCGAACCCTGGGTTCGTGCTTAGAAACCTTTGGGTATTAAGCGGGTTATGAATAACCTATCGTATCATGTCAATGGACTCGTGCAATACTGTATTATCATAATTATCAATAGCATTACTATTGATATTTTGATTGTGTCTGCACGTGGGCTGACTAGCTCTATCTATAGCTATGTCTGTATCTATATCTTTATCGATGATGTGAATGTCAACAAGTGTGGATCCTTCCACTTCCTGATCCCTCAGGATTAAGCCTTACACGCCCTTGTTGGCTGGATGCATGGCATCCGATGCTCATGGTGTTTGCATCACTCCTTCCAATCCTTCAGAAATTATTCATATTGGTGGTTCTAACAGCCATGGGTCCTCCCCCCTCGCCCCCCACCAGTGCCAAGGCCTTTTTTTGGTGATTTTGGTATTTCGCCATTCAATGCTTTCTAATGTTTTATGTTTCATTAACCCCTTAAGTGCCAAGGACGAGATACCTCGCCCTTGGCACTTAAGGGGTTAATACTTACATTGCTTTACAAGGACGTTATATGGATTACATCGGTTTTTGCTTTTGTTGTTGTTGATCAAACGGCAATCCCAATTGAACATTTATGGAAAGTATGTTAATGGAGCAATTCATGGATTCACTACAAGGTAGTTTTGCCAAATTTGCACAGAAATAAAGCATGTGTACCGTTGCACGATACATTTGCTTCTATGATAAGGGTCCTGGTGAGCCTTGGTCGGCCAGGTCATATATTAGCGAAAAAACAGCAATCGCCAAAGGCTATTACGTCACACACCAAACCATCTAGTTAGTAAGACTGGTACCAAAGCATTTTCTATACCAGACTAACACATACTTTAAAAAAAATAAAAAAAATAATTTATGCACATTAAATTGTTTTTTAAAGAAAAGCATGTATTAGTTTGGTATGCAATAAAAAACAGAGGTTTTTATAAGAATTAGAAAATGCTTTGGTACCAGTTTTACTAACTAGATGGTTTGGTGTGTGCCATCATAGCCGTGGCAATTGCTGTTTTTTCACGTTACATTTGTTTACATACACATTACCAATTTGGGGATTTGTGTCTGGGGGCTCCTTCCTGAAATGTTATCTCAACAATTTGCACTTTCTGCACATCATAACTCGAAGGAACAATACAAACCAGATGCTTGATGCATTGATTTGACGCTTTAATCAAGTGAAGTGCCTCAATTTCCCATGTTTTGCAAAGTCGTACTCCTATTCTATTCACCCTACACTTTAGGGCAAATATAAGAAAATCAGAAGTCTCCAACTACAATCTTTATGAGTTATAACGCTAGATATGTGGGCTAAAACTGAAGACTAAAAAGCTGTTTGGGGTCAAAACTCAAGAAGGTTGTAAGCAGAGAATTCAAGTCTGAAGTTCAAACAACATTGTTAAAGGTCTATAGTGCGCCATAGTACCACACCACAAACTGATTTGTTTCTCGAGCCATTATTAAACACTATTATCCCAACTCAGTGAGAGCAATTTTATCAACTCCAGGAGAATAAGAAACCGAGTCCTTTATGCTTGAATTGAAAGCTATGATTAGCAAACAATAGCGGTCCTATTTTGTGAATGATCAAAAGCTGACCTCACTGTTATGCACTGAAACCCACTCAAGAGAACTTCTATCATGTGTAGCTGCATGTGCCATTGCATAAGAGAATATCCAAATGCACACCAGGCTGGTCCCACTCTTGAACTCAGTCCAGTCCGGAATGCCATGCACTGTTGGCTAAATCAAACCAGTGATTTGTGGGTTGCACACAGATGTCTGTAGTCATTTGTTTTCATCACTGAGCTGTCTTACTAAAGAGCAATACGAAGGATAGAAAAATTGGCATATTTCAAACCCCTAATGACATTATTTCTCGTATTTATCCCAGCTCATAGCCTCCTCCTGATGGCGGCAGATTCATATAAGGAAAGGGGCCAGCAGATCACTGTGGCCAGGCTCTTTCTTCGACTCTAATACCTTCTTTGGGTACAGCAGGGACTGGCCAGTGATTCGCTGCATCCCTGCACTCATACAGCACCAGGGGGAAACATGGGAGCAGAATCCCGGAAGTCCAAAATGGAGTCTGGGATCACTGTCCGTTCTCCTGGAAGAGGAGATGTTTTAGATTCTTGCAGAACACCAGGAATTCTTGTTCAGAGCACAGGGCCAGAGGGAGGAACTTCAATAAAGTTGAGTCTTTTTGAAGGAGGGACCCCCGCCAAGCGCTTGTAGCGTGTTGTATTGCACTGAGGGATAGCTTCTTTCCGGCAACAGTTGAACTAGATAGTCAGGGTTTGCTGAGCTTTGTGAACCAATCGAAGAGTTTTGACTTCCACTCTTGGATCGAAGGTTTTGCATGGGTAGCCTTCCAAGGAGGTGCAATGTGTTCAGAGCGTTTCAGGAGATGGTAAGTCCTGCTGCACAATTTTGTGGGCTTTGTTTCTTGACTAAGGTTTATAAGGGAGACCACTATCCTCATGGTCGACAATTGTGAGAACCGGGGTGATTTGCTGCAACAGTCGTAGATCAACGTTTCATCGTGAAAGTGATCTCCAGGCTCCAGATTTACCCTGTGGTCACTGGATTCAGGTGTAATCAACTTTGTTGCAGCTAGAGTTGCACTTGGTCAATGCAATGCATGATCTGATGCTGGTCTCCTGGTTCTTTCATGAGTCAGATATCAATCTACTTTTTCTGCATGTAGGTGAGGGCCAATATTAGGTCCATCAGGACTAACACAAGAGGTTTCATTTAAACAACACAGAGGATTAGGGACAATTATGAACCCTTGTCCTTCCAAAGAAGAAGCATGCAGATTCTGATAGGCTGTTATCCACTGATGAACCGCCTGGGAGAAGCTATAGTCTGGCATGTAGAACCGGCCCTTTTGGTATGCATTGGAAACTTTTACTGCCAATATTACAGCGCTGAAATGATGGTAACCTCATAGAACTGTGAAGCACCAGACGTCGAGTAATTTCCTAAACTCGAAATCTACCTAAAGTCATGCTCATGGTTGTCTGCTATTTTGGGTTAAAGTGAATAATTAACAGTTTGACACAGAGCTTGATTTGAAAGCCATTAGCTGTTATTTGTTATCCATTAAGGAATATGCATTGTTTATAGTATAGTTTGTCAAATGTAGGTTTACTTTTTATGACTGGTAGGTATCTTACTTGCTCCCTATCACAATAAGCCATCCTCACCTCATCATCTCCTTGTAATTGAAGCTATCAAGAATACCAGCAGGGGTAGTTAAGTTGTCTCCCTGTTGCCATCCCATATTTGCATTTATTTATTTGTTTGTTTTTTATTGCGCCTGTCACCCGCAGGCATCAGGGCGCAACAAAGAGACGTTTAGACAAAAGGGACATCACAGGCTCCCTTTGGCTGTTAGGACCATTTAGGTCAGTGGTATTCAAACCTTTTTATGTCAAGCACCACTCCACCCCCTTGAGTAAAAAATGTTGTTGCCGAGCCCCCCCCCCCACAACCTCCCTTGAGTAGAAATATTTCAGCTTGGCTCCCCATAGATGTCACTTATGCTTATATTTTCTATTAAAATCAGTCACCGTACTCCCTTCGGGCACCCCACAGGGACCAACCATCCCCACAGTCTTAAGACCACTGATTTAGGATCACAAATCTTTTTTGTAGCATCAAACAAATTTGCTGCTCCCCTACATTTAATGACTTGGATTTTGAATCCCTCCAGCTATGTTGTTGAGTTCTAAAATGAAGAGGGCACCTATGGTGGCACGTGTGTGTGTGCCTCAAACTATAAAAGCATGTGATAGGTATGAGTATATATAAGACACTACACTGTTCTTGGCACCTAACTGTATATTTAAAGATGAACCTCAGCCTTGCTTTGGATCCCTAGAATTCCCAAAGCTAAACCATATCTCTTTGGAGTACAGGTCTATAAAATCATTTGCCTTGTAAACCTTGGGCGAGTTCCACTTCAGGGACAGTCTAACAAACAATGATGGAAACATATTTTCTGCTGTTTAATGTTTTATTGCGCTGCAACCTTTGTTTTTGTGCTGTGTATACAATGTAGGTAGAATACTGCTAATTCTACATTTAAAGGCCCTCAAATATGCGAGAGCGGAATGCATTTATTTCTACATGTATACATTATCATTTGTGCTCATTTTGTTTCATAACCAGTTCTTCTTTTGCAACATTGCGGTGGTCTTCTTGATCATAATGTCATCAGTGTGATTCTCTCTCCTCCCTGAAGCCAAGGGCGCATTAACTTGGTTTCAGTTTCAACAGATTCTACACGAATCCTATTTACATCGCAATGTTTTGTCTATTCAGATTATATGCACGTATATTTCTGGTTATCAGGGACCCAGCCACTATTGTGAATTGCAACAATACTGGGAGTTGTGCATTGCTGCAGAAATGAGCAGCAGGGCGTCTGATGGTGTGGATCCACCCATGTAGAATTGACTGCCCAGTAAATAATTAAGAAATGTTGGCACGACTGATGTACAATGATCGCTTGAAATCTCATTAGAAGAAAATACTTAAGAGGCTCAGTAATTGCCACACCTTTAGTTCTGATGCAAACTGAAAATTGGATGAGGCGCATCGTCATGTGTGTTACCACACAAGAGGCAGATATTTTACTGGCCCTTATTGGGTACATTCTGGGTGTGGACTGACGAAACCTGGGAGTGATGAAAGTTGTATCATCAGGCAACCGTTCCCAGCCTAATATTGGGCAATCTTTGGTGCTACTCTAATTATTGTTTGTAAAAGTTAATTTGCTAATTCTACAACAGTGGACTTTTTAGTGTCTTGAAAACGTTGTTCTCAGTATATAACTCGCTCTGAGAAATTAGTAATTCGTCAAAAATGATCACCTCTGAACCTTCTTAAAGAAACTAGCAGGAATATTTCATAAACAAGCACACAATGTGGGGAATGATCCCTAAATGAAGGTAATGAGAGCAGAGTGAACGAGAGGTTATCACACCACGAGACACACTGCATGAAATACCCATCAACCACAAAGGATGATATGTTTACTCAACCACATTGCATAATACAGAGATTGCATTACAGTACACACTTTTGCATTGCTATTTGCACAGGAGCAAAAATTGCCCAAGATTTATTATATTGAATCATTTTTGCTCAAGCCTTCATCATTTGGCAGTACTTGCCTATTTTATGTTCCTTGTACTGTATTAATAAGCAATCAAAAAATGTCATTGCCAACAATGAATTCCCTGAAAACGTAATGAAGGTATTTCAAGGTAAAGTATGTTTCTACCCAGTTCCGTAGAAATGTCTACTCAGTTAAGATAATATTGCACCCACCACCGTTAGGGTAAGCAAGCATGTTCATTTAGGCTCTGATCAGTACCCTATTGACCAACCACTTTACAACTTCATTATCAACATTTCATTTAATGTACAATGGTTAGAACAAATTGAGGGCAAATTGCTCTGTACCATTATTAACCGGCCAAAATCAGTACCGGCCGAGCCATTAAGACTAGTGTACGGGCTGTGCTCACCTAAACCAGTGTGGTATGTACGACGTACGTTGTTATACGCGAAACTACTGAGTACAGACCACAACTCAAATACCCTACTAGAATTACTGGGTGATGGCGTAGATAACAACCAGAACAATGGCCCTCATTACGAGCTTGGCTGTAGCCTTGCCCGTTTTACAGGCACGGCTACTGCCAAACTCGCTACTGGCACTGACACCCGCGATTGGGCAATAACCAGCCCATTACGAGTTGAATGGGCCGGTAATTGCCCATTCGCGGGTGGCGGTATTGCCGGGCTCCCGATCCCCATTCTGCCCAACAGGGTAGAATGGGAGTGGGGAGCATGGTTGCATCGGCACCATTGATAACGGTCCCAGTGCAATCACGATATCTGCACGCGGGTGCCGCACAGCCTGCCAGGTCAGACATAGCGGGCTGTCAGACACCCGTGAGCAAAACTCGTAATTCGGCGGCATGGTATGAACAATGCTGGTGCCTTACCAGCACCGTTCATACCGTGCCCGCCAACATTATAATGAGGCCCAATGTCTTTATCGAGCATCTAAAAAACAACTGCAAAAACCCATCTTGCAGCACTGGACATCGAGCCAGACATTTTTGTAACTTTGCCAATCTTTGAAGGGATAATAAAAACAAAAACTAAATTGTAGGCTAAGGCCTTGAATATAGATACACTCCATAAAAAGAAATGATATAAGGAATACTCTTATCAGAGTTTCCCTCATTACCGGCCCTGTAGCTATCTGACCAAGATCTGCTCCATTGAGCTTAAACAATTCATGTTGTATTTAAGACTGAACTTCCTTCCCACTAACGAACATGTTGGAATGTGGCAGGCAAAAAATTCCTCCATCGATTACAACAACCACTGTGGACTATGTCACCAGGAAATTGACACATCTCACCACATCTGAACTGCCTACCATAATTTGGCTGAAGGCTATATTAAAGGCTACACAAACTATGTAAATAACATGGATAGTGTCCTTCATGACCAGTTTTGGTCAATGCTATGTGGAGCCCAATCAATAGTTGTGACTGCTGCCGCTTTTGGAATATGGAAAGAATTGGAAAAGAAAATGGAGATGAGGCAAACGTGAGTGTAGTAATAGGAACTTCTTTTAATTAAATTGAAGATCATTAATGGAATTTTTATACACAATGTTTTCTAGTGGTGTTGCTCAAACCATGATATGCAGCATTTTATATTCTCGTGACTGCTGGGACACTCTTAAGGGGCAGCAAATATTGTAACCCCCCTGGTATTTTCAACGTCTTTTCACCCGACTGATACAAGGCTGTGTATAGCATCTGTGAAGGGGGGCAATCAAGATTTGTTTCAGTGGATCTTGCTCTGCCCACCTCCAGTTCTCGTGCCTTCCAAACCTCTACTGTAGGTCAGCTCCAAGCAGACTGTATTGAGTGGGATGCTGATCACGCGACCAGGCTTGCCACTCAGTTGCTCCGCCTGACTCCAGTTTTCGTGACTTCCAAGCCTCTACTTAAGGACTGTATACCAGCTCCTGGCAGACAGCATTGAGTAGACTGCTGTGACCGGCCCTTCCACTTAGTTACTCTGCCCGCTGTCTATTTAATCAGCCCTCCTTAGGCACCCTCATCACCGGCGTCCTCAGTAAAAGAGGTGCAAAGAAAAGGACCTGACTTGTTTGTGCCTGTTTGGACCTCACCTACAAACTAATCCCTTCTGCTACTACTCACCAAAAGACATCACCATGTGTCTCCTCCCTCCACAGCAAATCTCCACTCTCACTAGGGTTTGAATGGCAAAGTGCCCTGGGCAGCCCTGGCAAGCTACACTAACAAACCGCATCAATATTGCCCATGCCTCCAAACAACACCCACAGACCATATGCACATGCCCTCTCCTGCTGATCAATGCTCGCTCAGCAGTCGTTCATGCTGCAGACATCACTAACTTCATCTCGTGAAACAATTTTGATGCCCTGTTCATCACTGAAACATGGTTTACCTCATCCTCCCACATGTTTTCGATGTCCTCCTACCCCAAGGCTACTGCATCCAACATGCCAACCGGCCATGAAGTGCAGGAGGCAGAGTGGCAATCATCCACAGTAGCGATTGACTATGTACCATCAACCCCTCTTCCAGAACAAGTTAATTTAAATCACTCATCTGCTGGTTCCTTCTATCACACAAGGAATCCATCACCTTCCACCTCATCTACAGACCTCCTCAGAGGAGTGACTCTTTCATTGCCCACTTTTCCAACTTGCTCACCTCAGCCAAAAATAGCACATTCAAATAATGTCTTTCTCTGTGATTTTAACATCCCTGAGTCACAGGCTGACAACCACACTCGAAGCATGCTTTTCGCATTGACCGCAATTGTGCTCTCCCCCATGCACAACAAAGGCAACAACCTAGACTTACTCTTCACATCATCCCCCTGCAACACCTGTGCAGACCCTGTCCCACTTGACTGGTGTGACCACACTGCCATCCTATTATCAGTGACCCACTCGACTATGGCTCAAAAAGGTCAGGCTAAATGCCCGCTCACTCAATGCCGATCATTCAAAACCTTCCCGGTCAATGAGCTAGAAGCAAACTTTGCAGACTTCTCCACCACAGAGAATGCCTTGGGCCTCCTGAAATTATTCAGCAACTCTGCTATGAAACTGGTGGATACTCATGCCTCCCTAAAATCCAGTCGGGCTAAGGCAAAACCTTCCGCCCCATAGTACACCCCAGAGCTATCCTCCAGCAACCGCTTGTTATGGGTGTTTTCTTAAAGTCCCACTTGGAGGTAAGACTTTAGTAAGCTATCCCAGTGGTTTGTAGCTCCCCAACTCTTAGTCTCAGGATGTACTACTGCTGGAACCGTGGTAGAGTGGCAGAGCAGTCAGGCTTATCATAAGAGGAAGATGTGAGCTGTAGGTAAGTACACTGAACCTAGTTATTAATGCACATCAAAGAAACATTTACACATACATGTATATTAAAATATAGATTTATTATAGTTGCACAAGAATCACCTTAAAATACTTAGCACAATAAATCAAAACACTTAGAAATACTTTGGAATACTTTTCGAAGGCCACTGCTTAGTTTGTAGTTGCTCGCAGTTACATTTGTTACAGCTTTTGACAGTAATTTCAGTTCTATCGTATTATCTGTAATAACACACACTCACGAATCTTACCAGAAATATGGTAAAGACATTTACTATGCATACACATATTAGACAGTGACTTTTGGGAAGTAAAACTGTTGGTTAGTGCAACACTAGCAGTTCTTGAGGTTCTAGAGGCAGTTTCTTCGCACATCAAGTCTTTTAAGTTCCAAAACACAACCCTAGTTAAAGGCAGTTCATTGAGGGCTTAACGTTTTGCCAAGCAGCAGAATATGAACATTCCTGTGGATACTTTACAGTCCCTAGTCTCAGAGATGCAAGAGGACACAATCAAGGTTGGAGACCCTGTTAAAGGACTCACTAAAGGGACACAATCAGCGGCTTGAGTCGGAGGTAAGAGGGGGCTACCCTGGACACCTCTATGTGCACTCCAATGCTCTGGAGTGACTTCATGAATCAAGGTAAGCAAAACCTTTTACCACACAGTACCTTAGGCTAGAAGAAAATATTGTGGCTGGATTCTGCTCTATGTGGCGGTGCTGGAACCGACCTCTGGATTCCTTGAACTGATCTGTTAGCAGCAGTCTCGAGGGCGGACCTCTGGCATGGCTTTCAGCAACTTCTCTGATCACTCTGCGGTTTTGGCGCCTTTACTGCAGCACCAACAAAGGACGCCTGGTAATCTTTATTTCTCACAGTCCTAGACTCTGCTGATGAGGTCTGGGCGAGTAGGATCAGATCTCTGGAGTGTCCTTGAGGGCTCAACAAAGACTTAGACAGGTTCGGCCTTTCCACAATGATGCACTCGGAAAGTGCTGCAGGTCTCTTGGTATTGGGGTTTTACATCTGTGGAAACTTACAGGACCTCAGGGGATGGCTCAACTCAAAATGTGTCTTGGAACTTCCAGTCAAATGGAAGGAGTCATCCTTTTCGGAGTTCCTGTGTCACACTGAAAATGGGGTCAGGACAATAGTGGTCACTTCCCACTGTTGCAAAGGATCTGTCTTATTCTTCGATTACTTCAGTTTCCAGCGGTCGACTTCCCTTTCACCTCAGGAGCCTCATCTTTTATACAGTCCCAGCACACACTCCTCTGCAATCTCTCTCAGCAATTTACAGAAAGGGGCATGTGGCTGTCCAATCAGGATATTCAGACCCCCAGTGGGATCTAGTTATGATATGATATGGCATTTGTGATGTGCCTATACACAGGTATTTCATTCTGCGTGTGCCATTCAGGCCCTCAGGCAGACTAAGGACAAGGGAGTGAAACCTGCCCCCCCCCCACTTCCTGCCTTCCCAAACTGGAACCTAGTCGGGGACACCCAAGGGTTCCTGCCAAAGGCAAAACACACACACAGGCCTCCCACTCCCAGGACAGTAGAAGAAGGGCTGACAAAGAACAACCATGCAAGTAATGGCAAAAAAAGAAAGGACCCACCAAGTTAATACTTGGGTGAGCCTATTGTGTATAACCGATGCTATGGACAATAGTTGGTAGAACACATCCACTGTCACCAGCCATAACTAGGAGATTGTCTATGTGACATAAAAGTTGCAGGAGCAGAGAGAAGGGGTATACTAAGTATCCCTTTGGCACAACGCATAAGGTGGTGTGTGCCAATTTCTCAGACTGCAACATTTTATCACTTAGGAACTGCAGTTAATCTGTGATACAGAAAAGAATCTCAAAGGGGGAGCCAAAGGGTCCACAGCAACACTGCCCATAATGAGCTGTGTGCTGCAATAGTAAAATACAGATGCCTTAAAAGAGATATGGAGGAAAGTAGACTCCATAGGACAGTAAAACACAAAGGAAAGAGTTCCAAAAGACAGAGCACATAAGAATGAATGAGTGGAAACAAGCTCCACTCATTCAATATTAAAGTAAATGGTCCAAATGTCCAGCAAAAAGTGCTGGGGGTATCACTAGGAGAGGGGATGAAGCATACAAATTATACATCTCCCTAACACTGCTCAGTCAGAGCCCTAGAGAAACAGTGGCACAGAAAATCATAACTCAGGGGACCTCACCAACCTCAAATCTCTCCACATAAACCATAGGAATCTGATTACCGAGGCCCAAGTTACTTACTACTCCACCACCATTGTGGCAGCCTCTAACAGAGCAAAGCCCTCCCTGAAGTAGTAAAGCATTGTACCAAACTCTCACCTGACCCCGAGGTACCAGCAAAAAAATACAGCAGAATCAACACATGTTTTATTGAAAAATAGACACAATCCAAGAGACCATCGAATCAACCTCTCACAGTATCAGCATCCCCTGCACCCTGGCATGCACACTGCTCCCCTGGACTGAATTCTCTCCTCTCTTTTCCCCGGATTTCCTAAAAATGATTGCCTCCCTTAAACCTACTTCTTACTCTGATGATATCATTCCGGCCTCCGTCATTAAACAATTAACAGGCCTGACACTCAATGCGCTCCTCAGCATCATCAATGCCTCACTAGCAGAAGGATCATTACAGGACACCCTGAAGACTGGTCTCATACAGACTCTTTTGAAAAAACCAACCCTAGATTCAGACAACCTGGCCAAGTACAGGCCCATTACGAACCTCCCGTTTATTGGCAAAATCTTGGAAAAAGTAGTTGCTACACAACTACTCGCCAGAATCGAACAACTCCACCTCCTAAATGACTATCAGTCAGGGTTCCACCTAAAGTGTAGCATCAAGACAGCCACCATCCAGGTGTTGGATGATGCTCTCAAAATCATGGATAAGTGTGAATCATGCCTCCTCGTCCTCCTTGACCTCTCCGCTGTATTCAACACCTTCAACCACTGCATCCTTCTCTCCCTCCTTGCTAACAAGATGGGATTCTCTAACACTGTCCTGAATTAGTATACCTCCTACCTCTCTGGCAGACACCAGGCTGTATTGATGAAAATGTTGTGTTCTATCCAACTCTAGGTCCTCTGCGGAGTCCCCCAAGGCTCCATCATCTCACCAATTATTTTTAAGCTTATATGGAACCTCTGGGCACTCTCCTCATATCCCAATATAACCATCCACCAACACGCAGATGATACTCACTTGTACATGAGAGTAAATAACGACAGGACATCATTCATCTCCGTGATTACCTAGCCATTACCCAGTCCTGGATGTCGACTGCCTACCTCAAACTGAACCCATCCAAGACTGAATTCGTCCTCATCGGCCTGCCCGCTAAAAAATAACTTTGTCCAACAATGGCTCAGTGATATGCACCTAGAAGGATATGATCCACAACTTTAAGACTCAGCAAAATCCTTAGACTTTACTATTGACAGCAATCTGTATTTATAGAAACACATAGCCAAGAAGGCCCAAAGAGCACAGCTCAAAATCTCTACCCTTTGAAAAATCCAACCCTTCATCCCGCGGCAGGACTTCCGGACCATAGTCCAGGCCCTTGTGGTTTTGTACATCGATGTGGAAAATGCTCTCCTGACATGGCTCCCAGCTGCTCACTTTGCTCCCCTAAAAGCAGTCCACCACATCCTACGCAAACTAAATTGGCTTCCACTCCAAGCAAGGATACTGTTCAAGACTGGCTAAGCTCCACATATCTGGTTGCACAGACTCCTCATGTAGAAAATTGACCAACTGGCTTGAATCACAACTCGTCCGCAAATAGAGGACCTGCAAACAATTCTTCTCTTGTCATGCATCCACCCTCTGGAACTCAATCCCGGTGTCGGCTCGGAATGCCCCACAATTCACCATTTTCACAAATCTCTCGAAACATGGTTCTTTCAAATACACCTGACTAAGGACTAATTTCAATGAATTCACAGACCTCACGGTACTGCCCTACAGTTAAAATATGGCAGCCCAAATGCTGGCTACCCACACACTCTGTACAGAGCTCTGCTGCTCTCGTGCTCGGTCCACTCTTTAAACAATAAAATACAAAATAAAATAAAATCTTATTAGTTTACACAGAACTTTAAAGTGCAAGAGATATTGGAGGGGTGAACCCTTTCACCCACTGATAACCTTGAAGTATTTTAAATCAGTTTAGGTGGAGAGTTGTTGGAGTTGTTGTGCATGGGTAGTCTCAGAGAGGAATCTGTGATGTGCCTATTTACCCAAGGCTGACAATATATTGCAGATCCAGCATTGCAGGAGGTGCTGGCAGACATCTCATCAACACCACGGGAGGGTGTGGTGGATAAAGAAAAAGTGGCTGGTGGCACTTGGTTGTTATGGCTGGCATCTTTCCAGAAGAAACATGGTTGCACAAAGATGTCATAGGCCACTTTGATTTGTGCTGCAACCGCACAAAGATTTCCCAACAAAATGCACTGCACTCAATGCACAACCTTCTGCTAAGGCAGGTTAACAAAGTCCACACAAAGGGTTATCTGACTGGTTCTATGAGTGGGGAAATCGTGTAGTTTTTTTTGAAACCGTATCAATGACTGCTATGTCTACTTTGCCCACTATGCTACATCATGCACTACAGGATGAGATGGGTCACTGTCTATAAAATGAGATGGGTCACTGTCTATAGGATGAGGTGGGTCACTGCCTACAGGATGAGGTGGGTCACTGTCTATAGGATGCGATGGGTCACTGTCTACAGGATGAGGTGCGTCACTGTCTACAGGATGAGGTGGGTCACTGTCTACAGGATGAGGTGGGTCACTGTCTATAGGATGAGATGGGTCACTGTCTACAGGATGAGGTGGGTCACTGTCTACAGGATGAGATGAGCCACTGTCTTCACATCTTCTGAGTTGCTGCTTGCCACTCCTCCGCATCTGAAGCTATTATTGCTTCCTTTTCCTCCAACCTATGATCCTTCATCCCTTCCTCCTGCTCCCGCACCTAGTTGTCCTTTAGCGCCACAATTATTTCCCACACCCACTCAGCCAGTTCTTCCAGCAATTGTACGAATGACTCTGCTGGCACTGCAATCTCTCAAACAGCTAACAACACCTGTGCCAAGATCTGCTTCTGCAGCTTTTCCTCTCAATTCTTCTCACTACTCTCCTCTACCACCACAGGGCACCAATTAGAACAAACATGAGCACATCGCTCCCAATCCACCACCAACACCTCCACCCCAAATGTGTCTGAAATGAGCTCCGCATCCACCCCCACTCTCTGCGGAGCTCTTATCTGTCATGTCCAAAATGATGACCAAGTTGGCTGTTGTGGTTGGATATCAGTCACCAGCACCACTCCCTGCACCTCTTGTAATAAAGCAGAAGTGCCAAACAGTGCTGGTGCGGCATCCCATGCATGTCATTGCCACTCCCATTCTGCCCAATCCCAGCTTAATGGCAGTAAAACTAAACTAATAAAACGTGTGTAGAAACCACAACAAAAAATGAAGTGACTGCAGGGACGAAAATGAGGGAAAAGTAAAAGATAACCAAAGGGACAAGGCCCTCACACTCTATGTCATTCCAGCCAGGGACTAACCATGTTAACCTCCCCCCAATATTGTATGAAACCCACCAGAGTAAGAAGGGAGCTGGACCAGTTAAAGAGTCTCAGACTTCCTCATAGGAGTTTGATGCACAAAGTACTCACCCAGTTTTCTCCAGGAATATCATGAGGGAAGCTTGTCAATAAGGGCCAAGAAGATGCCGATCAGCCATTGCCACCCATTATGGATCAGCCAAAGTCAGTCCATCCCAAGAGCTCCTGGGCTGGCTTTAACTGTCAAAGGGAAAGGGTCCTCAGTGCACATGCCCACTAGGCCATGCAAAGCTGTGGGTGTTCTGTTACCCCATCCTTGCACAGCCCATTATGGATGCACGATGGGGAACTGCATGCCTAAATGTGCCTAAGGGGCACTCTTACACTTGGCGCAAATGTATGGCCCGTTGCTAGGCATTCATGAGGTGCTGCAGCTCCCCGGCACATGCCGTTAGGAACCAGGAACCTTCCTGGTTCCTGCTGCACAGAAGCCAGGGGTGGGGGGCACTGTAGCAGGCGGTGTTGGGACCAGGGCTGCCAGTAAGTATAGAATGTGTATTTTAATATTTTATGTATGTATGTATGAATGTATACATGTACGTCTCCTCCTCACTCTTGCTCCCAGACGTTATCTTCCTTTCTTCCACTTAAGTTCTGTTTTCCGCAGGCGGGCTCACCCTACCTTCTCTCTCGATGACCCTCTTCCATCCACTCTTTTCCTTAAAAGCTTACCCTTTCTTATGTCTTATCCCACAGCACTCCTAAACATCTCCCTTTCTGCTGCTATCTTTCGTTCTGCATTCTAACATGCTACTCATCAGTCCAATTCTCAGAAATTGGTTTTCCTGACCCGTTGCTTGCCTCAAACTATCACCCTATTTCTCTTCTCCCCTTTCTTTCTTAATGTCTTGAATGAGAGGTTTATTCACCAATAGCTGGCTTTCGTCACTCACTAGTTCCGCTTCATCAATCTGGCTTCCGTCCCATGAACTCAAGAGAAAATGTGCTACTCTACATCTCTAACTCCCTACACGCTGTAGGTCATCTTAAACTTACTGCAATTCTTGCTCCCCTTGATCTTTCTGTGGGTTCTTTTGCCACATTTTCTTGCTTGCGTTTCACTGGCACTGTCTTATCTTTGTTTTCTTCTTACCACTGTCACTGCGCCTTCTCTGTCTCTTCGACTGGCACACATTCAATCCCGCTTACACTACATATCTGTGTTCCATTTGGCTTGGTTCTTGGTTCTGAAATCGCTTCTTTTCCCTCTATAAACTGCACAAGTCAACTATCATTGCTAATTTGGGTTCACATTTTACTTCTAGGTAGACAATTCACCAATCTTTCTTTCCCCTCTGAAAACTGAAGTTCTCTTCTTTCCATCTTTCTCTATTCCACTTGTGCTTGTTACTTCTCTTTCCTTCCCCCTCGCATTGTCTATGACTGCAAGTTATCTTGGAGTGATCTTCCCCTCCCTTCTCCACTCACATGTCCACAGTTTCTCTGAACTGCCATATTCAACCACTTTTTCATCTATGCTACTAACATTTTTTTTTCGGTTTTTTGATCTCCCTTTTTTTATTGCTGTTCTCTGATAATCAGACTCCTGGCATATGGGCT
Source organism: Ambystoma mexicanum (assembly GCF_040938575.1). Lineage (NCBI taxonomy): Eukaryota > Metazoa > Chordata > Amphibia > Caudata > Ambystomatidae > Ambystoma > Ambystoma mexicanum. Next base: position 528,874,807 of record NC_090925.1, read on the forward strand.
GGCCGCTCTCTGCTCTATCTACTCGGTTCCTGGTACTCTGTCTCTTGCCTCCTGTTCCTCTGTTTCTGGCACCCTGAATCTCTATTATGCTTTATTTTGAATCTCGCCTTCTTTTTCACGTTCCTTGTTTGATTTTAAATGCCTTCATTGCCTTGCTCCTCCTTTTCGATCTTCACTAATTTCCGTCTACTGTGCCCCTCAATCTTTTTGATCCCTTTCTCTTTCCCCGCTTGCTGTGCCTAAACCACTGTGCGCCCAATCTCGCTTCCCTTCTTTGCACAACGCGGTCCTAAAAATTGGAATTCTCTCTCCCTCTTTCTATCCGCTCTTCACTGTTCCTTCCTCTCTTTCGTTCCCGTCTAAAGTCCAATCTCATTTCCTCTCCAACCTAATGCAATTCATTTGATAATTTGTGACCTAACCATCAATTGTTGTTGTACCACTTTTATAACGTTGTACAGGGCTTAGGCGCAAGTGCTTTATTAATAAAAACAAATTAAATTCAATCAGTATCTGTGATTGGTTGCTAGTGTTTGCATCTATACGTGTACGCAAGTGAATGAGAAAGTGTCTATTTTATGTGTGGCCAATTTAATCGAGAAATTAATGGATGTATGGCATGTGTGAATGAGAGAAATGAATGAATGCATGAACGATGAATGTGTATGAATGCATGTGTGTGTGTGTGCCAGGCTGCAGATATAGAGGTGTGGGGGTGATTATCAGCCAGGATATGGCATGTTTTAATTAGCAAATCAGACACAATCAGACACAACTGAAAACTGTTCCAGCTGATAAGGAATTCCGAGTCAACACAAACTACAAAAATGTAAAAAAGTACAAATGTACAATATTTCATAGTTCAAAGTCTAACAGTACACATGGCTATTTAGGTAGAGGATAGTTTGCACAACATGTGTGGAGTTGAACCGGCGAGACTGGACACAAATGAATGTTTGCTCAGCACTGTGTATTAATTTACATGCCAAAGGGAATGAAAAGAACAAAGATGCACACATTTGTGTACAGTGGTTTCTCTGGTACAAAAGTACTTTTAAGATTACTCACTTGTTGTAACTTTGTAAGTTTCATATGTATTCTTGATGTTTTTAAACTATGAAATAGAATACATGTGTACTGTTTTACATATTTTGTTTTTGTAGTTTCTGTTGACTCAGAACTCTATATCAGCTGGCAGAGTATTTTCTTCTGGTCTTTCTGTGCAATGTATTAATTGTACATGCCAGTTGTGAACAGGTGATGAGTAGTACTGGGATCCATTTCTTGTTACATAATGTTTTAATCAGCATCTTGAGTAAAGCAAACATGATGCGTGTTATTACCTGGCAAGACTGGCCTACATTGTGGAGCAATCTAGATATAATTGCTTACTGTGGCATGGCATGTCTTAACAGGCATCAAGAGTAAAGTAAGCATGATAAGTGTTATTAAAATGGCAAAAGGGGTCTACATTGATGGGCCAGTCTGGATATTGTTTCTTATTATGGCATGGCATGTTTTAATAGCCATAAAGAGTACACATGCATGTGATAAGTGTTATTACATGGCAAGACTAGCACAACTTTGGTTGGTCAGTCTGGATATATTTTTCTACTGTGACATGGCATGTTTTAAGGTTCATCTAGAGTAAAGCAAACAGAATAACTTATTGTGTGGCTAGTTTGGCCTACTTTGGGAGATACAGTTTAGCCATTTATTTTTACTGTGGAATGGCATTTGTTACAGGGAATCAAGGGTAACACAAACATGGCAAGTGTTATTATGTGGCATGACTGACCTATGTTGATGGACCATTCTGGATATATTTACCTATAGTGACATGGCATATTTGAATGGACACCAAGAGTAAAGTAAAAATGATAAATTATATTTTGTGGCAAGATTGGCCTATGTTGGTGGACCAGTATGGATATTTGTACTCATAGTCACAATACATGTTTTCATGGGCATCAAGAGTAAAGCACACATATTAAGTCATATAGACTGGCCTAAGTTTTATTACTTGGCTAGACTGGGCAACTTTGGTGCAACCAGGATGATTATATGTTCTGCCATGGCATTGCATTTTTTATTGGCATCAAGGGGAAAGCCAGTGTGATGAGTTCTTTAACGTGGCTACGCTGGCCTATATTGGTGCAGCCTGTCTTGACATTTCTTTTAAATTGTTGCATGCCATTTTACTGACAAGGCCAGCAGGAGTATGTTCTTTAAGGCGATACTGGCATATATTGGCAGAGCCAGCATGACTATGTTTTCTTACAATATCATAACTGGCATTATGTGCAAATCAAACATGATATAGTCTGATATGGGAATGTTGTCAGATATTGGTGCAGCTAGCATGGAAATGTATATGCACAGCCAGCCCAAAAATATGTTTTATTTTTCCATGCATTGTGGGAAATGGCATCATGAAAATGTGTTGGAAAATGATCCTTTGCACTGTGGTTGACTTGCATCCATTAGATTTTTTCATGAGCTACTCTACAAAACAATTGCCAACAGTGTGGCTTTTAACTAATTTTCAAAAAAGTGTGCTGTAAAATGCAACATTATTTGTTTATTTTACTGTGCATTTGTAAGGCGCTTATACATCAATAAATTGTGTTTCAATGGGCCTCCAGGGCAAATGGGGAGTGAATTCAAACTCACGCAAACCTCTCCTTCAACGTGGAAGGAAGTTCGAAAAGCTCGGTCTGACCAAATCTTCAGAAATTCAGAGTTCATCTGAATGCATTGCTCTATACTAATATTCTAGATTTAAGAAACTAGAGATATGCAATGGAGAGTCATATTCCTGTATGGAGCAATTGGGCTTCCTCCTGAGCTGAAACATTCTTGGCAGTGTATCTTCTTTGACAGATGGCATTCACTATTTCATTGCGATATTCTCTGAAACATAAAGGGCAGCGCCAGCAGCTGGATGCCAGGTGCACTCATTAACATTAATGAGTTTTTTCAATGCATGTGATTTCACAAGAAATGCTGGTCATGCTGCCACTGGTTGGTGTAGAAATATTAAGCCTAGGAGTGGTTATTATCCTTGAAGCATCCTTACTTCTATCATCAGGTGGATCAAGTGTTAATACCAAGATACCACTGAGAAAGCATCATTCCTCTACTTACAATATCGTGTTTCATAGATGTGTAAGAACTTCAAATAGAGCATGTAACACAATAATGTGTCATAGGCCCTGTTGGGCATCACCTAACCAATTGGAAATGCTCTTTTCCTGATGACAAAACGTTTCCGTATTTTATTCTTTGTTTATATTTATGTCTTTTCCCATGTTACCCTTTACAGAACAGATGCATTTATAGAACCCACATTCACTCCCACTGGGGCATCATGGCGCTAATGACAGATAACAAATGTTTAATGTTACCTAACTTAATGGCACTCATGTTTTTGACCTCAAAATGAGGAAGGGCTTAGTGGATCTGCTGGGATTCGGACCTTTGACCATGAGGTCAAACACAGGCTCCTGTAGTGGATGCATAAGTCCACTCGGCCACAGACCCGGCTTTGTCATCTTTCTACCTTTTCTCTGGGATACGTGTGGTCCTGTGCAGAATTCACCAAGAAGCTCGGGATGGGGTGTGTCTCTTTGAATCATAGAAAGGGTCAAACACAATGGAATGGAAATCTGCACAGAACGGTTGCCAGTAGTTAAGATTCATTAACAGCTCGGGCTCAACATGGCTGGCCAACTAGCTAGTGAGCAGTTGTATACTACCGAAACATAGTAGGGAATGGTGAATCACTGGTGAAAACATTTCTTTTTGAAGTAACAGGACTTCCCTCAACTCCATGATGTGTGCGTGTGTAAGTGTATGGTGAAAGGGTGCACACTGAAATGTATAGGTCGCTGCCTGTGTAAGAGTATGGTAAAAGGGTGCACACTTAAATGTACATGTGGCTGCCTGTTTGACTGTATGGTGAAAAGGTGCACACTGAAATGTGTAGGTGGCTGCGTGTTTGAGTGTTCTGGTGAAAGGATGCACACTTAAATGTACAGGTGGCTGCTTTGTGGTGTATGGTGAAAGGGTGTACAATTAAATGTATGGGTGGCTGCCTGGGTGTTCCTGTATGGTAAAAGGGTGCACACTTAAATGTACATGTGGCTGCCTGTTTGACTGTATGGTGAAAAGGTGCACACTGAAATGTGTAGGTGGCTGCCTGTTTGAGTGTTCTGGTGAAAGGATGCACACTTAAATGTACAGGTGGCTGCTGTGTGGTGTATGGTGAAAGGGTGCACAATTAAATGTATGGGTGGCTGGGTGTGCGTGTTGAATGTATGGCAAAAGGGTGCACACTTAAAAGTATGGGGGTCTACCTGGGGGTGCCTGAATGATGAAAGGGTGCACACTTAAATGTATAGGTGGCTGTCAGTGTGAGCATATGATGAAAGGGTGCACACTTAAATGTATGGGTGGCTGCCTGGGTGTTCCTGTATGGTGAAAGGGTACACCCTTAAATGTATGGGTGGCTGGGTGTTTGTGTGTGTGTGTGTGTGTGTATGGGTTGTGTGCTTGTGTTCAGGGGTGCAACAAAACCTACATTTTAGGGGGTTGCTAACCCTTCAAATGTTGCAGAGGTGCTAACTTGCCAGGCGGTGGGGAGGGACAAACTTATTTGTGTGGGGCATCTAGCTTCTTTATGCATTTCATGAGCCTATTCTGGTGCAGTTTCAATTTTACAAGCAGTTAACTCTCTCCTTTAAGTCTGGAAGCACCCACTTATGGACTGCTGTGAGAATAAGAGGTCTCCCCCTCTGTACCCTTCCGATCATTTCCCTGGCATGTAAGAACTAAACCCACATCAAGATTTCAATTGCCTAAAGAATTATGCATTTGAATGCAAGTACTAACAGTGAAATGCTTCATTATGTTTGTAATTGCTGGGTCTTTGTTAACAACGAAACCCAAGTGCCGTTTAACATCTGTGTCCTGTTCTGTCCGGCAACAGCTCTTTAGATCAGCCAGGTCGAGTCAACATAGTCCAAAATTTCAGGGATGGGGCACTGAAGCCCAGTCAGCTCAATGGTGTTGCATCACTACTTGTGTTAATCCCTTGGTTACTTATTGGTAATCTTCATTACTCATATCCCCATTCTTCCTCGTCCCTGTACTTGTGTATGAGGCACTTTGAATCATACACAAGTACTGGGGTGAGGTAGAGGGACATGGAGGTAATGCCTGGCTTAGTTACCTCTAATATTCATCACTCCTAGTCCCACTCTTCCTCATCCCAGTACTTACATATGCGGCAAGGAGCCTTATATGTAAGCACTGGGACTAGGAAAATGATCGTGGAGGTAATTCTGGGCCGAGAAGCTGATTTTTGGGGGTTGGGGCAGGGGTTGGGGGTGAGAGGAAACATGTGGGGGGAGTGGGGTGGGATGGGTATTGTGCAATAAATCGTAAAGTTCATCCATGTTGAGGCTAAGCAGGCATGATATGTGGTATTAGTGGCTAGAGAGGCATTTTGGTGCAGCCAATCTAATCATTTCTTCGTTTGGCTTGACTTTTCTATAACTGGGCATCTCTGATAAAGCAGTCCTGCTAAGTATAATTACCTGGCTAGACCGGCATTTGGGTTCTGCCAGTCTAGCCATTTCTTACTGCAGCATTGTATATTTTTCTTGGCATCTGTGATTAAAGAACCATGATAAGTGTTATTGCTTCAACTGCCATTTCGGTGCAACCAGTCTAGGTAAGTCTAAATGTGGCCTGGCATGATTTACTGTAATATGTTATTATGTGTCTAGACTAGTCTACATTGTGCAGACAGATGGACATGTTTTCATTGTACTATAAATCATAGGGCACCTGGCGGGGTCCTGATTTACCCAGGTGGGTATACGTATCATAAACAAATAATCAGGATGAGGAGATCCAATACAGAGACACAAAAGTGCTGTGTGTGTGTGTTTATTATGTACTCACACAGGAAGTAGTTAGTGGCTCTACAATTTACTTTACATTTCTTCCGATAAGCACGAAAGATGGTTGAAATCGACGAACGGACAAAGTGAGTTATACAGTAGTAGCACAAATAGGTGTTGGCCTCTGGAGTGTAGAGGTCAAAACTACATTGGGATACATGTTTCCTTACATATTGAGGGGGTATAAGAACCCGCTGGTACAGGAAAAACACGAGCCTGAGACTGGGGATGGTCTGAGGCGTGGTAAACAAAAAGTGCACACAACAATCTTTGAATATGACAAATACAAGGTAGTGATACAGTTGTGTCACGTAGTTCAAATAACTCAGGCTCGTGTTTTTCCTGTACCAGCAGCTTCTTATACCCCCTCAATATGTAAGGAAACATGTATCCCAATGAAGTTTTGACCTCTACACTCCAGAGGCCGACACCTATTTGTGCTACTACTGTATAACTCACTTTGTCCGTTCGTCGATTTCAACCATCTTACATGCTTATCGGAAGAAATGTAAAGTAAATTGTTGAGCCACTAACTACTTCCTGTGTGAGTACATAATAAACACACACACACAGCACTTTTGTGTCTCTGTATTGGATCTCCTCATCATGTTTTCATTGTGGCATGGCATTTTTAATAGCAAAACATTATATCAATTAAAGCATTAATGTTCCTATACACTGTTGGTGACTAGCATGTATTGGATTTTAGGATTGGTGTTACCCTACAAAACAATTGCAATTGCTGTGGTCTTTTAGCACATTTTTCTCAGAAAGTGTGCTGTGCAATGCATTAAAACACATATTTATATAATTCCCCTAGTGCAGTGTCCGGCGTACCCCTGCAGCAGCATATTCATGCATATTACTCAAGTGTGGTAATCTAGGCTGGCCCAGGGTGTGGCGCGACCCGTAATTTGTTGCAGAGTCGGGCGGGGCCCCCTCAGCATGGCTCAGCAGGGGGACCCCCACATTTTGTGTTGCCTCACTCTGGTGAATGACTGGCAAATGGGCAAACGGGGCTCATGGAGAAGCTCAAATATGTTGAATTTGGAGTGGCTTGCTTCAAAGAACAGACGCATTTGACTCTTCATTTAGCACTTTGCAGCTAATCATGTTTAGATGTCTTCTGCATGTGCACATTCACTTCCAGGCTCTTTCTCATTGCCCGCCGATTTTATTCTCTCTTCCCTGCATTTCCCCTGTGCTCCAGTCCAGCTGAATGAAAACGTGGGGGGCAGCAGCACCATGGCCTGAATAATTGACAGTAGATAAAGGTGTCACTCATTTCGCGCTTCTGCTGTTTGAGATGTCCATCCACTGCATTGCAGCTTGTCTAATCTAACCACTGATCGGCGTTTGTTTCTGTTATCACTCACTCATTATTAACATGAATCAACCTCGAAATTTCGAGTAATATCCTATCCGCTTCAGAGGTGTCAAACACCATTTGTCTTCACTACTTACAAGACAATTGAGTTGTCAAGAAGCACGCGACGCCACTTCCGATAACCACGTGATCTTGGTGACACAGCACCACTTGCCAGTACCGCCACTTTTTACAACTCTGTCCCATACACACTGTCCGAAAATCATTTACCTGTATACCTGCATTCTTCACTTAACCCCTTAAGTGCCAAGGACGAGTATGCTCGCCAGAGGCTTTGCTAGAGGGTGGGAGGGCTAATGGGGCTATAGCCCCTGATCTTTTGGTTGTAGCCCCGGATCAGGGGTGTACTGGCCTTTAGGGAACTCTGGAGATTTCCCGGTGGACCTCTGCACCCTGGGCCTCTTTTGTGTGGTATTTCCAAATGTTCTCATAGGAAAAGCATTGGGCTTGCTGAAAATGTGTCATATAGGGCCACTTTGAACTTTATTTCCAGGGCCTCTTTTGGTCCCCAGTAATTATTTCCAGGGCCTCTTTTAGTTCCCAGTCCAGCCCTGCCCTGGATAGAATCTCAGGAGCTACAACCAAAACGCTAGCTAGCCCCCGGTCCCAACAGTTCCGACATCGGCGTAGCCCCTGGTTTTTTCCAGACCTAGCAACACCCCTGATGCTCGCCCTTTTTGTATAGACTTACACAATAGCCTGGCAGTTTTAAAGAGCCTTGTCAAACTGCACGAGGCCACTCCTCCACAGCCAGGCCTCTGACAAGTACCTACTGGCCCCATCACACTTAACTCCACTTGTGTGATCTCAGCTGCGTTTCTCTTCTTCCACGGGGTGTGAGCACAATACAGGAAATGTGCACCAGTGCAATTAGCACTAAATTGCCCCAATGCAAAAAATCCTTGCCATTTGCCCAGGTGCAAAAAATGCATTGAACCAATGTTTTAGACCTGGTGCAATAAGATTTTCCATTAGACCAATGTTTGCCCTAATTCCAAATGCAAGTGAACCATGCCAGTGTTTCTGTAATACCACCCTATATGTTCCGTTGTCCTCCACCCCTGTACATATCTCAACAACTTCCACGTCCTTACAACTAATGTTGCCTCATAATACAACTGAGAATGGATTACTGTGGCCCTACTTTAGTTCTCCTACCTCGTTTAACATCCCAACTCACCCTCCCCATGTTGCAGCAATAAACAGCTTTTGCAGGACATATGGGCACCTTTTTCCAATCACCAATACATTGAAAACAAATATAGTACGCAGTGTTATAGCCAAAGGATTCTGTGGGCAGCTACTGAGAGGAGTAGACTCCAGGTTCACATGAGTTCCTGCTGTCTGCCAACCTCTTACTGTTTGTGTAGCAATAATTATTGCCTAAGAAGAGACATGTCATTATACTTGGAAATATATTGCTAAACGCCCTGGGCGACAGCATGGCAATGCCAGTGCCTGCCAAAAAAGCAGACACTGCAGCTTATTAGAGGCAAAAACATAGCACGCAGGCAACTAGCCAGTAAAGAAGCCCCAAAATGAACTCATGGGCCATCATTCACCGGGCGTTTTCCAATGGGGCTTTGCCATTATAAAATACTTCTGTGAATTAGGCCCATGGGATTCTCAGCACCATGGCGATAAATCACCACCCTTCTATAAGTTAGGCAAGGTTTGGAAAAATAGTCCTGGACATAAAGCAAAAGGCTGACGCTTACTGTGCATGCAGCTTTTACTTCTCAGAAACCTTACTGCTGCAAGTCACTCCTCTTTTCCCAGTCAACAAAAAATGCGATCACTCATGGGATTTAAGTGTCATGGTGATATCCGGAGTACAGGGAAGGGCCACCAAAGGGGTGAGTTTGGTCTTGACTGAGGCTAGCAGGTAACTTTGCATAATCCCCGGGCCTGCAACCTGCGGCTCCAGCTGTTACTCCAAGCATCGCTCCTCATTGATTATGCAGGCTAGTGAAGATGAGAGCTGTCATTGAAATGTATACTTCAAAAGCTTTAATTCCTACAAGGTGATGGGCGTTTATGTATTTTTGGGGGAAATGATGCTTCAAATTTGAAATGTTTGGTATTTTGAAAGCAAGCTAATTGGGAATGTTTTCTAGAGGCTTTAGATTAACGAATAGTGATAGCTTTTTTAATAAATTGATTTATTTTGTAAGAGGTTCTTTTTTGAAAAACAAGCCGATCATTCAATTGTAATGAATCCATTAGGTTTTTTTTAAGGAATCATGTTTTTTGACAAATATTTTTCGAGAAAATGTGATTCTTTTGTTCAAGAGTCAGAGTTTTTAACAAACAGCTTCATTTTTGTAATGAGCTCATGTATGCTGCCTTTCTTGGAACATTTGAGATAAAAATGGGTTGATTAAACTGTGGTTTCAAAATACCCCGAATTCGAACTTGGGTAAAATATTTGTTCTTAACCCTAATTATCCCAAGGGGGAGGGGAAAGGGGAAGGGGAAGTGCAGTTAACTCAAAAGTGCAGCCAGCGGGTGGCTCATAAGTGCAGAGAGAAGGGACTGTAGGATTACAGATACAGACTCGTAAGTGCTGAGGAGCCTGGAGGCAGTGCGAGTTCACCTGGCCATGCAGGAGCCTGTACCAGATTTCAGAGGGTGACCAGGTAACCAGTGCGCGGAGCAGTCAGGTTCATCAGCAGAGGAGAGGAAGAGAGAAAGTGGAAGCGAAAAGGAAGATCTTGAGTTGCTTCCGGAACTGGAGGTGGTTCTGATCAAGTTTGAGAGAGGCAGGGATGCTGTTCCAGAGGGAGGTCCCAGCCGAGGAGATGGATCTGCGCCCAACTCTCTGCTTGGAGAAGCGCCTGACCCTCAGAGAGTTGGAGGTGGATGAGTGGAGAGCTCGAGAAGGAAGATATTTTGGAAGAGAAAGTTGGAGGTAGAGCAGTCCCAGATCCCAGAAAGCCTTGTGGGCGATGCAGAGGGATATGAACTTGATCCTTGCACCCACGGGGAGCCACTGAAGAGATTTCAGAGCTGGAGAGATACGATCCCTGGGCTTGATGCCAAGGACAAGTCTTGCAGTCCAGTTCTGGATAAGTTGTAAAGGTCGAAGAGTAGAGTCAGGAAGATTTAGAAAGAGGCTGTTGCAATGGGCCAGCCTAGAGAGGACCAGAGCTCTGGAGACAGTGAGCTTATGGGGGAAGTGAGAAAAGGAAGAATACCTCGGAGGAGGTGCAGCTGATAGTTTGACTTCTTAGAGATGTCGGAGATGTGAGGTAAGAAGGAGAGGGTGGAGTCAAAGATGACACCAAAGTTCTTAGCTGCACAGGAAGGCACAGGAAGAGGGTCTAGAGTGGGGAGCCAGAGAGGGAGGGAGCAGGTGTCCCAATGAGGAGGGTCCCAGTCTTACTGTCATTAAGGCAGAGTTCATTGACGGCACACCATTCCTGAATTGCGGCCAGACAGTCTGGTATGAGAGAAGAAGCAGAGGTGGCAGATGGGAGCTTGAAAGAGAGCCAAGTGTCTTCCACGTAATACAGAAAATTGGAGCAGAAAGTAGCGATGCAGTGGGCATGAGGTTCCAGGTAGTGTTCAAAGAGCCAGGGAGAGAAGTTGGACCCTTGGAGAACACCACAAGTAGAGAGAGAGCGACAGAAGAGAGGAAAGACCTCAGTTGGACCTGAGAAGGTCAGTCAGTGAAAAAGGGTATATATTGGGGTGTGGTGGGGAATTGAAGGGGGATCTAAGGGCTCTTCCAACATTATGGTAAAAAATGGCAATGTTGGCAGAAATATTATTCTGCGAAGTTGCCATTCAGCAAATGAAATGCATCAAACCTTCATTCAACCATAGAGAAGGCTTCCTCTGAAGTTCAGATGCGAAAGCTGCACCTAGCCCATTAAAACCCCAGGCCTTCCCAGCCTTCACCCTTTTCCTGAAGCACTTCATTCATCCGCTTTAAAGCCACATGGTGAAATGACTACTACTCTACTGGAGTACAGGCATGAATAGTGGCTAAAACACCTACTCAGTTCGACACTACTACTAAAACAGCATTGATCCCAATCATAAAGGTAAAACAGGCACAACCTGACAGGTATACCTCCTTAGCCTTTTCTGGTCACGTGGGCGGAGGACAGGCTATATACTCCCAGGAGGGGTGTGGAATGAAAACAGTAGCAACCCAAACAGCAATAGAGCTAAGACTCTAAAATAAAAGAATGTCCAATCAAGGTTCTATCAATATATATATGTACTAAACAATCAAAAATGTAAGCAACTCTTTCTTGGAGTTCTTCCGGGACACCAACCCAGCGCCTTCAATCACCTTGGCTAAGCAATCTGCCTCCTCGTATGCCACTGGATCAACTTTTTACTCAGCCGTCTTTACTGTACGATAGCGACTGATTTATCCCCAAGATATATAGACCCTAGATCCCGGGTTGGGGGTGTGGGGGTTGGGGGGAACCTAATTGGGTCGGGGAGGGGGGTCTTTATTCTTCTTTCCTTTTTCTGAATCCTTTAACTCTCTTTCTTTTTTTCTATTCTGTCTTCCCTGGGTTCGTTGGAAAATTGTTAAAAGATGTAACTTGTAGATCTACTTCAGGTTGTTGATTTGTACTGCCGTACAACAAGTTCATGTATGTTTCATAAGATCTCAATAAAAATAATTTAAAAAAAATGCAAGCAACTAACACTTCTATAAAACCCACCCCTGTGGAGTCAACACAGAAAATGCAGTTAGAGGGGACCAGGGTTACCCAAAGGGGGACTTGTTGTAGCTTTCAAATATAACCTTGGGATTAAATGGAAAATCATTTGTAGCAACGCATGGTTGCTGGCTATCAAGTTGGACTTGTACTTGTGTCAACATCCTGTTTTATTAGTGAACCTCTATTGGAATCCCGCGACTGTCATGTTTGAGACTGTAAAAGAGTGTCTGATAGATATATTCCAAGTGTGGTATCAGATGGATTTTGGAAAGAGTATCATTTTATGAGGTGAGTTTAATTCCTATTGCACTGAGGGCGCTTTGTGGAATGATGCTAAGGCCATCTCCACCTCTTTGCACCATAGGATCCATCGAGGTAAACAATGGGACCACTTTCTTGCAGCATGGGACATGTCTCTGCTGGATTATGGCCCTTCTTTTTATTCTCTTAGGTACACATGGCACAGACGGGATTGCAGTTCTAGGATTGACTTCTTTTATATTTCTAGTGGCTTAATGGCCAAGTGTGGCTACTTGAAACACATTAATACTGACTTGGGTGACCACCTACTGTTACTATTCTCTTTGACCCTTCCTTTCCCGACTTTTGTATTAAGACGAGATTTGGCTGGGCTCTCTGTGAATAAGAAGGGGACCTCGATAATATGGAACAGAAAGATGGTGTCCAAATTGAATCATCTCTTCACAGTCTTTTTGGCCAACTTGAGCCTCTCTCCTACTCCTCGAAGTATGAGAGAAGGCTTTTTAGACTCTCAATATAACATCATCTTGCTTGTATCTATAAAATCACTTGTGAATGTCCCTGTGCCTACAATAAGCCTTTCAGCCATCTTTGCGATGATAGAGTCTTTAAATCAAAGATTCTAAAACACAGGAAATTGACCGCCCTAAAACTGCAGTCCCTTTCTGCCTTAGATTATCTGGCTGCTAAATCTAAAATCTGACAAACACACAAGAACCTGATTAAATCATTGAGGATAAATTCGTATTTAAGGACACGCCAGACCATGTTGGTACACTTATGTAAGGAGAAGGAGGTAAAATGTTGGCCTACCATCAATCGGACCTTTGTCTTAAATGATAAGGGTACGGAATGCCCTATACAGGAAAATGTATGGGTTAAACACTACACTAATAAATATTCTCTGCCTGCTCACTTCACTGATTATAGAGGAGCTGAGTTGGGAGTGGTTGTTGAAGGTCCTTGCCCCTAGGAAAGAGATGATATTGCTTGGACTATAGGCAAACTTAAGCCATCTCGTGCCCCGGGTCTGGATGGCATCCCTCCTTTTGTCTTGAAAAAGGTGCCGAATGTATGGTCTGAACTTTTGAAACCTATGTTTGATCAAATCTTTCAGACTCATATTATTCCAGCCTCTTGGGCACAATCTATCATTATTCTAATCTAGAAAAGGGGGATATACTTGACCCAAACAACTACAGGCCTACCGCTTTGATAGATGCTATGAGTACAGTTTTTGTTATTCTCCTTCAGAGGGACTTAAATCAAGTTGTCAAAAAATTCAATCTCCTGAGCCAGTTCCAGGTGGGGTTCAGGGAAGAGCTAGGAACCTCCCTTAATGCTACCATCATGGCACAACTCAGACATTATGTGCAACACACACAAGTTGGGGATGTTTTCATAGCATGCCTAGATATGTCTAGCACTTATGGCGTAGTGATTAGATCTAGGCTTTGGCATAAATTGCTTGATGTGTACATACCTAGAAAACTAGTCCAGCTCCTTGCTTTACTACACACTAATACCACCATATGTGTACCTTTAACCAAGGAAGGGTCCCTGTCGCAGGAGATAAGCGCGTTTATAGGGGTGAATCCAGGATGCACCTTGGCACCTATGCTTTGTAGTTTGTACGTGTGTGATGTCGAGGGACTGTGGCAGGGTCCATCCATTGCACCTGCAAAGCTGGGAAATACAAAGTTGGAATGGATGGCTTTTGCGGATGATTTCATTTGGTTTGACAGATCTTCTAGAGGCCTGAGAAGAAAAATGTATTTATTCTTTGCCTATGCACTGGCTAATAATCTCCTGCCAAGCGCATATAAATCCAAGGTCCTGGTGTTCACGAGCGGAACCAAAGTAAAAATTTGATCTTGGACGAGGGACCTGAAATAGTGGATCAGGTCAACGTGGTTACACATCTTGTGTACAATCGTACCAACAAAGCTACCATGGGATCTTGGAGAACTAGCCTTCTTGACAAGACGCTCAAATCAGTCTCCCAATTTAAATTTCTTAGGCACAGAAAATGTACATTTTCCTTGCTCCCGCTAAGGCGTTACTATCTGGCCAAGTTTGAACCAACGATCCTTCACGGCCTTGACTTGTCCATCCACAATATGGGCTCCATGCTTAATATCATCCAAGGGAAGCTGTGGAAGGAGGTGTTGGGACTATCACTGGCTATTCCTCATGCAGTTATAAGACATGAACTTTGTCTTATTGCCTTGAAGGCTAAATACACTTGTAAACAGCTTTCTACCTATAGGAAAATGATTGATCCACCGGAAAACTCTTTATACAAGGTCCTTAACACAGCTATGTGTGCAGAATCTGTCTCTTCTATCAAAGAGTATTCACTGAGGATGAAATGTGTATTGGACTCTATTGGGGTCTCTGAGTGGGATCTTGTGCAGCGACCGGGGGCTGTCAAGATGAGTTTATTCAGGGCAGATTGGCTAAAGACAACAGACAGCATTGTTTCTTTTATCAACTATGTTGAGTATTCACATTTTTTACATGCGAGAGAATACATTCCATTCTATCTGGAATAGTAGATTGTAATTGTAATTGTTGTAACTCGTGGAAACTTAGAGCTGCTGTATGAGAAGAGTCAGAAGAGTTAATAGGGGAAATGAATTGTTAGTGCAGGCTAGGCAACGTTTTTAAGAACTGTTTTAGGGATCATAGAATTTAATTTTAAAAATAAGGTGTTTTATTTGTGAATTGCTTAAATTGCTCATATTGTTAACGCTGACTGGGTGTTGCTCCTTTGAACCCAGTACAGCTGCTTCCTGCGGATCGAAATAGTTTTCGTTCGTTCTGAAACGTTCTGATTCAGAAAACTACAACACCCTTTGTTCTTGTAGTTCCTTTCTGCTTCTTATCCCGCCCCCAGGCGCGCACGCGCCGGCGCGCACAAGACAAGCCGGTCTGTGGCGGCTACTTAAACCCTGGTGCCTCCTCCTACACCAGAGATAGTAGATTGTAATTTTAATTGTTGTAACTCGTGGAAACTTAGAGCTGCTGTATGAGAAGAGTCAGAAGAGTTAATAGGGGAAATGAATTGTTAGTGCAGGCTAGGCAACGTTTTTAAGAACTGTTTTAGGGATCATAGAATTTAATTTTAAAAATAAGGTGTTTTATTTGTGAATTGCTTAAATTGCTCATATTGTTAACGCTGACTGGGTGTTGCTCCTTTGAACCCAGTACAGCTGCTTCCTGCGGATCGAAATAGTTTTCGTTCGTTCGTTCTGAAACGTTCTGATTCAGAAAACTACAACACCCTTTGTTCTTGTAGTTCCTTTCTGCTTCTTATCCCGCCCCCAGGCGCGCACGCGCCGGCGCGCACAAGACAAGCCGGTCTGTGGCGGCTACTTAAACCCTGGTGCCTCCTCCTACACCAGAGATAGTAGATTGTAATTTTAATTGTTGTAACTCGTGGAAACTTAGAGCTGCTGTATGAGAAGAGTCAGAAGAGTTAATAGGGGAAATGAATTGTTAGTGCAGGCTAGGCAACGTTTTTAAGAACTGTTTTAGGGATCATAGAATTTAATTTTAAAAATAAGGTGTTTTATTTGTGAATTGCTTAAATTGCTCATATTGTTAACGCTGACTAGGTGTTGCTCCTTTGAACCCAGTACAGCTGCTTCCTGCGGATCGAAATAGTTTTCGTTCGTTCGTTCTGAAACGTTCTGATTCAGAAAACTACAACACCCTTTGTTCTTGTAGTTCCTTTCTGCTTCTTATCCCGCCCCCAGGCGCGCACGCGCCGGCGCGCGCAAGACAAGCCGGTCTGTGGCGGTCCGTGGCGAATAGTGCGGGTGCGGCGATCCCCCTTACACCCGTAACTGAAATATAGGTTATGGGGATTAAGGAGGCCCTAACTGCAATTGAAGAGGCGCGAAGCAGGTCATTATGCCGTTCTACAGCACTCGACCGCAAATTGTCCTCCAACCTAACTCGAGTAAGTACACTTGCGGAAACACTGCCATGTACTATAGAAGCTAATGTCAGCCCACCACTTATGGAGAAACAATACACAGTAAATGTCTCTCCAGTGGTACACACAGTAATACCCTTATGTAAGGGAGACAGTTATGCACCACTCCCTCTTCCTGATACACAAACTTTCCAATTAATGGATAGTAACATAACTTCTCCTGGGTTAGATATCACTATGGGGATTGTTGGCCAAAACATGCCTAATATGCCTCTGCATGCGCATCGCTCAGTCCAGAATACAGCCACATTAAATCTAGCGCTCCTCAACACCAGATCGCTAGTTAAACACTCAATAGATGTCCGAGATTACATTAAGGACAATAACATCGATATCATGTGCCTGACCGAAACTTGGCTGTCGGATGCGCATGGACTTACGATAGAACAGGCTACTCCATCAGGCTACACCTTTTTTGGTAAACATCGCAAAGATGGACATGGGGGGGGAGCGGCTGTTATATGCAAAGAGGACTTGAAAATGTATGAATCGAAAATTGATTGCGAAGGATGTGACATTCTACACACTAAATTCATCCCAAATCCCAATTTCAGTATTAACATAATAACTGTGTATAGACCACCGAAACTTAACCATAATTTCAATGAACAGCTTACAAATGCTCTAAATACCATTCTATCCACAAACTCAGCTACTATATTAGTGGGGGACTTAAATTTGTGGAAAGGGAATACTAAAGATAAAAAAGCTAAGGAACTGGAAAAAATGCTAAAAAATAATAATATCCAGGTGCATAATAACGACCCGACACATGTTAAAGGCAACATCTTGGACTGGATGGCAAGTTGTAATATTGTCTTATCAAACGTCACCACTACACCCTGTATATGGTCTGACCATCTTTTTGTTTCTAGTCGAATACACCTTCCTCTCTCACAAAAGCATGAACATGAGTTGCCGCGCAAAATAATGCACAGGAATCATAAGGCTCTCACCACAGAAATCTTAACAGAATGCCTGTCCTCACTCATGCTTGCCACAACCGACTTTGATCATCCGGACCACCTTGTGGAAAAATATAATTCCCAAATGACTATTTTACTGGACACAGTAGCCCCTATGAAACTAAAAAGTATAAGAAAATCCAACCATAAACAAAAATGGTTCTCACCACAGCTAACTATACTAAAGGCCACTAAGCGACGAGCAGAGCGCTCCTGGCACAAAGACCAAAATTCAGCCAATAGAGTTATCTGGAAAACCCATGCCAAAACATACAAAGACGCTATTGCGGAAGCAAAGCGGACTTATTATAATGACCAAATAGCTTCAGCTGATAATGACACCAAGGAACTTTTTCGCCTTTTTAGGTCCTGGGAAAAACCGGAAGTATTAAATCATTCAATCATTCCTACCAAAGAGGACTGTGTTAGAACACAGAAAGCTTTCTCTGATAAACTTACATGTGCCCAAGATAAAATTCGGAGGCAATTACATCAACAAACCCTAACTCAAGAGGTACATTTCAACCATATGATTAACCGCACTGAACCACAAGAAGAGGAGGAAAAAAAATCAATGGATACTGGTTTCAAGTTCCCGGAAATCACCTTGGCAGAGATTGAAAACACCATGAGAGCCATGAATCCTACCAGTTGTCCAGGAGATCTGATTCCATCCAAAATCATATTAGATCATCAAAACATCTTTGCACCATTTTTGTGCAGATTTGTAAACGCCTCCTTTAGGCACTGTACTGTTCCACAAGTCATTAAATCAGTGGCTGTTACCCCCCTTCTAAAAAAAGCTGGCTTGGATCCTAAAGATGCGGCCAATTATCGTCCTATTACTAATACGCTTTTCTTTCTGAAACTGGTAGACAAGGTTGCTACCTCTCAACTTCAATTATATATTGAAAACTCGGGAAGGCTGCACGAGAGGCAATCGGGTTTCCGCCGCTTTCATGGCACTGAGAGTGCCTTGATTGACCTCCAGACGCAGATGTTATCATTAATTGAGAAAGGCAGACCTGGCCTGCTAATATTACTCGATCTTAGTGCTGCTTTTGATCTTTTAGATCATAAGATTCTATTATACAGATTGCGGGACACCGGCGGCTTGGCAAATGAAACTGTCAACTGGGTGAGATCTTTTTTACAGAGTAGAAGCTCCAGGGTGCACTGGGGCGAGGCTTTCTCGGAAGCAGAGACCATCCTTTGTGGTGTCCCACAGGGAGCTTGCCTGTCGCCCTTGCTCTTTAACATCTATATTGCCCCTCTATGCAGAGAATTGGAGAAGTTGGGCTATTTCTTTACCAACTATGCAGATGATTTCCAGCTGTCAATGGAACTTTCAGGTGACCATCAGGCAGACCAACTCAAACTAAATAAGTTATACAGCGTAATAAAAGATTGGATGACCACAAACTGGCTATGCTTAAATGCAGGAAAGACGGAACTAATGATCTACGGGCCCAATAAACAGAGAGAGGGACTAGCTAAGGCTTTCACTGGTTTCCACGTAGATGATAGTTTTATTGAAGTCGTTGGCAAAGTAAAAACACTAGGTGTTTATATGGAAGCCTCCTTGGATGCAGGTGCACACGTGGATGCCATAGTAAAAAATACCCATTATCACCTACGAGTATTGAGGCAGGTGGCCCCTCTCATCTCTGAAAAAAATCGAGCCAAACTGGTCAGAGCTGTCATCTTGCCACGACTTGACTACTGCAATGCCCTGCTGGGGGGGGCTAGTAGAGAAGACGTACAGAAACTGCAGAAAATCCAGAACGCCTCTGTACGTATAATACACGGTATGAAGAGGCATGAACCCACTTCTAACGCGAGAAGGGAACTACATTGGCTCCCAGTATCAGCTAGGATCTCCTTTAAATTACTGACTCTAGGTCACAAATGCATCTATGGAACTGTTCCTAATTATTTGAAGGATAAAGTCACGATATATCAACCGGCAAGAAATCTGCGCTCTACAACGACTCTAAGTCTGCAGGTGCCAAGGACTAAGAAAGCCCGTGGAAATGGTCGTTCTTTCCCGGTGCTCGTGGCTAAGGCCTGGAATAATCTACCGTTAGGGCTTCGTATAGAGAGCAATCTTCTGGCTTTCCGGAAACTCCTAAAGACAGAACTTTTTATCTAACTTACATCATGGTTGCCATCACCGACCTTTCTGCTTGTGATGGAGCGCTTGGATGCCTTAGGGCTTGTAGCGCTGTAGAAATTCAATAACATAACATAACATAACATAACATCTGCAACGCATGACTTACATGCGTTTTAGGCTAAACCAACTCCATACAAATGAGAGGATTAAGCATTGGAAGGATTCCTCACTGCACCTCCAACCCAATTCTATCTGCAGCTTTTGTGGTATAATGGAAACTACCAAAACCCTGAGACATTTGGTTACTATGTGTCCACATTTTGCTAACAATTGACTTTTGTGTTTCAAGGATATTACTGGTAATAACACGATGTGTCCACTAATCTGCTTTGGCGTCGTTGTATGTGGGGTACCAATGTTTCTCTTATCTTAGTATTTAATGTTTTCTTAAAGTTTCTTATTATCGAACTGGATGAAAACAATCACATTATTGTAAGATTTTATCTGTGGAATGTATTTAAAGTTTTATTTTTATTCTTTTATGTTTTAGTAGAGATAAGAGTTGTTAATTTTGTTCTCGTTTTTTCCTTATTTGTTAATTATGTTGTGTAAGGTTTCCTGTAAACCATCAATGCAACATTAAAAAAAAGAAGAAAATGCAGAACTGATTCAGTATTTCACTTTTGGTTGTTTAAATCACATTGATCCAGCTGCGAGTCGGCAGTGAGTTTTCATCGAGACGGGGCTTTATGCAGTTCAAGTTGACAATAGTGACAATGAGGTTCGATGGATCCAACAGGTTTGAGTTGAGATGATGGTTTCACTGCCTCTAGTCACAGTATGACATGATGGCTTCCAGTGGTTTGAGTCGGTGGTCAAGTTGGGTCAAGGCGAGGTTCTCTTGGATTGAAGAGGTGCTCAAAGGTGGGGCAAGTCACATATCTTCACGCATTGAGCCAGAATTCAAGTTGCAATGGCGAGGAGTGCTACTGGTACTAAATGGCATCTAGCCAGTTTGAAGATGCAGTCAGCGGGTTTGAAGATGCAAAATAGTGCCAACATCAGTGGTGCAGGTCCTATTGTGATCAAAGGTATTGACCAGGGGCAAAGCAGTTCAAAGATGCCTTGAAGTGGAAATACATGCTTTCAGGTTGCTTTGGACTTTTCAAGTTGCTCTGAACCCCAATCCAGGGCTCTAAGGCAATATGGGTCCTTTCTGCTCTGCACCCCTTCGGCTGGCACCACTGGAGAACCTTCACCTCTAGTGTGGAACCTGGTTCCAGTGCAGCCAGCAGAGTGACAGGCCTTGGTTCACAGCAGTTCACCCCCACTGTTCCCTGGGGATGGATGATTAGGGGACAGAGCTCTTCTCTGCATTGGATGCCTTCTGTCTTCACCTCGATGTCAGGCGACTTTGGGATGGAGAGCATTCCTAGCAGAGGTCCAAAAGTGTATTCTTCTTCTTCGCATGTCCAAAGTTCAAACAAAGGCAACATTTCACAGGGAATTGTACAAAAGCAAGCCTGTAGTTGCAGCAAGCGACTCTTCCCTTCTGACATCATACCCAGAGTGTCTTGCCCTGCAAGAAATGGAGTGGACAGGAAGGAAGAGAGCCCTAAGAGAAACCATGATGGGGAAAATCCTCAGCAGCCACCTTTCCTCTCTGGCTACTGTAACCATGCCCCTTTCCCATTCCTGCTGAATTCAAAGTCCCCAAGGCATTTAATACCTTGGTATAAAGCTAGCCTTTTTAATGCGAGTGCCCCTTTGAAGCAGGGTTTCAAGGAGATCTCGTATTGAGGGCATCTGTACTCTCAGAGAAGTTGTTACCCTTCCTCTCAGAGGAATCAAATGAAGGAAGCATCCTGTCTCTTGCCTTACTTGGAGCAGTGGAGAAAGCCAAGGTAGCCATAATATATATCACCTTGACATCACTAACTTGGGCTCATCGGGCTGACAGGTGCATGATATCGGGGTCGGACTGGGGCATACAATTGTCTCGGGCACCAATGAAAAAGTGGCCAACAGTTAAAAAATGGCAATTCATTCCTTTTACACAAGGGGGACGTTTTTGTGATGCAAATTGTGCATTTTAAAGAATATTTATTTTGTAAAACTGGTCAAAATTACTATCTGCATAGTGAAGTTACATGGGCAAAACAAGTGGCCCACTTTGACTGCAAAAATTGGCCTTTTGGGAGGGAGGGGACAGCTATTGGCATCCAGCAGGCACCCGGGTGCTATGGGACACCAGCAGGCCCAGTGCCTCAAAGGGTTGCCAGGGAACACCCATGCTTAAGTGGTGGCAGGGCAGGCCATACCCAGACCATGCGGACCCTTGCCACTTTGCTGGCACAAGGGTCCAATGGCATCATGGCCTGCAGGCCTGTGCTCACACGGTGCGGGCCTGCAGGCCTAAATAAGACACAGACTCAGTCATTCCCTTATGGAGTCTGCAGCCGGCCTGATGCATGTGCCTGCAGTTGCTCCTTTTATTCGCTTGGGCCATGACAGTCATTGCCCATCTTTAAAAGGGCAATGCACGTGGGAGGGCCACACATAACACTGAGCCTCTTAAATGGGCAACACACTTGGGAGGGTCACAAACCACAGGGCCCACACTAGCATTTTGTGTTTTGGTAGGGACATTGCCCTATAAGCCAGTCCGAGCCTGCATGATATCAAATTGAGGTGGCTTTAATAGTTGTGTGTTCTTATCAGTCCCCATGACATAACCAGGCATGACTTATTCTTAGTGATTATCCTGTCACCAGACTGACATGGCAACAATAATGACATTTTACTTGAGAGATGCAGAACTTAAAATGTTACTCCTGTTTGCAAGGACTTGGTGCCCCAGCAGCTGTCAGGGGTGCATATTCGATGTTTGAACCAGCCCTCTGCCACTAGAGAGCAATGGCTGCAGATGATAGGAAACTGGTTCAGAAAAGCTACATGGATGCACTATGCTATTTTCATGGAGCTTTTGTGAAAAGGGGGCTGATTAGCAGGCCTCGCTTTCAGAAACCTGTATAATTGTATTATTAATAACAAATCAATAAAGCCAGGTCTTTCACACCCTCGCAAATAGCAGTTCTTTTGTTCTGTGTTTTACCCCTCTTCTCCACTGAAATTTCCCTCACCCTGTTTAATATGGGCATCATTGCAGATAGACAGGAAATCATTTGTCAAAGTGTCCTCATAGCATGTTGGTCAGTCTGTATGAGTAAGCTTCAAAAATGCATGTGAAATGTAAGAACAATGTCATGGCTTAAACACACTTAAAAGATAACATCTTCACTCCTGCACTCGCACGCTCTGCAAGACAGTTCTCCACAGTGTGCATAGTGCATAATGGTCCCTTAGCAACCTATTTCCTGCTGCCAGGCTGTTTTTTTGGCAGCGTTCTATGGCTCCATATCTTAATACTCATCTTTGTTTACCCACACGCTATGCAGCCTCCCAGCACCACTTTGTGTTCATCAGAAAGGCAACACACCGCAGTCCTAAAACAGTACTCTGAGGCGAGCGGCAGAGGCATGGCTGGGGTAGCACAGAATGCAAAGGCATGCTGACAGGTTCCATCATGACCAGTCCTGTGCGTGGCCAAACTTCAATGTGAATGGGATTGCACATGGTAGCAGACTCTCCCGCAGCGCCTAGATTCGGCAGATACAGCCCTGTCTGCAGGCACACAGTTCTCAGGCGACTCCTCTAATGACTCCATGCTACTTACCGGTCATGGTGGCAGTCTCTGTCTCCCGCCGGCTGTCTGCTGTTCCTGCAGGTGCTGATCAAACCCTTGGCCACGACGGTGCACGGTATTGTCAGACATGGACAGGTGCACCCATATTTATACCCAAACGTGAAGCCTTTCCAACACTCAAATTACGTAGGGCGGCGTGTTGCAGCTCTTGGGGATTTTTCTCACACTGCTTTTTTGGCATTCAATTGCACAACTTTGGGAGAGGCTGCGGACCGCTCCCACGAGGCAGTGGTGAGGCACACGGCATGAAGAGACCTGGGGGCATTTCGACGCTGGCTGACAAACTCTGAAGAGACCTGGGGGCATTTCGACGCTGGCTGACAAACTCATTCTGATTTAATCGTTTCGGTGCGCTTACTCAACCCCGCAGATTGGTGCAATTCACGCTATTTCTAATAACCCGTGCATCTGTCCATTTTGGACCCCTTAGATAGCAATAGCTCATTCCTCCTTCCCCCCCCAGAAAAGCGTGACATGAGCCTTGCTTAGTTTTTTGGCTTAAAAGGCCGCAGATTTATTTTCCACAAAATCATAAAACATACTGCACACATTAGTGGAAATACTTTGGAAGATGCGGCGACTGCTCCGTGTCCAAAACCTGCTTCCCCCTTGCTTTCCAAAAGTCCATCATAGGCCCAACTCTCCCAACCCTTTGCGCCTGAGCCTCGCCTGCCCCTGCAGGTGTCCGTGGGCGGGCAGAGTGCCGTTTCCTTGGGGGAAGCTGTGCCCTTGTTGTTCCCCCCCAGACGCCCCTGCCGTTTTAGGCTCCCAAGGGGCGCTGGTCTGGAAAGGGCGAAGACCCTTCCCGCTTTCTCCTGGCTCATCCGGAGTCTGTCTCTTGTGTTTGGTTGCCCAAACACCGCCACGCCACAGGTGGGTTACCGCCCACCGTGGCTCCCCCCTGCTTCCTTCCTCACATTTCTTGGATTTTTGTGCAAAGGGTCCAGAAGAATATCTCCAACCCCATTGGTGACAAATGTACCCCAACTTCCATAATATAGTCAAGGGAATTAAAAATAATCAAGTCGTGACTGCTCTGGCAAAAACCCTCAGAGGCTCCCTTTCCCAGGATTGTCGGGTCAGCACCACCCAGACATAAGGCCAATATGTCCGTCTTTTGCTGTTTCCCAGGCTATCTGCGCACCTGCCCCTGCAGCTGCGCCCCTATCAACCCCACCAATCCCAATCTCATTTCCTCCAGGCTGCTGCTGGTGAGGAAAGAAGGTGGCATGTCGATTTTAAGTTCCTTTCGGCCTGATGTACCTCCTCACACCCAGACCTCCTTCCCCCATGCCACCCGATGAGCACCAATTTTTAGAGATTATTCAGTGGAACTTAAGATGCTAAGGCCATGTCTGCTGTACTTCTGCCCCTGCCACCTTTCCCTCTTGCTCCGCCTTACCAGGGCGAGCCTGCTCTGAGACCCTTTTTCCTTTGTTCCAGCTCCATCCTGCTCCGCCTTAACCAGGGCGGGCCTGCTCTGGGACACTTTTTCCATCTGTCCCCTTTCCATCCTGCTCTGCCTTAACCAGGGCGGGCCTGCTCCGGGACCCCTTTTTTCCTCTGTCCCCTTTCCATCCTGCACCGCCTTAACCAGGGCGGGCCTGCTCTGGGACACTTTTTCCATCTGTCCCCTTTCCATCCTGCTCCGCCTTAACCAGGGCGGGCCTGCTCCGGGACCCCTTTTTTTTTTTTTTTTTTTCTCTGTCCCCTTTCCATCCTGCACCGCCTTAACCAGGGTGAGCCTGCTCCGGGACACTTTAAAGTTAGAATTTCAGGCACCACCTTTGCCTTACTTCCCCTTTCCCAGTCCTCTCACCCCACAAGAATCCGTAGTCTTGTGCCGTCTTTCCTTATTGTTACATTTCCCAGAGTTTTGAGCTGGATTCTACTATGGGGCTCTTTCCCTACTGCTGACAAATGTCTGCCATCCACTGGGTTATACTACGGGGAACTTGGGTTGAACCGCCCATGCCTGCCCTGTGCAATACCTTTCCAAGAGCTTTGTGCACCTTGTGCCCAATTGCCATCCACTGGGTTATACTACGGGGAACTTGGGTTGCACTGCCCATGCCTGTCCTGTGCAATACCTTTCCGTGAGCTTTGTGCACCTTGTGCCCAATTTCCAGTGACATTTCCTCAGCCCCGTGCTGGACCGGGCACTCACTCTCTTGTATATTCAACCAGGGACTCCATGTTCCACCCTTAGCAATTCATCTACCCCTTTACTGGACTAATGCTCCCCCCACCTTAATCTTGCTCCGCCTGCTGTGAGCTACCTACCGGGTGATTGCCTGTGCTGGACGGGAGGAGCTGCCTTTATAGTCCCTTGTTAGACCTGTACCTCTGCATTCATTTCCCCCTTGTCTCAGCCAGGTACCATTTTTTTTTTTTTTTTTTTTTTTTTTTTCCTGTCCTGTGTGTACCGCCTCCCATCTTTCACTAGAGGGCTCCCCCCTTCCATTTTACTTAACATGTAAGGCAACTGCCAAAACCAAGAAGACGGCCTCTCCTCAGGCGTACCTAGTGGTGCTATCCCACAACTCACTCTATATCGTTACCTGCCGTGCACACCTTTACCCTGATACTTGATCATTCTCATTGGTCAGGTGCAAGGCTGCGCTGACCCTGCTACCTGCGCCTTTAAACACGTTCCTGCTTCTCTCGCTATACCACCTTTCGTTTTTAAATTTCAAGTACTTGAGCCCAAGCCAAACTGTTCCCCCCTCGCATCACTTTGCAGCTTTGTTAAGTGTGTACGCCTGACAACTGGCCCCTTGTCCGAATTCATAATTGGGAATTTGAATTGCATTCATAATTGGTAAATGAAACCCATAATTGGGAATGCTCCTAGCGCCCTGTTCCATACTAGCCTTGTGGCGCTCCCACGCCCAACTGTCAAGAGGCATGCAATAATGCTCTTAGCAACATTTAGAAGTACGCGCTCCGTGGCGCTCCCCTTGCGCTGCCTCCCTCATACAATTTTCATGCGCCATGGCGAGTGCTGTACCTCTGGGTACTGTAAGGGGGTCAGGCCATTATGCTCATAGTGCCATTAAATCATACCCTCCTCCTGGCACTCCCCTTTATCATGAACGCGTAATGCAATTGCGCTTATAGCGCCATACCTCTATCCCCACCTACAGCGTGAAGAAACATGCAACCCGCTTATAGCGCACTTTTGTACAACGGGCCTCCTCGCGCTGCCCTATATAATGGCACGGGTCCTGCCATACTGCCTGCAGCGCTATTCTGTAAGGATAACCTTGCGGCGCTCCTACACCCACTGCACAGAGTCATGCCATACTAAGTTACCAGGGTGAACCCCCAATTGCCCTTAGGGATCCCCGTTTCTTCAACCCATCCCGTCCAGGAGAGGCAACAGAAGCCACAACTCCTTCCCCAGCTGAGCTGCACAACCCATACATTAGCATGGCTCAATATGTTCCCGTACCCATTACCCTAAACAACGCAAAGGGCGAAACTATGGAAGCATATACAAACAATTAAACCAAGAGTGAATGGATGATGCAGAAATACGGTATGCCACTAAAGTGACGAGCTGACCTGCCCTCTTTAATGTTCTTGCGCACGAAACAAGGTGGCCCTTTAAATTTCCTAGTAACCCACCTGGTGTGCGTTTTCCGCGTGGTACCCGTGTTTAACCAATTAATGGACCGACGCTGCGCCCTAACCCTGCGTGATCTCTATTGGCAGCCTCACTTCCCTTTCTGCTGCAAGCCTGGTTGGTATGTGTCGCCCAGCCAATTTCATTCTGATCTTTGTAGTCCCCAACCGCGGGGATGGCCGGAGCCAGGCTCTTTTATTCTCTAGTTGTTCTATTGTTACAACCCCCAACGGCGGCTTCTTCCCGGCATTCAAACTGCATAGCGTATAAACGATGCTCTGCGACGAACTCCCTTGCATCAAATATGACCGGCGACCTGTTACACAGGGAGCCCTGCATGCCCTTATCCTAATTCATCGTCCGTTCGTTAATGAACCTTGCCGCCAGGTCCCAGCCCCCATGGACGTCTCCTGGTCAGTAATACGTGCACCGTAAATTGCCAGGCGATATGGCCCGAGGCCCTGAACACCTACTCCTAATATTCCTGCATCTGCGGGCCAATCCCTTAAAACACCTTGAGCATAAACCTGCCCCCTGTATGCCCGCCCTAAACCAGTCAGCTACCTCATCCTAAAAAGCGCACCCTGTACCTTGTTTATAGGCGTATAACTGCCATCTTTGTTTCTAAAGTGTGGCGCGAACATTCAGAAAACGGCTTACTCACTTGGTGACCGTAAGCATAACCTGCCCCTGGATGCCCCGTTCTAATCAGTAAGTTAAATCATCCTAACAAAGTGCGCCAAGAAACACTTGTGTATAGGCGTGTTATAAATGCCATAACGGTTTCTTAATGTGCGGGGCGAAAATTAAATAACCATTAAATAACTGCCGTGCATGCAACCAACAAGTTGACCACCAATACAACACAGCACAACCGCTTTGTAAGGATACCTGGCCGCATTTCTAGACCCCCCAATATTTGTGTATGACATATGATAGTTTGTTTACAATGCGCTTAATACCCCGGGGTTTCTGAGCGCGGACCGAACCTGGAGTGCTTGGTACCGTTGCCCTTCCGAGGCGAGCACTTTGTCCCCAAAGCTATCCTCCACCTCTTTATAAAGTATGACTGCAGCTTTAAAACCCTCATCGGCCAACCTTCACACTGCTATGCCAACAACAATCACCTCCCTGTTCCTGGTGTGGACACCCCGATCGCAACTGCAACATTTCCCCCACTGTGTGACCAGAGTGGGTATACGATCAGTACCCCTAGCCCGACAACCAAAGGTGCAATATGCAACTTACACCGCAAGTTCTGCTGCCGCTACTATTTATGTGCGAAATGTGACATTGAGAAACGGCCTACTCACTTGGCGACTTTAAGCATATACCTGCACAATGGTTGCACCGGCCTACACCAGTAAGCTAAATCATCCTAACAGCGTGCGCCATGAAACACTTGTGTATAGGCGTTTTACAAATGCCCTATGGGTTTCTTAATGTGCAGTGCGAAAATTCGGGAACCCCCTAATCCCTTATCGACCTTAATCATAAACCAGCACAAAGGATGCACCGCTCTAAGCCTTTGGGCTAAATCACCATAAAAAAGTGCACCAGGAACACCTGTTTATAGGCGCGTTCTGTTAGCTTGCCCGTTGCATGCGCCTTGCACCCCGTGCATGGGAAACACCCCCCAGCAAATGCATCATATTTGCACGCCTCGCGCCCTGATGTATACAAGCATGCTGGCAACTGCACATGGACAACTATCTTCCTATTGCCCTTTTATCACCCTTGTGGCCCACATCCCCTTTGTGGCTGCCTACCCGCGGGGCAAAGCAGCCCCTAGCCAGCACATCCTTAAGTTACTGCGACTAGGCCTGCGTCCAGACCGATGCACGTAACCCAGCCGGCCATAACCGCATACCTTCGAATCACCCAGCATGCTGAATTCACATTCCTTGACTTTACTTAGACATTCTTCAATGCAAACATTTGAAACAATTAACCGCGAGGCGTGCATCTTAACCCCCCCAACAGTAACCTTAACTGCATTGCTTCCCCGGACGCTCGCTATATGCCTCTGCATACCGTCTACGCTTACAGCTTACATATCTACTTTTAAATCACTTTATGTAACTGAGTGGCTTGCGCCTTTTCTCCATGCCGCTTCCTAATCTTCCTGGACCCGCATGTGAGGAAAGGAAGCCACAGATTCAAACCTGCTCTCGCCTTTAAAAGAACACCGTTTCTCGCTTCCGACATCCTCCCCACCCCAGTTCCCTGGGGAGTATAGCAGTAACTGACTGCTGATACCGTCCTGCCTGCACGTCTCCTTAATTATCCCACGTCCGCCCTGCGTGGGATTAAGCTGCACGAACCGCAACCACTCAGTGCCCAGCCATTTACCTCTTTCTTTGCTCAAGCTGCGCCATCTCCATCTCCCGCTCCCGTGAACTGGGCAACACCTTCTCTGGAACCTCTGGAACTTTCCATACCGGACCTCTTCCTTCACTGGGGTAACAGGAACCTCCTTGCCTGGTCACAGCCCCTCAAAAAACAAAGTCCTCGGTGGCAGGCGGGCGTCCCACGCCAAGGCTGGATGGTGCCTGCAGTGGGAACGCGCCTGCTTTAAAGGGGGGTAACTCCGCCCCTTTCCATTGTCCCCCTTCCGCGGGCTTTTTCTCCCCCTTTGCCGCGCTCTTCTCATTTCCGCGGGCTTTCCCCGCTTTTGCCGCGCTCTGCCTTTCCTCCCCTCCTTTGAGGAGGGGGAGGGAGATTTAGGAGGAGGACACCGCCCGGGTTATCGGGGTGCCTCCTCCATTTTCGGATTTCTTCGTCGACACCTGGCATGAAGGCGAGTGCACACGAGGACAGTCTGCCTTGGCGGAAATGTTACTTTGGTCATCCTGCATGTGGGAGACCTGGGCACTGTCTGGGGCAGACCTCCCACGTTTAGTAGCCCACTTTCCCAGCCACACCTGCACCCATTCACTCACACAGTCGCGCAGTGTCAGACTGAGCAGTAAGTGTTTGGAAAGAGGAATTTTGCCCATTTACATTCATGCTTGGCACTGGTAAAGAACCCGGTTTGATTTTAGCTGCACTCCGAAAATGTCTTGATTTTCAACACCCTACTTTGACCCTACACAGGGACACTTGACCAAAGTGCTTTGAAACACATTTGGCCTCATTACGACCCTGGCGGTACGGAGTGAACGGCGCCGTAAAAGGTGCTGGCGCCGTTCACTCCGTACCGCCGCATTACGAGTTCCCCTCGCGGGCCCCTATTGGGGCTGAATGGGAATGGGGAAGGACCGTGTCGGGGTCCTTGGAGGGAGGAATTACCAGGCCTTCCGAACTCGGAATGGCCCGGTAAGTCCTCATTCCGAGGACCCAGACCCCGACGTGATTTCGGCGGCAGCCATGCCGCCAATAGCGGCATGGTTACTGCCGAACTCGTAATGAGGGGCATTGTGTATAGGCGCTATACAACAAATCTACATGTGGAAAGATAATGCCCTCTTCAGAAATACAGGAAGAACTGTGACAATCAGGAAATCACTGGTATTCAGACTTCACTGTCGCCTATAAGAGCACAGTCGGGGCACTGGAGTGCAACTAGCCAGTGTGATGACTCCTGTGGAGTCCACCACTAATCCCCAGCCTGGGATCTCCTCCCATGTGGCATGGTTGCAGCAGCTGATCTCTGATCCTGACCATGGGGGTGATATTATGAGGGAGGCTCACATGGGAGGAGATGGCTGCCGGGGAGATGTGGTGACCCCATCAGGAGGGACGCGGTATTCTGCCCTTATAAATGAGGATCATTCTGAACTTCATAATGGCAGTTGTCACTATACAAATACCTCCAGTTACCAATACCATTCACATCTCATATGTACATAACACACTTAGAACATCTCCTGCCTGCTGGTTTTGTACTAAAACACCCCAAACAAAATCACCTTGGAAGTCTAATTAATCCTGTGGACTCCAACTCCCATAATGCTTCAAGTACTGAGAGGAGGAAGAAGGATCTAGTATGGATTGCAAGAAACCCTAAGCTAAACACACAGACTAGTTGTTGCAATGTAGATCGACTGCATGGTTTCCACTATCAATCAGGAGGAATAGAGAAGAGAAGCAACTCGGTGAAGCAGGAAGCTGTAGCGCGGGTAAAGGCAGACACACAGGAACAGACCGTGCTGAAGGAGGCAGATGCTTTCAAGCTGCCGCTTGTCAGCATTTCTTACCGGAATGGCAGGAAGTTATGCAAGTAATAGCAAGCAATTCTGCACATTGCTTGGTGTTCCTTCTCGCATAGCTGCATTAAACAATGTAGCTGCTGCCAGGGCAGGAATGGATGTGGCTCCATAAAATACTACTGGCTTTATAGTCAGAAACATGAACTGCATGCATCATCTGTATGACTTTAAATCCAATAGTATTTCATGCAGTCACATCCATTCCTAAACAGGCATCAACTACATTGGGCCTGATTCATGGAACGTTTACCTATGGGATTGCACCATTATAAAACACTTCCTTGAATCAGGCCCATTGTGTTATGAGGTTAAGCAAAGAATACTAAGACATTTTGCACTCTGCTTGGTATACATTGCATAACTGCATAACATAATATAATTCCTGCCTGTATAGGAATGCATGTGAAGGCATAACACACTGTGGGTTTTAAGGTTGTACACATTGCATCGTTAGTGTGTGTGTGTTTGTGTGTGTGTGTATACATATATATATATATCTTTTAGGTGATAACATCTCTAGCCAACAGTTCTTTTTAAGGACGCCTGTGATTTTCAGGAGTCTCAGCTAAGAGTCATTCGTCCTTGACACTGTTGTCTTCCCTGATGATGTTGCCTGGATGGTGGATGCAATGACAGGTCACAGCAACAAAAAAGAGGATGTCTTTAGGGGGAGAGGCATATGAATGTGCGCTTCTGAGCTGGGACTGGAAAAGGAAGAATGTCTTGGCATCAAAGGGTTATCGGAGTGGCAGTAATCTGTTTTTTTATTTTCTTTCCTTACTGCTTATGGAATAAAGGAACAGGGGTTACCTCATAATACTCACCCCCATGCTTGTTCAATAGAATCTCGACTTTCCATCATAATTTACTAGAAATAATCGAAATTGGACAGGAATGCATAGCTTGGAAATTAGTTTTCCATATGGCTGGAATTATTCACCTCCTTTGATAAACTCTAATACCCCATTCTGGCAAATCCTTACTTATCTCTCCCCAGACACTTCTCATCAGAAATAATGAATCAGAAACCTAGAATGCCGTTCTGGCACTTTAAGATGAATCCAGGGGGAATCTACACGTCTATATGTGCTCAAAGCCTTCTGTACATCATTGCTTGTGACTTGGGGTTGGGGAAATACTCTTGGCAGATTTCACCCTATTCCAGAGAAAAATTCAGAATTTTCAACTTACATTTATGCTGGTGGGTGGTAAACTGTAGTCAAGCAGGGCCATTATCGGCAGGCATGCTTAGCAATCCATACAATCACAGTAGCTGATGCATTTCTTGTTTTTTGCGAATTCAGAACAGACAGAGGTATTGGGGATTCTGAACTGAGATTAATTGGTTGGCATAGCAATGGACAATGCCATGGCATGAAACTGCCAAATCAAAAAAATCTGTTTTTCCAAATTCCTCCACCGTATTACCCAATGAGAAGTTCCCTAACCATATCCGCTCCAATCAGCAGCTTTGTAAGAAGCAAGTCGGGTGCCAGGCTTTTCATTTCCCAGCTGCGCAATGATTTCACATTGGGCTATTTTTGGCTAATTTTGAGGGCAGATCTGTTTTTTTGTACTCATGAGTCTGCCTTTCTACAAATGCCCACTCTCTTTGTCCCCCACCCCCACCTGATTATACCCGAACACACCACAATATCACTCTCTTTCTATCCCCACCCACATCACCCCCATTACATGTGCTGGTTGGGTATTGTTTGTCCCCCCTAAACTGGTTTGTTCATGTTTTTTGCTCCAACCATCTACCATCACTACCCCACTCCACTCTCTGTAACCCCACCCACTACCCCATCACTACACAGCCTACCCCCACCTTCTCTACCCCACCCACTCTATCCCCATCCTCATCCAAGCAATCCTTCCCACCCAGCCTGCTATCCCCACCCACCTACCAACCCAACATAGACTCTCTCCACCCAAATCCACCACTTTGTCTACCCCCACCCACCCATTCTATGACTACATCTCTACCAGTAAATACCTCCACTCACTCTACAAACACCCACCCAACCCCCACTCTTTCTACAGCCACCCAACCCTACCTCCACTCTCTTTAACTCCAACCACCCTATCCCCACTGTCTACCCCATCTACCCACCCTACACCCACCCTCTCTAACCTCATCCACTCAACCCACCTCTCTCTACCCCACCCAACTATCCTACCACCACTCTCTCCACCCCTCACTCACCGTATCTCCACTCTGTAACCCCTCCACACTCTTACCACCCCCACCCTATCAACACTCTCGCTACCACGACCCACCCATCCTACCTCCACCCTCTCTATCCCCAAGTGCCCCACCTCTGTGTATTACCATCAACCCACACTACATTCACCCTCTCTAACCATACCCATCCACCCTACCCGACCCACCCATCCTACCATCACTCTCTCTTCCCCTACACACCCTACCTCCTCTCTCTCTTCCCTCTCCACTCTCTCACAAACCCTAACTCCACTCTCTCTACCCTCGTCCACCCTACACCCACTCTCTCTATCCCCACCCACCCACCGTACCTTCACTATCTCTATTCGCATGCACCCACCCTATCCCAACTCTCTCTACATCCAACACCCACCCGCTCACCACTTCCTTTACGCAAACCCAACCACCTCTCCCTACAATCCCACCCATCCTATTCTCTCTGCAATCCATGAAACCCACTTCAGCCCACTCCTTACCCTCTTTAATCCATTTTGTCAGGGGAGGATAGCTCAGGGGTAACTTGCTCACCTTGGAAGCAAGACGACACACAGCACCTCAGGTTCGATCCCCGGGTCTGCGCTTAGAAACCTCTGGGTATTAAGCGCGTTACAAATAACCAATCATATATCACACTCTCTTTTTATTTCTTACCCTCTTACTTTCAAACTTTGTCTTTTATATCTGCTTTTGCTCATCATCAATGGCACCCTCTCCCAATCGTGTCTTCCTTTGCTCTGCTCTTCTTCCTTCTCATTCTCTTGTATACCGTGCCCCATATCACATCTTGCTTCAAAACTTTGCACTCTCCTCCTTGTACCCTGGTGCTTATGAATGCAAAATGAAAGAAAAAAATGATTGGCTTTGCCAATGTTTGTTGAAACAGGGTGCATGAAATTCTACTCCGCTGGTGTAATGGCAGATGGGCACGTTTTGCATCCAACTGCAAAACTACATTGAGAAGAGTCAACATTTCTATGCTCTACAGACATCTGAATAACACCAGAGAGATACAGAGAACATCATCTTCCCATTTGCGAGTAACTCACTACTCATGGTGTAAGACTTCTGATCTCCCTCCTCTCCCTCTCTCTCCCCCTTTCTCTCTCTCTCTCTCTCTCTCTCTCTCTCTCTCTCCATATATATCTATATATATATATATATATATATATATATATATATATATATATATATATATATATTACACGGCCACGGTAGTTATTGTTAAGTTGCTGGTTCCATAGGAAGAGCACTTTTTGGGCAGCTTCTAACTTCGCTCTCCCTGGACGAATCCTCACCAAACTTTGCAAACGTATATGGCCCACTCTGAATTTTTTTGCAAAGTTTGGTGGGGTTTGGTCCAAGGGGGGTAAAGTTATAGGGGAGGTCCCAAAACGTCTTTTTTCCCATAGACTGAATGGGGGAAAACTTTGCGCACGCCTACAGCCCAAACCACTAGACGGAAATTTGCAGCGGCAGCAGTGGCTTGGTCCCGAAAGCGTGCTTTTGTAAATTTGGTGAAAATCCATCCAGTACTTTTCTTCAAAACGATGAAAAAGTAGGTCGTGAAAAATGAGTGATATCTATGTCCGCTCCACGGTCGCACTTCCCTGTTTGCTCCGCGGATAAGAAATCGATTGGCTAATCTGTAACATCATGTCCACGGACATGTGGTGCTTTCACTGATTGGTTGTGGAACAGCGTGAAGTGCGTCAGATTTCTTCGCTGCCTCCGCCATATTTTGTTCATGTTTTGGTGTACACGGACATCGCCGGTAACACATACAAAACAAGACACTAATGCACTTGTTACAATTATGAAATACTGTTTCCGAAGGTGAGCTTTACTTAGGTTGGAATGGAATGTGGCTGCGGAAAATTGAAAAAGTGGTGTTTTCTTGCCACCAAATTCATACGGTAAAGGGGAAGTTGGTGCTCAATGCACGGCGACCAATGCCTGCATCTTTGTTACAATGTTTTCAAATTAATATTGAAGTTGGACTGGCGTCCTATGTTTTGAAATCTGCGGCGGCCACCTGCAGTATTTGATGGAAACAGTGGTTTACGCGGCGTATGGGAGTAGCGGTTCTCATGAAAGGATGCTCATATGTTGTTGCAAAGTGAGAATGTATTTGCCTTCTGAGTGAAGGTCAGTTGATTTGTTATTTTGGTTGCAAGCTCAGTAGACCCACGCATCCAAGTCAATTCATAAGGGGCTATTGTTTTTTGACCGTGAGCAAAAGGGAAAGTTTAAAAGCTATGCAAGGAATGAAAGCTTATAAAAAAAATACTATTTGATAAGGTTATATTTTAAGAACGTTTGTAAGGAACATGAAATATCAGTTCACAAAGATTCCTTGATGCAAACAGTTTGCTGTCTGACTTTGGCAAAAATAATGAAGGCTGTCAAGATGATGTGAGTTTAATTTTGATGACTGCACACTAATTATGACAATGTAACTGAAGTATTATATTTTTGTAATTTTCCTCCAATAACAAAGAGTGTACATTGTTCATGTTTTCAGGCTAAGACTAGAGTGACCGTTATTTCTTTTTCTTTGAAATGTAATGCTTACCCACATAGCTTTGTGTATCAGTTTGCACGTTCTTTTGGTCTTGTGCAACAGTACGCCATGTCATTTTTTTCTGGCTTGTCCATTCATGCAGCCCCCATAACTGAACTACCATCTCACTGTGTAGTTGCTGTTTATCTGCGTTTGTAGTCATTATATGTACCCATGATCAACTCTAATATTTCTTTAAAATGTCATGTTTGGCCACTTACATTTGTGTAGTATTTTCCACAATCTTTTTGTCTGTTTTGGAAATTTTTCCTAAAGGTTGGGTATTGACACAGATTTTCTCTTATGTTTTCTGCCTAGCTACATTTTGCGGTACTGTGCTTACACTAACACCTAGGACATAAAATATGACACCACAAATGTCATTGATGACATCACTGATGACATCACATGTACATTTACTTTTCAGACGAGGGGTTGTGAATATAATTTTAGCAAAAAAATATCAGGGACTATCGGGACATGTGTAATAAAGTACATACTTCATCACGCAATGTAGTGTTGTAAAGAAAATTCCATTGCAGTGTTCTTTCTAGTACAGGAACCTACTCATACAGAAATGTAGGTATTGACTGCAGCATACACCAAAGAGGTGCTAATTTTGTACTTTCCAAAGTTGTATAATAAAAAGGTGAATGTTTCCGTATCACACTTTTGTGGTCTGTGAAACATGTACTAAGTTGCTAATAATGCATCACTTACTACATATATCTAGTACTACACACAAAACATAAATAAACTACAATGCATACAAAGATGGAGAGTAAAGTAAGCATACAAGAGGGAGTATCATTAGCAACTGTGTATAATCTACATGATTGCATTCACGCACATAAATGATTTCCGTGTTTCAGGCCTGCTTCTTCCACTGTATATGTACATCAAACGCTGCAATTAAATTCTAAAGAAAGGAGTGTAAGAAGATGTGAGACTAGCAACATTAATAAATGTAATACTTTTTGAAAGTGAAGCTTCTGACTGTCAGTAAATAAACCCACCTGGCCTAGATATGGCAGTGAACAAAACGAAGGGGCTACACATCTGATGTTATCAGTGATGTCATCAATGACATTTGTAATGTCATCTTTGATGTCCTGGGTGTTAGTGTTAGCAGTGCACAGTAGTGCGGGCAGTTATGGTTGCTTAGCCTACCATAACGGTCAAATTTCAGGGATTTTTCTATTGTACTTTGAACCATAATGTCACGTTTGTAAAGTTTTTTTAGTAAATTTCACAGGTTGTTAGTAGTGCCACTTAACCATAACGTCCCTCTAACAAAGTTTTTTCTAGTGATAGTGGCTGTGTAGTTATGGTTAAGTTGCTATTCCCAGAGGATGAGCACTTTTTGGGCGGCTTATAGCTTCACTCCCCCTGGACGAATTCACATCAAACCTTGCAAAAAAAGTATATTGTCCACTCTGAGTTTTCCTGCAAATATTGGTGAGGTTTGGTCCAGGGGGTGCAAAGTTATAGGGGGTCCCAAAATGTCTTTTTTCCCATAGACTGAATGGGGAAAAAACTTTGCTCACGCCTACAGTCCAAACCGCTGGACGGATTTTCACCAAATTTGTGGCAGGAGCAGCGGCTTGGTCCCGAAAGTGTGCTTTTGTAAATTTGGTGAAAATCCGTCCAGTAGTTGTTTTTAAAAAAGACCAAAAACTAGGACACAAAAAAATGAGTGATCTCTATGTCCGCTCCGTGGACACACTTCCCTGTTCGCTCCGCATACAGTGTCCTGATTGGCTGAGCAACTTGCGTCATGTCCGCGGACATGCAACGTCTTTGCTGATTGGATGGCGAAGAGCGTGGAGTGCGTCAGATTTTTTGGGAATGCCCGCCATCTTGTATCCTCGGACATCCGCGGACAGTGCAGTGACAAATGGTGGACAAATACAATTTTGGCAAGCGCGTTGGCGTGTAAGACTGTTTGGGGAGGGTGGTGGAGTAATAAATGGGCCAAATGTTGTATTTATTTAGGTGGCAGGCGCCTCTGTTGTGTACGTGGTGCCTGCAGACAGCCGCGCTGTCCTTGATCTCCGTAATTGATCAAAATGGGGGTGTCCTAAGGACACGGTACCTGTCCGTGTTGTCCGCAGGCAAGTTGAAACTGTTCTAAGAACACACACGGTGTCCGGGATGTCCATAATTAAACAAAAAAGAGGTATCCTAAGGACAGTATACCTGTCCGTGTTGTCCGCAGGCAAGTTGAAACTGTTCTAAGAACACAAACGGTGTCCAGGATGTCCGTAATTAAACAAAAATGGAGGTGTCCTAAGGACCCTCTATGTCCGTACTTTTTGCAGGCAAGGTGAAACTGTTCTAAGAACACACACGGTGTCCGGGATGTCCGTAATTAAACAAAAATGGAGGTGTCCTAAGGACAGCATACCTGTCCGTGTTGTCCTCAGGCAAGTTGAAACTGTTCTAAGAACACACACGGTGTCCGGGATGTCTGTAATTAAACACAAATGGAGGTGTCCTAAGGACCCTATACCTGCCCGTACTGTTCGCAGGCATGGTGAAACTGTTCTAAGAACACACACGGTGTCCGGGATGTCTGTAATTAAACAGAAATGGAGGTGCCCTAAGGACAGTATACCTGTCCGTGTTGTCCGCAGGCAAGTTGAAACTGTTCTAAGAACGCACACGGTGTCCGGGATGTCCGTAATTAAACAAAAATGGAGGTGTCCTAAGGACACTATAACTGTCTGTACTGTTCGCAGGCAATTTGAAACTGTTCTACAAATTGCCCATATGGCATAGTTAAAATGTTTGATTCTATGGGTGTGCTCTATGGGTGTGATATGCTGTGTTGGTTGTGGCCAGGGCCTAGAGTCTTGGGTGCATAGGCCATGCACCCAAGACTCTAGGCCCTGTCCACAACCACCGCAGCATATCACACCCATAGATCACCCCATGGAATCAAATATGTATGAAATATTTGCAAATCTACAGTTTATGCAGTGATTGATTTGTATAGTTTGTATGTGATGTTTTGGCTACATCATGCCATTAAGATTGTAGAGTTTGGTAACAAGCCTTGCAGTATAACATATCCATGGAAGTAAACATTTTACATACCTGTCCATGTTGTCCGCAGGCAAGTTGGAACTTTTCTAAGAGAATGTGCGGTGTCTGGGATGTCCGTAATTAAACAAAAATGGGGGTGTCCTAAGGACACTATACCTGTCCGTACTGTCGCAGGCAAGTTGAAACTGGTCTAAGGACGGACACGGTATCCGGGATGTCCGTAATCAGTCAAAATGGGGGTGTCCTAAGGACATGATACCTGTCTGTGCTGTCCGCAGGCAAGTTCAAACTGTCCTAAGAACACTTGCAGTGTCTGCGGACATAAAAAATGCCCATATGGCTTGGTTAAAATGTTTGATTCTATGGGTGTGATCTATGGGTGTGATATGCTGCGGTGGTTGTGGCCAGGGCATAGAGTCTTGGGTGCATGCAGTGGTTGTGGTCAGGGCATAGAGTCTTGGGTGCAAGACCAAAGTTATAAGCAGTGAAATTATAAGTCACCATGGGTGTGATATGCTGCGGTGGTTGTGGCCGGGGCCTAGAGTCTTGGGTGTAGGCCGAAGACCAAAGTTATATGCACTGTTTGCTGCAAAGGTTGTGTTATGGCGCAGTATTTATGAGTTGTATTTATTGTAATATACTTACTGTTTGGTTTGGTAACTGGAGTACATATATTCTTTGTCAATTTCTGTGATGAAAGAAATGATCATGTTAGTATTGGTAGTTTGTAAGGACTTATAACATTGAATAATAGACATTCTTTATTCATTTCGACCCTCATATTTAGTAGATTACAAACCAGTGTACTGTGCAATTTGCTCAGTTTCTGTGTTTGTTTTTCAAATCATTGTGTCTGTGGGGAAAAAAAATCCATGTCGGATTAAAAAAAAAACTTTTTTTGTTATGCTACAGTCTGTTTGTTTTCAGTGTTCTCTTTTTGTTTCTGGCTAATGTTCCATCTGTTAGCTTGTTGCAGATTTTTGGAGCAGTTAGATACCTGTTGGCATATTCTAACTCTTTATTTCTTGTTATAATTTAGTGGTATTCATTTATCTGTTTGGTTGTTATAGAATCTTGGGGCAGTTAGATACCTGTTGGCGTATTCTAACAGTTTATAGTTTTTTTAATTGAAGTTTTATTAATGTTTAAGTACAGATTAGTTATTAAATTTTGGTTTTAAGAAGATTAAATAAGCGTTTGTAAGATTTGCTGGTAATCTCTGCTTTAGAGTAATGGTACTATCATTACATTCGAACCATCCACATTTCTTTTTAATATATGCAGTCTAGTGACCTGCATTGGTTGTGGCTCCTACGTGGTAGATTATACCTATTGTTGTGAAGGTTTTCTTACCAAGTGATACTTGACCATGTGTGAATCCAGTCAGCTCGCAGTTGTTTTTGGTACCATCTGCATTGTAATATAGAAGCATTAGTATTACGTATTTAGTATGTGTTTGTATTAGTAAGGTGGAGCGATTATCTGAATTGCGGGTAGTCCATAATCTACCATGGTTTGCATTTCGTACAAGTTGCTGAAATGGAACGGATTCACAATTAGGTATGGATACATACACAAAGCGCTCATTAGGGATTTGTTCCTGTGTCACATTGTTGCATAAAGTGCATCTATGTTTCCACATGTATGAAATCTGTAAGATTTCATTTATAGGCATGTTTTTGTTTTCCAGTACTTGTAGTAAGTACATTAGAAATTCTTGTGGATCTTCTTGTGAGTTTATAGTGAATTTCACCATTTCAGCACAGTAGTCCAATTCTTGTCTTATTCCATGAAAACTATACGTGTTGTCAGGATTGTTGGTTACATTTCTATGAAGGAATAACATTTGCAAACACAATTGGTATGTACTGTGTAAGTAAATGTTGTCAACAATTGGTGGCAATTGAAATAGAATATTCATTGCTACATTTTCGTAGCAACTTACACCAGATATATTTGAAAATTTGAATGGACTAGATAGGTCTGTGTCCAAGTCATTTTTTCGGAGTGTGTGTTGCTTCTTTGAAGAAGTACCTGAGTTACTTTGAGTAATAGGTTCTTCTTTGGTTGTGGTAATTGATTAAGTATTAGCTTCTTTTCCTCTCTTTGGAGGATTTGTAGTCAGATCCTGTTGCATTTCTGTTTGAATTAGTTTTCTTTTGCAACGTTTTCCTTTTTGTGGAACAGGATATGTTTTTAGATGGGGGTGTATAGTGAACATAGTCTATTGTATTCTAAAATGCAAGTAATATCAGTGTTTACTTTACTTGCATCAAAGTTGATGACAAGTAGACCGTGAAGTGTACGTAAGCGTGATAGTGCTAAGTAGCTCATGCCTTCATTAAAGACTGTGCGACCAACATCTTTCAATGCTTTGTCTAGGGTAAGTCCTTGTTATTTATGAATGGTGACTGCATATGCTAGAGTTTCTCTTTGAAGAGAAGGAATCGAGCTGTTGACCGCCCTATCCTTTTTACTTCTGAAAGTTTGTCAAAGAGAATATTGACAAACTGAATGTTGTCACGTGGGTATGTTTGAAAGCCAACAACTGTACCCTGTGCTCCATTAACTAGCCTTGCTCCACGTCAAGGTTACGTTTAAGCATTACTCTACAGTTTAAGGATAATTTTAATATTTTCTCCAAACCAGCTGTGTTGGAGATATAATTTTCTAAGGTATTTAGTCTTGTTGTGGCTTGTTGACACATGGGTAGTGTAATACCATGTACGTCCAGTTTGTCTGTGGAGCAAATTTCAATTATTGGTTGCATTTCTTTTTTCAACATTGTTACATTGAATTTGGAACAGCTTGCAAGAGTTGGCATTAAGGACATACAATTGACATTTATGTGCGCTAATTGTTCCATAACATCACTAGCAAATGAGTTATGGCCATAAAGTGCATGGTGTGCCGGGTTTTTAATATTGCTTGTGCTTCTTGAGATAGTACACCAACTCTAATACTTTTTAAATTGTTGGCGTAGGTGAGGTCTGCAGACTGTCGCATGTTTTCTGTTAATTCTCTGTATTGGAAATGTTGCAAAAGGTTGACATTTCCTATACTGCCAACAGTTTTACATCAGAGTTTGTGTCCTAAGGTTTTAAAAATAGGTTCACCTTTCACTGGTGTCAATTGAAGAAGATCTCCGAAAACAATAAAGTGTTTTCCTCC
Organism: Ambystoma mexicanum; assembly: GCF_040938575.1. NCBI lineage: Eukaryota > Metazoa > Chordata > Amphibia > Caudata > Ambystomatidae > Ambystoma > Ambystoma mexicanum. Next base: position 528,916,807 of record NC_090925.1, read on the forward strand.
AAAGAGCTCTTAGTAGTTTGTTTAAAGTACTTCTTGTAATCTGAGGTGAATCAAAGCCAACATTAGGTTGGAGAACATGCACACTTCATCTATTAGTAGCATTTTCATTTGTTTTAACAGTTCCAGTGCAGCTTCTGTAGAAAGTTTGTAATATTCTATTTGTTTTGGTGTTCTACTGGCAGGAGTAGTAATCGGTGTAAAGTGACACCGCCTATGTTGTAGGCAGTAAACGTGTGGGGACAGTTATAACAGCTGACAGTTTGTTGTTTGTCATTTGTTGAAGGAATGTTTTGCCTGAACCAGCTTCACCACTCACGTATAGTAGTATAGGTTTGTAATTTTGGCAGGCACATTCTTTATTTTCATGTTGTACACCATGTGAAATTTCTTTTGTTACTTCTTGAAAAATGCTACACTGATCATTCTTTAGTTTTGATTGTAGTATAGTTAAGTCTTCTGTATCTTCATACTGACACATGGTGTTTTCTACTTCTGTCATAGCTAATTTTGCCTCATTTGCTATGAGTGGCTGTGCCAGTGGTTCTTGGCTTCCTGTTACAGAAGGTTGACTACTGTCAGGTGTGTCCTTATCTAGTTGGGCCTGGAGTTCTTCGTGTTGCTGTTCATTGTGCAACATTGTTTTGTACTGTGTAAAGTTTACATCGGTGAAAGTGCTTTCATTTGCTTTGGAAGCGTCTTCATAGGAGTCATAGTTATCTAGTATTTCTTCTTCTTTTCTCCATGGTTTAAAGAGTAGCAGGGACATGCAATATAGTTCTTTATGTTAAGTAGTTTTTAATGACAATTGGATATGATTAATTAAGCTTGGTTTGGTAAGTTTTATTAAGCTGCCTACACAATTTGTGACTCTGTATCTACATTTTGTTTCATTGGGTTGTATATTATTTTTGTATGTGAAGATTTGGGCTATGTGGTATAGACACATGGTTTCCAAAGTGGTACTTCTGTTTGGGTAGTATGTGTCTAGTCAATTGTTTTTCAAAATGTCTTGGCTGTTGGGATCATTTTTGGCTATTGTTTCTATGTCATTGTATGATTTGAGAACTCTTTTTCTAGATTTAGCAGGACCAAGACTTAGCCATACTATATTTTCAGATTTTTCATACAAAGCAGTACTGGTTAAACAATCTGCAGCTTCACAGCAACCACATTCTCTATGGGAGAGCATTACAATTTCTGAGACAGTGTTTTGTCTGATGACAGGTCATTCCAGATGTCTTGAAGCTCTGTTTTTTCTGCTTTGGTTAAGTAGGCTGTAACATATCATGCAACTGCAGTGGAATTGTCTGCAATGTACTGCACGTCTATGTTTGCATTCCACAATAGGGCAATTATTGCATTTTTATCATTGATATATTTTGCTTCTTCTGTTCTTTTTATGTAATATGTATTTTTAGGTGATATACCTTTAACACTATGTCTAACTGAAGACATGAAGTTGTTCACTTCACCTGTTTCTGTAACCGGTCTAGGTAAACCAAAGCAGCATTTGGTGTAGTGTTTCCCTTTCTTTTTGCATTTGCGATGACAATACTTGCCACATTTGTGTCTTTGAAATTGTACAATTTGTGCATGAAGATCACTATTTGTTGCTTCTGATGGAATTTCACAAGTGACATATTTTTCGATAAACTGTAACACAGAATCATCACTGTCGTGACCAAATTTAGGAGCATCTTTAATCCATAAAAGCATGTGGATATGTGGTGCTCCTCTGGCTTGGTATTCTTTTCTCCGAAAGAAGTGTTGCACTTCTTTGAGTGGAGGAACAGTTTTAATACAAATGATGTGTAGCATAGCAATGAAGCGATGATGGAAATATCTTGAAACATTAACAGGATCTAGAGAGGTGTTAGTGCATCTATGTTTGTTTTGTTTTTGTTTGATATGCATAGGAAATCATGTAGATCTTCCCATGCATATTCTGCACAACTTAAAGTAACAAACCAAGTGGGTGGGCCAAGGTTTCTTATCATACAACGTACATCTTCTTGACGTTGGAACCAGTACTCTTTCGTACCACGCATGTTTGTTACCAGATTTGTAATGCTTGATTGTAAAACCTCATCTTTTTCTTGCACTTTTTGTAGTAATTGCACAGCTGACATATTTTGAAAGTGGGTTCCTGATTTTAATGTGTGTGCAACTCCGTAACATAGAGTTGCTAGCTCACTTTCAAAGAGTAGGTAGAATATGTATTCCACATTTAGTCTAAATCTGGGATCTTCAGAATACATCTGTAACGAGCGGTATGATGATGCTGTTATTTGAACAGGTCTATTATCGTACCTTCCTTCTTTGCCAGTAGGAAAGAGTAGAGGAAAAGCACATGCATCTATACTTTCTTTCCCATATGCTGATTGGTCATCCTTACGTTTGTCGCATTTGGTACGTTTCTAGTGCATCTTCTATGGTGTCATTAGAATGTAATGGATGAATTGTATAATGGTCTAAAATGTTGGATACTGAAGCAGGATCTAGAAGTTAAAATTGACCAGTTTCTGGTGACTCTTGAATTATTTCAGTTGTTTCCCTTAAGTTTTCTTCAATATTTATTTCTTTGTAGTATTCATTATTGTCTTTTAGATATTGCAAGGCTTGTCTAACTTTATTTAAGTCTACCAGTAGTTGCCAATTTTTTTATTTTTTGTAGGTACGCCATTTACTAAGACAATTAAAGATTGCTCTATTGGACGTTGCACTCTCAGAGTGTGCACATTTCCTTTTAGATCTAATGGTAAATATACTACTTTGTCACAAATGCCTTTCACCAATTCAGAGGGAGGGAATTTTGCTGTTTTTGGTTGAAGGTGTATTATTGCTTAAAATGGGTGCACTGTTTGAATTATGATGCTCTCATATAAATTGAGTTGTTGCAGGGGTTTTGGTAGTGGGAATAATTCTACATTATTTGTGATAGCACGTGATGGAGTTTGATTGTTGTCAAGTTTTGTAGTGCAGTAACTGCAAAGTGTTAAGGGGTCAGTTATTTAGTATTTGTTTTCTGCTATAAGGTAGAGAGCTAATTCAAACCATTTGGAATCTTCATTATCTTCTATTTTGTATGTTATGTCTATAGTTTTTGTGTTACTTTTATAAAAAGTTCAGCGGCAACACAGACACACATGGTTTGGTACTTCAGCAGATGTACTTTTGAATTTTAGTATTTCATTTTTGTATGTGTGTAGTAGAAGGTTGCCATGTGCAGAATTGATGCTAGTCTGTTGTAAAGCTATTGCATTTTGTAAGTGGTTTACACTTCCAAAATATTTCCTCTGGATATGGTTGATGTCTTTGAGTAGGTCTTTGACTGTACCATGTAGAAGATTGTTATTTAAATTGGCTAGTGCTAAAGCAGGACTGTTAGCATAGTACAGTTTACAGACTAGATTTCTTATAGTTGAATGATGTATTGATATAATTTTGATATGATGGAAGCTGCTTTTACAAATAGTTCCTGGAATGCAGGCCAATGAATGTCCTTGCAGTCCTGTGTATTTACGCACTGGACAAGTATCCATATTTTGCAGCAGTTTTATTTTGATTTTGTCTTTGCCTTTCACATATTGATTGAGGAATTGGCGTAAAGATTTGAACGATTTTTTGGCAATGTTACACATTGACGTGCATGGCCATTTGTATACTGGATGTTCTAGTTCAGTCAAATGGAGAATTGTTACTGAGTTTCTGGGGATATTTTTGTAAGTAGTATTTCTTGTTCCATTATGGTATTATTAAGTTTTTCATAACCTCGTCCACTGTTATGGATGGCAATTGTGTTTGTTTGATTTTGTTTGTATGCTTCTTCATTGAAATATGGTTCCGTGCTTGTGGTGTGACTCCATTCACCTCCACAGATATTTAAGAAGTTATTTTTGTTGACATTCCGTTTAATGACAAGCCTTTTCTGTAATTTAGTACTTAGTTTTGTTAGTGGTTTCATTCTGTTTAACACTAAAATAAATAACTTTCTTTTGAGAAGGATTGCGCTGTCTATCAAAGCTTCTAAGATTAATTTTCTACTGTAGTTTTTAAGGGTTGTGCATGATTTGTCTTCTGTTTTTATAAGATTCGGAAGGACTCTGTGGCTGAACAATTTTGCTAATATACTTTTCTTGGTATGGTTACTCCCTACTATATCAACATTTATAGGAGCGGTTTTAGCAGTAGTGGTAGCGCATTTCTGTTAATCATTTTCTGTTTTCTTTTACATTCTGATAGGAGAGGCAAAGTTTCTGTACTGGAAGATTGTTTTGTTTTGCTAAATGACTGTATTAGCTGTTTTGTTTGAATTTTTTGTACAAACTCTGATAGAGATGGATGCTTATTTTGGACATTTTTATTTTTATTTGCTCTATTTCTGTGTTGCTTTCTACAGACTTACTTTCTGATAGGCATTCTGTGGGGTCTGTTGAAACAAGAAAATAGAAGGTATGGGTTGGGCTGTTGTGCAATGTATGTTTGCTGTATGCATGTGTGTCTGAGCATGATGGTAAATATGTATCTGGTGGTGTGTGATTGTGCATTGGGCAGCTACAATTAGTTGGGAAGGCTATTCTTCTATTTGTGTGTTATTATAATGCGGTTCAGATGACAGTAGAAAGTGAGCTAGTGGAGAGGAAAAGCACTAATAGGAAATCAAATGGTATAAAATTAAAACAATTCTTTGTTTTGTAATACTAATATTCTAGGGGCTGAGTTATGTTATTTGTGCTCCGAAAAAGGGGATTTGTATGCCATTCTGCGTGCTAATCCCTGATTAATAAATGGTGATTTGTGGGGAGAATGGTGCACAAATCTTCGTTTTTTTGGTTCACAAATTACATTAATCACCCGCACAGTGTGTTTGAGTAACACATTTTAACAACAAGAGGATACATATAACATTATACCAGTAACAGTGGAAGCAATTTAAAATTGAGAATCAGACCAAGAAAACAGTAAGTGGAGCAATTAAACTGAAGGGGAGAAGGATAGTAGTGCAGTAGAAGTGAGAGCGAGGGTGGGCTGGGGAAGAGGAGGAGTAGGGAAACAGATGGGGTTAAGGGTGAGAATGGGGGGGTGGAGGGAGATGATTAAGGAGATAAGGCAAGGAAGAGGGGCAAGAAGGTGGGAGGGGTTTCATGGTAGGGAATGGAGAAGGGGAGATTTGTAGAAAGTGCAGAATGAGGAAAAGGCAGGAATAGAGTGGAGTGAGAGAGGTAGGGAGTTCCAGTGCAGGGGGGCTAGGAGATGGAAGGAGCGAAAACGGGATGTGGCACAAGGGGAAGGAGGAACAGTGAGAAGAAAGTGGTCAGCAGAGTGAAGGGAGTGGGAGGCAGTGTAGAAAGAGAGGAGAGAGGAGAACTAAGGGGGAGCAAGATTGTGGCGAGATTTAAAGACTAGGCAGAGAAACTAAGGTAGTATTGTACTTACTCTTTTTTGTGGAATGAGCAGGTTATTTTTTAGTTGGTGTTTGTAGTTCAGTTATTGCTGTTTTCCAGGAGAGTGGTCTTCACTGCAATTGTAAAAGAAAGAAATTAGTAATTTTGTGTGTTTATAGCAGTGATGTTAATTGAGAGGTTCATTTTTATGTCTTTGTAGTAGTATTCTTGTTTGATTTCTGAATATAGTGTATGCAAGCAGTTTCATTTGACTATGGGCAGCCTTTATATTTTATTTATGTTATGTTAGTTCAACATTCTTTGCAAATGAGTAGAATTTTAAGTGTATGAACTTCACTTGTTTTTTTTAAAGCTGTGTTAAAGAATGTTAGGAGAAAGAAGAAATAATGTTATATTTATTTTGCAATTTTTATTAGGTAAATGGCAGAAACTGTATAGAAAAGCATGGAATATATTTATTTGTGAAGCTGTGGGTAATAAAGTAGAAGGATGTGATTTACAGGTAGTGGTGTTATTGCAGCTGGTAGCATTTCAATTTTACTGGCTGTGTCCAATTTTATGATACACTACTAAGTGTTTTTCCACAATTATATTGTTATTTCTTCCATCTTCTAATATTATAATTTTTTAGATAGGTGTGTGTGTGTAAAAGAAAAATTAGATAGCAGACAGGTTTGGAAGTGACAGTTGATTATAGCAGATGGAAAAAATGACAATAAGTTAATTTTATAGGTTATACAGGTTAAGTGGATGTTACTCTGTTTATATGCATTTTTAAGAGTTGTACATGTACTGTGTAGATAATATGCATAGCTGTAGTTTGTATTCATGCATGCGGATATGCATGCAGCTGCAAGTAGAAATCTTGGAGACTTGTAGAGTAGTTTTTGTAGTAGGTGCTTTCCAATGATATGAGACTTGTACTCAGAATGATCAACAGTGCATTTGAAGTGCTGAACTCTGATGATGGAGTTAGATGTAGAGGTCTGGGATGTGATTGGTGGATGGCTGTGTGACTGCTTAGCTGTATCCAATGAGGGAATGGCACAGAAAGTGATGTGGAAAGGGTAGAAGGGCTGCCTAAGAGTTACGTGGTCCGCAGACACCACGGCTGTTTGCGGACAGGGCGGCCACATCCAGGGTTTTCCAGTAAATGCAGCATGGAAAGGGGACTGTATGGATCAGCCAATCAGATGTTGAGGTTGTGGATTTGTGTTGAAAGAGACAGTGAAGATGGCAGAGGTGGAGAAAGTCAGGGTGTTGGTGCTTGGAGATATGTTTGTGCATGGTTTAAAGCAGTATGCTCAATGCAGGCATGTGGAAAATAATTTTGATGTTAAAGGAGTTGAGGTGGTGTGGTGCACTGTGCCTGACTGCAATGTACAGGGAGTTGTACAAGTTTGTAAAGATATGAGCAGGATGAACAGTCCGCAGGTGGTAGTTTTGCATTATGGAGTATTCCATTTGGGCTATGTCAGTGCCCCTACTTTGTTGGAAGATTTGGAACACTTGGTTCAAGCAGTAATGAACATCCTTCCAAATTACAAAGTATTTTTTTCTGGATTAGTACCTAGGGCAATATGGGACAATCGTTCTGTTTTTTTGTCCTCAGCAAAACATTGCTTGGTGTGCAATCAATCAAGGCATGTGTGCTTTCATGCTTAGAGCTGGTATGTTCTTCTGTAATAATGAGAAGATTTATTCCAGTAATGCTGTTCATTTTGAAGAAGATGTATTTCCTTATCTTTTTGGGAAAATGCAATTCTGTTTTGGAGTATAAGTGTTTCTTTGGAGAAGGTTATGTCAATATATTAGTAGTAAAGTAAGGAATGAATTTACAAAATAACAGGTGTTTGTCAAGCATCTGCAAAAAAACCTAAAGAAAAACAGCTCTTTTCAGAGCCAACCTCAAAGGGGAAATGGTGCACATTATTTACATTTACATTCAGCATGCTCAGATTTTTGATATGTCCGCGGACATGGCGGTAGTCTGCGGACACTGCGTATTACATACGGGGAGTTTGGCGTGGAGAGGCATGCAAAGGAGAATGAGCAGAGCAACTGATTGGTGAGTAAAGTTTAGTGGGTGTGTTGTGTAAGGAGAGAGTTTGTCAGAAAGTATTTTTCCTGATAGAAGAACAGATAGCTATTGGTTAGAGGTGCATACAGAACGCTGTGGAGTAGCTGCAGATCTTGGATTCCCTCATGTGGAAGTGCACTGGCATGGGGTGTGTGGAATGAAGTGGCTGGACTTGGTACCTCTCTGTGCTAGTTTGGAGACAGAGCTTCATCCAGACATAATTATAAGACATAATTATAATTCATTGTGGAGGGAACAGTTTAGGACATGTGTCAGGAATTTCTTTCAATTTGTGATGAAAGAAGGACTTGGGAAGGTCATGGACATGTTTCCAAAATTCCCAAGTAATATTTTCTTGTATTGCGCAGAGACAAATGTGGCTGCGTTCTTCTCCATTTGGTCCACAAATGGAGAAAGCATATTATGTTTCGTAGCACATACATTTTTTGCAGAGATGGAGTTCATCTTACTTATGCTGGTAATCAGATTTTTTCTGAGAAATGTACAAAATGCATTGCGACCTTTTGTGTTATTACATCCATCCAATTTGTAGTAGGTTTTGACTATTTCAAGTTTTTGAAACACAAAAAACCACCACCAAAAGGCTCTTTTCAGAGCCACCACTTCCTCCCAGAGAAAAGTACAATGGTTTTGATAGGGCAGCACCGAACATTTTAGATGTCCGCGGACTGTCCGCACACTTCTAAAAAATGCACAGGGCCCTGCTCCATTTATTTGTCAGTTATATTTTTAGACTGTGAAAGGCGGCTCTGAAAAGAGCCTTTTTTTTACACACAACCCACTAGGAGAGGAGGGGAAAGGAAGGTAAGGGGGGATACCAACCACAGGGATAAGAAAGGGCAGGTGGAGAGAGGAAGATATAGGGTGGGCCTTACTTAGGTAGTAGGCAGGTCTTCTCGTGCTCTGAGACCGCAGTCTCAAAAGTACTTCGAAGTCCCTTCTCCCTGCAGAGTACTGCGTCGCAGTACATACACAAAACTGTGATCCTCGAAAGGTAAGGGTCATCAGCATTGTGAATGGTCTGTGAGGCAGCTGGAGGGATGCGCTCTCCCACAGGCGTGTCTCTTGTGGTGAGAGGAGCAGAAACGGAGGATGTTATAGAGGAACTCAACCTACTACATTCCTCACAAGGTAAAACCTTGTGAACGGCCCCACTGTGGGACGACCTTAGGTGTTGCTTCATAGTTGTCATACCAAAGCAGTACGAACCAGGCCTCCCGCGACTCAGCACCATATTGCATTGGTTGCAGGTGACCTTGTTCACACGCGCCTTGGGTACGTTACCATGAATGGTAAATAGCCACCACATCCAAGACTCAAGGCGCGTGCTGCTTGCAGGGACTTTCACTATCTCATCCTCATCATCCCCTTCATCCTCCTACTCTACATCCTCACGCCTGTTCCCCTCTTCATGCCCTTGGGGAGGTGGTGTTGGTGGAGGGGGTGTGCTGAGACAGATGTAGGACCAGCTGGAGCAGCAAGCATTGATGCCATCAGGTCTGATGGAAAGCAGCAGCAAGAGCAGCAAAATACCAGCCAAAGTAGACAATGCTTTGTCAGATAGCCAAAAGCACAATGAGGATGAGCTCTGGGGTGTGGCCTTTTATAGGGGTGCATGTGCATGCTTCGCGGGCACCCGCGCTGTCCACGGACAGATAGAACACTCCAAAAAGGCTCAAAAAGTTCCAAAAAGTATGTAGAAAGTCAGGGTCATTGTCTGGGACATGTGCTATGGTGAATTATTACTATTAGATACTGTGGATTGCCTGAAAAGGTACTTTTAAAATGTTCGGGGACCCGGACAGTGTCCGCAATTCAGGACACACGCTAAGCGTGGGTGCGGTCACATGATGGTGTTGCAAACATGTCCGCGAAGGGAACGGGTGTCCGCAGGACACCAAATGCATGGGAACGGTCGTGCGCATGCGTGCGGGTGTTCTACTGACAGTATTCCGGTCCTGAAACTAATTAAAAGTGTGACACAAGCGAGACGATCAGTTACAGACAGGCGCAATGTTCATAGAACTTATGGGTGTGGTGCGCATGTGCGTAGATGTTCTTCAGGCAGTACGGACAGGTATAGTGTCCTCAGGACACACCCATTTTCTTTAATTACGGACATCCCCGGACACTGCGTGTGTTCTTAGAACAGTTCCAACTCGCCTGAGGACAACACGGACAGGTATAGTGTCCCTAGGACACCCCCCATTTTGTTTCATTATGAACATCCCCAGACACCACGTGTGTTCTTAGAGCAGTTTCACCATGCGTATGAGCAGTACGGACAGGTATAGTGTCCTTAGGACACCCCCATTTTGTTTAATTATGGACATCCCCGGACACCGCGTGTGTTCTTAGAACAGTTTCACCTTGCCTACGAACAGTACGGACATGCATAGCATCCTCAGGACACCCCCATTATCTTTAATTACGGACATCCCCGGACACTGCGTGTGTTCTTAAAACAGTTTCAAATAGACTGCGTACATTACGGACAGGTATAGTGTCCTTAGGACACCCCCATTTTGTTTACTTACGAACATCCCCGGACACTGCGTGTGTTCTTAGAACAGTTTCACCTTGCCTACGAACAGTACGGACAGGCACAGTGTCCTCAGGACACCCCCATTTTGTTTATTTATGGACATCCCGGACACTGTGTGTTCTTAGAACAGTTTCAACTTGACTGTGGACATTACAGACAGGTATAGTGTCCTTAGGACACCCCATTTTGTTTATTTACGGACATCATGGACACCCGTGCTGTCTGCGGACACCCCAACTGCCTTTAAAAAAAAAGACTGAATTAAAACAGACATAATATATATTTTTTATTATATATAGATGTACAATTTATGAAAGAGAAGGGGAAGCAGAAACTGACACAAACACAGGGGAATTGTGGGTTTCAAGGGGATGGATAGGAGGAGATGAAGGGATGGAAGTCTCATCAAAATGTTTTTCTTCGTGGAGATGGTTTGAGGATAATTGACTGGGATATGGAGAGTGGGGACAGGTACATGTGGGACAATGGTATTTAATTTTTTCTTTTATGTGGTCCTCCATATAATTTTTCAAACGGTTGAAATTTGCCATGAGCATGTCCATTTTTTCTTCCATGCGTTGGAGAATCTTTTCCAATGTATCATTTGGTGTACTATTTTCAATGTTTGTATAGTCTGTTAAAAAAAATATATATGTATGTTAAGTGTACATAAAGTAATGCTTATTAATTTGGATATATATAGAGAAGTGTCTACCATTAGTATCACTATCTTCAGACATTTCCTCACGTGGGAAATTCTCCTCAAGCCATTCTAAAATACTGGACATTGCTGCGAAAAAAATATATATATTACTTTTATTGTATATAATATAGTCATTTTTGAAATATATAAGCAAAATGAAGTTTACTTACTAGCTGCTGGTAAGTTGTGTTCTTACCGGGCTGTAGATCTGCTGTCGCTCCTAGTTGTGCAATTTCTGTGAGGTAATTATGTCAGAAGCATATTGTAGTGATCTGGAACTTTGGTTGGGTATGAGTGAAATACTTTGATTGGTACATTTCACGTTGTTCATGACTGAGAGTGATGTCATGGTGTGAAATGTATGCAGGACCAGAATGGTGCTGTTGGAAGGTTCAGGAGTGGACGGTTGAGAGAGGGGCCAGCGGCACGAATGATGGGGGCTGGTGGGAGTTAAGAGCTCCGTTCTGATTTGAAATGTGAACTTGTTACCACTCGCACTAACGTACAATAAAAGTGCATAAAATCATACGAAACCCAGACATTGTTTGCATTCGGCACACTTCATTACATTGGCGATGAGGACATTTGTTATCAGAGGCAGCGTCAGGCAGTGGCAACACAGATGGGAATTGTTTGAAGAGGTGTGCTGTTCGCGAAGGAATCAGCGTGCGCTACAGCAACCTACCGCTAATGGACTGGGAGCGGGTATTGGAAGATATTGCTGCTGGCTTTGGAACCTACTGTGCGCTGCGCTGCCAATTCATGAGGGACGCTGTCAGCTCAATGCCTTGTGAGGAACAGAGCAACATCAGACAAATGGAGACCAAAGCCAGGCAGGTGAACACCCACCAGCCCGCCCCAATGGGGGCCCCAGGTGAGCAAAGGCCCTATCACTTTGGGGTCGGGTCCCTAAGGACCAATTGACAGGCGATCGTGGGGAGAGAGTAGCTTTTGGACAAGTGCACAAGGGGTGTTCAAGTGCCCGTCGTGGCGCGACCACGTTAATACACAAGACGTGTACAGGGGTCAAGTGGTCAAAACGCTCTGTCAGACGGGCAGCTGTGTGTTTCGGATGTGCACAAGGCATGTACGGGTGTTGATACTAATGGTGCACAAGGCGTGTACAAGTATGTGAAGTACACAAGGCGTGTACTGGAGCCAGTAGGAGGTAACTTTGTAAGTACACAAGGTGTGTACGGGTGCCCAGGGTGACGGATCAGACTAGCAATTGATGAAGTGTATGATGGAATTGGCCAAGAAAGAGAAAAGGGAGTTCCATTTCACGAAAAACTGCAGAAAGAATATTCGAAGCAACATATAAAGACTGGATGGGAGCCAGTAGTAGTAGCGGAAGAACTGACACAATACCCGGTGAGAGAAGTGAGCAGTATTCATAGCCCTAAGATGTGCAAACGTCCAGGGAGCTGTTGGGACTATAAAGAAAAAGGGCGTTGCTCTGTGCAATGGTTGCTTAAGTGCATACAATGAATTGAAAGTTCACTGGGAAAAAATTTGGGACACTGTAGGTCCTGTGGAGTGTTGTTGGGTGAAGAAGTGGACACCTCTGAAATAGTACTAGACAGGGGAGTTGCTAGGTCTGGAAAAGACCCGGGGCTAAGCTGATGTCGGAACTGTTGGGACTGGGGGCTAGCTAGTCTTTTGGCTGTAGCTCCTGAGATTCTTTCCGGGGCTACAACCAAAAGATCAGGGGCTACAGCCCCCTTATCCCCCCCCTAGCAACGCCCTTGGTACTACAAGAACTGGATCCGGACTTTTTAGGATTTTTCAGGAGTTTGTCATGCTATGACAGAGAATACTAGAGTAGTCCTGTAGTGTCATGTGAGGCCGGTGTGTGTTTGAAAAGGTGATGGTGGATTAATTCTGTGTCTAGATTGTGTGTCTGGACTAAGTGGTATCTGGACTGAATGGTAGAAGTGGAAGTGAGACGTGGCCTTCATTAGATTGGGAACTTAGTCAGGTTATGTGGTTATGCTGTCTAGACAATTTAGCCAATTGCATAGAAATGTTTGTAGCAACAAGTGAACAATTCATCAAGCAATTGAAGGACTATTAAAAATAAAAAATAAAAATATTTTTTTTAAAAATGAAAAGAAGAGTTCAAGTTTAAACCTTTTCCATTGCAGCTCGTCGAGAAATTCAGAGACTTTAAAACACAGTTTTGCATTATTGCTGTTGTGTAGTTCAGACTTCTGTGTTTTGTCACTGTGTGTGAACGGAACGGAAGTGGTTTATGAAGTACGAATAGGGGTGAATTTGGTGAAAATGTGTTGGGAGTCTTGGAGTTCACGTTTTTTACCATGGGAAGTGTTCTTCGTGTTTTGTTAGTTGCTTCAGAAGTGTATTGTTATGATGTTATAACGAATTCCTGGGTTCAGTTTTAGGAAAGGTTTTAGTTCTTGGAGAAGAATTAAGAGGTTCTGGGTGTAAGACACACCGGTGTAAAACTCCAGCTTTATGGCTTAGCATTAGATCTGGAGTCTTAGGTTAAACATACAGGAGAATTTTGGGATGAGTTTTTGTTGAACAAAAGTCAGTGTATGAGCCGTGTTTGGTCTTTCTGTTTTGGGAGTTAGGTACTCTAGCTTTAAGGCTCAGCGTAGGATCGGGGGTGTTTTGTTGAGCATCTAGGAAAACAGGATAACTTTGGGGTGAGTTTCACTGAGCACACAGTGGTGGTGGGAATTTGGTTGTTTCTGCTATCACTTGTTGGTGTCTTTAGGGATCTTGTTAGCCTCATTGGAGTTATCGGGAGAATTTGGAGAGTGAGAGAATATGGGTTTCTCTTTGAGGTTTGCTACAAATTTAGGTGGCGCTTTGCATGAATCCAAGTAGGTGGGGACAGAAGTAGTTTTTTTTTGTTTTGTTGTGTGATAGAGGAGGATAGAGCCGGTCTCTATATTGATGGTACTGCAGGGCCCGGAGTAGGTTGAGGGAGTTGAGTGGGGATCCTTATATGTTATAATTGGTGTAGGAGAGAGCTTTTATTTTAGGTTAAGGTAGTGCTGATTTCGAGGGTGTTAGTTTCTTTTGAGTCATTTATAAGGAAGGGAGATATGTAGTGATCTGGAGCTTTGTTTGGGTATGAGTGTAATGCTTTGTTTGGTACATTTCACGTTGTTCATGACTGAGAGTGATGTTATAGTATGGAATGTATGCAGGACCAGAATGGTGCTGTTGGAAGGTTCAGGAGTGGACGTTGAGAGAGAGGCGAGCGGCATGAATGATGGGGGCTGGTGGGTGTTAAGAGCTCCGTTCTGATTTGAAATGTGAACTTGTTACCATTTGCACTAACATACAATAAAAGTGCATAAAATCATACGAAACCCAGACATTGTTTGCATTCGGCACACTTTGTTACACATATCTTTCTTGTTTTGGTATATTCCATTTTAGTACATATGGTATTTAAATGGATGGTTGATGTGTTAGATGTATAGGTTCCACTTCTTATTTATTACTACATATAATATGTTTGTGTGCTGGTTTTTAAACTTGTGCAGTGTTCATATGGCATGATATAACAATTTAAGATACCCCCTGAGTTTTTGGGTAGTGCTGCTGTTGTCCGCTTCCGTCCGCGGACATACACACAGTCCGCGGACATCAAAATCACTAGCTGGGGGTTCAGTATGTTTTATTTTACATGTATATAAAGTCAGGGACCTTACGGTTAAGTTGCGCTACTAAAAACCTATGAAATTCAGTAAAAAACATTGTTATAGGGACGTTATGGTTAAGTTGCGCTACTAAAAACCTATGAAAT